>NC_083637.1:11873275-13188275 GCF_963576545.1 Limanda limanda
ATAGTTACAAGAATTAAGTTAAAAGCCAGTGGTTTGGTTGTAAATAATTTTTAAATGAGGATTTATTCCTGATTCAGCAAAGCTCGTGCTTATTTCCACAGCTGTTGGGTGTGCAGGCCCAGGTGTTTACAAGTCAACCGCCATGCTGACACACTGTTTGAACAAAACTCGGAGGAAAGAAACAAATATTATTGCCCAGTCGTGTGTCTTGAAAAACAGCCAATCTGTCTACAGTAGTGTTCGGTTTAGTTGAAAAAAAAACACAACACATATCCATGATTTGAAGATTGCATGCACACAATTAGTGCAGGCGTTTTGACATTAAAAAATGGTCAAAGAAAATAAAGAGCTATTGGCAAGATTAAATCTAGGAGCTCTTCCAGGATTTTCTGGCTGGGACTTAGCTTAAGTAGGGGAATTCACTGTGTGTAATTGTGTAAGTGTGTGTCTGAGTGCGTGTGTCTGCATGTGTTTGCATGACAGGGGATTGTGGGATTGTGTGTGGGCGCTTGTGTGTGTGTGTGTGTGTGTGTGTGTGTGTGTGTGTAGTTCAGGAGGTAGAGTCCCACCCTGCAGACTAGTTTGATGACTAAAAGTCAATTTGGGGGAGTCTCAGCAGTGCTGGCCTCCTGTGTGTCTGTGTGTGTGTTTGTGTGTGTGTGTGTGTGTGTGTGTGTGTGTGTGTGTGTTGACGCCCACGCCAGCCAGTGATCGTCATGGAGATGTCCCCTCACCGAGAGGGGTCGGTAATAACGTCTGGGCTCTGACTAAGACTTTCTGTTTGTGTTAGTGTGCAGAAGGGAGGGAATCGGGGATCAGACAATATTGGTCATCTCCTCTCCCATCTTCCCACTGACTCGACCCTCCTGCACCCCTTCCCCTCAACCCTCTCTCTCTCTCTCTCCCCTCTCCACTTCTGCATTCTCTCCCTCCTGCTCTCCCTCCTCAACATGTGTTTGGTCGCACTGTGTGGTCATGTCACTCCCGTGAGGTCTCCAGACAGAGAGCCAGTGTGTTTGTTGCCGTCACTGTGACACTTGCATTCTCCGGGGTCGTCCACCGGGCCAGCGAGTGCAGGTGTCAGATCTGACAGGGAGGTGTCCTTATCTGGCGTGGGTCGCTCCCTCTGATAGGCTCAAGGTCGAAGCGTATCTCGTATATTTGTTGATGACAATGGCCTCTTTTATTTCTTCGCACTCCTGTTCACGCAACGACCAGAGATAAGAAAGCGTGTCTCTGAACAACAAGGAGCCTGGAATAAATCTTTCAAAATGTGGTTATTAAAGAATTATGGCCGATACAAAGGAAGGCGTTATGCAGTCAAACTAGAATAACACACACTTTTCAGTGGTGCAACAAAACAATGTGCCTTGGTATTCTCAACTGTAGCTTTCTTTGTCTACAGGCTGACGTGTACATTTAATATTGGATAAAACAGTAGAGCTGATATTGTAACACTAGCACTATGTATTTGAGTTTATCTTGTACAAATCACACAAACTTGTGCCAAAGTTGCATCACCGAGGACAAATGCTGGAGATCTAACCTGACACCTCTTGCACAGCGTTTTCTCCTCACCCCTCTTCCCACCTCCCTTATCAACTCCTCTCTGCCTCCTCCACCTTTGCTGCAACATCTCTTCCCAACCTTTCTGATACACCAGCTTGCCCGAAACACCCCCACTCCCCCATCTCTGCTCCCTTGCCATCTCACTCCTCTACCTCGCCAACTTTCCCTTCTCTCTCTCTTTCCATCCATCCCTCCCTGCCTCCCCCAGCACCCTACTTTGAACCTGGCCTTGTGTCTGTGGACCCGGGGGTCTGTCACTGGGCAGACGGTTTGATCTCCGGCTGGGGAAATGCTTTGAGGAGAACTGAGAGGGGCCAGGGGCCTGGACCGGGGGGTTCTCTGCGTGGACCTGCTGTCTACACACACACAGAGAGATGGGAGAAACCGCTGCTCCCTTGATGCCGCGCTATTTGAACTGACAGTGCAGTCCAGTGGTAACGGTGTGGTACGGCTCTCCCTCTCTATGGCTGCACTGACTCACAGATCACAGGGTTGAGGAGCTGGACCAGTGTTGTGATATTACGCTCTCCCCTCTCTCCCTCTCTGTTGTTTCACAATATCAAAACCAGCTGGGTCCTTTATCTGACCACTCCATAAACAAGCATGAGGGTCCTGAAGTACACGCAGGGCTATTTATCATGCGAGTGAGTCAGACCCCAAAAGTTTCATCATCGATCGGATTTGAAATTTTTTCGGGGTGGTGCTCATGATGGGGAGATTTTTGTTTCTGTGAGTGTGTCGGAACCACACAGAGGGAGCAGGGATGTTGGAAGCAGAAGTTTTACTCCGTTTGTATGCGTGTTTGATTCTGGACTAATGACATGGGTGTGTGTGTGTGTGTGTGTGTGTGTGTGTGTGTGTGTGTGTGTGTGTGTGTGTGTGTGTGTGTGTGTGTGTGTGTGTGTGTGTGTGTGTGTGTGTGTGTGTGTGGGTGTGTGTGTGTAAATGTGCAGAGCGTGAGTCACGTCTGACAGCTGACAAACGAACTGGACGTCATCCGTAATGACAACTGATCACAGAAATCACCACTCCAAATCCTGAAACTCCGATTTAAGTTCCTGATTAGTGACTCTGATCGATGATCACTTCAGTGTAATGTCATGAGGAACAGGCAGCAGCATTTTTACAGAAGTATTCACAAAGGGGTTGGAGACAGAGGATCCGATGTGACAGATGTTATCAAAAACAAAGAAGTTCTGAAACGTGTCTCTCAACATTAATCTTATTAAATGTGAACCAGGCTCGGTATTCTCTCTCCGCTACATCTGTCACTTCTGCATTTGCAGGCCTGACCAACTTCTGACCTCCTCAGTCTCTGGGTCAGAAATACCTTATACGCTGCTACATCAAAGCAGGTGAAAGCAAAAGTGCAGCGAGACGGCGAGCCGGTGCCAAACAGCTGAAACCCAGTCGCTCACAATGTGCTCGCCCAACGCCGACCGGCAGATCAACTTCACCGCTCACTAGTCTCATTGAATGTTTGTTTAACTTGCTGAATCCATTTCCAAGCTCCATTGTCAAAATCTGGCTCTTTTCAAATCAAACTAAAGTAGTTTACATTACGTTACTAACACGCCTTTTAAAGACGTCTGAAAAACCCAAACTGCGTAATAGCGTCTCGTATACATTTCATCAGACTTTGACTTGCATTTACTGATTGACAATAACGGTTAGAATCTGTCAAGTCGCACCGGAGCATTAATCGGGGGTGCGTGCAAACAACAGAGATGGCTGCTTCCATTTGTTTGACTTGGAAGAAAAGAGGAGGAGAAAAAAAAAGAAAGGAAAGGAAGAAAGGGAGAGGGGGTCCCAGGTCTCCACATGAATACATGAAAACACATGCTTCTCTTCTCCTTCTGTAATCCACCAGGGACTCACGCCCCATTTGGTTCCCATTAGCATAGCTCTGGTCGCTCTGCCCCGTGTCAGAGCCCAGACGCACAGCTGCACAAAGGACAGGGACCTCTGGCTCTCTGACTGCCAGCCGCTCGGCTCCCAAAACCAGAACTGACATGCGGGACGGGCTCCTGCACTGTGGGGATTTCAGAGGGAAGACTCCGGTTTTCCCCTTTGCACGGAGTTTTTCAGCGCAACACGTGATTAATCGCTGTTTATTTTGTACCACTTTGTGAGGCTCTGTTTCAAGTCAAAAGTATAATGTATAAAAATCAAACAAGCAAAAATTAGCCCTGGCACGAGGGATCCGCTCCCCTGTATTTTTTTTGTGGCGTGCTGTGTCCGACTACAAAGCCTTTCTTTATTCGCCGTGTTTTATTTGTCACCTGTTTCCAATATGGACATCGTGAAGTCCTGATCTATCAGACAGAGCCCGGGCTCGGCTTTATGACACGCAAAGCTGCTGTGCCTCTTTTCCCTTGCACACGTTGGCCGCACATTTCTGGCAGGAAATTGACAGCATTTCAGCAGCTAACTCATGGATGAGATAATATCTTGTGGGTGGAAGAGAGGACAAGATGCTCCCAGTGTTTTACAGTGACCCTAAGCAGAGACAAATCTAAATCCGAAGCTGCTGCTGCTGCTGCGAAGACGAGGCGCACACATGCACACACAGATGCGCCCGGAACACACGGGGTTTTCATTTAAGTCTCGGGCTTTTGCTTAACTCACCAAACAAGAAATGTGGTCTGTGGCTGTGTGTCGAACATGGTAAAGGTTTCAATTAAAGTCGGAGGAACAATACCCAGCCTGCATCCAGCAGCTGTCGGAGTTGGCTTTTCCATTGTAAGCTGTCTAGAGAGGATACAGAGGCTGGAAAGGGACAAGGCAACTGATGTTTTAGCGGTGTTTTCTGTGGCATATAGTTACAACGTCAACTGTAGAAAAAAAAAAGAGACAGAGTAGCAATCCAGTTGTACAGGATATTAGTCTAGGATCACTGCCGTTCTATGGTTTCATGGGACATTAAAAGGCCAATTCAGAGTCTTGGTTGACCTCTATCTGCGCCTTTTAGTTTCAGGGGTGGACTGACTCGCACATGTAGCCCGTCTCCCCCCCCCGCACAGTCAATCTGTTTGAAATCCTCTTGGAAGCGACTGCGAGAGGCCAGACTGAAGCCATCTTGTTCCGCAGCTCGTCTTTCCTGCAGTTTTCTTCAGTCCATCTGTCCCGCTAACGGCCTTTTAATTGAGAGTCCTCCCCAGTCTGATGCTGGCCATTGCTGACTGTCAGTGTTTATACAATCGGGCTGGGACAGGGACCGCGAGCCAAGCAAAACATCGAGGAAACATCAAGCCTCCAGCTAAACAAAACCCAGCACTGACACACACACACACACACACACACACACACACACACACACACACACACACACACACACACACACACACACACACACACACACACACACACACGCACACGCACTTAGCTATAGGTTAAGTTGTTGACCGTAGAGGCAACACGGCAGTGGTAGAAGAGTGACTGGGTCTAATTGCTCCACCATTGTTTGTTTTTTTCCCCTTCTCGCTCACAGTTTTCACTTTCTAGCCTCTCATTTTTCTGACGATTTACTCTCACACACACACACTCACACACACGTACTCGCTCATGCACTCCCCTCTGTCCTTTTCCTCACCGAAGTCGTCCTCCTCTGTAGTTGCGAGCCAAAGAGGAAACCCTGGCGAGACGCTAGCGCAGTGACTAATGCTGTGGATCTGGCCGGGGCCACAGATAACACAGCCTCCTCCCCCGGACCTGCTGTGACAAATATGTGCGAGTGTGTAGTAGCGGTGGGATCCGGGGCCCGAGCTCGTCCCTGACCCGGCCCCGGCCCAGACGCAGGTTAATACAGGTGTAACAGGCCAAATTAACCCCCGCCCAAATTAAACCCGGGCCAGAGTATACCCCGGGATGTAAAACAGCCTAGTCCATACTATGCCCCTTCAGGCCAGAGTATACCCCGGGGGATAAACTGTTCAAGGCAAAACTATATATGGTGGATATGTGGTTGATTTAGCTCTCAGGTCAGGTAGGCATAGTAGCTGTATTGTGCTATCAAAGCATTTGAATCTTCAAAATCTGGGCTTGATATGATGCTAAGGAGTGGAATGTAAATAGTTATTGAGACAAAGTTAATTTATTATATTTAATGTGTAACACTACTGAGAAGTGATTTGATCTTTGTGGATGTTTTGGCGTTGTTATCAGTTTTTCTGGTTGAAGTTATAAAAGTCTATGTTTTAGAGTTTTAAGATTTAAGTTAGTTAGCTTTCTCCCTTAATTTACCTGACAAAGCTGAACCCCCAATAAAACGTTGAAAAATTAAGTAATTCTTTGGTATATCATTCAACACTACTGATATCATGGGGGTATAATATAGCCTAGGCCCCTTTAACCCCGGGTATAGTCCGGCCTGGGGTTATACTATGGCCTGTTACACCGGGACAAACGCAGCCCAGATCCACGCCGGCCAGAGGCACCGAGTTTGGATTAGAAGGCAATCAGGAGAACAAGTCTTTATGACTTTGTCTGCCTTGTTTCCACCGACGAGCCACACACAAACTCCTCCATGATCTTGTTTGTGACACGTACATCTGCTCCCTCCCTTTTAAAAAACACTCCACCACGAGCCTGTAATCTTTCATCTCATTGCGTATGATCCATTTTGATGCCGTCACATCTCCACCATCTCTCCTGTTACCCGTCGCTAACACGCTCCTGACTGAGTGTTGAACAATGAACAAATTAATCCGGAGAAATAACAGGCGCAGTCCGTCCCCTCCCTTCCCCTCTTCCCTCCCATCAGTGCCTGCTCAGTTGAAGGCGCTTGCTGCTTTAATGCTTCTTAATGCCGCTGTCTGCTTAATGGGCCAGATATGAGAGGTGCTTCTAGCCGGCGTAATAAGTCAGTGATTAGAGGGCGCCTTGTCACAGCGGCAGGCCCGCAGACAGTGGCACACTTTAATTGCCGTATTAGACACCCCTTAACTATCTTGTCAGCTGTCAGACCCCGGCTCGTAAACAGCAGAGGTGCATTTGATATTTCCATTTGTTTATTTCCGCCGTCTGCTGCTCTTAGCGCCGCCGCACCGAGGTAATTAGAGGAAGGGGCCGTGTTCTGTGACATGACTGGGCTAAATCCGGATTCTCTCAATTAGTGTGTGCCAAAAAAAAATCCTTATGCACAAAGAGTTACATAAAAAGGGAAAAACTAAAAGAAATCTGACAAGGAATTCACTTTAAAATGTGCTTTAAAGTGGAGTGACACACAAAGGAAAGGACAGAAGTGTGCAGCGTGATTAGTGAAGCGACTAATGACTGTTTAACAAAAGATTGAATGAAAGGAGAATAGATCCTTCCTTAAATATAAAATCTAGATCTGCCTGGTAAGATAAAGATAACGAAAAGAAAGAAAGACGAAGAAAAGCTTCAAAAAATTATTTCATGAAGAGGGATGTTGCTTCAAAAACATGATATTAAATCAGGAAAAAAATGATGAAGATCTTTCTAAATATAAATGTTCTATGTGCTGAAGTTACCTCAGGACAGTGAAGCAGACAAGAGAGGTCATTCCGCATCTGAAAGGTCACAGGTCGCCACTCTGAGAGTTTACATCCTCAGCGTCCTTGAGCTGAAGGAACACTGAACACCTTCCTCTGGATAAGAACGTCAGCTCAGTGCGTGACGTGGTTCACGCTCCGCCTGACACACGGCGTGTAATCCTCACGCAGCGCCAGGATCTCCGAGCTCGCACCTGGAGAGCTTAGAAACGGTGTAAAGTCGAAATAATCTCCGTCTCCTGTCTGGTTCGGTGTCAAACAGAGAGGTGACACGGTTAGAAGTGGTGTAATTTTGCGTTTAATCTTGGATTAGCCCGTGTTCACTTTGACACCTCCAGTTACTAATCTGGTTTAAAACACCTCAGGGCGAGGGGGGGGTCTCTCAGTAGATTATGAGTGAGCTGACTTTTATACAGTGAATTAGAGGATATTGGTGTCGTCCACAGGCTCAGTAATGTTGTTTTCTGCAGTTGAACCAATGGCGGTGGGTTCCGGTGAATCGTATCTCACACTGTGGGACATGAAGCCTGATGTGTGTCAATCGTGTCGATGCTGACTGACAGTTTCTAACATTGTGAAATAGGATACTGGTGCAGACATGGACTCCAACCTACGACCCTTTGTGTCTGTGTCACCTCATTGTCAGAATAACAGGGGAAAGCATATTTAGTGCAGACTGTAAATACATAAAGTCTCAGGCTCTGATAGCTGTGAGGACACTTTGTCATTTCTTCTCGTCTGGGACCTACCGATAGTTTCATCGCATTTACTGTAAATCTAAATAAATGGCAGCTTCTCACAGCGGTCACCTACTACACTGCACCTAATTTCCTCCCGCGCACATTCCTGAGATGTTTTCCTCTGTAATTTTAGTCATTACAGATTATTATTTGTCTTTCTTTGAAGCATAAAGAAATAACGCTTGTGGGAAAAAACTGTCATTCCACACTGACTCAAAACCCTATTCTACCAAATGTGAAATACATTATCCTCATAGCGTGGAATAACTGTTTATTAAGCCAACTTATTAACTCGTTTTTTATACGTATTCTTATTTGTTTGTTAAGGAAATACAACGTTCGATTAGAAAAGCAAAGATAAGTTGTTTTCAATATTTCCTTCCCCGAGTGAGTTCTGCTGCAGCCGTCCTCGTCCATCTACAGTTGCAGAAAGTGTTTCTATATCTTTATCCATCGATTCATCTTAATAATGTAAAAAAGTCAGATAAACAAAGGGATGCCAGTGCTTATTAAGATTCATGTTTCTAATCTCTTTCTTCCCTTTTCACTCCTCTTGCTCTGACTCCTTGTTTTTCCCTGTGTCGGCGTGAAATTTACAGCTCGCAGCTGCTGCACTCGTTCGGGTGTCGGGGATTTATCCGTCTGTTTGGGTTTCTGCGTTCATCGTACGTTTTTTATCCGCGATGTACAATCTCTTTACCGTTTTGACGAATGCGAAAACATCTCTACCTGAAGTGTTTGACAGCCGGCTTTACGGAGCGGGTGAGCCGCGGCAGACGATGCTGCACCGAGTTGCCCTCGTCAAGTCTGGACACTTAACCTCTCACAGCTAAAAGCTTTCCGAGGTCACGCTAAGTGCAGCTCCAGTGTTGAGTAATGGAGCCTCAGTCAAAACAAGTTACAGTTCCATGTTTTCAGGGAAGGGAAGTCCTTTGTCGGTTCACATGAACTCTTGGAAGTTACAGTGTGGAGCGGCCCATTCACACCCGGGGATGAAATAGTAGTTGGGAAATTTGTGGGCTGAGAGTTATTCTTTCTGGCACTGGCTGCAACTGCGGCTGTTTTGTGTAAGAATATTGTCGTGTTTTTTAAGGAGCAGTTACTGCAAAACACTTTGAGTCGCTCTTCTGCATTATCCTGCATAAAACATTAATTAGTCTGACGGCCTCTTCTTTCCTTTATGACTCCTAAACCCTGAGCTGTCGCTTCCTCTTGTCTGAGACTCATCATCTCTCCTTCCTGAGCTGTGACTGACGTGGATTTCTCTCTCTCTCTCTCTACAGGCCATTCGCTGCACACTGGTGAACTGCACGTGTGAGTGTTTCCAGCCCGGCAAGATTCACTTACGGACATGTGACCAGTGCAAACATGGCTGGGTAGCTCACGGTAAGAAATGTTTTTACTATTAAGATGGTGGTGGAGTCAAATATGGTTTTAATACTCGTGAACTTTGTTCCATATGGATCTGCTGCTTCTTGCTGCGGAGACGTGACACGTCCACATCTCTCAAAATCACAATATGTCCAAAACCATCTTTATTTACTACAGAATAGAGATTCTGAAATCCACAACAGGAGAAGCAACTTTGCTATTTTTCTTTTTGCTTCTGTGTTTTTGTGCTGATTTAAGAGTCTTGTTTTTTGCACCTCAGATCAAAAACAAATCATAACCGCAAGACTGAGAGACTAAGCGAGGGACCACACCTCATGAGTTTTTCACACGGGTATAAGGAAAAATGGAGAGGAGGCAAGAAAGTACAAAGAGAAGGAGGAGGGGGGGGAAATGATAAAAGAAAACACCTGTTTGGCCTGAGTCCGCACAAGAGCCGGCCACGGGCCCTTCAGCGGATGGCACAGGACCCCATTGACTACTTTTTAATCTCTCCCTCTGAACTGTCAGGCCCCCGTCTCTTCTCTCCCCCACTTTTCATTTCATGTCGGCATTGGCAGGGACTCTGACAAGTAGTTCTTCATTTTTTATTATGTTCGTGTCTGGCTGCGCTGCGTTGTCAGGCAAAGACCTCGTCAGCAGGAAAGAGCCGTCCCAGCATCAGAGAGAGAGAGGGAGAGAGAGAGAGAGAGGGAGAGAGAGAGAGAGAGACCCAACCAGGTGTCACCCAGACAGGCAGGGGGGGAGGAGGCCGAGGGGGGGCAGAGGGAGGTATGAGGTAAGGGAAGAGAGAAGGATTGAAAGGGAGAGGAAGTGAGAGAAAGGACCAGGTGTCGCCCAGACAGCCAGGAGAGGAGGAAGAGGAGGAAGAGGTGACTGAGGCCGAGTTAGAGGCGGCAATAACTCACGCTATGCTTTGCTCACTATGAAGCTTTATGAGTGAAAGCATTTTTTTTTGTTTTGCCCCGAGTCTCGCCCCCCCCAGGCAACACACAGGTTGTTGTGGATCCTGAGAGATATCACTCATGGAGGAAAAAACTGACTTTCAAGTTTTATTTATTGGAAATACAACAAGTGTCTGTCAATGAAATTAAACACGAGTTGAACTAATGTCTTTAGTTTGTTAATTATCCAGGAATTTACAAAGGATTTGTAAGTATTTGGCTCGAGGTTATTATAAAATACATGATAACGCATATAAGTGTAGATAAGAGCACTGCAGATCTTAAACTTTTGTCTTCTTGGTGCATGAAACCTGATCACTGGATACAAATAAAAAAGATGTGAAGTATTGCAATAAGAAACGCAGGTCTGCTCAGAGAGAGAAATAACGAAGGTCCGAGACAAAAGTGTAATGCAGGTCGAGTGCAGGTCAGGTGGAGAAGGAGACAGAGGAGGAAAATAAAAAGCGGAGATGCAAGAGCAGCGTAAATGTGAAAGAGCAGGAGATTAGATTAAATAGAAAGAATGGCAGATAATTACATTAATGCCATTGCATTTATCTGATAGATACAGTGTGTTATTATCAGCTAGTGCTGACTGGGCAGGAGCGTCCCGAGGAAAATTTGAGACGAGAGCGAGAGAAACTTGATAGTCATTAACCGTTCCCCCCTCTCTCTCTCCCTCTCTCTTTCTCTCTCTCGTCTGTTTTCTTGTCTTCCTTCCCCTTTGTCCCCCGATCGTTTTTTAAGCAGCTCTGGACAAGCTCAGCACCCAGCACCTCTACCACCCGACCCAGGTGGAGATCGTTCAGTCCAACGTGGTGTTCGACATCAGCAGCCTGATGCTATACGGCACCCAGGCCGTGCCCGTCCGGCTCAAGATCCTCCTCGACCGCCTCTTCTCCGTGCTCAAGCAGGAGGAGGTGCTGCACATCCTGCACGGCCTGGGCTGGACCCTCCGAGACTACGTCAGGGGCTACATCCTCCAGGTCGGCAACACACAACACGCATTCTAACACATGTAAAGCATCATGTGGGTTTAGTGTAAATGTCAAGACCATATATTAACACTGCTTCCTCCCTGCTCACACACAAATGCACACGCGCTTCTGTGTTTTCGTTCTGCAATCTCCACCATCACTCCCTCCTACTATCTCACCCAGAGCATCTGCTAATTTCTTTAGCTCGGCAGTTATTTTGAGAGGTATTGATCCAAAGCACAACAGCGACAATCTAGGCCACTTCAGTCCCATTGCTCATCCATTTTCCTCTCATTTTTTCCCTGCTCTTACTTCGACTTCAGTCTGCCCTCTTTTTCCTGCCCTGTCAACACTATGCCCCTCTGCTGGAAAAAGGGAAAGAATTAAAAAAAATAAGGGGGGAGAAAAATGTCACGCCAGCAAACTGTAAAACCACCGTGGTGCGTTTCCTCTCTCCATCCCTCCCTCCCATATAATTGCAGTCAGACACATTTCTCAATCAAAGGTAGTCGGAGGTTTTGGTGTTGAAACCCAAACCAAAGTGTTCCTGTATGAATTAGTTAAGCACGAGTGAACATGTGCATGTGGTTAACTCTGTGTGTGTGCGCGTGTGTGTGTTTGTGTGTGTATAGTGTGCGTGCGTGCACATGTGCTTATCTGTATGCATGTATGGTTTGGTGTTCCAAGAGTGTAAGTGGAACATCATGGTGAGGAGAGGGTGGTTTGTATGTGGAAACAGCTTCTGTGAGTAAAGCGCTCACAGATTCAGTCGCCTTCTGGTGAAGAAAACGAACACACTACACACACACACACACACACACACACTACACGCACACATACACACACACACGCTAACTCACAAAAATCAATAATAACCCTACAGTTATATACATCTCCATGCGTGTTTTTGTATTTGTTTGTATTTTACAAACTGAGAGGAAAATATATAAAGGTCAATGTAAATCTGGCAAATTATTGTAAAGAACTAATAATATAATAAAAGAACTGCAGAGAGACTTTATTTGTAATCTAGCAATATAAAAATATTTATGTAAGCATTCTTTCATTAAAAATATTTAGAATTTTTCTTTTTAAAGACAAAATAAAAATAATTCCAACACAGATTATTTTCATTGTTGAATTAGATCAAAAACAGCTCCTCTGTTTTGCATTTTTTACAAAATCTAATAATTTTTTTGTTTGACAAATGTCAAATAAATAATAAAAACATGGTCCTCGGTGGCCTGGAGTGTAAATCCCCAAATATTTAGCATTCGTGTGGCCAAGATTAAATAAAACAGAACATATTTACTTTAAAACAATATGAAACACAGAAAAGGAGCAAACCTACACGTTTTAAAAGCTGAATATTTGCGTTTTTTGCTTCCTACAACAAATTAAATATGTAATGATTAATCCAAATTGTTGCAGATAAATTTTCAGTCATTGATCAGCTGATTTAACTTTAACAAAATACATCTAATCTCAGTAAACCCTATAAATCTGCAGTGTGAGAAAGCCTGGTGTTGAGAAACCCTCGGAGCAGCGAGGTTCCCATCGCCGTAGCCTCTGTGTTTTTATCAGCTGGTTCTAATAGTCAGCTGTTGGGAACACCGTTGCTCAACCGCTCAGCCTCATGTCACGCTACTGGCTAAATCCTCCAGATCTTCTCAGAAGGGCTTCAAAGGGGCCGCGGCCGCGCAGAAGCAGCCAATCACTTAAGGACAGTAAGTAATCATTGTATGGCCCTATTAGCCTGTAAGTAACTATGAAATTCAATCATCTTCGCCGAGCCTCCGGGCAACGCTTTGTGTTCCAGCGCCGCCACGCCGCGCTAAGTGAGAGATAAAATGAGCAGAGCGGTGTTGGAACTGAAGAGATAATACGTTGTCTTTTTGGATTCTGATGTCAGGGGACATTATTTGATGACAAATTACTTTAAGGTAATTCCAACAGACAGGCTTTCAAACACTCGCTCGATCTGAATTAGGATTTTAATATAAAGTTTCGAGGCCACAGGAGAAGGCGCGTTGATTTCTACTTGAATTAAATATTTTACAAATTGCCATAAATCACCTGCAAATACACACACACTATTAAAACATAGTAGGAGTTTAGTAGTTATAGTGAAGCCCCTGTTCATCATATAGATTTTACATTTTCTTTGAAGGTTAACTTACAAATATGGCTCTGTGTGGGTTTTTTTACCCTTATTCACTCATCTCACCTCTTTCCTGCCTGCACGTCACAATGTCTAACGATAACCAGGTTCACTCAGGATACGGAGAGAAACCCATCCGGTGTGTTTGGTGCACTGTGTGTGATGGGTGTCAGTGTGCCGGGGTGTCAGTGATGCGTCAGAGAGCTGAAGGCACCGAGCTGACAGAGTATACCTGCAGCTCCTCTGATGCCTGACCACTGAATGTATGCAGCGCAGGAGGAGGGAAAACACACAGACACACACACACACACAGACACACACACACACACACACACACACACACACACACACACACACACACACACACACACACATATTCAAATAAACACAGCTTCCTCTTCTCAGACCAACACATTCTATTGGGGAAAAATATGATTTGGCTACGTTTGTAAAGATCCTGAATTATGACCTCTCTCTTCATGAGGCTGTTGTCTAATGAATGTTAGTGTTGCACACACTGACCTGTCGTGCAGCTGAGGCGTCGGCCACCTTTAATCACAGCTCAGCTCTCGTCTCATTCTTACTTATGTTCTTGTGATCTCATTTATGGAGCTCACGCGTGCACCTGGGGAAAAAAACAACACTTTTGTCCTTAAAGTTTTATTTTCCTCTGTAATCTTGAGGCTGTAAATCGTGTGTGTGTGTGTTACGTGCTGCCTCCACCTGCACCGTGCTGCGGCTTCACCAAAGCTCATCTGGTTGGATCCTCTCCCAGTGAGGATATATTTCACAGACCTGCTCCTCCTCGGCAGCAGCGAGCCAAACACCTACATACTTAACGTACACATCGATGCTGCAGGAAACTACAATCACTCGAGTGTTCATTCACAGCAAAGAGGTGTCGGGTGCTGTCTCGTCGCCATCCTGCTTACGTTCAGGATTTTATCACATCAGCATCGATGCATCTGTCATTACTGTAATGTCTGTAATGAAGGATAGGGACTGACCTCATGTTCTCTGCAGTAGTAAAATAACAACACAAAGATGCCATCATAGCTTTTTAGGTCAAAGAAGAGATAAACTTTACTCTCCTGTTTCCGCCCTGTAATTGATCCCATAACAGAAGTAAATGCATCATAAAGGTGCGACTAAATGTGCGTATACACTTTGCCATTTAGGCTCATTAACCTGGAGAAATGAATCCATGTTAGTAAAAGCTCAATGGCTTTTCACGTGCAGGGAATTTTGATCTGTAAATGAGAGGAATAATGCATGACATCAATAATGATTAAAAAGACTGATGGTTTCTCTCTCTCTCCCTCGTATCATTCGTCATGAAATCATTTGTAGCTTGACTCTCAACTTGTGTGCCTTTAAAAGAACTCAGTGTAAACCCACACATTCATAGAAAAAAGGGATGTTAAACAAGCCAGGAGAGAATAAGTCACTGCTTCTGCATGTACAAGAGTTTCACTTTTAAAGTAATTTAACATATTTTAAAAAATCACCTTAACAACCTGCTGGCTTGTGGGCTGGGAAATCGTCCATAAGGTGATTCTCCTGAATATCTCACACAGCTTCAGCAAAAGGTGTTTTAAGATCTGCTGCTGTTTGTGTTTCTTTGAATCGTTTCAGCTCGCGATCTAGTTTCCACGTGTTATCTGTTTAAATTGATCATTAATCATTCATTGAAAATTTTCCATTTTCTTAGATAAAACTAAAAACAACCGGAATGGCACTGAGTACAGAGCAGGATAATGACTTATGATACCGTGTTTAAATTCCGTAGTTTGATTTGGGTCTGCACCAAATATCAGTCTCCTGACTTCTCTTTCATCGAGATCCATGAATTATTCTCAGCGAAATGAAAAACGCAATGTTAAAGAAAGTGAAAATAAATTCTTGGATCAGCACAAAAATGGAAGTGGTTGTCCCCTGACCCCTCCCACATCGTCCCACCTAGTTTTGTGGTAATTCATCAAGTAGTTTTTGCATAAAGCTGCTAAATAACTGATAGATGAAGATGGTAATAAATCACAAGTAGCAGGAAGACGTGTTTTTCTTTTGACAGATAACTATAAACTTTCATAAACAAAAAAATACTTGCATTTCTTTAATTTATTTCAACATCTTATCATTTTAAAAATGGAGTCTGAATCCAGGAAACCCTTATTTCCTGCAGAGCAAATTACAGCCGGGACATTTTCATCTGATAGTGACACCTGAAAGAGTTCATCTCTGGGTGTAATATTTTTCCTGCCCTTTACTCTGCTTTATATCTCTCTATTGCGCCCCTATCCTGCCGACTTCAATTTCAATCCAAGGCAATATGTGAACAACACAGACACATGTCTCTCCGTTGCCAGACCTCTTTGCCCTTCGCTTTGGCAGGACTTCTACCTTCTCCTCTCCTCAGCCCTTCATCCTCTTCTCTCTCTTTCTACTCATCCCTCTCCCCGCTCCTCTCCCATGGTTGATTCCAGACAGACCCACGGCCAACGTGCACCAGATGCCCCCCGCCCCCAACCCCACCCCATCCCACAGCCTGTCACTGCTCACTCCTCTGTTCGATACCGACAGATGGAATTGCTATCAGTACTGGCTTCTCCGTCTCGGGCCTCTGTCTCCCACACTCCACACTGTCTATTTTGTCTTCCCCTCTCTTATCCCTTACCAAGTGAAAAATAAGTCGAGAGAGGGGGTGAACGAGTGGAAAGAGATGGAGCGAGAGAGAGAGAGATAGGCTGCAGCCGCTGCAGCCAACATGTGGGCCAAAGCCCAGGGTTTTCCTGAGCGACATTCTCAGTAATGTTCTGTCCTTGTAGAACATTGGGCTGCCTCCGCTTTTATGAGATGTGGTTTTCCTGACTCCACACGGCTTCCAGGAGACCCAGATGGAACCGCTAACAACCCCCATCGCCGCCACGCAACCACACACACACACACACACACACACAGTACACACACACACAGTACACACACAAACAGTCTTAACCCTAATTGCTCACACACTCTGAGGAATTCTTATTCAAACTATCAGGCACATACACAGCCACAAAAATCACACTCGTCTACCCCGAGCGGCCCTCCAGCACCAGGCTTTGTTTCAGTGGCACATGCACATGAGCGTGTGTTATGTTATTAATGGGAGTAAAGTTTTTTGTTATGCCTCTACTTATTTGGTAAATACTGTATGTTGTTAATGAGCATAACAGTCGGAGGTAGTTTCTTGGCGTGTTGAATGGCCCCAGGGAGCCTGTGCTCTTATTTAGAAAAAAACATGTGACTGTAATGTTGTACATGTGTACTTACAACATGTGGAATATGAGATGTAATTACATGGATTAGGGTGCAACAGTGTTTGTGTAAGACAGGAAACCATTTCCAGTTGCAGGTGGGTCCTGAGGCCGTCTTGAAGGTACCACTTGGCTCCTCTATAGTGGTTTACAATGGTATTTATTGAGTTAGAGTCGCATTTCAGAATTTCTGTCTTTTCTTTTTTCTCCCCCCCCCCCCACCCCTTCCTCTCCCTCACTGCACTCCCTTTCTCCGCTTTCTGTCTCTCACTCTGTCAACTGTGAAGGTCACCATATCTCCTGATCCTCGCCTGAGAAACTTCCATTTTAGGTAGTCGGGCTCGGCGCAACAACATTTTTTTGGACACAATCCCCTTCCCCAGTCTCCTCCATGCGGCACACTTGTAACCTCTATTTTCCTCCTGTCCTCCTCTCCACCCTCCATCACCTCCCAGCGCCCCCCCCCCCCCCCCCCACTCTCTCCTCAGAACCTGTTTTCTGTTATCACTACTTAATGTCTCACCCTGGGAGATGGACGGGGGAGAAAGCATTCTCCTAAGGTGGAAATTCTTACGTTCATATGGTTATGATTTGGTGGGGAGGTCAGGCTCGGTTTTTGCTGGAAGGCTTACGGTTGGCTCTGTGCTGGCCGTGCTGGGCTCCAGACACTTCAAAGAGGGCCGGTGCACTGAATCAAGGTGATTCTTACCCCCTCCGCACACCCGCACCCCTCCCAGCCCTGCACACACACACACACACACACACACACACACACACACACACACACACACACACACACACACTTGTCCTCCCTCGTGCTCTTAAGGGTGTCTTCTCCCTTCTCATTCTCAATCGCTCACTTCGAGGTAAGCTGGAGATAAAAGGATGTGATTTCAGATTAGAGGATCAGTCAGAGAAAGGTAGAACAGCATTATCAGCGAAGCATTAAAACCTTACCTTTCGATAACATAATTTTATATTAAAGAAAACACAGCTTTATCAGTAAGAAATATTGAATCCCGCATGCAGTATATCAGCGTTAAAAATGCTATTTTGTTTTTTTTTGCAGACAGCACAAAACCTCTGCGCTGTCACTTTTCTCACAGCTCGCAGCCAGATCCTTACACAAGTTCTGCCCACGCCAAATCCTCCGTCGCTCGCTCCAGAGTCCTGAACCCCGAGCTGCAAAATGAATTCAAGCTGGAGAAGCAAGGTTATGAGCAGGTTACACTGTATGCTGGAATTTGGGAAATAATTCCCCTTATATTGGATTTGGATGGTGGTACGAATTTTGCCATATATCCAACAAGGCCTCACAAGCCGCTGCAGGTTTAAAATTGAGTGTGGGAAAAAAAAAATACTTACACATACTGCAATTAAAGCTGTGTGTCTGTGTGCTTTTATGTACTCGTACACACCTTTGATCGTGGTGTCGAGTGGAGGTTTGGAAGAAAAATGCTCTTAAAGACAAAAGGTGATTTTTGGGGGTTAATCATTTTCTCGTTTCTTGGCTCCGTGAAGCCGATGCGCCAGATGGTTTTCACAGAGTAACATCAGAGCTGGTTTCCCAGTGTAACATCAGAACTTTACAGAAATGACAAACCTGACAAAAAAAATTCCAATCTTAGCTTCTTAGCTTCATCAATCTCTTCCTTGTATTTTCTACGTTCTGTCATTTTCACCGTCTCACAGCTCGACTTGTCTCCACCTCCGTCTCCTCTCTCGCTTCTTAATGATGTTTCCTCAGTGTGTGAACACTGGTCTTAGCTGTTATGAACAGTTCTGTGCTGCTGGGTTGTATTATTTACCTTCATATTTTGGTTGATTGCTAGATGTGCTTCCCTTTCTTTCTCTCTGTGGTTTTACTCAATTTTTTACCTGCTTCATATCACGTAAAACACACACAAATCAAGAAATCATAATTTCCTGCAGTACCATCTTAGATGTTACATTAAATTGAGTGGACCTGTACTAGCCGTTCATGTTCTGTAGCATCGGATCACAGATGCTGTATCAAACAAAGTGATAAAAAGAAAAAAAAAAAACTTCTTCTCCAGAGACATTTAAGTAATTACACCACGATTGAAAATCCCTTTAGTGCATCCATTACATGCTTGGTGGCCACATGTATATTTCAAAATGTTAAGGGGGGAACCTCGCATACGGTCAAATTTAAAGATCATGAATATTCCATGCCCAAACGTATGGGAGTGAGAAGTGTGTGTGTGTGTGGAGGGATACTCTAATCAAATATGATGGGGAGTTCACATGCTGTGCAGGGCAAACATGGGAAGTGAAAATGATATGTTTAACATACATGGTCAGGTCTCGGGACTCCCAGGGGATCCCAGGAGGGGATTGATCTCTCTTCCCTCAGCACACACCGTTAGACCAGCGCCACCTTCTGATCCGTTTCTCCCTCAAATCCCCAAGATAAGGCCGACTTCAAAGCCCAGTGGCCAATCCTGCAGCTTTGCCCGAGATGCTGGTTTGATTCACCGGCTGCATCTCTTCCCATGGCCCTCATCACACCCCAACACACACACACACACACACACTCACACACACACACACACTTTCTTTCTACTCAGTTTCAATTATATCCGAGAGAAGCAGCTACCTCGCGGCGTCTCCAAATCTAAGCGAAGGAAAGGGGCCACCAGTGCTCTTCTCCTCCCGTGTAACTTCCACTGGCATGTCATAATTAGAATAAAAAGGAATATTCTGCCTGTGTTAATGTGGCCGACGCCCCCCCCCCCCCCCCCCCCCCGTCCCCCCGTCCCCTCTGAACACCCTGTTCCTCCCGTCTCCTCTCTCGCTCCACGTGATACGCACCATATACTGATCAGTGTAATGGGATCTCTGGTTCTCTCACTGCACATTTGCCTTTCTCTTTTTAGCCAGTGTCCATGCCCCCGGGAGGTTCACCCCCCCATCAACAGGTCCCTGCTGCCGCCCCGGTGTGCCTGCCGATGTTCTCATAGTCAGCTGCACACCCTAATTGAAACAGAGAATCTGTCAGGATTTTTTTATTTACCTCAGCCGGGCTCTGCCCCCTTTTTTACTTTTTTCAAAGAGGGCAGAGTAATAATTACCTCCTTTAAACAGAATCCCTCTCTAGCTGTCGGCATCCCCTGGCTTCATATATCCCTTTTCATAAGTTATAATATCCTGTCTTGCCCACACTGGGAAAAAGGAAATGGCTTCTGAATTCTGAAGTGGCTTTTCAGGGGGGCTATGCTGTGTTGTTGCAGAGGGAAATTGAATTTTACTTCAAGGTCAGCGACACTAATGACGGCGAGGGGAAGGTGTTGATCTCGTGCCGCGCTGGTTTGTTGAGCAGTCTCCCGCCGCATCGATCGGCACGAGAGAGATTCTTAGTCCCGCATTGATTGTCGCGCTGTATTGTGTTTGGAGTGTGGTGGAAATCACTGGTGTAGTAGAAGTGGTAATTTGGGACTGTCGGCACTCGCCGCAGTTGTAGACAGACAGAATAAATAACTGTTTCCAACACAAAGAAAAGGAGAAGGGACCTTGTGCAGATGATAACGCACAGCGATAGTAAAACGTCCTGAGCTGCTCCCCCCCCCACATTATGACTGATGCTGATCACAAGGCCGCTACACCTGGAGGCACAATCAGGTCCTCAAGAGCCTGGCTGCAGCACTTGAAATGCAAAAGTCTGGCCAGATGAAGTGGGATGAAGGCACACTACTGAGGATGTGTCCCAAAATTGACATCTTAACCCAGTCTAAGAAATAAACCTCCCATGCCACTCTGTCAACATCACGGCAAATCTCATGTGAGTGCATACCATCTATTCTCCCGTGTTTTATGATCTAATATAACCACTGAACGTGTACATGCGGCTCGAGAAACCCAAAAACTACACAAACACTCACTCAGGAAATACACCAACCCGTCCACATACCAGCAGTGAGAATTTTAACCAATCACTTTCATGATTCACTGCTGCTTGTATGCACGATGGTTAGTTGTGGGTCGGTGCCCTGTGGTGTGAGTGAATGTGTGTCACTTCCCCCACAAATGGAAACATTTAGACACTGAAGTGTATCCTGAGGTGAGAGCTGGAGAAGCTCTCACTCATAAAGTAGCAGGGAGGCAGCCTGTGGAGGAAATGAGCTCGGCAGACTGGTGGAGGGAGAGGTAGCGTGACACACACAACTGAAGGACCTCACACACACACACACACACACACACACACACACACACACACACACACACACACACACACACACAGACGCTGGTGACCCGCACACCGGTGACTGCTGTGGCCGTGTTTTTTCCCCGGCGTCTATCACCGCCTTGTTGGTCTCCAGCTGTGTTTGGCTTCCTGTGTTCCTACGTGATGCTGTGGTGTCACTGGCAGACACACACAGACTGCACTGTACCTGCGGGTTGTGCGGTAGCGGTTTTTGAAAAGATTTCGCTGACCCCATCGTGAACCGGCGCCAGTGCAGAGACACCTGCGGGATCCAGCCCAGAATACAAAATCAACCTGGGACGGCTGCTGAACCATAATTGAGCTCCTCAGTTCAGACTTCAATTAATCTATATTTTAAACAGGCTTATTTTGCCTCTTCTCCACTTCCGTTATTCTCTTTCTCTCTCCGACGTGTTGTGCATGAGTGCTCTTATTAAGCGGGATGACCTGTCATGCAGGTGAGAGGAGGAGGTGATGACTCCCCATCCTCCACCACCGATCCTCATTCTCTCTCTCCCTCTGTCTCCGGTCTAAAGAAAGAACCTGCCTCTCCTCTACCAATTGGTCCAGCTCCAGTTCACCTCGGACAGGAGAGGTGGACCGGGATGCTGGAGGAGGAGGAGGAGGAGGAGGAGGTGATGAGGCCTCGGAGTCAGAGCAAAGCCGTGCACCCAAGAAACTTCAAAGTCAGTTGAATTCCATTGTAGGTCAGGCCGGTTTTTTAATGGTGATTAGTATTAGCCGGCGCTTCGGGCTTGGAGACATTTTTTCTGTGTTTGTTTGTTTTTTATTCCCGGGCCACGCCAATAAACAATCAGTGCATTAAGTGGCGAGCAAATGGAATCAATTCATCCAGTTTTGCGCAGATGAGTGCAGAAAACGAGGCGTGAAGCAGCCGCTCTCTGTGTTTGGAGTGGCTAATTAGGAGCCCATTACAGGGCCTCTCAGCATGGTGCTACCCTGATTGTTTATTAGAATTTTCACTAAGGTGAAGGAGAGTGAGAGAGAGAGTGGGAGAAAAGAAAGGGCGACTAATAGTAGTAATAAATGGATAATAAATGGATACACACACACACACACACACACACACACACACACACACACACACACACACACACATGCAGCCTTGGTAAATGCCAGCCCCTGGGCCTCCTACAAAAAGGGCTCTTGTAAAAGTTTGGGGAAAAAAGGACCAGCGCCGTGCATATGTTTGGCTCCGTCCTCTTAAAGACTGTCTTATTAAACGGGTAAGTGGCTGAGTGCTGGGACCACCAAGTGAGCCGTGCTGTCACTGGCACACGGCTCTCTGTGGGTTGAGTGCCGCCGGCGGAGACAGGATATGATATAGGGTCACCAGAAATGATGGTTTAGCCCTCGATGATGCACGAGTTCCCAGCACTCCCTGCCCGGCCTGCCAGTGGCATTTCTGAGACTTTTATAGTCCTGGAATTTTTTTAAGTTGAACACGCAGAGCGAAGTTTTAGCATCCTACGACCCTACGTTGGAAATGTGTGTGTGTGTGTGTGTGTGTGTGTGTGTGGTGGAAGGAGAACACAGTAATCGACAAAGACAACAGGGCTTTCTGAAGAGGGAGGATCAATAAACTGTACAGGTGACTGACCTCAGTGAGCACACACACATGCAGGCGTAGGCTCATGTACCGGTGATTGTGGCATGCTCTCCTCCTAACCTCTGAGTGTGTGTGTGTGTGTGTGTGTGTTTGTGTGTGTGTGTGTGTGTGGACGTCCACACGCAGCCAAGTATTACTCTCTCTCTCATCTTCAGGATCTAAGGCTTGATGCCAACTGCCGCTCTGGTGCCAGGCTCTGCCTTATCACCTCCTCGACACACACACCACACACACACACACATTCTTACTCACTTGTGCACTTTAAACAACCTCATTGCAAGAGTCCGCGCACAGGCTCACACACACACACACACACACACTCGTACATGCTGATCTAGCCTCCACATAAACAAAGATAAGAGCAGGAACGCGCAGCACAGGGCCCCGAGAGCTACAAAGCTATTACTGGGAGACCGCGGTCGCGTGGCTGTGTGTGTGTCTGTCTGTGTGTGTGTGTGCGTGTGTGTGTGTGTGTGTGTGTGTGTGTGTGCGCAGCCCTGTTTGTGTTTATGCAGTGCCAGTTGCCGAGCAGAGTCCCGCGTGTCACCACCATTCGCCAGTGTTGCACAAGCCACCGCTAACTGCATAACAGGAGACTGCCAATCTGAGCATGAGGTGCTAAACCCCTCACTCCGACTTCCTGTCAGGATCGTTGCCACCAGCCGCCACAGGCCGTAGACTCCAAAGTTATCCGACAATACAATCACAGCAAGTCACTGAACCATGTGCCAAAGGGCGCTGACAATTTGACAATGACTTTGTCAGCAGCAGTGTCTCACATCCAGCGTCGTATCACACCTCTGTCAAGCAGTGCGGGCCTACTTAGGTATGGGGTGTGCTGTCTCCATCTTGATCCCTGGACACGAATCCCAACCTGCCGAGGTGACACAGTACAAAGCGTTTTTCCCACTTTTGCCGAAAGCTGACAAACCTAATTACTGTGGTGAAATTCCCGGGGATCATTCCAAGATCAAGTCTCCTTAGCACGGTGAGCTGTACACCGGTGTCCCTCCGGAGAGGAATGTCTTCAGACTCCATTGATTTCCCCCCAACTCCCAGGTCTGAACGCCCAACACGTCTCAATCGCTCACTGAAATTCCCAGAGTGTTATCTTTAGCCTTATAGCCATTACACGGTAGAAAACACGAGATCTGCCTGTTGAGGGAGGTGAAATCTCATTACCAGCTTTAAAACCTTGAGGCCGGAGTTGTAAAAGTTGGTCAGCATTGACAAGAATGATTCGACTTGTCATTTATTCATTTTGTTTAAAGAGTTTTTCGTACAAGTTCCGTATTCAACTCATAATCAGTCCCTTTTCAACACAGTATGATTCGAAAGCTAAAAATAGAGCGTTTCATGCACTTTCCTCTGGCTGAGTGACAGCACTTTGCCTTTGTGTAGCGCCGGAATGAATTCCTCAGCATTATGACCACATCAGTTCCTTCAGCTCTTGAAAATAAATGCAGCACCGAGGCAGTTTTTTTTTCTCCTCCCATGTTGTTATCAGAGTGTAGGCCCAGCCACCTTCTCCCTTTATGGGCATGTTTTGCTAATCTCGCTACTGGCCTCTACTTTTTAAGTTGAAACAGGTGTTGCAGCTATAATGCAATCTTGTATTAGTGCAGAGCTCCGGTGCTCATACTCCTCAGAGGCTGTGTTTTCTTTGCAGATTCCACTCTGAGCTGTGAAGCCTACCCCCTTGTTTCATAGAAGTTTGAGACAAGTCATTACAGCTATTTTAACATGGATGTCATTTTAAGACGCCGGGTCGGATGTTCTCGTTCGGAGCCTTGTCGATGCTTCAGAAAGAGATGAAGAATCTGTGTTCTGGCACCGAACCAGTGGAGACAAAAGTCATCTGCAGCGTGAGTCACAACTCATTCCTGTTTTTGCCATCCGCCGTGTGCGTGTTGGACGAGTTTTACTGTCTGTCTTAAAATAAAAGTGATATAAAGTAAAAATCAATCCGGCACAAAAACTCAGCGAAAAGGTTTTCTTCCCGCGTCCCCTCAGCCACCCTCCTCTCGGCCCTTTCTTCCATTTTCATGTCTAAGGATAGAGGGATTAAAGGGAGGCCATGTCTCAACCCTGAAGAACTGTCATCACTCAAAGATGAGCGGTGCCAAGCTCCTCTCTCCCTGTGTCTCCTGCTCTCTGTCTCGGTCTCTCTCTATACATTGCATTCACAACATCCCCATGGTGCTCTTTGGCCGTTCTCTTCATCCTCAACCCACTCACACACACACCACAGCCATGATTTACTGTCATACACTCCTTTGTGTGTGTGTGTGTGTGTGTGTGTGTGTGTGCCCTTATGCATGCGTGTGACTAAACGTGTGAGCACATGTGAACTCCGTGCATGGCAGCGGCCACATCAAATACGGCCAGAGCAGCAATCCTCTGAGACATTACCCCATCCATTCTCATTCCCCCTCATAGTGATTCCAACACAGAAAAAAGTCAACATTTCAAAACCTGAGAAAAATAATAAATAAAAAAGTAAAGGCAGACTACATCTGGCACAATGTCTGTACTTAAGGTTTCCAAGTATGTGTCTGGGGAGGAGATCTGGTGGGACGGGGCCCGAATCGGCTTGGAAGCAGTAGAAACGGATGTCACTCTGGAAATTTATACGGTGCGGTTCAGGGAGCAACGGCTGTAAATTGACAAGTGATGCTTGTGAGCAGCGTTACCCGTCTGTTTCCCTTTCTCTCATCTTCTATCTTTTTTTTTTTTCCGCTCATCTTTTTTCTTCTCGCAGCGTAGCTGTTACTTCTTACATCTGTGCTTGCCCCGAGCATTATTGTTAACGGGTGAGAGGTACAAAAGCAAGCCGAGGCGGGGGTGGCGGTGGTGGTGGTGGTGGGGAAAGGTAGCTCTGCACTGACACGTGGGAGAAAATTACTTGTATTCCCCGAGTGACGTGAAATATAGTGACAGAACAAAAAAAAAAAAATGCGAAGTACATTTGAAGCCGGGATCTTTAATCTCTAAATATAATCACTGTTTTGCTTGGATGGATGTGACCCTTAGGTCTTGTTTTGACAGTGGTGCAAGAGTGTGAAAGAAGAGAAACTGTAATACAACTGGGATAACGTGATACAGAGTCACCAGCAAAACCTGAAGTTCTCTGAAACCAGTGTGTCCCACATCAGCTATAATCCCTGTCATTGTGTTACTGAAAAAAATATTAAGCGTAACCTGAGCTCCAAGGCCAAAGTGTGTGTCTGAATGTGTGTGTGTGTGCTTGTGCGAGCCTCGGAGTGTGTGTCAGTGTGTGTATCTGTGCTATAATGTGATCGAGTCATTCTACTGTATAAATGTCTCTAATGGCAGCACTCCTTTTAATAATGCAGGATCCTCTTTTCTCTGTGACAGCCACATGAGCCACCAAGCCTGATATGCTTCCTCCGTGCACAGCAGGTCAACTATTTAAAGAGTGTGTGTGTGTGTGTGTGTGTGTGTGTGTGTGTATGGGCCACTGGAATATGATGCTGAAACACACACACACACAAAGAAAAAAGAAAATGCTCTTTACTTAAATACTTATACTTACAAGAAGTCAGGCTGATATAATAATTGACCAAATCCATGATTGGATTGATACAATTCCATTTCAAAAATTTAGTCTGTTTTTAACAAAAGACTCAAATCTTGTATGACCGTATATTGAAAGCAAAAGTACCAAAAATACTGTTTTAATCCCGTATGTAGTTTTCTAAAATGCTAAAAAAAGATTGTGAATTGTCCGTGTGTGGAAGAATACTCTCTGGTTTAAACATGTCGAGATACAAATTAAGACAAATTGAGTGATCCCTCTAAACGGCACAGAATCAGCTACTATCCAGTGCTATGCCAATCCATGTGGAGAGCATGTGTGGCAGAAGTTTGTGGAGGATCACAGAAGTGGAGTCGGCCAACTCAGCCAAAATGTTATTTCATTTTTATTTTTGCAATATGAATTCAAAATCGTCTTCCCTAAAGTGCGAAGGATGAAGCGAGCCGGTGCGACTCAGCGCTCACGCCGCCCGGGCAATGACATCTGGCTGGAGTGGGGGGGTGTGTGCTTTTCTCCCACCAGCACTGCCTCACACCAGTTGAGAACAGACAGATGCCGAGACCACTGTGGCAGCCCCCTGTCTCTCTCTCCCTTTTCTCTCTTTCTTCTTCTTTTTGTTCTCTCCCAGCGTACCAATCGTCTCTGATATGGGAAACATGCTGTCACATCTGGGCCTTCCAGAGAGACAGAGAGAGAGAGAGAGAGAGAGAGAGAGATGTGAAGGGAGGGATACAAATGGGTGGAAGGAATCACCGGGGCGCGGACACAGGAACTCTCGCTCGGCACGCACACACACATGTGAGATGTCACGGGCTGGAACATCAGTGTGGGTGCCAGGAGGATGATTCCCCTTTAGGGTGACAACGTGATAAGACGGGTGTGTTACACTGTAGCTTCAGTGCAGCATGGTGCACGTTACCCACCGCACCCCTACCTCCTCTCTTCCGCTCGCTCCCCCTCTCATTAACCTCGCCTCTGATTGCCCCCAGGACTCCCTTGTGCTAATTAGAGGGGGGGAAATATGTCTACGATGCATGCACTCCTGTACAAACACACACACACACACGCACGCAGGCACGCACACACAATTTCGCACACGGCTGACAGAAAGGCTGCGATAGCTGGTGTGAGAATGAAAGGCTCATCTGCCATTGTGTTTCATCTGTACTCCGAATGTGATGGCAACTGCAGGGTTAACCCCCCCCAACCCCCCCCAGCAGGTGACGGTTAGCAGCGCTGTTGATTCCTTGGTACGCAGACAGGCTTCATCTCCGCACACGTCTCGATTTAGCCGCGCTAACTCCAGAAGTGAGCGTTTTGTCTCGACGTGACACAATTAGGGCTCGAACCCGCGTCGGTAGCTGTGAATTGATCATTTCGCTGGTTTCCGCCTGTCAGTGACTTGTTAAAGCTGAAATCAGCGTCACAATACAAACAGTTTCCCTTCTCAATGGCAAATTCAAATAGGATGATTGAATTTAAAAAAAGATCCCCCAAAAAGAAGGGTTATTCCTTCATGTTTTAATGAGGATTGACCTCTTGTGGTGAGATGATCAGAGGGATGCTGATGAACCGACAAGATGAAACACTTCACACACACACACACACACACACACACACACACACACACACACACACACACACACACACACACACACACGCACACACACACACACACACACGCACACACACACTGTCCATGACTTCAGAGGACATTAAATGGACTTACATTGATTTCCTGGAGACTTGCTCTAACCATATCCATAGCTACTCCTTGCCTAACCCTAACCCTTACTTTAACCTTACCTGAAAAACATTAACCTTAACCTTAACTTGACCTTTAATATGTCTTAAGTCACTTTACAATTAAATGATTTACATTATGGGGACTTGCTTGTTGTCCCCAAAAGGAAGACAAATCCCAATAATGTGGCTGTGTAAATGGATTTTGGTCCCCAGAACATGAGAAATATCCGGACCCGAAACACACACACACACACACACACACACACACACACACACACACACACACACGCACAGTGACTGTTCCCTGGTCCTCTGCGGATTAAAACCTATATAGACAGAGAAGCGGCCTCTTCCTGCTCAGACATTTCTGATCGTTGACGGATGAGGGATGCTGATGAACTGACAAGATGAAACACTTCACACACACACACACACACACACACACACACACACACACACACACAGTGACTGTTCCCTGGTCCTCTGCGACATTTCTGATCGTTGACGTCTCCACTCAGGAGGCGTTTGTGACCTGGGGAGCAATCGGTGTAGAAAGAAAAGGCCTGTTCTCGTTTTTCTCTGTTTTACATGCTGTTAGGCACAAGCACGAGCAGACACAAAACCATGTAGTGGGAGTTGTACAGCAAACAGCCATTTGTACCTGGACGGGACCAAGGGAGCGCTGGGGGAACGGGAAAGAGAAAGAGGGATGGAGCGAGGGAAGAGGGGGTTGTCAGGACAGAGGGAGGTGGGCCGGGGGGGGGCTGGAGAGCGAAAGAGGGAGTATTTAAGAGCACTTGAGTGCCAGCAGAGATGTAGTCACCTCTCCCAGTGGACGGAACCTGGCCCCACTGCACCATGGCATGATTTTTCACTTTAGCAAGCACCACTCAGTCGCCCGCTCCTTCCTCCTCTCCGCTCAGTCACTGCGTGCTTCAATGACTCCATCATTCCCTTTTCGTTCACGATGACTACAAGGGACAAGAGTGCGCACGCTGACACACACACACACACAAACACACACCCGCACACACGATTTGACCCATTTGCCCCCCTGCCACGTGTAGTAAATAATTCCATTGTGAGGGCCATTAGCGAGTATCTCAAGGGTTAAGAGGGGAACTTCACAGGCAGTCAGATGGGCAATTAGACAATAAGAAGATGAAATGTCTACTATTGTTTTGTTGCTTAATTGTTTCAGAGCTCACATTAGACCTGTGGCTAATTCATAGACTTAATGTCCTTTCATTTGCCCTGGTGTTGTTTCCCCCTCGAGAGTCTATATACTGTAAAGAGGAGGACATCCACACACACACACACACATTAATTGTATTGCTACCTCTCTCTCACACGTGGCATCAGATTACTCTGCCAAAAACATCTAATGATCAACAGACCCGGTTTCCATCAGTGCTCAGGATTCAACTTCCCCTCAGACGAAAGGAAATGTAAGACACAATTATACAAAGTATAGAGAGGGCAGAGCCAAAACTCCTCGCCTGTCCTCCTGCATTCCAACTGCAAAACCAAACTGTTAACGTACAGTCTGTGTGCGAGTAGTGTGTGTGTGTGTGTGTGTCTGTCTGTGTGTAGACCCTGAAGCAATGCAGCTTGCCATATAATCTGAGGACTGCACCTTACATGGCGAGAGCACAGTTTTGCCAGTGACATAGCCTTTTAAGAATTAGTGTCACCAAGCCAGAAACCTCACAAGGGAGACTGACTCTGAACACTGTAATGCGGTTTAATTGTGTGTATCTCTCCGTGCCTTGTGTGTGTGTGTGTGTGTGTGTGTGTGTGTGTGTGTGTGTGTGTGTGTGTGTGTGTGTGTGTGTTTATGTGTCGCGCAGCCTGCAGCCAGCCACGAACCTGTGGACACACTGACTGGTCCTCTGAGCCTTGAGTTTAGTTCAGCCACTGTCAGAGGGATCCTTGTATTTTTCCACAGGCATGTCAGAGGATTACACAGTCCCTCTGCTGTTGCACTGACCTCCAACTACACACTCAAACACACACACACACACACACACACACACACACATACATCAAGGCGGCTCAGCGTAGTGCCCGGCACTGAGTTGGGGGCACACTGGCCCACTCACTCAGCAGGCTGCTGGCACACACTTTCCATCTGCCTGCAGGGACTGCCAATGGCAAGCATGGCCTCTCTCAGTGTGTGTTTCTGTGTGTGTTTATAAGAAAAATACAACATATGTTCTTTGTTGGGTATCTGTGTCTGAAAAGGTGATTACATCTTCTTATGAAAAAAAAGCGAGTATAAATTTTTTGAATGTCCAAATTTCTTTTTCACATGAAATAGCCACTTCTTTTTAGTCAGCCCAACTTGTGGTAGGAGAAAGAAACTTTTAATTTTAACTATAATTCACACAGCATATCCACTTGATATCAGAAGGACCAGGTTCTTATAATTTTGCTTAAAACTTAAGAAAAAAGAAACTGCCCTACTCGCGCCCTCGCCCACTTAATTTTCTCATTTTCAAAAATATGAAAATGTAATTTCTTCAAGAAAGCACTCCCGGCTTTATTCTAATGAATATAATGACACATTTCCAAACCTTTCCCATTAATATATGTTCAATCTTGTTTTAAATACTAGTTTACATAAGGCTTTCTGATACAGTTCTCTTAAAAGAGAAATCAGATAAACAGGCACATGTAATTGGGTGTTTGGCGTAATGAACAAGAGTTATGTGCAACATGAATTATTAAAGCACCTAGGCACATTTGCTGAGGGGAAGATATGGTGCGTGTGAATTATCTCTGATCGATATATAGAGTTAAACACGGTTCCTAATTACGCCCCCGTTTGACCACACGCTCACCTCTTCTCCCACCTTTTTGTTTTCTTCTCTTCTCCAAGCTTTGCTCCCATCCCACTCTTCTTCTGTCAGGCGCTTTGGCCGACACACAGAGCAGCTACACAAGCACAATGCAAATCAATGGGACCAACACATTAACACACAGACACACAGCAGACAAGGTAAGGGCTTCGAGACCTCTAACCCAAATACCTCTAGCCCTCCAGGTTGATCAATAGTCAGAAAAGGAAAAAAAAAAGCATTAACAGCTCATCGCGCCCTTTCCATCTCTCTCACTCCTTCGCTCATAATTCTTTCAGCGTTATCTCTCTGGTTCCTTCTCATTTTCTTCTGTGGCAGTGGGAGGAAAGTTTATTTCCCCGAGCTCCTTAGAAATCCCAGAAGTCTGCATGGCCCTATCTCACCTCCAAGCCAGAGCCAGACACCCTGTTAAAGGCTATTACTATCGTTAGCCCCCCCACACAAGACTCAGACAGAACATGGACATTAGCAAATCCATACTTATTGCATCTGGGTTCCTCTCACTGCCTTGTAATTCATATGGAGAGACGTATTAGCACGACATATTAGGCTGGCAACAGGTCTGCGAGGTGAGATGCTGCACTGACACTGAATTGACTTAGCGGGGGGGGGGGGTCTCGCGGGACCCTTGTAGGGCACCGCTGCCGGCTGACGACCAGGCCCCCGGTCTGCCTGTATTGAGTTTCTGTGATGGCTGTTTAGCTTGTAGTGCTACACAGGGCAGAGAGGGGGGGAATGGAATGTGCTCCGGCTCATTGCGTTTACAGACAGGAACCCTGCAGACCACAAGGCTATAGGGATCAATAGAATTGGACTGCACAGCACTGTAAGTCCAGGGCCAGACCCAAACACAGGAAGATTACGTTACACATAGATGGCAATCAGGAAGAGCTTACAGTGTTATCAACACAGCAAGGAACACGCATTCGATCGCACTTAAATTCAGGCAAGTGTTTCATTTTCGGATTGCATCCTCTTTTTTTTTTAGATACAAACACTATAATACATTCATGCAAACACAAAAATGTTTCTATATCAGACAGACACTCTCACACAGGTTGTGTTTTTGTCTGGGCCCAACCCTCCAGGGGGTCCTGCATCCCCTCTCTGAACAAACAGAGCGGCGGCTTGCTTCACTTCCTCGATGTCATTGGGGCCAATCGCAGACATTGTGTGGCCGGCCGGCCCGCTGACACGGCCACCCAGCCAGCCAGGGATTTGCCGCTGGGTCACAGAGTTGACATTTATGAAAGGAAGTAGCATGGAGAGTTAAAGGGAGTTGACAGTCCTCTCATCACGTCGCGCTCCAGAATTCATAAACCTGCGCGGTGCACACCCCTCCGTTTCCAACAATAAAAGAAACAATGAAACTGTTAAGCACTGTATGACCCTCCCTGGGCCCACTACAGCCAGAATGACAGCTTTCATTTCCCTGACTAGTGCCACTGGAGTTTTAAGTTCATTGCTGGGTATTACAACTTATAAACCCACTTCAAGAAAGAGACCTCCCTGCATGAGGTAAAATACAGATGTTTGATCACCGCCAGATATTTAAATCTTAGGAAAACAAGACAAACCCTTCAAATAACATTCAAAAGACAAAAGCCTATATGTTAAAATTACTCATAAGTGTGTAGTATGAATGACTGTGAACGAGTATTTGTGGGCCACAAGGGGGAAAGTGGAGTTTAGTGGACCGTGAGGAACAATGAAAATCTAAAAAAGGAGAAGTCAAGTGAAATGGATTGAGTGTGTTGAAGACCAGATGTGCCGTGGATGGATCAAACATCTGCTGGATCTGCAAGGCTTCAACGGTCTTGAATGACCCCCGTCATCCCGACTTTCTCACCATGCGTCCCCGTAAACCTTTTGTTCTTCCCGGGCCGCCCCCTCAGAGAGAGATCAAAAGTGGTTTCAGTAACTGATTATATTCTGGGCTTTCCAAAATAAAAGCTATTCATATCAGTTTTGGGAATATGCTTTCAAACGTGTAGAGAGATTTGCAAAAAGCCACATTTTACAGTGCAGATTGGACTTTGGTTCTGTTATTGTTCTCCTTTCTGTTGTGATGGTCTAGAGCTTTTCTTGGTGGATAAGTTACAGCACAAAGAAGCAGCACCAGATGGTAATGGTGTTTATTTTTGCAGTAAGTAATCACAATTCTGGAACGTATGACAGTAGACAGGCCCAGGGACCTGGAAGCATGCCCCAAGAGAGCTGAGCACCACTTCCTGTTGTACCCCCATGAACACAGACACGATCACACATATCACACGTGCGTAAACACGAACATCCTCCGGGCCGCTGGCGACGGGAGCCCCTCGGCCACAGGGATAGATGTGTGCTGGCACATGGGTTGGGGGAGTGTAAATTACACTGCAGCCACACTGGCACCCTCCACCTCCAAGATGGATGAACGAGCCAACTTACATGCCAGGCAACAATTCCACTGAGGCAGTTTAAAAAGAGGGAGACTGCAACGTTTGTAATTTGGGACCGTTTTATCCACTCAGTGCTCTATTTCACTTAAAACACCCTAATGCACTTCTATCATTCAACCTTAGCTGTAATTTACAGTGTTTATGGTCCCTTTTTTGAAAAACTAAGCCATCAAGATATACTGCTAAAAAATGTGAGCACTTGTCCAAAGCTCACTCACTGACTCAGGACAAAAGCTAACATCATACACGGCTGTAATGACTGATTTACAATTACCTCGTCCTGCTCAACATCTTGTTGCCAATTCTCCAAACAGACGGCTTCACAGATTCCTAGTTAACATGACACAGGCTCCTTTGGGGCACCCAGAACCCCTTGTGGCCCTTGCTCCGTATGCAAGTCAGGCCAGCGGTGAAATACTGTCGGGGAGAGGAGTGGGGTGGTGGGAAGGTACCACAGTGAGAGAGAGAGGCTCCAGTTAATGGTCTTGCATCTTCCTGGCAGCATGTCAATAATGGCTCTGATCACATTAAGTAAAGAGTCCATTAGCTTATTCTCCTTCCTCCTGCACGCTCCACGGCAAAAAACACAGGAGAAAGCTGAAAAGCTCCTCTAATGCAGTGTGTCTGTGCATTACAGACACCTCCGTCTGTTCCCAGCGAGATCCATTCACAGCCATTTCCTTTTACACATAACATGAAAGTGATGTGTGGATTATTTTTGATTGTGCGGAGATCAATGCCACATTCCAGGAAGACATTTCACCACATTTCTGCAACTATACAAAACTTTGTATTCAGAAACAACCTGTGTCGTTCAGGTTTATGCTTTAAGTTCAAGTGTCTTACGAAAGACGGTGTTTGCTGCCCATTGCTACCCTATAACGTGACCTGGTATCACACAAAAGAGAGGGAGAAGAAAATGACTGATACATCAAGACGCATTACAAACATGTGACTATGTGGCCGAGGAGCAAATCGTGAGCATATGTTAATGCACCTTCTCTGCACCGGCCTCCTGCCAAAATAGTAATCAAGACAAAGGAGATGTGATATAAGAGGGAGCGAAAAGCAGGTTGTCAGCCCCCCCTCCACTCCTCGACCAACACACACACACACACACACACACACACACACACACGCCCTGGACAGACAGACCATTTCTCAGCCGCCTCACTGCTCTCCATTGGCCCTGGAGGGAGCACAGCGGCCCCCACATCTGTCTCCCAGGCCCATGACAGACCTGGCTGCTGCATCCAGACCCAGGAGATCACACGAATCATCCTCAATTAATGTGAACCATCAGGCGTTCCCTCGCTGCTCCTATCACCCCCCCCACCCCCCCCCCACCCCACCCCTCTGCTCTGAGGCATCCCCTCCAGCTCCGTGCTGGGTCCGCTGAGTTTTACACATTGACCACGGCTCACGGTGCCTTAGCACAGTTGGGTGAGGCAGGCCAATGTTGTTGTGTATGCTTTGTGAATAGAGACAGGGAATCGATACGGCAGTCCAGAACCAGACAGCGCTCACATGTAAGTGCTGCGAGGCGGTTCCTTCAGAGGTTCTGAACTCAGAAAACAGTCGACTTGGCTTCTACAGTGCACCGGGGCCTGAAATGGTTTCCATGTGCTGCCCCATCTGCACCGCGGCTGGGCTGTGGCCAAAGGACTGTCCTCTCCGATTTTTTAAAGATGACGAGGGACAGATTTAAAATCCAAAAGGGTGGTTGTTACGGTACGGACGAATCGATGGTTAGGAAACCTTTATGAAAATGACATGTTTTTTGTAAAATACAGATGATGAGAATTGACAATTCAGTGGGGAAAAAACCCGAACCTGTTTATTAAAGGCCACCTGGAACTTGGGACGTGCCAGATTGTGACTCACCCGTCTGTGGTGAAGTCCTCAATAATAATCCCTGCCTGATCCCCCCCCCCCTTCCCCATCATTTCAGTCTGGGACTGCACTATAATTCTCACTACAGTCGATTAGTGTGCCCTTAGCAACAACTAACACACAGTCATGAATTTTTAACCAAAGCCATGAGTTAAATCAGGTTGAGAGGTGAAGGCAGGGCACCTTGCGGCCTGCCGGTTGATCAGTGCGTCTGGCCCGTGGCCTCTTCACGTTTACTCAGATCAGTTCTCTCTGGCAGTCATGAGCATAATATTGACCAAGGCACTGCCCTTTGCATGGCTGTTAATTACATCATAAAGTAGGAATCAAACTTGAGTGGATCTGTTCCAAGTTCTAATCAGGAACATGAGCTGGTGCAGAGGGTCCTGTCTGGACTTTATTGAATAACCCGTACATCCATGTCAGCTGTCTTAGCCGGGTTGACGTGATATGGCAAATCAGATTTGGCAGGTCAAATTTGTATGTCTACGGAACGACATATGGTCTTCCACAATACTTTTTTTCCCCTTCAAAGCTAACAATAATGGCTTTCATCTTTTAAAAATTAAAGATAGTGAATGTTTTATTTGTCATTTCTATTTAATCTTTTGGTATGAATAAATTAAAAGAATAAGTGACAGAATAAAATACAAAATTATTTTCAGGACATATTTAACTGTAGTAACTCATGCAACTGCAAATTGTAACTTATTAAAACCAAACCACTTTCTTTTGAAGTACAAGATGACACCAATAATTCTATTCTTAGCTCAATGTGACTCACTCCAGCGTATCTAAGGGAAACAGCACCGAAAGGCTGGCATTTATTATATTAACATATTTTAAAAAACATCCAGATCCCTGCCTGGCCCTGTTACAAGCACCCACACTGTGACATAATCGTTACTGATTGTTCCGTAGGGATACAACTGTTTGAGGACATGATTTTGCTGTTGACTTGTTAACTACATATCAAAGTGCAGCAGATTGCCACTTCCCTGTGAAGATGCAAGTTACCGCCTCGCAGCTGAGAAAACATCAAACATCAAAAGGTGGATAAACAAGGTCACATCCAAAGCAACACATTCTTTTGATGTGCAAAGCATAAAGGAGGAATTTACAATGATCAAACAGTGCAAATTTCAACCTCTATGATTCTTACAAATGTCCTCCACCCACGTTTGGACGTAGCTACTGATTTCCCCTTGGTCCATCACGGGGGAAGAAGGAGATCTCGTTGTTCACACATGACCTCCGACCTCTGCCACTGGGGAGCCAATGGGGGAGCAGACTGCGCCTTGGGAGCTCTTGCCCTCTGATGTGATGGCTTCAGGCAGTGGGCTTTGCATGAACCCATCCCCCATGGCACCCCTTGCCACTAGATCCTCTGCATTATTCATATGGCCCGGGTTGGGGTGGGGTGGGGTAGAGCGGGGAGAAACAGAATATGGAAAAAGGAAGCACCAAGGTTCAAGACCTTCTCAGATCACAAGGAACTTCTGCTTAACCTCCCCTGAAGTAGCGAACACAGGGATAGAGCCGTTTTTTTTTTTTTTTTAAAGGAAGTGGATCTGAGAGCAGGACTGAGGATCAATGGGGGATCCCCCCGAGGCTCGATGGAGATCGCATTCAGTGCAAGGTGACTGGCGAATCAATGTGGTTCCCATGGTTCATTTTGCCATTGTGAGAACTGATCCTCCTTTTTGCGATAATGTGATACTGTCTTATGATCAGTTTAACTGCCCCTACGTTTAAGTGGAAGCAGTGTAACTACACAGGTTCTACATAACTGCACAACATGCCAGTTTACAGGTCAACATGCTATTATGTTACACAAGTTGTGTCTGGAGATCTCTCATTTGTTCGAGTGTATACGGACACGTCAACTCAACGTTAGCTAATATTTTCTCTTACTTTTTTTTACGATGTTTGCAGCGCAGCATCTCTCTCCATGCTGACCAAATAGACTCCATCATTGAATATGATAGGTGATAATTAGGGAAAAGCATATACACGTTAAGCTGTTAATCCCTAATGCACACTATGCAACCTAACAGCGCTGCTCAACCCGGCTCTTAATACAGCCCAGCACATAACCTGCTAATTGCATAATTGCCTGATTTGTTTAAACTGACAGTGGTGCCCTGGTCCATGACAAGGCCATCATTTGCTCATCCTCATTGTCAGCAATTTGCAAGGAGGATACACCACCACACTCCCCACCACACAACATCCAGCACCACAGTGTTAAGCTACAGCCATGAATTAAGAATGCGTCGCAGCGGCAGAGAGATGAATAAATACAGCCGTCGCTAAATTAATTCTGAGAGACACGGAGGCAGGCGGATAAAATAAACTAATAGCAGCAGGCTGTCCAACAGATAAAGTGGGTACCCTCTCGTCTCTCTCCTGTAATTACTGGCTAATAGTCATTAACCTGGCAAACAGAGGTTTAGCTGTATTGTTTAAAGGACTCTGGGATGCATAATGACAGACTAATATGTCATAGCACTGGCGGAGATGGGGGAGGGGATGGATTAATGAGATTTTCCTGGAGGGAGTGTACAAGAAGAGGTGGGGCACGCCTGGAAAATATAGGGGAAAGAGGGCCACATTAAGCTAATTGGAAGATGAGTGCCTACTTGTAAAAGTGCTTCTAATGGCATATTTGTTTCTCTCACAGCATCACAGGGCTAATGTAGGGGAGTGGAATGGTGAGACTTACTGTGGTAATAGTCCTTATAGGGGCCTTTGTCTACACATGTTTGTCAACACACTTTATATACTCAATCTCCAACCAAATTGTGGACATTGTTTTCTTGGCCTTTGACTGTTTATTATTCCTTATGACGGTTATCTCCGCTAAATATTTTTGCCTGGGAAATTTAAAAAGAAATAGATAGATTGCAAAATATGCTGTTGCAAATGACCTAGTGATTTGTATTGAAAAGTCTTATTGGCATAAAAAGCAGTAGCAGTTTCTACATGGACTGAACCTTGATTGAGTTTCTCCCTTCACGTTCTTTTCTAGACTGATTTGCTCCATTTTTGAGTTTGCGTTGACTCTCTGCTCAAAGCCCGACCCTGGCCCAAATACTTGCTGGCCTCCAAAACTCAATTGACCAGTTAACGAGGAGGGCTGGGATAGCGTCCTGTGGCCTCCTCACAGGGTCCGCCTGCCTAGCCGAGCTGTTGACCTGTTCTGACAGCTGCTTGGCCCTTCTGTGTACTAATAGGTTGCAGTTTGGCCTGTGTCACTGTGTTTTGGCTTTTGTTTGACTTTGAACTTAAGGAACAGGGTAGGACTAGAGAAGCCTGTTTCATCCAGTCTGTGATTGAGAGAGGGCGAGGAAGTATGTGTTGCTATGAAGGGCATTGGACAAGTCATCTTGATGATGTGTGAATAAAAAACCTTCAAAATTTTACTATTGATTGAGATGAATTCCTATTTGTTAATATAACTCCAATTAAAAGTAAATCCTTTATAAGAGTTTATGAATGTTTCGAAGAGCAAACATCTAAAGTTGGCCAGTTAAATATGTGATATTAACATGTCTTTAACTGGCTTAAACTGAGTTAAACATGGTCTACCAGTGATTATTGAGATTCACTGCAATTATTAATAGGAATTATACAGTTAAATTGCTTTTATAAATTTTTTTCCTACCTCTAATCTGAGTTGTAAATTAAGCCTAACACTCAAAAATGTTTTCTCTTTTTTTTGTGATAAGAAAATATCAAAAGACTGCAGCGCTTCTTAGAACTACAATTTCTTAAGAAATGATCTGGCTGTGGAACTGTTTAAAGATTCACTTTCTAATTTGCTTTCATTTTTTTGTTTCAATTAAATCAAATAAAAGTACTAATGCCCATATGGCCATGCAGTATGAAATAATAGTGCCCAGGCTAGAATTTAAAGTCATACCTTCAGGCAAAAACTCCAGAGCGCGCACAGAATGAAAGTATAAAATGTTTTTTAATGTATATTTAACAACAAATACCCCAGTGACTATTGATGTTTCGTCTCAGAAGAATCTATTTCTCCAGTATTTCTAAGGGCATGATATGAAACCACTCACACTTTTATTTTCTCTGTTTTTCCGCTCGTCTTACTCTGTGTCTCTCCCTGACTCTCTCTCTCTCTCTCTCTTTAGCTGTCTCTCTTAAAACATTTATCTTCTGTTTTCTCCTTACAGGCCCTTTGTGCTTTGTGATGTTGGTTTTTACAGCTTTTTACTCACCAGAGTTGCCATTTATGTTTTATAGATGCCAGCAGCTTGGAGCACATTCGAAATGTTACCATTTCACTGTGACTAATTGTCATCGCTTGCGTTATTCCCTTGATGTCACTTGCGCTTGGTCCCCCAGGAACCTGTGTGCAAACTGCCGTATTTACACAATGTCTCTCTTTCTCTCCCTCTTTCATCTATTTCTATCTTGTTCACACAAACACTCATACTATCTTACGTAACAGCATCTGTGGCAGTTACTGTTTGAGTATAATTCTGTGAAGACTTCTGTCATCGGTGCTATGAGGCAGGAAAAGATGTGGGTTCATACAAAAGGACAAACATTCAATGCAGTAGCTCAACCACAAAGTCAATTTTCAGGATCTGCCAAGATTATTTTCCCAGATTCCCCTGCCATCCCTTGATGTTTTGACAATGTTCACATTTTCAAGCCTTTTTATTTTTCCGCAATTAATAGCACATCACTGAAAGACTAGCCAAGTAAATTGCTCTATTTGGAAAAATGCCCAAGTCCCACTGGAACATTTCTGCCAGGGGTTGTTAAAAAAATATATTTTGTTAATATTTGTTCTTTTATATTTGTGCCACTGTCAACAAAAAAGCATCATTAGTTGAGGATGCCGTAAATGACGTATGCGGAATTCACAATTACTAGTTAATGAGAAAAACAGTTTGTTTATTGACATATGATATGATTAGAACTTAAGGTTACATCCTGAAAACCCCCACTAACATAAATCATGATAAATATTCAACCTTGTATTAACATTTTTTATCTTTGAATGAGCCATACAGATAGAAATCCTGTCAACCAAGTAGAGATTAGTAGCTTTATTTAACTATTATATTTTATGTTTAGTTTTTCTGGCTCAGACAATCTTTTACAAATTTGTTTTAGTCTCAGACATATTCCTGTTATTATAACAACCTCAATGATTTGTATTTGTTTACTTGGGACTCAAATAAACTCCTGAACACTGTCATTGTTCGATTAATGATCAAATTTTCAGAGCAGAAAAAAATGGCATATGGGAAAGAGAAGGGGAGTGGTATTTGACAAAGCTCTGTTGGTTACATGTCGCTCTAGGGGCCTCTGAATTTCATGAGCAGAAAAGCTTGCCCTTACAAACTAACCCCTGCTCCATCCTTTTCTTTGACCACACTGATTATGCACAATCAATAATGGTTTGTGTTTCTGTCTTCTCTCTTCTCTCTTGTGGGGCATCTAGGATACTGCAGGCAAGGTGATAGACCGCTGGTCCATCATGTCCCGAGAAGAAGAGATCATCACCCTGCAGCAGTTCCTACGCTTTGGTGAGACCAAATCCATTGTGGAGCTGATGGCCATTCAGGAGAAGGAAGGTCAGGCCGTTACAGTTCCCTCCTCCAAGACAGACTCCGGTATTAGGACATTCATTGAAAGCAACAGCAGGACCCGCAGCCCTGGACTCCTGACGCATCTGGAAACCAGCAGCCCGTCGAGCATTCACCATTTCGAGAATATCCCCAACAGCCTAGCCTTCCTCCTGCCCTTCCAATACATTAACCCAGTCTCTGCTCCGATGCTTGGTTTACCGCCAAATGGCCTGCCGATGGAACAGTCCGCCCTGCGGCTCAGGGAGCCCAGCCTCCCAAACCAAGTTGAACAGGTGGAGACCAGTGACTCAGAAGTGTCCCTGTCACCCTTCCGCTCAGGCCAGAGCCCAAGCCGTGGAGCCATTAACAACAACATTGAACCCAAGACAGAGCCCAACAACAGGGCATCACCCATCTCGCCAACCCCTTCCACCCATCAAGCTCAACAACAGACACAGCTCCAACAGGGTCAACAGCAGTCCCAAAATCAATCTCAGCAGTCCAATAGCTTGAGTGACCATCAGGTCCACCACCACTTTGTAAAGGACGAGCAGTCTAAAACCATCACCCATTCTTCTTTTTCTTCAAAGATGCATCGCATGCGGCGCATGGGATCCACCTCACGCAAGGGTCGTGTGTGCTGCAATTCTTGTGGCAAAACCTTTTATGACAAAGGTACCCTTAAGATACATTATAACGCTGTACACTTGAAGATTAAACACCGTTGCACCATTGAGGGATGTAATATGGTCTTCAGCTCACTTCGCAGCCGTAATCGTCACAGTGCCAATCCCAACCCGAGGCTACACATGCCAATGCTGCGCAATAACCGTGACAAGGACCTCATCCGTTCCAATTCAGCCCCTGGTACACCTGTCATCTCAAGCACCAAGAATGGTGGCTACACACTCACCAGCCCTGGAAGGCCACCACTGGGCTTCACTACCCCACCAGTAGACCCTATGCTTCAGTCACCTCTGCAAAGTCCACTGGTGTTCCCCTCGTTGAAGTCAGTTCATCCAGTCCAGCCAGTGCCCCCATTCTACCGTACACTGTTGTCCCCTGCAGACCTTGTCAGCCCACCAGTGTCACTGCCCACAAGCCCCATCCTGCCCACTGCCACTAATAGTACCAGCCTGATGGACCAGCACATCCTGGCTGCAGCTGTGGCTTCACATAATAATGTTCATATGTCAGAGGCAGGACCCATGTCCCACCGCTTGCCTACACCTAGTTCCCATAATGACCTCACCAGTGGCATCAGTGACCCCACACCCAAAAAGAAGCCTCGTAAATCTAGCATGCCAGTAAAGATTGAGAAGGAGGTGATTGATGTGGCGGATGAATACGATGACAAAGATGATGATGATGAAGATATCATTCACCGAAATCACCATCATCACCAGTCATCACTTCTTCACAACAACATCAAAATCAATGGAAATTGTAAAAGCCACAACAGTGGTAATGGAAATCACAGTGGTGGTAGTGGGCAGCAATCCCCTTCTCAGGATGAGATGAGCCCTGGGTTAGCTCTGAGAGGCATGATGAGACAGAGTGAAGATGAATGCCGGGAAAGGACTCGTAGTGACAGTAGGGGAGGCAATGATCTGCGAAACTCTGGTGAATTACGTTGCATGGACAGCTTCACCTCTGAAGACCAGGACCATGAGAGAGACTTTGAGAACGAATCTGAAAACTCTGATTCCAAGATGTTCTACCGGGATGAGCTCATGGATGTGGATGAACATCCAAAACACAGCAGGGTTGGAAGAGGTCTGGACAAGGAACAGGATGATGAGGGAAATGAGGAAGCCCATTTGCGAAAGGAAATGGAAGGCAAGGGCCATTCCTCACCCTCTCCTCATCACCACCCTATGAAGATCAAGGAAGAACTGAATGATCCGACCTATGACATGTTCTGCATGGGCCAGTATGGCATCTACAACGGAGGCATGGCAGCGGCTGCTGCCGCGGCGGCGAGCATGGCTGCCCTGCATGAGAGCTTCATCTCTTCGATGGGCTATGGTGCCAGTCCACCCAAATTCCTTTCTTCTCAATCACCGGAGGGAGATCCATGCTCAAGTCCTGACCCCAAGATCTGCTATGTGTGTAAGAAGACTTTCAAGAGCTCCTACAGCATGAAACTGCACTACAAGAATGTGCACCTCAAAGAGATGCATGTGTGCACTGTGTCCGGATGCAACGCCGCTTTCCCTTCCCGGCGGAGCCGAGACAGGTTAGTTCTACAACTTATATTGTGACCTATTCCTTTTAATGTGATTGTGACAGTTGCAGGTAGGTTCAATGGAAATATTTAATTCTGTCTTTATTTTTAAATATGACTTACAATCTGCCACTACATAACTCCACAGAGTATATGTTTTATAAAAGCCATGTCAAAACGTTAGATATTGTCATTTTTGGGAGAGAAATGTCTTTCTATTTGAAGTTGATAAAACAAGATTTAACTGCAGTATTTCATGACTGAATCACATTTACCTACCGAGGCTATCACTTTAACATCTGTTAGCTAATGGAACACTGCAAAATGAATTCAGGGACATCTGCTGCTTGTCAAGTCAAAGTTCAGAAGAGCAGGGTGTTAGGATCAGAATCACATACACACACATTCATACAAGTACTTTGATGTACCCATAAACCCCCCAGCTGCAGTGTGTTGTTTACCTGCCCTCACTGCCTCACCTTGTCACAGGGCGGTGAAGGCGCATATATTAACATAGACAGCAGTTTGTCAAACCACTGCATCTATTAGCGCATCAGGAGGTGAGGCTAGCCATGCTCACCTGGGCTTGTTAGCACATATCAGTTCCACACACTCACTCTGCAGAATATTTATACTGCAGCCGCACTGGCACCAGGTTCATGCTATAATTCAAGTGGAAGGTATATTCACATTACTGGTGACCTGAGCTACTTCAGGCTCCCCAAGGAATCACAATTTTATTTTTGTTTTTTTGGCATAATGGGAGGGACTTTTTCAAGTGAAATTAGTAAGTGTAGACATGTTTAATAACAATTACCAATTCACAATCCTTTATAAAGATCTAGCAATATCCATGAGTATTTTTTATACTAGAAATACCTTCAGATCTGGTGACACAGAAAATGATATTCCCAGTCATGTAAAAAAGTGTAACAAATACCTTTATCTCTTAAACAGCACTATGCTGCTCAACATAAGTCTCATTCTTTCTGTTCTCAAAAAATTTGACATTAATTTTTAGTAAGGGAAAGATACAAATCTTGTCAGACAGAGCTTTATATTTCTCTGTGTTCTGTAACGCCCACACAGTGGTTCTGCCCCCCCCCCCTCCTCCTGCACCGCTAACTCCCTCCTCCTGAACTTGCTGCTCCTTCTCCACCCCGAGCCTTTTAATGCATTTGTTATTTCAGTGGCATCTGTTCCTACCGATGTTTGTTCATTAGCGGCATGTAAATAGAGCAGGAGATTCTGGGACTCGTATTAGAATACATGTGGGAGGGGAACATGGGGGGGGGCAGAACAGGTGACAACTAAGCGTTTGTGAAGGTGCAACCCTGCTGCTCACCTGATGCAGCTGTGCCGACAGCCGCAAGATGACAGCAAGTGTTATTTTAGCATCCACTGCCTCGGTGTGCTGTGCTGGCACCAGTGATTTTTGTTAGTTCCCTTCGTCAGAAATAGAGAATGCCTGAGGCATGACCGCCCTGCTGTGTAACACATTCACACACACACACACACAAATAGGGGACATGTACAAATAGCTAAGAAAAGAAAACTACCCATTTTAAAATAAATCCAACTGAGAAAAAGAGAGTCCCGTAGAGTTTTGTGATGGAGGAAAAAAAATTAAGAGAATGGCTCACAGAATAAAGTGCCATCGGTAATTTACAGACAGAGCAGAGTGAATGATTTAGTCCCTTCGAATGAGCTTTCATAGAAAATATAATTGTAAGAATAGATGTGGGAAAAGGGCACAGAGGGGAAAGAGCCTTTTCACAAATATGCAGCCAGGTATTTGGTATCAAAGCCAAGGTTCAGTGGTCGGCTGCAGACAGACACAGAAGGGCTCGCAGATTAGACTTCTCTGGAAGGGAGTAAGGGAACATGTCGACACAACGCTTCATATGCTCTCTCTCCTCATGTGTCACTTTGAATGTGCTTGTGTGTGTGATCGAGTTTTACTCCATTATGACAAACACCAGCATATAAATGCTGTGTGAACACAAAAGGTGGCAGAATATATGAGAGATAGAAATAACTTTGTAGTGATGAGGGACAATTTTGAATCTAATGTATTAATACATCTTTGAGCCGGGGGTGTACTGTACAGTTCTGAGTGGGTGAGACCTAAGCACACTATTGTTTCCATACTTTTTCTGTGGGGGATAAATTCCTGATAACATATGGGACATATTACTCGGCCACTGGTTCAAACGGGGAACAAAACAACAGAAGAGGGGCATTGCATAGCTGAAGGAATCCTGGGGCTTTGAGACGAGTCAGTACACTAGCCGGGCTCTCATCAAATCTGTCCCTGGATAATCCTCTAATGATATAATGCATGTTCGAGTGTAATGGTAGCAATAAAAAGGGAAAATAATTTGGTTGTTTTCATGAGAGCATTTGCTCTGATAAGATTAAGAAACTGCACGTAGAAAGATATTTGCACAAAATAATGTTTCAAATGTTTATTACTAGTAAATTAGATCAAGTCCAATTCTCTCTCCTAATAGGATTTTTTTTGTCAACAGTGATAGGAGTAACAATTAATAAGCCTCCCTGCAGTGTTTCACCTCAGACACAACATTTAATACTTAAACCAAAGTAATTCTCTTCTACAGATAAACAACGAATATGAGAAAAATAATTTGAATTTAAATAAGGGAACAGTACCCCAGTTGTTATTTAGTCTTGTTTTCACAGCTGAATAATCCATGCTACTCAAGTAGCATTACAAACCAGGCCTGCCTGGCATCCTCTTCTCAATTCCTTCCAAACAGCTGTTGACATCCAGCAACAGGGAAGTCTTAAGTACCTCGCATATCTGATTAGCCCATTGACCGAGTGAAAAGCCAAAGGCACGTAAACACACCATCAGACAGCCGGATCAAAAGCTCCCGTATCAAAGTGAAGAAGAAAAGGAAGAAGTCATTCAAACTACAGAGAGAAACAACAGGCGCGATGACATTGTCAGGGTAGGACACTGGAAATGCACCAGCATCGAAAAAGTGTCAGAAGTAGTTGTTTGCTTTGAATTCCTTCCCTTTTTATTTTACACTGCACACATGTTTAAAGGAAGACTGGAGACGGTTCACACACACATACAGGAAACGATAATTCACCGTGCCCTTGAGCAAGCATGTAATGTGTGTGTGTTTTTGAGTGTAAAACAGAGTGTGACACAAGTGTGTGTGAGTGTGTGTATGTGGTTTTACAGTGGGCTGTTTTATCCCAGCCTCCCGGCAGCCGGCTGCACGGAGGTAAATGATCGCATATTTATTGTGGGGAGCGAGCGGCGTCGGCTGAAGTGCTGAAGAAGCTGCGTGATTAACTGCTGGAGAGGTGCACATACCAGTAATCAGGAGCATTATTAGCCTCGTTTATAATATTTTCTAACCTGGTGACAAGCTTTGCCTTACTTATCTCACTTTCATCCGCCCGTGCCGCTTTCTTTTTTTTTGACCTTCACTCCGGCACATAACCTGTTCCTTCTGCGTCGCTACGGCAAGTCAGTGTCCTCCCTTCCCCACATTCCCAGGGTGCAGCAGTGCGCAGCCCGGCGTGCCCACATGGGCCGCTGCAAACCGAGAGTGAAGGTTAATTATGTTGGAGAGTCTCTTTCCTCCCTTCTCCTTTCTCTCTCCGTTGTCCCTCGGTCCCCACTCGGCATGTAGGCCCAGTTCCGCTGCTCCGCAATCAGCTCTCTGTTTGTCTCTTATAAACAAAGGGCGTGCTGCGTTTAGAGGGAATACGTAAGCGAAAGCCACTTGCCCTCGTTAAAATATCTGCTGATTAAAAGATGGAAACTTTTATATGGCACCCCTTTGGTTTATCATTGACTTCATGCCTCCCTCTGATGTGTTTTGTGCAGAATAAAAGGGAATTATTTCACTCTCTTAGTTAAATAACAGAGACACCCACACAAGCACGTTGTAATCAATAGGCTTTTCAAATCGTTACTTGTACATAATAATGTTTTCATGTGATATCGAATGCATATTTAATGTGTACGCACTCTTTTATGTTGTACTGTGGAATAGGCTGGAACAATACAGAGGAGATGTAACAGTGGCGGAGAGTGATAAATGTTACTGGAACTCTTGTCCTCCCACATGCACCCAAACCTCATCACACAGCCCGAATGACAGGAGAGACAAAGAACCACCGGTGTCAGTTTAATACCACTCAGCTTTCCATCTCATTTACGCATTATGAGTCATTTAGACGACATGCGCGCACGCAGACGCACACGTACACACACACACTGACACAACAACAAGGGCAAGGGCCATCGGATGATTAACGCCAGTTGGGACAGGCGCACACTCGCTCTGCCTCCTCTTCACAGTCAAAAATGGGCTCTCAGGAGGCCTCCCCCATCTTTTGGGCGAAGATGAGACTGTCAAATTGGTTTGCCAGCCACATTACTGGCCAACAGGGAGGAAGAGATGGAAGCGGGAGGGAGGGAGGGAGGGGGGGCTAAGGAGTTGGGTTATGGGGGGAGGAGAGATGGAACGTATGGAGGTGAAGGGATAGAGGGGAGTGGGAAATGGGGCAGAAAGTCTAAATCTGATAAATGAAGAGGGATAAATGCATTATACCCTCTGTGTGTAGATTCAGCTGAGTTACTTGGGTTCTTCAGGGCAAGGCAGCATGGACGACACGAAACAATGTTTAAGCAAATAATCATAAACTGGACTCTTTCTCTCCTCTTCAGTCTTTATCATTTTAATTGGTTACAAATGACATTTTTTTCCTCACATCTATTTTACTTGCATACATCTGTGAAAATGCATAAAGATTCTGGTTTAGACATTGTTGTAATTCTTCTGACCCTGTGATGTGAATCTTGAGTATTTAGACTGGCTACTGTAGCTCTAGCGCAGACTACTTACTTACTGCATGATGTTTAGCATGTTTGACTTTAATATCTTTTTTAAAAAACCGAGATATAGCAATGGTTAAATTAGAGCTTATTAGCAGTGAGAAGGTGTTGTTTTTTAGAGATGGAGACATGTTGCAAAGGACCTGTCTACTTGAGCATCATCAACAGCATCCTGCACCTAGAGTTTAACACAGCAAATCCCCCCCTTACATCAAAGCCAGTTAGCTGCACGGTGTCCCTGTAGAAATTGTCACGTTTTCTGTATATTGAATCCCCGACTTCCCTGGACATTCTTAAAACACTCTTGCCTCTCACAGCCAAGTGTCCACACATGTACTCGACTAGACAGGGAGACGGGCTCTGCGCCACAGAACATTGAATCATGACTCCCATGCTCCGGCCATAAGCCAACGCCATATGGGTGCAACTGTACTATCAAAGGATAAAAAAAGAACAAAGGATTTATATAGTCTTTTTGATCGTAGTCCTGCTAGAAGGAGGTAGTATATTTTCAGCTTTTCACAGAAAAAAAGACACTAGCACGTGCAAACACACACACACACACGCACACACGCACATGCAGTGACAGCCAGAGCCAATCGATTGGCCACGCTCCCCCTCTCCTCAATGCTGACAATGCTCGAGTGGACGGGCTCCTGGTTGCCTGGTTCACAGAAAAGAAGGGTCCCTCCAATCCAATGAATGTATTTTTACCTCTTGCAGGACAATGTCGGATAGGGAAGTAAATAATTAAAGGAAAGGGACCCTTTTTGACTGCATCAACCCTGCCACTGCTGGTAAGCTCTACTATCCATTGTGACTCCATCTTTGCCCGTAAGGATGATCCCCAACCCCACCCCCCCCTTTTTTTTGTTTTTATTATTTTCCACACGTGCCCTCCCTGCATGGATACCCTTCACATTAAAACGGCACTGAGTGTTTGCATATTTTTTCTGATTTCATTTGAGTGCTGACCTGATATTCTGGGAGTGGGCCTTGTGTTCGTCTTATCTGACACCGGTGATAGTTGCTTAAGTTTCCTTTTTTCCGTGTTCTGCAGTTTTGTTGTGACATTGTGTGCAGTGGGTACCCCCCCAGCCCCATTTTTTCTTACTCCAACTTGGCAACTGTGAAATTGGAGCAAAAAAAGCTTTGAATTTGATTTTTTCAAGCCCATTTTGCATCCTTTAGCATGGCTTTGTGTGCTGACTAAAATCCTCACTAATTGTAGCCTGGCTTGAGCATGGCACTTGTTACTGACTTTCTTTCATCCGCTGTAGCACATTGTGCGATATAGTTTGCTTTGTGTTTGGGAAAAAAAATGCCCATCTTAATTAAATCCAGGGCTACATAAAGACATGTTCACTGAGGTGCTCGATTAAGCCACCTCCAATAGGGAGCCAATGCGATAATGCTGTCAGGGCCTAGTGCTAATATGCTATCCAGTTCCCCTCGATTATCACATTACCACAGCTCGAATCAATTGATAAACTCCCATTCAATATGGTGGAGTATTTAATTGAGTCAGAGTCTATTGGATTTGAGAGCTGTGCAGTGCAGACATGCTGACAGTAGTAAACACTAGCAGGATGCTCTCTCTCTCTCTCTCTCACTCTCTCTCTGTCTCTCTCTCTCTATCTCTCCCTCCCTCTCTCTCCCTCTTTCTCTCTCTCTCTGTGCAACGTTAGTCCGCTTTTCTGCGGAGAGCTGCAGGGTGGATTTCTCTATCTTTGTTAATCTCATGTGTCTCTCCACTGATAGTAAGAATATTTCTATGTGTAGTGGTTCCTAGATATATATATTGAACTTTGAACTTTGAAGAGGAGAAGTTTGGATTTCATCACTGTGGCTATTTGGTATTCTATTACAGTTCTCGTATACTAATCTAGAAATGTTTATGTTTACCCACGTTAGGCACAGCTCCAACATCAACCTGCACCGCAAACTGCTGACCAAAGAGCTGGACGACATTGTCCTGGACCCCCAACTCACGCCACTGCCCAAGGACCTGCGAGCTGAGATACTGGCTAAGATCTACGCCGGGCACCACATGGGCTTGGACCCTATGGCTGGGATGGGCATCGGCGGCGCCAGCCTTGGACACACCGGCCTGAACCACGATGCCCGTTCCCCCATGAGCAATGAGTATTTCCACCACCCTCTCAGCCACAACCTCAAAAATCACCACACCAACGGCTTCTCCCAGGGCCAGCCAGACGACTACATGGTGCTGGACCTGAGCACCACGTCCAGTGTTCAATCCAGCAGCAGCGTCCACTCCTCACACGAGTCAGATGAGGGAAGCGATGAAGGCATTCTTCTGGATGACCTGGAGGAGGAGGATGGAGAAGAGGATGAGGAGGAGGGTAACAGCGAGGGAGAGGACTGCTCCCAGCGTGCCGAGAGCCGAGCTGACAGAGGGCAGCGGGAGGAGACTGGAGAACTCAGAGGAGAAGGACATGGTGAGGGGTTGGAACATCCCTCCTCCTCACCATTCCTCCTTTCGTCCACCGGGGGCAGTAACAGTGGCGGCAGCGGGATCCTCTGCAACATCTGCCACAAAATGTACAGCAACAAAGGGACCCTGCGCGTGCACTACAAGACTGTGCACCTGCGAGAGATGCACAAGTGCAAAATCCCCGGCTGCAACATGGTGTTCAGCTCGGTGCGCAGCCGCAACCGACACTCTCAGAACCCCAACCTCCATAAAAACATGCCCTTCTCTACAATAATAGACTAAATAATGACTTTCTACTCTCCCCTCCTGTTGGTCTGCCCGCTCCTCCCATCGTTCCTCATCCTTATTCCTCCTCAAATTAGCTTTTAACCCCAGCCCAGGGCCATCAAATACAGGCTAAGTGCTTGTGTTCCTCCTGCCCCCCCCCCTCTCTTTAAGTCATTGCAAGACATTTGTGTGTCCCTCTATAAAAATTCATTGACTCTAAATACAGTTTATTATTTTTGACCTTTGACTTCACCTTCTTTGGAAGAACAGGACGAGACTCTTGAGTTTGGAGTTTGCTTTATAACAAAACTCCAAACTTGTACTTTCAAACCTCTCCCCCACTTTGTTTTCATGTCCGTCTCCAAAGAATCTATTCAAACTCTTATTTGTGACTTTGCCTGCAGAAATAATAGTACTGAGAAAAGAAAAAAAAAGAAAATCTTCTCGTTGTATTTGTGTAATGATAGCTTTTAAATGAACCCCCTTACAAAAGCATGACAGCTTCATTTGTAAATAATGTCCCAAGAGGCTTTTGGTGTAAAAGAGTTGTGTTGATGGTTGTTTGCTCTTTTTTTTTCTTTCTCTCTCTCTCTCTCTCTCTCTCTCTCGCTCTCAATCCTTATGGTTTTATGTTACAGTCCAGTACAATACTTCCAGCTATAGGCAAGAAAGAGGTAGCATCTTACTAGCTTGATTCATTTATGTTAGCTTCAAAGATATGTTTTAAACTGAGTCCTAGGAAAAAAAGAATATCACGTGACTTGCTTTATCTACTTGTTAGGTATCCAGAGGTTGCCGGCATGCTTTTTTAGGCTCCTACACTGATATCATTCTCTGTATTTCTATTGATTTTTGTTTTTTTGTTTTTTTCTGTCTGTTTATGTTTATGAGCTTTAGTATACTAATTCAGTTTTTGCACTTTGCATCTATACAAGGGGATGTGTAATATTATTATAATGAGGAGTTTTTGCAATGGTGAGTTTAGGTGTTGTTTGGGGTCATCGACGGCTGCAGTGCCAAGGGAAATGACAGTACCTTCAACATACCTGTGCCAGTTCAGTTTTTGCACGTTCTCAGTTTCAAAAACATACTTTCACAACAGGAAAACCTTCCCCCGAACAAAGCCGGAGATCTTCCCCTATCTCTTAAAAACACGTATTCAGAAGGTGTCTCCAAAGTGTCTTGCTTCTGCGCCTAGTCCAGGTGTGACTGAATATGAACTGCTGTTTCACAAACACAAAGTAAATACTGATAAAGCCTCCTCCTCTTCATGTTTATAGGAGACATTGTGTATGGTTGCCAGTTGTGATCACAACACTTAACTTCAGTGGCTGAGTGAGGTAATCTGTATAAAGCATGACCTTTTTGTGAAATTGTCAAAGTTAGAAAAGCAAGAGCTCACATTTTTTTCCCACAAAAGGCATCTTAATAACATATGACTGTCCCGTAAATAAAAAAAAAAATAGAGATAAAAAGATGAAATAGTCCTTCAACTGTGACCAAAACTAAAGTGTTTGCTTTAGAAAAGATGTTTCATTGTGACATTGTACTTAAATCATGCCCCATTGGATTAATATGATGCACTTGAGTCTTAAATCTTTTTGCTGTGATATTTTTGGTATCGGTTTCCATTTCTGAGTGTTGGCTACAAATGTGCTATATGAAAAATGTCGCCATTTTCCCGGCTGCTTGGTTGCAGCCGTTTTTTTAACATGTCCATGACTGTCTTACGGTACAAATGTTTCCAGTAACTGGGCAAAGTAGCCAAGGGAAGGGGTATTTATTGGTGGGTGATGTATGTTCATGGAGATGTTTTTGTCCAGTATGAAAATATTTTTTGTAAAAAGACAAAAAAATAGAGAATTGTTCATCAGTTTGATTTGTTTCTCAATGTATTAGCAATGCCATGTGTTACTATACAACAAGACCTTCTCCTACTTGACTGGTGCTACACACAGGAGGGAATAATATGCAGTGTTATGTCGCGTGCTATACAGTATTCACAACATCTTACATCCATAACAGTGTTGAGCTCCGTTTGTTTCATATTTAAGCCGTTCTGCCGTATAGACACGACCAATTCTAGTGAAATATTTCATTAATATTTTTTTTTTTCTAAGACTCCGCGCATATGAAACAAGCAGTTTGCAGCCGACACGTCTCTGAGATAAAGAGAGCGAGACAGGCCGCTGTGGCTGATGGAAAGGTTGCAGAGGTGGAAGGCTGACTAGGGGGGAAAGGATGACAGCAACGATCATTAAAAATGTGCTGCTTCTCCGTTACCTGCAGGCGTGTCCCTGCCATTCCAGCTTCTCCTGTCTAATATCTCACTTGTCACTTCGTTACACTGCCAGACGCCGAGGCTGCTGACACGACTGTGACACTGACAGAGAGAGAGAGAGAGAGAGGGAAAAAAAGAGGACAGAGTGCGTGCCCTGAACAATTCAATTAGACTTATTCAACTTGGTTGAATTCATCTATTCATTTTATACATGTGCTTATTCTTAGTCAGGGTCGCCCGGTAATCCAATTCAGCTCCTCTCTCTCGTTCTGTTTTTCTCTTTGTCTGTCAGAGCACAGTCATTTAACAAACGCCTTACCCATTTCTTCAAGCCGCCACTCACTTCCCACCTCCACACCCCACAGCGCAGGTCCTACAGGGACACACACTAATAGTGTATTCTTAAGTTCACCGGACGGCCATGGCATAGGAAAAAGGGATGGGTAATTGCCTGTTTATCCCAAGTGAAGGGAAAATTGACTACAGGAACCCCTGCCTCCTCCCAGGAGTGGGTTTCACTGAGGCGCTTGCTGCCTCATTCACTCATTCGATCCCCCCGGCCCTCGCTCTGGCAGAAATAAAAAAGTGGTACTCCAGGAACCCTGCTGACAGCTGTCTCTCCAACACACAACCGTACAAACGCACACATGCGCACAGAGAGAGGAGAGTGGCACACAAATACTTCCTCCTGCCGGAGGGACGACAAGGACTGGATGACTTGTTAACCTCTAGTGATGGAAGGGACAGGGTCAGAGTGAGAACACCACAGTAGATGAACCGCTCCATTTACCATGATGGACAGTCAAGCATAGAAAAGCTCTTATCATTATTATTATTATTTCATTTGAAATATCCCTATGATAATAATTGCAGACATTTTATCTGTAGAGGACAGAGATAACATTAAAAAATCTAATAATGAAGCCGGCAAAATCACGATATGAATTGAGGTCTCTGGAAAAGAGAGCGGCACATATCCGACATATTAAAAGTTATTTTAATATAAATCCGCTGCATCCAATAAGCTTCTATGCCCTTTTTAATCTGAGCAAGAAAAACAAGTTTTCTGACTTTGTTTTTTTCCACATTCCTCATGTCCAATTCTTGGCTACCCATTCCACGAGCAGCAGCTGCAGTGCATGACCTCTCTATCTGTGCACTCGTGGGTACTCGACAGAAGGCTGAATATCACGGGCAGAGATTCCCAAACAACACCCGTCTCCTTCCCTTTACGGGCGCCTTCTGCGTCCTGCGTGGCGCCGGTCATGCCAGCAGAGCTCAGAGCGGCGAGATGCTGGAAACAGAGCTGAGAAAAAACACACAAACAACCGTCCCGCATAGCCAGGGAGACTGACGGCGAAGACAGGCGAGAGGAGGGAGAGATGAAGGGAGAAAGGCATCGGGCGTAGGAAGTGGTCTGGCCGGAGCCTCGCAGCAGTCACTTAACAAGGCAGGGGAGGAGAAGAGAGGACCACAGGGAGGGAAGAGAGCAAGAGAGCAGCAGGGCCAGGACTCCCCAGGACTCATCACCAGCTTCTTCTTGATTGCCTGCCGGAGAGCGATCGAGCCGCCCCTCGTGTTTCCACCCCTCTCTCTCCCCTACACACTCTGCTCTCCTCTGAGAAATGACCGCCAATTTCCGCCACTCCTTCGAGAAAGCCCCCCCCACCCCCTCGATCCAATCTTTGTGTGTCTTACTTCCCCCGACTGCTGCATGGGCCCAGGTGCACTCTGCTACCGAGTGACCGGGCCACGGGACGGCAACACCGGGTCACTTAGAGCGCCTCGTTGGCCCAGACTACTGAAGTGAATCTTTAATATTTGATTAGAAGAAGCGCCAGGCATCAATTATTCTGTAACTCTACGTCACACACGGAGGGAGAGGGAGACGGAGCGGCTGACCTGTTAATCACTGTCCGTTCGGTTCACATCAGCGAGTGCGAGCGGCGACACAAAGTGGGATTCAAACGTTTGATGGGACGTCATAAGAAATATGCAGATAGGAGGTAAATAGTGTGTATAGATGCGTCAGTCTCATAAAAGAGAAAAGACCCTCATTAAATTTGAACTGGAACCTGTGAAATGTCAGTGATCCTGCAAAAAAAAGAAAAAAAATACTGTAAATTCATGAAATGTTTTCCATTGTGCCAATCATATTTTACAGTCTTAAAATATAAATAAGCTTGAAGAACCGGTGAATTTAGATTTTTTTTTTTGTTGGTTTTCTTTTCATTTGTGCTTTTGTGTATCCAATACATTTGTGTGTGTGTGTCTTAAGAAGCCTGTGTTGTGGCACTGGCACCCGACAGCGTTGCATGGCTACACGGTCGCACTGCGGAGAACAAACACAGCAGAGGAGCTTGTTTCACTTTGGTGTCAAAACGGTGATTTGGAAGCCTCATGAATACTGTACGTTACCTGAACAGGTGTTTCCCATTTGCAGACGGGGGAAAAAAATGTCCTCTTTTTAAAAAGACTCTTTTCTTTGTTTTTCTTTCCTTTTTTGCCTTTCCTGTATTTGTTTCTGTATCATAACTGTCTATGGTTTTTGCATAAAATGCATAAGGGTTTTGGGATGTAAATGGAATTTTATTCATATTTTGTCCAAATACCTCTTGTAATTTGTATCAGAATTCTTGTACAATTTTTATATTAAAGATTTATCAGTCACTGGCATCTTGTTCTCATATTTAATTCTAACCTATATTTAAAAAAAATAATCCCGAAATTGTGTTGTGAAAAATGTTGTGAAGGTGAAGGAGAATTCTATAATGTAGAAAAAAACAAGCGAAGTGTCAATCAAGCCATTTAAGACAGTGATCTCAGCAGGTTTTACTGGGCTCTTTAATTACCCTGTGATAAAAACCAGTGGGGAAAAGGCTATCTTGACCAACCAGTGGCCGATAAGATTAATAGAGTTATTAAATGATGTATTGGCATGAGAAGAAGGCTGGTTTTAGCAAATTAGTAAGATGGTCACTGAAGGGGGGGCGGCAAACAAAGGGCATATGCCTTTGTCTGATCATAAGCGGGAAATTAAATTAAAATTATATTATATACTATCTTTTTTTTGGTGATAGTTAAAAATGAAAGTATCCTTGAAAATAAATTGAAAACAAAATATATTGATAATTTTAGTCCTCTACATACACTTTAAATTTCATTGTTGACTACATATAAAAATATGAATATTAGCATCCACAATTGTTAACATCCTTTAAAGAAAAACATTCTTTCACCTCGGAGCAACGACCTGACACGGAGACAGACATCGACAACAACAACAGACAAATGCGGGGTCATTCTACAGAAGGCGACCTGCGCTGACATCATTTGCTGTGACTGCGGGTAAAATTACAAATTGATATGAGCTCCAGCCGGGATGTCATGCTTGCTCTGGTAACCAACGGGAACATAACGCCGCCGCCTCCCTCCTCCTCCTCCCTCCCTCTGAGAAAGTGAAGCAGTGACACACATCGGCCTTATTGACCTTGAATCAGACACCATTCCTCTTTGTCACACACCGGTTCCTTGATCCCCTGTCATTGTTGATAACAGCGCAACACACACACACACACACACACACACAAACACACACTCACTTCAGAATAATAGCGCTGCATGGTATTGATTATATGCAGGCTCGGTAAGAGATACTCCCCCACTTCTCCCAGATATCCTCCGCCACTCATCCTAAACACATACACACCCCCCCTTTTATTCCTCGGTGACAATCTCCCACCAAGGAGGGGGGGGCGGCGATGTCCGACACCGGGCTGACCCCCCCCGCTACATAACTGGGCATGTTGACGGCGACGGCAGGCCATCGATTGGCCTGACGAACACGCTGGCCCTCCGCTGACCTTTGAGAGGCAGAGTCCTTGTGCTGTGAGAGAAAAGGTACATGCAGAGAGAGGGGAAAAGAGAGAGAGAGAGGGGGGGGGGGTGTTTATCTGAGCTGGAGAAGCTTGAGAAGTTGACAGAGGACAGACGTTCACCAGCTCCTCTGTCCGTCTGTCTGTCCTTAGAGATCTTTATATTAGTCATTAATTTGCTGCAAGTCCATTGAAGAGTCTGCTTCTGCTAATTTAACGCGGGTTCTGCTTTAAATATAGATTTGAAATGTTATGCTTCAGAAATAAGTTTTTCCAAAGCTGAGCACCATCAATGGCTTACATAAGTTACATAAGATATACATTTGGTAATTGCAGTGCAGACGAGAGAGGAAGAACACACATCACCAGCTCCCTTTCACCTTCACCTTCACCTTCACAGTATATAGGACAAATAAATAGGACGCAGCTCTCTCTTCCCGACACAAGCAGCAGAGCAACTCGAGGCATGACCGCATGTTCCAGAGGTTATTTTAAATATATTCAAATTCAATAGTGCCGGCATTTTGGCAAAATGTCTAAAAAAAAACATGGACATCTCCAATTCAACGGACTGACGGATCCAGTGTTTTCAGAAAGAAGCAACTCCAACACAGAGAGAACACGCATAGGTTAAAATAAAAGCTAGCTGGCAGGAGTAGATTTAAAGTATTCGTGGTAACAGCACAGATAGCACGCCATCTAGTATGACTGTAAAACCACACACAGCTTAGATTGAATACACACTTATGTCACTTTTCCAAAAAGATCTGGCGAAAAGGACAATTTTCTTTCTGAGTTGAAATAATGTTATAGAATGTACTGTTTTCAATTTAGGATACTCTTAGGATACTGGGAAAAAAGTAGTAATGTTCCAATACCATTTCCAGTATCGCTAATAGCAAATAATAACATCACATTCATAGCAGGTAATCCGAATCTATACACCGATGCCACGTCTTTAAAGCGAATTACTTTCACCCAGATAAACTGCAATTTTCTTTCTCCGCAATTTCGCTTTATTTCACACTGCATGGCCCCTCAAATAAAACTGGAGCCAATCCCAACTGATATGATGGGAGGGGCGGTACGCACCCTGGACAGGTCACCAGCGTATTGCAAGGCCAACACACTGAGAGAAAACAAACAGAGTCTCCAAACAACCTCAGCCCAGTCTGCATGTCTTTGGACTGTGGGAACATGCTGGAGAACCTGGAGAAAACCTTCACAGACACAGGGATACACATGCAGACTCCTCATGGAGAGTGGAAGCAAACCAGAATGCGATCCGGGAAGCTTCTCGCAGTGAGGCAACAGTGCTTCCTGTGAAATTCACTTTCAATTAATTCAAAGATATTCTCCCTCTATCTTACTATCTCTTTCTGTCTCTCTCTCTCTCTCTCACACACACACACATGCACACACACACACACACACACACACATGCACACACACACACACACACACACACACACACACACACACACCATCCAGCCACTGCACTGAAAGCAGAAATCAATTTTCATTGAGAACTAATTGATTGTAATTGCACAATACAATTAGAAGGTAAATGACCAGAATTTAGAGAGAAAGAGCAGAAAAGATTTTCTGCGTCATCCCAAGGCTGCTAAATTTAAATTCCCATTTAACGTGACAATGAACAGAAACATTTTCTTTCAACTTTCTGAAGGGTACAATACATAATTACACTAAAAGCTGGACTGGAGGACTGTGAGCAGAAGCACTTACGAATGTTAGTGACTGGCAGAGGAAATGAGGAATTACAGGGAACGTAACCGATGGCGACTCCTGAATTCTTATAAAAACTTATCTGTGGTAACACGAGCCTTGGCTGGGATGGACCGCATACACGTATAAGACTTTTTACTGGGCCCTATTGATTTGGTTCTACACCAGTGAGGCCTGCAATGCTGGCTAATGCTATTGACGAGCCATCAGTCTTGTCCAGAAGTGTGGAGGCATGCAGCTCTTTTTCCAAGACCAACCAAGGAAGGAGAGAGGAAGAGGAGAAAAGAAAGAGAGGGGGAAAAACATCAATGGACAGTGATGGAGAGCAGGGAGGAGGGCGAAGATGCAAGCACAGCAGACAGACTCAGACCACTGTCCATGGTTTGGGAACACTAAATTAGAAAAAAGACAAAAGGGATGAGAGAGGGAGAAACTGTAAACAGCCGCATCGATCCAACTAGTGTTGGGCAAATCAAACCATTACAGCCGGAGTCTCATGCCCCGGAGTTGAGGGAGATGGTGTGAATATCTGCACACTTCTCCAGTGAAGAGAAAAGTTTTCACCAGAATCACACTGGATCTCTTTCAGAATTGCCGGACTTACTAATTCTCCAGTCTGCTTCACCCGCTAAATAACAAGGTGGAAGTGCAGCAGGCGAGGAAGGGGTTAACTCGGAAGGGAGGATGAAAAAAGCCCTCTGGCAACCCAGGGACAGAGGGAACGCTGAACTCATCACAAACCCCTCTCCTGGCGTCCGCCAGCACATAATGACCCCAACAAGACGGGAATCCCTTTTAATTAAAGTGAAGGGAGATCAGTTAAGCAGATGGTTGCCGACAAATATTAGGGGAAATAGAATGTTTAATGGTCTGTGCACTTATCGCAGGCTATTTTCCACACCCAGCCCCAAACTGATAAACAGGACAGGGCCTTGTTAATCAACCTTACAACCTTTAAAGCCCAAGATAAGAGAATAATTCGGGATCTTTGTAAATTAGCTTGAGATGTGGCTAAGACTCTGGCCCCTCGCGTACTCAGGGCCAGACCGCCGAGGAGGGAGAGGAATTTCTATCAGTGTAATAGCCTTGTGCCATGGTGAAGAAGTTTGGGGGGAAACTACTTTTTTTCAGGGGATAACGATTTTTTTTCTGTTATTTTTCCTGAGTTTTTATTCCCCTTGTGGTTTGACCCTCCTGCCGCCACCCTGCTGCGTTCTTATCAGTGACACAAGAGAGTCACCCGCCTCCGTGGAAATAATCTAAACAGGGAGGCGGGGAATCTGCAGCCCCGAGCCGGTGGCCTGGGTGAGCAGGTTAACGGGCCCTCACCCCTCTGAGTCAGGCACAGGTGGGGGTGGCTTGTGTTTATTTTACAGATGATGGATTGAAGAGGAAAGGATTATCGACAACAGTAGCAGCCCTGTGAGAATCGTAGCAGGTACATTTTTTGCTGTAACAAGCCTTGCACAGGATAAGTATTTCTTGGGGTAAGATACTGCAGTTATTCCAAAATCTATGAGGCTGAGGGCTCCTGACATTAATTTGTTATATTCATGTCTGTGTATTAAAACAACACAACAGTTTAGGATTTTGCAACAACAACAAAAAAAGATCTTAAAGTGTTCTCAGGATTAAAAAGGGAGACGGAAATCATTTGAATCCAAAGCACAAATAAATCAAATACACAGGATAGATTATCATGTTTGGTGTTTTATTTTTAAGGCTCATTCATGCTGAATGTGAGATATGCACACGGACAGACAGAGCATACTGTCCATACGCTATGATAATTTCCTCTGAAAACTCCCTAATATGAACCAAACAGACAAACTGAGAAGTACCACCAGAAATCATTGGGGGGGCAGCCTAGCCAATATTTCAAATGAGACGACCATAGGAGAAGAAGAAGAAATCTCAAGGATGGCAGAACTTTTTTGAGGAGATATTTGACAGGTTGTTAGAAAACTACAGGCGTCTAATTCTCCACCCAGAACCACGGGTCAGCCTCTGAGTTAAATTATCACAAACTCCTCCACCGTGGCTATGTTTGTTTTCATTAGAAACTCTAAACTCCACGCTGCTCTCTTGTGGATGTACTACTTAACAATCATGCAAATGTGAAGAATGCATGAAACTATGTGGTGGGCGTGTTTGAAATGGACGTATCTCTTTTCGTGTGTGAAGGCAGCATCGAGGAGCCTTCACTGGGACAGCTGCACTGCAAACATTGTCAAGGACAGAGGCCAAACAACACATATCCCTCGTGTTCCTCTCAATTTAATCCAAAAATCTGCTAACACTGATTTGATGTTGTGATAACGACAAAACAAAATCTTATTCTTGGTTTTCCTCAAACATCCTTATCTTGCTTTCCACATGTTGTGACCTAACTCACTGATACTTTTACACATTCAACTTGGGAATGACTGTCCTCAGTGACTGTCGACTTTCTGCTACGGTATTTTTTACCTTTTCTTGAATCAAAAACACATTGGCTGAACTCGGCTCCACCTCATCTAAGTTTTTTTCAATCACGCAGAGCAGAACCATATTTAATTCAACCAGCAGTCAGAGCACTTTGGGCCTTTTTTTTTCTTAACCTTATAGGCTTTGTTTCTGCTCTAGGCTTTGTTGTTTCCTTCCTTGGAAAAAGGGGACACACCGGATTGAAGGTAATTACGTCGAGAAATGCAGACATTTATCAGTGCTTGTGGTTTGGGACCTTAAATGGTCCTGCTGACAATTTTCCCCTTACAGTAGGCCACTGTGGAGCTGGCAGGTTCTGTTCGGAGCCCCGACGCTGGGATTGAAAGCTCAGAGTGCTGCCATATGTTGGACCTCGGTGGTGCCAGCAGCAAATGTGCTGAACAACGCGACTCAAACCATGAACTCCGTGCCTTGGCAGAAGGTGTGTGCATGGGAGAAGCATATATGCAGTTAACAAAATCCAATTGCGTACACAAGTCTTTAAGCGTTTGTGTCTGTGTACATACTTCTGTCTACCTGTCTGTTTGTCTATCCGGTGTCAGATTGAGAACACATTGCAGAGTCCCATTTCTTCAACACACACACACACACATGCAGACTCATATTAGTCTGGATAGCCATGGAGAACATCCCAGATTGCAATGGGTCACACCTGGTTATGCTTCTTCCCCATCTCCTCTCTCGCTCTGCTCCCTGGTTCCCACACCGGCGGCATCTGGAACCTATTGGCGGCAGAGTCACATCGAGCCATAAAGCCCTCACAGGCTCACAAACGCACAAGGGGTAGAACGTCAAACAATGCTGGCCCGACAAGCTGCCAACAGACACAACGCATCTTGAACCTGAACAAACTCCACTGCTCATTTTTTATCCCCTCTGTACGTCTCTCCAAACTATTCCTCCCTTCCTCCTCCTCCTCTCCCTCACAAACACCACCTGGGAACGGGTTGAGGGAGAATTCCACATTTTTACCCCTAAATGGAATTGGTACTGATGCTGAGGGAGCTAAATGTGGCTCAGGCGACTGAGACCGTGGAGAAATGGATACTGATGCAGCCAGAGAGTTACTGTCAAATTCACTTGTAACCGAAACCAAATACAAGAGTAATATTTAGACATTGGTTGTATTTTAAAAAATGCACTGGCTGGATGCTCTGGCCTAAAGGGTTAATGACCGCTTGTGCCACCCGGCAGAAAATGTGATCGGGAGCAGGAGCGCGGCCCATTGTCGCACAGCCATCCTGAGAGGAGCGGGGGGGTGCAGTCCGTTCTGTCACAGCCTGGTAATGCTCTTATCGATTCTCCATATCTGTTACGGAGGCTGGGAAGCCCGTCCCAAACTCGATACGCTTTTAATAGGGGAGACATTCTCCAAATGCTTAAAATGGAAAATATAAGTGAAAAGATGACAGCAGCGAGAACAAAACCTTCACGACTGAGCAATTAGATAAAACTCTTGTATGTTACATGTAGTTTTTCTGGCTGTTCCCTCTGCACACTTTATAAACGGCCCGTCTTGCTTCCAGACATTTCTCCCCTTTTTGATTTCTGTGGCATAAAAAAATGTTGGCCAGTTTTTGAGCACAAAAATCTGTGCTGGAGCCATTTCAAACCAGAATTTTATTGTTAACAAATGCTGCCTTTGATACTGGCTACAATGGGCGATACTTCAGTGTTTGTTTGTGCTGGAGGTGAAAATGAGTTGCTAACATTTGGAAGGGGGAAAGCTTGTGAAATACAACGCAGCAACAACACAGGGGGAAAAAAATGGCACTCGTTTAATGTCGTGCAGGAGCCGGCGATGTTTTTCCACTCATTAGGGGGACTTTGAAGTGTGTGTCTGAAACCTAAGCTTGGGAAATCTCACAGAGACAAGGCTGTGGTGCGCACTTTCTCCTCCAAGAACACTGCGATTCAAGGTAACATATCCACATCCTATTAGTCCGTGGTAAACTTACCGATTGGATGCAGACAGACTGTGGTATTAGGCAAAATCTGATCCTGTTGCCCATCGTATAAAATACAGTAGGTCTACAAGGGGAGATAAATGCAGCTCTGTCAAATTTAATTTCACCTCACGACTTTGTCCACACCAGCATTATTAACAGGAAAAAAAAGAAGGTGGAATTCGAGTGAGAAGCTACATAAGTGCTCTGCTGGATTCAGGTCCGGAGGACTCCATCGAGGGGTGGTGCGAATTCTTGCCTCTTACTGTCAGACCCCAGGGTCCTGTCTAAATTAACTGGGACGAGTGGATTGTTAAAGGGATGACCCTTTCCCTATTCACCCGGTTCCACCTCCACACACACATGCACACACCTCATCACACATACACACTCGGAACGTCAACCGCTAAGCCTCAATAAATCTGATAAGCCGCCCTGGTGGCTTCTGTGGCCAATCCGTGCAGAGAACAACATGGCTGGTATCAGGCAGCTGCAAAGCCCTCGTCAAGCGGGACTTCAAAGTGCTCGGAAGGGCCGCGCTCACACCCCTGATAGCTGGCCCGTCTCTCAGCTCTCCCTCACCCCAGCCCGGCTCCCAGCCCCTGCCCCCATGCCTGGGTGATGTCATTATTGAAGTCTTTGGCGTGCTATCCGAGGAGTAAGTTACCATTGACAGGTTCAGAGCCCGGCTGGCTCACCCATGAGGATTCATGACTTTGAAGCTATTGGCCTTAAGCTGCAAATTATTCTTTTCAGGCTCTCTCTGCTCTACCTACAGCTTTAATCCACACCCTCCTTCTCCACAGTGCACTCCAACTCCAGCAGACAGCACCCACTAGCCGGCGCAGCACCCACCGGCCTGCATACACGCATAACAGGCCGAGGTACAGAGATGTGGGGGGAGAGTAGAGTCAGGCACATGCTCAGTCATTTTCCTAGATATCTGGAAACACATTCTTTATTGAGTAGCCTCATCACCCCCCCCCCTCCTCAGTACAGTAAAGTTAATAACACCAAGCAGGGTGGAGCAGTACCAGGCTCCAGCAGCACCGGCGAAGATCCTCTTAGTCCCAGCCCATCCATTCCTCACTCCCTTCATCAGCACTTAGTGGACATCTGTGCCGTGCCAGCCCTCTCCATATGCCACGGCGGTCAGAAGACAAATGACCGTGTCAGTGCAGTGGCACGCCTGCATGTCTGATGCCACACGGGGGTGCACGCTGGGTGTGGCGAGGGACAGAGACAGGACGAAGGCCACGGCCAGTTAGGAATGGGCCGGGTGGGCGAAGCTTCCAGCGCACAGGGGAAGGGGCAATAAGTTATCTAAACTGTAAACACGTGAAATACGAAAACTAAGTAATGTCTTATGTGGCTAACAAGGCATGTGTGGAAAGCAAAGAAAAACACCTCGGAGACTTGCTCTCTCTGGGCTACAGGGGTGGTTTGGCTCGATATGTCCCATTGACTATGTATATATATTTTATTTGCACATGCTGACCACATTCAAAACCATATAATTTTTTTTTCATACAAATGTTCTTCCTTCTGGGCAGCCATAGATTTTTGTTAATTTTGCACTGTTGTTAAAATAGACTTGCCTCCTCTTCATGCATATTATATATATCTGCTTGTTCTTTGCAGCATTACAGTGGACTGGAGTCTATTGCTGTTTGTTTCTCTTAATACTTTCTGATACGCTTGACAAATCTACTTCTCAGTGATCTCTGAATGAAAAGCGATGTAACGGCAAATTTACAAAGTTTCAAAATGTCCTCAGCTTGTTGAAGGTACAATTTCTTTCAACTCACCAGCTGACACAAACACCCCATACGACTAGATGTTTATTGGCCTGGACATGAATTACATATTGTTACATTTAGTAATGCAAGGAATGACAAATTGAATTTGCCTCTTTGCTTTGCTGGTCCATCATGCAACAAAATTACCAAGTATTTAAGTGGGAAACATTTAAATCAAATAATCGACAGAATGTAAAGAAGTCAAACTTGACCTGACACCTTTTGGCTACGTTGTGTTAATGAGGTTCCTACTGAAGTTAGTTGTGCACATTCAAAACTAAGTCACCTTAACATTTTTTTTTTATATTATGCTACAATCCCAGTGTGACTTGTTAGACAAACCTTCTCCGAGACATTGATGTGGAGCTGACAACACTAAATGACATTCGATGGCCCCGGTGCAGCCCACGCTGGTCAGCATAGCTTTACTATGATTCAACAAAGTTGTCCGAATGATTTCACAGAGCAAAGAATGATCCACATTCTTTCCACCGCAATACCAAAGGTGATGAAAGGAATGATTACTGAGAGGTGACTATAAAAATTCAGAAATACATAAGGTTTAAACTTGTCATACTTGAAATCCGAGGCTTGAAATGCAACACTATCGCATATCACGCTCATTCCTGCGTGTTCCAAAAAAACCCAAAATGTGCGTCCAGCTCGGGCTGAAGAGACAAGGTTTGGTGGTGAAGGAGGAAGGGTGGGGGGGTGAGAGATGAGAGAAGGTGTGTGTAGAGAAGTAGGGGAGGAATAGCAGTATTCCCTGGGTAACAGGCTCTGGCGAAGGAACTGAGAGGTGTTTTGGCTTGTGTTGCATTCGGGGAGAGAGCAGCATCTCCCAGAAGGAGGCTATAAAAAGACAAAGGAGGCAGGAGGCCATGTGGAGAGACTGTTGAAAGGGAGCAAACACCCACTCCACAAAATCCCACCACTGCCACCATCGCCACCGCTGGGGAAGGGAAGAGAAGCGCACACCGAGATTGAGATCACAGAAACTATTCGATGAATCGCTGTTACACACACACACACGCACACACAAACACACACACACTCACACACACACACGCACACGCACACACTCACATACACACACACACACTCACACACACAGACACACACACACAAACACACACACACAGACACACACACAGACACACACACAAACACACGCACACACACAGACACTCACACACACACACAAACACTCACAAACACACACAAACACACACACAAACACAGACACACTCACACACACACACAGACACACACACAAACACACGCACACACACAGACACGCACACACACAGACACTCACACACACACACACACTCACAGACACACACCACACACACACACACACACTCACACACACAGACACACACTCACAAACACACACTCACACACACAAACACACAGACACTCACACACACAGACAGACACACACACAAAAACACACACAGACAGACACACACACAAACCCACACACACTCACACACACAAACACACACTCACACACACACAAACACGCACACACTCAAACACACACACACACAGACACACACACACTCACACACACACACTCACACACAGAAACACACACTCACACACACACACACACAGAAACACACACACACACACACACGCACGCACACTCACACACACACACTCACACACACAAACACACACACACACACACACACACACACACATACACACGCACACACACACACACAATATATAGTTGAACTTTTAATTTCAACATTATTGGTCCAAGTGGCCGGTTGGTTTTGCTAACACAGCATTACATCATGCACAAAAGGCCGACACGCACAACAAACATCTGTCTAACAGTCACCAACGCAGTGTTGACAGACAGTTTGAGGCCGGCAGCAGAACGAGAGCGAGGTTGCATGTGTAGAAAGTTCCAACTGAGCCGTCATTAGCACCAGAAACATATGTTAAAGAGGAAAAGAGCGATAAGAATCAGCTCTGAGAAACTGTAAGGGGGAAACGGAGACACGACTGCACACAACGATCTCGAGAGTCAACGAGACACACGCACGAAACAAAACAAAACAGAAAGAGCCCTTGGGCCTTAAGTTACCACTGACAGTTCGATGGACATATGCACAAATATACAAAAACAAACACGGGGAAAACACATGGTGGTTTCACGGAGGGAGTGTTGAACATGCTCTCCTCGGGCCTACCCAGACATATCTGAAACATGAGGTAGAGCTGCCTGTCCTTTGTGAACAACAGGCAGAAAATGTAAGTCTGGATTCCTGATGCAATACAAATGAAAAAACGAAATGAATCCAAAGCCGCTCTCTCTGCTTTTGTTTTACTCCTGTCTTGGCCACCGTGGCCAACGTGGTCAGTCAAAACATGGAAGCCTGATTTGAGTGAAGGGGATGAGACGTGCAAAACAGAGAGGAGAAAAAAAAACAGGACAGAGGGGGGGAAAAAAAGCCAGGATGTGCCATATCCAATTCTGGATATTTACGTGTAAAATGTGCTCTGCAGTTCTTTCCCCATGCATGTCCATGGGAATCAAAATGCTCTGGCCCATTGCCTGAGTAAATGTCTTCCCTATGTGTGGGCTCACCATCCCTCCGTGTTGTCTTCACCAGGAAGAGGAGCAACTGGGCAAGGTGCAAGAGGAAGGTGCCTCTGGTTAAAGAGCGCTTCTTTCCCCCCACCCCTACACATTTGGTTGGCGAGAGAGAGACGGGGATGGGGTGGGGTGAAAGACAGAAAAGCCATGGCTCTGTGGCTGAACCTAAGTGTGGGAGGTCCAGAAACCCCCCACCCCCCTCCCAACCTCCACCAGCACTACTATTAAATACCTCTGGAACATCCCGACTGGCTTTTAAACAGAGCTGCAGAGGGTAACTGGTGGATATGGAGGAAACTAAGCATGCCCAGGAGGGGGGGATGTTGTGAATCGCTGGGTGTCCATGACCTGGCACTGCTCGAGCCCTCCAGCTCATTGTTCGGGGCCCAAGAAAATCCTTTATAAGCCCATTAGAGTGTGAATTTTACCAATCAAATTGGAGTGTCTAGTACTAACAAATGCTAGCGTTGGGTTTTTATTGCCGCTGGAGCCCTCCTGGTGCAGCGCCTTATGGACTCGGTGGTCAAGCTGTTAGCCATTACATTGACAAGCATGCACACGTTTCTACATCTGGCCCTGTGCAGCTCGAACACACCAAGCCAATTACATGTTGTTGTTCTTTTTGACATATAATGTTTTTCGTAATCAGATAATTGCTCGACCCTTCAAACTCCCCCCGAAACAGCTTTTTCATTCCGAGCTCGTGTGTGTTGCCGCTGGAACCCGGTGCCAGGACTGCTTCATCAAACGCGTGAGGAGGGAGTGTGTATAAAAGTGATGCATTTAAGCAACATGTCTTTCAGCACAGTGCTCCAGACTTTTGCGAAAGATGTGAGAAAGGTGAGAAGTAAATCAATGAGAGACAGGAAAAAAATAATTACTGGAAACCCTTACTGAATATTTCTCTGAAACGTGGTTCCACTTTCAGAAGTGTGCACACATGCAAAGGAGATTTCCTGAAACATGCTCTCCATGACAAGAATCTGTCAGCTTCTAAATGCTTGCATGTGAAAGCAGCCACAAAGTATGCTGAATGTGTCAAAGCCTTGATGAAGGGAGGAGATCTCCTGATTGAGTCATGTGGTTGCATATTATCCCTGAAATCAACCAGCATGTGCTCTGCACTCGCATCTGCCCAGAACACTCAAATTTTAAAGTACACCACAACTCTGCCATTTAGCCCCGAATACTTCACACCCTCTTAAGGATATAAACATTATTGTTGGAAGGCACATAAATGAAATGCAATCTAATGGTCAGGGTGAAACCATGATCTGTCTTTAACAACAGACCTTCCCTTCTTCTCAAAGTTTGCACAGTCTGAAACTTTTACGCATTTATGTGGAAAATTTGCAGAAACCTCAGGAATCTGACTGTCTATGATTTAGACATTTCCATAAAACGACATGCACTCATGTCATTTCTTGCATGCAGCTGTAATGAATGTTCAAAAATGAAATAAAATACACACGACAGCAGATTTAACCATGTCTCTTCATATTTTTTGTGATTGTGCTTTGCTTTTTTGTTGCTTTATAGAAGTCCTCTTCTCTCATTAGGAGCAATTGCCATCTGCACGAAGAGCTACCCAGTGTCTGGGATAATTGTGCTGCTAATTATCATGTAGTGTCTGCTGGTTGCCAAGAATAGACAGTGCCATGTGGCCCGGTGTCTTGGGGTTTGTTTCTGGCCTTAATAACTTGATGGGGAAGATGGGAGGGCATTGGTCTCCCAGAATTGAATTAAACAGTAAATACTGTTTGTGTTTTTGTCACGATTTCCTGTGTGTTAGTAGTCCCATTAGGGGTTTATCTTGGAGCGTTTGCTCTTTCACACACCCTTCCACTTTCGCTCTCTCTTCTCGACACACACACACAGGAAAGAAACACAGTCTATTTTATGCTCTACAGATGAAACACATTAGCGAATGCATGGCAAGGGACACTGAGGGAGGGGGAGAAAAAAGCCTCTTCAGTTCCAACGACATCAGCATTTTCTCGCAAATTTGCAATTAGTCTTAAGGGCCAGTGTAAATTAGGTCTCCTGATAAATGAGCAACCAGGACAGGACATGAAGTTTCAATAAATCTGAGAGGCTGCCCAGGGCATTGGTGTCCTCTTACTATAAAGCATCAAGAGAGTCCCAACAGGGAGAGATCTATGAAATAAGCCCAGAGAGCAGCACTCACTACAGGGATTCACACGCCCAACTAGTGCCGCTCCCCTCTCAAAGTTCCATGGGAGAGACCACTCCGAGACAAGAAACACAAGTATTCCATGATGGAGATGTGAGAAGGGGGGGGGTTGGCTCTCAAAAGCCTTGATAAGGAGTCTGTAATGTGGGTAAACCAGCACCGGTGTCTGTGTCTACACGCATAACTTCATGGAGGAGACCACTTTACGCGGAGACGCTGAGAGTGAGAGCGCCGTGGTCCCATTCAGGGGAGTCTAGAGTTGCGTCTCATCAGTGTTTAAACATATTAGCGCAGGGCCGGCGCTGTTGCTGATTTGATCTGCTGCCTCGGTGGAAAGAAGTCAAATATAAGGTTTTACTTTTTAAAGACTGCACGATTCCCTCTGCATGGGTATTGACGATGCATCAACTTACACATTTGGCCATTGCACAGGAGGGCTTCTGGACAAGGATGACAGCTAATGGAGTTGGCAGTGGAGGCCTGAGCAAGGATCAGGTTCAGATGGATTCCTAGTTACTGTCCATTTAATCGAATCGGACAAAATAACACGCCACAATAAAGTGCTGCTTAAGGGTGGAGAAATGCGTTTAAAGGGGAAGGCAAACTGATGACAAAGCGGGGGAATGTAGGACGGGACTGTGAATAGCATTAAAGACCCATTTGTCTGCATTACCTGTATGGAAGGGAGTTGAAATGCACATGAGAAGGAACAGTGATCCGAGAGAACAATAATGCGGTGGCAGGAGGGACCGCTTACTAGGTTACACAGAGATGAAGCCCAAGATTGAATTGCTAGCGACTAGAATACTTAAAAAGTACCGATTGCGACATCTGCCTCATGTTGCAGCGCGATACGTAGAGTATCATATTATACGACCATGTTCTGGATATTTGATCAGTTTCATGGTGCTGGACTAGGAGCTGTAGCAGGGTTTCAAGCACTGGGACTACTGAACAACAGGCTAGTGGTTTTGCCAAGACACCTTGTCTAATTCACCCAGAAGAGCATATCATACAAGTCAAATCAGCGTAATTCAAATAAACTTCATTCGGTTCAACTTACTACCTACCGTTTCTTCTGCCAAGAGCAAAATGAAATCCACAGCATTTTGGAGATGGGAGCTTATTGGCCTTTGCCCCTTTACAATCTGTGTTTTGCTTGGAGGGTTCAGTATAGTACAGTAAGTTACATTCTCAGCAAGTTTCTGGGTAGTCAGAGTGAAATTCTAAATATTCCAACAATGGGTCAACTCCACTCTGCTTACCAACGGTACCTCATTACCATTAGAAAGAAGTAAGCTTGGAATAACGGAAAACACAATTAAACATGATTGGTCCTTTATGGTCCTGGTTATGCATGTCACCTTTTAAGTATTTCACTTTATACAATTTTGCAAGGATTCCAGACAAAAGGGCGGATCCAGATTCTCTGACATGGTGTGATCAGGCTTTAGATTTGGCGAAGGAGGAAACTCTCCTGGCCCGGTTCTAATTTTTTTTGTCTGAGGAACGTTATACACTCACCTGGAAACAGCATGGTCACCATAGACCGTTATTTCCTGGACAGCAAAGTTTCTCAGTTTGTTCATTGCTTTCAGACACTTTCACATTGCACACAGGCTGTGTATCAAAGTGGTGCCACACTTTGTAAGTTTTCAATTGATATAATTATTAGTGCTTAAACATGTTCGATAGGGTACTTGGATAAGAAACCAAGATTAAACCTTGATACAAACATCCACAATGTTATATTACAATAAAGGATGACAGAACCGTGATACCACAACCTACCACACCCGTGCTGCCTGCAGCCTGTTGAGCTCTCGTGAAATTACAAGTGTAAATTTGGAGAATTGTACACCCTTGAGATGTGAAGATGTCAACTACAGCAGTGCATGCCATAAGGGAAGCAGGGCAGGACTATTCCATACCCTTTAATCAATAGGGCAACAGGAAAATAAAGTACAACAATGAAGCAGCAGCCTGTGTCACATTAAGAGCAGAACTGGGACAGGCTAAGATCAGTATCTCCACAAAGGGAAGCAACAAGGGAGGCAGGTAATGGGAAGAGAGGAAACACGGGGACAATATGTTGAATCAAAGATAAGTGTGTTCTTCCTCTCCAGAGAAAACTATCTGCAGCCCTGCACTTCTTGGCCGCTGCTGAGCCGCTTGTGTTTTGCAGACACTATTGACACAAAGTAAAGCTGATAATTAAATTACATGTGTTGTGGCAATCCTGAGATACTTTGAACCATTAGCACATGTAGAGGGGGGAGGAAGGAAGCAGTTGTGAGAGAGACAGCGGTGCACGGCCAGATCAGGTTTGAAGCTGTGCACGTTTCTGTCGTGGTCTCCATAATGAAGCTTAACGACAAACAAACTGTTAATGATGGCGGTGTAAGAAAAGAAAAAGGAAGGCGCTGATTCCAGTAAGCCCGGCCACTGATCCACTGACATTCTTCCTGGACTCGGTCCCACACATCATTTTCAGGAGGGAGGAATAAAAGAGGGAAGAGAAAATATCAAGAGCTTTCCGGTTTGGCGTCTGCCCATCCATTATAACTATAAAGGCTTTCGCACAATTCCTTTGATGCACATCACTGATACGTGCTTCGGGGGCTTGTACTGCTTGCATGGGAACAGTCTATCCAGGTGACAGCTCTTCAAGCCCTCCACAAACATGTGCACACACACACACACACACACACACACACACACACACACACACACACACACACACACACACACACACTGACAGAGGCAGCTGCTTAAAGCCATTACATCTTGTTTGGTGTGGAAACAACAAAAAATGTTTCCAGATCGTAAATCCCTCCAGTGGATCTGTATGATGCCATGTCCCCTTAACTTAGAAAAGACATTTAAATGCAGCTAACAGTCCAGTTCTGCAGCATGTTAAACCTGCAGTTTAGGGATGAGCTCTCTCTCCATCTCCCGCTCCGACGCCGGGCTCAGCAGTCCAGTCCCCGTCCTAATTGAGTCAGCGCTCCTCTGCTGCTTGGACCTTATCGTATCACGCTTTCTAATTGACCCGCGCTGCTTCATGAGACAATGCGCCAGGAGCTTGACAAAAGTTATTAATTTTCACTTTGTCCAAGGCTCTGTCCCAATTAGGTCCCCTGGCTGGGGCCGACAGGGCAGCAAACGTGATTACAGGACAAGCTTATTAGTCTGCAGCAGCGTAGAGGAGCAGGAGGACGACCCTAAATGAGAACACACAACATAGTAGGTGATTACAAGGAGTCGGCAGCACACAGGGATTTTTCTGTTTTGATTTATTGCACACACCCACACTAAATACAAACGAGTGGAAATCTATGCCGTTGATATTTACAATATTGAAATAGCAGATCTTTTTGTGGCCTTATATATCCTTAACTAAGTAACATTGGCTTTAACACGGTGTACATTTGCCTGAATTCACATTCCTCGGTGTATCTTGTCCTTTGCAAAGGTGTAGTCACAGTGAGGCTGGCGGATGGTTAAGGAGAAATCATGCGTGCCAGTGCTCAGTGAGACTTCACCAGACGCCAGGAGCAATGGCATCACTCCAGATCCGACTTCCAGCCAAGTTCCTCTCAATTGGGGAGTCAGCAGACAAGCTTTAAGGGAACCAATCGGACCCAATTAAGTATAACTGCCTCAAGTCCATCACAGTTTGATCAGAAGCACCTTCCTCTGTTTTCTACACCACATCAATCACCAGGTAGCAAATGAAAAGAGTAGCTACCAAATTCAACAAATATCGGAAGAAAAAAAACGCTGGGCTGTGGCGGCTCTGTAAATCCTCTTGAAACCCTTAATCATACATGGCACGTGTTCCAGCGTACGCACAATAAAAGAAGAGATTTTTAGACATCAAGGAATTCAGCAAATTTCGGTTCCTGAAACTTCCTGAAAAAGTAGCTGATGATACGTCCGAAGAAAAGCCACAACAGCAGCATGTACTCTGAACACCCTTTCAAGTTTAGTTACAGTGCTGTCATGTTCAATCAAACCCTGCTCTGAGGATTACGATGGAAGAGATTTGAAGCCAGCTTGTTGAGAAGAAGAAGGAGGAAGAAAAAAAAAAAGGAGCGATTCTTTAGATGGCGACTTCAATAGCCCTGAGTGCAAAATTACCAGCGCACCACCATGCCCGTGGGGGGCGTTTTAATGACAGCTCACGAAGATTGGCTTCACCCACCGCGATTAAGGTTACCCTTCATCATCTGAGGCAGAGCAATACAAACAGTTAGTCCAGGAAAACAAGAGAGAGCTTTGACACAAAGACACCTGCCCACTCAGCAGCTCCTTGTAGAGTTTAAGCCATGGGGCCTGGCCTGTAGCTACCTGACTAACAAGTCCAGGGTCCTGTGGATGAGAGGAGAGTGACAGCGGCCTGGCAAGCTACCTCTCTCTGATTAATATTTCATCCTGGAACTTTGGCCTTAAGATGTATCGTACTCGTCTGAGCCTTAGATGACTTAGTGCTGAGACTACAAAACTAGGGACTTCAACCCCTTTTAAAATCAGTTTCTTGCAACTTTTTTTTTTTTTTTGCCAGCATGTCAAATGTTTCCCCGACAAAGGAAACTGCTTTTGTTGTCTTTTGGTGAACGCATTTTTATATTGTAAAATTGTATTTTTGTAACTATGCATATTTCTAACTGCAATTTCAAATATCTTAGGAATTTAGGTGTAAACAATATTATTTGGCAACACAAAAAAAATCCAAAATTTGTAGAAATTACAAACATACATCATTTCAATTTTGTGTGAAAAGTTTAATAAAAAAGGATATGTCTATTTTAGATAAGTTCTTACATTTGCTCATCCATCATTGGTGGTTTACTCGCAGAAATCTCAAGCACGCCTGCAATATTTCACATTTATCATATCCACAATGAGGCATAAAACACAAACCCTCATTTGATTATTTTTATTTTGGGGAAAAATTACATTTCTGAGGGTTTGATAAAAATGTGGCTCGGGCAGTGTCTCTGTTGAGTGTCCTGGTTCAGACGAAAGAAGAATAAACGTGTGTAAAATCAGACACGCTGACACATGTCTGTGCTGTGTAACACGTACTCCATCACCTGGTGGTCTCTCATTGTGTCTCTCTTTCTGAGACACGGTGCACTTCCTAGTCAAGTGTCTAACTTCCCTTTTTTTACTAGATGGCTCATTAAAATATTTACCCATTTGGCTCTGTCACTTGGAGAAAATGAGAAGACGAGGATGCACAATCAATAAGCAGCAAAGGCAAAGTCCAATTATGTAAAATGTATAAATTATAGATTTGGTGTAATGCCAAGGACATGGACACTCTATTGCTCTCTTCCTTATACACATCCAGTTTATTTCTTTCTCTCTCTTTCTCTCTCTCTCACTCTCGCATGCAGAAACAGGAGCAACTAAGAAGAAAATATGAAATTCTAATGTTTTGAGCCACAAGCTATTTCAAGTGCAGTGTGACTACACAGTGTGCGTGTGAGACCATATTCAAATTTGGACTCTTCAGCATCTGGGCACACATTTTGTGCGGAAGGTTTATGAAAAATGCATCTATTAATTCATTATTTCGATTGAACCTGCATTATAAAGGCAGACGCCGAAACACAACAGTGATTCCGTCTGCCTAAAGTTTCTATTTCCATAATTTAATTGAGGTCACAAAAGCAGCTTTGAAGAAAGTCAAAAGTTATGGGGCACAAGCTTTGCCATATGTTTGCATTGACCTTTAATTTTGTGAAATGTGTGTTACACAATCCTCAGCTTCCATGGGTCAACCTCAGTGATTATTCACAGCGAAAAACTAGCAGCTGTTGACTCTGACAGCCACATTCCTCTCTAGCCTCCTGCGTTTCAATTTGTCTTACAGCAAAAAGCCCTTCCGTTTTTAAATACCAAGCAGGGCTTTTTCCCACACAGGTCCTGCCGAGGTGAAGAATCCCACTCCTGCCACCACAACAGCAGATACGCCAGGGTCTTCGGAGAGGTTAAAACATTCTGCCGATGTTGGAGGAGGAGAGATGAAGAGAGGGGGGAGGGAGGAGAAGAGGGTCTCTCTGACAGTCAGAAAACAGTCCCTCACAGCGTTCGCCCCAGCCTCGGCTGCAAAAACAACACTTGAATTCCTAACAGCGAGTGCCAGGTGGTCACAAGATGAATTCATCAGGGCAATGCATAACGCAAAAGGCAGAGATTATCACATCGCAGCAGCCCTAGGGCCATGGCAGCGCAAGCTGATTGGAGACATGGAAGCAGGCCCAGGAGAGGCGCTGGTCTTCCCTCTGGCCAGCGGAGAGGTGTCGGTCCACTCCTGGGAGAGATGGAGGAGTAAGGGAGAGAGGAGGGAGGGGGTGGGTGGTTCAGAGGGGTGGTTCACCTCGCTACAGGCAGCCCTCCCATCGGGGCAGGAGCAGGCAAGGAGAGGCCTGAAGGCCACACACACACAGAGATACACACATGCATTGTGCCTTTCAAAAAGACACAAACACACAACCAGCTTTTCTACCAGATCGTTGGCAGCATTTTTTTCTTGTCATGGGACCAGCAGTCCCAACAAGACAAGGGTTAATATCAGACAAGAGTGCCCATATGCTTTGCCACTGTAACCCTGCATTGTTGAATAGTGTGTGTGCATGTGTGTGCGTGTGTGTGTGTGTGTGTGCACTTTTCAAAGGTGATGGAAATCTAGAATCAACTACGCTATCCAACAAAACAATATGATGTGGAAAAAAAGATACGACTGTCAGCAGCTCATCACAATGGCCTTATGGGACGTCTGTAGAATCTAAAGAGCATCAACTCTGAATATTCGTATAAACTGCACTGAAGAGAAGAAGCTTTATGTGCAGAGAGTCAAACTCCTCCACATCAATGGTTACATCTCAGTCTTCAGTTGTAGTCGTTTTATATGATTTGTAATCCGTTAATCAAAATTACATTAACTTGTCTGATAATTTATTATGTTGTGCTCTTGCCCAAGTTGAATCAGTTTAATTTTAAATGACTTTACTAACATCCTCAGCACCTGTGACCAAGATCTTAACTAACCTGCAGACTGCAGTCCGTCGCTTCAGTCTGATCGAAAGAGAATTTAACATTCATCAATGCTCAAATAAAAGATTTTATTCTGTTAAAATAAAAAAAGGCAAAATGAGATCTTTACAATGTATTTGAGTCACTTCTTATTGCTATTGAGAGGTTAGGCCACAGCGAAGTTGGTGGTTTGATTTCTTGTTCTTCCTCATGAGCCAGACGCCGGATCCTTGCTCCTTCAGCGAGTGTTCCAGAACAAAAATGTTCACGTTGGACAAATGTGTCGACCATATGAACCCAACGTTTGATACCAAAATTCATTCAAAATTCAAAACAGATATCAGATGCAGAAAAAGCATGTGACTGTAGAAAAATAAATCTGTGCCTCATCACATTTATCTAAAAAACTACACAGAAAAATATGGTTACCACTACACTAATTACACAAACTGATCTCATACTCAGTGGATTTTCACCTGGTTATGAAATCCTTAAGATTATTCTGAGGGTATATTTTTTTGATAATATATGAGATTACCTATCAGTTAGCTTAAGAGAGGTAAAGAGGGGGATATTTGAAACCATGTTTGTGGCTATTATTTGCATATTTAAGTAAATATGCTATTTGAGGGCAACATTTAGAATAGAAGTGTTCTGAAGTTGAAATAAAATCATCTGGAGGCATCTGCCAGCCCAGCGTCTAGATGCACTTTCTCAAGTCCATGAATCGTACTCTGACGGTGCCAAAGCATCATAAACGTGAACATAACGCACTTCATCGCAACAACACACTCAGGCTTTTATTTCATTGTGGTAAAATAAAAACATTTGTGTTTCCATTTCCACAGCTGTCAGGAAAACATATCTTTAAGATTTAGACGGCAGGAAACAAAGGACACAAGGAATCAGACATCACAACGAGCACAGTATCTGACAGAATGAATTAAAAAGGATTCAACACACCTTCCCAAATTGTTTGATTTGTAATTTCTAATTTTAAAATGTGATTAGATACAGATTAAGTTTCACGAGGAGCTATTTTGTGAAATTATATTTTTAATGTGGCATAATTACCACCCCAATACACCTGAGACTTTAAATAGAAATTTAATTCTTTATCCCTTTTTTTCCTCTTTGACAGGAATTTAACTTCTTCATTCATTTTGGGGGGGTCACCAAATCTCCCAACCACATCCAGACACCACACGGGACATTAAAACAAAACAAGTCTCCCTCTACATTATATATTCATAGAAACGTGTGTACACCTTTCTAACAAGTTCCAAAAAGGGTGAAAACAAATCAAACCACCGGTCCTCTTGTTCTGACCTTTTTTAGACCAACAGCCAAGTCCACTGCTAATTTGTATTTCTCTGCCATTTCCAACCCGGTGTTGTTCACTTCTCCGTCAGTGTGTTTCTTTCTCTTTGCTTATTCTACATAAATTATTGACCGGCTAATTTGGTCGGCCGACCCTGTGAGACACTGCAGCATCGGCATGACAGCTTTATCTATTAGACTGAGCCCAATGACAGCCTTGTTCCGGCACCGCGTGTGTGTGTGTGTCGGTCTCTGTGTGCGACTGTTCATGCATGTACGTGTGTGTGTATGTGTGTGTGTGTGTGTGTGAACGTGTGTATATGTGTCATGTGTCTCGGTGTGTCAGCGTTGGTGTCAGTGTGCGTGTGGGGGGGCGTGGAGGGGAGGGGGTCAGGCTCATTCTCAGTTGCATTAGCACAGGAGCAGGACTGGGACACATCAACATCTTAATCAATACGCGAGAGTCAATTACTGAGGAAGCGCGTGCTTAAGCAAGATCTGATTATTGGGTTCATGTTCAGTCCACCAAATGGACCGAATCAATGTGATGGGATATGTGCTATATACACCCCCCCAACACACACACACACACTCATTCCTCCTCCTTTCACATCCTGTCACCTCACCCCGATCTCCCTCTCCGCCCGCTGTCCCCCACCCTCTCACATTCCTCATGGACACTTGAGGGAGGGAAGGGAGACTGATCAAAGTGACAAAGAGGAAGGATTTATGCTCCGGTGCGGCAACTAACAGGACCGCGCTGAACTTGTCCAGACAGTGTATGAAGATGAAAAGGCTGGAGGAGCTTCAAGCTCTCGACCAGCCCTTTAAATAAGTCATATTTGGGCATGATTCATGAAGATATTAGAGGGTGGAGAAAGAAAAAAAAATACACAGTGAATATCATCTTGGAGGAGATCTGGATGTGCTCACCCCACTGCGCTCAACCAAAACATGCTTTATATTAAATGGGCTTTAACCACAGAGTCAGGCTTTGATAAGACTTTTGTGTGTGTGTGTGTATTGTTTCAAGTGTGGATTTGAATTTGTCTGTCTGTGATGCTCGCTGCTGATTTCAGGGAGCACAGCGGGCTCTGTTACTCTTCATCGTGTCATTCCAGCTCCGTGTAATCATATCTAACATTCTACACCTCTCCTCAACCACCCAGTTCAATAACCAGTGAGACGCCCGTGCCGACATCTGCCTTTCACCGGAGTGTTTTCCAAGGGGCTTTGTCTTTGTGTTGTCGATGGTGTGTGTGTGTGTTGGGTGTGTTTTCAACATTTGGCTGTCATATTTGCTTTTATTGAGGATTCCATTTGGTGTGCTCCTCCTGTCTGTAGCCCGTCAACTTACCGGGACGGATCACACAGCGGGTTGCCACACTTCCTCGCGCAGAAACCCCTCACCCCCCCGCCACACCTCGAGCCCCTCCTCGGCCCGGAGCCCCACCTCGCCGTCGGACCACTCGCTTTATTTACCTGACTGAGAAATTACACCTGGAACACGGAGGACACAACAAAAGGCAAGAGCGGGAGGAGTGAGAACGCGATGAGAAGCCGGGTGGTGGTGAGAGGACCAACAAAGCAAGAAATCAATAGCCCAGAGATTTTTAACTAAGGGTTTTTTTTTCCTCTCACTCTGTCTTTTTTTATCTCGTAAGCTGCCAAACATCACCAGTGAAACTTGCACGAGGCAGTCGTTGCCAGAGGGTGAATCATAGCAATATTGATTTGATTATGTAAAAGCTCGGTGGAACCTCAAGCCAGATGCAGAAATAACTCCTCACCTAGGTCCTGCGGGAGAGTGCACACAGTGGTTTGGAGGAGAAAGAGAGAGACCGAGAGAGAGACGGAGAATGAGAGAAATAGAGAAAAAAATATATATATTGCTCGGGATAAAAGCATAATTACTTCCCTCACAGCTAAAATACATTTTTCCTATTTTCTGAATAGTTCTTCCTTCTGTGTGCACCCACCTCCCCACGGCTGCTCTTTCTCTGCCGCTGCCGGATGATAATTAACAGCGCTCTACTGTACTGAATTAGGCGCTGACAGTTATGAACTCTGCACAAGAATAGGCAGCTACCTAGGAGCGTGCTTTCCTCGTTGATCGGATCTGTGTGTGTAAGTGTGTGTAAGTGTGTGTAGGTGTGTGTGTGTGTGTGAGTGTGTTGCCAGACACAGCGCCACGGCTAAGAGAAAAGAAGGCAAAAGAAAAGGCAGAGCGTGCTGTGTGATTCTGATCTATGGCACCCTCTCCTGGACCCACTATCTCTGTCAATCCTCTCCACGGAGAATTCAACAAAACTTAAGCAAATTGCTGCGATATGATGATTTGCATTGTTTGACTTATTCAGCAAATAGATTGTTACCACACAAATATTTTTCCCATAATTTTGAATATTTTGATAAGGACAGCTTTGTTGAATGATCCCACCTGAACATAATATATTTAATCTTGTATGATGTGCTGCCGTAACATATAAGATTTAAGTCATTCATTTTAAGATGATTCGTTTTTTAAGAAAAACATATTTTATAACAAATTTCTATAAATATTTGATCAAATATCTCGAATTTAACAAGACACAAAAATTTAAAAAATAAAGTTTTTAAGGTATAAAGCTTCTTTTAAAGACAAAACTCTACACAGGCTGTAGCAACTAATCATTCTGCTGGAGCAGGCGAAGCCAGGTTGGACTCAAAGTGCTCCTGGGCAGCCTCTAATTGGGCCACCTTTTTTTACAGTGCATTATGGGAGCCACTGATCCAAAGGTCTGTCTTTAACTGCCCTAAATTATGATTCCACCTCACTGAGTCTCCACCCCATCAAATGAGTGGAACATTCTGGTCAGCGCTCATAATTGGCCCGGGCTGGTATCTCATGTAAAATACTAATCAGATCACATGAGTGGTGGGAGTGTCTTCAAAGGGAGATGGGGTTTCACAGAATCTATTTGAGCGTGTGATTAGGACGGTATAAAATGGGCCAGAATAACAGATCTCATTAGACTGGACTGTGTGCCTACACTTGCTTCTTTTTTCCCCCCTTCCTGAGCATTTTGCTGGTCTGGACTTCCTGTGCATTTTAAGAGGCATCTGGGCTTGTTGGTACAGTAATGCAAAGCAGCTCGGGCTGAAACGCTATCGCATCCTTTTTCTCTCTGCAGGGCTCGAGCAGCGCAGGAGGGAAAATGAGGCACAGATGCAAAGGACATGCTACTGTTTCTACTATTAAAGGACAACAACTTTGTGTTTACTCTGAATGAATTTTTTTAACGTGATAAACTGAATATTTAAGAATTTTTGATGGTATGATTTTTACGTTGAAATAACCTGCACTTTATTTAACTTGCGCCAAGAATAGCTTATTCAACTTATTTTACATGTCTTCCCTTTTAATTTATTTAATTATTATGTGCTAAAGCTTCCCCAAATTACACTTAAAGTGTGTAGAATTTACATCTGAATTTGAAGTAGCATGTTTCAGCTGAACGCCCCTCACCTCACCCATCTCTTCCAAACATGAGAGAAAGAAACTCAAAAGGTTGAAAACTGTTAAAAACATGGTGGCCTCTGTAGAGAAGACCTGCTCCTGATGTAAATATAAAGTATTTATATATAAAGAAAACAACAATTCATACAATTAGATGAAACAAACTACTGAAAACATAAATTTCCTGCAATAGATCCCTTTCACCTAAATCTTACACACTGGACTTTTTAATTTAAAATAAAAAATTGTAAAATCTTCAATCTTCCAAGAAGACAAACTGAGTAATGTTGATGGTGCACGGCTGGATACCTTTGATAGTAAATTGAGGCAATTAAAAGAAAATATAGTTTCAATTATATATGTATATATTTTTTAAAGTGAATCCTTTATTCTAAACATTTCTAGGTATTGACTTTCAAAGGAAAATTGGCAATGCAACCTTCCATTTAAAGTGAGTTTGTCACCAAGTGAATTTCTCCTTCGTTCTGCTTGATTGGGCATTAATGTGATTTAATGTGAAGAAATGCATGGTTCCATACCTAACTGGCATTGACTGGTTTAAGAGTAAACATCAATTTCAGATGCACATAATCATATTACCGGGCTAATCAGTATTGATTTGTTTTACTCGGATCAGGATAGAAAAGGTGGCATGAAGAGAAAATAAAGGGCATTTTGAACACGTGGAATCTGAAGGACAGATTTGACTTGAAGTTTGGAAATAGGATCGCTCCTTTGTTCTAACTGAAAATCCTGCTCCGACCCTCTGAAAGAGACTTTATCTATCACTGTATCCAGGTAACTTCCCTCAGAAAGGAATCTGCCAGTGGAGAAAATGCAATTGCTTGATAATAACATTGCAGCTCTTAATTAAGCTCTGTTTCAGTGAGAAGCTTTCACTCCTGTAAGCCCTATCTTCAGAATAAGGATAATTCCCATTCATTTGGAGGATCTCTTAATGATCACTCCCACACTGGACTCAACCTCCAAATAATACCATGCCTCAATCAGCATATTCCACAATCAATTCTGAATGGATTTCCTTTGCTGCTGATTACTTTAATAACTTCAACATATCTATTAGCAAACGGGCATGTGAATCTTTGTGATGACGATTATCATTTAGCGATGAAAGGGGAGGGGGGTAATTTAATTAGGCTCTAATATTGCTGCGCTCAACTACCCGAAGACAAGTTCCTTTTTATTATCAAAATTGTTGTTTCAATACAGTGAAGTATTGTGATGTTTTAATAAAAATAAAAAAAATCGGGACTAAATCACTTAGATTATAATGTCAGATGAAGTTGTTTTTGCTGCTCGGCTCACAAAGGGAAGATCACTATAATGTGCTATGTGAACCAGTCTCTAATTACATCAGCGGTGCTCCTCAGATTTGAGCTCTGCGAGGGCTCGCACACTCCACTGGGTGCACACTCTTCTAATGAGATCCGAGCACAGGATATAGACATATTTTACTAGGAACTCAAACCTTAGAAGGAGGAATTTCTCAGACATAATCCCACCCCCTCTTAGATTTAGCTTAAGATCCGAGTAAGTTTGACAAATCAACTGGAAACAAAAGGATCTCAATGTCCAAATTCAAAAGGTTCAGGATGTTTTTGTAGTATAAAGTTAAAGTTTAAAACAAGCTCATATGTGACATCCTGCAAAAACATCTTATTTTTGGATAATCAGTGCAAATTTTGCATGACCAGATATGATTATTATTAGTGAAATATTAAACGCAAACTAATTCATTCATATGGATAATAACAAAAATGTGTCGGTTGAATGAATGGCAAAATAAAAAAAACGTTATTTAATTCTGTGCAGCTTTAAATCACATAATAGCCCGACTCACAAATCGAACATTATCTTCCATGTCATGCAAAAGCATAAGTTCATTTTGAATGGTCAGAACAAATCGGTCAGACATCATTCTGCAGTATATTTAAAGTGTTGTGTTACCCTTTAATTTCCCACAAGCTGGAAGAAATGAACAAAAGAAATAAACGTTTCAGAAACTTTACTCTCTTTTGCTCAAATCAGGCAAAATCTATTGCTTTTAGAACATTAAGTTTACTTAGGTTAAAATAAACTCTATGGAACCATCATATTACATTTTGCGAAAATTCCTAAAATGCCAGAAAAGGGCCGCTGCTGAGACTTCACTCAACATCCATGCATCAGCCCAACCACATACAAACACAGCGACTGCATTCGTCATCCCAGCTGACAGAAGCACTGGAGAGTGTCATAAAATGTGCATTTGTCATGGCGTGCGTTGATTTGTCGGGAGACCATCATTCATAGTTCATAATGTTCTTTTCTCTCTTTGCCTACCCGGCAACGTTAATGTTGTTTAAATGCCCAAAGGAACTGCGATACACCAGATAGCATCCATCTCCACCAATCAGTCAATCAGTACCTGGGAGAGAGCCCCAGAGAGCCTCTAGATTAGGCCAGTTAGGGTGCTCTCTGGTCGAGTTAGTGGATTAAGACCCTTTCTCCGAAGGCTCAATACAGCGAGCCACACAAGAAAGGTATCATAGCTGAAAAGTAGCATTTCCTCTGTGTAGTGATTGTGGCTTGTGGTCTCAAATGTGTTCTTAATTTCTAGGACAGACGTAATTGTTTTACTGTTGGTTGACTGTGGTCAGGTCCTGTGCGAAGCGAGTCTGTGTTGTGTTACACCCCCGGTCGCAAGGAGCAGAAACGCTGGGAGAAATAAACAGCATTTGCAATGTGGCACTGCTGCTGTTGGATGAAATCAGATTAAAGCAGCGCGCGGATTTTTCCAATTATTCTCCATAAATCATGCAAATAAATCACAGGAGTAAATTGTCAAATATTCTGGTCTGACCTATAAATCTGAAAATGAAACTCATTTCTAATCCAGATATTTTAAGCATACCAATTTACAATTTACCCGGATACTTAAGTGCAGGATAAACAGACTGTGTCCTGCGCCAAAGAAAAGTCTGAAATGATCCCTCGTCTGTCCACAATTTAATTAGCACCAGTTATGATTTTTACATTTTGAAGAATCCGCTTTATTTGTCAGGAGCTTTTGGGTTTAAGGATTGGACACATAATTTTGTTGGGGGGGGGACTCATGGGGTCATCGAAAGGTACACAAGCTTTTTCCCCCTGACGCACACGGATTCAGAAAATTAAAAACACAGTGAGGAAAAAACAAGCAAGCGTTGCAATTAAAGGCCAATCCTGCTCATATAAAGCAAAATAAAAGCACTGTACAAATGGCAATAAACTGCGGATAATGACCTCGGGATGCCAAAGTAATATTTCCCCCCCTTTTTTAATTGTAGTTGTATTCGCCCTCACCGTTTCATGTTATGGGGTCGGGCTTTTTAAACTTCTCACAGCTGTGTGGAAGGGAAGGGGACAGCATCCCGAGGCGCTTTCGAGCCTGGTGAGGGGAGTCGCTGTGCCAGCTCCCAGGACTTGGATTCATTAGCCGCTTTAGCAGCGCAAACATTACCTTAAATGGTGAGGCCATGTGCTGGCAAGGACCCGCTCTCGCCTTGTTTCAATTACATGGAATCAAACATCGCAGGTATGCTAGGCACAGGGTCTTTATTGAAAGAGGGGAAAGGGAGGGAGAGAGAGCGGCTCACAAAGCCCTCGACGGAACCTCGCCTGTGAAAGACGGCCTTGTTTCATTTGAAAACCATTGTAAAACCAAAGAAAGTGGTAGGCTGGCAAACAGTTGTGTTTTCGGTAACAATGTGATTGCTTTTTTTTCGCCAACAACGCTGTGCTAACTATTATATGCTGGATTTTATGTTGAGGTTCCTTTGATTTTACGTGACTTGTCAGCCTTGTTAAAACATGTAAAAAAAGATTAGAGTCCGATTATACGCGTCAGTCCCCACATGCAGGAACATTGTGCTGATCTGCGATATGCGGAGCGGCGTCCTGGCTGTTTGTTCGGTTCCTGGGATCCTGAGGAGCTCGCAGCTGGTGCCAAAACAAGGCCTTGTACCTCATTGCCCTTACACCACTAAACAGCTCTAATGGGCTCGCACATCTACCCGGAGTCTTTACAGGTAATGAGGTCACCGCATTGGAAAGAGATCCTGAACACATTTCTATAATGTGACCCAACTGGAGGGAATTAGACAGTAACGGCATATCGGTCGGCTGAAAAACAAGAGAGCTCACACTCACACAAAGAAGGCACAGAGCTGAGGGGTGCAGAAAATATAAAAATGGCAGCCAGGTTTGTGGTAAGGTTGAGAGACCATTACAGTGTGTACACAATTAGTCGGATTGTTTGTTCAGCAAATCTCATGCAGGAATCTGTGAAAACAAAGGATTCTGATCCGCCGAGAGCAAGATGGAATAAAAAACTAAATAAATGCAAGATGATATGTTATCCGAGTCAAAAGGTTGTCTTGGAAATAAGCTATTCTGTGACCAGCCATGCTCAAATCAAGCAGACTCCCTTCTCCAGAAGCATTACTCTCTGATCCCTGTCACACACGCTCGCTTCACTTGTCATGCAGACGCACAAAAGACTTCCGTGCAGCATTTCGAAGAGATCATGTTTTTTTATATTCTGAAAATCATCCAATTCCGACCTGGTGTCACGGGTCTTTAGAGCACCGAGAGGACAGCTTGTGGTCTTGCTGGCACGATGGTGTTACGTTGAAATCAGTACGAAGATGGCATTAGTATAAATGGACCGAAAGTTTGACTGTACTCATGGAGCTTGAGGAAATCTAATGCAACATTTTGGGAACTGGTTGAGTTATCTGGGGATTTTTATATCTGTGGTTTTACTTAAAAACACAGTGAAGTCACTCCCAGGTTTCTTCTGCCTATGGAAAGAAGAGTGTGACCACAGACTAACAACATTACGTCTTTGCTAGTTTTTTTTCACTCCACTAAAGGTCAAGAGCAGATGACTTAGCCACCAGCTTCACCGTGAAGACTGTGAAGGTTTAACGCTGTGATTCCCTGCAATGCAGCGACTCGATGTTCAACATTACATTCAAACATGTTAATCCTATGTGACCACAGGACGGCTACGACACTGTTATAAAAGTGTATAGAGTGTCGTGTCAGCTCTTTAGCAACATCGCTTATATCTCACCATGCCATCCAAAATCAATACAATATTTTTCTCCCGATAAATAATGTAGGCTTGAAAAAGGTCCAAATGCACGCATCGACAGTTGGCTGCAATTAAGGGGCGGCGGCAGCGGTAACTGATGACAGTCCCTCCCTCCCTCCGGCTCACATGGCATCAGCAAAAAATGAAGACACTGAGACCACTTTGTCACCGGCTGAGGGTGGACCTGGAAACGACTCCTAATGGAAAAAGGGCTCCCCGAGCCACCACTGCATCTGCTGCTCCAAGCACTTTCTCCGGGCCGATGGGCCAGCCCCAACCAGTTTCCAGCTCCCTTTATCTAAGCCTTTAATATGCTCTGGGCAGCCAGCAGCGACCGCAAGCTGAGGTCAGGAGCCATTGATGGTTGAGAGTGTGTGTGTGTGTCTGTGTGTGTGTGTGTGTTGTGAGAGTGGACTGCAGCAGGGAATGCTATCAATACAAGAGCAACCAGACTGGAGGGAATGACAAAAGTATACTGTCGTGATGTCAACACCAAGGAGTAAAATTGAAAAAAGAAGCGAGATAGCAGTAAAAAATTCAAACATACTAAAAGACGTCTGTGATTCTCTTTACACACCAGGACACAAACATACAATATTTTCTTGTATCTTACTACCAGTGCAGTGACATTATGTAAATTGTTATTTGAGGTCAGTGCAAGAAAAGTTATCATTGTCCTAATCAAAAGGGTTTATGTATTTATTTATCTGCGTTGTGGGAATTTGAATGTCTGTCAGGCTCAGGACTTCAGACTTTCAACACTTTCCTTTAGTCGTCATGCTAAAATGCTAACATCGGTATGGGAACATGAAAATTAACTTTTGAATGTTTCTGTATTGACATTTAGTCTGCAACTTGTAATTGTTCCTAACGGCTAACAACCCTGTTTACTGCAGTCTTAATAGAGTCTCCTGTTTACATTGGCCCAGGCTGCCTCACTGACACTGGTGTGTTATAAACCATCCACCGAATGTTTGTCTGAATAGGACACAAACTGACCTATAATAAACTTTGCATCCTTGCACAATAGAGCTGCTCGTTCTTTAAGTATCTTGCAATGCAGATGTTGTCAGTAATCTCCAAATATAAAGGGTATGACAGAAATGCATTGGATAATGCATTGGATTTATGTAGATCCAGTCCCAGTGTTGAACTTTGACCTTCTGGTGGTGCTAGATGAAAAATCGGGGATCATCCAAATCCTTCAGGTTTATCCTCTGTGGAGCATGAACTCTGCACCATATCTCATGAGAATCCAGAGGGACACTTTTCCCTGGACTGCTGGACTAACACACCAGACACTTCACAATTCAACCAACCAGTATTCCCATTCTTCGAGTCACTGGCATGGATAAAGAGAAGGTTATTGCTGTATGAAAGTGCTGCTGCCACAGGGAGGCTGCTCATACTTTTTGCAGTTTTTCAAGACATTTTATCTGAGTCCCGTGGCTCCCGTAGCACACGACTCTCAAAGGAGTTTTTTTTTAAGCTCTTCAATTACTTCAGGAAATTTGGTGAGAGATAAAAGTAAGCGCCAAAGCAGAGATTACAAGCCACACTCGTAGCCCTGTGAAGGCTCCATTCTGGGAATAACTTTCAAAACAGGTTGCTCCGAGGGGGTGACAGAGACGGTGGAGTGGAGCCTCCCCTGTTGTGTCACTGTGCCCGGGTCTGCAGGTGTTTGCAAGTGATGGAGAGGGCTCTGGGAAACATTTATATCTCAAATCCACTTTATCGACCGTTCCCCTGTCAGAGCGGGCCGAGCAGTGGTAGGGGGGTTGGAGGAGAGCAAGTGGCTCTTAGCACACATGCTGACAGTGAAGGAGCCTCTTGCACTCACTCTTTAGCTGTGAGTCTGGAACCTCTTTATGGTGATTGTTTTATCAGCGTTCCTGTCTGTCCCGTGGGAGGCTGGGGCCCAAGGAGGATGACCCTCATTTTCTGAAAGCAAAGTGTTCAGTATTGATCAGTAAGAATGAGCAGCCCGTGACATGGGTTAATTTACTGGACCTGGGAAGGTTCATTGTTTCCTGTCATTCCTGAACTCATCGCGGTGACCTTTACCACCGTGTCCTGCCATGCGATGTATGTGCGCACACACATATACACACACACATACACACACACACAAAATATACAGCTGAAATGACTCCACTGCTCATTGTCTTACCAGAGAAGAGAAAAAGTGAGACGGACACATTCACAAACAGACAGACAGGTGAAGACAAAAAACAAACACCCCATGATTGAAAAAATAACCGTAAATAACTGTACGTTTTCTAAAGAAAAACACCATGAAGGGAAAAGACTTATTATTATTATTATTATTATTATTATTAGAATTATTGCAGTATTTTAAAAAAATGATAAATCAAGGAATCTGATGCCTGACAAGCACACGAGCCTCAAGTCACACAAATGAAACTGAATATGCAATCTTGCATTCAATCAAGCACAAACTGAAAAGGGCTCGATGTCTGACCGTCTTCAAGACAAGAGATAATCAATACTAAATTCATAACCTGTGTTCAGAACGTTGAGATTGACAGAGGTCAGAGGTGAAGATCTGTGGGTGAAAAGGCCAGTATAGTTACATCGAAAGGTCAACGCCTTAATGTGAGGCTCAATGGCAAAACTTATTAGGGCCATGGCCTAACAAGCAAACTACACAGTGTGGGGTTACATCGCTTTGGGTAATGAAAACTGAACAGAAGCAAGAGGACAATACAGGGGAAGCTGCAAATTCTCAAAGAACAGAAGTTATGAGATAAATTGAACATTATCACGATAAACATCATATTATTATTTCTATTTCCTCTATAAACTCTACTTAATGAGAATGATAAGCACTTGATAAAAAGCAAATCATTATACAAATGTGAGGAAGATCAATTATGTGTTAAACCTCTTCACTGTGCTTGAAGAAGGCATTAAGCATTATATAGATGTATTATACCGCAATAATTATTGTTTTATCATCCAGCACTACGTTTATGTAGTTTTCTTGTCATATATAATATACAAAGAGCTTGGGGCTGGGCGATACAACTTCAAATCAATATCACGATTATTTCAAACTTTTACCTTGATTACGATTAAAGAACGATTATAAATTTTGATATATTTTGTGTTTAAATAACGTCTCATAAACACAAAGTCAGCTTCAAGGAGCACAATAACCTATTTATAACCTCCAATTAGTGTTGGTGTCTATTGTTAATGTGTAAAGTGAGCGCAGGTCGGGGGGGTTATACGGCACGGACAAGGTAAGCGGGCGGTAACAAAATGAACATGGTGGAAACAGTTCATTAATGCACACATTAGGAAAAGTATTAACCAAATTAACCAATTGGATAAAGTTGGTTAGTAGTTTTAAATGCCAGTGTTGATACATTTTCCTTTAATTTCCCAGAATACAACACTTTACACACATGATTACTATTCACTGCACCACATCAATTACACTCTGCTCCAAGGTTCACGTTCATTCAAGTTAAAATGATGAAGAAACAGTAACAATGAATCAAGGATCATAATCCACATATGCAAAGCAGATGAGTACAAACAGTTATAGCACAAAGGAAAATTCAGTACTCAAGAGGTGTCTCGTGATTCTGGAATTTCACCTGATTCGCATTTGCCATGTTTGGTTAACATGGCGGTTAGCTTTATTTATTTTGCTCATTTTATGCAGGATTCGCCCAGCTCAGGAGATTGGGAGGTAATAAATCCATGAGGTGTCATCTCACTCCCCTCCCCTTTGCTTGGCATGTGCGAGTGCTACGCCACTTCTGATTAGTGCCGCCTTTCCCTCCCAGAAAGCCAGCAGACAGGAACAAACTGATTACTGCCCATCTTCAGGGGATTGGAGACACCTAACAGGAGGATTACATTAACATATTAACAGACGCCCCTCACCTGCAGCCCTCTTAATATCAGTCCCATGCCCTTGCATTTTTTGGGGAGGGGTTGCGGGATATGTGTGGTGCATTTCATCTTCAGATGGAGAGCAAATAAATAAGGAAAGATAGTGATTCCCTCTCTCTCCCAGGGTGCGCTATCTGTCATCGGTGATAGGTGAAGAGGAGAGGGGCGCCTTTGAAGTTTTTCGACATAAAAGGCGCAAATAAACGCAAACACATCCTTTCAGCTACTCACATGAAATTAGGACCTGCCGGAGACGGGGGGGTAGGAATCTGGCCTCCGCAGCCACACCTAATCACTCTGACGGCAGCAAAGACTTCAGTCTCTGCTCTACTGGGAAAATCGGAATTAAGAATGAGAAACAAACTCAAAAAGAAGAGCGCTTTAATCTGCCTCAGCTACTTTTTTCCGCTGTTTTTAACAATGCTCTGTTGAAACAAAACAACAAACAAGGGGCAGAAGGAGAGAAAAGTTTTTTTCTGAAATCAATGTGAGGAAACTTTGTGTTGGTTGACAGAAGTGGGGATGAAGTCGACTCTGGCTGCGATATCTTTCAGTCTTTGATATTTTCACAGTGGAAAAATTATAGCATGATCCTATGAATCAATTACAAGGCTGGACGGGATAGTCCCTCCTATGAACTACCACCGAGTGCAGCCGAACAGCCGAGACAGTGATAGCTATCAGATCTGTAAGTGTGAGGGGCCTCTTTTCACATTATTATTTGAAGTGCTGCTCCAGACAAAATGAGCTAACTGCCAAAGGAGATAAAGGGATTTAGAGATTCAAAAGAATAGAGATTTAAAAATTAATGGTGGAAAGGATTTTCCTTCATGTTACTACAACTTGTAAGCCAAACATGACTTATAAAGAGTCAAGGAGACAAATTGCTTTTTAGAATAAAGTGATGGTAAAAGGGGAAAAAAACAAGCAGTGAATATTTAATGGGCACCGCAGCCTCTTCACAAACAAATCAATATGGTGATAGTAAACATACAGAGACTCATACTGTGGCGTGCGGGCAGAGAGAGGAGGGAGGACAGGTGTCAGCCGGCCCAGCCACAGAGTTTAGGTTTATCTTGACATTTATGAAGGTTAAAAGATTGTAACTGTCTATCTGTGTCAGTCACTTTGCTCAAAGGTCACAGCAGGTCTATTTTTCATTAATTATACCCTCAGATGTCTTCAGGATTCAGAGACACCTAACAATCGCCGCTCCCTAAACCACGGCCGCTAAAAGGTTGTAGCAAAAAAATACATACATGAATTTATAATTCAGCATTTGCACTGACGGCTTACTGATGTAAGGCGATAACTTATGAATGTATTGTGAAACAAGCTCGTTAAAATTGATCATCTCTGCTATGTTTACTCTAAACAACATGTACTTAAAACAAAACAATGTAACAATGCGTATGAGAAACATTGAGGTTTTTGGTTAAATCCTGTGCAGAACTTCATCATTCAGATTTGAAATAAGTGCAGCTTCACAGTTGCAGTTTATTTTGTAGCCAACAAACCCAGAGAAGCATTTTCTATAGTATAGTGTTCAGTTGCAGTTGAGTCATGTTTTCATGCAAATAAAATAATATATATGTTTTAAAAAAGCTAAAGATGTCTGCAAACATGACCAGAGGGTGGATTTACTGTATAATAATACCAGCAGCCCTCTACTTGAACTCATGATCCCTGAAGGCTGCTCTGCTGTGTAACGGCAAAAGAACTTTGAAACCATTTTACACCATCAGTTACACCTCACGCCCTTTTCTTCCCCTCATAGCGTCCACATATTCCAGGAATTCAATTACAAGCGTGGCCTAATGAACTGAATGCCTTCCATAGACTCCCAAGTAATCAGATGTAAACATCATGACATTTTTATCAGATGCTCTGAAGCATGGCCATTGTAAAAAAAAAAGGGAGTCTAAAGAGGACGTCAAGATATGGTCTGAAGCCAAATAGTGTTCCCTCTCTAAATCAAGAATTTGATCGTATAGAGTTACAATTTTATTAAATTTGATCTAATCCGTGCATATTGAAATTGAACCAACAGTATTAGTAAAGTTTAGAAGAAAAGCATTTAGTCGTGGAAGCCAAGGAGAGCCACAAAGAATACTTTAAACTACTACTTCAAAGTAGTTGCATGTAAGTCTTCACTGAACACATTTATTGTTTTATTTATTTATTATTATTGGGATTGTAGAGATAGTGACACATAATGTCAGAGGGCTAAAGTAGAACTGCTTTCTAACATCTGCAAGCGTGTTTCAACCACATGTTTTACACAATCAGACTTGTGAGCCGTCTGGGAGCTAAAGGCCATCTGGAGAAAAGGCAGGACTCTATTGGAACTCGAGTTCAGGAATATTCAGGCCCACATGGCTCTCTTCTTTTTTTATTTTACTGTGAAACAAACGAGTCAGTCTACAGTTACTACTGATTCTGCCAACATTCCCATGAAAAATGTATAGCATTGGGAGCAGGTCCACTGCAACGACAAAGACGGAAGGCTTCCATTTGATCAAATTAGATGGAGGACAGGAGAGGTTGCGTTGCATTGCATTCAACCTGGAATTTTTCAAACGGTCTTTTAGGGAGCAATGTCCTTTGTTGGATGTGATTATCACAAACGTAGTACACCTTCATTGACAGTATTGTGCTTTGGAGCCTTGTTTTCGAGTCTTTGAATTTCTAAGTGACCGCATGACACAGGATCAGAGGAAACACATCTGAGCAGTAGGGAGGGAGAGTCAGGCCATTAGTTTGGATTCATGCGGCTGCTCCGTAAGATCCTGGCCTCAGGACTCAGATGACACAAGTGATTCACTGACTGGTTTTCCTTGTATCACAGCTGGTAACGCCTACAATCTAGAACTTGTAGAGGTAATAGGACCTGCAAGCTTTAGGAGCTTTAAGTTATTCTATAAAAAAATATATAACCTTAAATTAGAGGCCTTACCAACGTTTCTTCACTGGTTCTTGCAGGGCCGTTGCACCTGCTTCCACACAGGTTCTGGGCTTTGTAAACATTTTACAGCTTGTAAAATTTTACCTGACACTTATATACTGAACGTTATCATATTTCTGCAGTAATGAAGTCTTTATGGTGTTTCACTCGTTGTGGGTCAGCCCTGTGAGCGGGACTTCTACAATGTGCTTGTCCATTACTCTGCCGGTCACCTTTGACCTGCTCTGGAGCACTAAATGCTTTTCTTGTTTTACCATGCGAGGCAAGGCTGAAATAACAACGCTTCTCTTCCGCTCAGGGGGCATGCAAGAAAATGGCACACAACCTGAAGTGAACAATAGTATGTGCACTCAGAGCACCTCTCAGAGCGTTCCCCGTGCAGGATGCTCCACCGCTGTGACCAAGCCCTAAAGTGAGCACTGGACTCTTCTGAGACATGAAATAATAATAACATCCCACTTCCGTCTCCCTGTTAGAGAGGTGGGGAGGAAAGTATATGAGGGCCTTCTATTGTCACCATTCACTAGAGAGATACCGGTATCCCCGAGACTTTAATGGGAAAGACAATAGGGCTGGCCTAAAAAGGCTTCCCATTAAAATTTAATCAGAGACTTTTGTCTCTCACTAAATGTGACGATCTGTGTGTGTGTGTGTGTGTGCGTGTGTGTGTGTGTGTGTGCGCGGGTGTGTCTAAACGACTACAGGGACAGGTAACGGCACTCACAGCCCATCTTCATCCCCTCTCGTGTTGTTTGTTTCAAGTTCATCTCGTTCCTGTACCTTGGGAGAGTTATTTCATTTTCTCCCAGATGTGTCACTATCCTCCTTTAACCACCCGACCACATGGCAACTGCTGGAAAAAAAATGTTAAGGGCAAATTGGATTAACACCACGGTCTATGGTCCGGGCACTTAACAAACACAGATGCACTTAAGGGAGCCCACAGAATGATTTGTGACTGAACAAAGAACTGGAGAGATGGAGCCTGGGCATGACCACAGGACTGGTGTAATATGTCATCTACCGGAAGAGCTATGGGCTCAGCCTACTGGAAAAGGAGTAAACTCCCAAGTGCTGGAGCTAGATTATATTGTGTCCAGGGCTTCTGTCCTACTTTTGTGGCAATTTTTTTTTTGTTATTGTTGTTCTGATACACTGTATGACTTTTGCCTGATAAGAGTAAACTTTTTTGTTTGCAGTTCTGTGCTCATTTCCACACAGACACGTTTGCTGTGGTCCAGATCAGCTGATGAGTTTCTTTTCACACAGAAACAGAACCAAAACACATCAGAGCAAACCATGCAAGCATGTCCACTCCGCTTACCAATCCGCTGTCGGAGGGGTTGATAAGTAATTCCACGTGAAACTGCTACTTCTGTGCAGGCTGGACACCGGGCTACAGGAGCCATTTTACATGCACACTTATGCACCCGGTAGTTGGATCAGATTTGGGTCTGATAACACAAACAAACCACTGCAGAATTAATTTGGAACTGGACAGAGAGAGGTTGAGACAAACCAGAGCCAGATTTGACCACACGAACAAGTGTGTGTGAAGGGTGTGAGATCCCACATATAAACTGTTTTTATAATTGAAAAGTTAATTAATTCTTATATGGATATATTTATATATTTCAGTTCAAATATACACAGAAACTAACTCATTTTTAATTATCAATTTTCTTCAGGGGGAATGAGTCTAAATGTGGCAAATATGCTTATTTACAATAGGGAAGCCTGATCCTAATAAACCCCTTAAATAACACTAAGCAGCTGCGGCCTGTTATTGAAGAATCCAAAAAAAGCAGCTCATTACTTTCTCTCTATCTATGAAGTTGTAGGTGTGTTTAAATAATGGATAATTTCATAAGACTGTTACAGCCGCTTCCATCACCTTCTCAGATGCTTTAAATTGGATTATTAGAAGACAAATAAACTCTGTAAAAACACCAGAGGGTTAAAGAATAAAAAAGAACCTCGAATTCATCACCTGAGGGTCTGGACTCTGCAAGTGAGGTTTACTTTCATATTCATTGATACCAGCATTAGTTTTAAGCTAATATGGAATTCTCTAACCTTCACTGTCTTCTGTATTGTCTTAACTGTACATTATTTCCTCCACACTTGGGAAAAAGGCCAATAACAAATGCCAATGCTACAGGGCCCTATCAGTTTCATACGGTGACATTTCATGGTGAGGCTCAGCCATTGATTACCTCTCTATGCTTTGTAATTGTTTCTTCAAGGTGCTGTGATCCTGTGCGCAAGTGAAGTTCCACGTATGGATTTCTTTCCAATTATGGCTGGAATTATTCACAGGGGGGCCAGCCCTTGACGGCCGGCAAACAATGACATAACATTGGAAAAACATTTTTGAACCAATCGATGGGAAACAACCAAATGATGTCGGCTGAATGATAAACAGCTCCGCTTCCCCCGGATCTGCACCATCGGGCTCTTAAGAGGTCTGATGTCAAGTGGAGTGACACAAACACACAGACACATAAACACGCGTCCAACAGGCCTGATGTCGGAGCCTGGGAGGCGGCTCCCGCCCGGCACCAACTCTGCACCGCCCGGAGATGGAGAATAAGCAGGTGAGGAGTCGAGACCTGTGGGGAGCACGGTTCCAAAGGAATGGCTTTATGGAAATGAGGGTTAAAGGGAGCGTTGTCCGTCCTCTGATACGGAGCCTATGAAGCGCTGACACATGCCCCCCCCCACCACTACTCCCCCCCAACATGAAACCATGTTATATGAGAGGGGGTCACCGTTCACCCTAATCACGGCCGTGACATGACATGCTGTAGGTTGCCCCTCAGTGTTAAATATTTATGTCAGCACCACCGTATTGCCTTGATGGCTGTCAAGACTTTGACACATGCTCTCTCTCTTTCTCTATCTCTCTCTCTCTCTCTCTCTCTTTCTCTCTTTCTGTTTCCATTAAAATTCTACAAAAACCAGACGGAAACAGCGGAAAGACACAGAAACACAAAAGGCCTGAACTGAAGAGAGGAGGCTTTCATGTTCTAATAACAGACAAGAGACATTTGGAATGACACATCGCTGTATAAGCAAAAGGCTTTTTGGAAGGAAGGAACTTTGTTTCACTTAAACTCATCAGGGTTAATTTGGGCAAAGACAATTTGGGGACTGTCCCAAAGATTGTGGACAGAAAGGATCTGTTTACAACTCATCTGACTCCTTGTGTGTTAGTGTTATAATTAACAGTAAAATGCACTTTAATAAGCCAACCTGCTAATGTGAAGCCAGCACATGTCTTAATGTCCTCCCTTGATTAAACACCATTGTTTAGCTGGGAGTGATTCCACTCACATGACGCAACATGAACGACTTTGGGGGGGGGGTGGGGGGGGTGACTTGAAACCACTGGAGACAGCGCTCCTCTCCTCGAGCCTTGGCCTGGCTCCCCCATGATAGGTGTCAAAGATATTCTAATGAATGTCAGAGTACATTTCAGGGGGCCATGCTCCGTACAAACCACTGGAGTGGCCCATCTTGTGGGGGCTGCCAAACCCCCCCCCCTCCCCCCCCCCCTCTCTGAGCTCCCCACCACTCTCTTCATGTTCAAGAGGGTTAAGAAGATTAATCAATGTCAATGTCTTTTCCCTTTTGAAGCCAATAAGGTGCACACTGTCTGGCCATGCCCAACAGAACATCACTTTGTTCCGTCGCACGGACGCCCCTCTGCTGCCCTCACTGACCCCCCGGCAGTCCCACTTGTCAAAGTCAAGGGGGCGTTTGGCGTTTTGGTAGAGACCGGCCTTCCGGATAGCACTCAGCTCCGCCCTGCTTGACCTATTCTCTGATATTTGACCACTCGGTTGCAAGACACTTGCTCTTTCGAGCTGAAATGTCACTGGGGCATCTTGTCAGCTCACAGACACCTCGGCCTGACAAGCGGTTTTACTTTGGTGTGCTACAAGGCAGAAAATGCAGGGCCGTGGCCTGGACGCACACAAACTGTCAGCCGGCCAGCAGGACTACTTGTTACTGGTTTACTGATCCGGTATTAAAAAAACGGGAATTGGTTTAAAAAAAATATATAAGTGGCTGGGACATTATGCCAGTACCTCACAAATAACGCTGGCCATGAATGAGAAATGAAAGCCGTGTCCTCAAGAGTAAACAAACGTAAATCCAGTGTTTGGTTTAATTATTACAGTGACAACAGCTTCACCGATGTTTCGGATCTTGGCACATGGCAAAAAGGTCAACTGATAACCTTTGACTTCCCCGGCGCTGAGTTCCAACCTCCTTCTACCGCCGCCACTTTCACTCTCTCCTCCCCATCCTCTCTTTTCTTGTCATCTCGCCCTCCCCACCCCCTCTTGTCTGTTCACCTTAAAGGTTTTTTACTAAATCAGCATGTTCTCCAGTTAAATGAGGAGAAGCTCACACTCCTCTCCCCTTTCTTTGACCGCCGGTGGCATTGCAGCATGAAAGAGAAGGATGGGGATTGGAAGTAGCAGTCACATCATTTCTGGTTTGCGCAACCTGCTCAAAGTTTGCAACTAAATGCTTGTCTCCAGTCGAGCTGACAGGGGAGAAGTGGGCGCTCAGTGAACCATGGCCGGGCTGCCATGAAATGACAGGAATCATTGGCATACATTTCAAACAGCCTCGCGCTATCCTATTAAAGTGCCACATCCCCACTTTAAAACAGACAAGAAGGAATCCGCTTTGATAGATAGAGACTAAAATGGCTTATTGATTTTCTCATCCCTTTTTTCTTTGTTAGGAACTTTTAAAAATTACCCCCAAAACTTATCTCTTTTTTTTCCTCTTAATTACAAAAGGATTGGAAAGATAAGACAAAAGTGGCCCCGAGTGACGCGGCTGCTTCTGTATAATTACAGTCATTGAAATGTTTAAATTGTGATGCAATTAAGGAAATACACAGAACCACATTATGGTAATAGACTGTCGTGTTAGTACAGTATAAATAGACTGAATTAAGAGGTGAGCACTCGGATGAAATAACATGGTACAACCTCATTAGTGAGGTTGAAAAAAAAGGCAATTTAACATTAATATAAAAAAATTATGGTGGCCTAAACATTAAAACCTCACTTTAATAGTTTTTTTTAACCCCTACAAGTTCATAACAATGCCGTTTGGTTCTCTGTGTATCGTCTGAGCTTTAGTAAAATTCAGAGTTTTATGCCACAATTAGTTTACTTACTCAAAGTGATCCAGGTTATATTATTACTAATAACAGCCTGAAAAGGCCAAGTGCTGAGGTTAGAATAACAATACATAATATATGGTTTTATATGATAATTACGACAAATAATAATGAGCTTCTTATCATATAATGTCAGTTGATAATCTGACTATGATTATGACCATGGTTTTATGTGAATTCTGTAGTTTTTTGTTGAGCAATATATGCCATGCAGAGTATAAATATAAGTTTTGCGTTCTGAGGTGAATTTAGTTTAGCTTATACAGTTTGTTTCTACTATTCCTATCTGGACTATAGGAGATGAATAGAACACAGGAGACAGCAATGAAAAAGTATTTTATCACAGAGGTACAGATCACGATTCACAGCTTGCAGCCTTTTAACTTAATTGCCGGACTTGACTGCTTATAGTACATTTAACCCATTATGACGGAGGAAGTAAGGAGAAGTAATGGTCCTTTAAGCAGTTTACAAAGCTGTTAGGAGAGGAGTAGGGAGTCATGAAGGTGAATCAGACAGGGGGTGAACATTTGGACAATGGTAGAAATGTTTGAGGAATTCGATTTAAAAAGTGCATCTGATTGCATCAGGCCGGGGCTGCTGGCTCGAGGTGATCGGTGTGAGGGTCGGCCGGTAACTGCACGGTTTATATGAAACGCTCAGTGAGTGCTAAAGACCAATTAGAGGACTTACCCAATGAAGCTTATCCCACTATTTTGTTCCAAAGCATATTTTTAAGATGAGTGTAAACCCTTTAAAATTGAGCAATGTGGCTGCTTCATAAATATTGTACTGTTAGAAGGATCATCAAATTAACATAATTATTTCAGAGCTGCCCGAGGCAAGTGATTCATTCAGTGTCAAAGGGTTTGTGTCTAGCTGCAGGGTTGGATTTGATCAATTATATCCTGGTACTAAAGTCAACTGCCTAAATTTAAATATAAAAAAAAAATACATTAAATTACCTTCTTTATTTTTTTTACACTTTTTGACTAAATACATTGTAAATTCTGTAAAACACCTTGACATGGAGCAGGTGAATTTAACCTCAGGGGCAGATCTCCGAGTGTCTGTGCTCCTGCACTGGGAGACACAAACAGGAATCCACAGAATTAGCTTAATCTGTGACTGTGGCCGGACAAAGTCCTAACAACCTTGTCAAATGCTTTGTGCCTTTCAGAATAGAGACTGTGTTCTGGCCCATCAGTTTCATAAGGCCTACATTATGGATCGTTGAGTGTGTTGAGACGCCCATAGCAGGGGATCTGCTGCCATGCTTGATTCCCACACTTCTCAGCACAAATATTACAGCCATAAATGGTGTAAAACACAATGATCCCGGGGCCACGGCCATCTTCCTCATCTATCATTCCATCCTCTCTAATTAGGGTCTTTTTGTCATACTGAGAGAGGGGCACTGAGTAGCACTTCTGGGGTGTCAATGGTACAAAAGAGGGGGTCTCATTTCCATCTGACAGTGTGATGGAGATTGAATGTGAGCTTTAGGAAGATAAATGGGCATCCTGCAACCCTCCGACACTATCTGCAAAGCTGCTCCATAGCCCACCCCCCCCAGGGGAAATTGCCTAACAGTGAATATTTGGGCCCTCTTTTGTTAAGTTCTGCTTTGGTTTGTCGATAACTTGTCAGGTCGCCCACGCACTTCCATTAAATTAGTGAGACCGTTCACGGAGACGAGGAATTTAGACCCCTGAAAATGCAGATAATGTTCAAAACAGTCACGGATACTGGTATTTTCTAATTAGGGGGTTTGGCAGTTGGAGGAAAACCACTATAAGAAATAAACTGGTCAGTTTGGCAAATGAAATAGCAATTTGAGTCATGGTTCTAAGTTTTGATTGACAGCGATCACCTGATAATATCTAGAGACAAACATTCAAGAAAGCCAAATTGTTTATTTTGTTAAATAAACCATTTGGCTTAGTTTGTTCTGAAAGAGATGGAGATATTAATATCGTTTCATATAATTACACAAAATATCTTGTATCATACCATTAACTGCACAAACAATTTTTTTTTTTAAAGCAAAGAAAGAAAAAAAAACTTCATCTCACAGGTCGACAACTGGTAATTTCAAATAATACTTTATTATCACTTCAACTTGATAAAACAAAATGAGGTTTATTCCTTCAAGCTAATAAAAGATCATTATTTAATTTAATCTGAAATAATCTTCATTTGTGACAGTGTGGTGGGCGTACACCAGAGGGGATGAGTGGATATAATTGGGTGTCAATGCGTGTGTGTGTGTGTGCGTGTGTGTTAGTGTGTGTGTGTGTGTGTGTGTCGGGAGGGGTTGGTCTCTCTCCCTAACAGCCCCAGCGGCCCTGCTTTAGGCCGGTGACAGGGCTCTGTCTCTCAGCCACACTTCACTGGGTCCCACTGACACTCAACTGTCAAGCCGGCGAGCCCTCACCCGCCGCCCTAACATGCTCTACAGCTTCACCCAATTAACTTGCTTTCACTTGACATCGCGGCAAAGAGCTTCATAATAGGTGGTCAAGGTGCAGTGTGTCTGCTTTCGGCCTTCTCTGACGACCGGCCGTGCGCGTACACACACACACATTCGAGTGTTGCCCCCATCACCCACCCACCCCCCCTCGTCTTGCTCTCAATGCTTTTGTGACTCTTGCGGGTCTGGCCGGCCTCTCTTGGCTGCCTCCCGCCTGTTCACTGCACTGTGACAGCGGGAGAGCATTGATCCAGGAGAGGCGGATGCAGTGGGGGTACAAACGGTCTTGCATGGGAACCTGCGTACACTAATCCTACTGGACATGACTCTGTCCGCTCACTTTTGGAATACAAAAACCACATATGCAGATTTTCGCATTTGGTGTGGCTCTATGCCTGCATGAGCGCTCGAGAGCGTGTGTTAACATGCGTCCATGCATGCTTTGTAGTCTGGCGCGTGTATGTGCATTATATCTGCGGGTGTTTTTTCCCAAATGCGACTGTGAAAGTATGTGTTTGCCGAGCGTTGTGTGGCTCCACCGCTCTCTCTCTCTCTCTCTCTCTCTCTGTAAGGCATTCAGCAAGTTGGACACTAGGCCAGACTGGGCGAAGGAGAGAAAGCGATTTGACCCTCGACTGCCCGTTTGGGGAGGAGGGTCTTGAAGCATGTCAGCTCCGCTCAGGCTCCACTTCCCCTCTGTGTCCTTCCTATTTTTTCCCTAGTGCCAGGCCCAAACTTTGAAAACATCCACCTTAATAGGACCTAGTCAGCGAGAGCTTCTCTTCCGTCTATCAAACTGTGATCCGAGGTGTCAGCCTGGGCCGGGCTTTGACAGAATGTCTCCAAACGAACAGTACAATGGTGTTTCCCTCCCCAGCTCTCGGCTACTCCAGTGTAGCCCCCTGGCTGCCTGGCCTCTCCATCTCACTCCACCAGCTCTCCCCTAGTTCGCCTGCTCGATTCCACCTCTTAGAACACCTTGAAACCATGGGTTGACTGACAGCCACACACCAACATAATTGTCTTTTTTTTTCCAATTTAGGGCACATCGGAACGAGTCGGCCTAATTTCGCTTCTTAAGGAGATGAACTTCTTCCCGAAGAATGAGGAAATATGAAGTACCTCATCATTATTTAATCACAGTGCACTATCAAACATGCACAGTGGTTCTTCTAGAAACCGCAGCGGTAAAAGCAAAAGGAAAAAAACGTATGTAGCTGGTATTGAATAGTTCCAATTTTATATGTGGAGTTGTTTCAGAAATTAGGAGCTCGAGCTTTTTTGCGCCTGTAGCGATTTGACCCAAAACAAATGCCTCATACCCCAAACTCCAAATTGTGTATATACAGCAAATAAATATTGGGCTTAAATCCCAAAAGCATAACCCAATGCATCTATTCTTCACTCTGCTCAAAATAATACAATTCGTAGCTGTCAGGCCCTATGGCTTCCCAAATTGTAACGGCATCGATCGAGGATATTGACCATTCACCAGATGCAGCTCCCTGTGTTTTAACACAGTGCAGTGGAATTATATCTGCACTTCATATTAAACAATAAGCTCCCCAGTGGCCTGCATTACTGCATGATAAGTAAAAACTAAATATGAGAGTTGAGAATTAACATTAGTAACCATTACACTTGCATAAATTTGTACCGCCCGCAATACCCAGATGGAAATTACTGAAATGTCAATGAATATAACTATTCGGTGCAATAACACCACTTCATTTTGTTTGGATTTTGTAATACTTAACACTCCTGAACCTTTACATCTTCAATACTGCGCCTCTGGGCATCCTGCTCGCTGTTGACAGAAGAGATAGAGAGAGCAAAGTAAGAGACTCCGAAACCTGACTGTTACTGAGACCTGCTTCGTGTTGTTTGGTTTGGTGATCTGATTGTGCTGTTGAGTTTTAACTATTAATACCCGGTCCAGAGCTGCATGAGAGTCTGCCTGAACCACCGGAATCTCTCTGATGACTTCCACAGCTGAGGCTTTGTCCAATAAATTAAAAATAACATGGCCAGCTATGTTTGAGTCAAGAGCCGCATTTGCACCCAAGATCATTTTAGGTAACGGGGAAAGAAAAGTCCTTTCTCAAGGCTTCGGAGTCCAGGAGTGCAACTGGAGAATGGGCATGTGGTTTCATCCACAGCACACCTGAGCTGCGGTGGAGCGCTGGTCCCAGTCTCTCTTCTCTCTTCAATCAAACACACCCCTTTGGCCCTGTGGCCCTTTGGCTGCCAGGGTATTTTGTCATTTAAATTGCATGATACTGCTGTGGATTACCATGAGGAGGAGGCAGACTGAACTCCAGCTGTAAAGCAATGAAGCCTCTTAAAAGCACTACTTCACAACTTGATGTTTTCTCAGTGTGTGTGAGTGAGTGAGTGAGTGAGTGTGTGTGTGTGTGTGTGTGTGTGTGTGTGTGTGTGTGTGTGTGTGTGTGTGTGTGTGTGTGTGTGTGTGTGTGTGTGTGTGTGTGTGTGTGTGTGCCTGTCTGTATCCCAGTCAGTTGTGCTGGTGTTAAGATGGCAACACTTGCCCCTCTAACCATCACTGAGTCAACAAATGAGTCCACACTAGGTACTATTGGAGGAGCTCCCAGTGGTTTCCCAAGTTCCTGCCAGAGCTGGTGGAGACACACACATACTTATGCACACACGCACTTGCCCAGACACACAGACAGACACACACACACACACACAGACAGACAGGCACACACACAAGTCCCAAGGACACTCATGCGGTTTCACATCTAGTCAACCACCCAAACAGAGCATTTTGGTCTTCCAGTTCCTTTTAACATCCATATCCACGAAGAGAGCACTGGCACAATAGTAATAACACTTAATCATTTCCTCTGACCTAAATGATTTCTTTATGGTGCCGTGGAAACAGCAACCCGAGTCATGAATCGGGATTTAATCTGGCTGGAAGTCAGAACAGTCTTCAAACGAAAACACACACACATATGAACACACACACACATACACACACACACACACATGTGCAATGCCACATACAGTAGCCACATAATAAATAATAAAATATGCTCCTGACAGGCTGTGCATTTTAATTTTGACTGTTTTTCTCCTAGAATCTCAAACATGCGTTAAGAGTGAACCTTGATTATACATATTGTATATCAATAATAAAAGTTGAACTTAGTGTAAATATTTCTGCATCCGCATTCTCACGTATTATGCTCTGTTTTATGTTTTATGCTTCGAATTCCATGCCACGGCTGCTTCCTTTAGTGAATTTTCAATTCATATCAGGATAAGCGTTCTGCTCTCAGGAGTACCATTAGAATAAAACAAGTATTTAGCTTCAAGGAAAAAGCCTTTGAAATGAAGCCCTCGCTATAAAAGTAGAAGTAGCAATAGATCTGAGAGGGAAGGACTTGTTATTTGTAGGAGCAGGCTGCTGTATGAACAATCTCAGGTCAGACTTTACATACAGTGGCCTGTGTGTGTGTTTTGTGTGTGTTTGGACCCCGTGTTTCCCATAACTCACAGTGCTCAGGTCATCCATAGCATTAAAAGTCCTTTTAGTACAGCTGAGTTAATAATTTCATTTTACATTTAAGAAAAATACGAGCATCCACACGGCTCAACTGTGGCTTGGCTGTAACTCTGTTTTCAAGGACGAAGTAGCAGTCTGGGAAAGTGCTGCGCCAGAGACTGGGAGAGGAAGGGAGACAGACGGGTGTGAATGGGAAAAGAGGAGGAGGGGGCAGTATTTTAATGCCTGTTGTCACCACGTAATGTCCTCAATACGACAAAATGCTGAACCAGAGAAACCGGAGACAACTTTTATAAAATCCCCCCACTGCCTCCAACATATCTCTGGGATATTCCGAGAGCAAAACGTATAAATCTGGGTCTTTCCACATCCAAGTCCCTCTCCCGAACACTGAATTCACACACACAGACACACACAGACACACACGCCAAGACACACAACGTCCCACGGGACCCATGACTGCAGTTTGAACACACTGGCGTGCCCTTGTTGGAGCCGGCCTCCAGTGGGTTATGCTGAGACTATAATAACATGCTCTCAGCAAGACAAGGTGTTGGTCCTCTTTAAACTTTCCTGTTACCAAGTTAAATTAGGAATCTCATGTCATCTTTACAACTGTGAGACTCAGCAGAACGAGCCGTACGTCAGAGGTATGTGCGGGCGGCTTTCAACCGGGAGTATTTCTGATTATTGTTGAACACAGATGAGAGAGCCAGAGAATCCCAGGGCCTTTGTTTAGTGAGTTGTCTCCTCCGTTTGCCAGTTTTATCCCGTAGCCGCGCCGTGATTTGTTTTGAATTTACTTTCTCTTTCCCACAGCTTACATTTTCTCTCCATCTCTCATCTTGTTATGGGCTCGTGAATGAATGTGTGCGTCCTCGTGGATTTTATTTATTTGTTTTCGGTGAGCCGCAAGCCAGCGAGCTGAGGAGGAACCGTCACTTGGCGTAAACAGTCGTGAAACACCAGGGAGCGGAGCAAAGGGGGGAGAGAGAGAGAGAGAAAGAGAGAGAGAGAGAGAGAGAGGGAAACAAAGTGTTGGAACAAAAGGAGGACAGAGGTGTAGCGTGTTTTTGGAAAAATTGCGACTCTCCTGCAGGGCCTGGGGGCACAACCTGGACGATTCCCCACCCAGAGCTTGTCGACAGGAATTTAATGTCGGCTGTAACGTCTGAACCGCACAGCAGGAAGAGGAGGAGGAGGAGGAGGAGGAGGAGGAGGAGGAGGAAGAGGAGGAGGAGGAGGAGGAGGAAGAGGAGGAGGAGGAGGAGGGGATGGCGGGATAGGAAATACTCTCCCCACCTTCATGTCAAACACAAGTCCGTGTGTGACTGTGCTGTTGCTGCCAGCTGAGGGACACATTAAAACGCTCCAGCCTCCAGCCTCACTCCCCCCCCCCCTCAGGTCACGCTCACACACATCCAGAGACATGATTGCACAAATATAAACACACAATCGCTTTCACAAACTCGCTGACTGTTTGTTGCTTTCCCCCCCCGAGGGTCGATTAGGTCGCAGAACAGGCCCTGTCCCCATATGGAGGCTGCTGGTCCCACGCCCAGTTTGATTTCCCTTCTGCGTCCCTGATTAAATCAAGCTGGACATTTCTGTGGAGGTGGGAGAGAGGGAGAGACTGGGGGGGGTGGGGGGAGAGAACGAGAGGAGGGAGAGAGAAACTTCTGCCAAACTCCAGGCAAGCATCCACGCACTGTTCCAGACAAGTCACACAAACTTGTCTTCCTCTCTCTCTCTTTCTCTCTCTCTCTCTCTCTCTCTCTCTCTCTCTCTCTCAGCAACTCTGTTACTGTATATTAACTCTGTTACTGTATATATTTTTATTCTATTTTATTCTATTTTGTTATATATTGTTGTTTTTATATTGTTGTTTTATGTTCATGACACCAAGGCAATTTCCTGTATGTGCAAACATACTTGGCAAATAAAATAATTCTGATTCAGATTCAGATTCAGATTCAGATTCAGATTCAGATTCAGATTCAGATTCAGATTCACTCTCTCTCTCTCTCTCTCTCTCTCTCTCTCTCTCTCTCTCTCTCTCTCTCTCTCTCTCTCTCTCTCTCTCTCTCTCTCTCTCTCTCTCTCTCTCTCTCTCTCTCTCTCTCTCTCTCTCTCTCTCTCTCTCTCGCCCTATCTTCACCTCCTTTGTCTCAACCCTTTTATTTTTCTCTGAGCTTTCCAGTTGAATCGGTGTAGTCTCTACAGTTTACTCTACGACTCCGAGAAGCAAAAAAATGTCATCTGTCGAAGGAGAGAATGGCAAAGTCTTAAAGAGGAGACATAAATCCAAATTAAGTTGAAGGACGTGTTGAGAGGACTCAGTAGCTGCTAACACATTCATGGTCACCAAGCTGGGTGACGCAGCGGGGGGGCAAGAATGTGGGACAAAGTCTGCCAGCTGGCTGCGGACTGCAGGACGTTCAGAAAAACTCTGCCGTCCAATCAAATGCAACGACTTTAGTGGCTCGTCATTTTATGTGTTGAAGCAAAAATACTTTTGCACATCATAAACAAAGTTGTTTGTATTAATAATCGATGCAAACGAAAGGTTTCCATCCGTCGAGCTTCGCCTCTCTCGTACAGTCCGTGTCAGTGAGTGATGAGTCAGAAAAACTGTGTGTTTGTTGTGTGGATGCAGGAGGCAACAACAAGCCGGGGCTGGCATATAGTATTATGTGTCTCCCGATGATGACATCATGACACAGTGAGTAGGAGGTAAAGAGCAGAACAATAATCATTCATCCCCATCAACCTCTGGCTCTGTGTTACACAAACCCTCATTGATCTTCCTTCCCACTTTGTGACAGCCACACTGAAATAAAAAGCTAAGTGATTATGTTAATGTGCACACACACACACACACACACACACACACACACACACACACACACACACACACACACACACACATATACAGGGAAATATCACAAAGTAATATCTTGTTCCTCGAATACACAGATCAAGAGAAATGCATGCACATATTTACAGAAATACTTAATTGTGTAATTACAGGAATTTGCATTGTTACGTATGTGCATTTAAAAGCCTGCACAGATAAGATGAAACTCCAAACAGCCTCCATTGTCTGGCTCCTTTTTTCTTTTTTTTTGCACCCTGGAGGCTATAAACCAATTTACACACCAACTCCTTCCACCTACTCACATACGGCCCCATGATGTTTAAATCAAAGAGGGAAGGGAGGGGGGGAGGTAAGAGTGGGGAGCAGTGTAAAAGAGAGAAAGAAAAAAAAAGTTTCCTGAACATAGTAGAAAATTATTTTCTCTGGACAGTTTTAAGAGTCGACATCCTGTGCTGGAGTTCTCTAATCATCACCAGCGCAATTTACAATCAGAACACACAGCGAGCCAGTTCAGGCCAGCTCATCTGTTGACTTTGGCCCCAGCTGAGCTCTGTGTGCGTGTGTGTGTGTGTGTGTGTGTGTGTGTCTGTGTGTGTGTGTGTTGCCATTTGAGACTTGGGTGACTCGGCACCGGGCCCTGACTAGGGGTGGGGTGAACCTCTGTGTGGCTGCGGCGACCGCACACATGCACATGTTCCCTCTCCCTTTCATATGAACATTCGCTCGCCGCTCCTTCCTGCACACGGGCACACGCCATAAAACGTCCACAGAACATGGAAATGCACTTGAGCACACGTGCGTGCATTAGTACGATTTGGGCAGAACAGAAGCGCTTGATAAACACAGGTATGCACGCCACCAGGAGATTATTGCAACACATTATAGACAGCTTACAGAACCACAATTCACAAAACACACACACACACGCAGTTCTAGGCATATGCAAGCAGGGAAAAAATAACTGCTCCCTCCCCATATCCATACGCATTCAATGCACGGCCCTTGTGTACGTCTGTGTGCATGTGTGTGTGTCACACTGGGGACGCTCTCCCACCCACAGTTCCCTTGGCTGGCTTCCACCGGGCTCAGGCCGATGGGGGGGGGGGGGCTGCTGCTGCTGCCTGGCCGCAGGGCTGAACACAGCTCACTGTGTGTCTGCCCCCTCACAACCCCAGACTGTCCCGACCAATGTGCTTCTGATTAGGTGGCTTAATTACAGCTGTAAAAACAATGTTGATATAAGCCTCAAAATTGCAGTGTGTCAGATACTATTAGCCGACCTTGGACTCCAGCCATTGTTATCCAACTCCTCCTCCAGCGACCCGGCCCCCACCTCCTCCCACCGCCTCATCTCTCTCTCTCTCTCTCTCGCCCCCCTCTCCCTCTGTCTCTTCCCATACTTTTCCCCTCCCGCTTATGATTATTTTCCTCTCCCCTTCACAGTTTCTTTCATGTCGCAAGTTGCAACACAGGCAGATTTGTCGGAGGCCAAGTGGCTCGCAAACAAACAGCCGTCGCACGAAAACCGACCTTGACCCGGTCACCAAAGCTTGAAAGAAGCAAAGAATTTAAAAAAAAACTCCCAGTTAATCTTATCAGGTGTAAACTGCACTTAATTTTTTTAATTAGCTTGTTGGCAAGGGATGCTTGACCTTTGTTAGTGGTCTTTGGTTGTTCAATATAAGGGCTCTGGCTCCAAAGCAGAGAAAGAGGTATATTCTATCAGCAAACATTTACAAGGCAGTAAAGGCTTCCAGAGATGGGAGGTCAGACAGTCTGGGACAGGACACAAGGCTGTGTGTCGGGCTCTTTGTGTTTCAGTGACAGTGACTAAGGAGCAGGAGCATGAGGTGTGCCAGAAGTCTGGTCCAGGGAAAACTCGGCAACACCGTTGAGTGGAGGCAAGGAAGAAAAGCAAAGTAAAAAACCTCAAGTATGCAAATCCTGGGTGGTCCAATCTTTGGACGGCTATAAGAGAAAGTCCCCTTTTTTCATGCGTCTCCATCCTTGAGTCGGCTTCAACCTCCGCTCTCCTGAGGACCAGGTGTTGTGGATGAACGGCGGACATTCATCAGGCTCACTTACAGCTAATCAGCTGAGTTAAGACAAGAGGCAGTTGAGAGACCAACGGCAGTGCGCAGAATTTGACAAAAAGGCGGTGGTGCTAACCGAGGGACAAGCCAAGGGCGCGTTTCCAAACCCTGCGGGCTTCCACGGTGGCCTGCCTTACCCGTGTGGCCTCTTCAGCAGCTGGCACTTCAAGGTTTCCCAAAAGTGTAATGCCAGGGCCCCAAATTCACATTGGTATGAAGAGGGAGACAGACCGAAACGAAAGCAAGGAAGCAAACTACCCCGGGCCTGTATTGATTCTTGCGGACCAGGCAGGGTGTGTCTCTGCATTTCCCAGCCTTGAAAGGCCGTCTTGTCACTAAAGGTGGAGGCAATACAGTATGCCATCGTTTGAATAATTGATGACTGATTCCTAAGTAATCAGTGTCCTCACAAGACAATGCATTCTCTCTCTCCCTAGTGGAGAGAAAGAGCCCGGACTGTTTTTGTCCCGGTGCCTTTAGAAGCAAAAGGTAAAAGCTTTAATGCACTGAAGCCACTGGAAGTGCTGCCTCTGAAGGACTCCCCCTGGAATCAGCTGGGATGGTGTGTCTCTCCTTACGAGGGGGCCTATCAGAGTGGCCTTCCAGTAAAGGGAGTGCGAGTTAGACAAAGTAGGGGAGGAAGATAGAGTCATTGAGTGAGGGAGTGTGTCAGGAGCAGGAAGGCACGCGCATGCATTTAGATGTGTGAGTGCACAATCGTGTGTGTATCTGACATAAAACGTACACTAAGTGTAAAGTTTGTTTAGGTGGTGTGCGCATGAAAGTATTTGTGCGAGAATGTTTTCTTAAGTGCCTGTGTGTGTGTGTGTGTGTGTGTGTGTGTGTGTGTGTGTGTGTGTGTGTGTGTGTGTGTGTGTGTGTGTGTGTGCGTGCGTGTGTGTGTGTGTGTTCTGGAATGCACAGCCCCTTCCTCTAAACAGGAAAGCAGTACAGTTAATAGCATCACCACCCTTTCCCCTCACACAGAGCGAAGGCGAGACCAGACGAACTGTAACCATGGGCCGATCTGATCCTGGACCCTTTGAATCTGAAACTACCTCAGACTCCCAAATTTGCCATCTTCAAAGCACCTGGCATGAGACAGAAAATAAGGCCGCTGAAAAAGAAGGGGACATTTGAAGGACGGACAAGCCAGTAACTCCACCAGCGCTTATCTAAACAATAGCAGGTAATTAGGGTATCGGTGTGTTGTTTCTGCAGGAGAGCCGGGCCGTGAGGTTAGCACTGCTGTGTGTGTTGAGCTCTCCACTGGACCTGTGTGTATTTTATATGGTCCTTGTAACACCAATACATGTCTATCCAGTCACACACACACACACATTCTGTTCTATTATCACCTCACAGAGCAACCCCAAGGGTCGCACAACACTGTGTCCTGAAAAGACACTAAGCGTGAAAAAACATGCAAGGCTCTGGCTCCGGGGACCCACACAAAGGCTTCTATTACATGTAGTATAATCACTGTATTTGTCTGGTTTAAGCTCATGTGCACCAAAACAATATCATAGACTTCATGCTTTTACAAATCCCAGCAGAAACCCACTTTAGTAAAATCCCCTAGATTGAGTAACCCCTCTACAGCCAAGGATTCCCTGGTGGATCTGGTTATTGAAAGCCTTTTGTGCACGTGTAGCTCAGATTATTAAAAACAGTCATGAACTGAGAGCTGGAATCAAATCTTGGATGAATTTTTGACATGACATGTCTTGACTTTAATTATGTTTATTATATTTTGTCTTGTATATCTGCTTGTCTTAAGACATTTAAGAGTTTGGCTTCTTCAAAATAAGAGATGAAAAATATTGTTTTAGAGCTAAAACAATTACTCAAACCATGAATTACAGAAAATAAATCATTGACTTTAGTTTTTCATGCAAATGTAATAATATTGATGATTCCAATTTTCAAATGTGAGTTTGCTGCTTTTCTTAACTTATAGTAAAAAACAATACTGTTGGATGGACGAAGCAAGACACTGATGGAAATTGTAATGAGCATTTTGCACCATGTTCTTTGCATACCCAAACAATAAATATACAGATAAATATAAAAAAATTATAATTTGTTGCAGCCTTGTTTCGGTCTTTCTTCCAAAATGTTCTCCTTACATCACAACTGTCTCACATTAGTCACTTGCTATGCTGTGTTTATTCCAGCTGTAAAATTATAATGCAGGGATTACTACAAGAATACGGGAAAAACAGGGGGAAAGGAGGAAGTGGGATCACACAATCCAGGCCCACACACACACACACACACTCACACACACACACACACCCAGACAAAAAATGTGACCGTGAAAGCCAAAATTTGGAGGCCTGTGTTAATGTTACGGAGAATTAGGCTTCTATTGATATGCTCTGTACCTATGGGAGGTCAGCATGTAAATCATGGATCAAATGTTTGGTGTGGAAATATCCCATGTAGTACATATGTGTACAGTTTATATTACTGCAGGAAGTTCTGTGACATCATGTTGTATTTTCAAAACATGATTTGAAGAGTCTGACATTGATTTGTATCATTGATCAAAGGCAAAAAAAAACAGATATTAAACCGTAATAAAAGAGTATCAGGCTGAGGTATAGCAAGATCTACCTCATGTCGCCCTTTAACCTTGTTGCCGTTTCATTGCTCTGCTAAAAAAAACCATGTAAATTTAGATAATTCATTCATTCATTCATTCATTCATTAAACCAATGACACACCTGATTGGCATTTATGAAATATGCAGTGGACTTTTTAATGCTTACTGTGCAATGGTGGAGTTGCTGCCACCGGTGTTTTCGGAAGTAGCACGTCTAATGAGGACGTTCCCTGTCTGTGCAATCAATGCAATTCTTAATGGGTTTTGTCATCAGTTATTTTGCTAATATATATTTGTCAAACACCGAGGATGACGCTCCGCTCTCCACTCGCCTCTCAGCTGCACACACTGGCAGATGGGCACATTTCTCCAATCATCATGCTCACATTGTTTTTAAAGATGAGGGTTGTGGTTGTTAAATATAGACATATAGTGAATTGCATTACTAATCAAAAGAATTCAATGAAAATAATTAGGTAAGCAGGTGGTGTTGAAGGAGCAGTCAGCCAGCGCTTTCGAAAAACTGTACAATGCGAGTGAAATTTTCCAGCCCTAAATCTGTTTTTACATAATTTGTAGATATAACATCGGTTGTTTTTAAACAAACAAAACACGAATTCCGTGTCCCCGAGAAACCTGGGGCTGTGGTGAGGTAACTTACAGTACGAGAAAGTGCACACACAGTTGCTTTTCGTCTCCTGAAATGTTTGTAGGAATGCGAGTGAGATCATTTCAATATCAAAGGCACATGTTCACTTCATTTGCATTAACAGGGGAGGGTGGGAGCACAGTTGAAGCTAAGAGGAGGTCCTCATCCCAATCACTCAAGACAACTTACGTGTGTAAAATCACATAATTAAGAAAGGCACAAATATCAAAACTTCTCCAAAATATCTGATTGTGATTTCTTTTTATCCCTTGAACACACGCCTTTCCTGTTTTCATTATGTTGTGACAGTAAAGTGAAACATTATTTAATATTTAGTGATGAAACGGGCGAGAAACTCTCTCCTCCAACTCCGGCTGCAGAGAGGAAAATTGAGGAGACAGTGAGACTCTCTGAGAGAAATATGCTGAAAGTGTCAGAGCTGCTGCTTGAGTATGGCAAAATTGCTTATTTTCAGATTCAGCCACATCAAGCACTTTTTTTTTTTCTTCCTGGCTGTTTGTGGAAGCGCTTGCATATTCATGGCCCGCCTGTTTTGAGAACCTGTCACTGAGCCTGTTATATAGCGCTTGCTGCCTTTCTGCTCAGGATGGCTTCAGAGGCAAAAACACTCCATCAGGTTTAACACTGTCCAGCTGACACAGTCGGGCAGTAAAACTGACAGCCAATGGGAGTCTGGCCCGGCAAATGAACCGGACATAATAAAGCGCTGACACAGGGGTCACCTTCTGTCACCACGTACGGATCCACACACTTATACACACACACACACACACAGAGAAAATCGCTATACACGCATCAAAAAGGACAATCGGCCCTACAACCTATCGCGTTTAAATACCCATACATTCACACATACACCATCGCTTGCATCCTCCCACTTCTCTCCTTTGGCTGGGTTAAATCCAGAGAAAACCCCAGCCTTGTGTTTGACCTGCCTCCCACTTCAGCTGTAAAAGAGCGAGTGCAGGAAGGAGGAGCTGGTGAGCGCCGGGCTACCCACTTCTCAGACAAGAGCAACTATGGATTTACGACTTAAACTTGGCTAGTTATGAGGTCAATATCACATTGAAATGTATGGGAATAATTCCCCCTCTGCACGGACAGCTACCTTCATAAGTCTGAAGGATTAATAAAACAACGGGGTGAGTGTTTTTTTGCTGTTATGAAAGTTCTCATTGACAGCGTGTTCCCTGGTGGCCTCGGTGAAACAGAAGAGGTGTTCGATGGGAGATTAATCAGCGCTGCTCACACTCGGGTCAGGAGCCCTTCATGTCGAAAGCAGCCACTGACAGCGTATATATGTGCATAAGCGTTTGTTTCTCTTCATGTAGCTATATATTTGACTTCCACTTGAAGATAGCATTGTGTAAGTGGCGTGTTTTATCAATCCAGCTTCCTCCTCCCACACGATATGACTGCTGTGTTCCCCCTCCTCCCAACCCTTCCCTCCGCTGCACAGCCTCTGTACATGGAGCGCTCGGCACAGTCCCCGCGGAATCTCCTGTGTCAGTACATTACCTTATAAGTGGAGGCATCGACTGTGGGGACTCTTTGATACACATTCACATACAGTACAAACACAATTGATCTTCGGCAGGGCATTGGGGGGGTGGGTGGCGCCGCCGCCGCCGAAGAAAGATCTACACAAGTGTAACAGATCGCAGGCCTTCGTGTGGAATAAGAACTGTATGTGCAGGAAGGAACAAAACGCTCTTTTGATAAGGATGTGACACGGAGCAATGCTTCCCTGGAGCCAGCCGCTAAGCGCTGAACACTATCAGCGATCTGGGAAAGGCTCAGAGCGCCACTGTAAAAATGTAATATTATCCTATCTGTGCAGCCTCACATCGAGCATAATGTGACTGGGCTGACTTTCTCTTTCTCTTTGCATGAGCACATTTTCCCCTCAGGGGTGCTAAAATAATGACTCCATCTTATGACAACATTTGCAGCTCAATTAAAAAAGTGTTTATGTAAATCTGCCCCTGTGTGGGCGCTGCCGGTTCAACCACGATCACGGCAGTAGGAGGATGTTGTCATCGACTCGCCGCGAAGTGTCAGCGACCTTAAGGTTGTCATGACAATGCGCAGGGGTCACGCTTCAGCGCCGACTTTCCATCCGATCTCGGCACTTTGTTGGTCAGAGAAATTATTTACTTGTTTTATATTATTCAGACATGGGGGGGGTAAAAGAAAACACACAAAAATCAACGCGTGACTAATCGATTCCTCCTCCATTAACATTTAAAATTGTTGGAGAGAGGAGAGGTTGTTAAGATTCAAATAAATACTTTTTTTCTCAGATGTGGATGCAAGATCAGACCCAGTCAATGATATGTTTGAAATAAAAATAAATGAATTGGAGTGTTTTCGCTCTCAGTGAGAGGGAGCGCCTTAATGAGAGTGATCACAGATGCCAAGACCAAACACTTCAAACAAAGAGAGCTTGTTCTTTCCTTACATGATGAGAGAAAATACATTTTAAAGCTATTCTCTTTATAGAAAAACAAAACAAAGAGAGTGACAGAAAAGACCGTCTGATGAGGAGAGTCCGAGCCGAACAATCACAACATATTTGCTATCTTTCTGGGAAAAGGTCATAATTGCATAATTGAGAGTGTAAAAGCAGAGGAATTTAGGAAATTACGGACAATAATTTGCTGTAATTACGGGTCTCCCCTCGCACTACTTACTCTGCAGCCTCACACTGCTCCGTGCAACGCACACTATGTTCTAAATGCGTTAGCTGTTCACATTCAGATGAGTTGTGAATATAAACAAGTGAGTGAGTGAAAAGTCCTTCTTGGTCTATTTAAACCCTCCCCCGCAGGCAACAGTATTTACAAGGAAACGGTTATCATTTAGTCTCTGTTGCAGATCAAAATGTCAAGCTCCACAGAGAATCTGTGCAGTGCTGTTTGGGCCAAAAGTGCAGTTTTAGAGCCCCAGGATCAGAGAGAAAAAAATGATTTGCAAATGCCCAAATATGTCTAATTGACCTGAAATATAGCCTGTGTGCAGGAACTGTTTGAAATCAATACGGAGAGAAGAGAATATCCTTGAAGGAACATTTCACAGGATCAGCTCTGCATGTGTTTCACAGCGGCTTCATGAAGTATGCAAGAATTATGAAAACAATCAAGAAGTCATAATAGGTCATGTGAATTAAGATTACAGTGGTTGCGGCCAATTAGCAGAGTGTGAGGAGCAGCTGCTTTTCACCTGGCAGCTCATGATAATCAGGAGTGTGAGTTTAGACTATATGAATATTCCGCACACATAAAAGCCATTTGTGAGTGAATCCACACATAATTTATCCCCCCTGTATTTGTTTATTGTGTGTGTTTAGTGGGGTAAATCAATAGGCTGAATTCCCAGCCTTGATTGGATTCACAATTAGCTGTAGTGAGAGTCTCCCTGACAGTGGGCATGTTAGATTCAGCCGGCCAACCGACCTGATTGTCTTTCCCTCACATCACCCGCTGCCTCCTCGCGATGCTCCCCTGTCCAGGTGCCTTGTGGGTAACGGCGAGGACTGAAGGGGAAGTTCCTCCCGTGTGGCGGGCGGGCCGTGACAGCTCCGAGATGCTCTTTGACCTGAGAGGAAGGGAAAACAACATCAATGGTAATTCCCCTTCAAACACATTAACTGGGATGAACTGGGTCCCAGCGAGCCCCTCTGAGTGGACTCGCATTGATCGCAGAAATCCATGAATAAATTTAGCACTAATTGATTTTTTTTTTTTCCTCCTCAGAAAATAAATCTCTAATTCTGAGTAGAGGCGGTGAATGTTGGGGATTGTACAAGCACCTTCCCTGTTTTTAAAAAGCGAAAAGGAAATTCACTCAGAGAACTCACTTAATAAAGCTGCACACATTTTCAGAGTCCTCTCATTCTGCCTGAACCGGGAGACCTGTTGTTTTCAGTGAAGCCACAAGTTTCATCATCGTGTGACTCGGAGAGAGTCGATAAAATAAAGTCCACCTTTATCTCAGCTGCTAAACAAACAAAGAGAATTCACTCTGTGAGGATTGCAGAAGCAACAAGCCCAGAAATTAACCCATTAGGTCCCGTGGATTTCAGCTACCTTTTAATTGCTTTCAGTGGGGATTGGAGCTATAGTTGGAGGGGAAATGGTGTCGCACATGCATTTACCAGAGCTCCCGATCCCTTCACCCTGGCAGTTAGAAGAGTGAAACAGTCAATACAGGAGGAAAGCACTTACAAAAGATTCCAAGCATTAAGTGTAAATACTGCACTGGGGTTGAAAAAGTGAACGACGATGAATATCAAGAGGCTGACCTTATTTCAATTAATAAAGAAAAAATCATTTGAGATAAGTGAGGTTTTTTTATTATTTAGAAGCTCAAGAAAACCTCCTTACTGTTTTCTTTCCACCAGAACAAAAACAAAACCAAATTTTTCTATAAAAACAATTTATTTTCATAATTGCGGAACCTTTTAAAAATTAAAAGAGAAATGTACTGTCCACACATTTTTAAGTAATTTAAAATGTAGTGGTTTTTAAGTAGATATGAGAATAGATCATATTATAGAAGAAGTATGTCGTTCACAGTTTATTCAATAGATCAGACTGAAATTCAGGCAGATTTTTTTATTCAGACGCTTCTAGATTCTATTTTATATAAAAAATATGTTTTCCCGTTTGTTTGTCAAAATCATTTCATTAGCAAAATAATAAAGCTTTACATAAAAATCATTCATGCTTTTATTCCATAATGTGATAAAAGAAAAATACAATTTTGTATTTGAATATAAATGTTTCATCTGTAATAGTACGTCACAATAATAATGATCATAATAATTGTATTTATAATATCAAATAACACTTTGTATATAATAACTGGATCATTATTATTGTTTATTTCAAGTAGTCAATTGAAATATTTAGAGCTCTTATTCTCAGTGATGATTGAGGAGTCTTGATTTGGAAAGTTGTAGACCCAAGTATCATACTGCCACCTACTGGTCGAGGTCTTTTTTCAAAAGATGCTCAATCAGTCAGAGTGCACTCAAATGAGTTCCTTATGATTAAAATTACTCAGGAATTCAGGACGGACAACTTCTATGACATCCACGGAAATTAAATATCACGTTTAGTTTGACATCAGATGATAGATAACATCCTCAGACATCTGCATGCACGAGGAGAGGGAAGGTCACACCTTGAAGGCACACGTGGCTGAAGCTGTGGTTATGGTCTATCAAGACTCCCTTTACTAACAAACCCCAACTGCTCAGTCGTGCAAAAAAGGAAAGAGTGTTCCTGAAATGTTCCTTTGTTTGATGGATGAGTTGCACACATAATAGCTGGGCAATACCTCTACAAATAAACCAGAGTTTACAGTGCCGTGCCGTCGGAACATTTGGGACGCCCCGGAGACCGGATCAAAAGCCTCGGGCGTCCTTGGACCCTATCTGTGCCAAACATGCTCAAGCACAGCACATTTCAGCGATCATCATCTGCACCGGCCGCGTTTGTTAGTCATCAGCTATTTCTGCTTAATTCGTTACAGTCATATTCCTGCATGTTTTCGTCATGGTAACAGCAGGGCAGAGAGCGGTGCGGCTACGGAATACAGTAAATCAATTTACGAGCTTATTATCCCACAACAGAATTATGTCTTAAGTGGAAACATGAAGGTGATGTTGACAATCAAGTGTTGGACTGATTGATCTCTCCTGCAGTTTTCATCCCTGACACATCCGACTGAACCGCACATCGGCTCCTCTCTCATCTGGGCTGTATACGATGGGGGCTGTTCCACAACACAATCCACATCGCCTGGGCTTTGTTTGGAGAGAGCCAGCCAACTACATAACCTTAATTAGTCAAGCTGTATTCATTCAAGTGATTACAATGCGCCGCACAGTAGTGGAGAGAAGCATCTGTCACTTAAACTCAAATGATTTCTCAATCTTTTTCCGTTCGGTGGTTGGAATTTATTAGACCCAAAAAAAAGAAAAAAGTGTTTTCTTAAAGAAGACCGATGCAACTTTTTAATTTCATTTTTTTATATGTAGTCAAATAAATGTTTAGTCCACAAAATAGTAAAATAAAAACTTCTACGATAAAATATTGCATCGCTCGTTTTGTCCTACAACATCTACACCCTTTATTATTTACAGTGATATATAACAGAGAAAAGCAGCAAATCGTCCCACTTGAGAAGCTTGTAACAGCAAATATTTAGAACTCTTCACTGATTAACATTATTGTTTTGTTTATTAAGTAATTGATTAATCAAGCACTTGTCTGCTTATGTTTTAAATTAAATAAAACTGTGAGAGGCAAATAGTATTGTTAGTACTGGGTTAATTCTGCCATGGGAAAAGAAGTGGACAAAGTGAGCTTTATCTGGGATCGCTTTCCTCCCGGGTTCTTGAGCTTCATGGTGTTTGCCATTTCTAAATCTCCCCAAAGCTATGCATCTGCTGCGCTCCACATGCGCAACTGGAGAGAGAGGCAAGATGTCACTTCTGTGAACTCGCCGCGCTGGACAGGAGGGAGGATGACGCAATCCTCGGAGCAGTGGTCTGGGTGGTGAAGCTGGGGCCTAGCGAGGGGCAGGTTGCAGGGATCGCCCGCGCCTCGGCAGATGTGCCTTGGTGTCATTCCACATCCGCAGCCGAATGAATCACCCAACAGATGTTTAACGTCAAGGCCAGGCTGTCACGCCAGCCAAACACACACAGACACACACACACACACGAACACACCAGCCATGCAGAGACATGCACACACACACACAGTACAATGTATTACTACAATGGGAAGATTGGCTCCACAAGGGGTCGGGTCAATGTTCAGCTTAATGTGACTTTGACTAAAAATAACATAATTGCTTTACTCAACCTACAGATAAGGTTTTGTTGGTTTGCATTAAATACACTCAACACGGAGTGAAACTCGCTGACTAATGAAATGTTTCTTCCGCACCATATATCTTCAGACTCTTTTTGATCTCTTGCTCGTACCATCTGTCAATATTGATAGACAGAAGGTGTTTTTCTTCAGGGGACATATCATAAATATGTTTTATGTCAAAACCTGTTTCCACCCAAAAAAATAACAAACGTGTGTTCTTGCCACAGATTTTTATCACCTCGTTGTTTCTGGGTTTGTTTTGAGGTAAAGATGACGAAATGCAACGCTGCTACAATAAAACTATCAATGCTGCGAAACAGATGTTCTACACCTTTGTAAAGTCACACAACACATTTCCACATGCAAGATTTTAATGTCAAAGGGGAAATAATCATTAAACAACAACAAAAATTACACTTAACTCAAATCCAATTTTTTTTCCGCCCCGAAACAGGTCCTGTCATTTAAGGTGAAAGAAAACCTCGAGGATTTGTCTGATCTTCCCACAGAATAAATGATTTTGTGTGGCGCGGATTTTTTCGTTAACGTGTGCCTTGGAACCAGGAACACTGAGAATCACTGTGTTAGACAAGAGCAATTGAAGGTAAGGAGCTTTTAAGAAAGAGTTGCTGGATCTTTGAGAACATTCTTGAGGCCCTTTCCCCCTCTTTTAGAGAAACCCAGGCAGATAAAAGGAAACACTCGGGTGGATTAAAGTGTTCAGAATGTATCAGCATCAAACCACTAGAGTTTTTGCCCTCTACATTTTTCAAACACAGTCAATAGATCTAAATATTTTACTGTGCCCTGGCCGATTTATTGTTTGATGTTTAAAAACTTGTGTGGAATGAAAGAAAATTCATTAAAGAAGAAGGCCCCAGAACGAGGCCCTGCGATCAGCTTTGAAAGTCGAGTTTAACTGGGATATTGATCATTCTCTTTCTTCTGTGACAAAGGCCACCAGGGACGCTGGAGGTGTCGGTGGATGAAGGCGCGCTGCCAATAACACAAGACGTGTGTGTGTGTGTGTGTGTATACACTGTAGGTGAAGCTGGGAATTACACAACTGACACTGGGAGAAAAAAAAATCCAATAACTCAAAAATGACCAAACAAACATCACATTCTTGATTCCTTGCTGGTCAAAAGAATATGCGGCGTGCATTCTGGTTTGGTTGCAGCAGCGTGGACATGAGGGAGTATGGATTTTTTGAAATGCATGACAGATTCATGAAGTTAATTATCTAGCTTCGTGGGGGGGCCTCTCCAAATAGAAGGCGTTTCACTCTTTCATTGAGCATCCTTAAAGTCATATGAGACTTCTGTGATGGTAGGAATCCCCAGTGTTGATCACAAGCTGTCACGTGTCCGGTCATGATGGAGAAAGAGTTGTTCACTTATTAAACACGGACTGTTTTGGGGAAGAAGTTCTATCTTGAGGTGGATTTTTCTTTCTAGTCACCAAGTAACTGTAATTCCAAGGATCAACTTTAAGACATACTGGACTGCAGGTGTAACTTTACCAAACATGGCTTGAAATTCATCCGCTCACTTTGCAAAACCAAACATAACAAGTAGGATTGAAGTGATGTCTCATCTTTAGGAACCAGCAAATTGTTTTCTCCACAAGCCACCGACACAATAGATATTTTGGGACGATATGTAGTTAATGTGAAATTTGAAGCTGCGTGGGATGATGGGATTCGTCTTTGCCAAATCACGTGCAGAGATGAGGTAATGTATTAAAGCTTTATTCACACTACACAACAAACGGTAATGAGTAATTCAGAACCATAATGTGTTACCAATTTTAACACTAGCCGTTTTTATTGAATTCTTCATCATACATTGTTTCCTCCAGAAGTTATAGCAGAGGCAGGCAAAGCCACTTATAAAACAGGTATGACGGAATTAAATTGCAACCAAAGTGAAATGTCCCTTTACCTTGAATCTGAGGGTTTGAACATTGCTGAAGACACACAACATGACACAAACAAACAAATTACTGTATATGTTTAAGGACACAGCAGCCGTCTTATCTTTGTCATGAGTTATTCAAGCTTTTAACTGCCATCCACAATAACTCCTACATTTCTGGCAACTTCCTTAACATCAGCAGACAGACTAACCACAGCAATTAAACATTTATTAAAAAAAAAAAACAGACAAGGAAGACTTGACAGCTGTAAGCAATACTTTGGAGATGGAGGGATATGTAGATAAAATATGACAGAAACTGTGTGACAGAAACACATACAACTTTTGCAACTTGTTGAATCTTTGGAATTGCACACTCTGGATTAATGGGCAACATCTGAAAGTATGATTCCATAGAAAAGCTGCAGTATCCATAACATCTTCACACAAAATGTTTTGTTTGAAGATATTAATAATGTATTGTAAGTACAGTGAATAACAATCTGAGTTTGTTCTTTCCACATCTATCCCGCAGGCCTGCTCACAGGGGTGATCAGGCCGCTTCCCTCTGACACTTCAATATCGTGTGGACCTGCAGCATCTCGCACCCGTTTCACTTCAATCATTATTCAAGATTAAACTTTGAAAGGGAAGAAAACAGTTTTAATAATGATGATTTGACTTTTGGCCACGTTGGCTCTCTCTCACTGTAGATAACTGCGGCTGCCTTTGGAAATGCTGACGAGAGCCGAGCAGAAAGGGCAGATCAGCCGTTACCTCCGATGAACCAAATCCACCAGTTCACAGAGATCCAAACACCTGGAGCTAAACATTCATGACTGAACCTCCAGGACCAAGCAAATGGCAGCATGTGGTCGATCACAAGCTCCACTACACAAAGACAGGGACCACGTTTCACACACATTCACACTAATGAATGCGACTTTCTTTTTGCAAATTTTGCTTTAAGAAAATGCCATTATATACACAGGATTATTCTTCCACATGGTCATTTTTGTTATTAATGTTATGGCATAAACCAACAATTGATCAACAAATTGTTGTTTTTCTGTCACAAATCCTTGGTTATATGTTCTCCCGAAAATCGATAATAAAAGTGATTTTGTTTGCACCTCATTTGGCACAAAATCACCTTCTTTTTTTAAACCTGAGGACTCTGAATAAGCTTTTGGCACAGCTGCATCCATGCAACATAACCAGTCTAAATAAAAATCCACCTCCTCTCTTCTAAGAATCAGTCACTGCTTTCCTTCTGATCTCTTTTCCTTTACTTTACCAAGACGCTTTGTTGTGTTTCAGTGAGACAACTGCTGTCACACATTTCCCTCAGTCTGACCTGAACTAAACGAATGATGGTCACTTAATGTACAGACTTCACTACAGCTCTGTTTTGCTGACCTTTGCGTTCAGCTGTGTCCAACTCAATCCCACACTCCGTTCTCCCTCCCGTCTCCCTGAAAATCTGTCCCTTCCTCTGCCATGAAGTCATAGAGTGGAATTTTCATTCTGCAGCTGGATAAGAATCAGTCAGTAACACGGAGTAAATAAATCCACTGACCAGCGGTGAAACAGCTCCTTTCATTCACATGCAGGGAGGCATCTGGGCCATCAACTCCCAGGACCGAGTCAAACTGCTTCTCATTGAGGATGCATGGGTTCTTCCATTGCTTGTGTGGAAACTAAAGAGAGGAGATAGAGGACTGTCGGTATCTCTGTGGTCAGTAACGTGTTTGTCCCAGCAAAATCAAATACTTCAAAACATATGAAATATGGCATTGAATCTAAATGATATCATGAAGTACTGAGCTGCTGATAAATCTGGTGCAGCCTAAAATAAAAAATAAAAAATAAATTATCCAAACACCACTGCTGCAAGTGCAAGTCTTCACCTTTAAGTTGCAGTTTACTGGTCCTGAGGAAACAGGAAACAAACAGTTTTTCAAGGTCAATGTATTTTTCAAGTGGGGAAATATGCCAGATGATGCTCTGCAGTTGACTGAGTAGTTTGTCTGAAATCTGTGGGAAGGGGGTCAATGATATTGTTCTCCATGAAAACATACATAATAAAATATATATATTTGAAAGAGCATTAAACAAATTAAGCCTTGCACAGTTGCAATTTGAATCATTTACTGTGATACTGAAATGTTTTTATCACCTAAAACCTTCACTTTGGTTTGTACTGAATATCTTTCCCTTTCCTCAGTGCATTGGTGAACCTGCCTCCCAGCATTCTGTCCTTCTTTCCAAGTGTGCACCTCTCCTTTGAAAAGACACACAGGACACAGCAGGGGGGGGGGAGGTGTGATGCCGTCTCTTTTTATTGACTGACACAGCTGATGAGGAACCATCCTGCACTTTGGCAGGAGGGTAGGCCAGCATGCGGAGGTGGCGCCCACCGGGGGGGCCAGGAGGGGACGATGTGGTCGTCCTTCATAGATATTCCACGCGTGGCTTTACCCTCAGCTGCCCTGTCAAGGTCTGTGCATGCCCCTCTGAGGGAGCGGAGACAGGGTCAGGGATGACACCTGCCTCCGTGCCAGACGTGACAGCACAGCTGGGCCGCTTAATGACAGAGGGGCCGGGCCCAGCGCACACCTGCCCGTCCTGGGCAGGGCAGGCGACCTCACGGGGAGGGAGAGGAGCCGCTGCCACGTTGGATGGGCAGATGTTCCGGAGAGGAGACGGCAGAGACAGCTGCACTACAGGGACCCCTCCGCTTCCTCTCCTCTCCCCCAGTAATTGAAAATCATGTAAAAGGTCAATTGTGTGATACTGGCTGTCCCTCTCTGCAAGTTGTACCTTTCAGCCAGAACATGACCAAAACAACCCTGACTTGTTAACAGCGTTTTGCTTACATTGGCTCTTATGTAGCCATGGATGTGGACATAATGACGATATCTGTAAACATTTCCAGGGAAGAAATCTGCATATGCAAAGAGGTTCAGGCCATCTGCTGGAGGCCACGGACAGGGATCCCAGAGAGAAAGCTAATCATTGGGTACATTACACTGACACTGTTATGACGTTTGGACTCCAGACGAAAGCGGTTGGAAATAACACTAATTCCAAACTCTATCAGCTCGGCTGGATCGCAGGCCTGAGAAAAGCGTGCGCTCTGGTACGGAGGGTCAGCGGCTGTCCTGAATACCGACGGAGAGTGACCCTCCCTCCGGGTTTCACTCTGATGAGAAGTGGCAAGGCTCTAACCTCCACAGGATTGCTTTCTGTTTGTGGTTGTCTTAAACAGAACCAGCCACGGAGCTGTCACACATCATCAGCCTCCCTGGAATTCAGCAGAGATTTATGGACCTTCATGGACAGAGCAACAATCAGAAGAGACAATGACGACTCATCAGGTAACACAAAACAGGGGAAACGAAATAAACTGGCCACTCGGTTTGGTTGTTGATTTTCAAGTTATGAGAATTTTGGCAACCTGTACGAGAGGTTTTTTTTCTTACTTGACCTAGATAAATGTGAGTTTTAGGGGAACTGAAAAAGATACAACAGCTTCAGATGCTCAGATTGTGAAATACCGAATTATAAAGCGAGCGTGTTAGTGTTGGACATGGAACAGCCGATATAAATGTGACATCTCGTTGCATATTTATCTCAAGAATTTGGAAAGTTTGAAAAAGTTGTTACTTTTAATGAGGAACATGTAAGGGGCTCACCCACAAACATGTGGTTTTGGGAGAGCTATTTAAAAATCTGCTGCTGTGACTTGAGTACCAGCACAGGAAGGAAACAATATATTCCATAAACTCCCCCAAATGAGAGCGTTATCAATAACACTTGTGTCTGCAGGAAAAACAAACTGAAGCTCTTCAGAATGCATGTTTCTGGTTTGACTGACCGTAGCCCTTCCACCAATAACAATGTTACCCGCAATCACGATCCAAACCGCACTCCCTTGGCACGGCACGCTTTCACAAATTATGTTTTGATTGTGACCAAATGCAACAGCTTCCTGTCTGGTGATGTTTTCTCTGACTGTCGGTTGTATTATCTTCCACCAAATGCGACGAGGTTGCTGTTTCTCAGCAACAAGGACATTTGGGAACATATCAAAACTACCCGGCCGCCGCTGATGACAAACTCCAACATGTATCCTCATTAGGGTTGCAAAGGGGCGGAAAGTTTCCCGTAAATTTCCGGAAACTTTCCGGAAACTTTCCATGGGAAGTTAAGCCTGGGAATTTGGGGAATTTTGAAAAAAAATAAAAAAATACGGAAATTAAACTGTGAGCAATAAAAACATCATTCAAAACTCTATTTTAAAGATGTATGGAATGCAGCACACACTCCACGTTGAATTTCAACCCTCCACTGTGCATTCTTCCATCACATGCACAGATAACTCCCAGCATTCTTCACTCTACAGCAGGGCTATTTAGACCTGCTGTAGTGTGCAGGACTAGTCAGGTAAGTTTCCATGATATTACTGGGGAAAATATATTAGCATGCTGATTGAGGATTGTTCATCTGTTCATCTAGCCTATTTCCATTCATTTATCCATCTATTGTAAAATATGAGTACAGACGATTCCAATTGTTTGGCTAACTATTTATATCTCTGGCATTGCATTAGTGTTTTTTTACAAACTTTTTTCTCATCTTATTCTACAGAACAATGCCACGTGCACTATCTCATGTGTGGAGACATTTCACCTCATCCAATGTAGAAGGAAAGGCTGTGTACATTTGCAAATACTGTGCAAAGACCTATGTTAAGAATGCCACAACGATGCAGAAGCGTATAGTCAAGTGCCCAAAGTTTCCTTAGGGCTCAAATCAGCCATTGACGAAACAAAATGTTTATATTTTTGTCTGTATATGACAAGGTAAATACAGTTAGTATAAATTACCCACAACATTTCCAGTTTATTCCAGTTTATTCCTGTTAATTCCCTTATATTCCCGTTAATTCCCGTTAATTCCCATGGAAAGTTTCCAACTTTGAATATTCCCGGAATTTTGCAACCCTAATCCTCATCAAGGAAAACGATGACTGTGTCCAGACTCTTTCAAACACATGAAGAGTTGTGTTCATTTAACCCGATGGAAATCAAGATGTTGTTGTTCCGTCGTGGATTTTGCTCCTAATTGATTCTCGCGTCTAGAAAACAAATACCTCACAGTCATTTCTAATCACGACCCAAACCGCTGGGCCTCTCAATTTAAACGTATGAGTAAGTGATTGTTTGTGTGTGCAGGCCACTTGTATGAGAGCGTAACTGTGCAACGGGCATGTGTGTAACACACCACGATGCACATTTCAAAGGCAAGACAGCTCCTGGGCTTGCTGAACTTTTGCTTGTTATCAGGAGCTGAGAGTGAAATGGAGAGAATTGATCTTTTGTCTACTGGAGGTGCGTTCCCTGGGGCTGCGCCGCTCGCTTGCTCACTCGCTTGGCTGCCATGCAGAGGGCTCTCTTTCTCATCCTCCCGGCAGCACCATCCCCTCTTCTCTCCCCCTCCCCTCTCTCTGCTCGTTCACTCACTCACTCTCTCTCCCTCTCTCTCCCTCTCCCTCTCTCTCTCCCCCCGTCTCTGCATGGCGGCTGCCTCTCCTCCAGCTGACACTTGTCCTGCCGTTACTGGGAGAGATGTGTGCTGAGCTGCTGACACCAGGATTGATCTTCCTCCTTTTCCCCATAAGCTCCATATCAAGCTCCTGGAGACTCTGGAGGAGACAAAGAATGGGTGGAGGGATGAGGAGGGGGGAGAGGGGTGGGGGGGGGGCAGAGGGGAGGCGGCCGGAGTGGAAGGGAGAGGAGGGAGAATATTGTCAACTCACATCACCTCTTCAAACTAGCAACGTTTGGTGCAGCAAAGAAACGGAGAACAGAAAGTTGACAGTTTTACTGGTGGTGGTGGAAGGAAGTTCACTGTTTTTTGGCTGAATTATTTCTCCCGGTGACACCACGACACAAACAGAGAGAGTTCCTCACGCCACCAGCAGCAGCTCGGTTCATCAATAATGTGCAGATGCTCTACTATTTATTCTATCACTTTAAGGGTTGTTTCGCCACTTTAAATTTAACTTATTTCGAATTGATTTCTTCTTATGGTAAATGTTCATTATCTTAATGAAATCTTTTAATTAGGCAGAAAAGAAACTAATGTCTAACTAAACGGTAACTTGTTAAGTCTTTAGCATAATGGACGTAATAACCAGTGAAGCTTTTTAATAGTTATTTAATAGTCACAAGGCTTTACTGCTGGAAGGTCGTGTGTCGGGTGCGTACACAGATCATGTGCATCGGAATCTGACTCTGATTTTATTGGCAAGCAGGTTTACACATATAAGGAATTTGCTGTGGTGCATTTGTGCAAATATAAATATAAAAAGTATGAAAAGTATAAAAATAGGAACCATAATTAAATAAAAAATAAATACTCTAAGCACCAGGGGAGGGATTTGCAAATAGTTGTAAGTAAACACTAGAGACTGGATTGTGCAAAGTACAGTTAGTCCATTATTTACTGTAAGTGGAACAAAACAAATAAAAGCTTTTAAGTGTAAGTACAACATAGTTAAACTTACATTATGAAATATGAAGGTACCGACACAACCATAGAAAGAAACTCTGGACAATCAAGTATGTGAACAGATTGTATCTGTGACAGTATCACTTCCAATTTTGAAGAGCTGTACGCCCTATGCATCACACCTCTCAGTATAGTACTTTATACAATGCTAACAAAAAAATAATGAATTCTGTACATATTTAATATTTGAGAGGTAACTGCAGCTGTAGACTCTCTTAGTCTCACAGAGCCAAACATGTCTACATCCAGTGAGGCTGGTTTTGCTGCTGCGATCCTTGATTTCTGTGTTGTTTTTGTTCTTTGGACTGATGATGAAATCCATGTATAATGAACTGTGATATAAACTAAATAGATGACATAATGTTGATTATGCTTGAAAGCACAGCAGCTGCTCATAGAAACAGATTTGACCCAATTTGAGTAAAAGGTTGAGTGAGGTTGCTCTCAGATTTATAATACGAGGGAAGAAAAGACTTTACATATTTCCACCAAGGCAGGAACTAACAATTACTTGTTACTCTAATGTTATTCTTATATAAGTTTTCAGATTTTTTTTTTTTTGCCTCCTTGATCTTTCATGAAAACACAGATCACATCAAAAACAGATAGAATGTAACACATGCAGTAAAGTGCATCCATCCACCAAGGCCCAACAATCCCCTTGAATTCAATCAAACTGCACTAGCTTGCACACTCATGGATATCAGTTCTCTAAATAGCCTGACTTTTCCCACCAAGATTCATGAATTATTCTCTGGGAAAACTTCAAAATGTTGAAAAACGCCCGATCTTGTAATGTTAAAAAAGTGAAACAAATCCTGGATCTGCCGCAGCTCCGGATCAGCACCAAAATAGAACGTGTTCCTCCCTAACCTACTATAACACATCCTTCCACCAAGTTTTTGGGAAATCCGTTCCATGCATTTGGAACTCATTCCCACTCAACTACTGTGTGTCCTGGTCTGAACTGGACAAACTGGAGGAGATATGTGGTCTACAAAATATTGAATGAGCTCACAGGTCAGGTGAAGGGCTGTCTGATGTTGTATTATAAACCAACTGCTGTACATTTCCTTTCTATTTCATCTATTTATCAGGTTTCAGAGTGTGTGTCAGCGTGTGTGTGAGTCTGAGGGTTTCTGTAGCTCATTTTTCCATTCCATAATCTGTCTTAAAAAAAACAAGCAAACATACAACCCACAAATTAATTGACAGGGGTGACGTAGGTAACAGAAAAGGCTACAAAAGAAGTAGGTCTCATATTTAGACTGAAAGTTAAACCTGTGCAGTCCCGAATAACCGGATCAAACGTAAGAAGACTTTCATGTGGAGCGGTTCTCGGTCGGAGAGGGAGAGATGTGCTCATGACTCTGGAGGACGTCCATCGTGATCGTATGAGAGCGCCGGCATCCGAGTGAATTTGACTGGGGATCTTTACAGTTATTACTGTGTGTTATTGGCATCGTGAGGGGAGCAGACCTGGGAGGAAGGGTTAAGGGTGGAGGGGGGGGGGGGGGGGGGGGCAGATGAAGGGGGGGGGGTGGTCTAGCAGCAAACGTGATAATTTGTCGGTTAGCCAATTTCGAAGCGGCCGGATGGCCCGATACCCTTGGTAAGCATCCAAGAGGCGAGCGGAGCAGGGAAGAGCTGTGCAGGAGGAAGATGAATCAAGTTTAATAACAAAGGCTTCTAATTGCCCCCCCACACCCCCCTCCACAACCCTGCAACCCCCCCACCCCCCACCCAGCCCAAAGCTGAACTCTAATTACAGTCAGAGCACTGTCGCCCCAATATTACGTTTGTTGAAAAGCAGGCCGAGGTGATCGATAAATACTTTCGCTGTGGAGCGGGGGGGTGGGGGGGAGAGAGAGAGAGAAAGAGGAGAGAATGAAAAAAGTAAGATGCCCCTTCCATTCAGTGGGAACCGGCAGCACCCAAAGCCCTCCTGGCTCATGAGAGCGCCGCTGGGAGTGTCCAAGAATGATTGCAGAGCAATAATCCAAAGCGCACCTCCCCAACACCCCCGTACAAACACACACACACACACACACTCAGACGCACAAACACACACACACTCATGTGAGCCCCACCTTCCCCATGGGCTGCCTGAGCACCCGTGCGTCTGAGAGGAAAGGTGAACACGGTCACCCTAATTACAGGGGCCCCGGCTCTCTCACACACCAACACACACTCGCCAGGCAGAACTAAAGACAGGCCAATTAGGGCGAGAGGGAGATAAGGGAAGTTTTATTTGTATACTAATTAAGCCCCTGATGAAATTCAAAAGGGAGGTGGGTGAAGGGGATTGGGGGGGGAGGGAACGGACGGGTAATTGTGTGTTTGAGAAAAGGTTGCTGTAGGTACGTTTATCTGAGAAGCGCAGCCTTGAGATAGTTGGCCCCTAATCCCGCGCTGAGCCCCGGCACTGCTCGGCAAGGTCTCTCCTAATTTGATCTGTTACACGGGAAATGGCCGAGCTCTGAAAGCAAGATCATCAGCAGCGTTTATTGTCGGTTTGGTCCACATTTCATCCACTCACAGAAAGGAGTTATCATGCTGAAGAGACCGCGACCGCTATTGTTCTAGTTTGATATAAAAAATGATTTAAATGAGTTTTGGGATAAATGTCTTTTAGGAATAATTAGCTGTTTGCGTGCAGATAAGCTGTTTTAGAATCTGACAACTGAAATTTAAGTTTAAAGTTTTTGAGCAGTCACTTGTCACGGCAGAACAAGCACTGGACAAACAATCATTGTCCCAATAAAATATTCAAGGGAGCCGTCATGTAAAATATCAGGAAGCTGGATATTATTATTATCTGCCTTGACAATCAGGACTGAATTCAGTTGTTGATTAGAGCTGAAATTAGTAGTTGATTAATTAACCAGTCAATCATCATGAAAAAATATCTGCTAATTACTATTTTTACAACACATATTTTCATGTTCCCAGCTTCATGGTATAATTTGTTGTCCGTCTTTGTCGTGTACAAAAATTAAGCTCATTAATTTGGAGTTTTGGATTTGTAAAAAAAACAAAAGAGGTAATCTTGGATTCAAGAGCTTATTGGTTTCTAGTTCAAATTGGGATTTTTACAGTTGTTTTACAGGCTGATAGTGGTAGTCATAATGCTGATATTCAATCTTTAATATTGATCAGATAAACTTGTAAAACTAGCACTCCAAGAAAGGAAATAAAGTTACCAACCGGAGCCTTCAAATTCAGGCTTTTCATATAACATTCAGTGAAAATGATAAATGATATAAATACAGCAACAATCACCATCACAATAAATATAACTTGATCATCACGATCATCTGGTTATATTAAAGGTCTGATTTATAAACTGTTTGGTAGTTTAGAGTATGACAGACGGCCCACGTCATATTTCCAGCTCATCATGTTTCGTATATAAAATCTGGGAAAGTAACTCAAGCTGTCAAATATATAATAGAGGAGTTGTCTCTGAAACATCGTGGAGTGTAAAGTAAAATAGAGTATAACCAGTATAAAAAGAAAATAGAAATATACAAAAGCATCTGTTAATTGCACTTTAGTACAGTAAACTGCTTTTCACCGCTGCTGATATATTACCTCCGATATGATTTCATTAATAATTGTCTAAAATCTGCTCAGAGTAAAATATAAAGTTAACTTCATCTGTGTAACATCAAGTAAGAATTAACGTAGTGCTAAGTGACTTTGAAATATTAGAATATGTTTGTGCGAGCTTGTTTCCTGGTTTTGGACATTAACGCAGGTTCACTTTAACTTATAACCATATAAATTAGCTGGACTGTAGATTGTAGGCTTCTTACCTGTTAAGTAAACATAAGTCTAACTTTGTTTATGGATCCAAAAACTGTTAAACACAATGAAAGCTGCTTCCATTTGTCACACAGGAGAACCAGGAAGTACACAATACTGGTCATGGATGCTTAAAGTAATGCTATGCACCAAATCCTGTTTATAACCTGTATTCTAAGGACGTGTGAACCGACTTTATTTGTTTAATATTGGCTTAGTCTTGACTGTTTTTATCAGCCTACGTTCTTCCTCTGACAGCCACAGTTGGTCTGTCACCTCACACAGTATCTTTCCTCTGGTTTCTCCCGCTCCTCCGCTGGAGGTCGACCACATAGTTTGAAATCGTGTTTGAAAACTTCCCAATGGGTCATTGTGATACCAGAAGTGATGCAGGTGTCAACAGAGGACCTCACAAAGGGACAGCACAGCTCCAGGACCTGCAGGGGGAACCGGAAGATGGACGGACAAAAGATGGCGGCAAAACTAAGTCTGTAAGTTTATATGAGGTCATTAATGTTCTTCTTTTTCTTCTTACTTTTAAGTTAAACATGAGGGAATCTTCTGCTTTTACTGACAGTGCTTCACTTTGGAGTGGTTCCCTAGCAACCATTATTACTTGAAAACTTGTCAAATAAACAGTTAAATGATTTCGTAAAACTGGACCAACCCCAAGAGGAAAAACCCCAGAAACCAATCATCAGATGAAAGAAGAGATGAATTAATCTGCTGATTAATCAAATAGTGGTTATAGTTGATGACTGATAAATGTTTTAGGTAATAGTTTTAATCAATATTCCTAAAATACTTTCTTCATTCATTTTTTTCGTCCCTGATAGTAAATCTTAAAATCTTTACTAGACAAACAAAATAAGATATTACAATATGTTAATGTAGACTTCAGGGAATGATAATGGACATTCCCTAGTAAAATATTCAAAATAAACTAATTATATGAACACAAAGTATTTAAGAAATTTTTGTTCTCACAGGCATTGTCTGGTTTGTCTGGTGTGGCAATTCTAAAATATAACCAAAAAGAGTCCAAAGAAATTTGTATTATGTGTATATATATATATATATATGTTGTGTTATCCTGTTATTTTCATTGAACTTTTACCTGTTCTTCCAAAGTCTGTTTTATTACCAATTACAATTTACGCTAGTGACCAGTTTGTTGTCCACTCACATAAGCTACAGCAGAAAAATATTAAATTAATTCACCGCCAAATGTTTATGGATTATTGTTTCAATATCTCATGACGTGTCGTGAGAACGTTTCTTATACCCGTGTGAGACCGGCTCATATTAGTATTTTTCTATAAATAAATCAGTGAAGCCATGTGCGTCATCGAAAAAACAATCACATGCAGGATTTCATTGAACATGAGCGGAGCCGAGTGGCCCCATCATTAACGTTTCTACTTCAACCATCTTAATACATCATTAACAGTCCATGTTAAAGCACTTGTGCATTGAGCAGCCTGGCATTCAGCCGCCTCATCAGAAGCCAGCTTTTCATCCCTTATTAGAGATTAGCTTCGCAGAGACCCCCTGTGACGCGTTGTCACAGTAAGCCATGTTGGGTTGGCTATCAAAGTGGGTGCCCCACCGAGCTTTAGCAGAGCTCCCTCTTTATTGGCCTGGTAGAGCAGACCCCATGTGGCCCGATCTTCAAAAAGTCAGGCAATCAGGGTGATTTGACGCTTCACAGCGGGCGAGAGTGTTGCTCGTTTCTGAGACCGATTCTTCGTCGATTCTCCACCATTTTGCAGAGTTTTCAGCTTCAAATTGAATTTGCCAACTAGCAGACGAAAATATTAATGATGTAATAATCCGAGCCCCAAATTCTTCGTATGTGCTATACACTGTGTGATGTTGAGTGATAAAGGGAATAAGATATGACCCTTATCAGTGAGTTAAAGACACTTGCGATTATATAAATGAGCGTCTATTACATGTGTGGCTCATAGTTTGAGTGCAGATTGGAAAGTTTTGAGATATTGTGGGAACTAGGGCCGGGCGATAAATACCAACAATTGCAATATCATTTGTATCAATTGCAATAAGTGCAGATACCTCACACTTGTGAAATGTTTTTCTTTTTATGAAGTGCTGGTCTGTCTCTGTCCATAAAGAAGAGTTGAAAACCACAACCTTCACTCAGGAGCAAACAATAATTGTGTGATATTTATGATAATAATTGATGTTGATCGATAATCGAACTGGGACCATATTTAAGACGCACTGTTATCTGAAACCATCAAGTGGACTTTCAATTTCACGACCTCATTTCGATTTGACATAACTTCCCAATTAGGAAAACAGTTTGCAACATTCTGCATTTCTGTTGACTATTAATAGTCCAATTAGTTTTAGAAAATTCTGGACCAAGTTTTTGAAGACTGATTACTCGGATTAATAAAAAATTAAAAAGATTTAGAGGAGTGATAGCATTTAGCTATGACCATTTGTGCGTTGTGGATTTACTTGCCAGAAAGAGGCATTGGGGGGAGATTTGAATAATTCATGCCAGTAGAACCCATTAAGAATATCCATGTGGACACTTTTTTGATGTTAAAGACAGTGTAAGATCTCAGGGTTCTTTCAAACTGTATCTGCGTTTACTTCTGGTGTCTGTTTTCCCCCCGAAGCGACAAAGATCAACTGACTCCTGTGTTAATGCTGCAGAAGTGTACAGAACAAAAGTCTCCGCTACAGAGTTGGCAGGCAAACCCCCCCCACACCTTAACCGCTCCGCACGTAGCCTCAGTGAAGTCTCTCAAAAGCCAGAGAATGAATGAATTGAAGAAAAAAAAAGGAAGAGGAAGAAGGAAGTGTTGAAAAGGCTCCTAATGTCAAACGACTTTTGAGTCATCAGTTCAAAACTTTAACCTCAGAAGTTCATCAGCTTGATAAAAGTATCACTTGAAGAAAAAAAAAAGCCCTTTTGAGAATTGCCACTTTATACTTTCTTATGAATTCATATGAAATTAATGTTGTTTACTGATTTTCTGCAAACACATCAGTCCAATCTCCATCCATCTGATAGGTTTCCCCTCTTGAATTTCACAAAAATATTTGGAGGTGATGCAAACCCCAGCAAGAAGCACTGGGTCAAAACAGGATTCTGAGATGGAAACACAAATCATCAGAAATCTCAGTGAGCGCTCTGAGTAGCAGACAAAGAGCATGTGAGCATTTGAATGAAAGGTAATTCAACACAGCACTTGTCACGGATCGCAAAGAAAAACAACATCTAGCTGTTGCCTCCTGTAGCATCGCAGCTGTCAGAGACTGTTTTTGTGTTTTTTGCCCGGTAGTCACTTCACTTTTTAAAGGCGGACGGCTCGTCCAGGAGCCCCACCTCACTCATTCAGCCCCCCCACAGTGCGGGTGAGAACCAGTTCACAGGCGGTTCAGCCTCCTGAAAGAGGGGAGGTAGAGGTTCACCTGCCGGGCCTGACTTCTTCTTCCCCTAACCCAGAAACCCTCCCAGGCAGGACTTTCTACCGGCCCAGGGCAAATTTGGAGTCCACGTTTTTGGCTACAAATTACTGTTAGTCAGGCATTGAGCATAAGGGTACAGCCTGTCCTCGCTCACATACTCCTGGCAGTGCGATGAATCCGACAGGAATTAAAACACCACGGAGCCCAGCCTTGTGACCCCATCGTGATTCCTTAAGAGGTTATTAGCCAAGGGCCACTGAGGAGGGCTCTGTGGAGCTTCCCACACAGGAGCCTGCAGTGACAGGCCCTGCACAGGAAAAACTGCCAGGGAAGCACAATAAAGATAATTAGCGATGAGACCACTAGCCGCCCATAGTCCCCCCCCCCCCTGCCCTGCCCCCACCGACCCACCACCCACACCACCGCCAGCTCGGTATCCCCTGGATGTCTCACCCCCTTCCTCCTCAAACTGCGCTTAACTCATCCCCTTCATCTCCGCTCCTCCAGTCAACGCCGCTCCACCCGCTTGTTTGCACGGTCTGTCGGACCAATAAGCATCTCATGCATGCAGAGCGCTTATGTCTTCAGCTGGTGAAGCGATGAATAGGTTACTCTTTGGAGTAGTTAACCATTTTCAAAAATCTTTTTAACGTTTTGTATAGAGCAAGAACCAGTCATTATTCTCTTAAAAATTTACGAAAATGTTGAAATATTCCTTATCTCACAGTGTTTAAGGAGGTGGAAAAGAATACCTGGATCCGTCCTCTGATGCGGAGCTGCACCAAGATTTAATGGATTCTTCCCCGACCCATTCCACATCCTTCCACCAAGATTTGTAATCCATCCAGTAGCAAAGTATGATAATATTGTGTAAATGGGCAAATTATGCCAACGAGTTCGCCATTTCAATTTAAAAATGACGGATGATAGGTCAAGCTGTTTTCTTTGTCCCAAATTGGCTAAAAGAATGAGTTAACGTGGGTTTAATCTCGATATAAAAGAGTTTATGAGACGACACGGAACAGTGAACCTTCAGTCTCGGAAACAGGATAAAATCTGCAGAAAGAAGAAAGCAAGCTAGTCTGATGTCTCACAGCCCACAACACTCCACCATTATCCCAGCCCTTCAGCCATGTTACTTCTGTCTGAGAACAAGGTAGTGTAATTTAGAATGCATTTCAGGGCAATTAAAATTTCTCAGGCACAATTACTTATTCCCCCTGTGGGGCCGCCTCAATCAGTCTATGTGTGTAATGGGTTTATGGCCTTGACGCGGCAAACATGTCCTGCCTATCTGCCTCGTGCCTCTTCTCAAGGCTGCGGTTATTAATTGTGGCTAAAGTTGATAAATAAAATCACCAGTGCTCTTAATGCTAATTAGTGTTTGAGATAATATTTATGATTTCATAAGCACATATTTCTCCAAAGGCCCAGGCATTGTGCCCCCATCCATCGGTCATAGGCTGTCTTGGATGTAATCTATCTTTGGGGAGAGAAGAGGCCGAAAGAGGGGCCAGAGGAAACACAGGCAGTAAATACTAATAGTACTTAGTGGGTACTTTGGGAGCAGGAGTATTTCAGGCTATTTATTGAGCTGGGCTACTAAAGCAAAGATACAGGCTTTTATAGATATATGATAAATAAGACTGTCCTCCAAAATGGAAAACATCCCGTGCTGCGTGTGAGACAAATGCTTACTGATTAAATATTACAAGCTTTTACAGGTGTACCAAATAAATATAATAATAAGTGTATATCTTTTGAATTGTGACTTTTTAACTTGAGGGCAGTAGAAATAGGAGGCTCAACCATGTTTACATTCTAGTGACTGATTGGACACTGATGAGAGCAGTCAGAGTGAAGCAGAATAGAACATTTATGGACCATTAAACTAAAATAAATCAGTTAAATGACATTTAAATCCTCCAAAACTGCAGAGTCCAGTGAGTAGCACTCAGTGGAGCACACACCTCTGCCAAGGCCTTTTCAGTCCTTTTAAACCAAATTGCCCACAGTTCTCTAAATGTATCTGATTTCTTTCAACAAGATCCATGAATTATTCCCTGCTAAATCAAAACAAATTTGGAAAAATGCCCTATCTTGCAAATCCTGGATCTCTTTTTTCCGGATCCACGTCCGTCTTGTCCTTCCAGTAGTTTTTGTGTAATCCTGCTGACAAACGAAGAAACCAACAAACAAACAGGAGTGGCACTCAGTGGAGCACATTCCTCCACCACGGCACAACGGTCCCCTTAAATTCAACCAAGCCGCTCCCCATTGCACATGCAATTAGATATCAGATCCCTAAATATACCTGATCCTTTTTTTCATCAAGGTCCATGAATTAATCTCTGCAAAATCTGTGGGAACTTTTTTTTTCAAGAAGCCCGATACTGCAATGTTAAAGAGAATAAAATACATTTTGCATCCATGCCTTCGTCTGCATCTGTGCCCAAATTTTATTTCTCATTGCTTTGGCCTACGTCCCACTCTATCACCACGTTTTGTAGAAATCCATTCTGTAGTTTTTGTTTAATCCTGCCGACAAACCAATAGACAGAGGTAATTATCTGTGTTTTTGTCATGATTAGAATCATATGACCTGTTGTTAATATAAAAAGTTATTTAATATGGTTTGTTTCCAAGTCTCCATCACCTTCATCCCTTTACAGAAACCCTATTTATAGCCGGATCCATTGTGGCTCCTCAGGACTTTGTAGCCTGCTGAGATGTTCTTGACAGGAACCGCTTCCTCTCCCTCGCCCAGCGCACCGGCATTGAGAGGCACTTCAGCTACTTTTTAACATCACAACATGTTGGTGCCAGTGGCTCACTGGTCTGCCTATTGATCCAAGTCACCACATCAAGGTGAGCATCAGTGCTGCACAGTCCATTGTGGAACCGCATCCTGAAAGAGCCGAGCTGTCCACAGCTCTAGGCGATGCCCGAAAGAGTGACAAGTGCTGAAACCACTTCAAGGGGGCTAACAGTGCCCTCAGCCCTTTCTAGTCCCCGCTTCAAAGCCGAGCGCAGCCTCTGGCAGTTCACCCCCTCCTCTCTCTCCCTCCCTCTCTCCCTCTCTCCACGGTCCTCTGGGGTAGCCGGTCCTATTCTCCTCTCCCAGGGCCGTCAATGTCAAAGCTTGAGTGAGTCCAGTCAAAGCTAGTCCCCCTCCCTCCTCTCCTGCTACACACTCACACTTGTTGTTTTTTATCCCTGCCTCCCTTTAAGTTTTCTCTTTCCCTCTGATGCACAGGTCCCATCCCCTCTGCATGACTGGCCCTCTCTGACAAGTGGAAATCACAGAGATCCTACTGGCAAAAGAAGGAGAGTGAAGAAGACTTCAGAAACGTGTACCCTACAGCTATGAGTGTCCTGAACTCCAGAATGAAGACACCAAGCGCAGCTCCTCCACTATATACTATAAAAACCGGTGAGAACATCTTCACAAGAAATTTAGAGGGGGGGCTAGACAAAAAGGTTGGCTGCATGGTGATTTTTTTTGACTTCCTAAGATAAATAAGTGATAGAAAAGAGGGAAGTGAGGGTGCTTTACTTTGCCAAAAGGGACCTTGGGTTTTGCCCTGTGGGCATGGCAGCTTTCATTTTCCTCTTTCCTCCGTTCCTATTCCCAGCCGGTTTCCGGAGTTATGATTGAGTTTCACATATTGGAGTTATATCTGGCAGCCAGACTTGTTTATCTGCTGGGGCTGATAACTGTACTGGCCTGAGTGTGAAGCAGAAAGCGAGGGGAGGGAGACAGAGAGTGGGAGGGAGATACAGAGAGACACACCACTCATATATTCTCATCTCCTCCAGTCTTTTCTCATTGATTTAGCATGTCTTCATCAGCAGCCTGACCCAGGTACGCCTTTTTTTTTTTCTTTATCTCACACTCCGGCTCAGACCTCTGGTATGGACTCAAAGGGAGGACCTGCCAAGCACGTGTCAGTCAAAGCAGCGGGAAAGTGGACTAAACCAGGCCAAGGACACAATTTAAAGGGACATTTGGACTCCATGGTAAAATCCCAGGATATTTTTTAATCAAAAGATAACCCGGGAGATAAAAAAATCTATGTGAGTGTGTCCGTTCATTTTAAACAAGTGTCAGACACTAGTTGGGTGGATGATCGAGTCAGGTTCTCGCATGAGGAAAATAAAACGGTCAAGAAAGAAGTAATGAATGACAGAGGGTCAACACACTGTTTGGCTCAGTTATAATCTCACTCAAACTATGATGCCACAACGTCTTCAAGACACATCTGTCAAGGACTGGCTGAGTCCAGATGAAAGGAAAGGGAGACAAAGAGACTTCGGGAGGGTCGAGAGAGAGAGAGAGAGAGAGAGAGGGAGAGAGAGAGAGAGAGAGAGGGCGCAGTGCTTGCTGGACCCTGACTGTGTGCGAGGCCTCAATTATTCATGCGGCAGTGCACATGTCAAGAGCTCACAGACGAGCACAACAGCAAGGCCGAGCGCAAATCAAACAGCGCGTCCGTGGGCAATGCCCACAATGCACCTGGAGGAACACACCTCGGCCCATTTCTCTGTTGTTCTCGGATAAACAGAGAACAAGGCTACCTGAGCACTGCCTGATTCTCCTCGAGAGCCAAGAGCTGCTGAAACAGTCTTTGTTTGTTTGTTTTTCTCCCCACACCCACACCCACTTTATTTACTCACTTCTCTTTTGGCAGCGGCGTCGGCGCCCGTGGGTTCCATCTTTTCATGGCTCATTAGCCCATTGTTTCGTTCACTTTATTTTTCGCAACCGAGCTTTCATGCCCGTAATGTTGTTTAAGTCTGCCGCCGCTCGGCACTGGTCCCCAACATGTCGACATTAACTACGGCTGAGGTTTGTCTCCTCGCGCGCTGGAGGTTAAAATATGGCTCCACACTTCCATTCTCATCTTGTCTTAGTTTATCGACCGCTGCCTGGCTGCCTGCTCCGTCTGCTCCGTCTGCCCAGGCACTCCCAGGCTTCCTCCCAACACTAATGCAGACTTTTTTCAATATTATTATTGTATTTGTCAAGGCTCCAAAAACACATCCAGCACGGGGAACTGCAGCTAATCAGACAAGAAATACTTCAAGCCTTTCTGGCTCTGCTTTAATTGTGCTGTAGTCACATATTCAATGATGCGTGTGTCATGCTGTCTTAAAATAGCTTGATAACTAACAACTAAATCCATTTTATTTTCACATCATCATTTAGCCTGATATTGTGCTCATTTAAGAAATGTTGTGTTTGGAGGGGTTTTAATTTACCATAACTAATGAGTAGAGCCTATCCAGCCTGTTACCTTCACCAAAGATGTTTTCCTCCGTGTCTGTTTCATTGTTTGATTGTTGGATTATTTATAGGATTTCACAAAAACTACTGAGCCAATTTCCACTACAACGTGCCGGAGGGATTTTGGTGCGGCCGTGGATTAAGGGACGGACTAAGGATTACATTTTTGAACATTCTGTTACTATGTTTTATGGCAATTAAATAATTTAAACTGTCAGATTACTTCCTTTTTTCTTTACTTCCTTTACTTTTATAATTTTACCGAGAACTAGATGGTCGTGTGTAGGATTGTTCGACCTTTGGTCATGGTATGCGCTCATTTTCTGATTACCTACTGCCCTAATAAGGTCATACTCAGAATCAGCAGTAATTAAACGTGGATTATTAGTCTAATTATGCATATATGTATACGTCTTTATCACATTATAACATATTTATATCATAACAAGTCATAACATTTTTATTTTTTTTCATATTTTCATAGCATTTATGTTACCAACTGCTTGCTGTCATAATCTGACTGTTCTCTGTAACAATTAAGCAGGAATATCAATGAAATATTCTATGACCAGCTCATGTAAACATCGGTATCAGAATCAGAAAATTGCTGATCATGTAAATAAACTCATTAAGCTGATCTTCCCATCAAGGAAACTAGTTGTATTACTGCAAAAAGGTTGTTTTAATACTTGTTTCTCTTTTTGTTTGGTTGTTTTAATCATAAAACATTTTACATTCCAGTATTATGTCTAATGTTGTTTGTTACTTTGTGTCTTTCCAGATGGTTTTGGAGGTTATATAAATATTATATTTAAAAGCTGTGGGCAGCAATTCAGAGGCCTGGCACGTTGCTCTTCAAATACCAAACATTAAAGAATAACATACATTCAAGATAACCTGTAGATATCATGTGTACTTAAAATTAAAATGTTATATTTCCTTAAAAAGACTGCACTCTTCCCGTGGTCTGTCAGATGTCTCTCTATCCTCAAAGCCCTGATTCATGGCCACTCTCACCCAAGGGTCAGCAATTTAACCCACCTCTCTGATTGGCTCCCTGCCGTCGCTGACAGGGGGCACTGATGGGTCAGCATCGGGTCTGCCCCAGGTGCAATGGATTCTGGGACAGCTGCCCACATCCCCGGGAGGACTGTGAAGCCACATCGTCGGCAGTTTTTTTTTTCAAAGCTGCCACATGTGCCTGTGTGTGTAGATCTGGTCAGTTTGTTGTTTGTTTGTTTTTTGAAGGAAATTGTACTTACTTGATTCTTGTTGTTCACAAATATTGAAAAAAACGCCAAATCTTTCAAGTCCTGGATTGGCTCCTGATCCGGATTCACACCAAAAGTAAACGGGTTCTGCTTTGGTCATGCCACAACCCATGTATTTATTTTAAATAACAAATAAACAAACACAGACGAAAGAATAACCTTTGTGTATGTAATATCACTCAAATATTTTGTAAAATATTTTATTTAGGGCTGGGCAAGTTAACTCGTTTCAATCGAGTTAACTCAAGTAATGAGTTAACTCGATTAATTATTTTATCTTGCATTAAAGGGACTCTTACCTTTGTTGCATTTTTACACTTTTTGTGGATAAGGTTAAATTGGTATTAATTAGGTAATGACACTCTAAAATGCAAGACAGACCCACCAGGAGTTAAAGCAAACAATTATTTCACTCTCGTAATATTTAGTGAAAACTTCAACCAATAAAATTCTTCGGACTGAAGGACCTTATTGGCCGACAGACCTGTCTGTTTGCTGCATGGACATGCAGGTTTTCCGTCTGCTTCTTGTGGCGCATTCGGGCCCGCGTCATCAAGGCAATGTATATAACTTACCGGTGCTTCTGAATCCGAATCCATTGCGTGCGCGGAGGCAGTAGGTTGTAAGTGTAAATAAAGTTTCTTCAAAAAAACACCGCGGATGGGAACGAGGGGGTGGGGCATTGGAAGAAGGCGGGATGATTTGAATGTGCTGTAATTCTCAAATGCAACAAAGGTAAGAGTCCCTTTAACTCAGGTTTGATTATTTATTGTTTTATTTTGAAAGTCAGGCTTTTATTTTGTGAAAGTCTGTTGCTGACTGCTGCAGAACAGGAAAAAGGAAAATAATTGGCGGATAAACAATCGAGTTAACTCATCACTTGAGTTAACTCGATTAAAACGAGTTAACTTGCCCAGCCCTAATTTTATTATATAATTTATTTTACTTCATATATATTTGCCACTTTCAAAATATAACATGTTGTTTTCGTTGATGTCTTTCGATGCGTGTTGTGTTTACAACACTCTCCCTTTAATGTATTTGTACTGCGAGGTTATGACAGCTCGTCTGATGTCAACCGGCTCTCCAGACATTTCCTCACCACCTCCTTCCTACAATACTTGAAATACATTACAGGCCCAGTCCCCGTGTGTTTGTATCCTGAGCCGAGTCTTCACCTGCCTGACAGACATGAGACGTGCATGGCCCAGGTTTAACAGTCGTTCTGCCGAGGAGTGGAGAGACTTTCTGGAGACATCATTTTACCGGTCAGTGAATCCCATTTCTTCCACAGTGGGGGGAATTCTAACCTGCAGTAATGCAATAATCCAACATGTTTCCTCTGGAGCGGAACTGTTCAACATCAATTTAGAAGTATTTCCAAGGGAGGGCACACTGAGTTGTTTGGGCCGTTCAGATTTTACAGTGAATCCAACCCCCCCCCCCCCCCCCCCCGCTCTCCCCTCCCCTTCTCGCTTGGTCATGCAATGTTAATATATTTTTGTGGGTGAAAAGCCCTTTTGTTTTCAGGATCAAGCTGAAGAGGATGCAAAGGCTTGTGCAAACACAACCACCAGGGAGGTGTCTTCTCAGATATTACATTTCCAACAGTAAGACAAGCTTCACAGGAAATTACCAACAATAGCCTGGTTTGAGGGGGGGGGGTGTGTGTGTGCAGTAAACCCACCGAGGAGCACAGCAGCCACCGTGTTCCAGTGTGGATTGATGTGTTTGTTTAGTGATACATTCAAACATATGGGGCTTCACTGAGGAGTTTATTGGAGTGGATTCGCTGAGGGGCTCCCTGTTGCTGCAGTGTTTTAGAGTCACCCCTTGTTCACTGTCCAGGTGAACAAGCCTTTCTGACTGTGTAGGTCAGTGTCTCTTTGGACACAAATACAGATATTCACTGTTTATCATCTCCCAGGACTATGGCACCGCCAAGGCTCAACAGTCCCCCTTATGAAACCCATTTAAAACTGGTAGATCTGGATATTTATTTGGATCTGCACTAAATTGCACAAACTCAAATATCAATCCCCTAAACACGCCGGACTTTTCTCATCGAGATCCATAAATTATTCTCTGAGAAATTGGGGAAAATGTCACAATATGCCCCAATGTTGGATAAAAGGGATATAAAAAAAAAATCCCTGATCCGTCCCTTTTTTTTGGAATCGACTGCGAATTTAATGGATTCTTTCTTGGCCCATGTCTCATCCTTCCACTAAATTTCGTGGCAATCTGTTGAGTAGGTTTTGCATAATCCTGCTGACAAACTCACAAACCAGTCTACATGGCACACAGTAGAGAAGCTACAACATTAGTTACTGCTTTTAAATGAATCTTCCTTTCCGAAAGCTTTCACCTCTGTATGAATTTGATTTTACAATTAATTTTACTGTTGTTTTATCCTTTGCAACTTCGTAAAAGTAAAAGTAAAAGTGTGATGTGAATAAAGCTTATTGTTCACTTGGAATATAACCCTGAAGTCTGAAGTGAAATTATTCAAATGTGTGGGGCAGTAATTAGCGCATAGAACTGCCAGGCTACAGTTAATCACACCCTCACTGAGGTGGCATTGGCCTGATATAGATGAACACACACACACGCACACACACACACACACACACACACACACACACACAGACACACACACACACATCTCTTTCCCCCGGCTCTGCAGGCAAGCAAAACAGATTCACTCTACCAAGTAAACACAGTCGGCCACGTCGGTGTGCTGTGTGGACAGTGAGAGCCGGCGCAGCGGCGTGCTGCCCTGCGATGGCACCAGTGACTGCTTTATCAGCATCCCATAATTTATGTTGTGTTAATTAGGTCCCTGTGGCTCAGGCTGGCTTGTAGCAGTGGCTGGTCCCTTGAAGGGAGAAAGGGATGAAGAGAAAAAGAAAGGGAAGGGAAGAAGGGGGGGTCCTCACAGACACAGTCACATTAACATGCCCTCAGCAATGGCACCAAACTGAGATACAGGCATGTCATAATTAATGTTAGTGAATTATTAATGCAACTGTTCTCCACGTGTGTGTGTGTGTGTGTGTGTGTGTGTGTGTATGTGTGTGTGTGTATGTGCACGAAGCCACAAGGTGATTTTGCATGTTTACCTGCAGCCTCTTCTTTTAGCGATGAGGACGAATGTCATCATCTGGAACCCGGAGTAAAGCTCAGCTGCTGCAAGGCCCCAGCTCAGCCGTCCTGCCTGCTCATTAGCTCGGGACGAGGTCAGGGGGTCAAGGGGGGGGGGGGGAGCTGCGGCACGCCGGCACCGCGGTGCACAGGGGCCGACACGCAGGCAGTCCTGCAGGCCTCGCTGCTGTGTTATTAGCTCACAGTCTGCTGCCGGGGCCGGTGCAGGTCGCACACTATGGTCCACTGCAGCTCCTGTGAGGATCCTATACACACACACTCACACACACACACACACACACACACACACACACACACACACACACACACACACACACACACACACACACACACACACACACACACACACACACACACACACACACACACACACACACACACACACACACACACACACACACACACACACACACACACACACACACCAAGCTGTGAACTGTAGAATACAAAATGTACACACTCATAGAGAGTACTTCCCAGAAACAGGGAAAACTTGCATGCACTCACACTCCCAATCACACACACACACACACACACACACACACATATATCCTACATAAAATGGAAAGGCTGAGTGGTATTAAGATCTATATTGACAGAGCGGAATCCCATAAGTACCCCGCTTCTCTCCCTATGTCAAATATTCCTCTAGGTGCGGATCATTCAGTTTTATTACCTTGCTTTAAAATTCAATTGCTCGAGAGATTTAAGTCTTTTGGTGGAATAAAGCACACACACATACATACTTACCAGCGTTCTCTGGAGGCCTCCGTACTGACAAAGGCAAACAGAGATTAAAGGAACAATCCTCAGTTTTTGAGTCCATATAAATTTAAGGTAAATCCACTAACAGTTTTTATGAGGAGTTTGACTCACAGATGAGAAAATAGACCTTTGTGTGTCGTTCAGCTGATGGTAAGTGAAAATACAAAGCTGTGTCAGACATGTGATTGATGTTCGTAATACTCAAACATGATACTGAAGTTTTCAGGTGCATGTACTTAAATTCAGTCTCTATATGTCATGTTATTTTACATTTCTACCCTAATATTAGCTACTTTACAAACAAAACTAATTATCTAATATATTTTATGATGCATAGATTAGGCCACTTCACAGTACACTTCCACATTAAGATGCTTTATACAAATATATCAGTTACAGTAGTCAACCATTACAAAATGTAATAATCCGTAAATAATATCATGTGATCTTTATACTTAACACATACTAGTGATATTAACACATATGCATTAAAATGATGTCCATACTTGATCGAAAGCCGGGCTAAAGAGAGTTTTAATTTTGCGTACAAAGATTTCAACTCTTCCGGCTGCTCTCAGATCCTCAGGTGAAGGTTCCAGCGACTCGGAGCATTAAAGCAAAAAGCTGCGTCGCCAATTTTAAGTCGGTGTTTGGTTCGAAATAGAAACAAGTCAAAAAGTTCACTCTTGACTTTGGAGATAACAGCCTCAACGAAATATCCCTTTTATTAGCTTCAGTTCTCTCCCTCATTTTCGAGTATCTTTAATGTCCCAGTAAAAAGAGAACTTGTGCATTATTATAAACAGCATTATTTATGTAGACGTCCGATCTTTGTTGCTGATCAGTTTTTACAGTTTTGATATTAACCCTTTAAAAAATAAGTGAATGACAATAAGCTGACGAGATGCACCGGAGTCCAAGCAGCTGGGACCTTGTGTCCCTTTCACTAGAGCGATTGCATTGGAGCTTTGCTTGTGATGTATTTCACAAAAAATATTACTATTATTATTAAAAACAATTACATAATTTATGCATCTGAAGCAATGAGGCAATAAATATGCCTTTTGAACACACATTACAGAGGCACGGCCTGTCAAGTAGCAGTTTTTTCTTTTATATACCCTACATAGCACATTATAAAACTGCCTCTCAAGACATTTAAATTGGTAATCACCACATAGCTTTAATATCATACAGACCTATGAATTATTTAGACACGTGTCCAGTCGGCATAATTCATTAACTCTCGCTCAAATCCCTCTTTATTTCCAATCTGTAAAACCTTGAAACACTTTAATCCAGCGATGTTAAATGAGATAAAAGCGTAATTATGGCAGCAGTGGCTGTTATTTAAACCAGATCAAGGACAAAAAGGACTTCGGGGCTGGAGGGAGGTGGCATGGATAGCCACGGAGTCGGAGGAGCGAGGTGGAGGTGGGGGGGGGGGCGGCTGTAAATGGGCCAAATCCTCCAAGACCTTTGGCTCGTGGTGGAGAGTGTATTTTAAACCCACGGACCATCAACGTGTCTACGGACTAAAAATCTAACCTTCTAATGGCCTGAGAATTGCAGAAGTAACTCTGGGCCCCTGTGAGGCTCGCAGGCCCTTTTGTGTTCCACTGTAACGTCAACATTCATTTCAGTTTGTCCGATAGCGCCGCTGGAGCCGAGCAGCACCAACCCAACGCAACACTGTTTACCGTTTGTGCCTCGGTATTTGGCACCGTCCAAACATTGGAGCATTTTACATCACCCTTGCATCACCGTGCTTTGAATAAAAAAATAATATTTGTCTTTTCTCCTGCGTGTGTCTTGGGCTTCGAGTGTAAGCAAGGAGAAGGTGAAGTGTGCACTCCCGCCCAGACACAATGAGGCTTCAGGAATCCACGGCTGTGTGGTCGGGAGAGAAGTGGAGTCACTGATGGAGAGGAAACTGTTATTTGATAGCTCGTCTAGTGTGGGTCCGGATGACTTTGGCTGGGTGTGGAGTGGTTGGTGTGTGTGTGTGTGTGTGTGTGTGTGTGTGTGTGAGTGTGTGTGTGTGTGTGTGTGTGTGTGTGTGTGTGTGTGTGTGTGTGTGGTGGACGGTGGCCAGAATAGTCGCTGCCTGTGTTTGTGCAAGAGGAGCGTGCAATGCGTCGTGGCCACAGCCTCCAGTACAGCCCTGCCCAGGCCCCGGCCACCTTAGCCTGTGGCTGCAGAAGTACAGGAAAACCACTGCAGGAATAACAAGTCCAAGATGTTGGATAAAATCAAGTCTCTATCCACAAAAGTCAAGAATCAACATGAAGAATGTCAATGTTTGCGCAGAGAGAGAGGGGGGGGGGGGGGGAGACGTCTTAAAATATACATTTATTCAGAGCCTGTGCGAGATCAAACAGCAAAATTGATCTGCTCTCGCTTCAACCCTTGCTCCGCTCCCTCCCCTCGATTCCCCGACTCTCCGAGTATCGACTTTCTGCACGGGCCATCGCCATGACGACTTGGGCCTGGCCTGCTGTCACCTCTCCTCAGGGCAGAACCATGCCTATTATGGGATAGGGTTCATTTGACTGCCTAGGGCAATGACGATGCGTTTGGAGGAGCTGCACAGAACTCCATTCACACACACACACACACACACACACACACACACACACACACACACACACACACACACACACACACACACACACACACACACACACACACACACACACACACACACACACACACACACACACACACACACACACACACACACACACACACACACACACACACACACACACACACACAATCATAAACTTCCCAACTGGGCCCTCTTGTCTTACGGTAGTGAGCCACTGTTTCCCAGGGGGCCCCTCAGACCACAAACTACAGTCTAATCAAGACTTTGATTGTGAGCCAAACTAATGCTGCAACTCTCCCGGATCCTATTGCATTGATCCAACAGGCAATCAGATTACTCACTGTGACCCATCAGATTTAATTAATCGCCAATCTGCCCGCTTTTCAAATCCCTTCTTCGCCGACACCTTTTTACGAAAAAGGAATTCCAGGATCCTTCAGAAAAGCAGTGGGAAAAATATTAAGAATTAAAACAACAGAAATAGCAGCAATGTTGTTCAGTAATGGAAGTGCCTCTCAAGAAGTAATGGCTTTAATAGTGGGCAGTAGTGGTCTTCCATACTTTTTTATTTTTCATCAAATTTAATCAAAAGACAGAATTATCAGTTTTCATCTTTTTTTTTCTTGCTGTCTTCCCCTTTTTCTCTCCACCTGAAGTCGAATTCATAAAATTTCCTATAAGTATCATGACATGAAACATTTCTGCATTATTCTGAAAGGGTAATTAATGGTTGCTGTGATCGTCTATGAACCAAAACCAAAATTTTTTTAACACATCAGTTATTTCCTAAAACAACACTAGAAAAATGTAGTTCTGAGCACAAGTAACTCAAACAAAGGTAAAGAGTGTATTTTAGTAACATATCAACCAATGTAACAGTATTTCTCACTGAAGTGTTTTCAATAGTTTGTGGACAAACTCTATCACACAGAAAAATTATTAGAATATGACACCATACTTATTAGTCAGATTAGGGGTTGATTTTGTTTTTACTTAGGCTTTGTTCACATAAAGAAAAGTACACAGCATCACCATCCTTATCACTTAAATAGTAGAGGGCAACCCACATTGGAAATGTGGAAGTGATCGTGACAGGCAAATGAAAAATAAAATTAAAAAACAAGCAAAGCAAAACATTGAGGATTGATAGCAAAAAAATCAAAGAAACATTATACAACAAGAACAATAATATAGTGGTATCATGTAGAACTAAAACTCACACCTAGTGAATTCATGGATACAAACGTCATGTGATTTTCGATGATCCAGGGTCCAGTGTATCCAGGAGACACACACTTCATTTTACAGCGTAAGTGAAGGACGGACGCTGGGCTCGGTCCAGTGGTGCGGATACGGATGCAACGGCTCCTGTGGAGGCAGATCTCAAACTGGTCAGAGAGAAGGATCAATAACACCAGGAACAGATCGGGAGAGTGATGGGCATCCCAGGCATCTCACTGAAGTAAATTACATTAGAAGCTCAGACACTGATTCAGGATGAAAAAAGTAGACGAGGGAAAAAAGCCAGAGGGAGTTTATATTTTTGATCATCCTTAGATTTCCTCTTAAATGTGCAGACCCTCAGTGCTTATATAAAGTCGGTGTAATTTTTCCATGTGAGATTATCCATGTGTGAGGATCTTTATGAAAAGAGTTTTGAAAATTATATTTGCTGTCATTGTTTTGTATGAAATACATAATAATTAATTAATTCCATATACACTCAGTTGTACAGTGGTTCTACACTTGATCACACATCACTCACACACTGCTGGCACAGCATGGCACTGGCACATTTCGATTTTTGCCCAAGGGCACTTCGGCACATGGACTGGGGGGAAATGGTATGGTATCAAACTACCGACCTTCTGGTTAAGGGATAACTGTCCGATTCCTAAAACCCCAAGAAGAAGAACTCCTTGTAACTGGTGATAAAACACAATTTCATATTTACCTCATGGTTTTATAATATAAACATCTACAGTGAATGACTGTGGAAAAGATATCATCATATGTTCTTTACTTAAAAATGTCAAGTATCTGTAAGGTAACTAGTAACTAAAGCCAGGTTGATTTAAAGGCATTAAACGGAAATACTCAAAAGTCAAAGTACCTCAGGTCTTTACTGCTCATGGAAATGTTAAGCAAATAAGTTCTTCTCAGTCCTGTTGAAGTAGTTTAAAGAATATCAAATACACCTGTCTAGAGGGTGTGTGTGTGTGTGTGTGTGTGTGTGTGTGTGTGTGTGTGTGTGTGTGTGTGTGTGTGTGTGTGTGTGTGTGTTCGTTTGCGTGCGTGCTGGCCAAACTTTTCACCATTGCATTTCTCCTTTTTCCAAGTGTTTCTGCTTGTGACCACGCTCTCTCTTTCCTTTTCTGTGGTTGCGTTGGGGATCCACCTCCAGCCTCTAGTCTGGTGTGACAGCGTAGATCTAGGTGACCAGCGGGGGGGGCCCCTGTGAGGGCCACACCAGAGGTCAGCCGGTCACTGTCCCTACGAGGCCGCCCTGCCGCGGGTCACCTGCTGCCCACTCGCCGCTCGTTATTTATCTCACCCTGACAGCACATTCCTCTTCCTGTCAAAGCCCCTCCTCTTCCATCTTCCCACTTTCCCCCTCTCCTCTGCTGAGTTTGGCACCGGTCCTCCGCTCCTTCCGCCAATGCAGGCTGCCCAGGCCAAGGCGTGCTGAGTCGACCCCTTCGCCTCACCCCTGTCCGGGTCATGTGACATCCAGCTTCGGGGGCCTCCTAACGATGGGGGCTGTAAGGGAAAGTCCACAGAGTGAGTTGCTCAGGCCGGCTGGCGGGTCTCCTCTCCGCGGCCCACCAGAGGGGTAATTACCTCCCCGAGTCGGGCCTGGAACTGGACTTCTTGCCCCCTGGAATCTCTGCGGAGCTGCTGGGACGCAGCACCTCCTTTCATTAGGAGAGCAACTTATGGAGGGAAGAGCCGTGAACACAGACACGCTGAAGGCCCTCCTTTGGCTGGTGATGAATTGGTTCGCCTTGCAGACGGTGGGAGGAAGGGGGTGGGGGGGGTTTGGAGAATGACACTCAGAGGACATGAAGGGGATGAGGAAGTCACAAATACAGCGCAGGAGAGGAGGGATTTTGAGGATAAAAATATCTAAAGCGGAAGGTACAGGAGGGCAGAGACGTGGGAGGTGGTTCGGTAACCGCTCAGCTCGGCCTCTCTCTCCTGGGCACACGAGCACACACTCAAGGACGGAGCCCAAAGCGCAGGTGTAACAGAGTTAAGAATGTGCTGTACTTAGGGTTGCAAAATTCCGGGAATATTCAAAGTGGGAAACTTTCCATGGGAATATACGGGAATTAACAGGAATTGACGGGAATTAACTGGAAATGTTGTGGGTAATTTATACTAACTGTATTTACCTTGTCATATACAGACATAAATATAAACATTTTGTTTTGTCATAGGCTGATTTGAGCCCTGAGGAAACTTTGGGCACTTGACTATATGCTTCTGCATCGTTGTGTCATTCTTAACATAGGTCTTTGCACAGTATTTGCAAATGTACACAGCCTTTCCTTCTACATTGGCTGTGGTGAAATGTCTCCACACATGAGATGGTATTGTTCTGTAGAATAAGATGAGAAAAAAGTTTGTAAAAAAACACTGATGCAATGCCAGAGATATAAATAGTTAGCCAAACAATTGGAATCGTCTGTAAAAATATTTTACAATTTGTCAGGCCTGGACTGGAATGAGGACTCAGAAGCAGAGAATATCACGTACCAGCACACTTTATTGATTTCAGAACCTCAATGCAGAGTGATAAACAAGAAGGCTATGAAAATCTCACTAACTATATCTATATAATAATATAATACTTGGCAAGCAATAACTGGGGAAAAAGAACTTCCTAATAAATACAAAACATACACTAGAAAAAGAAAAAGCTTTTAAACATAAACCACTCCCGAAGGAGGACAAACAAATGGCAAGAGCAAGAAATCAAAAGCGCTCCCGAAGGAGGAAAACCAAACTACTAATAAATGGGGCAAAAGAAAAAGGCTCACCTAAACAGGAGGCTCAACAAACTAACTAAATCTCTCTTAACATAAATCGCTCCAAAAGGGAGGAAGAAAAACAGTTTACAAACAACACAAAACAAAGCTAAACTGGAAAACTTTAACAAAAAAATCACTCTCAAGGAGGAAACAGAAAACAACTTACGTGGCGTAGCAAAAAACTCTTTGGCAAAAACGACAATGACTGTGGGTAAGGCTTAGGTGCACGAACAAGAACGAAACACTTCGGCACAAGACAAAGGGGAGACGCAGACTATAAGCACATGAGGGTGAAGGGAACAGGTGGAAACAAAAACCCCAAGACAAGACAAACCTCACCGCGGTGTGACAGTACCCCCCCCCCTAGGGCCGACTCCTGACGGCCCAGGCTGGTCAGGGTGGTCCCTGTGGAAGTCTGTAATGAGTGTAGAGTCTACAATGTGACGAGACGGAACCCACTGCCTCTCCTCAGGACCATATCCTACCCAGTCCACCAGATACTGTTTACCTCGACCCCTGTTGCGAACCGCCAGCAACTGCTTGACCTTGTATACCGGACCGCCTTCAATCACTTCAGGGGGTGGCGGAGGGGTAGCGGCTGGAACCATCGAACTCTCCTTGATGGGCTTGACCCGGCTCACATGGAAGGTGGGGTGAACACGGAGGGATCGGGGCAGGCGAAGGCGAACTGCTGCAGGACCGATGAGCTTGATGATGGGAAACGGGCCCACGAACCGCGGCGCCAGCTTCTTGGAAGGAACTTTAAGGTGTAGATCTCTGGCGGAGAGCCACACTCTCTGTCCTGGCTGGTAGGCGGGGGCGGGTCGTCTCTTGCGGTCCGCAGTTTTCTTCACTCTGTCCCCTTGGCGAATCAATACCTGCGTGGCGGCTGCCCAGATGCGGTGGCAGCGGCGAACCATGGCATGGGCGGAGGGCACAGACACCTCCAACTCGTTGTCTGCGAAAACAGGGGGCTGGTAACCAAATGCACACTTGAATGGTGACATACCTGTGGCCGAGGTGGGCAGTAGGTTGTGGGCATACTCGACCCAGACCAGGTGTTTACTCCATGTCGAGGGATTCTGGGAGACCAGACACCGGAGGCCGGTTTCAAGCTGCTGGTTTAGGCGTTCGGTCTGGCCGTTGGCCTCCGGGTGGTAACCCGAGGTCAGGCTGGCCTTAGCTCCGATGAGCCGGCAGAACTCCCTCCAGAACCGGGAGACGAACTGGGGACCCCGGTCTGAGACAATGTCTTTGGGAAATCCGTGAACCTTAAAAACATTGTTCATCATGATCTCCGCCGTTTCTTTGGCGGAGGGCAGTTTTGGCAGAGCGATGAATCGAACCATCTTGGAAAATCTGTCCACCACTGTGAGGACAGTGGTGTTACCTTGAGAGACCGGAAGCCCCGTGACAAAGTCTACCGAGATGTCGGACCACGGTCTGGAGGGGATGGGAAGTGGCTGCAAAAGACCCATGCGTGACCCGGAGGTCGTCTTGTTTCGGGCGCAGACCGAACAAGCCTCTACGTATTCCCGGACCTCCGGTTCCATGGAGGGCCACCAGAACCTCCGGGAGATAGCGAACATCGTTCTTCGAACTCCCGGATGGCAGGAAAGCAGCGTGGTGTGGGCCCAGTGGATCACCTGTGGGCGCAATTCAACTGGGACAAACAAACGATTATCTGGGCACCCACTAGGTGATGGGACCTCACCATTAGCCTGCTTAACCTCATTTTCTATCTGCCAAGTCAGTGCTCCAACCACACAGGTAAGTGGGAGGATCGTTTCTGGGTCCTTGGCAACAGGTTCGGGGTCGAAGAGACGAGACAGGGCGTCTGGCTTGACGTTCTTGGACCCCGGCCTGTATGAGAGAGAAAAAGAGAATCTGTTAAAAAATAGCGCCCACCTGGCCTGGCGAGAATTGAGTCTTTTGGCTTTCTTGATGTATTCCAGATTTTTATGATCAGTCCAGACAATGAATGGATGTTCAGCACCCTCGAGCCAGTGTCTCCACTCTTCCAGCGCGAGTTTGACCGCCAGCAACTCCCGGTTACCAACGTCGTAGTTCCGCTCCGCCTTGGATTGCCGCCGTGACAGGAAGGCACAAGGATGCACCTTACCATCCTGCTCTGACCGCTGGGAGAGGATGGCCCCGACTCCTTCGTTGGAGGCGTCCACCTCTACCACGAACTGTCGTTGAGGGTCAGGCAGGGTGAGGATGGGAGCCGAGGTAAAGCGGTGCTTGAGGATCCGAAAAGCAGCATCAGCTTCAGGAGACCACTGGAACTGCACCTTTGTGGAGGTAAGAGCATGGAGAGGGGAAGCTATTGCGCTGAAGCCTCTGATGAACCGCCTGTAAAAGTTAGCAAACCCAAGGAACTGCTGAACCTTTTTGCGGCTATCAGGTGTAGGCCACTCGACCACAGCGCTAATTTTAGCCGGGTCCATCTGCACACTTCCAGGGGCTACGATGAAGCCCAGGAAGGAGACAGTGTCGGCATGGAATTCACTTTTTTCTGCTTTGACATATAGTTTATTTTCTAGCAGTCTTTTCAGTACCTGAGTTACATGGTCTTGGTGTTTTTTCAGGTCAGAGGAGTAGATAAGTATGTCATCTAAATAAACATACACGAAATGGTCAAGAAAGTCTCTTAACGTCATTTATCATAGCCTGGAAAACAGCAGGAGCATTTGTGAGACCAAAAGGCATGACTTTATACTCATAGTGTCCACTGGGTGTATTAAAACCAGTCTTCCACTCGTCACCTTCTCTGATCCGCACCAAGTGATAGGCGTTGCGAAGATCCAACTTGGTGAAGATCTTGGCCTGTTGGAGCTGGTCAAACACGGATGACATAAGAGGAAGTGGATAGCGATTCTTTACAGTGATGTCATTGAGTGGGCTGTAGTCAATGCACGGTCTTAGGGAGCCATCCTTCTTCCCCACAAAGAAGAAACCGGCTCCGGCTGATGCTGATGATGATGATGAGGGGCGAATCAGACCCGCTTTCAGGGAGGTTTCAATGTACTCCCGCATGGCTGCCCTCTCTGGCCCAGAAATCGCGTACAGGCGGCCTTTGGGAATGGTTGAGCCCGGAATCAGCTCAATGGCACAATCATAGGGTCGGTGAGGAGGAAGTGAGAGGGCTTTTTTTTTTGTTAAAAACTTCTTTGAGGTGGTGGTAGCAGGAAGGCACAGAGTTCAGGTCCGGGTAATTAGGATCTGCGGCTGGATTGACAGAGATCAATTTAATGTTCGTAACTTCCTCCTCCCAAACTGAGGGGTTCAAACAGTTGCTCACACAGTCCCCTCCCCAGCCCAGGATCTCTCCTGTTCTCCAGTTTATATGGGGATTGTGACGGAATAACCATGGCTGTCCCAAAATTAGAGTCTGTGACGGTGACTTGAATACATAGAAACGAATGTTTTCCCGGTGATGGTTAATGCACAGTTTGAGAGGTGCTGTGATATGTGTGATAGTAAACAGTTCCTGTCCATTAAGAGCTTTAGCTCTGATGGGCTTAGCTAAAAGTTCTGTGCTAAGGCCCAGTTGTTCTGCTAGTTCCCAGTCCATCAAGCTTTCATCAGCCCCTGAGTCTATGAGCGCCTTGAGTTCAGTGGTGGTGTGGTGCATTACCTGGACTGTCGTGAGAGTGCGTGAGGTGGTGCCTGAAACCTTGAATTCACTCACCACCATGGTCCGTTTGGCAGTGCAGGTGGCGACGAGATGACCGGGTTCACCGCAGTAGAAGCATCGGCCCTCCTGCAGACGTTTCTGTCATTCCCCGGGTGTTAGTCGAGCTCTTCCTAGCTGCATGGGCTCTCCCTCTCCTTCCGGATGGGAATGATGACGATGCTCTGGCGGTGATCGACGGGTGGTTGACCATCCTGGTGCTTGAGTGCGTAGGGGTCTCTCCATCGTTGTCGGTCTCGGAAGACGTTGCTGCCTGAGTTGACGGGTTCTGTTGTCTGTCCGGATTGCGAGTGCGATGAGTGAGTCGAGATCTGTGGGTAGGTCCAAGGGAACCAGAAGGTCTTGGATAGGAGCTGCCAGCCCCTTCAGGAACACGTCGTATAAGGCTGTTGTATTCCAGCCACTCTCCGCCGACAAAGTGCGGAAACGGATAGCGTAATCACAAACGGAGTCGTTGCCCTGTCTCAGCCCGCTCAGCTCCCCAGCTTTCTCCCGGTCGGTCGTTACCGGGTCGAAAGTTTTCTGCAGCGCCGCTTCAAAGTCTGTGAGGGATTGGCAAACTGGCGAATCCCGGGCCTACTCTGCCGAGGCCCATGCCTTGGCTCTTCCGGTAAGGTGGGAAATCATAGAGGCAATCTTGGCTCGGTTAGAAGGAAAAGCATTGGGGTTTAGTTCATAGTGTATGGAGCAGTCTATGAGAAATGTTTTGCATAATCCTAATTCACCAGCGAATCGTGCTGGTGGGGCTAACTTGCATCCCGCTCCAACGGCTGGCACAGTCAGGACGGGAACCAAGGGTGTAGCATCCGCTGCTACTGGAGGCTCGGGTGCTGTAATTGTCATCTGCACCAGACAATCGTTCAGGCTCTGAAGTTGTGTCGAGAGAATCCCCATCTGGGATGCCATAGCGGTCTGGAATTCCTCCTGACGGGAGAGCCGGGCTTCTTGGGCTTGCAGGACTGCCGTGAGTTGTGTCATCCCTGCTGAGTCCATACTGGCCGAAGTGTAATGTCAGGCCTGGACTGGAATGAGGACTCAGAAGCAGAGAATATCACGTACCAGCACACTTTATTGATTTCAGAACCTCAATGCAGAGTGATAAACAAGAAGGCTATGAAAATCTCACTAACTATATCTATATAATAATATAATACTTGGCAAGCAATAACTGGGGAAAAAGAACTTCCTAATAAATACAAAACATACACTAGAAAAAGAAAAAGCTTTTAAACATAAACCACTCCCGAAGGAGGACAAACAAATGGCAAGAGCAAGAAATCAAAAGCGCTCCCGAAGGAGGAAAACCAAACTACTAATAAATGGGGCAAAAGAAAAGGCTCACCTAAACAGGAGGCTCAACAAACTAACTAAATCTCTCTTAACATAAATCGCTCCAAAAGGGAGGAAGAAAAACAGTTTACAAACAACACAAAACAAAGCTAAACTGGAAAACTTTAACAAACGAATAATCACTCTCAAGGAGGAAACAGAAAACAACTTACGTGGCGTAGCAAAAAACTCTTTGGCAAAAACGACAATGACTGTGGGTAAGGCTTAGGTGCACGAACAAGAACGAAACACTTCGGCACAAGACAAAGGGGAGACGCAGACTATAAGCACATGAGGGTGAAGGGAACAGGTGGAAACAATCAGAGACAATCAGACCGGTGACACATGAGGAAGGGCAAGTGACCTGAAACGAGAGGAGAGTTAGGATTTCAAAATAAAACAGGAAGTTACGAGACAAAAACCCCAAGACAAGACAAACCTCACCGCGGTGTGACACAATTGATGGATAAATGAATGAAAATAGGGTAGATGAACAGATGAACAATCCTCAATCAGCATGCTAATATATTTTCCCCAGTAATATCATTGAAACTTACCTGACTAGTCCTGCTCACTACAGCAGGCCTCAATAGTGCTGTAGAGTGAAGGATGCTGGGAATTATCTGTGCATGTGATGGAAGAATGCACAGTGGAGGGTTGAAATTCAACGTGCAGGCTGTGCTGCATTCCATACATCTTTAAAATAGAGTTTTGAATGATGTTTTTATTGTTTAGCGTTTAATTTGCGAATTTTTTTATTTTTTTTTTAATTCCTAAATATTCCAATCTTTAATTTGTTTTTGGGAATTTTATTATGTTATTATTTTATTTTGTTAACGCTACCTGCGGAAGTGATGTTGCTGTGTACCACTTTTTGTGTTCCCCGAAAGTTTGTTACTTCCTGTCGGCTCTTTTTTCCCCTCAGTGTAGTTTTTCATCACTGAGGGTAAGTCACCTGTGGAAAAGCTCCGCGCTGTTTTATAGTTTTCCTTGATAAATTACCGTTTTTCATCACTGAGGACTTTGGAACGGAGAAAAATGAGGTTTTTACAGCAAAACCTATGTAGATATCTGCAGGGTGAATAAAGACCTCAAAAACCCCAGGCCTGAGTCCGTATACATCCGTTACACGAGCAAGTGCCGGGCATTAACATCAATGAGGCGCACGGTAATCACAGGAAAATAATTGCTGTCATCTCTGCCGGGTCACTTAGACGTGATTATTCCAAAGTCGGATACGGGTTCTCTGTACCTTCCCCGGTGATCACAGCCGGCCCAAAGTGACACGGTGAGGAGGAGACGGAGCCAGGTTGAACACGTAATTAGCAAGTGGTTTCATGTAAGTGCTGTTTGATTTATAATTCAGCAACAGCGAGAAGAACCCCTGCTTACCCAAGGCTAGTGCTCCTCCGCATTACATCTGCGACTGGGAGAGGCTGCAGCAAGAGGAGGGGGGGGGGGCGGAGAACTGGACTAATTTGTGGTCTGTTTGAGGTGGGTTTTAAAAAGGGAGGGAGACGTGAGGTCCATACCTGGGCTTGGTCGGCAATAGATCACAGAAGATGGCGTAGCGAGGTTCGGGGGTGCAGTGTTTCTGAGGGTCTCGCTCTTTCTAATGAGATGAAAGGACTTTGAAACTGAACTTTTTTTTTTTTTAAACATATATTTATTGGTTTTATATAGTTTTATACATTTACATCAATTTACATACATACAAGAACCTTCCCCAACCTGAACATATGGCAGCATAAATGGAAATAAATAATACAAAAGTCACAGAAATTGCTAAGATATGATAACAAAATAAATTCAAGTACCAAAAATTACAATGAAAATACTAATTTAGTTTAAACTAAATTAAAACAAAATTAAATATATATATATATATATATGTAAAATAGAATACAGTCACTAACAAGAAACAGAGCACAGCACACATTCCTCACACCAGATTAGTCACTTCACATTTCCAATGCCTCTCTAATGTCACCATTCTTAACAAAGTCCAAAAACATCTCCCAGATACTGTAAAATTGAGAAGCTTTCTTCCTAACTACATATGTTAACTTCCCAAGAGCCAAACTCGACGTTAAGTTTTTTTGAAACTGATCTTTTAGACAGAAGGGATAACTGTCCGATTCCCAAAACCCTAGGAACTTCTCGTAACTGGTAATGAAACACAATTTCATATTTACCTCATGATTTTAAAACAATACATCTACAGTGAGTGACTGTGGAAAAGATATCATCCTATGTTATTTATTTAAAAATGTTAAGTATCTGTAAAGTAACTTGTAACTAAAGCCAGGTTGATTTAAAGGCATTAAACGGATGTTCCCCAAGTCTTTACTGCTCATGGAAATGCTAAGCAAACGAGTTCTTCTCAATCCTGTTAAATTAGTTTAAAGAATCTCAAATACACCTGTCTAGAGGGTGTGTTAGTGTGTGTGTGTGTGTGTGTGTGTGTGTGTGTGTGTGTGTGTGTGTGTGTGTGTGTGTGTGTGTGTGTGTGTGTGTGTGTGTGTGTGTGTGTGTGCGCGTGCGTGCTGGCCAAACTTTTCACCATTGCATTTATCCTTTTTTCAGGTCTTTCTGCTGGTGACCACGATCTCTCTTTCTCTCTCAGAAAAGTTTGATTTGATGAGAGAGAGACTCTGAGATCAGCAGCAACGTGCACGGGTCGCATCGGACGTCTTTGCAAACTGCCAACGTATAAAGTTACTTTTTACGTTTTTTCTAAAACAAACGTGTGTCTAAGAAGTCGTTTCCTTCAGGGATCGAGCAACGTTATTCCTCCTCTGAACGCATCTTTGATGAGGGAGGTGTTTTTTCGTCAGCATGTGGCCTGGTTTCTCCTCCGCTCAGCTCGGTACATACCCGATTCTCTCTGGCTCCCCATGGGTGCAATGATCCCCCAGATCATCCGATATTCTGACGCCCTTATAAAGCTAATGTGCTGATTTTACGTTTTCAACCTGCCGTGATCCCCCTTGCAATCCCCTCTTTTCCCTCCGGTTCCGCTTTCGCACTCAAGTGAGGATCCGCTGGCGCTTTGATCACAGTCCCCCGTTAAAGGTTTAAAACGTCTCAATTCCTGATGATTGTTGGGGCCTCTGTGGTTTACTTTAAGCATTTCCCCATGCCCCCCTGTCCAAAATTCAGCGCTCCCTAAATGAGGCACCCTCTCTCCCAGCTTCCCATCCCGCCGCTGCTTTCAAGTTCCCCCCCGATTGGGTGCCGCGGCTGTAAGCCCTAGATTTTGTCTCCTCCATCTTTGTCAAGCCCATTTGCCAAATACAAAAAAGGCCCAGTAAGCTCGGTCTTCATCGCTGCTCTCCAAAGTAATCCCCAGATCTCCCACTCGCTCGAAAATCAATGCAAAGGTTGGGATGAGGTGAAACTCCCTTCTTAACTCATCGGGCTGGGAAGTGATAAAGTCTTAGGAACACTTTTTTTGTGTAATCGCTGTGGCTCCATGATGAAACTAATTGTCCTATTTCATGCAGCTTCAGACTGTCCTTTATCAACAGGCAGAAAAACAAGTGGAGAACATGCTGGTGCTTTGATGAGTAACTTACTGGTACTCCCGCCAAATTAAGGGATTTTAGATAAACAAGCAGATTGAAGTCTCCAAAACAAACGGAGAACAACACACTGAGGAGTTAATGGTTACTTGACTTTTTAACAGAGCAACAATAGTATCTGTCACTGGAGTCGTCTTTCTCACCACCTGTCAATTATTAGACAAATATTAGCTTAACTAATAGCTTAACTTCAAGCCTGAATCTGTAATAACTGTGTAAGCCACCTGGGCTGTGATGTTTGCATGTCTTGTTTGAAGGTGGGTTTCTGGCCACCGGGTGAATTTGAGTTCAACATCAACTTTCCTTTCAGCTTTTTGGGGCTCTTACACCTCTTGAAGGAAAAATCTAATTATTCAGCAGATAAAAGTCTGCCAAGGTAGCAGACAGTTTATCAGAGGTAAGAGAAACACACTGAAAGCTCCCTAGAGGATTGACCTGGTGGCCTGAAGGTCCAAGAACTGACCCTGATCCACAATGTTTCCAGTTCACATCTGACAAGGATCTCAGTTAAATACCTTCACCGATTTCTCTCTCTCTCTCTCTCGATTTCCTGTCAGTTGTACAATCAATGCATTAAATGGCCAAAAAAATGAATTTAGATTTCTATCTGTGGGAAAGTAACCCTGTTTAAATGCTATATATCGTCATTTGATCAATTTATACCATAAACATACTTATAAGAGCAGCTTTCAACACTACAATATGGTAGTTCCATTATTTAAACCAGCTATAAGTTTGCTTTGTTTGCCAAGGTAGCAGAGAGTTTATCAGAGGTAAGAGAAACACACTGAAAGCTCCATGGAGGAGTGACCCGGTGGCCTGAAGGTCCAAGAACCGACCCTGAACCACAATGTTTCCAGTTCACATCTGACAAGGATCTCAGTTTCATATATTCACCGATTTCTCTCTCTCTCTCGATTTCCTGTCAGCTGTACAATCAATGCATAAAATGGCCCAAAAATGTGAGTTCAGGTTTCTCTCTGTGGGAAAGTAACCCTGTTTAAATGCTATATATCATCATTTGATCAATTTATACCATAAACATACTTATAAGAGCAGCTTTCAACACTATAATATGGTTTTTAATGCAAATACAATGTGTTGCTTTTGGATATCAGCTCAGACATAACAGTTAGTTACACAGGTCCAAACTGCTGCCTCTGCATCAGTGAGGTCTGGTTGAAGAAGAGGGCCGGTGCTGGGACAGCACTAACTCTGCCAGGCAGCCTTGGCTGCTGTCGGCCTGACGGAGGCTCCAAGCCAGTGGGGGGGGATGTTCCGCTACAACCCTCTGCCCTATGCTCTGCCGTCATAATTAATATGTTGTTGTATCAAAGTTGAAGCATTTGCCTCGGAAATGTCCCGCGCCCACCAGCCCCCTTATTAAAGACCTGACCTCCAAGCAGCTGAAGGTTGCTCTGCAAACTTGGCACACCCCCGAGTGAAAACATCTGCTTTCCTCCCAGGCAGGACCGCCGCGGACCCCACGTCGCAGCTGGTTCCCACAGCCCGGCGAGAGAGAGCCCTTCCCCTGTCCTCGCTTGCTGACCCCCACATTTATATAAACCCACCCCCGTCGCCACCGAGACCTCCTCAAGCCTTGGGCCCCGGGCCTGGACCTCTCCATCACTTCACCCCCGCCCCTGTCCTCGTGTAGCACCGTGCCAGTGTGGTCACTTTACTGCTGAGAGGACTGCTCCTGTCTTGTTATCCCCACATCAGGGCCTGTCGAGAGGAAGGAGGGATGGAGGGCGGAGGGGGGGGGGGTGAAGGAGGCATCTGCACTGCTCCCACAAAGCGGCGACTGTTGGAACGCTGACAGAAGCATCTGTCATCCCCTGCTTTCACACACTCACCTGCTGTCCGAGGGCCGGACTCGCACTGTCTTCCCCCTTTCTCCTCCCTCCCTCGCTCTCTCTCCTCCCTCCCTCCCTCTCTCCTCCCTCCCTCCCTGAGGTTTTCTTGCTGGTTGTGTGAAGCTCTTGGACGCCTCCTGTAGAAATCACACACACTGTACTGTCTCCCACATTCGCCATCAGTGAATTACAGCTGTCGGTGCCGGGTCTACAGAAACAACCATGCACTTCTCTATTAAAAAATATATGATTTATGCTGTTGAATAAATAAGATTTTTAGGTTTTATCTTTGTTTATGTGTATATGTTTTCATCTATCCTATGACCCATCATGTGAAGAGGAACGTTTTACTTTTTTCTCCTTCGTCTGTGCCACATTAAAAAATACTGCAGTAGTGTTAATGAATGTACTGACCTGTCTTGTGACTACTTTATCATTCTCCAGTGGCACCCCCGTCCATTCCCGAACATGCTGAAGGTTTGCCAGCAGAAAGGGGAAAGATGCCAATCTATGTGTATGACACACACACATAAAGCACACAAACACACACACACATGCTCAAGGACACCATCGCTCATTCAAGTGGAGGAAAGGTGCCCTTCAGATGATGCCACACAGGAGTCAGTGTGTAAAAGAAAAAGAAAACAAATCAATGATTCTGCACAAAGTCTGAAGAGGAAAATCCTTCATCTATTTTCATCATCACTCACATTCAGGCTGAGGAATATCAGAAGATGTTACTGAGGAGGAGGTTTCTTCCATTTTTTTTTTACACATAAAAAACATTCTTATGTTTGTGAAATTCTTATTCCTATTCCAGAAGCAGTTGTTTGTTCGTTTTTTAAAGAAAAGAAGATTTTGATTCCTATACATACTGGAAAGCCCCCTTGTGGCCCATTTGTGATTTGGGGCTGTATTTCACAGTGCAGAAAACCTATAAATTACCAGATCATAAATGACAAAGTATTGCCTCAAATCTTTGCTTAGAAAAAACTGAAACCAGCAAGTATTTGACATTTTACTGAAAAATGTTCTGTTAATCCTTGTTGCAGTCCTATAAAGACATCACGTGTGAATAGCATTTTAGTGTTTAAGATGGTCAAGGTGTAAGTGATAAGCTATTTTATATTTTTCTGGCTAATTTAATTTACAACAATACATTATGTTTTCAGTGACCAGACTTTTTATATTTATTTAATCTGTAAAATACCTTATAACAAAAACTGTACTGGCATAAAAAGGGCTGTACTTTCCCTGTGGAGTAGAAGTATAAAATTGCATGAATTTGAAATATTCAAGTAAAGTAAAAGTACCTCAAACCTGTAGTACTGCAGACAAATTTCTTAGTTACCTTCCACCGCTATACACACACAACTTAAGGTTTTCCTGAAGCTGAACAAGTAGTCCATTCATTACAGAACCATATGCATGAATTTATATCACATTTAAATTTAAAAGATCAAGACTTATTCTTTCTAATTTCAACTTCATTGAAACTTCTAACTTCATTCTAAATCTAGAACCACATTTTAAAAGAACCCATACGCCATCTTTCCACCAAGTTTCCTGATAATCCATCTGGTAGTTTACAACCAAACAAACCAACAGATATAAACAGACGGAGTGAAAACGTCCTCGTTGGTGGAGGTGATCGGCTCAGTACAGGTCACCTGCAGTGTGCTGTGTGATGTGGGTCCTGAAAAGCAAATTTGTGCCTTTGGTGAAATCCGACTGGTCCTTGTCTTGTCTTCTGAGTGGCACAGGTCATAGATGAAGCCGCCTCCCCCAGCAGGTGAGCGAGGACGCTGCGAAGAAGAAAGGCAGGTTAACAAATGAGTGAGGAAGGATAGCAGGACTGTGTGGCCCTCGGAGACAGAGTGGGCTGGGATGTTCTGCCAACATATTGTCTGCCAGGGTGAAGGATACTCACATCACACACACACACACACACACACACACACACTTACACACACACACACACACACTGTCGTCTCTCTGTAGCTCCATCCCCGGCCTCCGTCAGAGCCGTGTGTCTGAGCAGGAACCCCACCAAGCTGGCTGGGGTCCAACACCAAGGTCTCTCACCTCGCAGGCTGGGCAGGGGGCCGGGTAGCGCCGGTGAGTTATTCCTGGGTTCCACTTCTCTCTTCTCCTTTTGTCAAGTCCACCCTCCTCCGGCCCATCCTGGCCTCCTCTTCTCCCCTATCCCCCTCTCTGGGACCCTGTGGCTGATGAGCCTGTCCTTCAACCATCAGCATCTTCTATTGTCTGTAACACACACACACACACACACACACACACACACACACACACACACACACACACACACTGGACAAAAGCTTACTTGTGTAGGTGTGTGGCCATAAATGCTGAGGTCACCTTCACATACTTCTTCATCTACATCTACAGTGTTTTATCTATATAAAGCACTTCATAACTTGCATATGTACATTAACAATACAATAAAGAATATTTAAATTAGAATATACATATAGGTATTCCCAAACTATTTTAACAATGATAGATACAATTATTGATTAATAATTGAATTAATGTTTAAGGCAAAAATGTCAATGTTATTAAGGATTTACACTTCCCTGTGTTTGTATCATTGTAAATGTTATATCTCCTGGTGTTGGGTTGTTGGTTTGACGAAGTGTGAGAATGGAGGAATTCACCTAATGATATAAAAAATAAAGTTTGGCATCTTTCAGACATTTAGGACTTAAAAAATCGCAATATCAGTTTAATCAACAATTCAATGAGCACTAGTTAAAGCCTAACCAAAATTGAATATAATTTTGTGCGAACAACAAAAGGTTAGATTGAATGAGTTTAGTGCATCCGATATGATGGGAATTGACACAGATTTAGAAACACATGTGCCTTCACTTCATGTGTAAAGTCAGATTTTGCCACTAGAGGTCACTGAATGACAATGAAACAGAGTCAGGAAATCAGAGGAAGAACAAGACTTCAGAAGATTCACATATTTACCAAGAGGCCTTGTAGAAAATATGTATTATCTTAAATATATATATATATATGTCTTAAAAGCTATGAACTTTACATACAAACATCTATGTAACTTGATGAATTGGACTTGACATCAAATGTTGACATACTGTTACTTTACAGAATAGAGAATAAAGAAATTGTGAAAACTTCATTTAATACATTGTTCACATTTCCTCATGGGTAGATTATCATTGAGAAAAGAGGTTGAATCAGTACTTTGTTTTACTTTTTTACACAAGTATATATACTTCTAAATCTATATTTCTAGTAAATAATGTGTGTACTTTTAGAACCTATGTATATAAACCAAATCTATCTGGATGCGAGAAGGTGTAATTTTGGTCTAACAGCCCTTTTAAAGAATAACACAAGCAGAACGTGTTTTTGCTGACCTCTAGTGGTTGAAGTTCCTGACTTGCAGCAGCAGCCAGTGCCTTCGACTGTATATGAATATAATAAATAGATACAAAAGAAATATATATCTTGACTTGTCGGCCCAATCAGGATTTTAGTTTCAGTTTTTATATTTTTTTTTCATTTTCATCTACACAAACTTCATCCATAACCTACAAGGATGCTGGATTTCATGATAGTTGATTTCATAACCATGTATCATTATACTGTCATGCATTTTACATTTTCATATGTGACGATATAACACAAAGCTCAAACAATATAATTATTAACTGTCAGAATCAAGACATGTAAATGTTCTTTATTCATGAATTTTATAACATCATGACACGGATCAAAGCTGTTGCTTTGAAGAGTCACTGAGTTATTTATAAATGATACACATTAATACAGCAGTAACATCAATCAAAACAATATCACAAAGGAAAACTTTAGTATTTTTTAATTTTGCAGATAAAACTAACATATTTTTCCTTTAGTGAGGTCTCGAAATCAGGACTTTCTACTTGTATTAGAGTATTGTTAAAGTTTGGAAGTACTTCTTTCACTGTTTAAATCCAGATGTTAGATTAAAGGATGATGCACCCTGCGTCACATAGATGACAGGAGCAGCTACAGACCTCCCACTCTGATCCAATTTTTAGGGAACAAAAGAAAATAGTAAAATTACAACCTTTACAAAAATATGTATTTTTTGTAATTTGTGCATCTGTTGTGGGGGGTGTTCCCGCTCCCATCAATGTCTATGGCAACGGCTACATGCGTGGCTACATGTGTATAAGTGTAGGGTGAGTGTGCGCATGCGTGGAAGTTGACGCCCACTTTTTTTCTGGAGACGAAGGCCAACATAGACGATCTATGTAGTGACGAGATGCTCAGCCTGGTTATTTTCACGAATATATGTACTTCATAACAAACAATTATCGATATTTTTAAAGCCGTAACATATTTTCTATAACTATATGTGAGCTGTGTATGAATAAATTCTGATTTAACACAAATTAAACCTAAGAAACGATATAAATTAATATAGATACCCCTCGCCCCCCTGTGCCACGTAATGGTACAGTCCGCTGACGTCCTGAGCGGGAGCGGAAAACGTGCGTCCGACTGTGCGGAAAAGGAATCGAGTGTTTTCAGGTAACAACGTGCTGCTCAATATTCTTCACATTGATTATCGGTTCTGTGTCACGTTACAAGTTGTTGTTGAGGTTTGTGTTGCTTCTCACAGCCACGTGTGTGTGTGTGTGTGTGGGGGTTGTGCTCTCTTCTTGGTCACGATGGTTAACTCTGTGTGTGTCTGTGTGTGTGTGTTTGTTTCAGTGAGATCCGGCTGAGACACTGTGTGTTTCCTCAGCAGCATCACTTGTGTTAAATGAAGTCACCAGATGAAGGTGATGATGATGATGGTGGTGATGATGATGGTGGTGATGGTGGGGGGTCAGGGGGAGGGGCACTGCCCGTTTCTTCTCCTCATCTTCTCTCGTCTTTTCTCCTCCAGCTGCAGACATGACTCTGGATTGGAAACCAGGTGATCTGATCTTCGCCAAGATGAAGGGTTACCCTCACTGGCCCGCCAGAGTGAGTCCCCAGGGTCAGGGGTCAAATCAGATCAGAGCATCTACATTAGTGGAGTAACGTCCAAAATAATTAATATTCGATTAATCAAGAGTTACAACAATCAAGGGTTCGTCCAAACCTCAGATATTTAGTTTAATATCATATCAAACCCTTTCTTTAAACTTGTTATTTGCCAATTGTTTTTCTGTACTTTGATTAATCAACACAGCTTTCAATCGTCCCAGAGGTTTTATAAAGCACAAATACCAAATGTTTACTGCTAATATGTGGGTGTTAGAGCCCGACTGCTTTATCGGGTGACTGATAAAAATTGGTTGATGCAAATACATCAGTATCTCTGTTTATTTTTGCGGATAGGGAAACTTTAACTGTAGAGAATGATGCAGAGAATCTGTGCATTTATGTAAACAACAAAAGTTACACATATTTAGTTGTATTTCCCTTCTATTTGTAGTTATTTATGATACAATTTATGGTTAAGCTGTAAAATATCAAACTATGAAAACACATGACAAGAAACCAATCTTTGGATTTCACACTGTTGGTTATTCTCTTGGAAAGTAAATCATGACTTTCAGAAGGAAGCTGCTTTTACTTTCGATTCAAGCACTGATGCAAAAATCAACCTGAACCCCAAATAACCCACTGCCACATAAATGCAGTTAACCCATCAAACGCCTGAGGAAAACATATAATTTTTCCGTGTGTTGTTTATGGCTGTAAGAAAATATCTTGTTTCTTTCTCATCAGATCGATGAAGTCCCAGACGGAGCTGTGAAGCCGTCCAACATCAAGTTCCCCATCTTCTTCTTTGGCACCCATGAAACGTCAGTACAGCTCTCATTTATGTATTCAATTTTAGTTTTCCATATAGATAGTTTATACAATAAACTGCTACTACCACAGGATTTGCATGTGGAAGTAAAGATAAATCACCAGAATTCGGTCTCACTGAGCACAGAGTAGTTCTATGGAGGCTGATGAAGTTTTTATAAATATAAATTTAAAGTTTTTAGACTATAAGCACTGGTGATGAATAAATCCACATTATAAACATGAATTTAAATGGTAAATGACCACATTCAGCAGAATCTTTTATCCAATGTCTCTTCAGCTTTTATTGTGCTGTTTGAATGTGTTTCTTTAACGCCATCAATGTTTGATGAGTGTCTGAATAGAGTTACCTTGTCTGTTCTGTGTGTGCCGCTCCACCGTCTCGCAGTAAACACGCTACATTTTTAATGCCTCGGAAAGTATTAAATGGACAAACACCCTCAAAATGATCTTCCCTCCACCAGAGCCTTCCTCGGCCCGAAAGACGTCTTCCCGTACCATGCCAACAAAGAGAAGTACGCCAAGCCCAACAAGAGGAAGGGCTTCAACGAAGGATTGTGGGAGATCGAGAACAACCCAAAGGTTGAGCTCACCGCGCCCAAGGTTTGTCGGCTTCCTCTTTGTTTCCACCAAAATAAGTTTTGATATTCATCCCCCAGAAGTCCGTCTAAAGCTCGGCTGCAGCTCAGATGTCGATTCATTCCCCCTGGGTTTTTTCTTTCTTTCTTTTGAGACGATTTGTGGATTTTGTTTTTGCCTTTATCATCACTTTCTGACCCGGGGTTCCTTCCCCTGAATATCTCAAGGAAACCAAAGAGATTTCTTTTTGATGATTATTTTCAGCTGCTAGGGAGAAACTGGGGTAAAATAACTTGAACATGCTCCAGAGAACGTCTGCAGAATTGAGTCTGGACTTTCTCCAGAGTTTGCCTTTCACACATGAACAAAGCGACAGGAAAGCAGGCAGTGAAATGTATATTTTTTTTTTTCTTCCGCTGCTACGTGTTTTTGGCGTCTGCCCTTATCACCAGACACACTCTTGACATCTTTGTCTGCATCTTCTACGTGTCGGCCTCAGCTATTTCATCCTTAGATGTTTGTCTCCTTTTTGTTTTTTAATTTTTGCGTCTATTGTGTGTTTGAAACGTCATCAACACCCCCACATGTGAAACCTCATCCTGACAGTCACAGGAGTTTAACAGGAGAAACTCTGGAGAAAGTCCAGTCCCTCTCACTCTGACATTTGCGTTCTCACATTCAGCCCCTTCGGAGAATATCAGGAGACTCTCAGGAGTTAAGTGTAGGTCTGACAGCAGCTTCCAATTTTAATCCACTTTATTTTCCTCTTGTTTGAAGCCGGTTCCTCCGGGTTGTTTTCCTGAGAAGGACTCAGACAGCGGTCCTGAAGGAGAGGAGGACGCTGAAGACAAGGGGGTAAAATCCAAAGTAAGTTTTTTGTCTTCACATCTCAGAACTGTGTACGTACACCCAGTCGCCTCACTGCGTTGAGCTGCCAGTGGTTTGTACCTGTGTTGTCAGCTTCTTTCTTCTTTTGCTATCTTTCTCTCTAATGTGTGTCTGCTTCTTACTGAACTACACAGCAGACAAACGACACCTTATACTGATAGATTGAGAGAAGGATACCCCGCTAACTTCTCTCCCTTTCAAGACTGGCTTACCCCACCACACTGCGTCCTATGCTGTGTCTCGGGTGCATTCAGGTTCCAGGAAGTGAGGCTGAGCAGGAGAATGAGAATGATGAGGAGGAAATGGAGGAGGAGATGGAGATGGAGGAGAAAGGGTCTCTGATGTCTGAGCAGGGTCCTCAGGACCAGGATGTACGTACTTTGCATGCTGGGTGATTCTAAAGCCGTGGAAACCCGTTGGAAAGCATGTGACACTTGGTGGTTTCTTTGAATTGGTTTGTTTCTGTTTTGGATTTAAACTCTTTGTTGGTGGCCACACTTTTCCTGGTGCTTGGTGTTTGGATTAAAGTTTGTGGCCTGGGCCTGAGGTGGTGAATGTTTTACAGATAGAGTGATGTGAGAAATCAGTCCCTGTTGTTTCCAGTGAAATGATTAAGGTTATATAACGCCAGGTAAGATCATGCTAGTCTACTGGAAATTGTGCTAATGTCAGTGGGACATCAACTCTGTGTGACTAATAGGATACGTGTGTGTTTGTGTCTCTGTTTTACCACCTTGACAACTTGTGTTGGCGTTTTCCATTTCCTGCTTTTTCTCTTTTCTACTGTTTGCATTGTGTTGACAGAAATTTACTTTTGCATGGTTTTCTCTGTGGTTTGGATTAAGGTAAGTTGTAAATCACTTACTGTCTCCATGTGTTTCCTGCAGTTTGCCAGGGACTCAGTTTATTTAATGAAATTATTTTGAATATATTTTAACAAGCATTTCAAGATGTTTTGTCCCAGTTTTGGGAATAAAGTATAACTAAATGAGCTAGACCTGGATTTTTGGGGACTGATGCTTATACACTATACTATAGAGTAAACAAAATCATATATATATCTTAAAAAGGAAATTGCCTATGATTTTCAAAGATGGTGTCCTCAAATATGACAACGAAATGCAATTCAAACTTGATATTTTTCAGTTTAATACCAAGGGACTGAATAGATGTAAACATCTGTATCAAGATGTCATTTATTTCTTTAGTTGTTAGTGTTGCAGTTGTTGTTTGCATCAAAAGAGCTTGTAAACAAAACTAACGAAGGTGTCCCACTTTAGGGAGCTGCTCAGAAAGAACCCACAGATGTTGTTAAACCCAAGAGAGGAAGAAAGAAAAAGGTTGGTAGAATCTTTAATTTGTTTTTTAATTAAATGTTTGAATATTTAGGAAACATTTTACATGAAGGTGTTTCTTTTTCCCACCAGATTGACCCTGACCAGGAGCCTGAAAAGGACGATGCTCCAGTCAGTCCTGTTAGTACTTCAGGTAGAATCTGCCCCCTCTGATAATGCACTTATAATACTGTTAATAACTTTGTGCCATGAAGAAGATGAATGATCTCTTTTTTGTTTAATACATGAGAGTAACAGTGAGACAGCCTTTAATTGACTCGTAATTTGACTTTATAGTTTGGTCCATGTCTCACTGAGCAATATGCAGGAGGCAGGGTTTATGATGTATACTGCAGCCCTCCACAAGGGGGCGATCAACAGGATTTTGCTTCACATGGGGAGCTTTCATGTTGCCTTCTCTACATACAGTCTCTGTGACAAACGTGTTGCTCTGTAAAATGAAAGGATATTGGCATAGCATCAGATTTTCATAGTATTTACTTCATCTAATTACATTCATTGAATATTTGGTGCGTGTGTGTTTGTGATCAGGTGCAGAGGGTCCAAAACGAAGAGGCAGGAAGCCCAAAAGTGAGAAGATGCTTCTGCTCCAGCAGCAGAACGACCAGCAGGGCTCAGGAAGTGAAATGTAAACGCATGAATATTTTGAACACACAAAATTCTTATACCTTTACCAAGCTTCTAACATATTTCGCTTCTGGAAGGAAAGAAATGTAAATTTATATCAGTTTCAAGTTTGTCAAAGACAATACAATATATTCAGCTAAGATTTCCAAGAGGTGTAGACACCAAAAGCATCAAATCTCTCCTTTCAACTAAGTTTGCTCTCAACTTTTCATCATAAACATATTGGTAGATACGGATGTGGACTTTTTTCATGGAGCAGCTATATTCAAACTGCTTTCCATTTGCCTTTTTAAGCCTCTAAAAGAAATGTCCTTCTCTCTTGACTTAGGGACACTGCTGAGGCCGAGAGAAAGAGAAAGAGGGCACCGGAGGACAAGTCCAAGAGCGGAGAGGAGGACAAGAGAAAGAAGAGGGAGGACAGCAAAGGAAAGGAGGCAGAATTGAAGGAGCCGGAAGCCAAGAAGAAAAAGCAGTCCAAGGATGACGGCTCGTCTGGCTCTGACGATGAAGAGGCAGGTGTCCTCTCAATTCATCAGCAGTGAAACACCAGCATTGTTTTTTTTCTAACCAGTTTGAAATGTAAAGGAAGTCTGTGTCTGTTTTTTGGTTCATGTGATGGGATTTATTTCCACTTCAGAAAAATAAAGGCAGAAAGAAACAGCAAAGCTCAGATTCGGACAAAGACGCCCGGCGGCGGAAAGCAGAGGAAATCAGAGAGTGAGTGACCGAATGAGTGAAAGTCAGACAAGTGACGTCTCCTTTATTTTTGCAGCCAAATGCCCAAAGTTCTTACGTTCATAATAATATGGAGAGAAAAGCTAAATATTAACTTTATTAAATATGAATTGTCAACTACGTGTATTTATACTATTTATGATACAGCACTCAAACAAACTTGTCTTACAGGCCGAACAAGGAGGATGGGAAGAAAAATGAAGAGAAGACGGGAGCAAAGAAAAAAGGTAATAAATCATTTGAGCTACCAAGGATTAGGATTAGAAGTTATGTTTCATCACACTGACTCAGACAGCTTCAGATGTCACAGGTGCTGATCTCCTGAATGGCAGCAACATTTATAGAATCACCACCTCTTTAGCAATATCTCTTCAAAGTAAAGGCATGTTTGCTTTGTTGCTGCAATGCTTTTTTCCCAGTGCTTTGATTTTGAAAAGTTCCAAACATGCAGGTTTAGAACTGTACAAATTAAAAAGTTAATGTGAACCTTTGTTATGGCTCATAATTCTCTCACATGGTTTTTTGGGCGTTGCTTTCAGAGAATTTCAGTGTAAAGGTCTTTTCTCTGTAACTTTTTTAATCCACGTGTCATTGCTTAGTTCTGTGAACAATAACAATGACAGCTGAAACATTTCCATGACAATGTTGTTTTTGTCTTTTCCCTCAGAACTGTCGACTGACTTGAAACTCCAGAGACTGCACAGCGAGATCAAGATTTCACTGAAAATTGACAACCCTGTAAGTGCATCATACATCATTCAGCTGCTCACAACTTCTATAAAACGATGTCTGTCCATTTATCCGGTTTGAAGTGAACTGACGAAACCCAAAGGCTCAGACTCCCGTCCCTGTGTCTCCCCCCCTCTTCTCCTGTCCACCTCTGCAGGATGTGAAGAAGTGCTTGGACGCATTAGATGAGATCGGCGCCCTTCAGGTCACAACCCAGCACCTGCAGAAACACAGTGAACTCATTGCCACACTCAAAAAGGTAGAATGATTCCCTTCAATAAATGTAGAACCACTACAATCCAAAATGAATGGGATTTTTATTCAAAACAGACACTAAACAATGTGAGGTTTGCTTTTATGTGGCTGATGTGAACGAAAGCACTTCACATTCTCAGAAAAGCCTTTTGACTTTTATATCTGGTGTAACAGCTTCTTGGCTGTGATTATGATGCATGCATGTTTTTCTTCATGTTCCAGATCCGCAGGTTCAAGGCCAGTCAGGACATCATGGACAAGGCCACCATGTTGTATAACAAGTTTAAGAGCATGTTCCTGGTTGGAGAAGGTGACTGTGTGCTCAGCCAGGTCCTCAACAAGTCCTTAGCTGAACAACGGCAGCACGAAGAAGCCAAGAAAGGAGCAATGAAGAGAGTTGAACAAGCCAAGGAAAACCACTCAGGTACTACTCCTCTTAAATTCACTCCATCATGCGGCCTCTTGTATTTGGATGCAACCAGGGATGTTCATCACTAACCATCAATATAGATAACTTCATTTGGTCTGATTTCATATTACAAGAAAGCTCTCATGGGTTCTATGCCACTATGGTAGAATTCTACAGAAGAGTTTTAGGGCCAGAGAAAAGCTGAGATCATTTTTATTTTGAGACTTAAATTGAATTTCGAGATTTTAAGAATATAGTTGAACTACATTATTAATGTTTATACAAAATATAACTGTTGTTCAGAATCAGTTTTATCTAGAATGTCGCTCAGTAGAGAAAAATGTCTCCACCGGAGCTCCTTCTGAAATCACATTTAAAGTCACAAGATCCAGATTTTTATTTGTATCTGCACCAAATTACACAAACTCATAAATCAGAACTAAACATGTCTTATTTTTTACATCAAGATCTGTTAATTATTTTTCCAAGAAATCAGTGAAATTGTGTAAGACTCAAACGAAGACAATCTCATAATGTCAAAAAAACGGAAAAGGAATTCCTGGATCTGCCCCCAGATCAGCACTTAAATGTAATAAGTTCTCCTCTGATTCATAACAAGTAGTTTTTGTGTAATCCTTCTAACAAACGCAGATGAAAACACAACCTCCCCAGTGAAGAAAAAGAGTAAAAGATTCATCTTTCACCACATAAACGCAGGGAGATATAATCAGTATTAGTTCTGTGAAGTCTTCACTCCTCTAACTGGATTTATTACCAGAGGAGTTGACTTTATGCCGGTCATTGATAATGACGACTGTAGAATGTACGTTTCAAATGCTCTTCATATACACAGGAAGTGCACAAGTGATGCTCGGATATTGATAAATCCGTTGTGACATATGAGACCCAAACGGAGAAAGGAGACCTTTATGTGCTGCTGGTCCGTTTCATCTCTCGTCTCCTGTGTTTCTCGTCTCATCTGTGGTTGACATTCACATTTAGTAGAAATACACGGACAGTAATCGGAGCAGCCACATCCTCGCCGAATGTCTCAGTTTACAGCTGAACTTCCAGCCAAATGACTGCCTCAGTGAAAGGTCTCTTTCTAGAGCAAGGCACGACAAATGGACAGAAAATCCTATTTATCTCCGTAAGGTCTGGGGCTCGGCATGTGTCGTCACATGCCCGTGTGAGTTCTTGCGTCTGCAGTGGTTGAGGTTTTGCAGTTACGTTTTTGCCTGACTTGAGCCTGTGTGTGTCTCCGTGCTCTGCCCTGAAGACAAGATGACAAATGGTGATACGGGCCCCGACGAGAAGAAGCAGGAGACGGAGAAGCTGCTAGAAGACGCCTCAGCGGGAGAAAACCACAGGTAGATGAACGAGAAACACACAGGTACCACATTGTACGAACTTAGTCTCAACAAACACTGAGCTGCAGGTGAATATAATGTGTTCTGTTTGATATCATAAGAAATGAGCAGTGAGAGCATTCGGTGCATCAAGAGTCACTTAAGCTGCTTTCCGACATGCACTGAAGCTTCCAGAGGGGATGTACGTGAAAACGAAATGTCCAACTCAGTTGCTCGGGACATTTTCTGGAACTTTTCCTGCCAGTCCCCTGGTTGAATATCACACTGGGCAAATGTGGGAATAGAGTAGGAAAAAGGTCTGGTTAATTCACAGAGTGTGTGGGGCGTGTCAATCACTGGCAGAGGAAGTTTTCAAACATTTTACTTCAGTAATAGTCCAAATAAATAGACAAAAATGTAAAAGAGTAAAAGTCAGTTTCAAGTATATCTAAAGTACTAAAAGTAAAAGTTATTTCAGCATGTAGCCTTTTCTGTAATGCAACTGACTCGCGGACGGGGTGTCGCTGCTGCTGGAGGAGTGTTCCGGACATTTTCTACGTTCTTCATATGAGTCATGTCTGAAAACTTGATTGTCTCCTTGCGCCATCAAACCAGGTAAAAACATCGGGTAAAAACATAAAATACAACAAATCCATTAAATAAAGGCATAACATTTGCCTGGGAAAAAACAAGTAATCAGTTTAGTTACAGAACATTCACAATGTTTCCTTGATTTCAAAGGGCGAGCTTGTCAAGGACATACACATCTCAAAAATTTTCTTGGGGAGAGAGTGGAATGATGGTTACCATGATTTTCCAGCTTTTTTAACCAGACAGAGAAGTTGAGCTCTACAGCTGACTGTTCACAAACCAGCAGGAGATACCATAACGCAGGAAGGACTCAGTGGTTGCTCTGTCAAAATGATTGATACATTTAAACATCATAGTGGCCATTTGCTGTAGGTTTCAGAATCACGCTTTTGCGCCGTGAGGTTTTAAAATTGGCCCATAAAAGTGGATAAACCTTTTTTTGTTTGCGGCGCCCCTTCCAGTATCACATGACGTAAATGTGTTGCATATGTTACACAAGAAGAGCTGTAAAAATGAAAGTCCACATCAGCTGGCTCGGAAACGTTCTGCTTAATCACTCTCTATTTCTCGGCACGTCCACCAAACTCACAGAAAGCCCAGAAGCAACAATGTGTGAGTCAGGACTCAGAGAGAGAGAGAGTCACGACGCTAACTCCGGGCTCTGTGCCTCCTGTCGTTCAATGCAATCTCTCATTGAGGGTTTCTTAGCGGATATAAACGGGTCCCGAGGGCGTGTTCCTCACATCCTGAGATATATTAGCTTCCACTGCACATCCACTAGCAATTAAACCTTCGGCATTATGATAAAGTAGAGTGGTTTCTGAGGACAGGATCTATCGCTCCCATGGAAATTAACCGGCACAGCGACGCACAAGTATTGTGACTTATTTCCATGTCCATAAAATTCAACATTTTTGAGTTGAGTGTATTTTTCTGTTTCTCAGTTGTAAACTCTGCAGCGTTCACTTTTCTACAGTGCGTACGGAGAGTATTCACAACACTTTTTCTATATTGTGTTATGTTACAGCCTTATTCCAAAATGGATTAAATTCACAAACCAAGCCATTGAAGTCCAAGGAATTGTCTGTAGACCTCCGAGACAGGATTGTATCGAGGCACAGATCTGGGGAAGGGTACAGAAAAATGTCTGCAGCATTTAATGTCCCAATGAGCACAGTGGCCATCATCATCTGTCAAAAGAAGAAATTTGAAAACCACCAGGACTCTTCTTAGAGCTGGCCGCCCAAGAGGGGCCTTCATCAGGGGGGTGACCAAGAACCCAATGGTCACTCTGACAGAGTTCCAGCGTTGCACTGAAGGACAACTATCTCTGCAGCACTCCACCAATCAAGCCGATATGGTAGAGTGGCCAGACGGAAGCCACTCCTCAGTAAAAGGCACATGACAGCCCTCCTGGAGTTTGCCAAAAGGCGCCTGAAGGACTCTCAGACCATGAGAAACAAAATTCTCTGGTCTGATGAAACAAAGATTGAACCCATTGGCCTGAATGCCAAGCGTCATGTCTGGAGGAAACCAGGCACCGCTCATCACCTGGCCAATACAACCCTATTTATACAAACTTTTTTCAATATAATGATGGGGTATTGTGTGTAGAATTTTGAGGGGAAAAATGTATTTAATTCATTTTGGAATAAGGCTGTAACATAACTAAAAGTGAAGCGCTGTGAATACTTTCCGGATGCACTGTACGTCCTGCAGTTTTCTCACTCACTCACGGACTTGTGTCTTCTGTTGAGCACCGACGCTAAATCGACAATGTTCTGCGGAAAAATGTAAGCATTTGTTTGTTTGTTTTCTTTGCAGTGCCCCAGAAGCTCAGGAAGAGTCCACCTGAGTGGGGTCTGCTGGGCTCCTCTGTCCACGCTGAGCTCACCCACTGGGATCTCCTCCTGTCCACCTCCTCTCGATGACTAATCACAAACACTGGTTTCCAGATTCCTGACGGCCTTCTGTCAAATTTGCTGCTCTAAGGCTTCAGTGACCCTCCAGCCCCGATAACCACTGACCACACGGTTTATTTTTGTACTTTGTGTTTTCTTTACCTTTCTGGCTCATCGTCTTACAAGCATCTGTTGAATCTGGTTAACGGTGTGAAGAGTTAGCACTTGTAGATCTGTAGCGCTGAGAAGTTAGTACTTAACGGGCACGCTCGCAGAGAGCAGGTCAGCACCAGCAGGACCTTTAACCCAATAGATGTTCTCTCTTTCACATTTAATTAAGGTTTTTTACATTTACACAATCAATGGTTTAATCTCATCTTCAGCTTAAGTTATATTGAAGTACGGAGGCCACAGACACCGTCGCCACGTCCGCTGTTATTGGCTGCATAATCGTTTCATAGAAGCATCACTTCAGATACGCACACTGAAGATTCTGGAGTTTGCCAAAGTTTCTTTTGCCAAGAAAATGCTTTATTCTCAACCATGTTCAAGTGTTTGTTTGAAGGTTGTGTTTTTTGTTTCCTTTTAACAAAGTGTAGATGTAAATAAGAGTATTTTTGTGCCTGTCTGACGACCTGTTTCAGCCTCCATTAATAAAGTAGAACATATAGTAACAAGTTTTGTCTGTAATCATGTTTTTGGAAAAAGGACCTCACAAAAATCCTTCCATTCTCAGTTAAATTTGACTGTCGCCGTTATTGCTGCTCCAGCTATTACTATACTGTAGTTCTATTGCATCCATGAGACTGCAGAAGAACTTTCTTTGTGAAAAACAAAGAGATTTAACTGTATTATACAGCAATATATCCGTGACTGGACCCAGTCACTCCAGAGGAGCTTCAGTTGAAGGCCCCTCGGTCCACGTAGGGATAGGCCAGGAAGTCTCCCAGCTTGTGGCCGTCTTCGTCGTAGTGAAGCGTCCGGAAACACTTGTCACAGAAGAGACATGGGTGACTGGGAGCAAACTCATCGTTGGTAGTAAACCATCTGCAAAAAAACAAAGATGTGAGATGCAGTTTAAAAAAGTCCAAAGCTGTCATATTGTGTATCTTTACTCGTTTTAATACACACCTTCCAATGAAGATATGGCAAACGGCACACTTCTGCGTGGCGACTCTGTGTTTGTGAGTGAGGAGCGGATACAGCTCCTTGTCCAGGCAGTCGTTCTTGTGCGTCAGCCTGAAAATATGGGAAGATGGGAGGAGAAGAAAAAGGGGCCAGGCGGGTGTGAGTGATGCGAACAGAGATTTGTCTCACATTTGTAATGTTAAGAGCTGCTTTCATGTGTGGTTACCCTGTTCGCACCAGCTAATCGACTCGTAGACATTTACGATGTATTAGTGTGATGAAACCGAATGAGTGATAAAGTCTTGTGACAGAAGAATCCCATCTGAACACGAGGTGCTTTTTTTCCGATATGCTTGTGGAGATGATTCAGACAGTATCCTGTTCACATCAGGAGTTTAACATTTCATGAAGGTAACTCAGTTCAAACAGGCTAAACTAATCCTAGATGATCTGCTCATTTGAAGTGGCAAATTTCCATTTTGCAAAGTTCATAAGCCTGAGAACAGGTTCTTAAATCAGCTGATTTGACAATCAAATTTAAAAGAAATACATCGGTTTAGATCTGTTCACTCAACATAACCTCATCCTCTACCTGTCTCTGCTTTGACTTTAACCTTTAGTTCTACTTTTGTTTTACTCAGTTGCAATGCTTGTTCCAATCATGCCTGTTTGCGATAGGCTGTTTGCTTTGCTGGTTGTAGCTTTTCTTTCTGAAAAGGTAAATGTGACCTGCAACATTTGAGCTTAAAACAATACACAAGTGTGAAGCAGATAACATGAACTATCCTTGAGATACAAGAGCCACAGACAGACAATTATTGATCTTATTTTGTTGGTGTTTAGAAAGACATGATAAAAATGATGATAGTGATAATATATTTGGCGACCTCAACGTCACCTTTGCCTTTGCAAAATTGGGCATTTCGGGCGGCTGTTTATATTGAAATTTATTTAATTTTAATCCCTTAACAACTCAACAATGAAAAAAAAGAGCTTGTGAAAGGCAATTGAAGCTATTAAAGTTTTAAAAAAGAGCAGCTGGTTAGGGTCAAAGAACAAACAAGTGGGACCTGTCTGACAGACGGGGGGGTTATCTGCTGAAGCACTCATGTCATGTGCTGGAGGAGAAGATTAACAGGAGAATCTCACTAATGTCAACCTGCTGGTGGCGCTGCAGCAAAGTCAGGGGATCACAGAAGTTATTAGGATGATCTGCTGGTTGAAGACTGTTCAACTCTGCCAGAACCCTGTCTGCATTAACTTTAATAACCCTCGTGTTTTAGATGTTAGAGCCACTCAGAGGTAAAGGGCTGTTATGGCTGATGCTCAACACTCTCTTCACCCATAGTTTTGTCTCCTGCCATGGGAAAGTGGGACAGACATGACATCTGAAAACATAACACCTCAGGCTTCAGCAGAAGAAGCACATAGTACTCGCTGCAGTATTGACCTGACGTCTGTGATGATGACGAGGTGTTCACAGTCTCCCTGGTGACAGTAGAGGTACGGGAAGCCCACTTTCACATTCAGATCCGCAAAGCGCGTGTCCTCCATCTTGGCCTGGCTGTAGGACGGGAAGTTGTGGCTCTTTGCCCATTCAATCGTCGTCCTGTCGTGAAAAGGAAGTAGATCACAGATATATTCATTTGAGGTTATACATCACATTATGCTCAGTTTCAATCCCGAGGTTCTGCTGGCATCATGTTCATGTCTTTCTCATGAAATGGTCTTTCAGTGACAGAGCTTTTTTGTCAGACTCATGATTTCTAAAGGGATATATGTCTCTAGGGAACAGATCATTTGAATACTGTGATATTGGATTTAAAGTTAATGAATGAAGACTAATTAGCCAGAGTGCATTCTTTGTCTTCTGCTGCAGCACTTCTCCAATATCTCTCTCTCTCTCTCTCTCAGCACCAGTTTTTAGGTTGACTCCAAACAAGCATCTGATTCATGATTCGTTGCAACAAGCCGACATGACCCTGTGGAAATGCATCCAAGACGTCCTGGGATAGCCAGGGACACATTGTGACCACATTGAAGTGTAAATATCCCAGGTGAGGACGTGGGCGCCTGCAAATGGACGCTTGAGCTCTCCTGCATCAGCCGCGAATGTACAACACAGCACATGACCTCCATCAGGCGCTTTTACGTAACATTGCCACAGATCGACATACAGTTTATGAGACCGCACATTTTAAACGGGCAAAAACATTGTTACAGTTGAAAGTTAATGAATGAAGAATAATGTCTTCTTGTGGAAGCGAAGCAAATATCTTCTCTTACAACAATTTCCCAACTGAAGTTTTTACGGCATTTTATTGTGAGAATGGAAGCGGATCAACAGCAATGTTCTGCCCTAAATCCTGTGGCCAGTCTGCTTATGACTACGATTATTGTAGATCAGTGGTCGCCAACCTTTTCGAACCCAAGATCACTTTTTAATTCCAAACGTAAGCCGAGATCTACCACCCTGATATCTTCCAAAAAAAACACTAAGGGGGGTCATATTTATTATTTTTTGCAATTTTTGTTAAAGGCTGAATGTACAAGAAATAAATATACACAAAAAGAGGCAGTTATGCAACTTTTTCTATTAAATGCAGAATATTCAAATTAATATCGATTCATATTCACAATACACAATATGTAGCTTCTCAGTTCCACATCATGTTCTACAGAGGTGCTGCTACTTACATATCGGCTTTGATTTGAATATGGCCACAAATATGATTATTTCCTTGTATGAAAGAAGTCCCTTGTACTCAAATCAATACCAGTACTACACAGTATGAAGTTATGCATCTTCCGCTCTTGCAAATATTTCACAATAAAAAAACCTTGTAAACAAGGGAATAAATTGCATCAACAGAAACAATGGAGTGCTTTTATTTTGAAAAGGCATACAGAAAGTGTTGCAATGATTTGTTTGTGACAAACTCATCAGAAAAACAATAAAACTCAGGTGAGATCATTTTCTCTGTTTATTCTGCTGTGAACCACAATGTTTATCTGTTTACGACACAAATGTATTTGCAACACTTTCCGAACCTGTTTGAAAGTGAAAGCACTCTCGGGAATCCACTCATTTGTTCCAACCGGGCTTTGATTGTTATCGACAGACCGAAAGATGCACATCTTCATACCTGACATTTTGTTTAGTACATGAACCAACTTGTCCTTGAAGGAAACACAGGAGATAAACCAGCAGCTCAGACGCCAGCAGCAGACACACAGCGTGTGTGAAATACAGACAACCCACACACAGCTGATCTGCGGCAGCAAGACAACCAGTGAGTCCAGAGAGTCGGGGGATCGGCAGTGAAGACTGGGAGAGCGACTGGTAGATCGAGAGCGACTGGTAGATCGAGATCGACGGGTTGGCGACCACTGTTGTAGATAACATGAGCAGCAGGCTGGGACTTTTTAATCCGAACAGGAAACACAAGGAGTCTGTAAATATAGCCGTTCCAGCTGAGATCTCCTGGTTCTACATTAATCGTGGAGTGACCTTAAACCTGGAGCATGATGCTTTAATGAAAGAGAAACGTATGGTGAGGGCGTTTTTTTCCCACCACTACTTTTGTAAATTTATCAAGAAATAATTATCTATGAACAAGTGAAATTTAGCACAGACCCCGATAACGATGCAGATTTTGGACAATATTCATTCAGAAACTGGACGGTGAGAAATATTCCTTTCAACTAAATGCTTTTGATATTTGGATGTCAGCACTAGCCCTCCATTATTTTCTTTTAACCCCACAAACATTTAAATTGTTAGGGTTAGAGACAGAACTTACATGCTGATGTCTTGACACTCCGGGTACCGCATGTCGTTGTAGAAAACGCCTTCGAAGAAAAAGAAAGCTGACTTGTAGTGATCCTGAAAACACAACACATGGAAATATCAACCTCTGTGTATCCAGCGTATGACAGAATAAATATGGACGGATCTTGCACGGTGCTTGGAGTTTCAGAAGTTTTCTCACTTTGCTGATGAAGTCTGGAGCGATGTTTGGCGTGTTGCTGAACTCGCCGCACACCTGCAGGTCGCTGACGCAGCAAATTGCGTCCCTGAACTCCGCCAAGCTGTGGGAGCCCGTCATCAGCAAAGTCATGTGGGGTCTGACGTAGTTAAACTGAGGGGAAAATGGACAAAAAACGTTCAGGGCCGTAAGGAGTAACATACAAGAAACTGTGTGTGTGTGTGAAGATGCAGGCGTTTGAAGGTTTGACGCTTTTTGAAGCCCTGGGAAAAACATGACAAATACTCACTCTATCATAAATGGCCGGGTAGTAGACGTTGACGGTCAGAATGACTTCTCCCTCCGGCAGCATGTCATCCACTGCTTCTGGTTTCATACCATAAGTTAAACGCTCCTGGAAATCAAACAGGGAACCAAGCAGAGTGATACGAATGTCAAACTGAATATTTGTTTCTCAGCCGACAGGACTGTTCAAATCTTCTCTGTGTAATCTATGGCAGCATTTCAGGAAAAACTCCAGAGGACTCACCAGTTCATTGGCGTAGAGGTCATGTCTGTTCTTGGTGATTCTCAGAGAAGCCTTATAATCTTGTTTCTTTTTCCTTTCTCTATTAGAGTCAAAACAGAGATAGGTTGACACGGATTTAATCACACGCTGAAGGGACATATTATACTGTAGATTGTGACGGCTGAGAAAGGTTCCCACATCAGTGTTTGAAGCGTCGGGTTCGGAGGCACCACCTCCGGGTCGGGCTGCTCATCCTCAGGATGGCAACGGAGGGAATCGATACTGAAAGAGACAGAAGGAAAAACAAAGTCCTGTGATACTTCTGCAAAGCACTGAAGGATTGTATTTGGAGATGAAGAAAGTTTTGGTCTTGTGCTTGATGAGGGACTTACTAGGGCTTTTAAAAAATCTTGTAAATTATTGGACTATTATTATTTTTCTTTTACCAATTTCCCACAGAGGTAAACATGGCTCTTGTTGAAAATAATCATTGCTGGATTGAATTTAAGGGGACTGTTGCTGGGCCTTGGTGGAGGTATGTGCTCTACTGAGAGCCATTCTAATTTTCAATGGTTTAAAAAAAAAAAATGTGGTCCCAACTCTGTGAAACATGCAATATTTACATTGTGTGTATTTGTGTTGTCTTGTCGCCATGGTATTTATGTCAATAATGTAAAAATAGCAAGCAACTCTGGCTGCAACTAATGATTCCTCTGATAGTTCTTACTATAAACTATAAAACATCAATAAACCGATTAAATAATCCTTTTCAGCAGCAGCTGACGTCACTGGATTTCCAGGTTTTACTAAACCAACATTCTCGAGCCTGATGAATGACTTGAGCCGTTACTCTGTTATCACAACTGAAGATCTTTCTGAGAACTGATCGAGTTATCGATAACCATAGCAGGACTTCAAGCAGCAGGGTGTGAATTAATAAATCCATCATAACAGCCGCAGCTTGATACATTGATTGTCTTCCAAGAAAAGCCGTCCGCACTGTGTCAGCAGAAACAATCTCATAATACTCACTCGGTCAGATTATGAATAACTTTTCTTATTGTGCTTATCTAAAGTATATTCTGAGACCGACTTTTATTCTTGGAAATCATTTTCCGGTGCTTATTCTTATTCTAGTTACATGATATTTTTGACATTTAATTTTTCCTTTTATTGTTCCTATTCTTCTTTTTTGTATTCCCTGCTTTAGGTGGTCCTGTTTGTTTATTGCTTTTACTTATAATTTGTTTGTAACGATTGCCATCTGCTTTGACCAATGCATGGATCTGATCATGTTGCTTGAAATGAACAACACAACCTATTCCACATGAACGCGCTTATGCATCGTGGACTATGATCACAAAACAATTTGCCTGCTCACATATTCTACCATTACTTGACTAGAACTCCCTCCATCTCTATCACACATTCCCTTCGGATTTACACAAATATTGGTATTTAGTTGATGTGTTCAGGAACATGTGACATGTGTCTCTCTGAGGTTTCTACACGTTTCCTCCGTTAATATGTTCTTTGGGTAGTTTTTCCTCACTCTTGTTCAGGGTTAAGAACAGAGGATGTCCCACCTTAAGTCCTATGAGTGTTACTTGTGAACACAAACCAAATCTGGTTGATTGATCAATTATCTCGAACTTGGTTACCATGGTGATTCCTCCCGCTCAGAGGATGGAGCAGCTTCATGGGCCTGAAAACCCGGACGGTACCACGAAACACTCAGTTCCGTCTCCTAGTCAAACCGAACCGGAGCACACAGTGAATCTGAACCCAGAGGACAGCTGATAACCCGGGGACGTAACCCACCTGCAGACGGTCTTCAGCTCCAGCATGGTCTCCGCACTGACCCCATGCTGTTTGGCGAAGTTAGCCTCGAACGCGTCCTCGTCCTCCGGCTGGTAGGAGCAGTCCTCCGGCCTCAGTCTGCTCAGCCACTCGCTACGGAAGCCGCCGATGTGAAACGGCTTGGTGTTCACATCGGAGTATTCGTATTCTGGGATGTTTGTGTTGCTGGTCGTGGACCGACCGGACGCTGCCATGTTGTCCCGGATAGAGTGGGAAGTGCGCGGGGGATTGTGGGTAATGTAGTTGTTGAGATGAGGCGGCTGCGGCGCTCATATGCTCGTCTGGAGTTCAGATATTGAAGACTCACAATAATAATAATAATAATAATAATAATAATAATAATAATAATAATAATAATAATAATAATAATAATAATGATAATAATAAAAATAATAAAAATGATAATGAGCGTTAATTATGCCTCACACAGTGTTTTACAAGAAGGTGAAAACACTACAATGCCAATAAAATAAAATTAAAATTATAATAATTATATATAATTGTGGTAAAATCATTGGGTAAAATTGATCAAAAGTTTACAGAGAGCAGAGATTAAAGCTTTTTTTTTACAAACTTTATATTAAAGTTTTTGGGAATATACAACACACTTGTGGTATCATAGTCTCTGTATGATAATTAAATAAACAGCCAAGGCTGGCGCATCAAACTGCACCAAATTTCAAACACTCACAGATTTTTTCCATCAAGCTTGATTTGTTATTTCCCAGGGAAACGTTTCCAAATTGTAAATAAAAAAAACTGTGTCAGAGAAAGATATAGATCTGCATGTCTGTCTGGATCCGCTTCAAAATGTAATGGACTCTTTCTTGGCTCAGGTCTTATCCTCCCCCTGGTTGTGCGGTTATACGCTGACTAGCTTTTACGTAGCCCTTCTAAGAAAAAAACTGAACAACAAAGAGACTATTGGACAGGGTGAAAACATAACCTCTTTGGTGTAGGTAAAATATGATGCAATTTGTCTCCTGTTAACTTATTTAATCATGAAAACACAGCATTTCTGAGTATTGAACAGCCAAAACACAGATCTCTCAGATTAAACTGCCTTGTGGGTAGAAGACAGTTTCTAGTTTGTTAGACACCAGCTGGTGCAACTTAGACACACCAAGGTCACAGGGTGTTTCGGGTCTATGATCATCATACACCCTCACCATGGCGACCCAGCCGGGGGGGATCCTCCCCTGGCGTGTGTCCTCAGCAGTAGCTCACTGCACCATGGTTCTCTCCTCCGGGTCCACAGCCACGTGGAAGGTTTTACTGCAGCTTCTGGGATGTTTCTGGTAACTCTTCTCTCCTGCAACCCCTCGGATTCCCGACTGTCCGGTGCAGAAGCCCCTGCACAGTGTTGGGAAGGATACTTTCAAAACGTATTCCGTTACAGAATACAGAATACATGCACAAAAATGTAATCTGTAACGTATTCCATTACATTAACTAATCTGAGTAACGTATTCTGAATACTTGGAATACTTCCGGTTTGTATTGCATTTTTTAAGTGTATGATTGGCGTTGTTATAATCAGTGGAGCAGCAGCAGTTTAAACTCTCTCTCCACCGATGCTGCGGGCCCGCTGGATGTCCGGCTCCCATCCACTCCCACCTCTGTGCGGGTCTCACCGGAGGCTGAACCCCCCCCTGCGCCAAGGCTGCCTCGCGCCGTGCAGCGATCGTTTCGGCGTCGGGTCTATTTTTTGCGCTTGACGCGAGCATATCGCTCCAGGAAACACACTGAAAAAGGATTTTAAACGATATTGATGACATATTTTATATGACATAAATGATAAAGCATGCATCCCATAGTTTGTATTCCCCTTCTGTTGTCCTGGAGTTTTAAATAAAGAGAGGGGGGGGGGGGGCGGAGAATACGTAATTTACCCTCGACACCCGACATTGAACGGAGCAAACAGCGGAGAAGTTCTTGAAGATGGATGACATTAAATTGGGACGCTGTTGCAGTTAATGTTGGAGCAACAAGTGACCATATGCTTTTATACTACTGGGTCAACGGGTGATATTATTTTAGCGTCGCTTCAGCGTCCGGTGTGAACCCTGCGTGCCTCGCTGGTCTCCTGCAGAGCCATGACAGCGGAGCTCTGGGAGCGCAGGTCGGTCTTCTCTCACCAGGCGCTGGGAGGGCAGCTTGCGGATCAGCAGCTCCGTAGATTTCTGGTAGCGACGGAACTCTCTCAGAGCCAAGGTCCCGGGGCCTGTAACGGTCCCGAGCGGGTAGCGGTGAGGCTTCTTCACGCCGCCGGGGTCCGGGCGCTCTTACGGCAGCCCTGGTCTCCAGCTGCTTCCTGGGGGCTTTGCCTCCGGTGGATTTACGAGACAGTGATTAAACTCGTGAAACAGAGAAGTACCGTCATGTAATCCACTGATTTCAACAATGTAACTGTATTCTGAATACCATCTATTTAATTTGTAACTGTAACGGAATACAGTTACTCATAATTTGTATTCTAAATACGTAACGCCGTTACATGTATTCCGTTACTCCCCAACACTGCCCCTGCAGTTGAGGCCCTGGGCGTCACCTGATGTCTTTCTCCCAGACTGACAAAGGTGATGTTGTGCCTATGGGTGCTGCCTCCTGGGCTGGATCCCTGTGGAGATGGTGTCAGCTACTGCCTTCAGTACCTCATGCTTCCACCTGTACCTGCCCTCTCACAGCTTTCAGGCAGCAGTTTAGAATATGCTCCAGAGAACCTCTCCCTAGGCACAGTGAGCAAGCTGGTGGATCGGCCGAATCCCAAAAATGCAGGTTGGCAGGACATCATATACTGCTTGGATCAGGAAACTTTAGTCTGGCTGGTTCTGCCTTCCAAAGCTCTGTCCACGTGATCTTAAAGTCAGCTCTACTGTCCCAGTTAATCCAAGCTCCCTCTCTGCGTATGCCAGTTAAATAAACTAACTCCATCATGGTTTAAATATGTTTTTTGGATGACGAATGGTTAACATAAGGTTTCTCACCAGATAAAATATGTTTTTATGTGGTAGAATAAGAACCATTTAAAATATGTCTGGAACAAATCTGTACAGTAGTCTACGCATATGACAGCCACATTTATTCAAGGACGTGTCTGGCAGTTTTTTAATCGTGATGATCAGGACAATAAAGCAACTGCATGTGTTTAAGATAAAATGTATACATTTGGCTCACCTCTCCCACTCTCGGTTTGGGTTGTTCCAAAGTCAAAGTTTGGGATCTTCTGATTACATGAAAACAACAATGCCTTAATTAAAGCAATCAGGCCAAGATTCATTCAGTAGTACAGAATACAGCATGATCAAGGTAACATTGTAAGAGATTCAATCATGATCAATCAAAGTGGAAATAAACATAATCATATTGTGGCCAAATGTTAAAATTTCCCTTACAGACTGAATCACAATTTCCTCTTATCTAACACAATGAGAATACACTGAAAGTTTGTTTAACATTTTATCAATCATCTAACTGTTTGTTTTGCTTGTGCAAACTGATTGAGGCCTCATCCCCTCATGAAATCCTTGAAATTATCGTCTTCAAAGAGCAAAGAGCAGCAGGAGAAATGACAAAACCACCAGAGAGAATTAGTTATGAAGGGACATCACATGCATGCACATATTCCGAAATAGTGATAAAAAAGTCAAACAGACCCTATCCTGATAGAGATCAATAAAACCATTGACTGGTCATGGAGCAACTGGGGGAATTTGACCCTGGATGACATGGTGGTGATTTGTGATGGAGACGCCTTCATATCCTTGCCTCTGTTTATCAAGTACGTAGCTTGAGTGCAGAACTTATTTGAGGAACCTTGAATCATTTCCACGTTTTGTATTTTTTCCTGGAAAAAACGCTGCACTTTTACTCAGGTTCGTTTATCTAACAGCTGAGGTTACTTGTTACTTAACAAAATGAAATCCTAAATACAACAACATATTATAAGCTTTTGAAAAACAATGACATTTTTTGTGAGAACTCTTAGGCTTGTAAACAGCGGGTATTTGAAGCCTCTTATCATGATTCAGATGTCTGCAGAGTTTTCAAAAATATTGAATAAGCATATATTCATATATATTTCATATTTTAAAGCCAGAAAAGTATCTAATATTTCTTATGTCCAGTGCAGCTTTAACTGAAAATGGACTATTTCATATTAAGACATTGCCACTGCTCCTTAAAGGGATCGACTCTGGCTGTGATGAGATATTTCTTGTCCGTGCTGATCAGGAGAAGAGAAATCCTCATGTCGTTGTTCTGTGGAGTGAGGAGGACCCAAAAAACACAAGTGGGCTGCACTTCAGATGAGGCCACTCCCGTTTTCTTAGCCTATAAATACGACGGGAGGTCTGATTATCAGGTTGTCTTCGAAGTCCAAGCGCATTTTTTTTTTTTATAAAACTCGCACTTTCACTTCTGTGCAACTCGACAAAAACTGCGCATCCAATGGAGACCACGGATGATTCAGTGAAGCAGGTAAGGCTCCGTTTGCAAGGTGCGTCATCTCTGTGCATGACCACTGGGAGTTTTCGTTTTATTGATCAGGCAACCGCGTGCAAACTTTACCAACAACTCACTGATCACATGCACAATTCCACAGTGTTGCCAGGTTTGACTGGGTTTTGATTTTTGTACAGAGCAAAACATCTGCTGTGTAGTTGATGAGAAAGGGATAAACTGGCAGAGATGCGTGGCTGTGATGGTGTTTTTTTGCCTTTACACCATATGTATGCTTTGTACTCTGCTTGGAATTAACGCTTTTTGATAACAATCAGACTGTCAGGGTTAAGTAAAATTAATCTGTTATATCTTTTTCTTCTTTTATTCCAGGTGAACCTTTCCAGTGAGGAAATGATGTAAGTAGATTCAAACGCAGTAGATTATGTTTCATATTTGAAAACGTAGAGAATCCTATTTCTCAGTCTTGACCGAACCTAAGAAGAAACCACCGTCTTCAACAAAGATTTAATTGTGACCAGGTCATTTTATCTCCCCCCACATAATCTCAAACACTGCCTCTGTTCAAATGAAAAGGTGTATCATCTGAGCATTGAGCAATACCTTTGCAGAACTAACGCTGAGTGATATTACTATTTTTGAATCAAATTATCTCACTACATGTGTAGAAAACTGGGGCCATTAAGCTGACATTGGCCCCTGTGTGCATGCATTTATCGGTGTATGGCAAGAATTAGCTCTGGATGCTCCAAAGCAGCCCCTTGACCACTGTGCTCTATTTACACACCCAAACACATTGAAGTGAAGTGATGAGTTGTCTGACTCCTCCACTTAACACCCTTCACACAATCTGCTCAGCGACAAAATGCACTGCTTACATCTTCAGATTAACACGAGTCGTACCAGAGAGAATGTTTGTGACATAAGAACAATGAACGAAAGTTTCATACAGGTTCCACGAAAGTGCGAAGTGGGAGTTTTTGACGATACTGTGCCGGCTGATGTTGATGAATAACAAATTTAGTCAGATTTACATGGTTCGTCAATTAGAAGCTTAACACCTATTTCCCATTCATTCAGATCCCCTCAAATGGATCTTGAGGCCGCTCTGAAGGAATGCGGCGCCGCCCTCGACCTCTTTCTGAACAACAGGTTCGCTGATGCACTGGCTGTTTTGAAACCCTGGTAAGTTCTGGCACGTGTAGCACACTCCAGCTGACTTTTGATGTCTACATGCTGCTGATTCTTCAGCCTGCTGGCATTATTCTCATTTCGTTTAGTATAATAAATATCATTGTATCTGTCCCCGTCAGGAAGAGCCAGAGCATGTACCACGCCATGGGCTACAGCAGCATCTTGGTGATGCAGGCAGGCATGACCTTTGACCCAGCTGACATGGATGCCGCCATGTCGTCACTGAGAGAATCCCTGCAGACGTGTCAGGGGTATGGAGAAATGGTTCAACATTGTTAAAATCTTGTATTTTTGTTAGTTCATAATTCTAGACTGGGACAACAGGGGACCTTGCAAATCTGGGAAATATGCAAGATATTAAATGCGGATTGTAATTTCTCCAAGACAATGGAAGCACTGTCCCGCTATGTTTCAATTGGTCTCTAGTTAAACATTTTTTTTTTTTCTTAATTTTGGTAGATTTCGGAAAAAAACGGGATTCGTGGAGACTCTGACCAGCATGTGGTACAGACAACCAGCTGACAGTATGACGGAGGGTGAGTGAACCACTGACTCCAGACTCTTCACCTTGGATATTAAGCATGACAGATTTGCTAATGTTAAATTACAGGAAACTTTCAATGACCGTTGCTTAATGACCTACTTCCACCCAATTGACTGGACCTTATCACATCCAGATCTGAATGCATGACATTAGTAGTTTTGCAAGCACTCAGAGGCCCTTACAAAGCTACATTTAAATTTACTAGGTTTGCATTTTACAAACCTACATGTAAATTTACTAGGTCTGCATTTTATCCGAATCTGCACCAGATTATGTAACCTCATTCGCAGATCCAAATAATTTATTAGAAACGCTTCCATTCAAGTTAATCTCTGCTAATTTCTTCATTTTCAAAATGCTGAATGATTTGTTCTTATCCAACAGAGGAGGTGCATGCGGAGCTGTGCTATGCTGAGGTTCTCCTCCAGAAGGCAGCGCTCACGTTCCTGGATGAGAGTATCATCGGCTTCATCAAGGGCGGAATGAGAATACGTAACAGTTATCAGATTTACAAGTAAGACTCCCGGAGGGGACTTCTGTTGTGAAAAGGTCCTTAACAGACAATTAAATCCCTTAACATATTTAAGTGAATTTCAATGGGTCTTAACATGTAATTTCCTCAAACAGGGATTGCCAGGCCATGGCCCTTGTTGCAAAAGAACTGGAAAAACAGAAGAGTACACACGTTCATTTTCGAGGAGGCGTCAACATGGGCATCGGATCCTTTAACCTGGTGAGAGCTCCAGAAAGTATGCAGTAATTCAGGAATGCAAAACCTAAGTAACTTGTCTGTGGAGTTTTTAGGGACAAATGAATAAACTGTTTTGTATTGTAATGAAAGACTTAACACAGCATGACAATCCATGATAAACAAACCAACCATGTCTTTTTGTTATCAGATGCTGTCTCTGCTTCCAGCCAAAGTCATCAGGCTGATGGAGTATTTGGGCTTCTCAGGAGACAGGGTGGGTCGCCTGAGCCTTACGGAATAAGTGCTTTTATAATGTTTTTATGTTAAATCAAAGATTAATTTGTTAATCCTGTAACAGGAGTTGGGCTTGTCGCAGTTGAGAGAAGGAGCAACCAGCAATAGCCTGCGCTCGATCCTCAGCACCCTGACCCTGCTGATGTTCCATCTCTACATCACAGTCATACTCGGTTTGTGTAGCTTCTTTTATATTTCTTAATATGTATAAAATAAAACAGATTTTGTCATTAGTTTGGAACGATTCATTATAAATTGATTCCCCTCCACTCTTATTGTCCATCAGGTACTGGTGAAGGAGACCTGGTCGAGTCTGAAGCTTTGCTTGAACCCTACACCAAAAAGTTCCCGAATGTGAGCAGCTTGTTTTGCTGATTCTGACGGAAGATGCCACAGACTGTGTTTTTATTGCCCTGCCCAGTGAAATTCGTATCATTTTGAATTCATTTAATGTATTTGGTCCGTAGGGGGCGCTCATTCTCTTCTACACTGCAAGAATTGCATTGCTCAAAGGAAACTTCACCTTTGTGAGTATTTGTAATGTGTTGACTTAAGATGACGCTCCTCTTGTGTAGTTGTAGTAATTCATTGAGTCTGGTTTGCTCTGCAGGCCCAGGAGAAGTTCCTGGCGTGTATCGCAGCACAGCAGGAGTGGCATCAGATTCACCACCTCTGCTACTGGGAGCTGATGTGGGCCTACTCCTTTGAACAGAACTGGAAGGAGGCGTATCGATACGCTGACCTCCTCTGCAAGGAGAGCAAGTGGTCCCAGGTATCTCACCGAACTGTTTTATGCCTCTGAACCAGCAACGGTTCTCAGGGTATTTCTCATGAATGTGTTATCTGATGGAATTTTCTCAGATCTGATACAAATGTCCAACGAGGCAAAAGTGTCTCTCCATCCCCCCCTGGTGGCTAGCTGCTTCTCCATGTTATCTGCTGGGGCATGAGCCACACTAAAAAGTCCACATAAATGTCGAATAAAGATTTCTCAAAGATGTTTTCTGTCCTTTACAGTAGTTATTATCACATAAAACAAATATTTATTAGGTAGGAAATAGAACTGTAATTCTAGTCTCACCTTGCCATAAGGTCAAATTTCTGATGTATCTTGTTTTGCCCTCGTAACAAGTTGCTTGCTTGTTTCTCGTAGGCTACGTATGTGTACCAGAAGGCTGCCATCTTGAGCATGCTCCCAGAGGAAGAAGTGACCGAACTGGGAGAAGACGTGGTGGAATTATTCAGGTGTTTGGGGGACAGGACAAAAATCTATCCACTCTTTTGTTTATCAATGCAATTAATGTGAGACGTGTGGCTCGTAGGAAGGTGGAAGGTCTCAGACTGAGGATCGCTGGGAAATCCATTCCAACAGAGAAGTTTGCAGCAAAGAAGGCCCAGCGATACTCGTCCTCCAGCCCTGTGAAACTGGTCATCCCTGCATTGGTAAGTAAATGCACAGACTCTGCTACTCTCAGTGAATCACCAAAATCATGACACCATTTCAAACAATGGCCGTGTTTTTTTTGTTGTTTTTCACAGGAAATGATGTACGTGTGGAACGGCTTCACAATAGTTGGAAAAAGGCCTGAGAAGACTGAAGGCATCTTGAACACCTTGGAAAAAGCAGAGCAGCAGCTCAGAGATGATCCAAGTGAGAGAGACTGTTAAACTTTAATAGCGTTATACATTTTCTTTTATCTAACTAAAGTGTCACTAACGAGCATTTTGTTTTGTGTAACGTGTAGACCCATCAGAGTATCACGTAGACGACCTGTGTGTCGTCCAGCTGCTGAAGGGCTTGTGTCTCAGACAGTTGGGTCGTCTGGTCCAGGCTGAGAAGTGCTTCAACCAGGTCATCTCCAGGTGAGGTCATTTTAAAGTCGACTTCATAGATTTTATCCAAACATACAACAAACAGAGACTTATAGATGAAGACCTTTTGTGTCTGCAATAGAGTTGAATTGAATGATCAAAATGTAATGTCGTCAGTGACTTGATGCTGATAGCAATTTTAGAATGTGACAGTGGAATCACTGCAATGACATTTTATTATATTTTCATAACGCTGCACTTTCGAACTCTGAGTTGACTTTTCATTTTATTTTATTCCAGTGAAAATGAGATCAAGCATGAGAACTACCTGGTGCCGTACAGCATGTATGAGCTGGGCCTGGTGCACAGGCAGAAAGGCGACATCAAGATGGCCATCACAGTGATCGAAAATGTCAAGTAAGTGTTGGTTCCAGATTTGGGTTGTGTTTCCTGTCCTTCTAAAAATGAAATTTGAGAGTGAAGTATCAGAAATATCGTATTGTTTTGCCTCCAGCGTTAACTTTTCACAGGAGCTTTTTTCTGGCATTAACACTGGAAAATGTCAAGACATTCTCCAGTTTGCTTTTTACACATTGTGAACATGTTTGTTCAAAGAGTTTGTTGGTGTTTTTAAAGTGTTACACAAGGTGCTAATATGTGATCTTCTTTGAAGGCTGAACTACAAAGACTACAACATGGAGTCCAGGCTTCATTTCCGAATTCATGCGGCGCTCAACACAATGAGCTCCTATGCGGCCAAACTCCACCCTTCACGTACTCCAGCATAAAGATCCAAGGAAAGTCTTCACGAAAAGAAGGTGGTGAAGGCGGAGACTCTCGCTCTCAACTTTCTGTGCTTCCCTAAGGTGTGACTGAACTTGACCTTTCGTCCAGATGGGGCCTCAACGCATCCATCACAGAGCAATGTATAAAAAGTACAAAAAAATAAATCTGTAGAAGCAACCTCGGATGTTGATCTACTGAACTTCCCTAAAATGTCTCCATTGTTTCCATTGAATCACGCTACAGCTTGTCAACACATCAATAATTGCATATCCTGAGATTTTACCTGTTTGTTGTTTTTACATTGAATCAACACTTTCTTGATCAGGATGATAATATTTTTATAAATTTTCATGTCTTAGTAAAGTTTAGCCTTTTTAAAAATAAATATTGTTAGTAACTCTTGTTTTGTGAGTCTTGTAATTAAATGACATGTTGCCTAAATACAAAGTGTTTGTCTTTGTGTCTGACTCTCCTCTTGATTTTCATCAACAACTGCTCCCTCTGGAATTTAGATTCTTTTCAGATGTTCAGAAGAGGGTCTCCATGTTTATGTGCTTATGTGGCACAAAAGTTCATACAGATCAATAAGACTTATGTAATTTGGTCAATACTGGGCCAGAAGACAATTTTGTTTTTTTTCTTTGTTGCGATTGGCCTCTGACAAATATCAAGTCTGACACGAGCCTCAAGACCATCAATGTCTTTTGGAGTCACTGGGTTCAAACATCTAAGAGCCCTCCGATTGTCTGGCGGCTCTAAAGGGCTCTATCACCCTGAAGTTGAGATCAGAGGTACTGACCCCTAACCCTAAACCATTGATTCCCAGTTGAGGTCGGGACCTTATAGGTTGCAAGACACCAAAAGGGTGGGGTTGCAAAATCTTTAGGGATGAGCAGAAAGTGTACGTTACCCACAACTTTCACAAATGACAATATTAGTTCAGCTTAAAATAAAAATACGACAATATTTGTTTTAAAGTCGTCAGGCCTCTGATTTTATTTGGACCCACATGACCCCTGAGGTGATGAAGATGACTAGAGACGGCGTCAGTCAAATTACAGAGCCACAGGAAATGTAATCACGCTGGTAACTAGGGCTCGAGCACTGACAGGCTCTAACAGACCGTGAGGCCCTATTGAAATTGTAAGGATTATTATTATTATTCAGGCAAATTAATTGACTTTGAGGGCTTTAACATGCTCAAATTCTTACCAAAAATTGCTGAGCCGTAAACAAACAACTCCTTAAGTGACAGTGTCAGTGGTCATAGATTAAAGGAATCTTTATGTCTTGCAAAGGTGACCTCTCTCTCTCTTTCTTTCTCTCAGAATTGGGACACTTCTCAAACCGTGTAAACATTGAGGTACGGCGAGCGAAGGTTCATACTTCGCCAAAGGAGACGATGTCATAACTCCACTGTAACAACAATAACACTTACTGAATGGATTTAGAGATTTTTCAAAGTAAAGTCCAACATTTTCACTGTGGAATAGATCATTTCAGGATTGTCACTGTAGAAGATATATCATTTCAGGATACTTCAAAGTACTGTAAAAACACTTATTGCTCAATAAGTTCTACTTCCCCCCTACTCTGGTTGGGGTTGTTACAAAGTCAAAGGTTGGGATCTTCCGATGACATCAAAACAACAATGCCTTAGTTAAAGCATCAGGCCAAGATTCATTCAGTAGTACAGAATACAGCATGATCAAGGTTATATTGAGATTCAATCAAAGGGGAAATAAACATGATCATATTGTGGTCAAATGTTACATTTCCCTAACAGGACTCAAACCCTCCATTGGCATAGTGGTGATGGTAATGAGTTAATTATCATTTTGTGGTGAACTATCCCTTTAAAGTGAAAGATCTTACACGACTCACAATTTACCTCGGATCTGAAATCATTTATTAAAACAATGAAACACACACACACTGTCTTTAAAGATCATGAACCAGGGAATAAAATGAAAGTGTACTGGTGCAGGGGAGTCCTCAGCTGTCAGTGCTGCTGGAGACCACGTGGGGTGTGTGTGAGTGTGAGCCGATCAGCTGACTCCGCCGGGGGAGGAGGAGGAGGAGGAAGAGGAGAGAGAAGATGGAAGGGAACAGGGACGAGGCAGAGAGATGTTTAAACATAGCGACCACGGCCCTGGAAGCTGGAGACAAGGAGCAGGCGGTGAAGTTCCTAAACAAAGCGCAGAGGCTGTTCCCGACCGACAGAGCCAAAGGTACAGAGCTAACCCGGGTTAGCATGTAGGGCTCAGAGTTTCCCCGGTGTTAGCACGCAGCTAGCACCGGGGGAACGGGACGGGCTCGGCTCGCACCAGAACCCGCTGCTGTGCGTTGTGTGTCAGTAACACAAACATGTGTTTACCTGTGAATACGAGTTACTGATGACGTGTGGCGTGGAGACAGGAAGCGGAGCCACCTGCTCAGTGGGAGGCCTCCGGTGTTGTGCTAGCTAACCTAGCTAACCTAGCTTAACGCGTAGCTCCCAGTACACCGACATTACACACGGTGGATGTCAGTGAATATGGCGATAAGAGTGTTTAATAGTGAAGCACAATGATGCTTATTTCCGGGAAGAGGTTAAAAAATAGTGGCCTACCTACGCTCGCGTTATGTCCCAATTGTAGCAGTGCTAACGCTAGCCGCTGCTTGTGTTAGCATCCTGAAGAGTGGTTGACCTTTGACTAGCTCACATTTTAACTTGCTGGTTCAAGATTTTATTGTCAAATGAACAGAGATAACATGAAGTAGTCACTGTCAATGAAATGCTTGGGTCACGCACTCTCTTTAAGCAATGCTCAGTAATTTCAACCCCAAAAAATAAAATAGAAATAGAAATAGTATAAAAAAGAATAAAATAGAATAACAATGAAATAGAATGTCAAACATTTAAAATAGAAAATAAAATATATACATCTAAATATATATCTTTACAGATGAAACTGTTCAATTTGTGCAGTAGTGCAAATATTCAAATGTGCTTGTTATGGTGCTGGTGCAAATATTCCGGGTTGCTGGTTTGGTGGAGTTATTGCAGTTCAGAGGAGGTTCGTGGTGACGGTGCATTGGAGAGGCCGGGTGACGGTGTACAGGTGAGGGCAGAGCAGGCCTGTGGAGCCCGGGGGGGATGTAGGATGAGGGGTGGGGTTGGGGGGGATCAGTCAGGTGCCAGGCTTTACACTGAATGACCCGGAGAGGGCCTCCATGTGATGGGTTAATCCAGGACTCACACATGTCTGAGGTGGGACTCACAAAAGGCTCTTTAATATTCAGCATGGTGTGTTACTGTGAGATAGATGGATACTTGACTGATCCAGAGGGAAATGCAGGCATCCAGTATCACACAGAACAGTCAAACAAAAGAACATAGGAATATTAAAAAGGTTCTATATTTCTATAACTTTTATATTCCTTCACCCAAGTACTGCAAGCTACTTATGTGTTGTCTTCTGCCGCTGTAACAATGCAAATGTCCCTATTGCGGGACCAATAAAGGACTTCTTATCTTACATGTCGAGAAGTCATCACTGCAGTGAGATGAAAGTCCAGCCACCAGAACTACTACTGAAGCTGTCACTGTAAAGGAGTAGGTGCTCCTGGAGACATTGACACTGCAGATGTTTTAAGTATAAGGTGGTTTAAAGACACAAGAGTTTTTGAAGCCAGATATGAATACAGATTTAAAGATGAATAAGTGAAGCTGTACAAAGTTGTGCATTGGACTAATAATATAGCTGGTGGAAATTACAGTAAAGCAGATGTGATTGAATAAAAGAGTGAAAACAGGGCAAGAGTAAAAGTTAAAATACGAGATAAAGTGAAATAACGATATTCAGAGGCAGAAGTGCCGACAGTCTGGCAGCCTGGTGACATGGTTTATGTGTTAATCACACAATTCGTCACGATGATGATAAACTGTCACTTTGAGGATCTACAGCTCAGCAGTTGTTGCATCATACCTTGTCCGTTGAGGTGGAAAGTAGTGAGATGCACCATTGTACCACACGTCAACATAGATATTTGCCTGCACCCTCAGTTTCACCTATTAGTGTCTGCGTTTGCTAGCAGGTTATAGCTAGCAAGTGAATGCGTGTTTAGGAAAATGATGCTGAAACTAGATTTTCCTTTTTGTGAGAGGATTTTGCTTCCGCATTTCAAACTGATAAACTAGAGGTGATGTCACAAAAGGGAGACCGGACAGATTCGACGGCGTTTAAATTGAGCAAATATGGAACCCAATGGCAGTTTTGAGAGTAAAGAGGTTAGAAATGTATAAAAATATAAGCAAGACATATACGTGATGATTATGAACCTGATTGCCTTCCAAGAAACCAGGGGAAGACCAGGGACAGGAGAATTCGCAACCAAAGGAGAGAGATTGAGTTGTGGCGTGTTAGTGTTGACAGGTCCCATGAACACACACCACAGGATGAGCATTGAAATGTAAAGCAATTCACATTACAAGATTGTGCAGTCCAGTAACAAGTCATGTCCAGTACCAAAAGATATTGTATAAAAGAGAAACAAAAGATGTTAAACAGTGCATTACCTAGGAGGGGCGTTAAGAGTCGGACAATATGAGTGTCTACATCTTCTGTTGTGGGATGTTTTCATCCAATGAGAAGGCCTGACAAGGTTTCTGGTAACTATCACAGAGAGGGTTTACATATGCACTGGAACCGCTGAATGTAAAGTGTAGATAGGTCTGGCTGTGGGTTACATGGTAGTGTATGACATACACTGGTGGTTTACAGGCAGTTCCAGGCGGCACAGCAGCTACTGTACACAGGGACGACCCTTCTGTAACGAAGTGCTTTCCTGTATGTCAACCTGTCAGTAAGCTGGTTACCAACTGCCTCAGTTAACCTCCTTACGCTCTATACTGTAGATAGGCTCACAATTAAGAGGGAGGTCTGTCCAAATCATATAAAGATAGAGCATCAAGAAGAGGGTATATGATCCAGTATACGACCAGGAATATCATATTAAATATATATATATATATGAAGTAACAGCCTCCTGTATTCACCCTTTTAGTCATTTACTGGAACAAAAAATTAGAAAGCTCTACTTAGGAGTATCCATTAGCGTGGCTGTGGCTCAGGAGTCAGAGTGAGCCGTCCACTAACCAGAAGGTAGGCGGTTCGATCCGCATGCCAAAGACACCGAACCTTAGATTGCCACTGACTGCTTCTCTGTGAGGGTGAATGGTGTGTGATAAAGAAGTGCAGCATACGGATGTGCTGCATGAATTTGTGAATTCGACTTGTAGTGTGAAGTGGTCGCTAAGGCTAAAAACACTGGTATAAAACAGTCAATTGATCATTCACCATAAAGTTAGTTTTTAATCCACATGTTAACATGTAAACCGGCTAATCATTGATATCCTGTCCAGGATGATGAATGATTTGTAGTCAGCAGTTTGCATAGGATGGCCTGCTGAAAAAGATCATGCCGTTCATTCACACTGACCTGGTGACTGATGCTAAGTTTTAGAGTAAACTAAACTCTGTGACCTCTTGGTTTGTTGTTCTTTCCCACTCTGTAGTCACAAGTTTCCCCATTGGGTGACTAGAGCCAGGGCCTCCCTCACAGTTATTTGCAAAAAAAAATTCCAAAATTGATTTTTCTGGTTATTTTCTTGGCCCTGACCTTTTTATCTTCTATTGATAAAGCTTCAAATTAAGAGCTTTAAAGTCTGGATGTTCCAGCCGGAACTTATCGCAAAATTTTAACTGTGAATGCTTGTCCTTTATTTTTCCTGATTAAAGCTGTGCTTACTATCTAATTTAGAGATATGTATTAGAATTGCTTTGAATTTTGATTTGTAAAGGCAGATTTACATTGTGTTAAATCAGTTATTAGATGAAGTCTTACTGCAGTGATAAGGTTATTTCAGATGTAAATATATTTGGAAGGCTTTTCTTTAGGAAGTTGTTACAAATTTGAACATGTACTTTGTTAAGCACTGAACATAATGATTTGCTATTAATCTTCATCTCATGGCTTCTTCCTCTCTTCTTCAGCTTTGTTGGATGCATTATCGAAGAATGGGAGCTCGGCGGGTAATGGCGCATACAGAAGGAGACCAGCAGAAAGCTCAGATAGCACCGGCGGCCGGTCCGAGAGGGAAGGCAAAGAATCTGGTGGAAGTGATTCATCTAAAGGCTTCACCAAAGACCAGGTGGAAGGTGTGACTAGGTAAGAATTCAAGCGTTTACTACGCCCTCCCTTTTCATGATGTAGTTCAGTCGCAATAAAGCTGTTTTCAGACGTGAACCCTCATTTAACATATGAAGAAAACAGCAAGACGCAACAACAGGAACGTGTCCAGGCCATTCAGGCGTGGTGTCAGGGTTTATCATGACGAGGCAGGACATGATATATAAATCCTCCTGATAAGATCAGCTCTTGTCACTAAAAGCTCTTGAATCTCACTCCCTGTCCAAGCTGACATCTTGGTCCGCATCTCTTCTACATGTATGGCTCCTCTTTTTCATCATAAGACATTTGTATTCTTTTTGTCGTTTTACCGTTGCATGTTATTCAGACTCTTTCCTGCTGTATGCTCACATTTTCTGGCAAGAAAAGTCCTAGAAAATGTCAGCAGCTACTGTCTCGGGAGCTCGGGACATTTGCGTTCCCACACAGAGACCCTCCAGATACATTTGGGTAGATGTCCCGAGTTCAGTGCATGTCTGAGCGCAGCATAATTGGTACTGGAGACTGTTACACTTTAGTCGGCCATTTTGCTGCCCTGTGAAAGCAGCACTGTTTCTATCACATTCAACTAAACCTTTCATCTGGGGCTTAAGGATGACACTGTCGTCGCTGCAGTGTTTTGCACACAGCTATTGCTATGGGAATGTTGTGTGTTGCACACGAGGGGTGTTACAGACATTTAGTGGTGTGAACTAGATAGCAGGTAACCACTACATGCTCCAATTTTAGACCAGAATTAGAACGTGTAATGCAGTAGCTGCGTATCACCCACATATACCCTGTAGTTACATCATCAGGAAATTGCTGATGGTAATGCGAGTGTCTGAAGCGATTTGTGTTTGTCTCTAAGATGAACGTGTTCCTGGTTGTTATGCAGTCCTGCCAGTGAATTATTATAAAACTTAGTCACTGAACCTTTCCCTGGTGTGTTAAAGGAAGTCCTCAGAGGAATACTCAGTGGGTTCAAAATTGCATCATGTCTTTTATAAAGAACAACAACAGAAACAGACTTGTTAATTATTGTTGTTTCATTAAAGTCTCTTGGGACTCCATCAGTAATCCTACTGCTGTCATTATTTAGTGATTGGTAATAACTTTAAACTTTTGTAATATAAATGCAGCAGCAGAACATTCACATGACAAACAGCTTTTCTTAATGTTTAGTGTCGTCTGTGTGAGTGTAGAAACTTCAAATCAGTAAACCACAGGGGATATAAAGCTTGGTCATGCTGTGAACTATTTTTCTCTGGAAAACATGGTTAAATGTCTCTTGATTCTTTGTTAGTAATCAGAATCAAGTCAGAATCATCGACATGTTTCTTTGACTGACACTGTTGTTTGGAAAGGGAGAAAGAAGGAGAGCACCTACATTTAAAATATAATCATTTTTTCACACTTCCTGTCTCTCTCTTTCAGAATAAAGCGGTGTAAGGACTACTATGAAGTACTCGGCGCCAGTAAAGAAGCCAGTGAGGATGAGTTAAAGAAAGCCTACAGGAAATTAGCGCTAAAGTACCATCCGGACAAAAATCATGCACCCGGAGCAACAGAGGCCTTCAAAAGTGGGTTCAGTGCTGCATCTTTGTCATTTGATATTGAAAATACTGTATGTGATGTAAAATAGGTCAGCTTGTTTAATATAAATTTGACAACTGACTCATAGCTGTCTATTCTAGTAAAGTTTTTACTATTTTGTGGACTTAAGACATCATCTTCTGTAAGACACTACAGAGACAGATTTTCATGACTGGTTAAAAACCTTGTTAGTGTATCCTACGTGACCCAGTCCTTTGATTATCTAAGAATTTATATCTCAACCATGTTGTACTCCAGAGATTGGTAATGCTTATGCAGTGCTGAGCAACCCGGACAAACGACGGCAGTATGATGTGACGGGAGGGGAGGAGCCAAGCCCCCCGGGTCACTCACACGGAGCAGGCTTCGACTTCCACAGGGGCTTTGAGGCCGACATCACTCCTGAGGACCTCTTCAACATGTTCTTCGGGGGAGGTTTCCCTTCTTGTAAGTGCTCGAACACATAAAGGGCTTCATAACTCATCATTTCCACTTATAATTATGACCTTTTGCTGTTTTTCCTTTAACTATATAAATAACTTGAGAATCTCCCTGAGAATGATGCCATGTAATCAATTCAGTACTTTTTGCACATTTATTGGTGCACACCCTACCTACACTTAGAAGGAAAAATGAATGGGCTCCTTTATATGGCCACGCATGACAAAAGCACTTGAATGCAGCTCTCTGTAGAGCTTAATTTGTGACTAACAGGATATATTACCTCTAGTGTAGTGCCCTTGGCAATAATGCTAAATTTTGCCACCACTCGTGGTTCTGAAAATTGGGTTGACATCTAACCGATAAATGTGTTCTGTTTCATTAAGATGTTTGGTACTCATTTGTTTACCCTGATTACACTCCTGGCCTAATGCTTCTAGCATGAACATAAAGTTGATGTATCCTGTAAACTTGTTTTTGTAGTATTTATTAATATTATTTCTATCTGCAGCAAGTACACACACCTTCACCAACGGCAGAACGACCTTCAGCCAACAGACAGATGCCCGACAAGAGAGAACAGAAGAAAGAGGAGATGTGCGTAGATGGTTTCAGTCCTTGTATCTTCAATGTTTTAAGAAATACATGCATTGTTATTAGCACACGTGTAATACTTCACATAAATAACACAACTCTGCAAAGCTACATATGTTATATTCACTATATATTGCCTGTGCTGCTGAAAATGAATGATTGTGTTTGTCCCCAGGGTGGTTTCTCAATGTTTATCCAGTTGATGCCCATCGTGGTCTTGATTTTAGTGTCGATACTGAGCCAGATGCTGGTTTCTCCTCAAGCTTACAGCCTCTATTCTAGACCGTAAGTGTACACGCAAACGCACACGCACACAGAGAGAGAGAGAGAGAATTAGTCGTTTGCTGATGTCTGCAACTGTGGGCTGAAATTCCCAAATCCTTTAAGTGAAATTCACTTATCCGATCTTAACAATTGATTACAACAATCGTTTCATTAATTGTTTACCTGCCATATTTGAAACATACAAATTATGCACTCTTCAGAGGTTGTTCTTATCCTACCTCTATTTAACTTTGCATTTATTGTATCCAATTAGATGCTATTTTCAATTCTTTTTTTTGTTGAAAATGTGATCTGTAATTTACAGAACAGGATGTTAGAAATACGTTAATTTTCACACCTCGTCCCCCCCATCTCTTCCAGGTCCACGGGTCAGACCTTAAAGCGACAGACAGAAAACCTGCGGGTCGACTTCTATGTCTCTAGAGATTTCAAGTCTGAGTTTAAAGGCTCGGCGCTGCACCAGATCGAGAAAAATGTGGAGGAGGATTACGTAGCTAATGTCAGAAATAACTGTTGGAAGGAGAGACAGACAAGTGAGTGGTTAATAAACACACGCTCAGAAGTAACTTTCTGAATTCACTAATGACATCACTAACCATGTCTCTTTTGTTGTACCACTCATGTTGTTTTCCTTGTGGCCTCATCCAGAAACAGACCTGCTGTACGCTGCCAAGGTGTACAGGGATGACCGCATGCGAAAGAAGGCAGAGCTCCTGACCATGGATAACTGCAAGGAGCTGGACAGACTAAATAGCCTATTCAGAGGAGGATGAGCTGGACGCTTTTAGGTCATGTAAATGTATATGAATAGATGTGTATGTTCATGTTTTTTTAAAGAAGAGTCTTTACACTAGGAGCAAAATCTTAATATAATTTAGCTCTGTTGTCAGAAATTTAAAAATGTCACTCTCCTCATATCCTCCACCAACTACGCTTCTTCATCAGTCCAGCCCGACCCAGGAATCGCCTTGTTACGACTTCATGAACCAGTTTGCACACTCACCGTAGAACGCTCCTGACACATTCCTTTGTTTACTCACCATTTTCCCGTGTTTTCCTGGAAACAAGAAGGACAAGGACTCTTGATTGTGTAAAGGCATGAGCTTCGAGTAGTGACTCATAAGAAAAACTGTAAGATCAACCAACAGCTTTCATCATCATCATCATCTGCGTGACATAAATATAAGATGGGAGACTATAGGTACGTCAGCTGGTGTCCTCCAGAGAAAGTCCACTTGTGAAGAACTCAGAAACAAAAGGAGAAAATAAAGAACACTGAATGCATCTTTTAGCTTCCTTAATTCAAGGTGCGGATGGAGATCAGTGGATTATGAGGAGCTATGTATGATTTTTGCCTCTTGAAAACTTTTTTATGTTGACTGCTTGACAATGTGAAGATGGTTCGGAGTTATCACAGAAGGACACTGAAACTGTTGTTCATAAATGGTTGTATATTTTCATTTTGGAATGTTTGAAATTTATGCAGTTATTTCAGTAACTATAGAAGAAAAGGGTTTTTCTTTAATGCTCGCCTAACCATTTAAATAAAGTAAAATTATTACCATAGACTGGATGTATTTGTTTCACTGATTCAGATGTAATAGCCTCAGTTCATCATTTATTTTCTTACTTGGAGTTTATCAAGTGGTGAAAAATTGCGTCATGAGATTTGTGTGACAGATCATTTCAGTAGACTGTGGTTTATTTCTATACTACAAAATAAAGCTGCAATGACAAGTCAATTATCAATTAGTTTGTCAACAGAATATTAATTAGCAATTCATGATGAATTTTATTTATTTCAGCTTCAAATATGGTAATTTTGATGCTTTTCTTTCTCATATATGATGATAAACGGAAAACATTTGACTTTTGGACTGATAGATAAACAGATGATAACAGGAGGTTGGGCTTCTGGAAACAGTTTCATAATATTTAGACAATTATAGACAACGCGATCCGAATATTGATTGATTATAACTATTAAAACAAGTGTCATTTTTGTACACCTGTTAATAAATATTTTAACTATCTGAATACTTTTTTTTATCTTTATTTAACAGTTTCACTTACAAATGAAAACATATAGAATAAATATAAAATATATTCTAGGCATAACCTCAGTTCTGATGGCAATAGAAATGCACATGTATATAACTATAATTAAAAGATACATATAAGACTAATACATTAACTAATAACAAAAACGGTGGTCAATAAATAAAATATATAATTATATTAATTAATTAAAATATCAGACATGTAGATATCTTTATAAAATTTTCAAACACATGGACAACAATACAATTCGTAGAAACTTTAGGCTTCACAATAAAGTAAATATATAAAACAAACTAGATGATAAATAAATAATTGATGAAAAATTCAAGTAAACTGTTAAAACATAGACGAAACTAATTATAACAGTAATGAAAATTCCTTCAGAATACGTCAATTTTCACCACTTTCTAACTTTCTGCAAATTTTGGTAAGAAGTTGAGCATGTTAAAGCCCTCAAAAAGCCAATTCATTTGCCTGAATAATAATAATCCTTACAATAACAATAGGGTCCTCCCTGACCTTTGATCAGTGCTCGGGCCCTAATAATAATTAAATGAGCTTAATGATGAATAGAGGTATGGATACGCCTCCAGATTGTAATGGGGTGGGGTAGACATCTGACTAGAGGGCTTCCAGTTGCTGCATCCCCGAGAAGAGAGGGGAGAAGATCAGCATCTTCTTTCAGGGGTAAATTTCCAAATTAATAAAGGCTTCACAGAGCAGGGCGAAATATAGTAACAGAAATAACTGAAGATTAAAAATTTGAATAATAGCACACGATTCGACGTAATTCCGCAGGTTTATTTGTGGGTCTCGTGAATGTGCGACAAAATTTGTAGGAGGAGAAGCGTCCCAAACTTTTACGGAAGAAATATAAGAATAAATAAAAATAAATATGATAGCAAAAATACAGTATCAAAATAAAATAAAATTTCTAGGGCTGCAAAGCAGCACTGGGCGGGCCCGAGCACATGCATTTTGAAGCGTTGCATGCGTTTTGCCTGAAAATAATAATAAAAACAAAGATTCCTTTGATATTTGACCGGCTCAGCATCAAAGGATTCATGGTCGATGTATTTACAGGAGATCGTGTTTTAATGGCCAGAACATCGTGTTTTCATGGCGTGTAATCAAACTTTGACGCCAAGCCACGGTCACACCGTGTCACTAAAAAAAAATCTGTCAGTCAGTTTTTATCTCCATCTTGTTGTGATGACACTCATCTCAATTTGAAGTTGATCCGATGAAAACCCTGGTACAAGTACATCAAAGTAAAAATGTGGAATATGGCCAAAATGGCCACTAAATGCAAGATAGCAGGCTTCCTGTTGTGTTTTTCCAATTGCACCAAGAGACTTTTTTGTTTGTCTGGTCATGATACACCTGTATATCGATTTTTGTGAAGACCGGTCAATGTTAACACGTTCCAGGGGTCTCGGGGGGCACCGTTGAGCCATTTTGCGACGACCATTGAAAATTCCTTCAGAATACGTACATTTTCACCACTTTCTAACTTTCTGCAAATTTTGGTAAGAAGTTGAGCATGTTAAAGCCCTCAAAAAGCCAATTCATTTGCCTGAATAATAATAATAAGAAAGAAACATTTGTGAATTTGAGCAATGCAAATAAACTTTGATTGATTGACTTAATGAGTAATGCTGTCTTTTTAATACTAATGTGTGAAGTTGTCAAGCTATTATTTCAGGTATCGCAGAAAAAAACCATACGAAGTGAATGTGATTATTGAAAGTTTATATCTCCATTTTGCATGTTAAAGCCCTCAAAAAGCCAATTTGCTAAAAAAAAATTAATAACGAACATTTTATGTAAATTGATTGATAGTTGTGCAAGACATAAAGTTTCCTTTGATCTAGGAAGACTGAAATCAAAGGATTCATGGTCCATGGAACATCGTGTTTTAATGGCGTGTAATCAAACTTTGACGCCACGCCACGGTCACACCGTGTGATTAAAAAAAAAATCCGTCAGTCAGTTTTTATCTCCATCTTGTCGTGATGACACTCATCTCAATTTGAAGTTGATTCGATGAAAACCCTGGTACAAGTGTATCAAAGAAAAAATGTGGAATATGGCCAAAATGGCCACTAAATACAAAATAGCAGGCTTCCTGTTTTGTTTTTCCAATTGCATCTAAAGACTTTTTTGTTTGTCTGGTCATGATACACCTGTGTATTGATTTTTGTGAAGATCGGTCAGTGGGAACACCTTCCGGGGGTCTCGGGGGGCACCGTTGAGCCATTTTGCGACGCCCATTGAAAATTCCTTCAGAATACGTCAATTCTGTTTTCACCACTTTCTAACTTTCTGCAAATTTTGGTAAGAAGTTGAGCATGTTAAAGCCCTCAAAAAGCCAATTCATTTGCCTGAATAATAAGAAAGAAATAATAATCCTTACAATTTCAATAGGGTCTCACCAGACACCTTTGATGTCTGTGCTCGGGCCCTAAAAAACTACTACTAGTAAGAAGAAGAAGAAGAAGAAGAAGAAGAAGAAGAAGAAGAAGAAGAAGAAGAAGAAGAAGAAGAAGAAGAAGAAGAAGAAGAAGAAGAAGAATGTACATAAATAGCTCTTTATTTACACTTCAGAAAAACTCCATATAAAAATAGCACTGTACCTATGTACAAACTGAAAGGATGTGAATTGTACAGCGTACAATACATGGAGAGGATGGAGAATGATTGTGGTTTGTCTCGTTGAGTGTCCACAGTCCCATCACAGGAGAGTCCCGCAGCATGGTCTCTGTGTCTGTCTCTGTCCCACTCAGGGATTAACACATGGACAACAATACAATTCGTAGAAACTTTAGGCTTCACAATAAAGTAAATATATAAAACAAACTAGATGATAAATAAATAATTGATGATAAATTCAAGTAAACTGTTAACAAAACATAGACGAAACTAATTATAACAGTAATAAAACTACTACTAGTAAGAAGAAGAAGAAGAAGAAGAAGAAGAAGAAGAAGAAGAAGAAGAAGAAGAAGAAGAAGAAGAAGAAGAAGAAGAAGAAGAAGAAGAAGAAGAAGAAGAAGAAGAAGAATAGTACAGAGGGGTAGGCGGTTCATTAAGTTAAATAAGAAGTTATTTCGTCATCGACTCAGACTGTTGAGATAAAGTCGTCAGTTATTTGCTGACGTCGCCAACGCTGACGTCTTCTCCATTGGCCTATCAGCGGTCACATGACAGCGTTAAACCCGGAAACGTCAATCTCCCCGGCTGCGTCAGGTGGGATATCACTCCGCGCTGAGGTGACGTGAAAACAAGCTGAAGTCGAACTTGAGATGACGCGGAGACAAATCACCGAGATCTAACCAACGTGAAGTCAAGCCAGCGTGTCGGGATCGGGTCTGTGAGCCGGACGTGACGGGGACCATGTTGTGCCACAGGGGCCTGGTCCGGGTGGTCCTGCTGGGGCTGCTCTGCTGCGGGGGTCTCACACGTGTGTTCGCCTGGAAGCAGGAGCCGGAGACTCCGGACTGGAGGCTCACACTGAAAACCATCCGCAATGGGATTCACAAGATCGACACGTACCTGAACGCAGCACTGGACCTGTTCGGAGGGGACGACGGGCTGTGCCATTACAGGTGTAGTGATGGTAAACAAACTCCTGTCTTACTGTGGAAAACTGTGATTTAGAAAACATAGCTGTTGTTAAAGGTGCAGGGTGTAGACTTGATCGACACCTAGTGGTGGAGACGCATTTTGCAGCTGAAAACCCCCTTCAGAACACGAGAGAGAACCTGTGGTAAGCTTCAATTGTCACAAAAACTCAAAAGGTGTTAGTTTGTCCAGTTTGGGCTCCTGTAAAAAACATGGCGGCCTCCGTAGCTAGGACCTGCTCCTGATGTAAATATAAAGTATTTGAATATAAAAGGCCCATTCTAGGGTAAAGAAAATAACTATTCGTAAATTAAATGTAAGGTAATGTAATTTAAAAACACTAGCGAAACCTCATTAGGATTATTTCATATTCATTTTCTGCCAATGGATCCAAGAAGTCATGAAGCTGGAGATATTATTCACCTGTGTTTTTCTTAACCTGTTTATTCAATACTAAAAAAGTTTTGAATCATTATAAAGAGACGTATTTATCACATTTCAGTTAATTTATCCATTGGAAGCTAAAGGATCCACGTGTGACTGCCCCTTGAGTGTCACAGTTAGACATTCAACTGTCTGCACCTGACGTGTCTATCTGCTACAACAAGATAACTGTCCGTGGGACAACCAGAGAAAACCTCTTCACCTTTGCTCCTGTCTCACAGATTACCTGCCGGTGCCTCGTCCTGGGTACAAGCCGCCGCCACCCAACGGATGTGGCTCCCCGCTCTTTGGATTCAAGGTAGTGTGTGTGTTGTTTGTGTGTCTGCTGCCACACAAAAGTGGGGCCTTTTCACAGACGCATCTGTATCTGCTTTCATGTTTACAGATATGACAATCTTTTATTTTACAAATTGAACGATACAGAGAACATGTGCATTTAAGATCAAATAATTCTTTATTAGTCCCACAATAGGGCAAATTTGCAATATTACAGCAGCAAGAGTTTAACTAGGCGTCAGTAAGTACATAAGCTGAGGATAATAATACTTAAGTGTAAGGTAATATAAAACAGTCTGTTTCAGGACTCTATGTTCTCGTTGTTTCTGAATTAGTTTCATTAGTTTCATTTTTTTACTGAACCAGGTTGAAAACACACTAAATGCATTCAAAGAGTAACCGAGCTCTTGTTTCCAGTTTGACATCGGCATCCCGTCAATGACCAAATGCTGTAACCAGCACGACCGCTGCTACGACTCGTGCGGCCGACAGAAGCACGACTGCGATGAGCAGTTCCAGTACTGTCTGGAGACCATCTGCATGAACGTGCAAAAAACTCTGGGCTTGGACAAGAGTGTCCAAGGTGAGAGGCTGAGGCAGCATCATGTGACCTAACTCCATATTTAGACCTACAGACCTACAAACGATCTGTAGGTCTGTGATTAGACTTTTTCAGTTTCTGTTCATTTTTATCTATTTTATTTATTTCACTAATTTCTATATCTGATGGAGATTATGAGATTTAAAGAAAAAAAAAAAACTTTTTAAAGATCTCTATACTGTATCAGTCTTTGCATTTAGTCAGCACAATCATATTTGTAATCACCACTGGATATTAAGAGTCTGTAGATACAGAACTTATTACCATGTTTGACATTTACATGTTATAAAATCAGTGTAAACATAAGTATGTTCATGGGTAATTGTGGAAGGTTACAGATTTTATTTTAAGTGTGCTTATGCTGTTCAAGTGTAAAAACTGTTGAAATATACTTTGTCCAGCAGGGGGCAATAGAGTGCTTTATTTAAAGCCCTGCATATCTGGATCCAGGTATCTGTAATCTGAATTACACTGATCACACTCTGATTGGTAGTTACTCCTAAAATCTAGACTGAAATCAGCGACATCCTGCCAATTGTTTGTTTTAAACACTGGATTAATTCATCTGGATTATTCTGATCAGGAATCAGGATTAAGGTTTTGAAAATGCCTCAAGATCTATATTTGAGAATCCAAATCAGATTTAGCTCTCAAAGAAGATTTTGGATAGTTCTTTGATAAATCTTAATCTACAATAAAATAAAATAAAATCCGTATTGGACACCCAGTGCGTGTGTTTCTGCTCCTGTTCTCCTCGTCGCTCCTTCATCGTTGTTTCTCTCTACTTCGGCAGCTTGTGAGACGACGGTGAATCTGCTGTTCGATGCCGTGATGCACATGGGATGTAAACCGTACCTGGACAGCCAGAGAGACTCCTGTGTGTGTCAGTATGAACTGAAGAAGGAACTGTGACACCGCCACAGAAACCGGATTGTAAAAGACTGGTTCAGAAGCCCAACTCCGAGAGAGGGACCCCAGCGAAATCCTTCTGGTTCACAATCAAAGACTTTCTCAGGGACAGAGTGTGGATAGTGTTGCTCCGCCCCCTTTTTTGTCTGAATTTGAAAAACACACGTCTGTTAGACAAGTAAATGTGAAATTACACTACTTTATCTTTGTGTGCAATTAATTATTTATATTTTCAAAACTGTGATGTTTTTGTTTTTTGAGAGTATTTGTGGGTTTTCCCGGGTTTTGAATGTGAAGGACCAACAAAGCTTAGTCAGTTTAACCTGGAGGATTTTAGTTGGTGTAAGAATACAGAGGAAATTTATAATATATAAGGTCTTCTGAGGTTTAAATGTAGCGTTTGTTTCTGTGAATGAGCAACTGATTTTCAACTCAGCATAACAAACAAATGTAACAGTCGCACCATATCTTTATTTCCCCCTATAATTATCATCACTTTACTTTGTTATGTGCAGGAAATTTTCAATAAATTATGTAAAACAAGCCACATCCCCCATGGGCTTAATAGGAACATGATTGGTAAGTGAGTCAAGAATGTGTCTCTACAGCATCTAAAACTATTTTTCTATTTGTTTTTACTTTTATAAAATCAAAAAGTATCGCATGAAGGGGAATGCACTGTGTGATGACATTGTGGAGACGCACTGGATTAAAATGTCATTAAAATAAATAAACATTGTGTACTAGAGTCATTAATAGACATTTTTGGAGAAACTGTTTTTCTTTTATACAGTACATGCTATTACAGATGGTTTTAAAGTTTGTCTTCTGAACAATTAAACAGGATTACGCTCATTTATTTAAAGTTAAAGCGTTTTTTAAATGTTGGAAATTTTAGCAAAACTACCTTTACGATCCCCAATACTATTGTTCCATCAGATATAAGTTAATTCATCCATCCACGCTTATCTAGATAATTTTTAATGATCAATGTTTTAATGATTTTTAATCAGTCAATTAACTAATAAAAATTTGAAGCTGTTTTTTTGTAATGAAGTAATCGTCACACAAAAAAAATACCAAACATTAAGTCCAGCCTCTGAAATCTGAGGATTTGTTCCTTCTGTTCGATATAAAAGATTTTGTAAAATAACATTGATCACAATCGTAATAAAGTATTAATATTTTGTCTTTTGAACTGTTTAATAATAAAACTAAATATATGTGGCATGTTTATGATGTTGAGAAGCTTGATAAACTTAACGGGATCTTACTCAAAATTAAACTTAATCTTTATATTTATTGATAATAATAATTGATCATTATTAGGAAGAGAACAGGAAGTAAATCCTAAAATGTCGTTGGTTGTGGATCTTTTACTACTCTGATGACGCTAAATTATTTGGTGCATGTGACAATAAACTTTGATTTGATTTGATTTTGATATTAAACTCAATTTTGTTTTTTATTGTCTTCCACACTTCGCCCGGTGAACGGGAATCGAACCGGATTCCACGTGATAACTCAAAGGTCTGAAGTTTAATTATCTAGATTAGAAGTTAATCTCTGCTCATCTGTTGACTTTAATTGATTTATTAAATCGCTCTACCTGAGTTTCACATCACAATGTGGCAAACCCGGAAGTCCCGGCCGTCAGCCTGTAAGTGACGGGGGGCGAGAGCCAATCGCGTTCTCCGGTGCTCTCCGTCGGCCAATGAGATCGCGTAAGGGGGGAGGAGCTAAACCTCTGGCTCGTCGGTGATTCTTTTGGCGAAACGACTTCATTTTTCGTGCGGGAGGAAGGAGAGAGGATCCGGGATCATGTCGTCGGGAGACTCGCTGGAAGGTAAACACCTCTACACGTTCAGTAACCTCGTCCTCTCTGGACTCACTTGTGAGACATTTAACAAACACACAAGTGAACACTTTTCACTTTCCCGACTTGTTTCTCCTGCAAACGCCGGGACGCCTTACATCGAAGTCTTTAAACAGCCACAGTGGTTCCTAATGTCATCCGAACTGTTTCAGTGTCAGCGTGTAACTGGTTGTTTTGTGTCATCTAACCAGGAAGTGTTGCCACAGACAGCCACACAGCAACAGACAGGGCTGGTGAGTAAACTCCACATTCACTCAACCAAACAAAAGTGAAACAAGCCCCAGGTAAAAGTTATGAGAAAGCAGGTTGTGTGTTACCCATAAGGTCAAATCACAGTCAATTCCAACTGTGACTTGTTTATTTATTCATATAAGTATATTTCCTGTCATCCAGAAACTTAACAAGGATCATTAAAGTTGTGAAAACTGACACTGTCCTGCTTTGTAGATTGTTTCGCTTTGATTATCTTGAGCTTATGAATCGTATATCAAATGTGACAGAAGTTACTTTCCTGAAGGCCGAGGTATATTGTGTTATTGTGTGTATGTGTTAGCTAGGTGTTCCTAATAAACTGACAACTCTCTATAAATCACTCTGTAGAGCACATACCTCCGCCAAGGCCCTACAATTTAACTTTTTGGAGAAAACGCCCTATCCCGCAATGTTAGATAAAGTTAAAAAGGAATGTGTGTATCCTCCCATTGATCTGGCTCTGCACCATGAATTTAATGGGTTCTTCTTTGGGTCATGCCCCACCCATCCCAAAAGATTCGACGGAAATCAGTTCAGTAGTTTTTCTGCAATCCTGCGAACAAGCAGATCAAAACACGTTCACCGAGGCCCAGAATTCCACTTTACTTCTGACAAGCTGCACCAAAGCTTTTGCGTAATCAAACAAACCAAGAATCAAAGAGATGGCTGATTTAAAAACCTTCTAATTTGTCAAACACCCCCCGAGCTGCTGCCTTTACACACACACAGTTGACATATATGCAGTGTGGTGTGTGTGTGGAGGTGTCACTTTTGGCCTTTGGTCTTTGCCAACTTTCTCCACCTGTCATCCAGCCATTGAGGACAGAACAATGGCTGCTTGACCCCCACCCCAGCTGCAGTGGAGCACCACACGCACCTGCAGTTTCACTTCAGTATGAAAAAGGCTCAATCATCCTATGTTAGTTGGTTTTTGCTTTATCTCAGGTTCACAGGTCCATAGCAGTATAAAAGATAAACACAGCACAGAGCAAACGTTTAGAAATACAACCATCACACAAAGAGTAGTGTCGTATCTGTTAAGATGATATCAGTTTATTAAGTACTATTTTAAATCATCTGTACACATAATAAAATTTGTCTGTAAACAGTTTACAGCCCTGACGCTGCATTTCCTCATCACCACATAATCACTTCTAATGATGTGACCACAATATACTTACTGATTTGTTCACTATATTTATCACCTGGTCTGTATTTTCAATAATAACAGTGTTTGTGATGGTTAAGAAAAAGCTATTAAAGGGGTTTCTGCAAATCTGAATTTCAGGCCTTGTAAAAAGTCATAGATTAGTTAAAATATTATGCACAGGTCTTAAATATGTTAATTTCATTCTCCACTCGGACACTTCCACATATCTTCTATTGTTGGGGAGTGTAGAAATCCTGTATAAAGCCAGACTTAACTATTCATATACATTTTATGTTTCTTATAGCATTCACGGAGAACCTAACGGAAACAGATGTCTTGTTGAAACCTGTTGAAACCCTGTATAAAGCCAGACTTGACTTGTTACTTTACTTGTATTCTACCTTGTTACGTAGAGTATTCATATACATGTTATGTTTCTTATAGCATGCACGGAGAACCTAACGGAGACAGATGCCTACATCAGAAGGTAAATTAAAGGTTTCTCTTTGTTTCTGTCTGCTCACTTCACTCCGGTCTGGTACTCGTGTAATACTCGACTGCTTTATTTTGAAATCAGCTCTTTGGCTCTGGATCCTGCAGAGGAGTACAAGACGAGCAACAAGCGACGAGGCCTTGCCCTCATCTTCAACCAGGAGCGTTTCTTCTGGCGCCTGGGTCTAAACGACCGGCACGGAACCAACGCCGACCGTTTCAACCTGGAGAGAAGGTATCACTTCGCTGCTGGAGGGGGGGGGACACACTGTGTTCTGAATGACTGTGCTAAAGAGCAGCCTGTCTGAACCTGTTTTGCAGCTTTAAGTTTAAGAGTCTGTGGTAACATCTTGAATTGCCAGTGTTTTCAGTGCTTCTGTGCTTAACTAGTTTTCACCCCCGTCAGGCTGACTGCTCTGGACTTTGAAGTGAGAAGTTATGATAACTACAAACAGGAGGAGGTCTTACAACAAATCGATTTAGGTAAAAACACGACCGCCTCTCAATGACTTGTGTATATTCATGAGGTATTATAATAATTAACTATTACTAGTAGTGGTGGGGGAAAAAATCGATTCTGTTCAGTATCGCGATATTTTGCGCCCGCGATTATATCGATACTGTAAAACAAAGTATTGCAATATTTTTTAAATTTTTACTTTTTAAATTTTTTTTTTACAATTATATATGTAACAGCCCCTGGCTGGCAAAGCATGACAAGAAGAGTTACAGAGTTTAAAAGATACCTAGTGTGTATGCGGAAAGGATGTTCTCCACTGCAGGAGATATAGTTACGGCCCAGAGGAGCACTTTAACATATGAGCATGTTGACAAACTTCTTTTTCTGAACAAAAATGCCAATATTCCCAAATGAATTTAACATTTTGGGTCATGACCTTGCAGCCAACTGGACTGGACTCTAGTAGTACACATTTGTTTATTTTTCTCAATTTGATTGAAGCTCTAGGTTACTCTTATTTATATGAATATTCTCAGGTTTATGTTACTTTATTATGTCTGCTTGATGTTACTGTATTGTTTTTAAATAATTTTAAGTTATGTGGTGGGAGTTCAGTGGTCATGTGAGAGGTCTCCTATTCAGAAAATAATTACAAAGGTCCTGTGTCCTGAATGTTCAAGGACAAAGTTTTTGCACTACCCTTTCTTAGTTTTTGCACTTCAGTTAATGTGTAGAAGACAATGTTGTTCACAGAATTAAATGTGACATTTGAAGTGAGTTGAGCAGTCTTATTTTCCTCATTTTTTGTAATGCCTTTGAATAATATGGGGGACATGAATCGCAATATATCGCAGAATCGAATCGCAATACTTGCAGTATCGCAATACTATTGAATCGTGGCCCAAATATCACAATACTATTGAATCGTCACATTTTTGCCAATTCCCACCCCTAATTACTAGTACTATCGTTAATGTTTCCATGCTGTATTGTAGTACTCGTTGTCTCATTTAGTACAATTAACAATTACTGTCTGTCCCACCAGCTGCTGCCGACAATCACTCGGACGCAGACTGCTTCTTGCTCATCTTCCTGAGCCACGGTGAGAACAACCACGTTTATACCTACGACGGCAAGATCGAAATCCAGGACATCACATCCATGTTCAAAGGAGACAAGTGCAAGAGCCTTGTAGGGAAACCAAAGATCTTTATCCTGCAGGTAGCTAATATAAGAACATGACAACATGCAGTATTACCAAGCTTTTTTTTTAAATGTAAAACGTGACCGCGGCTGTGTGTGTGTGTCACTAGGCGTGCCGCGGAGACATACACGATGTACCAGTGATGGCCTTCGATGCAGTTGACAGTGAAATAAAGACGAATGAGGTGGTGGTGGATGCCAGCGCCGTCTACACCCTCCCTGCTGGAGCGGATTTCCTCATGTGCTATTCTGTGGCTGAAGGTGAGCTGTGGATAGATTAGCTGCTCGGGGGGGAGATTCACACTAAAGCTGGCCTCAGACGTGCACTGAAGTCTGAACAATTGTTTCTAACACAATGAACGAGGCACAAGTGGAAAAATATCGTAATGAATTAGAGGTGTCATAAATGACAAAGAATAGGATACGAGTCAGTGGCTCAGGAACTCATCCTGCCAGACAAACTGTTAGAAAAAATCTGGAAAATGTCAGAGTGAGCCCATGTGAGAATACAGCAGGAAATGTTGTTTTGATGTTTCTAAAAGGCAACTGACATGAAACTGGCGGAATAAAAAGATCTCAGGATGAATAAGAGGTGCCACTCACGTAGAAAACACCAACGAAGAAGTCAATTTGGAAAGACAAAGAGATTTTAGAGCTTTTCGCGATTTAAGGTTCTGGATATTTTCCTGTTCTTGTGAACACGTCTGACCCGAACAACATCCAGAGTTTGTGTCTGAAACAGCTTTAAAGTCACTTTTTTTCTTCCCAGTCAGTAATCATCCTCTTCTGTTTCCTTTGTTAAGGCTACTATTCCCACCGGGAGACCATCAATGGATCCTGGTATATCCAGGATCTATGTGAGCTGCTTCAGAAGTTCGGGGATTCCCTTGAATTCACAGAGCTTCTCACGCTGGTCAACAGAAAAGTGTCAATGAGGAGCGTTGGGAACTCTAGTGACCGGAACGCCATCGGGAAGAAGCAAGTACCTTGCTTTGCTTCAATGCTCACCAAGAAACTATACTTCAGACCCAAAAAGTAACAGTTTCTGATCCAGAGTATGATCCAGTCATTCAATTAGCTGTTTTTTTTTATTGTTGCCTGTGCAACAGGTTCTGTTAAATCCAGATATAAATTATGTTTTTCCTGTGGTCCACCTCTGTATGTAGTTGCTGAGCACCATTATTGACAGATGCACTCAACAATCAGCTAATTTAAAGGTGTAGAATTTCCAATCAAATCAGTGGTTATAAAATAACAGGAATGTGCATTTCCCAGGAAGAGGTGAAATGTGAAGGTTCTCCCGGACTCAGGCTATCGCAAGAGAAATCTGTTTCACAAGTTTCACTTTGACAAATCTGACTTCATGTCTGGGTTGAACCATGACTCCGTTTATGAGGGGATTTTAAAGGTTTGCATCAGCTTGACAGGAGGATCAAGATGGTGATAATATCAGAGGTAGATGCGATATGGTTACTGTAAATCAGTGAATGATTTGCAGACTTATCTACTGTCTTTCTTTCGTTTTAATGTGAACATGAAACCAAGTAGATAAGATGAGGTTATTATGTAATCCTATACACCACCCCTGCAGTAGTTACCTCGGCGGGTAGGTTAGGTTTTCTTCTGAGTTTGATGTTTAGCAGGATAATACAAAAACAGATTTCCATTGCAGGGGTATGGCGTGACAAAAAGGGAGGATCTATTAATTTTCTCACATGGGAGATGGAGCGTTAGCCTCGGTGTAGGTAAGCTCTCTCTGAAAGCCTTTTGAATGTGAATCAGTATATTGAAAACTCATCTCAGCTACTTGTGTGCAATAGATATATTTAACAAGTCTTACCTGCAAACTCAATTTGAATACTCAGCACAGCACTGTGATTTCGGCATACTCAGCCACTCAGATTAATGAGTTGGTAAAAGTGTTTTAACTCGATTACCCTCTTGCAGTTCTTTACTGCGGACGTTAGATTAGCAAAGGCCACATGTGTAAATACTTTTTAAGAAATCGAATATTAAAAAGGAGGGAAAGGAGCCAAGTAAGCATCTTATATAGAAAATGTTATATACGCTGTTATTTAGTGATTAAATTCAGGATCTGTGCAAATTTACACTTGAGCTATTTCCTGGTGGACGCCCTGAATGCATCTTTACATATTTATAGTACATGCATTTTACCACATTATATTATTTCTACCTTTTGAGAAGCTGTCTGGCCCAAAAGGTCAGGTCTCAGGGTGACTCCATATTTAATTCTAACTTTTTAAGACCAAAATTAAGTGAATGCAATTTTGCTTAAGCCTTTTTTTTTTTGTGCCAGAAATGTGAAATTAATGGTTAATCTCTTGAGATCTTAATTTGTGGTCTTCATGTAAGGCTACATGTTGTAAGATGTTCCTTCCTGTTATTTTATCCAACCACTGTAACCCTTACTGCAAGATGACCATGGACCACCTTCTGCGTTAGCGAGTCTACATTGCCTTGTTTAATCCAGTTTCAACCACTGTGGTACCACAACAATATTATCTTATTCTCTTTTTGTCGACTTGTTTTTTTTTTAGCTGTAAAATCTGTTTTTTTGCGAGGCAGTTGACATCCCAGCATAGCAACCAGGTAAACAGTGCTCGACGATACGGATGATTTTGTTCACATCATGGTTTAACTGTCTCTATAAGCACCAGTGATCACGTAAACGCATTATCCAGGGACAACGTTAACAAGCTGTTTGTCCAAACCCACGACGCCAAAAAGGGAATCCATGTTTGTGCTGTTCTTTGTGTCGTAGCAGTTTACGGTACGACATTTTAATATTGCGTATTTGCACCCAAAACAGCAACAAACGACAATGTGGAAAACTACCTCAGGGAGAAGGGGTGTCCTGTTCTTAAACACGTACTGTGGACCTAAAACACTTTCAGCTGTGTTGCATGACCAATACTCAGGAAATACATAACTACCAGCAAACACTCATTCTGTATTTTTGTGGTCTGAATCTTGTTTTTACAATAAATTCTGTGTGACATCAATTTTGTTCATGTGATTTACTTTAGAATTTGTTTGTAAATCTTCATCCACTAAAATAAAACAGAGTCATTGTGTTTACTGGCATCAAAGTCTTTGAGATTTCAATAAACATACATCACAGACGGACAGGAGATGCTCCCAGTGTTTGGGAAATACTCTTTATTTCAACAGTCCTCAGTGTTAGTATTTTTCTCATTTATGGCATCATTATCAATATTGTAAACAAAACTCAGAATGATATAGATTCCTGGTTAAAAAGGGACCATTATCAAAAGAAAATGTATTTTTGCTCCTTAGAGTGTATGTGTGTGTGTGTGTGTCAGTGACTCTTCATGGCCTGACTTTGGTTCATGGCTTTGGCTGAATCTGTTCGAGTGGCAGCTGATGTTCAGTTGGATATTTCAGGCGTCTCAGATCCTCCTCCACCTGACACACAAAACAATCGCACACAGAACACTTGTCGTTACCAGTCATTATCTCTGTGGGATTTAAACATTTAATTGTTGAACCCTCTTGAAAACTGTGTTCTCAAAGTTTACATGTTAAGGCTGGAGGATAATCACTAGAGGTTAATCGACCCAATTTGCCCATTCGAACAATCGCGAAAAACAACAAAAATCTTGTCTCTCCTCCAGTTTGAACTGCAAAATGTATTTGTTTCTCAGCCATGACTACATTCATAGTTTTTTATTTTTAAATGTGACTTGTGTGTATCTGCAGCTAAAGATTTAGCTAAAATGGAGATAGTAAAAACTCGGCACATCAACTAACCTGAGCCAGTTCATCCCTCAGTTCGTTGTATTTTTCCACACTGAATCTCTTCCTGCTGGCGCCTTTGTAAAAGTAATGAAGGAACTGCCTGTCTTTAGCCTCTGGGTATATGTAATCCTGAGGGAGAGAAGAAATGAGGTTTAATGTTAATGTGGAGAAGAAAACCTATACTATTTCTTTAAATCGCTTGAGTTATATTTGGGATATATGTCCCTGTGGCTTGCCTGTTTGGTCATGACGTAATAGGCAAAGACTCCGATGCTGGTGGCGTAGGTGATGAAGTAAGTGACAGGCTCCATCACGTCCCACGAGTAGACCCACCAGGTGAGCCAGGCCAGAGCTCCACCCTGCACAGACAGCAGGGCCATGCCGGTCCAGATCACCTTGGAGCTGTGGAACTCTGCTGATTGAGACAGCTGAGCCTTCATCTGTCAGGAGATTATACGAGGGGGACTGTTTAACAGCTGATTCGAGACAGAGATGAAACCTTTCGCTTTTCCTAACAAAGAAAGACAAATGCATGTAGCGGTAGATAGAAAGGAGCATGTACTACCTTCTCTAGAGGCGAGAGTTCCTGTTTGAGGTTGTCCAGTTTCTCCAGCAGCTCCCTCTCTTTCAGCATTTGGTGCTCGGGCATGTGGAGCGCTGTGTGCAGCAGGTGCACCACGTACTTCATGTCCTCCAGCTCCATGGCGTGATCGCTGGATGCACACACTGCGATAGTGGACACAAGTAGTCAGGCATGGAGAGATAAATCTGGCTTTTTATCATCATGTGTAATTGATACACAGACAAAATGATCTCATGGTGGGGGTGAATGTGGTTCATACCCTTTTCAGGTGCTTTGACACCGTAGACGGCATCGTTGATGACGAGCTGGAACTCGTTGTCCAGCAGGGCGTCGATGAGCGTGCTGCTGGGTATGGCCTCTCCATCTGTCAGACAGAAGACAAATAGAGAACTCAGTCCATTTACTGTGATCAAACAACTTTCTCCAACATCCTGTAGGAATAGTTTTCAGACAGACTGCCTACAGTAACACCAAACAGAATGGAATGCTCAACGGTTCACTCCAATATAAACCTCAGACATTAAACTGCCAGACATAAAGTCAGTGATTTACAGCTTAAATAAAGGTACCTGTATAGAAATTCGATATATTGGTGAAAATAAATCTATGCTATGCAGTTTTACCACGTCCCATTTCATGAAATAATAAAACCCGACCTATGGACTTCCCTTATCTACTTCAAAATACAGTTCAGCAGCTTCTGAACAATGCACCTGGGTGTTGTACTAAGGTGGTGTCAGAGTGCTACAGAATAAAAAGCACGTTTTTCCAGTCTTTCCAGAAACTGTGCTGCATTGTGGACAAAGACATAGACACCAAACACCCCTGTAACTGTGTTGTAAGCTTCATATAAAAGCACATAGAAATGGAAAACCATTTAAGTTAATAATGCACATCTACATTACAGATGTTGAGGTTGCATGTAATGGACAAGGATCAAAACCAATGAAAGAACCATATGTTGTTTATTCGATCCATCCTTCCTTGTCCAAACTGTTATTCTTGCTGCTCACGTAGTTAAAGCAGAGACAAAAAGCTGGTGACAGCGATCTGATCAGCATATTCCTCACACCACACCCTGAGTTTTATTTTCATTTTCAAACCTGAGCCTCGACAAACACTGATCCAAGATTTACGAAGATTTATCAGATTTCATGTGAACAAAATGCTTCTAACGATGCAGTTCTCCACAAAACCTCAGACTTTAAACGTGTGAATCAGTGGAATTGTCCTTTAACCTGTGTTGAGGGTCACAAACAGACTATGATTCAGTTTCCATGTTAAAGCAGGGCTGACCTTTTGTACTAGAAAGTGAAACAAGTCACCAGCAGTGCAGTATTCATGTCTTTTAGTTAAATAAAAGGTAGAAATACACACAGTATTCAACAATACTGTTAGAAGTAAATGTCACGCATTCAACATGTAAAAGTAAAAAGATGAACATGAGTGTGGCCTTTTTACAGGATCGGAATATTTTACCTGATTATTATTTCTGATGCAATAAAAGAACTTTGTTGCAGCAGCTGGTAGAATTGGGCTGATTTCAACTACTTTATATATAGCTGGTAGTTTAATCTATTATAATACATCATCAATTCTTATGAGTTACATTTGAAACTTGTATCTTGAATAAATGAAGTGGTGTAAAAGGTGGAGTATTTTAAGTAGTAGATTATCAATATAAAGTAGCATAAAATGAAAATACTCAAGTATAGGTTTTATTGTAAATGTGTGCCCGTCTTCAGAAAAGTGTTAAGCACCACTGTTACCGATTAACTTTGAAAACCTTTACACTTTAATCTTGTGAACGACACACGACCCACTAAACCTGACTGCAACAGAAAAAAACACCTGACTGACTACACCTGAAGAATGTGGTCCGCCCGTTGTGTGCATAGCTAAAACACCTGCCACGTCATTAGGACACATACCCTTGGAGATGATAGAAGCAGTCAGTCCGGGGTCCTCTCTCTGCAGATCTGTGATCAGGTCTCCCACGCTCATCAGCATGGGCCGGAGGTAGAACAGACAGTTCTCGTTCCTGGATGGCAACGGGACCTCCAGAACCAAACGGCCATATTTGTACCTCACAGACACATCTGCAACACAGAGAGAAGGGAAAAGACATTTACTTTAAGAGGGTTTGGTGCCACAGCCGTGTGTCAGGGAACAGTTGCTTTTTATGTGGATGTAGTAACAGTGTATTACCACTGGAGGACGGGAGTGTGCTGTAGAAAAGAGCTTGATGTCCAAGTGGAGGCCACCTCTGCTGAACCTGAAGGGAGGGAGGGAGAGAAAGAAAGACAGAGACGAAGAGGGCATTAGAACACAATGAAAAGACTTTTGCTAGCTTATTTATGCAAGTTCAACAGTAAACCTCTCTCTCTTCAGTAAAGAGTCTCAGCAGTGGAGATTCGACAGATGCTGAGCCTCTGTCACGCTGCCAGAAAGCAGCACCAATTAAGCTCTCTGTGCTTTGGCCCCTGCTCTGAGAAAGCTTTTACCTTCAGACGATTATCTTGCACTGCCACAATTGTGCCTTTTGAAATGCCTCTCACTCCCTTTCCAAACAGTGAGTAACCTGATCAACCGGGAGTATTACTCTGCGGATTACACCGGCTCTTTTTTCGCTGACGCACGATTTTCATTTAAATTCTAGCCGTCCTATTTAATGAAGTGTCGGTGTGCGAGTGCTATCGCCTTCCAAGACCTCGAGCGTGTCTACCCTCCTGGAGGTAATGGAGAACCCACTCATTAGGAAGACTTGATTATTGCAGACAGCTTTATTCTCCGTCTAGTGCTTATTCATTCCTAGGGCGTCGTTCTTTTTTACTTTAAACGCTAATGCATACGTCTACTCAATATTTAAAGCCCCTGGGACGTGACAGAAAGCATGTGAGGTGATGATGTTCCAAGACTGCTTTCCCCTTCCCAATGCAGAGTCCGACCTTGACTTTGACCATCTGCTGACACCGAGCACCAATCTTATACCCATGCATTAAAAAAATAACAACCTATATATTGTATTTTAACCCTGTATGGAAGTAATGATTGTTGTTTGGCCTGGCTCAAATTTAACCCTTTGAAAAGCAAATACATACAGAGAATCATTAACATAGAACATCTTTTATCCTCTAGTTAACAGTCATAACTGAAAAAGAACACAAATAAATAAATATAGGAATACACAACAATCAATAGCTCGAAACTAAAGTCTATAAATTAATTTATTAAAATTGCCAAATTGTTGCCATTTTAGCTAGCTGTGGCTAACTCTACAATACGGGAAAAACCAGTTTTCTGCAACCAGCATTACCACAGGCCATGCAAACAGCCCATTCCAAACGGGCATGTTTAGAATGGCCACTGCACCAATGTCTGACCTGGTATTGGATCAGTATATAGATCTGCATAATCGCCGATGTCCAATAGGGTTAGGGTTAGGCATTTCAGATGTAACATCTCAAATGGTATGACTGGTAATCAGTCATAGCAGGGTAATGATTCACAATCATACGTCCTCCAGTTATATACTAAAAGCTGAACAGTTACATCAACAACAGATTCCTTCACAGTGGTCAGAAGGGACCTATTTGAATACGTCTCGGTCCAACCAGCAACCAGGGATGTGGGGGCCTGCGTCCTGCCCAGTGGATTCGATCAATATCGCATTAAGGAGGAACGAGAGAGCCGCCCATTTTCATGTGGTGAGAGAGCATGCCAGCCCGGAGGCACAGAGGCGAAGCAGAAGCCGGATGTGCAGTTCTTCACACTCCAATGGTTTGGAGCAGGAAAAATAATATTCACATCCTTAATGAGCAACTGTCCACATGACTACAGGGTTCTGTCTCCCTCCGCACACTGACAGAGATCTAGAAGGTGAAACATCACAAGGCAAATACGTTGTTTACTGAGGATTACAGCCATTTTTGAGCTGCTAGGTTTTGGGAGCTTGCTAAAGAAGTAATGCATCACACTGTTACGGAAAATGGGATGCTGCCAATCCTAACAAGAGCCAAACAAACTGATCCCACAGAGACACATTCAAACAGCTTGTGTGAGATCTGCAGATGTTGTTTCACAGCTGAGAGCTGTCAGAGCCTTACCACCTACACATCAGTGCCCCCGGTCTCCAGTGAGGCCTCGGACTTCACTGAATCTGTGCAGACCCCCATTACATAAAAACAGTGAGGGCTGAAATCTGAGGGAGGCATGAATGTGAAAACAGTAACAGCTGCCACGATGTAAATGGTACAGAAAATATCTGACAACTGAGAAATGTGTACTTTCTCACAGCAACCATGAAAATCTTCTGTGATTTTTAGGTACAGACATATTTCTGGACTTTTTCTGATGCGTTCAGAACAACCGGACCGTTTCCCGGGAGTGTTCAGGTGAGGGTTGTCTTCTGGTGAGACCAAGCAGGAGGCAGGCCATGATGTACAAGTTGGTAACAGCACATAATCACCTGTATCAGCACTTATTGTCAAAAGCTCTCAAGTCCTATTGTCTCTCAATGTTGACATCTTTGTCGGCGTCCTCTACATGTTTGTCGCGTCTTTTGCATTCAGAGATATTTCTTCCATTCTTTCAGTTTTGCCTCTGTCGTACATTAGAAACGTCGTCAACAAGCCCACTCACTGCTGTATTCTCACATGGGCTCACTCAAAGAAGCTCAGGAAATGGTCTGGGACTTTGTGCATTTATGTAAACAGCTTATGATAAACAACCTGCCGCAGCATTTTACAGGTCACCCCCGACTGGCCAAGCCAAAGTGGGTGCAGGAGCTGACTGTCGACTTATAAATGGTGCTGACTGTCGACTTATACGTTAGATTCATGGGCATAAAATGCTTGTATACAATCTCACTCTCATAAGCAAACACCCCTGGTGAAAATTGTTTAGCAGTGGAGTGAGCTGAGCGACATTTGCACATTCTCGTCCTGCAAATTTGACTAGAGTAGAAATGGAACTAAACATCAAGGGCGATAGGCAGGCTATCTGTCTCTTTACCGAAGGGGAGTGTACAGTGTGGGTGCTTTACTGAAGGAGAGTGTAGTGAGTGTAGTGTGTGTGTGTGTGTGTGTGTGTGTGTGTGTGTGTGTGTGTGTGTGTGTGTGTGTGTGTGTGTGTGTGTGTGTGTAAGATCAGTGACTCGAGTCAATTCAACAACTGATTGCCTCGAGGCAGTTTATATGCTGGATGGATACACATCAATCCCATTTTAAATCAACTGAATGTGGCCAGTGTGGCAGACAATGCTGCGGCTTGATGAATAATAGTCATTTTTCCAAAGCCTTGCCCTGTGTTATTACTTCCCTCACCTAAGTGTGGCAGTTACAAATGCTTTCGCACACATCGTGGAAGCAAGATGTGGTTTATCGCAGCAATCACAGTTAAATGGAAGCTATCTCGGCGTTGCATTCACTTGAGAAAAAATGTATTCTGCTCCATTTTGAATTAACAGAGAGATCAAAATCTAGTATTTTCCATCCAAGCAATCCCTGCAGTGCCAGAGCGAAGCCGAAAAAATAACAACAATGTCATCTATATGTACACAAGCATCTCCCAATGTCTCTTATGGGACATATTTGATTCAACGCTCTAAGAGTCGACTAAATGAGAGTTTCTCTCAGGGAAGAAAAACAAGAGATGATTTTTAAAATGCACCGAGGAGGTTATATTGTCATCTAAACTCGTCAGTAGGTGGAAGGATGCGTTATGGGTCAGGAAAGAACCCATCACATTTTGGTGTGGATCCAGGATTTATTTTATTCACTACTTTCACATTGCGAGATGACAATAATAATTCATGGATCTTGATGAACTAAATCCAGAATGTTTAGATGAAATGATTCAGATATTTGTGTCAGAGTGTGTTCAACTGGTGCAGAGCCAGAAAAAGATCTGGATCTAGTGATATTTAATATGGTTTTATAAAGAGACTGCTGGGTCTTGGTGGATGTTTGCAGTCTACTAAGTGCTTTCTAGTTTTTCTCCTGAGATAATCTTTTTGATTCAGAAAAACAGAGCAGATTTTCTCAGATGAATGAAAAACATTTCCATAAAAGGGCTAGGATTTATGGCAACACATTTTATCAAGGTAAAAATGTACATATTACCAATTATATCACAAAAACGTGATAAATGTTACATTGTTATTCATTTGAAGTTTTAACCCTAATTGTTGCCCCTGAAGGTTCTGGTTTGAAACATATAAATCATGTACAAGCCTTATATTTAGATTGATGAAAATCCTATCACGTTAATCATTGAAATTGTTATATAGCCCAGCCCTAAAATTTTCATTGTGGCTATTGTCATGGAGAGAGACAGCCACACCTTTCTAAACACATACAGCATTGTAGTGCCTGAACAAGCCCAGACATGGCGAACCCACGAGTAAGAGGCCATCATCATGTCACATGACACATAAGAGCCACTGGAGAGGAACGGGCCACTCTGCTGCACTTGATGGCGAACGTCACCCCTCGCTGCTCCATTGAGCGTTTGCCTGCTTATCGAAAACAAACGTTCCCATTACTGCAGTGCTCAATATTCAGAGTGCACGGTGGTCGCAGGCTATTCAGTGTCCTTTACACATTTTTTGGGAAGTCGATTCTGCCGCTGCGGGGGAACAACGCTGCACACCTGCTCCTCAGCGCCACATAATTTCCCCCAACTGTTCTTCGTCGATACAATCTGCTGAAGGTGTATTTACCCCCTTTATACACATATCTTATTAATGACCTGCCAACAGGGCGGAGGGGGGAGGGCATGGGGAGGGAGAGAGAGGATGGGGTGTGAAATCCTGAGCATTGACAAACTGCCATGTCCCTCTTCTGCAGCAGAGCAGGTCTCTGCTTCCTGCTCGAGGAATGATGGGGGGTTATCACGGTGAAAAGCAGTCTCTCTCTCCCTGCAGTCTCGCAGCAGGCCACTTCATTATGAATCCTGTCACAACTGAGCTATGGCTTGTTGTGTCTGCACTGTTCCCCCTCCTCCACTCATCACAGGTTTGAGGCACAATGCAAAAGGTAAATTGATTTTTTGTGCATGAACGTGCATTGTTGTACACACGGCTCGAAAAAGAAGGAAAAGGGAAAACGTATACATGCTTGCGACAAACTGGCCTTAAGGCTGGGGTGAAAAATGACAGCTGCCAAGAAGAGAAATTTAATTATTCCCCCATTGACATTATGAATGAAGCAGCCAGCCCTCTACCATAAAAAAGATTAGCACAGAAGCTTTCGTTTTCTGTCATCCAGTTAATGATCTTGTCAGGTCAGGAGTACAAAAGGATAATCAGAGCGAGGTGCTGACGACTGAATGATGAGAACAGAAAGACAGGGTTTGTCTTTGTATCGCACATGGAGAAAAAAGGAGCAAGAAGAAGAAAAATCTCTCCTGGAATTTGGTGAATGTTTTGAAACACTGTGAATCAAACCATAAAACTGTGAAACATGTCGAAATGACAGAAAATGTTTGCAGACGGACAAATAACACAGGATAATAAGACGTCAGATGGTGTATACACACATTTACTGCAAATTAAAGCCAGTTTTAATTGATTTGATAGACAATAGGAGTGTGAAGACGGACTTTAGTCAAGCAGGTCCAACAGGCCGAGCCTCTCAGTCCTTTACAACTTTCCACATAGTTACTCACTAACAGGAACTTCTCCTCTGTCTCTTCACTGCAGCCAGAAAGTGGAGGCTGGTGCAGGGTGATGAGCAGAGGCAGGACCTTTATTTCTTCATTTGCTACCTGAGAGCAGGACTTTTGTTCACAGTAAATCTCCACTCGACCCCAATTGAAGTGTGTTACTCTAAAGCCCAGAGGAACACAATGATGGTGCTGAATACTGAAAAGATTGGAAGAAAAGATGGGGACATTGATTTGGTGTTTGCAAAGGTCCACAAAAAGAGAGATTTAAAAAGGACCAGCATCAATCCTTCAGTGTCAGGATATCTCACGCCTAGAGAGAGATAGCTCTTTTTGCAAAAATCTGGCACTTCTATTAGCCTATTCTATAATATCCTTAAGGAGTATAACATCACAAACACCTCCTCTCGGAAGGGCTTATGGGAAAGGGAACTTAATGTTAGGATAACAGATGATGACTGGAATGATGCTTGGAAAAGTGCTAAAATACTGAATGTCTGTAACCGGGTGAGAGCTATGCAACTGAAGCTCCTACACACGGTTCATATCTCTCCCTCTCAATGACATAAATACAACCCTAATACATCTCCACTGTGCCCCAAGTGTAAGATAGAATCTGGTGGTCTGACACATTGTTTGTGGGATTGTAGAAAAATACAGCAGATTTGGCAGGTCATAGGGCAGGAAATTAATAAGATTATGTCTATTAACAGTAATAATAACCCTTTATACCTGCTACTTGGTATATCTGATATGTCCATCACCGACAAATTTAAAAGAAGACTTTATCAGACACTTGCTTTTTGTGCTAGAAAGTGTATTCTTTTGAATTGGATCACAGATAAAGCTCCATCTAAGTTCAGTGGCAAAGGGATGTATTTGAATATGTTGTGTTGGACCATTTGACATGTAAACTTCACAGCAATGATGATGCCTTTCGTAAAACATTGGAACCCTTTCTGTCATATGTTGGTCTGAATGTTTCCACCATTCTCACAAGAGGGTTTGTATCAAAGCTCAGAATGCTCTGCCTCAAAAGAGGCACTCTGTTTTACCATTTAATTGATTTACTTTTATTTCTGTATACTTTTATTTTACTTATCTGTTTTTAATTTTTTCTTACTTGTATAGGACGTGACCCCTGAATCTTCTGCCTGTATGGATTTGAACATGTGTGTGAGCCAAATGTTTGTCTTGTTTTTGTTTTGTTTTGTGTTGTATTACCTGTTGGAAAACTAATAAACATATATGTAAAAAAAAAAGGTTTGAGGGGATCTGTGTGCAGAAATAGAATATCATGTGTATATAATAAATACAGTATATCATAGTGCCTGAATATATTAGTTGGTCAATGATATCAGCCGATATGAGCATTTTAGTATGAAATTACGTTTATGAAAACTTATATTTTACAGAATACAATAAAGTGCAGATAGGATGTAAACTTAAGTTAAAATATATATATCCATCAGCTGATATACCAGTATCAGATCTATTTTACTCCTCAACATTGGTATTGGCTAAGATCGTCAAAATCCATATTGGATCTCGCTCTGATATTTAAGTCTATAAAGTAATCTACAAACTAAGGATCAATTTGTTTTTGTTAGCTTAAAATAAACCCTTCATTTCTACATAAGGGGAAGGGACCCTTTCATGGAGCCCACCATGTTGCACCACTAGGTTTCTACAGCAGCCTAGAAAGGACAAACACTGGCTCTACAGACGGCCTTTTATCTCGTATTTATAATCCCTCCAGGAAATCACAGGTTTTCCTACTCAGGGAAGAGATATTCAGCTGGTTGCAATCTGCAGCCTCGCCGCAAGACAAAAAAAACCACTTCACTGAATTAAAAAAAGACACTAAACTTTTCCACTGCCAGATTCAGTGAATCATATTTCCCTTTTGGTCAAACAGCGGCAGGCTATGCTTCATAACAGGGTTGAATCAGGAAATGAAACGCTGGAGAACTAGTTTGTCGGATAAAGAAGAAGTCATCAGCTTTTGTCGGTAGAAAGATAACACAGGGCCGGGGAGGGGTCTGACATGAAACCATGGTTGAAATTTGAGATAGTTGTGGTTATATGGTATTACATGAGGCCTAACCACTAGGTCAACCGGATGCCACAGTCAATACCAAAGATAACTTGGCCGTTGTGTTACTCTGCACTGGTCTTTGACATCTACACAACTCTGGAACACATATCTGACAAACTCCCTGTGGGTCATGTTCACGTGCTTCTTCCAGTCCTTTTCTATTTCTGTGGGACGCTGTCCTGTTAAAGAACTGCCTCTGTGGCGGGCACGTCCTTTTTCTTGACACTACGTAAACAGTCACGTTTACAGGAATACAACATTTTTCATCTTAACAGCAAATTGTCCGTCCATACGATGAAAGGTACCAGACAGCATATGGAGCCAGAGGTCTGTGTGGAGTTAAAGGTTTAACAGACATTTCTCTCCATTTCGGCAAAACAAGTTTTCATTTAATCGCACTCAAAATGCCAGCAAGCCAATAAAGGTGCAGGGAGTAGGGATGGCACAGTGTTAACACTCACTGGGTCATAAACTCTTGACAACATCGCTGTGAGCGATTTCACTGGACATTTAACAACAACAGAGACGGCTCAATATCGGCAGTGCATTCACTTTAATCTTTATTGTCAGATTTCAGTGTAGGTAGCTTCACTCTTGTGGTGTGCTGAAGGTGTGGGTGTGTGTGTGTGTTGGTTAGATGAGTTATCTCCAGATGCAGAAACATTCATCACACATAATTGGCACATTGCCTCATCAAGCTCCCTTTTGGCATTCAGGGTAAATCTGAAGTGTTGCCAAATCTGCACTTTTGTTATTTTCTTTAACACCAAATCCTCTGCTGTTGTCTTGCTGGTCAACTCTCCTCCCACCACTTTCCTTCTCTGTGACACAACAGTGTTCTACACTCGCAACGCTTTAACTTTATGACTTTAGTCTCTTATTATTGACAATTAGCATTTTACAAATTAGATTTTTCTATTTGATGAACAAGCGTGCTTTGGTTAATATGGGAAAATTCTAGAAAAAAACTAGAATGACCTCCCTCCAAGGCCCAACAGATCCATGAATTATTCACTGGGAAACCTGTGAAAATGTTGGAAAATAGCCCATCTCACAATGTTTAACAGTTGTTTTTGTGTAATCTGGCTTACAAGCAAACACACAAACCAACAAAAAAACTGACAGTGCAACAACACCCTGTAACACCAACTACAGACAATACAGTTTCCTCCTGATTTGTACCTGTATAACTCTGACTGAACATGCCTCATTTTCACAAAGACCAGAGTTGTCAGTCCACACTGAGGAGCAGTGTCACTTCTTAGGAAATATGTTGAATTGCCATCAAATCAACAAGTTTCAAAGGGAAAATATCTCCTTTCTTCATCTTGTTCAGCTTCCTGAGACTTTCAAAACTGGATGTTCAGATACAAAGCTGATATCAATCCTTTCATCTGCCTCCGGAAGGAAACTGCAAACAAAAGGTAGAATTTTCACAAAGTTTTTCACGAGTTACTGCTAAGTGCTAACACAGGATATGAAAAATCTGCAGTCGCTGCAGTCGGAGCAAACTCGGTCTCACTTATCTGCATTAAGAATACTGCAGGTCGTTGAAATTTCTCCAAGCGCTGCTGCTGCTCTGCATAGTCGTATTTCAAGCTGCATCATACAATGTTTATCTGTGTAGTACAGTCTGCAGAAGAGAAACAAATAATCTCAAAGAACCAGAAGTTACTGGTTATAAAAAGCCAAAATTCCTGAAGGTTCATTCTCTTCCTGGAGGCGGTGGGGATGTTAGAGTATCAAGTCTTCTGTGGACTTGGTTATTGTTACAATATTATCAAAGAAATTTGAAAAAGGATATGACAATAACTGCAGCTGCTCACAAAACATTGTATCTGATTAACTTAAACAATCATCTACACACCAATCAATTCATGTCTGCTAATACTAATCTACACACCTTAATACAAATAAAAAGACTTGGTTACATTGCACAATTACTCCTTCACAAACTGTGCAGCTACTTAACTCTAGCTGGCGTATTATATTACAAACTATTTTGATACTGTAGCTTTCAATTTAATTAGATTTATCTTTCCCCTCACTTTCTGAGTGTGCTATGCACTAAAAGCCCAAAGCAAATTTCTCATATGAGGAAAACCTATTCAGCTAATAAACTTGATTCTGATACAAAACCAGTCATTTGCTCTGGATTCTGAAAATTGATTTTCTACACAGTAGTATAATTCTGCCTTGTCAGTGGCTGTCTTACTAGAGATGTTGAGCCAGCCTATTTTAAACTAACTGTAGGGCAGCCACTCTGATAAAACACTTGACCTGGATGTTTTTAAATCATGTTCAATATCTGAAACGCGCATTTTTGCACCTTTTTGTTAAGTTCAACCTGGATTCGAGGAACTGCACAACAATAAATCAGCCTATTTGAGCTTAAAATTGATATTCCACCAGGAAAATGTATCTTTTGATCACTAAACACTCCCCAGTCTTTAGGCTGTGGAGTCCTAGGGGATAAAGACGCAGACTGTGAAATTACTCTGTAGTCTATACTGTCTCTTCGAGTGGACATTACTCTGTCAAGGCCCAACAGTCCTCTTAATTTAAATGGAATTCCGTTGAGTTGTATTTGTGTAATCTTACTTGCAAAGAAACAGATGGAAAGTGGTTAATACAAAACCTTCTGGCCATAGGTTACAAAAAGGGGAGAGAAATACCCCAAATACAATGCTTTGAAGTCGGATCCATCACAGAGAACAGACCCTGTATCCAGCTTCTATGGATTCCACTGGTGACTGCAGTTTTCAATGCAGAAAACAAGAGATTGTCTATACCATTACAGTATAGAATCTAAATGAAAGTATGTTTCCACTTATCTGCTATCCATTCATTTTGATCCCAACATGACGTTAACCAAATTCTGTAGAAAATATGACTTTTAAAAGGGACATAGCGCATATAAGGATGATGTGTTGAGTGTGTTTGTACCATTAGAGGTCAAAATGGGTTTTCCTGTTGTGTTAGCAGCTGTAAGAGCACTGGTATTATGTCCTTTGAAAATAGGCAAACTGCAGCTCTGATTTTACATATGTCCAAGTCCAAAAATAGAACTCATCTTAGCCATCCTCTCATGTGGGAGTGAGTCATGACATCCTGCCGACCAGATATAATGTTTGTGTTTTTTATCCCAAGCTCAGAAAGCTGCCAGCTTCACTCAGTATGAAGTCAGCTGTGGCGCTAGCAACACAGTTTGCCCTTCTCTCCCTGCACTGTCAGAGATGTGAAGTGTCCAGGTGGGATCTGCCTGCTCACGGCTCAGCTGACCTCTGCAAATTCTTTGCAGCGGGGAGAAACCATGGATAATAAAATATAAGTAATTAAAAGTGGCCATATTTAACAACCCATGTAAGTGTGGTTAGATCTGCACCACAAAAACCTCATGACTGATGCTTTGATGCAATCAGCGTTTTCACTTTATGCAGCATCTCTGCCCAGCACTACACTAAACAGCTGATTGCATTTGATGATTTACACAAACGTATTCCTCATAGCTTTGAATCTCCCATTATGATTTATAGTGGACTATATACACACAGGCCTGAACCTGATGATGCACTATATGATCAAATGAGATATTGACCCTTCTGCTGGGCAAGCTGCAGAGCATAGCCATGTCAGTGATGCCTATGGGGATTGTGTAGTGTAAAGGCTGATTCATGGTTCTGAATCAAACCCAGGCCCTTGGTGCGCACCTAGACTACACACGGCTCCTAGGCCATTGTCAGCATTCTTAGGTGTGTGTGTCGCTCTTCAATTACACTTCCGAAATGCTAGTAGGTGTGGAGCCGTCATGCTAGTGGCCGTAGAGTTTCTAAGCTACCGTGTTGAGTTTGTTCCGGTTTACACTTATTTACAAATTCTCTGGTGTCTCTGTTTACTTCAGAACAATGGCGACTGTTATCATGTTGGAGTTGGAGCTATTGAATGTAGAAGAGCAATTACTTTTTCTTTAAGAACTGCAACAAAGACAAGAAAGACGTCGGAGGAGATAGTCTGTACCATAGATATATATTTAGACTAGATAAATAACCATAACTTGCTCAATTTTCAACCGATCTGGTTTGTTATAAACGTCAGAGATGTAGATATGACACTGCATACTTATGAATAATTATGTTATTTTCAAAAAATTTAATAATTTACGCAGTGTCATAACTACATCTCTGACGTTTATAACAAACCTGATCGGTTGAAAATTGAGCAAGTTATGGTTATTTACCACTACCAACACAATGTTATGAGTGAGCGAGCAACCTCTGGCAAGATGGCCGCCATGTGGTGACTTCCGGCTCCGTTGGCCGGCAACGCAGACGAGACATCTAGTCTCTATATATATCTATGGTCTGTACGACCATTAAACCTAGTGAGGAGCGGGAGATTCTGGAAGTACTGTCTCCCGGACATTCTATGCCACCAAGGTGACCAATCACAGCTCTCCCTTCAATGCGTAATTGGGTTTTTCGGGATTGGCGTGTCAGGGTACAGCATTGAGTACACGTCTATGTGAAGGATATATTCGATGGAGAAGCTTGATTGGGCTTTTAGAAACTCTCTACAATTAGCCGCATTTTTCATGGTCCCTTTCTCTGAATGGCTGACTGAGCACCTTTCCCAGGGGAGTAATGGAATGAGCTCTGCTTTCGAGATGAGATAATGTTTAGTTAATGGTGAGTCCTGCTCACTTTTCACTGCAGATGGGCTCGATCGATCATTCAGACTGTGTGTAAGCCCCCCATCCCCCCCTGTGGAGGAAGATGATGCACCTGAGGGATTCCTGAAAGTCCTGGATGAAAATAACAGGTCACAGACGGATGAAGTGAAAATTTGATATTTTTAAATAAGGTTTACATCGGATTGAAGACATGTAAATAAACTTAGCCAGGTGTTGGGGCAGAGAAATAACGGATGGAAGAAAATAAGTGTAATATTTTTCTTTTCAGCACTGAAAATAAAAATATATATGCAAAACAATAGTTAAATCAAGTATCACGAACAAATATCAAATATATGTTATCCCTCCTCAATGTCCTGACACGGTGTTTATCATTAATATGGATCCAACCTTTGATATTTAGCTTTTGATGAAATCCAGATAATTATCGATATTGTTTTATCGTCCAGCCCTGAACGAAGACAGATGACTTGGATGTGTAAAGCGACCCAGTGTCCCCCAGCCACACTGATCCCAGAGCAGGAAGTCGTTCAACTCGAATAGTTTCACAGGGATATTAAACAAACATAAGCCGAATTACAATAATCACTCAAATGGCTCTTTTACCGTGTGGAGAAATGCAGCCGGACGTGTGGCCGCGAGTCCGCAGCGAAGAGGCGGAACACTTCCTACAAGTCTCGCCAGAACTTTGCCGAACATCCGCGCCGGAGCCATGTCAGCTGTTCACCAGGTCAGCCGGGTTGCTCGGGGCATTCCGGGGGGAAAAGGCGTCCACGGCGGGGGAACCAGAGCCCGGTGCTCCGCTGGAGAACAGGCCGGTGCTCCGCTGGAGAACAGCAGATCCGGTTGTGTTAGCAGCGACGGGACAGAGGGAGGAACAGCGGGCAGAGGGAGGAACAGCCCCGGAGACCGAGCAGCAGTCCTCTTCCTCCTCCTCACTCCGGTTTCACTCCGGTTTCATTTGTCCTTGTCCTTGTCCCTCCCTGTCTCCTCACTGGTGTGTTCAGTGGAGCGGTCCGTCAGCAGAGGGCAGGGAGCCCGGCAGCAGCTGGGCAGGATGAGCCCCCCCAACCGGAGGAGTCACAACTACAGGAACCACCGCCCCCCTCGGTTAGCACAAGTTAGCTAAAGGTGCTAGCAGCAGTGTGTGCTAGTGTGTGTGTGGTGTTTCATTTAAACGAGTTCAATAAATGTATCTTCAACTACACAGCAGCCATGCGGACAGCTGCTCTACAACATGAGGTTGGCGGACCCTTCAGGCGACGGGCGGAACTTCCGTTGAAGAACCCGGAAGTGCTGCACATGTCACTCAGAAAATACACTGTTGGTTCCTCTTCAAATGAGCCCTGGAGTGATGGTTGAGTTGTGTTGTGGGTGAGTTGTGGACATGTAAATGTGTGAGCTCTAAAATAAACAAACACAAATATTGTTGGCAGTTAGCCTCAACTGTCATTCATTGAAAACACTGAGAAAAACTGCACTGGGCAGAAAGAATTACGTCTGCCATCTTGGCTTTTACACAGATGTGGTGAGATTTAAGTGGTTTAATGCAGTATTTATAAAATATGTAACGCATGAGCTTGTGGTTACAACGTGGGAAGTTCTTGACATTTCTTTAGCTAGAGCTTATAAGTTGTGTACACTGTAGGCTTGGTGTTCAGGTTGTGAGAAGGTCACAGGCAATCCCTCCTTCTTCCTCACTGGTCTGTTGTACAGGAACCAGTCCGTCAGCAGGAAGGCAGCTGAACAGTGTGTGCCGTTCAAATTATATAACCAAAATCACCACACCCCGATTAGCATTTGTTAGCTAAAGGTTTGCTAGTACGTAAACAGCAGCTTGTGTGTGGTTAGTAAAGGTTGTGGGTTGGAGAAAGGGAAGTTTGGTATGAAAAAAGATACATGACTGATCACTGTGTTGTAGGGTTGGGCAACTAACTGAAAATGTATTTAAAAAACTACATTTATAGCCTTTAATCAACTTTATCTTGTCCATGTCAGATATACTTTAAATTTTCAATTTTATTTGTATAGCGCAAAACCATAATATACATTTTCTTAGGGCACTTTACCACTTGACAGGTTTGGGGTGAGCAGAGAAAAATCGGAAGGAAATGGGAGATAGGTGGAAAAGAGAGAGGGGGAGAGAGTTGAGAGAGAGACTTTCCCATTTACTCAAAATACCGTGTTTACATGTAAACACTGTAAAATAAGTATTGATAGATATTGTTAGCAGTTCACATCAACTGATTCAGCCAGACATAAGTGTAAGTACTGAGTAGCGCTGCAATGGACAGGAAAGAAATTACATCTGCCATCTCTGAATTTACATAGGTGTGGTGAGATTGAATTGGTTCTATGCAATATTTACAAAATCTTTCGCTGGCTTCAAATGTGATTCAGGAGCTTATGGTTACAATTAGGGAAATTGCCTACATGGCACGTTTGGTGTTTGAGTTGCGAGAACACAGCTGCTAGGCAACACTAACATGGATATAAACATTACTGTCTGTCTAGAAACCACATAGACTATCAAGTTAGTAAGCTAGCAGGAAGGTAATGCAATGAAACGTTTGTGAATATAAGCATTTTCTGCAGTCGTATCATTATATGGTGCCATGGAAACGCCAACAAACACATCACAACTCATGAACGCTGACCTTTCAGACAATTCTGGGGTCTGTGTTTGTAAATACCACAACAGTCAACATAACGGAGCCCTTTCCACTACAGAGACAGATGTGGAGAGCACAGTGGAGACTACAAACAGAGCTCAAAGTGGAGTGTATAGTCGATTTGTGTTTGCCCCGTGGCCTGAAATATGATTCCAACTGTAACATTATGTTCCTTCATAAACATTGGATGTGAACATTGAACATATTTCCAAACAAGTTTGCCATATTGATGTAGAACATGATGCCACTCCCTGAGCACTTTATCAGAAACACCATATAATAGTGGGTAGGGCCTTCCTTTGCTCTCAAAACATTGAACAAGCTGTAAACGTACCTTTGACATTCGAGTCCATGTCGACGTGATTGCATAATCTCTGCAGATTTTTTCTTTGTGACACGGTGCTTTATCATAGTGAAAGTATAAGATGGTAAATTAATAACTATAGCGTCAGCAACAATACTCAATTATGCAGCAATGTGTACTTTCACTGAGACATCTTTCACAGCATCTTATGTCTGATCAGTATCTTCATGATGTTAGGCATGGCACTGCTTTCACGTGATTGGCTGATTACATAATTGCATAAATAAGCATGCGTACTGGGGTTCCTAATAAAGTGTTCAGGGCCTGAATGCCTATTATGTTCACAAGTTGCTTCTGTTGCCCCCAAGTGGCAGTTATTGCAAGTTTGATTGATTTTCTCTAATTCAAAGTAAGTTGCAATTTATCCACACATTGAGAAATTACCCTTTAAGTTATGTTTCCTCTATTAACAACTCTATTGGAATGGAATAACCAAAATTGGTGCTTCATAGGCGCAAAGTACTTGATCAATATCACCAACTACTAAAAATAATTAAATGTCTGAACATGGTCTCTTCATTATGCAGTAGCAGATGCAATTAGAGACAGAACACTTTACATTAGTCTCACCTCAGCCCCTGAGCCAAATGAATATGGATTGGACCAGACTCGCTCAGTAACGACGAGGAAGATGCAAGACAAAATGTACACCAGCCTCTTCATCTTACATTGTGGTAAACAAGCAAATTCTCCTTTGTGGAGTGTTGAGTTTTCACTTAGACAATGAGGTAATTTCTCTTCAGGTTTTTGTTGTGGGACCCAAATCTAAGAAGGTGGTTGATGCTGTATATGATCTTGATGGGGCTGAGAAAAATAAAAAAAATGGCAAGTCATATTTTCACATTTTTTATTGAACCTTTATTTAAACCGTAAAGTCCCATTGAGATTAAGAATCTCTTCTTCAAGCGAGACCTCGCCAATAAAGACAGCAGCTCAGATAAAAACATATAACACGGGTAAAAACACATTTTCCACAAAATCAAACATTGTAATGAGAAAGGTTAAGTTATGATAAAATGAGTTTCTGCATGTGTTCATTACGGTTTTCAACATTTCTTCTTTGATATTCACATGGCTGACAATTAGTTTTCACTGAAATACACCTGCTTTACATTTTTTGGCATATGCAGCTGTGCGTGTGTCATTACTTAAAATCTGTCTTATTGATGACTTGAGGTTTTAACCAAATCCAATCAACCCTGATTCATGGACATTGCCTCATTAGTTCTTTGCCTCCAAACTAATCAATGGGCTCTCAGCTGCGTGGTCATTAAATTAGTCAGTTGCTCTCTGCGCTCACTCTTAAGTATTTCCAGTCAAAATGCCAATGTGGAAATCAACATTCCAGATACCACTGATTCTGGTCATTGCAGGTTGTTCATTAATATGTGAGCGTATTATTGATAAGTAAGATGAGTTTTGTAAATACGATCTGTAAAACCTGAGTGAAGCGGACAACGTGGTCTTTTTACCTAAAACTGTGCTTTAAGCCCAACAAAGCTGAACAAGTGCTTTGAACACGCTCTTTGAAAAACCTGCCTCACTCTACAAACATCATTGTGCCTACTTTGCAGAACATTTGTGTGGCTAAACTGCAAAAAACATCTGTTTACGTCTCCGTTAAGGCACAAAAGAGCCTTGACTGGTGCAAAGTGAGATACTACTTCTCTCACTTATCTTTTAAGTCCAAGGAGTCCGGCTATTTCATGAAGCGTTTAAAAAAATCCTTCTGACCTCCTTTACTTATCTTCAGTACTCTACAGACCAGTCATCAATACTCCCAGAGAGAAGATGTGGTGGGTTTGACAGAGCGGCTTGATGTAATCAATATGTGCTCGGTGAGGAGATTTCTTTCCCCATCTGTTATATCTTTAATTCATATTTCATCATCATCTTACAGAGAAACTGTAGATAGAAAATGTTACATCAACGGTGCACACAGAGACCTTGGCGAAGTGCTCAACAGCCGTATTTTCTTATTAAGGTCGTCAGCTGTGTTGCCAGCTTGGCTTTATAGAGACACTAATGAAATTACGGACAAGATCCTTTGCCCAGTTACTGTTCTTTTTCCAGCTCAGTCATCATCACCCTGCTGCTGGATTTATCCTCTCATACCAACACAAGACTGCATCAGCTTTCCTGCTGAATGGATTTATTTATGGGAAATGTGCCAAGTTTCTTTATCTAACGAGTTGGCTGTTGTGCTTTAGGCCATTGAGAGAAGCTGCACTTTGATAATAGAAGCCGCTCGACCAGAGATTGGTTTGACAGTTAATTTTGGAACGGCACAGTGATGCATGGAGCAATATATTTGTGGGGACAAAACTTACATAAATTGTAGAATTAAACGTATACAGGGCTTTTCTCATCAAATTATTTTACTCCACTTACTTTAAATAATTAAAATCGAGAATTAACACCTTCATACTGCATGATCAGCCCCTCACCTCAGATATAACTGTGCCAGAGACTCACAGCCCTCATTACTCCTGGAGCTGATTGAAGCATACAAAGGATATTGATTTGAGTGAGGCCTCAGGAAAGTCACCTTCATGCACATGTTGCAATCTTCTGCGGTGCTGCAACTGACGCTGTCGCTCATCTATCATCATCAACCACAGGCATCATGTGGGAATAACGATTTCGAAAGTGGATGACTGATGACATTTTGCATGGTTTCATTTTAAATTTAAGCTCTTGAAAATATTCTTATAGCATTGTGGCTAATGCTTTTTACTTTTAATTGTTTTTAAACTGTCTACTTTCTGTAAATCATCTTGCGACCACCCATTCACCCTAGTTTGGCCACCACTTTACTACATCATGCTATGTATTTGTTGTTACTTAAATGAGGAGTTCACAGTATATTAAATCTATTCCACTGTATTACAGCAGTGATATGGACTTTGACAAGCTACTTATAGACAATGTCGCTGGGATCAAAAGAGAAAGCAGCTGACTGAGTCTTAATCTGTGAGTTTTTCTAAATGTTATCTCAAGAGTCCTAAATGATTCAATGCACAATCTATTCACTGTCAAGTTATTAAACCATTTGTTTTAGAGGTTGCCCTCATGAACCATCAGGAATTTAGGATTAGGCTGCCACCTGGAGGTCTTTGATTATTACTACAAAATCAGAATGCACTATTAATAAAGCTACCAAAATAACACTATGTTCCCCACTGAACTGTTTATATATTTTTTTTTGTTTACATAAAAAATACAAATAAATAAAACATGTCTTGTTGAATTCTAAATGTGTCATTAATGAAAAGCGTTAATGAAGTTCAGCGCTGTAGCTTTTCTATCAGGCACCTCCTGGAAATTTGGCGCCATCTTGTGGTATGAAACGCGCACATGCTCTGAATATGTTTGAGGTAAGCAGTAGATAAGAATGACGTAACAATGGCTGACCCGAACGTTTTGTTTTGTTGAGCTCAAGCACACACTGCTTGGTTGAAATTAAGTTTGTATCATCAGGAGCAGGCACAGAGTTTCATAAGCTTAGATTAATTACCTTAGATATAAAAACGATGATATACTGTATATAAATATATATATATATTTTCAAGAAAAATGTAATTTAAACTTTATTGATACTGTTTGAAAAAACTGATACAGGCATACATTTCCGATAGTTCTTGCCGAATATCACATTAAATCCAATGTGCTGTGTTGAGAGACTGCCCTACGCACAGAGGCACTCAGGCTTACTTAATCTGCAGACCGAATATCAAAGGCCTGCACAAAATATATATGAACCATGACAACTCAAATCCATTTGAGTTAATAAGACAGAAGAAACACGGAGAGAATGAAATCACAAAGCTCACACACACACACACACACACACACACACACACACACACACACACACATACACACACACAATGTTTTAAAATGTACATACCTGCACTTTAATGTAGTTTTAAGTGTTTTCATAAATATATATTTTATGTGCAATTTTGTGTTATTGACATCAAAGGGCTTTAAATGACCACTCAGAGGGTTTTGCAGTACAAGTTGCATTCACTCATTTACCTCACAAACACCACTCACATAGTGAGCACAGGCGTCAGGAGCAATGTGGGATTCAGTTTGTTGCCCCATGATATTTAGGGATTGCAGACTGGAGGTGCCGGGGATCAAACCCCCGAACCTCCTGGTCAGTGGACGACCCGCTCCACCCTTTCAGTCTCACATACATGCACTCAGTAAATTGAAACCCAGCTAGGAACAGGTGATCTCCTCTAATATAATTATGTGACCTCTAAAACCAATTGGCTCCACTATTCATGATTAAGGTGCCTCCGATAAAAAATGGCGGCCGCATGTATTCTGTATTTTATATCACGTATTAGACGACTTTGCATAAATCTGGTTTCATTTTGACATTAAATGCACCTTTTCTGTTGATAAATGTGAAAAAAATGCTTGTTGGTTAGTTAGTGTGGGGGAATAATGGCGGAAATTCAGTATTACATCAATATACACATTCATATTTACTGTTTCAAATCACACGGCATGAAACAAACAACAGAGCGACACCTAGCAAACAGCACACATCATTAGACAATAGCAACAGTAACAATCAAGGACATGTCATCAACATGAAACCTTGACTGAGTGTAAAGAGCTGGCTGAGTGGCAGGATGCATTCTCAGTCAATCCCCTTTGCTTCAGTGTAAAAATTCAAGACAGGGAAAAACACTTTCTATGGGAACTGTATCTACTGATCCACTATAGTTGCTATTGAGCTGAGCTGCTCTTTAAAGCATCATATACGATTTTATTCAGACACCTGTCAGTTGTAAGACAGTATTTTCCATGGCCGTTACAATATATGATTAATATCTAATAGCTGTGCGTGTGTGTCTGTGTGTGTGTGTGTGTGGTGGCTGCACAGAGGTAAGTGGAGGACTGTTGTTTGAAGTTCTGGGGCGCACGCAGCCGAGGTAATTGTGTCTGACGGGCGGCGGTAATGATGAGGCGCAGATCAGATCAACTGCAGATCCCCTGCCTCCAACCCCCTGCTGCTCGTCTTCACTTTTCCCTTCTCTCCTAATTGACCGGGCCGCATCTCCCCCGAGCCCCTTTGTTATTATTTATTAATAATTCATCGCTAAATAATTCACACCCTTGGACCCGCAGTGTTAATTGAGCTGCAGCACTGGTGGGTGTGTGAGACTGAGGGGGTAGAAGAAAGGAGAAGGGAAGGGGGGGAGGTTTGAAAAGTAGGGATGAAGTGGGAAGTGGGCCTTCCTCGACTTGTACGGGATCAAAACCAGGGAAAAGGTGAGTTTAGTTGTGGATACCGAAGGAGCTCAGGGGTATTTGGACCTCACAGTTTTGTGTCTGTTTGTGAGCTGAGAGCAAGAGAATCAATAAAGCTCTTTATAATTAGAGGTAAAGGGTTAATTCTCACTCAGGTCACATTTACCTCCATTCACACTCTTTGCATGATTTATATCTAAATTACAAGAAGGGGATACATACATCAAATTTTGATATTTATCGGGATCAGTTAGAATTGATGAAAAAGTACATCTGATTGTTTCAGTTGTCAGAGACTAATCCGCAACTATCACTGAATTAAAGACAACACAGATTTTTTTACTGCTGCATCTCTGTTGTGAGGATTTGCTGCTTTTCTTTTACAACATTACAGATAGAAAATCTTTTGGTACAGATTTTTGTCTAGAAAATAGTATTTCATATGCAGATGACACATTTGGCTTTATTAAACTGTGATGGAGAGTTCTCACTTTTATCTTACACGAGACACAAAACACATCTTTTAATCAAGAATAGAATCTGCATTTTGAATATAATTAAATAATTATTAGTTGCAGCACTATTGGAAAGTATAGATGACATGGAAATGTGCACAAAGACCTTGTAGTGAGTGAGAAGTGAGTGATATTGAAGTAGAGTTATATACAAATTTAGATGTAATTCATATGCATTTATACAAAACCCAATATGTACACTGCAACAGAAATAAAAGTTTATTTGTTTTAGATACGTTATTATAGCAGCAGTAAATTCATACATCACTGGAGATACGATGAAATTGTTATGTATTCAACGGTAAAATATCCACCTCTGTAAATAGATGATGGTTCTTTGATCTTTGATTTTTGTTACCTGATTTGATGAACAAATCAGGTAACAAAAATGTGTGTTTTAGTTATGTACAATATCATCACATTTTTTAAAACTTAACTCAAATATCAAATGGAAAATAAAGAAGCCGGCGGGGCGTGTTTACATGTGAAATGGTTATATAAGTATAATTTTATGTTTAAAATCGATATAAAATCAAATATAAAGTAGATTTTTTTTATGACTAAATGTATAATGAATTATCTGGTGGTATTACTGATGAATGTAGAGCTTTGGATTTGGTTTGGTAATAAACCTGCATTCAGCAGCAGAGCAGTCCAGTAGAGGTCAGTATCAGATCAGCAGACTCTAGGCGGCACACAGTGGCGCCGCTGCTTCATGTGTTTGCAGAGCTTCTGCTAATTTAAAATGACATGCTTTGTTTATGTTAAATTATTCATGCAACCTTTCATTAACACCATAAACAAATACAAATAGCACAGCATAGAGGGAATCGTAGCAGTCACGCTGGGCTAAAGAATGTTTTCTTAAGAAGACGCCCGCTTGCTGCTTTTCTGTATATTATTATTGAGACGCATCCTGGTCCAGAACCCACTGGCCAGCTGGTTATGCTTCCTGCTTACCAACTTCTCAACAGTGATCAGAATATATAAAATTTGACGAGGTCAGATTTGGCTTGCCTCTCGCTGAATAGTTCACCAGACTGTAGCCAATGCTTTAAAATTTAACATAAAATAGAAAAAAAACAAAATCCAAAGTGCTGACTTCATAATAACTTTACAAAATCATTCTCTCTGTCGATTTGTTCCCCCTCGTCCTCGGATTCAAACGTTGGCACAGTGTGGAGCAGCTTGGGCAACTCATCTTCTGAGCTTCATCTAGTTGCTAAATCTCTTTTAAGCAGAGCAATATATCACCAAAATCAAATTAACTCTGAACCCAGTCTTCTAAAAGTTTTTTTGTTTTTTGAGGGAGAATTTTTCTGGGTTGTGGAGAGAAAAAACAAGTTTGTGAAATAAGAAAAAAATCTCCCCAGTTTGTGTTTCATTGGGGAATGGCTCATCTGAAGCTGTCGACAAGGTCCATACAAGTCTCCTGCTGCCACAGAGCATACACAGACTTGTCTTTCATGCTGCGGTGGTTTGGGACCAGAGAGGAAGGGCCAGCAGAGAGGAATCTGTCTACCAGAGCTCAGTGTACACACTGCATGTATTTTTGTAGACATCGCTGTAGACTTCACTTAATCTAAGAGTACATCAAAGCATCCCCTGCTCCTCTTCTTCAGCTAAATCCTTCTCTGGTCCTTATTACCAAAGTGCTCATAAATGCCTTGGGGGAGTCGGGGAGCGGAAAAAACACAAACAAAAAACAAACATGTTTGCTTTTATCTTTCAAATAACTATTTACGCTGGTACAAATGAGCATTCTGAGAGCGGATCATATTGTATCACGGTGGTTGAAGATGTAAAGATTCATGCTGACTGGAAAGAACAAAAGGGAGAGAGCGTATACGGCCGAGTGAATTGTTTTTTCGGTGACGTTTGCCAGGGTGTCATCATCGCTGCCGGGACTGAAGTGGCTCTGCCAATCTCTGAGAGGACGCTGTTTGATTCAGCAATTGGTTTGGAAAAAAAGTGCCAGCGAACACGAGATTAACAAATGGCTCGTACCACTCTGTTTTTGATTTATTTTTGATGGCTCTGATGTGAGCATGGGAGTGAAGGGACTGGTTGTATACTCCAGTGGAGCACGGGGCCGGGGCCAGGGAGTAAACAGGCTCCCAGCAGCACAGGAGTCTTTCCATCAGGATGGAGTAACCCCATGGAGATCCTAGAGAGTTCTGAAGCCAGAGATGGTGAATAATAGAACAAAGTGAGAATGAGTCTTCTGAGGCTTCGCTGCTCTTCACTATCCCTCCATCGCGTGGAGAAGGGATGTGAGAGAAAAAGATGGAGAGGGTGGTGATAGCTGCAACTGCTCCATCCATCCTAACTAAACTAGTGGGGGAAAAACCAAGTTACCTGACATGTTTTTCTCTTATCAAGTAAAACTCACAACGCAAACAGCAAACGTAGCTTGAAAGACCATTTGGAATTGTAAACTCGCACAATGACAGCTACAGAAAATAACAGTCTACAGTCGTATGACAGCATCCAAACCAAATCCAATGGAACAGAGGCCCCCTTCTCCTTCTTCTTCTCATTTTTTCTCTCTTCCCACCTATGAAAAATTCACCGCAGCCGCCCCCCCTCCCTTTACGTTTCTCCTCTGTGCATCTCCAACACTGAGAACTGACATGCGGTAAACGGAGAAATATTCAAAGGCAGGCCGGGGCTGCCTGTCTCCCACAGGGGTCTCCTTTTTACCCCCTCACCACCGCTGAGGAATCAAAAACTCTTTGGACGTCACAGAGGGCGATTGAAGTTCAGCGCCTGCTCTGGAGCGGTCCCTTGCCCGACGATGGCAGGCTTCATTAGGGCTGTCAGTCAGGCCCCTGTGACGGGCCAGCGCCGCAGGGCACCCTCAGGGCCCAATCAGCGCCGGGGTGCCCAGGAAGGGGCCTTCAAACAAGCCTATAAGACCAGGCTGTCACCCTGCATCGTGGAGCCGCACGCTCATCCCCCATTGATCACATGATTAATAGCTCGGCTCAACACTTTCAGCTCTGTTTTTTTTCTGATGCAAAGCTTTTGTCTTGTATTTTTAATCATTGACTTCCCATTGGCTCCGGTATAGAAATGTGCACCCTGGAAGCCTCTGTAGGAACAGTCCTATTGAAAGTCTAATGATGAAGGAGAACGAAACTTCTCCCACAAACAGCTCCCCAGCAGCGGCAGTGGGAAGCAGGAGCCAGTTGTTATTTTTTGTATAATTTCAGCCTGCTTTTTCTCAGTGTGTCGCAATTACAATGAGTCACGTGATGCAATGAAAATAAATGAGCCAGTGGGTGCTCCTCTGTCCAACAATCTCAAATCTGGAACAATGAGATATCCACGAAATCACGGTACACGATTCAAATACAGGAGCAAACAAAACCCAAACAAAACAAAGTAAGCGTCTTTGAAGAGCGAAAAACTCAGACTGCCTGAGTTCCTTTCAACAATATACAGAGCGCAATATTCTCAGTACCAGTATGTTATTCAGAGCGTTCCTCCAAATATTTGGAGAGAAGGAGGAGAGATGAAACGGGAATAGAACAATGGGACTTTAGCTGTGTTATGGCGTTAGCGCACCTCGCCCCCGCCAGCCCTTTGTAGTGTGTGTTGTGTAGCGTCCGCGTCCCCAGTCAGCCCCCCCCGCTTGTTTTGAGTCCAGGTGGGGTCTCAGGCCCCCCTCCGCCTATCTCACACACACCTGCTCCATCATTTACTCACACACACATGCACTCATCTTTTTGTTTTGAGTCATCCAAGCACAGATTAAATTCAGAGATGGGGCTGCTTTGCTGTTGAATATTTTTTTTCAATTTAGCATTTTAAGCATTTTCCAAATTTTGTTGTTTTATATCAGTATGTGAAAAACAGACTGATGCGTATCAACAGTGAATAACAACACTGTGACATTTCACGGTATGGAATTGAAAAGGATTTTAAGGATGAATACATTCTAAAAATATGGATAAAGATTTCATCATATAGAATCTGAGGTGTATTTAATATAAATATTACATATACCGTATAATTAAACCCATATATTATTGATTGTAAACCAGATCCCTGCTGTCAAGTGCTGCAGTTATATAAAGAAGGATAAAGGGTGTTGCTCATTTATTCACGCTCTCTTCTAATGTAAATGAGTGAAATGTAACAGCCATCAACTCCCGAAAGTTAGGCTGAAATTCGCCCTCATTTCAGATGCCTTTCATATGAAGAAAGTTGCCCTTAAAACGCCCAAAAGCATTTAAGAGTGGTGAGATATCAGATTCATTTAATCTCACACTCTCATCAAATCCACTAGATAAACCCTTGTGGATGTTTACCCCCCATACACTTCCCCCCTCCCAGTGTGCAGTACCAACACAGACCACTGGAGGATGCCTCGATATTCACACCGCTCTGGGAAAATGAAGTTGTTCAATCTGGAACAAAGAAAATGAAATAATGATTTCTCTGTCAGATATTTGGCTTTGGGTATTGAGCTCTCTTCGTGTTCTTGGTAAAGTCCGATCATTAGCGAGTACCAGGGACTGGAGACACCTTTTTATCTGGCAATCAAAGGCTAATAAAAACAAAAAGAAACGAGGTCTGACCTATATTCACTCTGCAGCAGCATCCCAGAGGAACGACAGGTACTGGGGCATCATGCACCCCCCCTCAGCAACCCACCAAGCCCTCACAGGATGCGGAGAGTGCACGTGAATAAGTAAATTACGATCGTAACCTTCCAACTTGAACATAAAGAGAAACACATCTCAAAACATGATCAATAAATTGAGCTATTCACTCCAAAACTTAAACCCGTCCTCCTCCCCTTTTTCGGGGGGGTGTCTCTGGTCAGCGTGGGGGGGTAATCCTCGGTGATCTGCCCTAATCTGTCACAGATACGCAGCTGAAGTGCAGAGAAACTGTTAGGGAGAGAGGAGAGAGAGAGGAGGGTGGGGGGGATCAGGAGGGAGGTAGTGGTGAGGAAACTGGATTATGGCAGTACGTCTGCATTAACTCACTGGCCTTATCTTTTAAATGCTTTGCAAAAACAGCTTTGGCTTGTACACATGGGATGGGGCAGTGTACTGTACAAGCTCGGATGTAAGTGTGTACGCAGGCGTGTGTGTGTGTGTGTGTGTGTGTGTGTGTGTGTGTATGTGTGTGTGTGTCATGTGAGCTGAGCTTATTTCACGCCAGCCATACAGGCATTGGAAATAAGTGTCCCCATTATAGAGAGAAGCACGCCCAGTGCCACCTTGTGCTAGTTCACATCTTTCCCTCCCCAACTCCACCTGAAAACCTGGCAGCCATTCCCAAGGTGATTCAGTTTCCACTTCATCCCTGTAAAGTTACTCGATTGTCACACGTATCAAATTAGTCTTTGTTCTCATATCTGAGTTATGAGCTCACGACATCATTTTTCCTGTCGAAACCGCACGCAATTATGGTTTACACGGTTATCGTGGAAAAAATAACTAATTGTTGGTTATTTCGGGTGAAACTGTCTCGCATGTCGAGTCGCGCCCTGAGTTCGGAGGCTGATTTACCCAGTAGCACAGGAACACACACATCCTTCGCAATCATACGCACGCAAACACTCCACACACACACGCAGTCACGACAAACTACAAAAAAAAGCCTTCACAAACAACTGTTATAAAACTGATATGTGGATTGATAGTAGAAGCCGAAACTCTTCCTAACACAAACAGTGGGACGGCCCGGAGCACGCACAGTCCTGCACTCGTGCGGTCCCTCATCTCCAGTCATGGGAGGGTCACCCCCTTTGGCCCTGAGAGAGAGACTGTGAGGATGCTCTCATGTTTATGTTTGGGAGATTAGCAGTGATGAAAGAATGCCTTTTCAAGTCTGGGCTAGAGGGGCCTCTGTTCAATGCCCCACCCTTACACCATACGCGCACACACACACACACACACGCACACGCACGCATATGTGAACCAAGGTCACATGTGCACACATACAAAGGCGTACGGGCTCATAGAGACGTGTAATTTTGTTATTAATCCCTGCACATTGTGCGCTATTGCCTCCATATGTTCACCACATCCAAAGAATTGCATTTGATTTGATTTTGCGAGACTGCAGCAACACGTCTGACATTGATTCAGTCGTCTTCTGGTACGCCGCGCTGTACGTGGAAGCCACACTGACACTTCACCCTCATCTTTCCTCTTCCCTCTCATTTTCCCTTCATCATTGAACCCCACTGAAAGAGCCCCATTGTTCTTCTCGGCCTGTATGTGGTCTCTCGGTCTTTTCTCTCTGGTTTCCCTTCTCCACTTCCCTCTGTCTCCCTCTCGCAGCCATATGTTTGGCGCTCTCTTGTGTTTCTTCATCTCATCTCCTTGTGGTGTCATGGATTATAATGTGGCTTATTCATTTTTTTCGGGGGGTTCCCATGCCCACGCCACGGGACGGGCCCAACACTCTGGATCTGCCTTGTCATTATCCCTCCCCAACAAACCAAACAGAAGAAGGTATGAGGTTTGACGCTGTCTGTCTGTCTCTTTCGGTTGTGGACTGAGATTAGGGGATCTCTCAGTTTGAGTGGGCTGCATGCTCGGGCAATTTGCTTCCCATTAGTTGTAATACAAAGCAGGGTTTTCCACAACACACCACGATTGTAGCTGAAGTACTTACCGCTACTTGGCCTTACCCAAAAAAACGTATCTAAAAACTACTGGCTCACAGTCCCATGATCCTTTTCACTCTTGAACTGTTTCATTGTCTGAAACGCATCAATCACAGGTTTGTTTGACCAGGTATTACAGGCTCTATTGTGTAACTGCTCTCCTTTATGTAAAGCTGATTCTGTTTTCTTTGGCTCTCTGACAGAGTCCCACGTGACAGTTTCACTCACTGCTGAGATTCATGCTTTGGGAACAGCTCATACTCCACACTGGAGTTCATGCTTGTCTTTAAACTGACTAAACACTTTGATATTCCCCGGTTTTATTACCCAGCGTGGTGACTGTATCCAGCTCCCTTCTTTGTTGTCCTGGCAAGAAAACCGTTCATTCATCAAATGCTTGGAACCACAGATGTAATTGGAGTTTTTTAGTATGATTACTGATTCTGGGGGGGCCCTGGCTGTTTTGAGGCAAACTCCCTCAGGTCTTACCTTCTGAAAAGTGGAAAGCACCTATTCCAGGTAACGTCAGGGGAGAGGTGTGCTGTTGGATGTTGGAACGTCCTGGAAACTACTTAATTAAACATTAGGCTGGATGATAGTCATTATCTCCTGATTGGCTTGATAATGATTACTGGCAGCCTCCGTCCCCCTTTACCAAGAGAGCAGGGGGAGAGTAGCAGGTAAACAGACAGATGAAGCGTATAAAAAGAGGGGAAGAAAGATGAAAAGCTTGTGTAGAAGCCGCGGTAGTGAGCAGTGAACCTGGAGGCGCTGGCTTGGCTGCCTGTAAGAAACACGATACAGCCTCTGTGACAGCTGCCGACACTTCTTGATGTGAGGTTGTGGAACCAGTCAGGAACTATGGGACTGTGTTGTGGTCGGTGTAGGGTTGGGGTTGGCATGCTTATCCGAAAAATGCTGCCAGGCAAACGATACACCGTCCCTCCATTTTTAGAATTGTTAACTCGCAGATCAAATTGCATTCCGAAGTGCCCTTCCCTCCGAGAGTGAGACGTCTTGTGTGTGTGTTGTGTGCCCGCTGTCAATCACTGTCGCCGCGCTCGCAGTTAGCGACAAGGAGGAATGTGATGTCACCGGGATCTGACCTACATCGGTGTCCCCTTAATGCAGATCGTTAACACTCCATACGTCAGGCGGCCGGCTGGCACGGCGGCCTGCCTTCTCCGCTGCAGCAGAACACTCCTCCATTATTTGTCTGCGGCTCCGTAACAAGGGTACAAACATATTGACTCAATCAACATTGTTCTCATGAAACTTGCATGAGCAGACAAGTAAACATCCTGGATGTATTACACAGTATGCGCCTCAATGATAAGCCTATAGAGTGATCAAAGCTTCAGTGTAAGGAGTTGGTCCATAAGCTGGGCAGGAAATGTGAAGAGGTTTGTTGATGTATATGTACAATATTTGTTGTACAAGAGGAGCAGATGGCACTAGCGTTGACCCTCCGTGTGTCTTCCTGTCCCCTAGCTGAACCACAGCGTGAGGGGGCCCTTATCTGGTCAAACTGGGCGGTGGGGAGGGGAAGGCTTTGAAGGCACGCTTGTGTGGCGATGCAATCAGGCAGACTGCTGTAGGGCTGCAAAAACACACTCCCACCCTCCTTCCCCAGCTCCCCCCGTACCCCTCTTTGCCCTTCTGCTGCTGCTCACCACCGTACGGCGGCGCTTGTGGAGTAGATCACCGAGGCTCCCTCAGCAGCAGCCTCCCCAGACCGGCCCTGGGAATTATGTGAGTATCACGTAGAGTCCTTTCCATTCCACTCAATCAGTAGGACACATCTCCAGGAGAATCTTCAAGTGATAAAACACTTACAGAAACCCAAGGGATTCGTTGCAAATTTTCCACCCTGGACAGAAAAATAAATAGAGATTATCTGGAGAGACAATATGATCCCACTGGTTTTGCTACCCTCTGCATAGAGGACAGAGATAAAGCCTCTCAGATATCAAGTGCAAAAGAAATCTCAGGGCCGCTGAGATGGATAACACGCAGAGTAAATGTATCGGACGTAGCCACAGTTTGTACGAATGTTTAAGTCTGCTGTCAAAGACACATAATGTCTGTTTGTGTTTGTGTTGGATGGTAAAGTGGGAAAACGGTCGTCCTTGAGCTGTCATTCCGGTATTAGGGAACGTTTGGTTGCAGAATCTCTCTCGGGCTGAAGAAAGCTACCGCTTCCACTTCTCATGTGGTCATGTTCGCAAAAATGTATCCCAGCTCTCCGCATATTTTTCCAATTATTACTTGTGCTTTAAAAGACATAATTTCATCTCGCTAACCACTTTGATGCTTTCATCTTCAGCTAATATGTTCCACACTAGCATTGTAACAACACCCTACCACTCACAGATATTGATTTGGATTAGGCTCTGTCACGTTCGTGTATTGCGTAAATGAGGCTTTTTTTCCCCCTCCTTTATTCTCCCCTCACTCATTTTTTGTTCCCTCTCTCCCTGTCACATCTCCATGCTGCCTCCTCACAGGCCCTTTGATGTGCCTGCTTTAATTTGGAGCTTAATGGAATCTGTGGCACTGCTGCGCCTATCAGTGGCAGCATCACAGATCCCAGGGTTCATTGCGGTATATGCCTCCATTCTGGTGAGTGGGTGTCAAGATAGCCGTGAAACAATGAAGGAGGGCCTGTAGCCCTGGGAGACGAACTGCATTTCCAATGCAGATCCCAGTGCATCGGAAGCCGTGCCAGGGTTGTTGCCAGTGTGTCACTGGAGGAAGTCCCATCTGTAGCTCAGCCTTACAAACAACTGTTGACCTAATGGCAACGAAAAGACAAAGCATAAAGCCATTTTGTTCATGTATTACATGATTCATTAGTGCATATGAGGTCAATGAATACAATACCAATGTATACAATAGGCAATACATGGAAAGAAATGTACCACTCATAAAGGCACCAATAACAAGACAAGTAATCATAACAGCTATAATCACAATCATTTTGCAATGTTGAATTTTTAGACTCTGACTTTAAGTTTAAGCCCTTGATGTCACACCACATCTCTTTCTCCCCGTGTTTCCTATCTGCTCTATCTGTAAAAAAGTTAGTAAAAGCCCGAACTGGAGCAGATACCTCTTCCAAAGCCAAACAGTCACCTTAAATTCAATCAAGCTGCACCACAGTTGCACACTCTTAGGTATCAGTCCTCTAAATATGCCTGATTCGAATCCCGTAAAGGTCTCTGCATTATTTCTTGAGAAAGTTAATTTATGTGTTTTTCCGTGGCCCGTTCCCCTACCCTCCACCAAGTTTCCATAAAATCAGTTTATTAGTTTTTGTGCACTCACTCAACAGCTACATGTGTGTCCGGAGAAGGTAAAAACATATTTACACTCTCCTGCTCCTTGGTCTTCAGGCTGTGGATATTATTACTAATGTTCACAACCCATTGGCCACTTAACTGTGGATCACACATTATCTTTAATTCCTATCATTTGCCTACTTTGTAGTGTTTTTTTCTACAGGCCAAGAAATCTGTTGAGGTAAAACTGATAATTTAGACCATCAGGCTCAGAGTCTGGACTGACCAGAGCCCAGCATGTGCGACTAGAGGAGATGTCAGGGATTTAACACAGTGCAGTCCCGACTACAACCTTCAATCCATGGGGGTTGTAAATCAAAGCAGGTGGTTTCCTCCCCAAAAATACCTCTCCACAGGATACAGCGCTCGGGGGCAGCGGGTTATGAGTGAGCGATGATAAAAGTACGGCCATAAATCAATTCTTCGTCCTTATCAAAGGCATATTTCAATCACTGTATGTATCGTTTAACTAGAATGCTAGTTAAAAAAAAAAGGAGTTGGGGAAGAGAAGGAACTTCCATGTGTGTGTGGAAAGAAGACAGGAACTGGGATCTGAGGTCTGAGGAAAATACGCCCTCAGCCATGCATTTGTACCGTATTCAAAGACACTGGCAGTCATGTTCAGACAGTTTGCGAGCAGGGGGAAATCCCCCCGATACAGGGGCCTTCATCTCTCCTCACATACTCAGCTTAATGAACTCTGCTGCATGTAATGGCACATACAGGAGCTGGTGGAGGTGCTTCGCCTCTGTCTTTCATCCATGTTTGTATTTGATGTGAGCATTGCTAGATCATTATGTTGGAGGGGAGAGTTGTTTATGGCTGTAAGGAAGATTTTAAGTGTTTTTAGGTCAAATGTAATTATTATTATTGATACACTTGTTTTATATCAACTACAATAGAACTTTTTCGTTTGACACCCCAGGATTGGAGACAGTGTGGTTACAACAGAATCCAGCTAATTCAAAATAATAATATGCACACAATCTCTGAAATGTTAATGCAATCTCATTTAGGGTGCAGAAATATGAATATGAATGCCGCTCTGAGGAATGCAGCAAGTTTAACTGCTGGTATGTAATTGAGTTTCCCAGTGTACAGATATTGAATCTCGCCAAACATTTCAGAGATTTTGCTCATGCACATTTCATATTTCAACAGTAGAGCAATTAATTCTATGAAACAGGCTCCATTTCTGTGGGGTTCAGATTAAAACATTCTTCTGAGGCTGTTTTGAAGAGAAAAAAAGTATTATTACCAGCTCCTGCATTTATTTGATGTTTGACAACTCCTCATACAAAGACATATATTGTATTTGACTTCAGTGCAATTCAAAGTAATATATATATATAAAAATATATATATTTGAAATCGCTGACAGTGGTTTGAATACTCCTCATGCAGATCAAAACCGAAAAGTTAAATCTTAACTTTGGTCAAACTCAAATTCCAATACACCCACAGGCATGTAAACAAGATTTGCTTGATTTGTGCTACGTAGCCTCTCTGCTACATCAAGGTAGAGTCAGTCACTCCGAACCGACTGCTCTCGCCTCAGTGAGCTCTTGCTTCCCTCTCAGGTCGGTCTGAATGAACGCAGTGACATTTAAGAGCCATGACGATAAGGGCACATGGGAATACCATGAAGCAGTTTACTGGCCGCTGGACCACGCTCTCTCTGGGCTTTGATGTACCGACATACACCGCCTTAGTCAACTTTGGGCTGAACTGTTTGCGCTCCTGCTCGTAAATCGATGTGTGTAACGAAGCCAACAATGAAGCAGGTTTAGCCGAGCCGTGCGAGCTGTCTGTTCCATTCAAATCTGACAGATGAGGAGGTTGTGGAGCCGCAGCCCCGGCTCTCTTGGCCCTACCTGTGCAGGAGAAGCCTCTCCCTCTGATGTCTGTCTGTAAATTGACTTGCCTTTTCAGGCTTTGACCCTGATGTCTGATGTAAGACCGAGACACCCACACATCAAAGGAAACTGGGGGGGCTGGAGAATGGATTTCTATTTTGGAAGAAATATTGACTTTAGGCAATGAAGTGATGAGGCATCCAGCTTTTGCATCCTGTGTGATATTACAGGATCTTAAAATAGATTTTTCTCTTTCAATTAAACTATCATAAACTATAATGAAATGGATGCAGTGTTTTTGATTGCTGAGCATGAACTGCATCTGTTTTGCTTTATTTGGCAATGTCTCTGGGATGGATATGATAGAAGTCTAATAAGAGGCGTATTGTGTCTTCATAAGCTCTGAGGTTTGTGCGCAGGTCCAGTGTCACAGAGAGACCGATGTGAAAGATGTGTGAAGATGATGAACAGATGAAAAATCTGATAATAGTAAAAACTAGAATGGCACTCAGTAGAGCACATACCACCGCTGAGTCCCAACAGTCAAGCTCAAATTCATATTGAAAACACACAGACATCAGACATGTTATTATTCCCTGAGAAATTGTCAAAAAACAACCTGTTTTCCTCACTTTCTCACAACGTTAAAGAAAGTGAAGAAAAAGATCCTGGATCTGCACAGCCTCCCCTAACCCATGATGCATACTTCCACCAAGTTTTGTTGAAATCCATCCAGTAGTTTATAGTTAACCTTGGTTCTGTCATATATAGATATATTTAAATATATTATTATTCATCATACATTTCTGTGTATATGTTAATATTACTGAGGCATTCATATTTTAAAAGTTCTTTTCTATAGAAGCAGGTTGAGATTAAAGTCATTTTAACGACTTCATTTACTTTTTGGCAGTTTAATATTCAATATCAAATATTACATTATTGATATAATTATGTCATAACTACAACTATCATAAAAGTGTGATATTTATTTTTTTATTTATCTCCAAAAAGTAAGAGAGTTGAGGTATACATTTGTAGCAAATAGAAACCCGTTAGTGAAGTATATGTACTCAGAATGTCATTAGTAAATATAATTAACCTCACACTTTATCTAAAGAATGATATATTCATGTCTACACACTGAGGTTCTTGAACAGGCCTCATCTCCTCCTGCATCAGTGTCAACACCCGAGACCCAGAGTCACGAGAGACCACCTGCTGCTCCTTCTGCAGGCCAGCATCAACATACCTGCACAGCTCTGGGACATCAGGGCAAAGTCACACACGCACACACACACGCACACACACACACACACACACTCACACATACACACTACAGGTGCTGATTTCAGAAGGATTGGTTTTGCTGTGTTCCAGTAAAGACTCAGTTTAGAGGAGTTGTGGTGAGTCACAATGCCAGGAAAGGCTGAATGTGCAGCCTCGTTGTTTATGTCTTTTTAATTTGAAGTTAGCCAGCACTTCACTTTTTTTTTTGTTTAAGTCACGGCCATGAAATATGTTGACAATTTGGTAACAATTGACATGCGACTGTCCGAAAACAACAGGTTTTCATCTTAGTAAAGGCCTTTTCTCTATTTTGGGCTCAATGTCTGATGAAGCACCTGAACCAGTTTGTAGAGTAATTAAAAGGAGTGGTTAGACTGCAGCCGCCCCCGCATGTGTCACGAGATGCACACACACACACACACACACACACACACACACACACACACACACACACACACACACAAACACACACACACACACACACACACACAAACACACACACACACACACACACACACACACACACACACACACACACACACACACACACACACACACACACACACACACACACACTCACACACACACACACACACACACTCTCTCTCAGCAGGGCCGACGATACTGCCAAAGCTCCACGTGATGAGACTTCATAGAAACACACACACACAAATGAGCACACACGTCTAATGGTGCAGCCAAAGCTCCTGATGATCTTTGTTGAGAAAAGTTTGTTGAGACTCTAGAGCCGTCTTCAAGGTTCAGTCAGCCGCTGCGCTCAGCGAGGAGTTTGCGGGATGGAAAAGCATTTAAGCTGGATTCACAGTGGGGATCTCCACAAAGCGCGCTCAGAAGGCAGCAAGACCAAGTATTATACAGCTTCCTTTGAAGAGTGGGAAATACCAGTTGTTATGTTTCCCCAAAATAAGCAGCACGGCACACTGTGGGTTTGTACCTTCAATTTTTCTCCTTGTTCAAATAAAACTAAACATGGGGGGGAAATGCAAACACACACACAGCCATGCATGAGCTCACAGGAGAACTCTTAGATTCAGAGTGTAGAGACGAAAGAGCCTCAGTGATTTACTGTACTTGTACACACATACACACACCACACATGCATGGCAAACCGCTTCCTAACCCCTCACCACTAACTCGAGTGTAGCAGGCTCAGAGTTACGTCCCTCCTCTGACTGCTCTTCTCGTAATCAGCGGCCGGCTGCAGCCTTCGCCGCGGCGCTGCCTTGCTCAGGAGCCTCGAGGAAAAACAGGCACCTGTGAGGTGGGCTGGCTGGCGTGCTGCCAAAACAGAAAACAGATGTGAAAGCCAGTACCTGTGAAGGCGTCACACTCCAGTGCAAACCATACACACCAACACTCGGCACACACACACACCAAAAGGGAGGATAATTCCCTAGGCCACATGAAAGCAGGAGGCGGTGGGCAGAGCGCCAGGCAGCGCTACCTGGAGACAAAGGAGCAGCACCTCTGGGGGGGGTTTGATGTTCATCTGGGATTCAACATGCTGATGGATCCTGCCTGTGAGGGGGATAGAGGGAGTTTGGGCCTGTGTGTTTGTGTTTGTGTGTGTGTGTGTGTTTGTGTGTGTGTGTGTGTTTGTGTGTGTGTGTGTGTGTGTGTGTGTGTGTGTGTGTGTGTGTGTGTGTGTGTGTGTGTGTGTGTGTGTGTGTGTGTGTGTGTGTGTGTGTGTGTGTGTGTGTGTGTGTGTGTGTGTGTGTGTGTGTGTGTGTGTGTGTGTGTGTGTGTGTGTGTGTGTGTGTGTGAGTCTGTACGCAGATGAATATATTTGAGCCTTCAAGCAATGTGTGCTCCCAGCATGCTGCTGCTCCGTAGTCTGCAATTAATCTCTCCGACATCAGGCCTTCCCCCGGGGGGGCAGATTTCTCTCTGCTGCTACTGATCTCCGCCGCACAGCGGGCCCGCGGGCATGTGGGCGGTCGGAGAGCTCACCCAGTCGACTCACACAGGAGGGGATCCACCTGAACACAGGGAGAGACAGCTCACAGGCGGCTCACCTGCCTTGGCAGCGCAGATAGCTGAGATTAGTTTTGATTGTTTGCTAATTAAGTGTAAGAAAGCACTTAAAGTTATGTTAACATATTAATTTTCCTCATTTCCGTTTTCTCTTATAGGGATGCTTGTCTTTATAACTGACCTACTTTCTTCAAGTTCCCCTACAAAATAAATACTTTCTTTAAAAGTCTGTCACTTCAAAATGCGATTTCTTTTTTTAGGATCTAAATCAGACTTTACTTTGATGACAATGCATTTTGACATTATCCAGTGGGTTCTGAGACGACTCTGATTCCCTCCAGCGTCTGATGCTGTCTCAGCTCTGAGCTGCAAAGGAATCGACATCAGAATCAGCAGGATCTGAGGCACAAAGTTTTAAAAGACAAGTTGTACTTAAATCTGTATAGAGTTAAACATGTTTGTACAGTAAAGGTTATATGTTATATTCAGAAAATTTAACACAATCACATGTGAAATCATCACTGGCTATACAATCAAATCATATCGGGAAAGCTGCTGTTGAATTGAATCAATATTTAATCCATAATATTTACGAATGTTACAAAAAAGCCCCTTTAATGATGAAATTAGGCTTTACTGTTTTTGGGCTACAGCTAATTCTTATTTTCAACATCTATAAATCTGCCAGTTTCTTAATACATTTATTACTGTTTTGTCTCAAAATGGTGAAAGATGTCCCTCATAGCTGCAGGGTCTGAAGAAACATCTTCATATTGGTTTGTTTGTTTTGTCTTGAGCTGCGGTAGTTAGGGATTAACCAATTAATCAATTGACATCAAATTATTTAGTAATTACTTTGATAATCAAATATCTGTTGATAGTTCCAGGTTCTCAAATCTTAGAATTTTCTGCTGTCGTTGGTTGAACATAACAATAACATTTTTTTTTTTTAATCGATTTTAATATAGCATATTATAACATTTAATCATATAATGTATGAATGACTAATAACCGTCACATTCATTAATAATAATAAAATTAATCTTCCTTGTTTTGTTCTGTCAACTTTTCAAAAACCTCAAGATGTTAAGTTTAATTTCAAAGAATTTGAAACATAGTAGATAATAAATTGATTATTTGACCACTTGCTTCTACTTTTATACCGATTGTGTGAGATACAGTAGATGGCAACAGGGTGATCAATAACATCCGAAAGGCAACTGTCCACAAACTGTGGTTAAAGGTTAAAGGCTCTGGCAAAATGAAAAAGACCTTTTCAGTGTTATGTAATCCAAAAAAGAAACAGGGAGAAAGATGACGCTGTGGGAAACATTGCACCTCTCTGCCTCTTGGGTTTGCTGCTCACACAGGTACGTTTGAGTGATAGCACCGATGGAGGCAGCTGTGCCGCTGCTGCTGCCGCTGCCAGTGCCAGATTATCCCGTGTTTGTGTTTGCATGTGTATACTGACACAAGCACAGTGTCACTCCCCATCAGTACAAAGAACCTGTGATGTGAGGATTACCACATAGAAGCTACACGGTGCTTTTGGTTTCATGCGGCGGGACGACGGCTGGCTGCTGCTGCACCACCATCCTCTGCACTGTCCTAATGATGTTGTCTGAGCACCGAGGGGTGGGGATGTGAGGGGGGTGCGGAGGGAGGGAGGGAGGGAGGGAGGGAGGGAGGGGGTTGCAGGGGAAGATGGGGGAGGGAGGGAGGAGATGGAGGGGTGTTACTTATCTCCACCGCTCGGCAGCATTTCTCTTAATTAAAACTCCTATCTGTGTCTTTGAAGTTCATAATGAGTCAGTTTGGTTACGCGGAGGAACAGGGAGAAAATAAGGCCAGGACTGATATTTATGCTGTTATTTCTCCACCTCTGATTCCTCCTGGTATTCAACACCACGCTGAATATATGTTACTGCGTATTACCTGCTGGGAAACAGGGTTGTTGCGTTTGTCGTCGAGTCTCCCATCAAGCTATTTACATGAAAACAACCCCAGAGGAGCGACGGTGTAAGAAATGAGGCTGATAAAGGAAAAGGAGCTATACCGCTGCTCCTTTTTCATTATGGGTCGTGAATGGGTTTAATCTTATCACTGGCTGCTCCTCACAGCTTGTGCTGATCTCTCTCTCTCTCTCTCCGCGCACTCCTGCTTTCACAGGCCTTTCAGATTACAGTCAAATATTACAGCCCGTGACCAATCTCCAATTAACCAAATGTTGTAGGGGTATAGTATCACCCTTGGCTCCTTTCATGCTCCTTTAACGTCTTTTCAAGGGGCTTGAATATTTTTCACTTCTGCACTATGAAACATCATTCTGTTAAAGCCTCCTTACTCGTGCGCACAGCACACTACCAATGGAAGCTTAACCTAAATAAATCAGTCTTCCTGTAATGTATGCCAAATCAGCTTGGGAATAATTGAACCCTAAAAAATTGTGTTGCAATCAAGTAAATTACCACAACATCCCTCTTTTGAAAGGCTGACCAAGGAATTTTCGTGTCTCTAATTTTCGCCACAAACGACCAAGCATAATCGAGTGTTAAATGAGCTGATCTTTTGACAACGTGGTCTACACGCGCTTTCTGCTGGTTTACATTCATCTCCTTTGTGTGTGTGTGTGTGTGTGTGTGTGTGTGTGTGTGTGTGTGTGTGTGTGTGTGTGTGTGTGTGTGTGTGTGTGTGTGTGTGTGTGTATGTGTATGTGTATGTGTGGGTTTTGACGTGCTGTGGCAGTGGCATCGCTGTGATGGTTTTATCTCCTTGTTCGTGTGTTTATGCGTCACTTTCGTGATCGTATGCCTGTCCGTGTCAGCGGTTCAAAGCACATGGGAAAATAATTAGAGTCTAAAAATCTGAGCATTACGGGCAGAATTAAGAGAAGCCGACTGCTCGGTGATGACAAGATGCAAGCTGGTTTGCCGACGCTTGACGTTGAGGGAGAGATTGATGTCTCTCCGGCTGTGATATGAGTCTTCATCATTCCCAAACTGACAGTCTGATTTTCCCTTGAGCGTCCCCCCCACCCCTTGGGGATAACCTGAAAACTTAATTTTTTCCTTCACTTCTCTCTTTCTCTCTTTCTTCAGTTGCTCAAACCTGGCATCCTCCCTGTTTTCCCTCCACGAACAGAAATCTGACCCTTTTATGTCCCGATCCACTGGATGCGAGACTGCAGATAGCATGTTATTTATTTCTCCATCTTTTTCTTAAGTGGAGAGAACTTCAAAAAGACCAGACAGTGTAAAGCACCTTTCGTTTGATGTCACCAGGGACAAATATTGCAGCTGAGACGGGTGTAAGGTTTAGAGAGGGCGAGGTGAAAAGCTCAACATGAGAGAGACTGTAAAAGGTTTGCTATGATGTAAAATTGTGTCTTTGTGTTTTAAAATGAGTTTGGAATTGATTTATATTCCTGATATGAGTCAATGTGTTTCAGTCAGAAGTGGAACTGACCAGGATAGTAAGACAGTGTTTGAATAGCGTGTGTAGACTATCGTGATTACTCCTACTCAAGCCTTGAATAAAAATGAAATCGTGCAAGAAATAAAACAACTTACAAGCTGTAAACACAACATCATTGTTAACAAAGTTGCTGTGGCAAACACGTTTCCCAACATTATCCAGCAGGCATGCAGCATTAATATGGGGTCATGTTTCTTGCCATTAGTTAATTGAAATCCAATATCGAAGGTACTTTTACCTCTGTTTTGGTCTCCACCAGCTCCTGAGGGAAAGATCTGCCTCTTGCATGGCTCCCCTATGCTCAGCGGCTTGCTGCTAACTGTGTCTGTCAGTAGTTTGGTCAGTAGCAGAACATGCAGTAATGTATTCTTGAACTATGCCTGCTATGGCTGGAAATAACACTGTGAGAGCAATGAGCGGAAGCAAAACCACAAAGGGTACGAATATTTTACACGTTTTTTTAAATCAAATTGCTATAGGAAGGAACTTATTCATAACAGTAATTGTTTTGATTATAGGGAAAATTGGGACCCTGTGCTAATGGTACCCTTTTAGGGGGAAACTATATATATTGCTGCTTTCTGCATTGAAAGTATAATACAACACCAGCAGCAGAGTAATTTTGAAATGTGCAAAGGTTTGGACATCCTAATGAAGTCTTGCTTAGCACTTCTTTGGCAGACATCACAACATGCCAATATTTTTTGTCGCAAGTAAAGAGGTTTTCTACTCTCCATATAGGATTTTTTACCCACATGCCTCTTTGCAGATACCTTCAAACTCTCCGATATTTGTCTGTTGTCTTTTCGTGCACACCACAAAAACTTCAGCAGACCTGGCCTGATGCACGAGCAAACCAAGTGCCTGGTCAGGGGTCCCCTGGCTATCCAAGGGCCCCCAAGAGAGCTTGAAACAGAATGGCCTTATATGCTCACTATATGCAAGTTGTGTAGGAACTGCTCCCCCCTGGCTTCAAAGCGAACATCAATGTACATCAGATGCAGTGGTTTTTTAACAATCATACTGACAAACTGCAAACTTTGAATAATATATAAATACTTCTTTGATTTGAATTGTACTCCTCACAAACAGTACAATCATTTCCTTGTTCTTCGGTGCAGTGAAACCAAAATCAAAGAGTCCACAATGTAAATGCTCTGTAGTGCTGCAAGGACCTGCAGCAGGTGATAAAGATCAATACAACTTAACTTAAAAAACATTGATTTGTGCAGCTGAAATGTAGGATCAAGTTTAAGCTTTAAAATGCCAGGTAAAGCTGCAGGAGCCGAGGAAAGCAAAAGTGAAGATGTTTTTATCATGATATCTCAGAGGCCAAGGCTGCGGCTGATACCAGACTCTCCAGCTCCTCTATTACCTACACACACAGCCCGGGGCCTGGAGATTGGCTTTGTGTGTCCAGAGGCAGAATTCACCGCCGCATCTTGAGGAAAATGCATCTGCGCGGACACAGAAGTCCTCTTCAGGTCTGAACCTTTGATCCTGAAGAGACCCCCACCTTCCTTTTACCCCTCAGATACTGGCATCAGTGTAATTGAAGATCATTACCAAGCCACAATGCAACCCTCTCAGCGACCGTCTCCATAATGGAAATGAATTGTGCGGTCGCGGAGCGGCTCACAACAGCCCGAAAAATGGAAGCCAAAAGGTAGAAGGAGCGAGGGATGTATTCCAAATTGAAATGAAGTGGAAATATCCCGTCCGCGGTGCCATTGGTTAGCCAAGGAGCCGAAACGAGCAAGATTACTGGCTTACATTTGTAGCTCCTCAGTGTTTTTGTTTTGTTTCGCTGAAGTGGGGTGGTATGGGTGGGGGGGTGGGGGGGCCGTGTGTGCACTTCAAAAGAATTTGTAACAAACCTAATTCATCTGAAGCGTAGGATGAGCTGGTAAGAAAGATGAAAGATGAAAGTGAGTTGGCATGGAAACAGAAAGCACATCAGTGCTCACTGGCACACAAGAGGGCCGCCTGTGTTGCATGTTGCATTTCTGCGGGAAGGGATCCAGAGAGGCTTTAAGTGCTATCATGACCTTACAAACAAAATTAGCCAATTATGACTAACAAGGGTCCTCAATTTCCACTTTTTCATGAGACCGTGCTTATCATGTTTTTCTCTATTTTTACACAGACCTATAATCTGGAGCATAGAATCAACATTTTGGTTACACACCTTCCAGAATATTCGCTCCACGCCTGTTGTGTTGGCGCGTGCTGATCAACCGGGGAGCCGAGCCAACATTTCCACAGCACTTAAAAAGCTCGCTCCGTCTCAGTTTCACACTTTCTTTCAACCTCTGGCTGTCCCCATCTTTGTTGTTATCACTTTTCATCTTAGCGCAGAACCAGGTGAAGTATTAATTGGAAAGCAGTGAGAAACCATATATCTTTTTTTGTCTTTCCATTTGATCTCGGGGAAGGGGAATTCCACATGTTGCTACTGCTGAGACCTCCAGTGCTGCAGTTGCTGTCACTACACACACAAGCACACGCATGCACACACATGCATGCCTGGAAAACAACGCAAAAAAAAAAAAACACCCTCACGAAAGTCAGCATAACACAAAAGAGCTGTGAGAGCTCGGGAAAAAAAAGTTTTTCTGCTCACTAAAGCAGCTTTCACAGAACAAACGCGGCCCAAGTAAGACAACAACATTAAAGTAGACAATCATTTCCAGAAAAGCAAACATTGTACAAGACTGTTGCCCCCAAACATTTGTGGTCTGAACATGTGAAACAAAGAGGGCTTTTAAACAGGTAAACCGCCAGGACACAGTGTTTACCTTTTCATGTTCTCTCTGCGCGGAGCAGTTTGATCTTTTTCTCCTGTATATCCCGCAGTGTCACAAACACAATGCAGTGTCTCGCAGCTTCAAAGGCCCATCGGTGACAGGTTCGGGGGGAAAAGATCAAATATTCATTTCCAAGACACTGAGTGGAAATTTAAATGAAATACAGTAAAAAATAGGAAAACGCTGCTCGTGTCTCTCGTGACAGAGACTTGCTGGAGAGGAAGAACCTTTGGGCTCTTTTTTGTGTGTTTTATTTTCATAAACATTGTTCAATGTGATGACAAAAGCTGTTTTTTTTCCTTGAGGAGACTTGCATACTTAAAATTTACTTCTTTGTTTGACAAACAAACAAACAGACGGACTGAGGGTATGATTTGTCAGATTTTAATTGTTTCTTCCATCTTAAAAAACCTTTTTCAGCCCTTTTAAAAAACCTCTGGGTTTCTCACTCTTCACTGAAGCCAACTTTGTTCGTGAAGATTGCAGATTTTGTTTTTCCCTTAATTAAAACTTTTCAGCTTATTGCTTGTTATGACACCGAACGTTCAAATCATATTATCATATTAACTGGCAATCCTCTCTCAACTCACTTTCAGCTTGCTGCATACATCAACAAAATATTCCTGTGGGTTTCCGTGGCACGCCCAGCAAAGAGCTAATTGAATTAAACTGCATTAATATGACATATTATATGTTTGTCCTTCCAACCAAAGATGAACATTACTCTCTAATGCCCTCATGTTTACGATTATATGGGATATTGATTTCAGCACTTGAAAGAGATGTGTTTTATCCTCTCATTCAAACATCTCTCTCATGGTTGTTTGTTTACAGCAAGTCTGGTCCAAATCCCAAAAAAAACACATAGCAAACATATGCAAAAATTCCCACAGCAGTTTCTATACCAATTCTCAGCAAACACCCCTTTTTTTAACTTCTTGTGTGGAGAGCAACTTAATCTCTCTCCTCTCAGAGCCGGGTTGTCAACTGAAATACGGGCGGACTGTGAACCGATCGCAAGCCGAGCGTTTCATCAATATGACAACGATAACAACGGGGCTGACCTCGCCAAGCCTCCGAAGAAGAACTTCAGAGGCGGGAGGAGGAGCCGCCTCCACTCGTGTTGAGTGTGTGAAGAGGTGGAGGGCTTTAGTGGATTATTGTGCTCCCTGCCTGGCTGGCACACGCAAGGGAGTGTCTGATCCCAAAATCAGAATACGAGGAAGATCCGTCATTGTTTCCCTGGTGTAGCGTCTTTGTATCAGCGTGTAGCATCATCGGGTGATACATACGCTGAAGATCTTGTTTATGTTCCTGATGAATTCATTAGAAAAGCAAACATCATACAGAAAAGCCTGCACAAAGATTACCTCCTCTGTTTTTAATGCTATCTCCTTTATCTCTCTTATCTTTCCAACAACCGTGCTATATTATCCCCATCTCCCCTCCCTTTTACATTTTGTGTATGTGTGGATGCGTCTGAAATGTGAGCGACGACTCCAGCAGCAGGGAAAGCGGAAGAGAGACCAGCCGGCACATGTTGAAAGGCATGGCTGCTCTTTAATGTGGCTCCAGCTCGGGAGTCCTGGGCCTAATGAGGTGCTGTGGAGCTCTGCTGCTCCGTCGCTCTCGTCGCCTACACAACCAGCAGCCCACATACTGCCACTGCTCTACCATCCAGGATCATTAAGGAGATGCTCCCAAATTCCTCAAGGGACCCCGAATAAAAAAAGAACAGAGAAAATCCACCCCCGACCCCCCCCAAAAAAAGAAAAAAGAAAATGACAGCCGTCAAGATTGGCACACGTCGAGTTTGGTTGGGAAGTGACGCTCCGTTTGCCAGCAGCCACACCCTACAGCCAACACACACACACAGACACACACATACACACACAAAGCCGAGAAATGACCCGCACTCTGCAGTAACATTATTCTTTTAATAACAACATATATCATAATAAAAAGAGTGATACAATGGACATCAACAAATGGTTAAATATAGGAAGTACAAGGTCAAACTGGGAAGCAATGACTGAAAGAAGGTGATCATTATGGAATGAACAATTTGGAGGTTTCATGAAATTGTTCTCTCTGTGCACTCTCTCACCTTCCTTGTTTAGTCTAGTCCATAACGGGTGTGAAAAGTGCCTCACACAAACAGATCAAAATTGAACAGACCAAAAGAGTTGGTCTCAGTCCGAGTCCGACTGAGCCATGGTGTGTGGCTTGTTTGCAGTTTGAACACTTTTCTTAGACAGTTCAGACTGTCAGACAATCCGTTGCATTCAAACTGAGACAACAATTAACAATAGAAGGAGGAAAAGAAGTAGAAGCGGCTTCACAGGATTGCTTGCGGTCTTTGACTCAGATTATATAATGTCTGAACAATGAGGATGTTCATTTGACTCGTGTCATGCACTGCTCCTGAAGCTGATGACGTTGGTAGAACTGCCATTATCTTGTATCAGCAACACAATTAACTAAATGAGCCGGCTCATTAATTACTCTATTCAAACAGAAGGATTGCTACCTGCCACTCAACACTTACATTGGCCACATGCCCAACTAAAACAAATAGATGTTTACTGGCAGATGCAGCTCATGTAGGTGGAGGACGTGTGTGTCTAACAGAAGTGAAATCAAACCTTTCAGGTGTGTAAACACTAAGTGAGGCTCATATTCTTCCCCTGCTTTAACATTTTTTTTTAATGTTGTTTAGTCAAATAAATCCCACTAATAACAATGGACATGTTTAATATGACAAATGTTGGCTTTCGTTCAGAGGTGACAGTTTGCGCTCCAAGATTAGGTTTCAGAACTTGTTGAGTAGTAAATATCACACATGTTGGATATATTACCATATGAGTATTTAATTGCTGCTTTTCCAAGATAATACCAAAAGTCTCTGCTAAGCTATGTCACAAATATTTGCCCGGCACCTATTTTTTTCATTCTGCAGAAGTGCAATCATTTAACAGTGAATGCAAATCTACTTAATATATTTAGCAAAACAAAAACAAACGGAAAACTCTATGATGTGATGTATTTCTAAAGTTGTTTTTTAAAAACAAATTATTTTATTCCACTATTTTCAGTGCTGTGAGACATCTGCTATGCAGCTGTCAAAGAAGGACCATTTGAAAAACAGTTGAGAAACCAAAACTCCATCTGCCTGCATTGCTTCCGTCTCATATCAAGGAAAAGATGATTGCACCAGCTCGATGTCCTCAGAACGATCATCTTAAAACTCTACACTGTCTTGATAACAACAGCTGGTCCAACATCAAAGTGCGTTAATGGAAAAAAAGTCAAAAAAATTCCTGAGTAGGAAATATTGGTGTAGTTATTTTCCAAGTGTGTGCCAGTATGTGTATATGTCTGTATGTGCATGTGATGCTGCTGCTGCTGGTGCTGTGTGACAGTGGTACACGGCCCAACGAACAGGATGAATAATCCCCAACACCATCAAAGGATCCCCAACAGGGAGCTCAGGCCATGACAGCGGCACATACGGCAAGTCTCCCAGCCTGCATGTCTCATACCCCCCCGGGGACGGCAGAGGCTGAGGAGAAAAGGGAGAGAAGTTGAGAAATGGGCAAAGTGACGGGAGAAGAGAAGAAGAGAGGAGAGCCGAGAGGGGAAATTGGAAAGAGGAGAGAGAGAAGTGGGGGAATAAAAATTGACGAGAATTGCTGGTTGAGGGGGGAAAGAGATAATGAGTGAGTTGGAGAGTATTTAAGAGCTACTCCTTTAGGTGATAGAGACAAAGTGGAGTGTCGTGTCCCAGCTGAGGGAGCGTGGACGTAACAGGCAGTGTTGACTCACTCTGCTCACGCTAAAGGATGATCAGCTTAAATCTAGCCTCAAGTTTTTATAATAGGAGAAGCTCTGGGTCTAGATGAAGTCTGGAAAACAAAGAAAATCACTAATACCAGTTTATGGAGGCCCAGAGGTGCCAAAACATGTTTCAAAAATGTACACACAACATATGAACTTTTGTTGATGGGTTATAATCTCATGCAGGCAGGATATTGGAATGGTGCAATAAGCCAATAGTTTGTTTTCTCCTTAAAATTACTTAAACTTGACCCCAACCCTGAACTTCAACCCTCAAACAAGTGGAAAAGCTGAATTAAATAACCATAAAACATCTTATCTGCTAAGTTGTCCCTAAAACTATACATTTAACAATAGGTAAAAACCAGACCAGGTTTAAAAACTGAAGAACCGGTGTTGTACCTGAAAGATTGAAGGCTCACTCACTCCTGAACATGCAGTGTCAGAGTGAACACATGCCCAGTGGATCATCAGAATCTTTGTGATAGATCTGTGACCAGGTACATCACACTCACTGAGAACTGCTGCGGTCTCTGTAAAGGCTTTGAAATACATTCAGGTGAACTTCAATGATGAAACCAATGGTTACTTTAGGTCAAAGTGCCACTTCAGGCTGTTTTGTTACATTCATGGTCACAAACATCAATAGAAGTTAAAGTCTAAATGTCTTCCTTCAGTGGATCAGCTCATGCACTGTCATTATTTTCTGAAAATAACCAAAATGCACACAACAAACCAGTGTTTCCCCCCCAACAGAAAGAGGCCCAACTATTACCAGTACACACATCAAAAAACATGTCACTGCAAGTCAACAGGTGAACTCCCTGGACACCGGCCGCTTCCCAGAGACGAGTCTGCCACCAACTGCATGAAGATAAACCTGTGAACCCATATTATACCTTCCACAAGTTAAACTGATGCAAACAAATTAACTGCAGCAGGAACTTTGTCTTGCATCCGCCTCTGCTGCTACTGCTGGATTGTTAGGATTCTCCTCTCGTCTCCTCTCTCCTCTTGGCATCATTGCGTTTGCTGGCCTGTTTGACAAGGAAATACAGTAGATCCCAGCTGGCCTGATGCCCACCGATAGAGCAGCTCCCCGGCGTCCTCACACCACTGCCTCAGATCCCGGGCCAATTCTCCTGCCCCGCCTCGAAGGTCAACCTTGGCTGCTCTCTACAGCCTCACACTCTGTCCCCTGAGCCGATGCCCATCCCACCCACCCTGGCACAGCCTCTCCTGCCTCTTCCTGCCAGCTTTACACAAACCAAAGGAGGATACAATGCAGTGCTTTGGTTAAGAGATGGACACGTAATTAACCTCGGACGTGGGTGTTTTTTACTTCGTGTCGAGAGAGGTACGGACGGCAGGTTAGCAGACAGTCAGGAATGTGAGCTGTGCTCGAGGGGGGCTAAATTAATGAAAGCGCCATCCATTAACCCATGTGGCTCTCTGGCTGCTCTCTGGGCCTAAGCTTCTGGATGGAGCACAACAACGTCACTCCAGAAAACACGAGAAAAAAAAATGTTAGAGCTGCAAGAAGAAGCATGGCAACTATTTTAATCAATAATTTTCTTTTGTGTCAAACACTTCCAGCCACGAATTTGAAATTTGAAATCTGATTTTTTCGGGGCCAATTAGGAACCTTTCCACCTTGGATATCTTTGAAACTGTTGAAATGACGATATTTAAAATTTTCGTGAATGCCCAAAACACAATTTACCAACACTGTAGTGACAAAGCCTTTAGCGAGATGGACAGCAGTATGACACATCATCTGCTGCGTTCTTCATAAAAAATGGAAAAACACATTACAACCCCCTCACGTATCTCACCTGTGTTTTTCACCTTGACTCACCTAGAGACCCATGAACACCGTCTGAGAAGGAATGACAGTTACATTTCTATTTGCACCGTCACAAGGCTCAAACACAGCATCCAGAGTAAAGACAGGTCTTCTTGTCACATGACCGTCTTAGCCGTCCCTCCCCCAATCTGCCAGTTCTGTGACATTGTTCATCATCAATTACATAAAGCCCTTTCTGCCGCCGCCGATGCTCGGCAGCGTCTATTCACATGCAGATGTTTGTAAATCCTCCTCTTGTTTTGTTTCGGGGATGGCTAATTTTGTTTTGCCCCCCCCCCCTCCTACAGCTCCGCATCTCTCCGTGTGTGCATCTTGTTATTTATATTTATAGCCGGGGAAAAAAAGGGTTGAGCCAAAAAAACTGGATGGTACAGAATTGATAATAGGTTGCCTGGTCTATATAATGCATCCCTGCATCGTATAGATAGCGGCTGAAAAATGTCTAATTGTAGGCGTGAAGCTGTACGTCCAGCATCCCCCCCCCCCATCTGTTCTCTGTCGTCTCTTTTCTTTTAAAAACCAGCCCCAACAATAGGTCTGATATTTTTCTCCGCACTCCTTCATTTCTCCCTCTTTTTTCTCCCTCTCATTCGCTGCCACCCCATCTTTAAAAGGAGTCTCACAGCTGCCCTAGCAGCGGGAGCCGCCTTTCATCACACGCTGAATACATCGCTCACCATTTTCCTCTTTCATCGCCCTCACAATAAGTCGGGAAACGTGGTGACATTACGCAATAAGCTGTAACACTATTACCTCATTGTCACATTTAAAACATTGTCGCGCAGGGCGGGCGGGTACAGCGTCTTCCAACAAATCCAAATGTCCCCTCGCACGAGAGAGACACACTGTGACTTCCTTCCTTTGCCAGACAATTGCGTCGCTCTGTGGCTGGTTGGCCATTTCTAATTATTTCATGCCTCTTGGTTCTGCGTGTACAGGATGACACAGCATAGTGTTGGAGAAGAATGAGGATGATTGACAGCCAGCTCCCATCCCACAGGAACTCATTAGGCTTCCTGACTAAAAGCTAGTGGGCACGCTCATGCTGCTCCTGCCTTCTTCTTCCTCTGGTCCTCCTTTTAGTCCCACATTCAGTAAGTTGGAAAAAGAAATGCCTGAACTCAGCTCCAAGCAGAGACTGAACTTACTGTGCTCTTATCTCATCTGATCTGAGGATCAGCTCAGAATAAAAGTTATTTTTTTTCAAGCTCTGCGCTCTTTCATTTCAAGTTTCTTTTTCTCTGTGAGGGTTTCTCTGCTCGTCTCGGCTTTTATGACTCTTTTGCATTTTGGTTTTAGAGTGTTCTCCCTTTTTGCTCGCTGTCTCTTGCGTTCATCTTTCTATTTCTCTTTGGCCCGCTTTTCTGAACCTCTCTTGGGGTGATACAAGGCAGTGGTGCGGGTTCTAAGAAGCCCTTGAAGTGTTGGCTCCTCTGAGAGCACTTTAAAAGGCCATTTCATCATGTTCATGAAGCAGCACTTGAGACCAAGCTCAAATATGACTTATGTGAAACTCGTAAGAAACTCCCTGGAAAGTTTTGTTGCATCCTTTACTGTTATATACCACTCCTCTCCGCAGTGGAAGTCCTCTCCTGCTGCTTGTTTGTCGTCTTGCAGCTGGTTATCTACAGATCTTCATGCATGTATAATGTTTTCTAGTTCAAGGAGAAAGAAAAGTGAGTCTCTGGATGCTGATGAGCATTAATTATGTTGAACTGTAACCCTGATGTAAGCCTCAAACACCACGTTTCCGCAACAAACTCGCAGACCGGAGAGCTCTGGGTGCAAAGGGCCCCTGCTCTTACACATTAAGTGCCCCAGACTTCACTGGGTTCTGCGGAGTGGCAATTATGACATGCCAATTACACAGAGACAGAAAGATGGATTTGCAGCTCACCAGTTTGTAATCCGCTCTCAAACTGGGAGATCTCCAGACTTGGTGCATCAGATTTGGTTCACTCGCCGCCTTTCATTTAACACATCTGTCATATGCACATGTACGTATGGCTGAACACACACACACACACACACACACAGACACACACACACACACACACACACACACACACACACACACACACACACACACACAGAAATGGACACATACGGATACAAGGGGACACCAGGGTAGGAGTCTCAAGCTGTCAGAATGATCTAGTTTATGCAGAATGTCATTTGACCACATCTAAAACCAAGACTGTTTGCAAAGAGAGACAAAGAGAGAAGAGACTATTTTTTTCTATGCACTTTATTAAAAAAAATTAGCAAATTAAATGGCGAATTCAACAACACGCTGAAGTCAGACCCACATCCACCTGCAAACCAATCAATGTGAATTATAGGTAGACTCCGCCCACATAGGTGAAGACAGGACGTACCTATGTCGTACAAAAGTCTTTAGTCTGTTCACTAATTACAATGTTAAACCAAAACTAACCACATCAAATGTAACAAAGACACAAACTTGGACCGTGGTCGAGACTTTCAGGTGTGAAAACTCACTGAGTCAGCTGAAACTTGCCTTCTGCAACTTAAAACAAATATGTGTTTTATAATAAGATATGAAAATAAAGAAGCAAAATCATCTGACTTTAAACTACTTTAAAAGTCAAGTTTAAACCACGGCCATGGTACACACACACGTGCACACATTGTCATGGGCCACCTTTGGGGACTTAACATAGCCTAACCCTAACAAAAACCCTAACCACTTCTTGCCTAATCCTAATGTTAACCTTAACCCTAACTCAATCCTTTTGTCCACAATCAGACAAATTCTAGCTCGAAGGAAATTTGTCCTTTAATGTAGAAACACACACTGGTTCATGTCCCCCTGAACGCAGAGGACATTACACTGACTTACATTATTTTCCTGGAGATACTACAATACTCTATCATTAACCTACTCCTGTCCTTACTCTAACCTTAAAACATGTCTTACAATTTAATGATGGATGTTATGAGGATTTGATTTTTGTTCCCACAACAAAAGCAGGTCACTATAGATTGTGGCCCCGTAAACACGAGTAATATCCAACCACACACACACACACACACACAAACACACACCCACACATCAAGTCTGATTTGATGCACCCTGTACTATTTAGAGTGGATTTGTGTTGTTTCTCCCGTCACTAACACTGTTTGCGTTTCTGTCTCCCAATTAGTCTCCAAACACATTTGAGCAAGTTCCCATTTGAGCTCATGCAATTCAATTGAGACAATTACTTCTTCGACTTGCAGTGTAGTACCAAGACTTTTGAGGCTCAACAGCTTGTCGCGGGAGCCGGGGGTAAATACTGTGCTGTTTGAGGAAATGTTTACGGTAAAAATCACGGTTTCATCTGCGATTAACATTATTTACGAAATTGTTTGGCCTGGGCTTAACAGTAAGAAATTAATGATGGATTTTAGAAGGCCATAAATACAATCTTTCTTGGTGCCAAGCCAATGGTTAAATATGAATTAAGAAGAAAGCGGAAGATCAATGGGCTTTCTATCACTCTCAAATCCCACTTGCTTTATGTGCTGTTTGATGTCTCAAGTGAAGAGCTCATTCACAGTAAAATCAAAGACCTGTTGTCTCAGTTGCAGTAAGAGCAGATCATATTATAGTGTGGGATTTTTGGTGCAAGTTCATTTTTGAGCCTTGAGGAAATTGTTGTTTCCACTGGAGGTTTATTTGAGTTTAACTTGGACTCGCTGCTCGCTGCCTGCTGACCAACGTCCTTCCACCACTGACCGACTGAAGGGACCAGTGAACGGTGTCAGTGATACAAACTTCTTTAACTGCTACATATCATACCACTTTATTTCTTTGTCACTTTATTTACCCTCTTAAAATAATTTTTAATTTCATATTCAAAAGCACAGATCAACCCACAAATCATAGTTTTATAAAGCTTTTAATATTTTGATATAAATTGTTTTTATTGTTATAATCATTTAATTTGTTGTGTCATTATTAAGAGACAATTGTAACTTGTCAACTTAAATCTAATGCTGCTTATTCTAACGTATCATTAAAGTTTGTTACTGTAATTAACAGAGAATATTACAAGAATACTGTGTTTTGAAGCCCTTTCCTTCATGTGTTAATAAACAAAACCTGTGAGGGTTTAAAGAAATAAAAAATATCTAATTTTATCGTATTATTATGAGGATTGTTGGAATTATATTACTATAAATCATGATAACAAGATATATCTTGTGTTTTTAATGTCCTCATTTATCAAATAAAACAAAATTGAATGAATCTAATATAGCCACTGAAACTTAATTCAAACTAGAGGATAGGTCACTTCATCAGAAAGAGTTTAGTTTATTAACTTTGTAAATAAATAAATCATTTGAGCCATTTATTGATCTAAATTACTAAATGTGCTGTCTATTGATTTTGGACTGTTGGTCAGATGAACTGGAATTTAAAGTTATTTAAAGATACCAGCACGAGCTCTGGGACTTTGGTGATGGACACCCTTCACTGGTTTTTGATATTTTGTCAACCAAATAATGAATAGGTGAATCAATCCATGAGCTGCAGATTCATCAACAATACAAATAAATGTTTTCCTTGCAGCTTTAAGTCCATGTCTGTTTTAAACCAATCCCGATATCACATTTAATTCAATTAGTAAGGTACGCTTATAATGCTGTTTGATTGTATTTTTATTGTTTTTTTTCACATTGTAATTTTAATATATATAATAATATATATTACAGTACAATATATATATATATATGAAAAAAACATACAAATGAGCATAAATCATGATGCTTTAAACTGACTCAAGGAGTTTCATTTTGCTTCTGTTGTTTGTGTATAAACTAATACAAAATACTCATGTGTTTACATGCTACTTTTTTCCATGTGACTCACGATGCTTTCAATGATCTCTTGTGACATTGTGGAGCAGCATGTGGTCGTTACACAAGTGAAAAGTGAGGAGCTTATAGTGCGAGTCTTCACTTATAGATTACGCATGTGAAGCCATAGAAAGAAATCCACCCTCCACATCTCAAGAGAGTGATGACAGGAGACAAACACGAACCGCGACAAGGATGGAAAAACTTCTCGTCCTGTCAGAGGCTGTGACGAAGCCATTCAATGTAAGACATAAGAAAGACATTGACAGGAAGAAGGGGAAGATTGTGTGAATGTGTGTGTGTGTGCGTGTGTGTTTGTGTTCTGCAGTCATGTACGGCCGTGGATTTTAATTGCGCTGTGCCCAGACTGCCTCCACCAATCAGAAGCTCTTCTCAGGCACACTTCAGGGTGACCGCAAAGGAACAAGAAACAAATGCAGGACAAACAAACCAGCCCTGCAGTGACAGAGCTGTCATGAGGCGTTCAGGGGCAGACCCCCATTCCTCCACGCTCTCTGATTCACAGTTTTCCTGCCAGGATTTTCCTCTTCCCCCCTGTTTCTGATCCCATGCTCTCTCTCCATTCACTTCCCTTACTCTTCTTTACTTTCTTCCTCCCTCTTCTCTTCTCCCTCCATCTCGACGCGCACTATCTCCCTCCCCTCCCTCTCTCTCGCACCGTGTCACTCGGCCCATCTGGGCTGCCTGGTGGAGTCGGGAACATCGGTCCCTGTCAGGGGAGCTCAGTGGGGCCCTGTTGAAGACACAAAGGGCGGATTACTGCAGCTGCCAGTCACACTAAGACCCACACAGCAGCTCCTCGGAGTCTATACCAGTGTCCTCAACCCTCACACCCAGCGCCTATCACAAAGGGACATCATTAGCTCTGGCACAAAGGAAACCCCTGCTCACCCGTCTTAAGCAACACTGCAATCAGGCGCACAAATAGCGTGATTAGTTCCGATGATATGCGTGTGTAATGTATGCTGAGGCCGTGTCATCTGCTCAAAAGAGAGAGGGTGCGTCGAGGGGCTTTGTTTTTCAGGAGCATCTCGCACACAGTGTTACTATCTTCTGTTTTACGTCTTATTTTCCCATGAATAGTTTTGTCCTGTAAAGATTTTATCACTTTTTGTTGCATGAGTCAGTGGATTCTGTTCAGCATCAGTGCAAATTACATAACTGTAAACACAATAGGTTAATGTTTACAGTTTCATGTTTCCTTCCCTTTAAAGAATCTTTAATCATTTGTGTCAGAGGATTAAGTTTACCTCTAATGCTCAACTGAAAGGTTTTATTATATATTAACCGATATTAATTATACATCAAAAAGGTGTTTTAATTGGATGTTCTAGACGAATCTCACTCTTTGTCTTGATTGCGGCTTCTGCTGAGACTTTGCTTTTGTCAGATAAATCAGTACATTCATCTTAATTGCAAGAACAAAGAATTCCTCACTCCTCAATCTCTCTAATCATCAAACAGGCACAATACATATCTCTTTGTTTGTTCTTCTTACTTAATCATTTCTCAGAGAAGACACTGTTGTCGTTTTCATCTTCACCCGATATGATCCGACCCCCGATCCCTTCTGACCGGATTTGCAAATGCACAGAAACCAAAGCAGAACTCCGGTGCTTAAAACACATATTCCAACTGTGTGGTTACAGTGTTGGCTATAGACTGAAACTAATAACATCTAGTGAAGATGACTGTATTTCTGAGAAGCATGAGAATGTTTTGCTCTTATCATGCGTCCTGTTTCTCCGCAGCTCCGCTGACCCTCCTCATCCAGACTGCTTGACGATGATGAGGATCAAGGGGTCAACAGCACTGGTCCTCGTGTCTGATATTTCAAGTTATCTGTGAAATCTTGGTAAACGCCTCCATGACAGAATGGTAGGGTTCCTCTAGATGTCTACTGGGTGTTGAGAGCGGATCTGAGCTTTGCTCTCTGATAAAAATGTAGCACTATACCTTTAAAAATTAAACATTATCTAGCTTACAAGTAGTTTTTATAGGCTTAGAAACTTTGTTCCTATAGAAACTGTTGACGGCACATGTCTCTCATGGCTTTCATAAAGTTAATACATCTCTAATGTTGGCTGCTGAAACTGCACATCTTCTCATTTTATAGATTTCTGGAGGACCTGGACTTTAATCATAATGTATCAATTGTTTCATCGCTGACCCGGGGAATTCTTACAACATGCGAATGGCCTTTGAATTTGTTGGATAAAGCATAAAGAATAATAAAAAAGTGTCTCGGAGGCTCGATAGAGAGGTTGGGAAAGCCTTTCAAGTGTGAACCTGGGCCAGTGGTGGTCCACAAAGAGAGGAAACGTTTGCATGTTTTATGTGCAGTGGGAGGGATTTGACCATGAAGTGTGTGAAACATTTTTTACATGTAATCTCTGGAGGATTAGTCTCTCTAAATCATTATCTGGGCTTTCTCTCTCCATGCGTCTGACAGTGTGGTGCCCAGAAGAGTGACCCCCCCCAACACAGCACTGACGTTCACAGACATATCAAACATTTAGGCAGCGGCAAAACTGGATGTGGATGAAAACAGAGAAATGCTCAGGGGAGGCTTGTTTACGAGCATCTCTCTTAAAGCCAGAGCTACGGCAAGACGAGTGGATCAGAGGAAGGCAAATGGCATCAACAGCAGTGGGACGGCACAACACTGGAAAAATCAACAGGGGCATTAGGTCACCACACCCTGAATGAAATGTCTTCTCAATACATTGTATCTATTTTCACTACAGACAAGGACATTCGGAAAAATAGTGTAAGTGTTCACAAAACAGTATTTATTGCGACTCTTCTAAGGTGTGGTGGCACTAAATCTCTCTCTCTCTCTCTCTCTCTCTCTCAGGCCTTTCGTGACTACACTTTATGAAGCAGATGGCAGGGCGAGGCCGGGCAACCAGGATTTTGGCACAGCTACTTCACTATACATCCTCTGGGATTTTTACCGTTTCAAATTTGGCTCAAATTGGGCAACGACTTGGGCGAGACGGAGGCCAGGAGTTCAAACATTCTCCCAGCCACATATTGTAATGCTGTAATAAAAATGAGCAGCAGGAACAACAAAGCTGTAGTTTTACAGGAGACACTACGTCACAGGCCTCCCATGTCGTAAATATCGCTTCACAAATATTACCTGCAAGCGGCATGGTAGAACACAGAGGAATTAAGAGGGCAAAGTAGGACTCTGGAACATGATTTCCGGAGTTTGCCTTTCAGATATGGAGAACACAGCAGGAGATTGTCTGGTTCACAACAACAGGAAGATGTCGGGAACATTCAGACGAGGAGTGGTGTCTGGGTACAGTAGGGAGGAAGTAGGACATCATATCAAATTTCAGTTAAGGAAAATGTTTGTTTTTGTTTACATCACATTCTCATCGGTGTGAGCTAATGTCTCAAAAAGCTCCTGAGTGCTCTCCATGTTCAGGAAACCTCTTTTTCATCCTGATATATTATTTTTATTTCTGCTGCCGTCGCATATTAGAAACATTATCAACACGCACAGGGAATTTTGCGGCTATTTTCCCCTTCTGGAAAACCCATGAAAATATCTTCATGTGTAAAGAGCGGCTACTGAGAGATGTGATGTGCCCTTGACCCCCCGCCCCCTCCCAGGCCGACACTAACAGTAAAGGCCGATTTATGCTACTCCGTTTTTACGGATACGGACAGATAGGACCGCCCTCTCCGCCGTGGAACGCCCTCTCCGAGCGCCTCGGAGAGCTTTTGGTGCACCTCTGATTTTTCTAACAATCCGTGGATATTTCGGATAGCCTACGGACAGCCCTTGGCTGTGATTGGTCCGCTAACGACATCATTTCCGTATAACGTAATTTCCGTACGACGTCATTTCCGGATTTCACATTTCCGGACCTCAAACTTCCGGTTTTCTTCCGGTTTTCTTCCATATATCATAAGACGGCCACGTTAAAATCCAAACACAACTATGATACGAATGTGGATAGCAACATTGAAGAGCGTCTAGTGGAGGAGGTCCGGAGGTACGAGCACCGACAGAGGTAAATAAACACACGTGGACTTCTTCTTCCCAGAAATGGGGTAGGCTTCTCTGAGCTCGTCTTCCGTTGCGCCACCTACTGTATGACGGTGAATTGTTTTCAGACGGACGGTCGTCGGAAAAGCATAAATCAAAAAGAGTCTGGTATCCGTGCGTCCCTCTCCGCGACACGGATACGTAGAAGCATAATGGAGCCTTTACACACTCATTAACCAACACGTGAAGTCATGCATCCACACAAGCCTAAATCTCAACACACTTTTTTCCCGAAAACTCCCACACAAACTCCCACAATCCAGACATAATTCTTAAATTGTCGACTGATCCCACTTTTCAGCGTGTGAAAGAGAATACAAGTTTCAAAGATATAATTTAAGATATTACATCAAATGATTATCAGCATCAGTAATCACCACTTTTATCAGAAGCAATTAAACCAGTGACAGGATGAGTAAATCGTTTTTTTTTGTCTACTCAAGAAAATGGCCCCCGTTCTTTCTCTTTCTCCCTCTCGCCTGAGGCCTGCCAAGAAGAAATGACTCATTTGCAACAATTTCTTCATGTTGGGAGACGTGGGGGGAAAACCCTTAGACAAAGGAATGAAATGAGTTGTTTCCCCACTCTGGAACCGAGCAGCCTGCCTACAAAAACACTCATTTGATGCTTTTTTTAAACACAACAAAGGAGCAGAGCCAAGGTGCCTAACTAAACCTGTCAAATTGGCAGCATGTTTCCCCGTGTCTGGAAACGCTTTCCTCTCTAGTAACAACTCCCGGGAATTGTGGACATTTCCTTTGTGGGACTAGAGCAAATCAATCAGCTCGAGTAAGTATCACACTCCAGTGGTTTTAACAGTTAATTTCCTGATGGTGTTCGCTGGCGCACCCAGGAAATCAGCCACCGGCCTGGTTAAACATTACTCGCCTGGGCTCTTTACACAGGCCATCTTCAGCTGTCTCAATATACTCAAGCTGAGAAAAAAAAAAGCAAAGATTAAAGTTGTGCCTCGTATTTTAGATTTCAACTAAACAGACCGGGGAGTCTTGGCTTTCAATCATGATGTTTCAACCTGTTTTTATGGCATCAAATAAGTAATTGAAACCAAACTTGGATATCAGTGTGATAAGAATTACCCAAAGTGATAAATGGATTTGATGTGTATTCTGACTCTTTAGTTTGGTTTATTTCCCATCGTATCCCATGTAGCATCTTAAAAATGTGTTGGAGAAAAACCTGCAGTGCTGGTTTCATCCATTTATCCGAGGTGCTCGGTAACTTGTGCTTCTGTTGTATCGGCAACCGAAACTTCTTGTCCAATTAGTCGTACACCTCACTGACTAAAGTGACTGAACAAGAAAAGTGTCAAAACATGGATGAATGGATTTTGTAGCTCTCTCGGTAGTTTGTAATTTGTCTGTTGAAAGGGAAACTTTGTCATGTCTGGGTACGTCTCATCCTCCAAGCTGTAAAGAAAAAAAGAAAAAAGTACGAAGAATTTCATGAACTGACAAACGAGCTTCGTCTGGACGATGGATAGTTCAAAGCTAATTTCAGACTAGATAAAGAGTTTGATCTTCTGAGAAAAGTAACACCACGTATAAAAGGAAAACAGATTCTGATCTAATATTAGCAATCACATGACCTTACTGCATTTCAAAAAATGCTCTGTGTGCCACAGACACCCCTGTATTTGCAGGAATGTAGTGTAATGATGAGTGTCTCCGTTTAAAATAATAAAATTGTGCAACCAACCCTGAGCATTATCATCCGACTCTGTGTTTTGATGACTTGTCCTAAAATAACCCTTTTACCATATTTTTCAACTCAAATTAAATAGAGACAATCACAAACAGTTTTTGATAAAAAGACGTGAATCATATCTAATTTGATTTGATAATAAAACAGATAACCCTTACCTTAATGCACCTGGGTGCAGTCATGGACACACTTCAATACTGATATGTACACAAGTTTGCCTCCCCCTACATCCACTCACACACACACACACACACACACTCACAGTGAGAGTCAAACCAGGCTGGCTGTGTTTACTGTTTAGCGCTGTGTGTTGATGTGATGAGACACCCAGGCTGATAACACAGGGCCAGAGGTACCGCCGCTCCGTGTTTGATCTCCGGCAGCCGAGCCGGGCGGATCAGTGAGGTGTGCTGTGTGCTTGATTACAGACTGGATGGGGGCCCCGCGACCTCTTAGCAGGTCAGTGCTGACCCCCGACCCCAGCCCAGCAGGGCCCGACGCAGTGCTCACTGCTTTCTCCAATAACACAGTGGGATGAAAGGAGGGGCTGTGTGCACCGGGAGGACGGGACCGCTTCCCCTTTGGACCTGAAGAATGTAGCACACAACAGAAGATATTGGAGGACGGCTGGTGGGGAAGCCTCTGGACATATGTTGTCCCCCGGTGCAATAAAAAAAGACCCCGGTCGTGCCTCTCTAACCTGATCAATTACACCAGGGGAGAACTCACGCTTTCCCACAGTGCAACTGAAGTGAATCAGTGTAAACCTTCCCTCAGAAGAGGACACAGGCTGCAGAAGTGCTTTTTTCCTCATGTTCTGTGAAACATCTCAGTAATCAGTGTGTTGCTTCGTATGCTGTGGTCATTTCAAATCAGTTGCACAGCTAACACACTGTTAAACGACCACCCCTATCAACAGTAGACACCACTGGTGCCCATAGGCAAGCTCAGCAGATTCCTGTCCGCTGCAGAGAAGGTGGCTGTCCCAGCTGGGTTAAGTTTTTATGTAAACACCCTCACTGTCACTTTCCCTCAAGGCGCCAAAGTCAGCCAAGTGTTAATCTGCCCATTAGTCTTCAGGAGTGACAGTGGGACAGGGCTGCATGTCCACACACACACATACACACACACACACACACACACACAGATGAGAGAGACTGCCTGTCATGATATGATATGCTCCGGAGGAATTTCCTTCTGGCTGCACCGAGGCAGCACCTATGAGAATCGGTGCAGGATGAGTTGAGACGGTGAGGAGGGTCAGCGGAGAAATGGAGACGCGTGGGCATGTTAGTCCACTGTTGTGCAGAGAGGATGGCGGCAGGCAAACATTCTGGGTTTTGAAGCTCGGAGGGTGTAAGTTAATACTGTCTCGTCTGTGAGTGTGAGCCAAGTCTCCGAGGAGAAGTCATCCCTCACTCACTCTCTCTCTTTCTCTGTGGAGCTTTCTGAGTGCGAAGATAGAAGGGTGGAGTCAGGTGCCAGTCGGAGTGAATCACTCCATATCTCTGTGTGAGTCAGACGGCTCCTGATTGGATTTGGTTACCTGAACAGTGGGTGGGTGAGAGGATCCTCCTGAGTAAACTTGTTTTTAAAGCTCATTGTTAAATATGTAGAAATACTGCAGCGTTTCATTTTTAGCCACACAGGGGGGGGCGGCTCATGCACGGCAGAGTTAGTCAGTTGTTCAGTCTACCAGAAATATCGAGATCGTGATGAAAGTTTACATAGACATTCAGGGACGTTGAATCCTCAAGACTTTGCTGATCCTTTAAATTCTCATCTTGCACAACCTGCAGAGATCAAAGAATTCTGCCATGAAGTAATACGGGTCAATTGTAGCGACTGAAAGAAAACAAACATGTCGCTGAGGTCGGGCCTAATTATTTAAATGAAGCACCGATCAAAAAATCACTGCAATCCGTACAAATGAGTTTCAACTTTTATTTAAGAAAAAGATGATCAACTTATTTGAACATGCACAAACTCATAGATTAATGCAATCAAATAGAAAATAGCGTACCGTCAAAACAAAATACAGAGTCCCCACTAACCCTCTGTCCTTCCACACAGGTGAACAGGTGCTCATATAAACTATAACCTCCGCCCATATCCTACTTCCTGCCAAATTGATATGATCCCGAATAAACAATAACTAACAAATAATCCAACAAATACTCCCAAAATACAAACCCATTACACCTTGTATCCCAAATAATAATACAAATATTCTTCTTTAATTTATTTATGGCTCCTTCATCAATATTTACTAAAAAGCATTTTACAGGTGTTCAAGGTTCCCAAATGACTCATGACTCCACCCTTTCACCATGAAGTTAATGTTTATGCTGCTCAGTGAAACTCTGACTTCTGACACAGACATTCGTGTCCTCATGAGAATGAATTGTGACAACTTTCGAACATGGAACTTGCTCAAAGAAAGAATCCATTAAATTTTGTCTTGGATCCGACAGAAGGGCAGATCTAGGATATTTCTTCTTACTTAAACGTTGTCAGATGTTTAGTTTTTTCAAATTTTCACCAATTTCCCAGGGAATAATTGACAGATCCTGATGAAAGGAATCAGGCATATTAAGGGGACTCATATTTAAGTATGTGCACGAATTTGTGTGGCTTGATTGCGGAGGTATGTGCTCTACTGAGAGCTATTCCAGTTTGGTTTATGGGTTAATGCCTGCAAAACATTCCTGTCAGCTTCAGCTGTTCTTTGTTTAGTGCTAATAGCAAACGTTAGCATGATAAGCTTGAACGGTAACATAGTAAACACCATACCTGCTACATATGTGTATGCTAGCATTGAAAGCATTGTTAGCATTTAGCTCAAAGTGCAGCTGTGCAGTATCCCTGAGCTGCTTCCTCGCCTGAATTCCTGGATTTATTGCTCTTCCTCTATCGTCAGACCTCTCCTGTCCAAATTGTACACATCCATAATATATACGAAGGATGACAAATTCCCCTCCTTTCCATCAAGGAGATAATTTCATTTTAATGACAGTTTGTCGGAGACATCCTCCTGACGGCGTTGCCATAAATCAACAGATCACACGTCTTCCCCACTCTCCCCTCACCTTACCCCCAAGACACGCCCCCAAGGTGAGTCACCGTCTACCATTCAAAGAGCAGCACAAGTAATCACTCACCTCAGACCTCCCCCGTTTTTTGATTTGCACGTTTGATAGATGGTGTCTTTTCTTGGCTTTAATTGCAAGCCCTTTTCATCATAATTTGATGTTTGTTTCCTGTCGTTTTCTTGGAGATGGCTGCGGGTGCCAGGGCTATAATTTCTACATCAAGGAAGTCGTTAGGAATGACTAACAGGTGGAATAGACTGCGGCGTGTGGGTTTCTCCTCTGAACTCACCTGGCAAGTGAATTTAGGAACCGATATTGACAAATCGGAACACATTGATATCCCGGAAGCAGACACCGTAACGCTCCCACACACACACACGCAGCACAATGAGCGAACTGCAGATAATTAGGGTAATTTCTGTTTGAAGTATTATGCATTGCAATGAAAATAGAACGGATAAAAAGATGAGACAATAATAGATCTAAAGAGGACCTTGACTGAATGTTGTTGCAACAAAGAGCATTTTGTTTGACACAATTCATATTGTCTGCTTAATAGATATCATCTCTCAAATTCATACGAGAAGAAGGAAAAAAATCCTCATATGAAACAAAATGCTAGATTTGCATTATGTTCATCAACACTTTGAGTCTCATCATGATGTGGGGACCATCGTTATAAATTCATTCCCAACTTCAGATTGACTACTGGTCTGCTGGTGATAAATTGTGCCCTGTGCAGAGATATACTCCTTCCTTACACAACATGCAAAATGTACTATCTAAAGTGAGAGACAACTGAATTCAGGTCACAGCGCAGCAGGAAATCTTCCTTTTCATGTGAGATCCAGAGGGGTCACTCTTATGAACTCATTAGGAGAGAAATGCTAATGTAGCTCTGTTTTCTGCGGTTTCTCTCCCTCCCCTCCTTCTCTTCTCTCCCTTTTCTCTCCTCACCAACTTTACCGGCTATTTTAACAACCATTCCCACTGCCTCGCTGCAGAATACAACGTGTCAAGTTAAAGTGTGTAAGGTGGTCCTGACAGCAGCTTCATTAGAAAAGGCTGTTGTTTGTTGTCTTGTCATCAAGTCGCCAAACTGGAATCATTACCCAGCAAACAAAAAGCTGCATCTTTATCTCTGCTGGCTTATCACAGATGTTCTCATTCTGCCGTTGCAAACTCTTTAAATGAATGAAAAAATATGGAGAAAAAGAAAATCTGTATCACTCAGTGAAATGTGGATATCGGTGTGGTGTCCTGGTGAACAAATGACCCTTCTTTACAGGGTTTCTAATCAAGAAGATGGACTTCTCCGCAGTGGTCTCTCACCAAGCAACGGAGGACAGAACAATGAATCAGATTTCCACAAACTGGACTACCACTTTAAAGACCAGATTATGAAATATATATGATTCCAGCTAACTTTTAGTTTTTTTAGGAAAGTTTCCAAAAAGAGAGAAATTAATCTGCTAACCTTTTTAATGTTCTTCCATGTTTGTCGTTTACTGCAAGTAAAAGTAGTGCTACATGTTGCAAAACACAGAAAGACGTCCTTATTTAATATATTCAACAACACCAATAATATACAAATTAGGAAAATACTATGCTTTTGATTTATTTCTTACTTCCTTGACATCGGCATTTTTGACAGTGTCATTCAAATGTATTTTTTATGTTTTCTGCGGTGAATATATTAATCATTTTTTCAGATATTGAAATATTTTCATATTTCTATTTTTCTTTTGATTGCAACCAACTCCCTTTCCAAGCCAGTGTGAGAGCGTACAGTGGCCTTCAGGCAATGTAGAAATACAAAAGGCCCGCTCTGAGCCAGTCTGTGGTACATTCATTCTGGGCTATAATGTAGAAAAACATCAAGACCTGTCCCTGTGTGAAGACGTAATTTGCTTTACATGATTCTTAGTTTTAGGTGCATTTTATTTTGTGGTTTAAAAGCCAATAATTATTAAACTAATCCTTTATTCCACAAACTGGACATTTAATAAAAACAATAAAATATGTAAGATTATCATGAATGATCGAATGAGGAAATAGTATAGTACTGTTGTATAGGGTAGTGTGATATTGTGTTCTAAATGTTACAGGGGATATACATGGTCAAAATAAGATCGTTTGAAAAAAAGAAATTTGTCATAATTAAAAATATTTTTAAACAGGAGACTTTCTGTCAGTACCAATCACTGATGTAGATAAAACAAATCCATTTTAATTAAAAAACGCTTGCTTCTGTGAGAGCCTATATAATTTTGAAATTTCAATCACTTTAAAATCATGTTCAAATTCAATTCAATTCAAATCAATCAGTGTGAGAATGATTTGGAGTTGTTAAAGGGGACCTGCACCTGTCTTCTCAGGGACCCCAACCAAAACATTTAGGCTGATAAATCCAACAAAGTCTGATAAGTTGATTTCCATGATATATTGCAATGCCAATAAACTAATTCCAAACATGAGTCATTCAGTCCTTTGCTGTATTAAATCTGTTTGATTTCCCCCTCTTTGGATCTCTCCACCTCTTATCTCGGGCCCTGCAGGCCTGCACTGTCTCTTTTTAGAACCTTAATAGGCCTTTTCCCTTTTCTCCTAATTTCATGATTTAAAACCATGTCCAAGGTGAATGCTGGAAAAACCATGGAAGCAAAAATACCACATTTTAAAGGAAATGAGTGTGTTCCCATTAGCAAGATTTTGGGTCGTGGTTGTAGGATCATTTCAAATTGTGCCAGGAAAAAAGTGGCAGGTAATTAAATTAAAGAACACTAATGAAGTAGAACCAACACTTTCTTTCAGAGTGGGAAGGGAAACAGAGTTTAAAGCTTCTATCACAATTTTCTCTCCTTTTTTTTGGCTGGAAACATTAAGTTTAATGTTAAAGTTTTTTTTTTTTTTTTTTTTAATAAATGAAAGGTTTGTTTGTTCAGGGGTTTGCTTTATGTGTGAAATCTTTTTAATTAACTCTCTCTATCGGTGCTGTGTGCTGCGTGCTCGTGCGTGAGGGTGGGAGCGCGCTTTCCGCTCCACTCTGGAATGCAGCCAGTCTCTTTTGATTCCGCACTCCGCTTCCAAAACCCCAAAGCCTTTGATCTTTTTTTTTCTCCCTCTCTCTCTATCTCTCTCTCTCGTTCTCTCTCTCTGTCGCGCGCTGCCTCCCTTACCCGGAAGAGAACCCCTTTCTCTCTCTCTCTCTCTTTCTCCCTCTCCCACCCTCCTCTCTCTCTCTCTGTCTCTCAGCTGGGAGGATGAACGCACACGTGGAAATGTTGGCCCGGCTCCACACTCGGACCAAATTTAGTCATACAAAGGCAAAGGGAGAGCGGGGGGGGGAGAGGGAGGAGAGGGGAGGCAAGGGTGGGGGGGTGGATGAGAGGGGGCTTGCTGCTGCTGCTGCTGGGGGAAGCGGGGAGGAGGAGGAGGAGGGGGGGAGAGTCGGGGATGAAAGAGCCAGCCGCCGAGAGATCAAAGGGAGCCGCGACTCCGCCCCTCTAACCCCACCCCACCCCACCCCCCCACCCCCCCTCGCTTTATAAAGATCTGCCTCCGCGGCCCAACTGGGATTCTCACGCAACCTCTCCGCTCGCAGACAGACGCACTGACGCACACCACTTCCACTTCTTTTCCCTTTTTGTTTTTTTTAATTATTTTCAGTATCTGTTGCCGTTTATTCCCCCCCCCCTCTGTATTTCTTCCCATAAAATCTGTGAGACTCCACCTCGATTTGAAAAACACTTCTTTCCCCCCCCCCCTCGTGTTGGTGGCACTTGCTGACATATTTTTCATTCCTAATTAATGACTTTTCAATTTATTTAATCACTGCCTAGTGACGCGTGTGCGGTTCTTATGTCAATAATAAAACGATTAGCTGTCATACGTTTAATTTTTATTGTGTGTTTGTGACTGAAGTGTCAAAATGAAAAGTGTTTATCACGTTTCCACACCAGGTCAGATGAGTGTCTCTGACTTTTCATTTGAGTCACCGGTGGAAAAGTTTATGACTGTGAGGCCTTTTATTATTTCTCTTATTTCGTTAGGCCACTGCAATCCGCTTTATCTTCTTCTGCTCTCACATTGAAACATATTTTTTTACTGAATAGCAAAATTAAAATTCATATTCCCAGATATTGTAGGAAGCACATCAAAAGCTTACGTGGTTTAAAAGAATAAAACGAACCTGAACCTTCACCCTGGATGTTGCTGATTTGTTGTCATCACAAATAAGTACACAATTAATATAAGGGACGATGTGAATATGGGGAAATGACAATTGAAATGTGTTTACTGTTTTTTTAAGTGGCTTCATCTACAGGTAAAAAAAATAACAATTAACCATCACTTGCATCGACGTTGAATTTAATCTGAATCCAAACAAACACTCTGTTCTAAATCTATTGACATTTGTATAAATCGTAATTGTTTCAAGGCATCTTCCTCCTCACCTCCTCCTCCTCCTCCTCTTCCTCCTCCTCTTCTCCTCCTGTCTGCCCATTTGTTGTGAAGCCGCGTATGAATCCGTGTCTCGGGAGGAGTGTCAATCACAGCCTCGGCTTCCCTTTCATCTCTCCTTCCTTTTCCACAGACTGAAAGGAGAGAGAGAGAGAGAGAGGGAGGGGAGGAAGGAGGAGGAGGAGGGGAGGAAAGGAGGGGAGGGCGCACGGCTACATTATACCAGACACACACATACACACCGGGTTCCATGACACTGTGGCAGCGGTGCGGCAGCAGCGGGGAAGTCGCTCGTCTTTATTCCCCCTCCTTTATCTCTCCATGTGTTTTGATTTCTCACTCGAGGATGTACTTTGGACGCGTTTTTCCCTTTTAAATCCCTAAGAATTAAAAGAGAGAATATTTTTTCCTTTTCTTCCACATCCATCACTTACCTCTCCATCTCCAGCTTTGTAGCTCAGTTCTATTTTTAATTATTATTATTTTTTTTTTAATTTCTTTGAATTTTAATTTCCAAAGGACGCAGCAGCTTCTTCACCGGGACCACCGAGGAACTATTTTCTCTCTCTCCACTTTGTGAATGCACTTTTTTTCTTAACTGGACCATATCCGCAGTGATGAGACTTTAAACTCGTGGTTCTCCTTCTTCTACTTTTGATTTGTTATTTTCTCCTCATGACATTGAGGCGTGCACCGGACTCCTCCTCACTCCGACCCGCTTGCACGTCAAGTTTTCCGGGTCGTGTGTAGTTCAGAGACTCGTGGAGAACAGACACACACAAACAGACACACACACAGACCCAAAACACCCCCCTACCCCCTTCCCCAACCCCTTTACAACTTCCACCCGGGATTTCCGTGAGATTTCTCCGGTGGTGGAGCAGAGCCAGTCACTTTGTTAAACATGCCCCAGCTATCAGGCGGAGGAGGAGGTGGAGGAGGAGACCCGGAGCTGTGCGCCACGGACGAGATGATCCCCTTCAAGGACGAGGGGGACCCGCACAAGGAGCAGATCTTCGCCGAGCTCAGCAACTCGGAGGAGGAGGGAGACCTGGCCGACATCAAGTCGTCCCTGGTCCACGAGTCGGAGAGCAGCCCCAACAGCAACAGCCACGACGTGAGTGCTGCTTGTGTGTGTGTGTGTGTGTGTTTTTTTTAGGAGGATGAGGAGGATGAGGAGGAAGGTGGGCGTCAGATTTGAGACCCCGCATCACACAGGACAGGAGGAAACAGCCTGTAAACAAAAAGTTGTTTTTAATCCTTAATAATCACTGAGAAAGAGACCTTGTTTTTATTTGGCTTTCACTGATCTGATATGGATGAGTTTGCCTTTAAGATTTGCAGGATAAAGTGTGAATGATCTACAGAAAGATGGATTAACAAACACAGGCCTGGTAGTGTCCTTTCTGCTCATCAAGTTTTATTCATGTGCTTTTATAATCTGGATTTAAATGGCAAACAAGATGAGTTCAGGTGGTTTTATTCTGTTATTTGTTTTATTCTAATAGAAAATGAAAAGCTGCAGTGACAGCTTACCGAGCCACATTTCCTTCATTTTATAACGTACAACATTTCACTGTTTATTTAATTTATAATGCAATATGATAAGCTTTAGCTTTAATACAGAGGTGCACCCCCAGAAACCATAAGATGCTCCTCTAAACATAGCATCCACCGCTGTCTATAGTCTCCCTTCACCACAGAGGCCTCAATGTTTTAACCTCCCTCATCAGTTAGATTTCATTTAGCTAGAGTGAAATTTGGATTAAGAATAAAGAAAATCTATTTTTGGAGCTTAAATAATCGAGGCCTTGTGTGTGTGTGTGTGTGTGCTGCCTGTGAGAAGTAGGCTAATAGCTGTGTTTGCTTTGGTTTCACTATAACCACTCAGCAGCTGTAAACACCAGCACATGATTCTGTTTAGCACACATGGCTTAAAACCATATTAACAAACAAGATTATGAATTTACTCTGAAAGATCAAAGCTCATAAAAATGCAAGCTAAATGAAATGACGCTTTGCAATTTTTCTCGTCATTGGGGATGTGATCTTTTGATTTTTGCTCCCTGATAATTCCTTATATTATTATTGTCATAGCTGTTTGCTGGAGTCATAAATATTTTTTTTTTGCATCCTTTTTGAGGGCAGTGAAATATATGTATTTGTCCTCAGTGATCAGATAAAAAAGAATATTAGGTTTTAAGATTCGTAATGTTTCTAAATACATAAAGAATCTCAATGGAGGAATTATTAATGATTAATTTTTAATGATTATTCTCCTACTTTACATTCTGTAGTAGCACGCACAAAAAAGGAACAGACTAGGTATGAAACATCATCGTTAAAACGAGTGTTTAATTTTTTTTCCTGCATCTGTCTCCCCGTGCTCTGACCTCAGGATGCCGGCTGCAGCTTCCCCATTTCAAACTTAAGACGGCTTGTTTTTTTCATTAACTGCAGCGTTAATGAAATTTCGAGCACATCCCAGCAAGACTGTACACATTCACCACCAAAATGTCCTAGAGACGCACGAGACAGAGGCTGAATGTTAATTAGGAATCCAGCGAAGTTCCCCCCCGCTCAGCTTGAAGCCATCCTGAGGGGTCTGAACTCTAAAAAGAGAGCTCCTCTTCCCGGCTCTGATTCAAGAAGAGAAAGGAAATTGATATGCGAAATGCAGGGGATTTTAGATATATTTTTAGCCAATTCTGTCTTCCGCCATTTTCTCTTTTTAAATAATAATTCTATTTCACTTTCCACTGAGGTTTTTTTTAAATTATCAACACAAATGCACTTGATTTATTTGAATTTAGAGATGAGGGATGAAATTGCGAGTGGACCTATGATATTGAAAACAAGTTAATTTGTATGCTCCTTAAGGACATGAAGATTAATTAAGTGGTTCTTTTGAAGCTTTGATGCAGGCTGCTCCATCACCCCTCTATAGTGTGTGTGTGTGTGTGTGTGTGTGTGTGTGTGTGTGTGTGTGTGTGTGTGTGTGTGTGTGTGTGTGTGTGTGTGTGTGTGTGTGTGTGTGTGTGTGTGTGTGTGTGTGTGTGTGTGTGTGTGTGTGTGTGTGTGTGTGTGTGTGTGTGTGTGTGTGTGTGTGTGTGTGTGTGTTCTTCGGCGACAAGCAGAGAGATGGCATTTTGTCCCTGCAGTGTTTGCGGGTGTCTGACCGTATCACCATGTCTCTCTCTCTGTGTCACTGCCTCTGAAAACCCTCCTACTGTAATTAATTCATCATCACTTTCATTTCTCTCTTATTTTTCTTTAACAGGCGGTAAGACAAGATTCATATCACGAAAAACACAGAGACCATCTGGATGATGGTAAGTGACACAGCTCTTTAACTCTGCATGCTTTATAGGACGGTCAGTGTCGCCATTTAGCTGCAGTTGAAAAAAAAAACCTGACTGCCAGAATAATACGCTGAGGCGAGTGTGAGAAAGCACCAGATCTTTTTCTTTTTTTTCTTCTTCCAGTGATCAGTCACACTATTGCACTGTGCTTATCAGAGACCCCATTTCCACTGCTCTCAGTCAGATTATCTCTGATCCAGGTCTAGTCAGGACATGCTCTACCTCCATGCACACAGCTACCTGTTACCTCCCTCACAGATGAGGGTGCCTGCAGAGAGGGGAGAGGGAGACAAAGAATACTCGATGTGAAAAGAGGATGATTATACACCCTTTTTTATTATCATTATGCAATCCCCCCTCCCAACCTGATTAAATCCCCACATACACCATCTCTCCAGTGGCACTGTCACATGCAACATGTTGCTGCCACTCAGGGCTCATTGCTCTCTTGGCTATTGTAGTGTGACCCCGCAGCTGCAGGTCATCATTATGGAGTGTCGGGAGTGTCGGGAGTGTGTCTCCCCTTTGTTGGCCTTTCACATCCTGAATAGTGATCCCCCTCAAACCAAACACTGGCTTTCTTCACAACAAGATCCATGTTGCCATCAGGCTGTGTATCCCCAAACACCCCCAGCCCCCCTCCGGCCTTATTACGCTGCTCGCAGTTGGAGTGGCGAGTGGCGATGTAGTGAGGCCTCTTACATAAATCTCCCCCTCTCAGGTCAGAGGCATAGAGGAACAGTTGGGGCGTCTCCTGTTTTGACACAGTCTGTATGTTCTTCTAATTGGTGCTAATTGGCACAGAGGGGCTCCATTGTTCCTCTGCATAATGCGAACCTCCTCTCCTAGACGGGAAGAAAGGGCACAAACAAAAGGCTGAGGCAAAATGGGGCACGGGTTAAAGCAATAGAAAGCGATATCATTACCGCAGCAAAACAGGCCGAGGCACAACTCTGTGTTCAGCTTTGTCATTACTGCCTGTTGGATTTAGATTTTTAGGATTTGATTTTGTTTAAAGTCTTAACCCTTTAGAGTTTCAATACTGGCTTATTAAAATCAAGAGTTGTCTGAGTTTCTCCTTGTCACTGAAATGTTTTCATCTCTCTGCCCTTTGCTAACACAAACGGACAATTTCCCCCCCCCCTAATTTGTTTTACCAGGGAAACATCATGACATGTACGGCAAAAGCCATCCGTACTCGGGCTACCCAGGCTACATCATGATGACTAACATGAACGACTCCTACATGAACAATGGCTCCCTCTCTCCACCCATGGGCAGAACGGTGAGTGCCAGCTCTTCTTTTCACCGGTCACTTTATCGGTCTTTGCATCGCATTAGGTTCAATGTATAAATCCTTTTAAAATGCGAAAGCGATGTGTGGTAGGATACACGTGTTTCTATGCAATCGCTCATTTGAGAAAACAAATCGCTGAGGAATTTAGAGGTTGGAAAAATTCCGCTTGAATTAATGTTAATTAGTAAGTATATTTGAGGCATGAAATGTATTTTTTTAATGAGGGTTTGAGGTTTTTAATAACTTAAGTAAAAGTTGGTGAAGTGATGGTTAACATGTGGAATGGAAAGCAAAATCAAACACGGAATATAACGATACACAGCGAAGATTTGACTTCATGTTGCTCAGATTAAATCGTAGCACGAATATAGTTTCAAAGACAACTGAAGTTGGATGTCAAAATTTGTTTGTAAACTCTCTCATTGTTATGCCACTTAATCCGGTATTGGTATAATCAGTAGAGCATGAGAAGTGAGTAGGCAACCTGTTGATTTACCTCCCTACACACTCTGACTGGGAGCTCTGACCATGACTTACACCGTCTCACATTTAAATCATTATATCAAAGGTCATTGATGGAATCACTGTTTTTTCACAGTTCATGCAGAAACAGATTAATTTAATTTTCAGTACACAGCTCAGTAGTGCTAATAATACCAAACATTGCTGTTTTGAGCTTCTCATATGTGAACATTTGCCTGATTCGTCATTGTGAATCGAATACTTTGTGATATGGATTGTTATAGAGGGGCAAAAAAAACAATCTGCAATGTCGCTCCGGCCTGTGGAATGCTGTGATATACTCTTAATAGTTTAAGATTTTTCAAATTATTTGCTTTGATTCCACAACCATACTGACAAATATAGCTTTTGAAGTTGCGGTTCAATGAGAGAAATCATTAATCATATCGGTCTACAAATGTATGAAAAAAAGAATTATTAAAAGACAGTTTTTCATTTAAAATGAAGACTCTTGCCACAAACTTAAACTTAAGGATATAATTAAAACGAAAATCAACTCCACATGTTCATAGCATTATTTTATGTTGTTGTTGTGTAGTATTTTTGCTCCAGCATTCTTGACGCCTTACTCCTCCAAAACCATTTGTGAACCAAACGCCTTATTTTCCAGCAGATAAGCATGAGGTGTAAAGTATTTCCCATCTTGTTAAAATCTTAGATGATGCATGTCTTAATGACCCAAGTAAGCCCTCTACTAAGCCCGCCATGACCGAGGAGCTCCACAGGCAACATCACGTCTCTGAGGCTGACTTGTGGTGGAGCTTGTATTACCGTCCAGGGATGGAGTGTGTTGTCACAGAAGTCCTCCCTGTAACGGTATTAATTTCAGGCCAGCTGCAGGTCTCTCACTGGCGGCTTCCTGTGTCTGTCCCGTTTGCAAATTTCTCCTCTCAAGACAGACATAAAACGCAGCGCACACCAGCAGCTGTCCATTCTAATCCTGTTTTGTCCATGTTTCTGGTATCACACTCAGACAACCCAGCCACGGTCTGGCTATGATTTGGTGCCTCCATACAGGAAACACTTACACACTGCAGAGAAAGCTAGATCCCTGGGTTGTTTGCGCTTTTGCAGTGCATATGAATTAGTTTCATCAGTGAGAAGTTTTTCAAAATGTGAGTTCTGCGTAAGAATCGGCTTCAGAGGCAGATGTGATTGTCGGGGGCAGAAGCCACATGCTGAGTGTAAAGGATCTTGATTCATACGCAACCTCTATCGTGGAATGATGTTAAAATTGCATTGCTTCCCCTTCACCAAGCAGCAGAGGGTGAAAGCATGTGACATTATGGAGAAAACATGATCCTGATTACCTCACGATTCTCTCTCTCTTTTTATTGCTTGTTTTCTGGTCAATTTTATCAATTATTCCATCATATGCACTGAGAGATTCATAGACGTGTGTATGGAGACCAGCTGACTGTATGAGAGGAAATTACCCTTCACTGCAGATGAATGAGGCCAGGCAGTTAGGCGGCGGTCTCGCTGCCAAAACTTTTAAAGCCCTGCTTTCATTTCATTTACTATGGCTGCTTTTTTTTTTTTTTTCTTCACCCAATTTTCCCCCTCATCCTGTCTTCAATAAAACGGTAGTCATTTTATATACGTTTCTCTCACTTATCCAATAAAGAGAGCCAAGGCTCGGTGGAGGGATCATGGAACATGAGTCCTCTGGCTTTCCCACTGATGTCAGATTGCTGCCTCTGCTGCTGGCCATCGCAGCCACAGTATCTGCAGGCCTGGGATCAGTTTTCACTGAGATCAAAGGCACATTCTCTCTTTCATTCTCTTCCATCCCGAGCCCCCATCACCGCCACTGCCACCCCCCCAATCCCAGTAGTTTAGATTGATTTCCATTGACCATGACATTCCCGCACATGCCGTCCAGTCGTGATGGAGCTTTCGGGAGTTGCTGATTGTCAGCAGATTTTAGTGCTTCTCGCCTGATAGGTCACCTCCGCCCCAGGAGCTGAAATGTTGGTGTCAAGATGCCCAACGGTGTTCAGTTTCATTTACTGTTTGGTTAATGTGGATTTAAGACAAAGTTGACCACTTCAAAGAGTCACTGGTGGATTATAAATACGTTGATTTCTACTCAAACCTGTAGCTGTTTGAGGATGAAGCGTCTGCAGGCTGAATTTTCTGTGAGGGCAAAGACTGTTTCATTATTTTATGATTTTCCCTCTTTGGCTATTGCGCTTGTTGGAACTGCTCTCAAATTAATAGTAATTTATGTTTGCCTATCTTAGACATTACTGAGCCTCCAAAATGTCTTTGGAGACAAATGGATTGACCTACAACCAATCAGATCAATGATATGGGACATCTGTATCATCTACTGCTTTAAGTGCAGTTATTTGCTATTCTTTAAAACGGTCCCAATAGCAAATCAATAGACGTCTCCACCTTCCTTTATACGACAGCCATCTTTCGTCAGGCATCGCTTCAGTTTATATAAATGTTTGTGATTGGCCCAGCCTGCCACAGGACAGATATAAATGTGTGGGAGGGGGCGCAGTGCCATCTGCAAGGGAATAAAGATGAGCTCCCTTAGTGGTCTGGTTTACAGATAAACATTAGATATACGCACAAAAAATAAGTAATTGGAAATTAACTTGCTTGGTTTAAGTGTATTGGAATTAAATACATCCTCATTTTCAGTCATTGTTTTCAGTCATGGCATTTGGTTTTATGAGAGTTAAAGGACATGAGGGTTGCTGAGAGAGATCAGATGTTTCTTACTGTGTAAATTTTACAAATGAAATTTGTCTGGAGAAACCAACTAATCTTCTATATTTCACTTTTATTCTGTGTATTTTTTTTAATTTTTATGCCCAGTTTTGTGAAATGATCTCTCCTGTCATTCCACCATATGTGCACATGTTTAGAGCCAAGTAGCAGCCCAGGTTAAGCATATACAGTAAGTGTTCAAAAATTTGTTTTACATTTATGGTTAGAATTATCCTAATACATCCCATACTGTTTATGAAGTCGGATCTTCAAAGCATTTGGGATGTTGTCATCACTCCAGTGTTGACGTGTAGAAGAATAAAAGTTCACTGCTTTCATCGGCTTTGTCTGATCAAGCTTCCTGAACTCAAGTCAGGGTTTTGGAAGTGACAGTTTCTAAATAAAGATCAACATGCATTAGATGGGCAGAACATATTTTTAAACGACCTAAAAATCATTCTCAGAGCACCCCACTGTTTTCACACCCTTTGGTTTCGCACATTCCTCTTAACAGCCCTTTGCATAAACTCACAAATGCATCGTTGACGAGACAAAGACTCAACTGCATCTTCCTAGTTCCAAAACAATTATAGTGCAGAGATGTAGTGGAAGGTTTTGTGAAGATGTGTTGATGATCTTCGGCTGTGTCAGAGCAGTCGTATGTTCACAGGCAACATCTTGAACAGAGATGGATAGCATCACTTCTTTTTCCTTTTTTCTTAAAGCAGAGTTTCGCTGCTGTGGCAGCGGGGGGGCTGGAGAGCTCCCTCTCTTATGCCGCACTCTCTCTTTTTTTCCCCTTTGGACCCTCAGTTGCAGATCCTCATGGCGAAGGAAGAGGGTTTGTGTGTGTGTTGGGGGTTGTGTTGGGGGGGGGGGGGGGCGTAGTGCTGCACTTTTCTTTGATGTAGTGGGAACGTGACGGATCTGCTAGCCAGTGTCTCGCAGCGTGGAATCACTAACCCAGGCTTACCTAACGGGATTTGGTAGGACCGCTCTGGTGTCCCTCAGTGCCATGTGTGTCCTGAGCTCATGCCCCCAGCGCTACCGTGGAAGATCCCTGTTAAAGAGAACACTACATTTACCAGCAGACTCCCATGTACACACATAATGTTCTAGATGGCAGCTTGTGCAATTTTTCATTTTTTTAAAAGTCCGATACAGTGTGAATATGCCGCGGGAAGTTTACTGGAGACGAATGTAGCATTTTGCCTTTAAGCAGCTGGACTCAATATGATCATGACACTGTCAGCTCATTTAATTTTCTATAAGTAGACTCTCGTAGAGGACACTGTGCATATTGAAGTCTAAAATGTATTTATAGTATATATAGAAGTCGTCAAAGAGGTAGAAGTATAATTGCCCCTTTCTGAAGCTTTCTTTATCTAGCGGCACATGAATCAAAGAGCCCTACTGACATTGATGTCATCTGCTGTGCAGCTCTATCACACAGTGAAATATGTGTGTACACATGAAGGACACCACCAGAGACCTCACACAGAAGAAACACTTGCCTTCTCTGGCTCTTTGTAGTGCCGCTGGGTCTCGTTCTTTTATAAACAGCAGCACCATTAACACCAAGGTTTCCTTCGTGTCCTCCACTGTCTGGTGATGCTGGTTGACACATTTACTCCATATGCACAGTGCTAATGACGACATGTGGTTGCAATCACCCTCTATCGATGCATTTTATCTTTCTCAGTGGAGCCAAGCGGAGTGAATCTCTCCCAGGACCAAGAGATATGCGCTGTTAAAGAAAGATAAGAATACTGAGATCACAGTAAAGGTCAAGGATTATTTAGTTTTCATGGTAGAAGTTCATGCTGATTGATTGGGATTTGATTTCAGTGGAAAAAAATAGTGCTTCTTGTTGGATGGACATGCATTCGTATTTTATTTGGTTTGTTGATTAACATTTACATTGTTTATCTCGTTCTAACACATCCAAAAGCAACACGCCTAATTTTAAGGATGTGTCAATATATCAAATCTATGGAAATGAAGCAACAAGTTGATATAATCAGAAACCTCATTTCTTTCTTATTGATGTGAATCAGAAATGATTGACGCAGATCAAAAGGGCAGCTATGGACAGAGTTGAAAACATCATGTGTTCAATGTGCTGAAAAATGTGTTTTCTATACGTATCTGAGGGAAGCAATTTGGAATGTCACGGCTGCACGCATGACATGCAGGCGCACACTTAACCCCTGTTGATGTTTATTTTGGGCATGTTACTGCTCAAAGCGCAGCGCTCATAGATGATGACACTTCCTTTGCTCCCCATCCTCCCGCTGCAACGGAGGAAGCTTAACCAATCAAGCAGCACAGCCTGGAGCCAGCCAGTCAGGCTTCCACAGACAGAGCGCCGCTCGGGCCCACAACACCTGCTGGAAGGGCGTCACTCTTCACCAGCAGCCTGCAACTGATCTCCTGGGGTCAGCGGAAAGCCTCGCCAAGGTTGTTCCTTATGCCCAAATCCGTTTGACTGGGCCAGGGTGTGGACTTCCTGTAAGGGCGGATCAGAAAATGGAGACTGGAATGGGGCGGTGTCTGGAGGAGTGGAGTGGTTTTGTCAATTTGTTATTTAACTGTCGTCCCGCTCGCCGTTGTTATGACTGTGCGTAATTAGAAAGCACTGTGGGTGAAGCGGTTGTCTCTTGGCAAAGATGATGATTTGATGTAGTAGAGGAACTGCGTCCGGATGCAAAATTGTTACGTTGTAAAATGAAACTTCAAATAGAGCTTTAAAGACATTGTTTGTAATCTGAGATGTGTTTAATATGCTCCTGCAGCACATGTTTCACTTAATTGACCTAGTTGAGTCGTTAAGCCGTGATTGAAGCTTGACAGTAGTCCCTAAAGCTCGATCACAGTACCTCACTGTTCCCTGATACAGCTGTAAAATGAGTAAAAACATGAATAGCTTTATTGACTTCATCCTGACAGCTTGTAGGTCTATATAGAGGCGAGCAGTGTTCCAGCTAGTAAACTGCAGCAAGGGGAACAATAGGACCACAGGAGTGAAACATGGGTGCAAATCCTGCCGGCTGTATCCAGACTTCAGAGGAGCTCAAACAGCCCTCACTTTGTCCAGCTAAGAAATAGAGCTATGATCAATAGCTGCTCTGTTGTATGAAGTTGGTCAGTCTCTGGTGCGCTCTTGCCCTCCCTCCTTCTCGTTGCTGTTTCATATTTTTCAGAAGCTCATTATTTCTTTCTGCTGTGGGTGCGAGTGCTAAAGAGGCTCACATGCAATGTGGATCTGACAGCGCTGAAATATTAATGGTCCCCAGTGTAGGAGGTTGGTATAAGGCCTGCATAGTTACAGTACAAAGGGTGCCTTCTCGCCACCAGGCTTTATTAGCCAAGCTGTTAAATGAATAGATGGATATAGCTTGCACTCTTTCTTCATGCCTCCTTTTGTGTTTTTCGCCGCACACATCAAACCACTTTCTCTTCGTCGAACCATTTCTAACACATACACCAAACGGATATTAGATGCAGACCCGCACGTGCACACACACACACACACACACACACACACACACACACACACACACACACACACACACACACACACACACACACACACACACACACACACACACACACACACACACACACACACACACACACACACACACACACACACACACACACATACAGGGATGTGCGTAAGAGCAACGATACACTGTTGAATTTTCTGTGGGAGGACAAAGAGGAGGGCTTTGCTATCAGTTCATTTTGTGTGGTCTCGGTCATAAAAAACACCCTGTTCCTTTGACTGTGAAAAAAGCTGCCTGTCTTTAATTTTTGGGAAACCCATAAAAGTTTGTCACTCCTTTCATATCGGCTGCGGAATTGAAAACAAATGCTACATTCTCCCCTCCCCTCCTTTGAACTGGCCAATTATGGAGTTGTGAAAATAAAAATCAGTCTGTAGATCTCTTTACCCCCCCCTCTACTTTCTTTCCCTCCTTCTCTTTTTTCCCCCCTTCTCCCTCTCTCTCCCCTCTCTTCCTCGTTCACTTTCTTTTTTCTCCTCCCCCCCCCCCTTGTTTTTGAAGAAACCGAGGGGGGATCACTGATGTCAAAGTCAAAACCAAGAGCATTAAGAAAACTGGCGAAATGCAATACAGCTGCAATCCGACATGACGCTAGAAAATAGGGCTGAGGAGCAGAAAGCCTCTCTCCCGTATTCCCAGGGCGCGCAACTGCTCCCGGCCTTGGCTTTGATCTCTTCAAAGCCTCCTGCCTCCTACTAGATGGAGAGTCTTGGCTGCCGCTCGTGAGCGCTGGAGAGAGGCAGGGAGGGAGCGGTGGTGGTGGGGGGGTGTTTTTTTTGGTGGTGGTGGGGAGCCGTCGTCTTTTCCTTTCCAGGGCTGAAATCAATCACGGTGCCGGGGCAATTATGCGTAATTCAACCCCAGCCAGATTAGTGACTCTTGTTACCTGAGCGACCGGAGCTCTGTAATCTGTGAGACGCACCGGCCTCACCAGCAAAGGAGAAGCCAGGAACAGGCGAAGGGCACTTGAGGGAAAAGGAGGGGATCGAGGGGGAGAGGTGCTGAAAAGCAGGCTGCCATGCTGCTGCCCAGAAGGGCGAAAAAAAATCTGAGTACAATGGAGTGATTACACTTGCAGATGTAGCCATATTTATAACGTAGTGGATAGAGAGAACCGAAAGTGCTGATTGCCATGGAGCTTGCTAGTTAGTGTGCTAACGAGCCCGGACTCTTTTGTGTTAAAACATGTGCGTGATGTCACCTCAACTGCGTTTCGAGTCCTCCCCCCCCCCCACCACCACCACCATCCCCTTGCCTTGTCCTCCCTCCAGTGCCATATCTCTATCCCTCATGCCCTCCACAGTCGGCTCCGAAATGCAGGCTCGGCCAAGGCTCCGGCCCCAGGCGCCCAATTTACTATGGCTGGAGAAAAACTCAGTGGCCCCAAGTCACTGAGGAAAACAGCGGCGCTGGATGCTGCTGTTTCCCTGCTGCTGCAGCTCGTCTGATCTGTGCAACTGTTTCAGTGTCTTAACACACAGCAGTGTCACAATTTACACCCTTGTGCTTTTTTTTATGTGGCTTACTGAGATTTATCCCAATTATGTTTGCTACTAGTTAAGGCAAATCCAGAACGTGGAAGGAGTTTGATGCTCATGACTAACACTGCCTTGTGTACGTTATGAGATTATATATTTGCATGCGCGTTTTTTTAGCCTGTGATATTTTGGTTGGGGATTGAAGAATACAAAACAATTAATTTGAGGTTGGGTGGAGTGCAGAGGAAAAATTGCAGATTCACATTATTGTACGAGTTAATTTGAAATATATGATCGTTTGGGCTCCTGTTCTTTCCCTGTGCTCTGTCTGTACGCGCTGATGTCACAGGGATGGGAACAAGGCTTTGTTTTTTTTCCTCAGCAGTCACTTGATGCGGGATGATGAAACCCGCAAAGATATCTAGCAAGAATGTGTTTGTTCATCTGATGAGCTCGCCTTGTGCTCCATGTTGCTTTTGATCATCGGGCGGCTCGGTCGGTGACGGGAGACAGTTATTTTCCTTGCTGCACATTAAAATAAATCAGATATACCGTCCTGTTTTATAATGGGAGGTAGTTCATCAGCACCCTGATGTCTGCTATAGTTTTGACAAGGCAGGCAGGGAAGTGGAGCTGACTCTAAAAATATAAAGGTCACGCTGAATGGATTATGTGGCATCAATGGAGCCACCGTCCAGCTCGGCAGGAGCCTTTAAATCCACCAGCAGCCATAGCCCTCAGCTCAGGGGCCAGGTGACGCTTTTCATGTCCTCCAATGGAGAGACATCACAGAGGCGTCCTCGACTTTGAGCTGCCCGTCATCAAACAATGCATCAAAACATCAAATCAGTCCACCCCCACTGTACCCCTATCTTTTGACATGAAAGATGAGGAAATGTAAGAGCCGGCCACGGCCCCTCACCCTCAAATCTACATTTTCCCTTTTCTGTCGTCATTGCAAACACTGATAGTTCCTCCACACCGAACATAAAAGGAAAGATTTTGTTTGACCTTTAAGTTTTACCCTTTATTTGATTGTCACCTGACCTGGGCTCACACACGTGGTCACTATTTACATATTAAATACTATTTTTTACATTGTTCAAATCCGGTTGATATGGACATAATCATTTACCAGAGCAAAAGATGACATTCGCATTGTCAACAGTCCAGAGTCCAACGATATTCAGTTTACTATTCTTATTTATGTAAAAAAAACAATCGTCACTATTTAATATTTGGTATTTTTGGATGAAAAATATTAAAATTAAATATTAAAGTAGCTGTCAGTTAATTTTATTTCAGTTGATCAACAGATGGTTTGAGCTTGAGGACTCCATTTCAATTAATCTAATATTGCTTTTTGTCATTGACAGATGAGATTAAGGTCAAACATGTGTGAGTCCACCATGAATTAATATAGCTGAAAGTTGAATTACAAGCACTACATGCTCATTAAGCTTATCATTCAGATTGTTTGCCTCAGGTGCATCAATGTGCCCTATAATGTTGCTGTAACCATTTGCCCTGGACCTAAGGAGTTCCCTTTGTGCTCACTATTACCATTTCTTTGGAGGTATCAAGGGATAAGCAGACGTCCGCTGCCATGTTGTACATGGTCATTGTTGTGTTTGTATTAAAGCCCGTAAAACCCTGTCACAATGCTAATTGATGGGGAGGAGTTTCCATGTGACCGTTCAGGTCCTTTGGAGAGGTTCTTGAAGTGTTCCCTTTTTCTGTGGAGATGGAGAAAAGCCATTTGTTCAGAGGGGATCAGATTTGAATAGCTTTGTGCTTCTCATTCAGATCTTAGCAGGGGCGTGTGCGTCTGGCTAGAAAGAACCCCTAAAATGTGTGGTTTGATTAATGACTAATTCCAGGCTGAAAGGCAGTTGTTGGTAGTCTTTACCAGTTAATCCTTTAAAACGTGGATTCACACCCAAACACTGGGCTGCGGGTATTGTTGAACGGTCAATAGAGGGAGGGAGCCGAAAGGTTCGCAGTGTGTTCCGCTACCATGAATACTTAGCACTGTGACGGGAACCTTGCCTGATTATAACTAGAATCAAAGTCTCAAAATAGTGATATAATTTGAAACAGAAGGACAAACACAGCTTTATCTGAGCTCTTGGATCATTATGTAAAAAAGACTGTTTTGAAAGTAAAAGAAGAAAGAATGTGTGTTCAAAAGGAAAGGTGCACTGAGGTGAGGCGAGCACTGATCATATGACGACGGGGTCAAAAGTTCAGATGCAGGCCGGGACACAGGTGTCATACCACCTGAGGCTCCCGTTGACCTGCACTTTTTAAAATGTTGCATAACCTACATACTTACCACTATGACAAGAAATTTCTTCTTATTCACACATAGTTCTTCAAGGTACATTTTGTATTCCATATACTCACCAACGGTACAGGCTCGAGCTACGAATATTTCATTCTGTCTATCCTCCCATGCTATGGAGGTGGGTGCACATCTGTCTGAGATGGAAAACTAGGTCAATACCGTCTGCAGCTCAGGCAGAAGCGGCTCTCATTCAAATCACCTCCCCATCCACATTCTCCCTGTGTGTGCGCCGTTGAAAACCTTCCCTGCAAACATGGCAGCGCCTCCGCAGCCGCCTGCTCTCTCTGTCCAGACCTACCAGGGCTAGCTTGCACTGCTAATATTTAACCCCCGTTCCTTCCTTTCTGTCGACGTAATGTGTAGCACTGGAGCTAGCTGTGGCTTAGTAAGAAGAGTTCTGTCTCCAGCTCTCGTCTCCACAGGTAGAGACACACAAAGACCCCCACCAGACTCCATTTTCCCCCCTCAACGCTCAGCTCCCAAATCCAAACTGACAGCCATTCATACCCAGAATACCTGGGCGAAAGCTGAGGGGGGGAAACACTATCTAGGTGTAGCAGGCAAATCCCCTCTTGTTCGACGGATCTGTGCGGCTCCGGCGTGAGGCAACTCATCAGCACTTTTCCCCCCAATCTGCAGTGCGTTTTCTCGCCCTCTTTCTCTCTGTCTCTGGTGCTGTATGGGGGCGAAGGTTTTTCGCGCACTAGCCACACAAAGTTAGCTTGTGCTGCAGTTTTATTTGTGTACATCTCTCAGGGCCTTGGTGTGTTGTTGTTGAATGTGGATGTTGGCACCGCCGCGCCGCCTGGCATGAATGTAGCTACTCAGCAGACCAGCGCTGGCTTCTAATGATAAATCATGCAGTGTGTTAATGCAGCAGCAGAGTTGCTATAAATAGCTGCTTGAGAGGGATGCCGATTGATTCAGTACGAGAAAATAAGTGTGCTGTAAACATTTTCTGCTTGTGGTCAGTTTTAGAGTTCAAACAGCCCTTTGATTTAAAACGCACAGCTGATGAGGTAGATGAGGCAATGATTCAACCATTTCTAGACACGCTGTCATCGTCCAGACGTGCCAGGCAGATGTGTCTCAACTCCTCAGAGCTGATAAATGAATTCTGGGAGACTTGTGTCCTCAAAGGTGTCGCTAGCGTTTTCGGCGAACCCGTCTCCGTAGATCCGTGGCGTTTCAGAGAGCAGCCATTTGTTTATTTGTTTATTTAGAAGGATCCCCATTAGCTCTACCCTAAGACAGAGCTACTTTTAGTGGGGTCCACATTTAAGACATACATACAGATATCAAACATTTAAAACATACGTTAAATTACAAATATCAATAGTTAAAATACATAAAAATAATGATCATACAATTTTATAGTACAGATATCAAAAATTAACTTTGTCATGATATACAACACTGATATATCCAATTCCATAGAAGCGAAAACTGCAAACCATGTAATAGAATACTACACATGTATGTACAGTACAACACCATCTACTGTCACAAGTATGCTGTACCCAAGTGTTTCGTTATTTGCTTTTTGAACACACATTTACGTGTCACGTTTCTAATTTCTGTTGGTAGTAGGTTCCATGACCATGTTCTTTGTGGGGGTGTAGATGCCTAGTGGGGGCTTGTGTGTGCGGTCTGCCTTTTGTGCACGTGTGTGCGTGTGCGCTCGCAGGCCTGCTGACAGTGGCACTTCAGCAGAATGTTTGCCCTTTCCTCAGTTCTTTGATGTGACCAGGTCCTGCTGTGATAATGAGCCCCGTGCCCCGCCGCAAGGTGAACATCCTGCAGTTCGCCCAGGGCGCTGCCAGAGCCGAGGCCCAGCCCAGCCCCCCCCACCACACCTCCACCACACACACACTCTCTGCAAACACAACAGTGGAGCAGGCGACCTCCACTCAGCTGATAAACTCCCACTCAGTGCTTGGATAGTGCGATCGCTATGACAATACTTTGTGTGGCACGGAAAGGTTTCGCTCCCAAAATGTACCTCAGAGTACCTTACAATATATACAGTTCACACAACACAACAATATGACTGAATATGGTGATTAATATCAGTGTTTCACAAATTGAAATATATTATGGATGCTATATGAAAACTTGAATACAAAACTTAGGAAAATTGTCTATGCATTTAAAGGATACCTGTGATGATGCGCTATATTTTTTTATTTTAAGTCAAGTAAGTGAATTCCATTTAAATATAAAGATTACACTAACTACTAGAATACATACCTCATCTGACATGCCTGTTTAACTTTAAAATAGAAAAATAAAAAGGAATACAATCGTAAAATAATCAAAATGTAGGATCTGTGATATATCTTAAAGTTTCAATATTACATTTTTTATGTTTGAAGTCGATTGGATGAACAGTTTTCAAGCAGACAAAAGGACAGACTGGATGAGATTTCTCCATTGAAAGTCAGACTGAAACTTCTGTGTTTAAACCACATTTATTTTAAAATTAATATATTGCTAGCTTTTTTGACAGTAATGAAATAAAATATAAATTACCTCAAGCATCGTCCTTGAACTATGTTTTACAGTTTTATGGTATTATATCAGACAAATTACTTGGGCTTTTCTATTTTGGATGCAATCGGATAAAAAAAAATTAACACTTTCATATCGCAACAACATAATTCCAGCAAAAGATACTGCACAATGATATTGAACCCTCCCTCAGTCCTATTCCTAGTCCTCTACTTCAAACAGTCATGACCTCTTGAATGACCTTACAAAGCAGCAGCTCTTTAAAAACAAACTGTGGCTCTGTAGTCACACTTCTTAACTCTGTAGCTTAACAGGGAAGAAAAACAGCAGCTGGATAATTTCCTGACATTCTCTCGCTCTTCCACAGGTTTTTAATAGCATCGCGACATATAGAAAAATTAAGAGTTGAACAGCGGATAGAGTCTTTTCATCTGGGGAGGCATATTTCACACAAATTAAAGTCTTTGCACGTTTTGAATGCCAGTGTGAGAGCTTGCGCGCTCGGTTCGCTCGGAGCACACACGCTCCATGCCAGCTGAAGGATGATGGGTAATCCACCTCGTTCTATTCAGTTGTGCTTGTTTGCGGTGGAAAAACTTGGCTGATAATAGCTCCTTTGTGTTCATGTGTAGCATGTATGTGTTAAATGCATTAATCTCGTGGTTGTTGCAGGCTCCGATCCTGTGCATCACGCCTGCATTTTAAAGCATGTCTATTGAGTTGTTTTTATCTTTTTTGGGGGTGTGGTTTCTATGTTTATTCAGTGGCACGCAAACTGTCATGTGTGTGTTAATGTCAAGGGTTTGACTTTTGGCTTGTGGGTCATGGTGGTATTTGTCACAAGTTTTCGGACACATCAGATTTGTACTGCCACTAAAGCCACAACACTGTATACACATGCTTTATTTTGCTATTAGTCACTAAGCACCCCTCTGCTTTAAGTTTGTGTTATCGCTCAGACATTTTCTTTCCATTTAACCAGCCGGCCTCAACCCTCAGTATCATTGCGTCTTCTTCACCCTTCGGACTCCCTGTAGCGCACCAGGATTTATAACTAAATTTTAAAGAAGGGGGAGAAGAAGAGGGGTTTTTTTGGGTGGGGAGGGGGTCACAGATGTAAATTTCTCTCCAGGGCAGGCTTTCCCTGTTATCCGTAGCCTCCTCCACGCCTGTCCCTGTGGTTGGCTTCACTTGTTCGTCTCATTACCCGGGGCGCGTGGCGCTCCTTCGCTTGCTGCCGGCCTGGCTTTCTTCTCCATTAATTGGGGTTCGTTACATTAAGCCCCCTGGCCAAGGGGCCATCCTGCCAATAAAACATTCCATTTTTAGCACTATGCTCAAAGCTGTTGGGGTTCAACCCGCTCTACGAATGGTAATTGGTTATTTATTTAAGCTTCCTCAGGTTGGTCTCTACTGGTTTTGGTGAAAAAGAGGGAGGGGTGGATTGAGATGCTGTTCCCTTTTCTTTCCTGTGTTCAGAGACTGTGGCCAAGAGTGTTTGCTCACCGTTGTTGGGAGAAGGTTGGACATCTTGCACACAAACACACCTGAGAGTGAACACCTGGTCTGAGGGTGACTAGGGTTTCAGCAATGGGCACGCCCTCGCTTCATACTCAAACTTTCAGCATTTACAGAGGCGTTCTGTTCTGTCTGTGAACTATTCATCTTTATGAGCCACATTGTCAGTGGAGACAGTAGCTAAGGACTGTTTAAACAATCTCAAAAGGGTGTGTGCTCTCGACCAGTGATTCACTGTTACTGTAAAACATGTCCTCAGGTGGGAATCACGAGATTTTATTAAAGATTCCAGACAAACACTTGATGATGCTACTTGCTCGCTTTCTTGCCTCATCTTTTTTTCTCTTATATTTTTTGTATGTATCCTCTTCCTCTGGAGTGCAGGAAATCCCCTGAGTATGTGAGGTTGGGTTTTGAGGTGAGAAGGGCATCTTGGTAAAAAGATTTAGCAGCATGGGAATCCACAGCCACCACCACTTGAGCTGCCGTCTCCCCAGCTGTTTGTGAAACACCTCACATGGTTTCTGCACGCTTGATTGTAGCTGCAGGCAGAAAGAGTCCTCATTGCATATAAATTACAGAAGTGGGAAGTGATTATTATAAAATTCCTGCTTTCCCTTTTTTCCACTCCACTCTGCAGAAGTGGTATAATTGAGTGGAGCACAAAAGCCGTGCTGTGAGGGGAGAGAGGGAGAGAGATGCTAAAAAGGCAATATTGCAGGGATAGTTACTCCAGATACCACATAGACACACATTTAAACACACACACTCGTGCTCAGCAGCCGTGGCAGCGTGGTGGTGGAATTTGACAGAATACAAGCTCCGAGACACCGGCGTGCCGTCAGAAAAATCCTCCCCCAGAAAAAAACAAAAAGGAAACAAAAATGAAACGTCCCATTTCCCCACCCCCAATTTCAGATGGCACGCCAAGTCACTGGCTCCCCGCGCTGAAACACACTGGAGTGTCTCCTCCACGGAGGGCGCGCTGCCAGCTCCAGTTCCACACAATGAATTTCTCTTAAAACCACATCTGAGGGGCTCTTTAAAAGGGCCGGCCAAGCCTGCATATGGAATTCCAAATGGAACGTTTTCTTTTCAGTCCTTGCAGCCTCTCCTCTTTCGCTCTCCCTGAAAAATATGAATAGAGAGATCCTAAGCCTATTATTTCTCCTGTATAATAAAAGGGACCTCCAATATGGCCGCCCTCCATTTGCAACACCGCTGCTGCCACTGTGGTTGTTGTTTTTTTCCGATTCGGCACAGGGGGTTGAAGGGGGGATCAGATCGCTGTGACGCGGATGTCATTGTCGTGGTCAGTTGAGTGTCTACACCCTCCAGGAAATTGGTAGAATGGTGTCGTGGGCACAGCAAGCAAACAAGTCTCCACCTGGAAGTATTAACACAGTGGCTCCATAACATCAGTTGGCCCATAATCACTGTAACGTTAAAGAGACAGCAAAAACATAGTGTTTAACCATAATACAGCGATATGACAGAGAGATGAAGATTTATGAAGCCTAAATTACAATTCATTGCCGTTCATCTCTTCCTCAGGTTTTAGCCTGGCATGCAGTTTGTGTAAGTGCGACCAAACAGCCATAAATTCTCTATTGGTCACAGAGGCCTGCAATTTCTCCCTGGTGGATTTGGCCACAAGGGAGGCAGTTTATTAAGAAGTTGACAAAAATAGATTTGACAGCTGTAACTGGGACGAGCACCAAGCTTTCTGCACCTTCCTGTTCTCCTGCAGTATCATAGTTTGTACAGGAACAGGTGTGAGAGACTAACTTTTGTCTCCACTTGCCTTTTTTCCCCCTGCCCCCTTCGCCACGAGTTGGAGAAGACTTCCAGCTAAAATGATAATCCCCCAGGTTCTTATCTCCTTCTCAAAGGATAGCAAATGGGGGTTGAGAGGCGTAAAATAATATGGGTGAGAATGCTATCATTTAGCCCCTGGTGTAGGCATGTCCCAGCCGCCCCGGTCCTGGTTAGCCCTCCTTCGGGGTTAGCGGCCCTACTAATAAGCCCTCCCCTCTGAAGGATGAGGTCTGACTCCCCCCCCCACACCCACAGATTATCCCATCACCTTTGACTCTTGTTAGCTGGGGTCAGAAAGCCCGACCCACCTGGACTGGTGTGAAAAGAGAATCCTGCATCATGGCTTAATTAGTTTTCAGGCAGGATTTGTCTCTCAACCTGAAGTTGTACCAATGTGGTCTGTGGTGGATGACTAATATGGAACTGGGGGGGGGGGGGGGGACAACAAAACTGACCATGGGAGATGAAATTCTTCGGCTGATTAAGAGCCTGATGTGGATGACGCTTCATGCGGTTGGGGACACTGAGCTCTTTTTGGAAACGCAGCACACACACATACTGGCCTTTGTGTTCCTGGTTTGGACATTCCCAGAAGCTGGAGAGCGGGAGGGAGGGAGGTATTAAGTTGAGAGTCGTGCCAGCCGGCGAGAGGTCCGGGAAAACTCAGACATTCCAGCCACCTCTGTGTCCAGGGCGTTGTGTGTGTCTGTCTGTGTGTGTGTCGGTGTGTGTGTGTTGGACTAGAAGGTGCACCAATCGCCAGTTAGCACCATAGGAATGTCACCTCGGCACACGCACACCTCACTGGGACACCGAGCGCTAATAAAGAGCGGTCCCATGATTACGTCGTCTCCTCAGAATTTAAATTTAGATGTGTATCTTCAACAACATTTACTAATCAGGTGACATTCCCATGGGAGCATCTGATTACCATTTCATGAGGCCTTTTTTTTCTCCTGCCTTTGATCCAAAGCTTCTGGGTGCTGTTTGGCGTAAGACGCGTCTCACCCAGCGGTGAACCGATGTCTCTCCGATTAGCCATATATCCTGCCGAGGTGATATTTTGACTCCAGCTCAGCTCTGGGCTCCGATTGTAAATAGTAGATTTAGCATGGCTAAGCACTACCATGTGTTCGGTGCTGCTGAAGCATGTAAGCGCTGTCGGCTGGGGGGTTGGGTCCGGGTTTTCTTTGGGTCCGGCTCGGCCTATTTTAGTTGGTCAGGAGGAAAGGGTTCGATCTGAGTCAGCCGGGGATGGGGAGGGGGGGCGGGGGCTTGTGGCCGGCCCACTGTTGACGTGATTACCCCTGCATTAAGTACCACTGCAGACATCTGTCTCACTCGCGCTCTCCCTCCATGGCCAACCCCCCCTTTCTTCTCCTCCTCCTCCATCCCTCATCTTTCCTTCCCCCGGCTCTTGCTCTGTAATGAACTCCCCTTATTCACCAGCTAATGACTCCCTTTGATCTCCCGCCTAAGACCTCTGCTCTAACTCTACCCTGTGAGTCTCTTTTTCTCTCCCCTCTCTCCCTCGCTCCTATTCGCTCCAGCTCTGCTCACATCTTTCTCTCTTTAACTGTCTCAAACAGGCTCCTGCACCTCTTTGACTTGTTTTTTTCCACCTTGTTTTTCCTCTTTGCTTGAGGGACTAGTGTTTTTTTAATCCTGCTGACCTAGGCTTAACAAAGTTTTTGAGGTGCATCTATCACATAATTCCAGAAATCTGTCATACTGTGGCTTTCATAGTTTGAAAACTGTGCGATCATCATATCTGCTTCACACTGTGCATGTGTATTGGTAAGGGCCCAAGGAAGTGCAGTGTTGATACAGTTTGGGTCGAGTTGAGTGTCGCAGAACTTTGTGTAAGCAGGTGAACAGCTCTTTGTGCGGCAGCGGTGTTGTGTCTCCAGTCTTCTGCTTCTGAGTCCCACAGTCCGTCTAAACTCGCAGCGTCTTAATAACTGAGTGTCATGTTTAAAGTTTCAGAAAGAAAACTGCAACCACTCCACAGGCCAAGTAAACAGCCCATTCCAAACAGCAGGTTGACAACAAACATTAAACTAGTAAACTGAAAGAATTATTTTTTAACTTTTTCTTGACCATACTCTAGAAGCTTCACTCACATATATAAGGAGACTGTTCTGCACAGTAGACCACCCGCACCCAGGGCCGTACCAGTCCCCGCATCATGTGACTGGGAGAGGACGGAGCCATATTGCACATTGAATAGTGTTTCTGAAGCTCATGCATATTGTCATCATCACTCTTTCTTATTGTTTTTTAAATATCTCCTTTTGTTTTTCTCCGCAGTCCAACAAAGTCCCCGTGGTGCAACCGTCCCATGCGGTCCACCCACTCACCCCGCTGATCACGTACAGTGACGAGCACTTCGCTCTAGGATCTCACTCCGGACATCATCACCAGGATGGCAACAACAAACAAGGTAGAGAGCAAAGCATGACACAGCAATAACAGCCTGGGCACCGACTGTGTGGCAGCTGAGTCAAATATAAACAGACATGATTTTGCTCATGAGTCATTTAGAGAGCAATTTGTTTAATTCAATTGGCTCTATCAGAACTTTGTGTATGATCTGTGTTCCCAGATATTTTGGATGTTCTTGTCGTCCTGTTGTCTAATAAGTTCAATGTGGTAATATTTTCTAAATAAGACCTTTCTTTTTCCTCTGAGCTTCTGAAGTAAGTAAGAGAAGGACAGCTTATCAGGCTTATTCAAACTTTTTCTCTCAATCTTATTCTTATACCTTTGCTGATCTGCTGATACTGTACCGAGTATCAATCTGACATCAGAACTATTTAAGATTTGTATACCAGACTGTGTAGAACTCTGTGACTGACTGACTGACGCTGTCCCTAACAATATGACACCAGTGATCGGCCGTTTCCCATCGATTGTTGCTGTTTGAAAAAGGTTTGGCGTAAACTACAGTTATATCATCAGGGAGTGTTACTGATGTCTGTTGGCCCCTCCAGTTCTCTCTGCTCCAGTGTTTGTCAAATTCTGCCTACGTCCTAAAAAACGACATGGCTGTCGGGGCAGCGTGCGTGGCTAAAGCCAAAACTACCAGTGATACGCCAAGTTTACATTGGCTGACAAAGCTGTGATGTGCCCTGCAGGAGAGATACTCTGAGGCAGTAGGTTTCCATTACTGACCTGTGCCGCACACATCAACTGTGCAGAAATAAAATGCGCCCAACTGCACATGGTAATGCATCAGGGCATCGCCTTGAATTTGTAAAAGTATCTTGTAGATTTTCCCTCTTTCATCATATATTGAGTGGGAACACCGGTAATGAACTGATAAACAAAACAAAGCTTTTTATCAATCAATCAATCAATCAAGTTTTATTTGATTAGCCCATATTCACAAATCACAATTTGTCTCATAGGGCTTTAACATGGTGTGACATCCTCTGTCCTTAACCCTCAACAAGAGTAAGGACAAAACTACAAAAACCCGTTTAACAGGTAAAAATATGTTGAAATCTCAGCGAGAGCCACATGTGAGGGATCCCTCTCCCAGGACGGACAGAAGTGCAATAGATTTCAAGCGTAAGAAAACATCATCAGGATTAAAGTTTTTAGCAGCATCGATGAGGGTAAACATTTTTCAATACTATATTTGAAGCAGTCCTGCTGCAATCATAGTCTTTTAGTGATGCTTTATATGATGTTACTCTTTTGATGGGTTTTAATAAAAATATTGCCTGTCTGTTATAAACTGTTAAAGTTTTACATCATTCGTAAATAAACAGGCCTAATTAGTCTTGTTGGTTTGAGAATAAAATACGATTTTTATTCAGGTCACGCTGAATGGTGAACTTAGTCTGCAACCAAACCAAACAATTACCTGATTATTTTTAACATACCTGCCCACACTCAGGATTCAATAGAGACACTCAAACCACAATGTGTCACAGTGAAGTCATCCCTGCTGTCAGCTGTGAGCGTGAACTCATTTGAAGCCGCCTGTGGGACGGCGCGCTCGGCTCGGCTGCCCTCTCCCTCTGCATCCGGCACCTCTCTGCAACAACATCAAGCTGCAGCTCTGACAGCTGCCGAGAAGCTCCGCAGCAATTTGCACGAGCTCCTCAGCCCCGGCGCAGCTGGAGACTCTGGCAGCTTCTCTTGAAAGCGAAACAGACGCGAACCCTCCGTAGTTTTGTCCCGCACCTTTTCTCTTCGCGAGACTTTCTTCTCCCGTGGCTGACAGTTGAAAAGGGAAGAGAGGAATGAGACAGTATGTAGGCGATGATGAAGATGATGATGATGATGAGGTTCTGAGGGACCAACTATAAATAACAAAATGAAGTGAGTACACAGCTTAGTGAGATGAAGGGAGTTAGACATACAAAGAATTTGTGCTCCACTTATGCCAGAGGAATCGTGCAGCCGACACGTTTTCTTGAATATTTTTCTAACGGAAGCAGGAAAGAGTTGTGTTGACACGGAACTAAGCAATAGATACACAGAGCACACACTCGACCTCAGAAAATTGTTGTCATATCGTAACATTCTCCATGTTACTTTTTTTGTTTGCTTTCCAGTCCACAGAGATCCACTGAGTTTCTGACAAACGCATTCGAGCGCATAGAACCCCCCCCCGAGGTCTTTTTCTTACTATATTTGATCTTTGCACTCGCAGCCCAACAGAAATCCATGTCCAAGCGATGCACTTGCAGAATTAGCTGCAAATGATTTCCCCAGGCATATTCATGTGTGTATACCAGCAGAGCTAAGCTGAAGATGCTTAAAACGAAGCCTCTCTTATTCTCTTTCTTGCTGTCCCTCCCTCCCTCTCTCTTTCTCTCTCGATATCGTATCGACCAATTGATGCGCTGCCTTCCTTAGCGGCCTCAGACTTTGATCTGCTCGTTAATTATGAAAAACAATCATGGATTTCTCATTATGAGCTCTAATATGCACAGGGCTGCAATGCAGGGTGGAAGTTTGGGCATAGGGGGGGGGCCCTTTGAACATTTTACACTCAAACCTTTACATTGTATTTTGTTTTTAAAAAAGATGGGAACACTGATTTGAATACAGAATATTTTACACTGAGAAATCGTGTCAGTGTTGCGTGTTTGGCGAGGAAATGCGAGTGTGAAGCACTGCTGGGTGTCAACGGGAACGTGTGAATGGGGGGGAGAGAGTAATTAGGCACCTTAGGGGTGTGAGTGACAAGGTTAACACGCTGGGGCTCTCTTCTCCCTCGCCGCCTCACCCCCTTGCCTCCTTCCCTTCTGCCCTCAGGAGGGCCCTGAGGAGTGTTCGCTGGTGGATTAGTGGGCAGAGGATAGTGCTACGCGCGCTATGAATCCAGCGTTGCAACATTGGCTTTGGAGATATAAGCCCCTCGCTCACCCTGCCTCTCAGAGGAGGGAGGCCCCCTCAGACCACAGCTCGGAGAGACAGAAAGAAGAGGAAGAGAAAAGATAGAGGCAGGGAGAAAAGACTGGCTCCAGCAGGGATTAGAAGATGGTGCTAATCTGGAGGCATTTGCCCTCTTTTCTTTGTGCGCGTGTTTGAGCATACGTGTAGAAACACTCCGCCTGTCCGTGAACAGCATTTCTCTATCAGGATCATAGAATCACTTCCCTTTGCTCTGAAATGGGAAAAAAAACAAATCGGTATCGCATGAATAGATAGAGGCAATACATTTTCGTACAATTTCTCATTAAGAGACCCCTCGACCTTGAAGCCCAGTAGGAGCAGGCGAGTCGGAGATGGAGGAGCTTAGTCCTGGAGATCCACTGACAGTTAGTCCAAGTCAATCCCGTGTCTACAGGGAGCGCTGCAGCCTCGGCCACAAAGAGGGCTGCTTCAATTAACCAGCTTAAATACACTAAACCACACTGGAAGGAATCTGGCTAAGCGGAGAAAATATCCTCCTTTCCTGCCGGGTGATAATGTGAGGTCAGAAGGCGCGTTCAATTCCCAACATGTGCAATGTCCTTGATTCAGGGTAGAAGATTGAAATGAGTAATAAAATGGATTTTGAACAACATTGTTTTTTTTTAAGATTTCAATATATAATATGTCACAATCCCTCATTAAAATGTCTAAAAACAACTTGACCTATGTTATATATTTTTTGAACTGTATACTTACATTATCCAAAATGTTTCCGACAATGTTTAAACCTCAAGAAATCCACAAATGTATTTTGTTCGCCTTTAAATGGCATCATATCTGCTTGACCTGTGGCTTCTCCCGTCTCCGCTATAACGTCTTGGTCAATTGATTTATCATGAAGGAAAAACAAACTGCTAGCCCGTTATTTCCTTCCACTGTTTGAAACGGATCACGATTATTCGGTAACGGTTGCTACACGTTCTCTTGCTGAAGCTCACAGGGGAACCAACCGTCTATGATTATGGGACAAGAAACGGTGGTGAACACAGAAACTCCCATGATCCCGCACTAGTTCACAATGTCATCAAGCTAGGTTTTTTGTAATTGTTTTGATAATAGGACCCCTAGAGGCCGAAGTTGCATATTATACATTTAAGGTTGGAATACAGTCTATTTGAGTTTCCTCAGTTGTGACCTTAACGGCTCTAAAAAAGGATGGTGAATAAACCTCAAGTTCTATTTTTGTCTAGAATAAATGTTCAGAATCATTAATCAGTCCAACCTTATACGCCTTCTCTCCTGAGGCCGATCCTTGATACAAAACCTCAGAATACCTACTAGTACAGATGTCGTAGGAGGGATTTTGCGGAATGCCAACATGCAGTATATATTTTTTCGTACCATTTGTGTAATATCTAACTCCTCTGCACCATTGTTGTGTTGCAGGAATGCAAAGGCATCACCAGGGCCCGGACATGACCAACTTCTACTCCCTATCACCTGGAGGAGTGGGACAGATCACGCCACCACTGGGATGGTGAGTCGCAGACGGACAAGACAAAAACATGTGCAGTCGATTCGCGTAAACAGGGATCAATTACTACCCCGTCTTCCCACATCAGATGCAAACTGACACGGTGCTGGCTTTATGCACTGACTGTAGGCAAGCTGGCCTTCAGCAGCAGCAGCAGCAGCAGCAGCCTTCCCAGGGAGGTCTGCCTCTGGCTCTTCCTGCCGAGCGGCTGCGGCTTCAGCCACACCAGCTCCTCTTTTTCCCCGAGCACACATGTCAAACACATCACCGCATACGTGCCCCTGCATAACCATATGGCTGCTTAACCCCCATCAAAGGTTTTTTGGAAGCACTTTTCTCTCTGAGCCCCACTTCATGTTTGTGAAGTGCTTTTTTTAGTGTCTTTTACCTCCATTTCCTGTACTTTTTCATCCCTTTTTTTTTTGCCCAACATCTCTTGCAGTCTTTCTTTCTTCTTCCTTGCTATCTTTTTCTCCGTCAGTGTGATGCTGGCAGAGACAGGGCTCCAGGCACACACTGAGTGATGCCAGATGTAAGGTGCGGGATCAGGCGACTGGTGAAGCCCAGGCAGCCCTCCACCCCTCCTTAGACCTCTTTACATCTGAATAACTATAATATAAGAGCCCATTTTTGATTTAGGAACTTCTCCCTAAGCAGGAACTTTTTCTTAGGTACTTACCCACTTTTCCTGAGGGAATAACTTTACTGTAATTCAGAAAAAAAATATGATAAATTAACTTACAACTGTGTAGAAGTGTTTAGTGGTTTCTTGCTTCCTGCCACAACCATCTAGATTCATAGTGCAAGTTGAGAATTACTGATATGTTCGGCCAACATTTAGAATTTTACCGTGTTGTTTTTGGTCATTTTCATTTACCCAGCATGAAATTATCATAATGACTGCTGTCATTAAGCCAGACCTCTCCCCCTGGGCATTAAAGCTTTACTCTGCTTCTCTACTGTAACAGAGCAAGAAATAGGTTGATGAAATCAGTCATTAAAAAAAGATCTAGAACGAGTAGAACTACACGTACAAGCAGTTAAGGACCCAGCTGTCATTCTTTCTAAATATTAAGCATTGAAAATCTAACCACAACAAGACAAGCATGTGGACTTGTTTCCTTCCTTTTTTCTTACTGTCATTTCCGCCCTTTTTTTTCTCACTTAAGTGACCTTTACGAGACCCTGTCCTTACCACTGACCTTCTCCTTGCTCTCTGGCTAATTAAAGTGCATGTTGTCCACTGTTATTGCAGGTTCTCACACCACATGGTGCCTGGCCCCCCAGGCCCTCACGCCACAGGGATCCCCCACCCGGCCATCGTCAACCCGCAGGTCAAACACGAGCCACCGCATGAAACAGACATCATGCACATGTGAGTCTCGCAAACGCAGAATGACATTTTATCAAACACTTCCATACTTGTCTGGGTTTTTAATAGCTTTTAAGGTCTCTACTTTCTCCCCTCACCCCCTCTATCACGATTTTTCTGAGACGACATACTTCCAGGTATTCGAGCACTCTGCCACTGCAGCAGGCCATCGCTGAACAAACCCTCAGTCAGAGCCTTGTTCTCATTGCCTTGATGTGAGCAGATAAGCAGCCAGGGCCCGTGCTCCGCTGATAACAGGCCTGTGCTTCATTTGGCCTCAGGGATCACAACACACTTAGCCAGCCACAGATACAGGTCCCAGATTAGTGCCTGGATGAACTGAATTCACATCCCCAGTGTGCGCAGTGGGAAATCTGATATTTACATTATTCATGGCCATCCTCATACCAAAACTGTCGAATCAGAAAGGTTGTTAGAAAGTCAGGAGAGGGAGTGGACTCTTTCAGCTTGCGTGTTTGAGCATTTGGTTTTAAGTGATTAACAATGTGCTATAGACAAAAAGGGTTTGGTTGCCATTACTGGTGAAGTAATCTCTCTGCATGACGGCCTGCAACTGCACAACTGCACATGATTAAAGAGGCAGGGGCCCATCGCGTGGCAACCCCTCGCACGCTGCCTCACCATTGGCTGAGAGCAACCAGACGGTGGCTGTTTTCGGTGACATTGCGGCACCACGATTTTCTTCTTTTATGTCTCTCAACTTCTAGCTTTTCTGTCTCTACCTGTTTTCTTTAACTCCATCTGTGGTGTTATTGTTTTGTCCTTTAATTGCAGGAAGCCCCAGCATGAGCAGAGAAAGGAGCAGGAGCCCAAAAGACCGCACATCAAGAAGCCACTAAACGCCTTCATGCTCTACATGAAAGAGATGCGTGCGAATGTGGTCGCCGAGTGCACGCTGAAGGAGAGCGCCGCCATCAACCAGATCCTGGGACGAAGGGTAAGTCACATGGTTGCTGTACTTGGTCTCATTCTCCCTTTTGCTCTAATTTATGTTTGTTGATTGGGTGAAATCACAGAGAGATGGCCTCTTAAGGGCCACGGCCCTTAAGAGGCGGTACGGGCCCGACTTTCCAGGCCCAATTAGTTCAAAAGGCACAAAGGTTCCTCTCTCTATTAACATCCAGTCTTTTATGAACCAGTCATGATTATTGTCATAATGATTGCCCCGGCCAATTATTTCCCTCTCAGCAGCACAGATACAAGCTGCCTATCTAACTGACATTTAATCAAATTGGCTTTAATAAAATATGCCTGGATAATGGCACGGTTGGAAATGACAAAATTTGTTCCTTTTGAGGATTGGGAAAAGAGTGGAACCACAGAGCCATGTTAAAAGCCTTAACGAATAGGCCCAGCGGTTGAGGCAGCCAGCCACAGCAAAGCCTAGTTTGTGGCCTGCATAGGGTAATTGCTCGCTGACATAGTTTGAATAAAAAGCGCTGCTAAATTGGAACCAGTGTTTTGATATGAAATCAAAGTTTTTTCCCCCCCTTCTCTTCTCTTCTCTCCCACTCCGACTCTTTTGCATGGTAATCTCTTCATCATGTTCCCCCTTCTTCTTCGTCTCTCTTTTATCCCCCGTTTTTCTTTTTTTTCTTACAACAAACGTTTGGAAGTTGAACCAGCTTTTTTTTTTTCTTAAGCAAAACACCAGCACACTTCTCTATGCAGGGAAACATGCGAGTGAGTGCATGCCAGTAATTGACTGTATGCTATTTTTTCCCCTAATCTCCTTTGTACTGAAACAGTGGCATGCTTTAACTCGGGAAGAGCAAGCTAAGTATTATGAGCTAGCCCGCAAGGAACGGCAGCTCCACATGCAGCTCTACCCAGGCTGGTCCGCTCGAGACAATTATGTAAGTATCAACAGAACAGATTTGCAAAGGTGCGAGTGCGTGTGTGTGTGTGTGTTGTTTCTCTGGTTGTTTGTTTGTGTCCGTGTCGCATGACGTGTTCTTTAGATGTCACACAAACACGCTAATTCACACTAGTCGGCTCCATGCTAATAGGGTCCATTTGTGGACCTTTGTCTCAGCCTGATTTGTAATTCATAACACTGTGACTCACTGCTACATAACCATCCACTTCTCCTTAAATGGATTGTAGCATCACGGACATTATTATTGCCACAGCGAGGGAAAATTGCCTGGTAATGGTTATGCTATCCTTTGATGTTCTATATCAGTGTGGATGTGAAAGGCAACTGTTAGCCTGGGTTGCGGAGGCTGGATGGTGCATACATCATTCAGCAGCAGCAACCTTTGCTCCTCTAGCTGCCTGTTTTGTTTGTGAATGTGGGAGGTTCAGCTGGATTTAGGATGCAGTCTGTTTTTGGTGTGTGTCTGTGTGTTTGTGTGCGTTTGTGCATGTGTTTGGAAGTTGTCGCAGTCTGTCCCTGTGTACATGTGGCGTGTATGACTGTGTGAGAGAGCACCAGCCTTTTTTAAAAGTGTGGCTCCGGCACTCACATTCACTCCACCACCAAAGTGCTTTGTGGTGTTTATCTGCCTCCCCTCGGACACCGACAGCATCCCTCCTCTTTCTGCCTCCACTGCTCCGCGGCAAAAATGCCTCGCTGAGCCGGGGGAGCGTCTCCACAGCTCCGCCACCCGACATCAGCCAGTGACAGCTAGTGCAACGTATATTTTGTGTAAGGGGACTAAAGTAGAGGGATGACTTTCCTTTAACTGTACAAGTAAAAGCAAATGATTTTAACTCAAAAGATTTGCATCCCTGTGAGCGCTTATGTGTGACCACTCCCACAAATCAAATCCTCAGGCAGCACATCATGCCTTGAAACACCAAAAATAGGTAAGGCCTAGGCATTGAGAGCATGTAGCATTCATAGTCTTTTTTTTCCCAGTGTACCCCCTCTCTCATCCTTTCTCTCACCCACTCTCACTTAGTCGCTCCTCTCCCCTGTCTGCCGCAGCAGTCGAAGGCAGATTAGCTCATGAATAAGTGGATTAGCAGACTTTGCAGCAGGAAACCAAAGTGCTGCTCATATTTGACTAGAACGACTCGACGCTGCTATCTATACCTATAGTCTCCCCCCTGGGGATTTAGCATAAGCTATAAATCTCCACACACTCCCACCACCTCGCTGGGAAAAGAGTGGCACTCCTCAGTCATTGAGCTCGACGAGCCTAATTATGGCGAGCGCTTTTAATTGCACTTGAAAAAGGGGGTGGTGGAAATGTGACACAGGCTGGTCACAACAGCAGAGCAAGGTGTCGCTCTGTGATTAGGATGGTACTCAAATAAAGGCCCTAAAATAGTACATAGGAAGTCCCTTATTTAAAAAAAATTAGTCAAGAGCAGGTGGAGAACACTTACTTTGAATCAGACCCCGGGTTGGTTCCGTCCCTCTCAGCGGGGCAGTTTTGCGGCGGAGTCCGGAGTCCGAGGGATGCTGGTTGGATGCCCAGCAGGGGATGAGTGAACATGGCAGTCAGCAGCAGGATATCAGAGTGGTCTAGTGAGCGTGAGTGCTGGAGCCACACTTTATGTGTTCCTCTGTATATTTTTTAGGGAAAGAAGAAGAAGCGGAAGAGGGAGAAGATGCAGGAAACGACCCCAGGTAAGCAACAGTCCCTCCAGTGCCTTCTTTTTCTTCTTCTTGATTCTTTTGTCTGTGTTGCATCTTGAGGTCGTGAGTTTCACCATCTTCCCATAGAACACATGTCATCATGATGTAAAAAGGATAAAACGAATCTCTCAATAGACCTAGAGATTTACACTAACCACACTTACGTCACCTGCTGTCCTTATCCTGGCTTCAGCTTCAGATTCTGTGCAGGCAGTTTACTCACTCATTCACTTGTTTGTGGACATCCCTCCATCCGTCTGTCCCTTGCCTCTCTCTCTCATCCCCATCTTAACACATGACACCTGCTTTGGGATTAGTCTGTCCATTCTATACGACGACTTACCAACTCTGGGCTTTGCATTCCTTGTTTGCTTGCTACACTACAGTCTGTCTTTCTGCTGACCTTGTTGAGCTGCTCTCCTGAGCTTCCTCTCAGCACTGCCAGTTTAATCCACTGAGAATTACGTCTTAAGTAAAATGTCAATTTTCCTTTTGTTATTCTGGTCTGTAATGGATGGTAAAGATCAATGCCGTCCAGAAAATCCCCAAAAAAAACTTTTTAAAAAAGATGCAATTTTCTGCAGGTACAGGCCAGAGAATGAAAACGGCGTACATCTGAGAAAATGGTAAGACACCCCCCTACTTCCCCTTCCTGTCTGCTCCAGTTTTATGTCGAGTCCTTTTTTAAACTGCCAAACACTGATTTGAGAGTATGTAATCACAGACTAATCCTAAAAAGGTCCACCCTAACCTCGCCATAGTCATTGTGTCAGTGGTGTTCAGGCCTGAAGAGGGATTGTTTGCACAAAGGCCTCAGCACAATAAGCACTGGATTGTCTGCCCGTGTGTGTATGTCAACGTGCATGTGTGTATGTTAAACTGGTCAATTCAAAGTATTTTGTGTTCAGTGCCGGTTGGAAGAAGGTCAAGGACGTCGTGTCAGCGGTTTGTGGCTTATTCTTTCTTCCATCGTGTGTCAGAAAAACAAATAAAAAAATGTGGGTTTTTGAAAAATGTTGCTTTAAATATCAGCTCATCCACTCTTGTGTTTTCTGAATAATACATCTGAAAACACTTTTGCGAGCCCAGAACGTTTTTTTCTTTTTTTTTTAAACTGCTGGTGAAGGCTCAGACGTCAGCTCGGCTCCATATGGACTACATGTGTTGTCTCTCTCTGCATCTTTGTTGAGCGGAGCAGGACTCAGCAGCTCATTTGGCAGGAACTTAATGAGATGCTATACCTTAACAAGATTTCACGCTATCTGGGGTCTCAGCGTGTCAGTAATGCTTCCATAACAAAGGCACTCCTGTAGCGGTTTTTTTAAACATGTGAAAGATATGTTGAGATGTATTGATTCATGTGACATGTCAACCCGTCTCCAAACTGTCACCTGTCCCTCTTTTGTTGAAAGGATTAAGTTTTTCCCGATGTGTGGGGAAGGCAAGTCTCTTCTCCCTCTTTCAATCTTCCCCTCTCTCTCTCTCTCTCTCTCTCTATGGATCAGTTTGCCTTCCATCTATCTCCTTCCCTCTCCCCCTCCCAGTGAGGCGGGCAGCATCCTGTTATTCCGCTCCCTTTCGGCAGCAGGAGAAGCCAGGCAGATGTGACAAATCTGGTCTTAAGTCGAAATCACCCCAACCAGACAAAGGTTTTCCACTTGATCGATTCCTGACCCAGTGGCTCTCTCTGAACTCAAAATTGGTCGGGCAGCTTTTCTTTTCTCCGTTTTCTTTTTCTTTTTTTTCCACCAATGCCGCTTTTCAAAGCGCAGAAGCGGAGGCAGCGAATGCAAGCGCTAAAAAGCACTTTATCTCTGATCCAATAATTAGCAGCGCCTAGCCGCAGCGGGATGGACACCCTTGCTGATTCTCAGTGACAGCCTTAAACTAATATGCATAATACCAAGGATACTGCCACAACTCCCCAAGCCCTCAATTTATGCAGATCCCAAAGAGCTGGATTGAGGTTAGCTCGGTGTAGACGCCAAAAAACATCTTTAAATGAACTCGTTTGTCTATTTCTTTTCATCTGCCCCAGCCTCTACCCCATCTGTCTCTGCCCTTGTATGACAAATCTGGACGGACATTTGTTCGTGACTTAATTCTTCAGACACATTCTCGACACGTTTTGCCCCATTAGATTTTATTTTTAGCATCTCCACCATCGTAATGAAGAACGTCCGGCATTACAATTGCTCCATTCTTGGTCGATTTTATGAAAGGGAAAAAATTGACTTGAAACGTTTTTATATTAACACACTTTATGGCCCTTGCTGAGTTTTTCTGCCTGTGAGGCAAACTGGGAGTTGAGTCGTCGGGCTGTGTTTTATGGTCTGACATTGCTTCTCTTTGTTATCTTTAGCATGTCAGACCCTGGGCCCGCCACACAGCTGGCTCTCACCACAGTGGAAGAGAGCACTCTGAGAAGTCATTACTCTGACATTGTGAAATTAGGATTTCCGTCTCTTAGCCTCTGCCCCCTGTTTTGACTTCACACCGACTTAAAGAGCGCACTGAAACTCCTCCTCTCCCTCACTTTTTTCTTTATTTTGTTTCTCCCCTGTCTTGCTTCCTCTCGCCCTGTCAGCCTTTTGTCTGACTCAGCCGCTCTGATTCACAGCCCTAAAGATGGTTATCTGGACCAGATACATACGTGCCCTCCGGGCTTTTTCTTCTGTCTCGGCTGCTGCACATTTTTTTCACAGGGGGGAGACACTCCTAACAAAGGTGGCCTTTTTGATTTGGCTGGTGGGAACGGTGGAGTTGCACACACTTGCAAAATGCCATAAAACTGCATGAGTCATCTCGCTGCGGCTCTTATGAAGGTGCTCCTTTGTCCGGATGCAAAGCGAACGTCTTTACTTGTCAATTATTCTTTGTCGGTGCATCAAGGCCCGTTTTCTAGCCACATGGTCCTGGTGCAGAAACATGAAAAGAAAAAGTATAGCAGGAGCTTTGGTGGCAACTCTCTCTTCCTCCTCCGCCTCCTCCTCCTCCTCCTCTTCTGTCGTGGCCCGGCTCTGCTCCCTCTGATGTGTGCAGCCAGAAGTCAGCTGTCAAAAGACTTTTGATGAGCAAAGAGGAAGGAGAGAAGAGAGGAGAGGAGAGAGGAGGGAGTGAGTGAGTGTGTTAGGGGAAAGGGAGAGCGAGAAATACGGGCCAGAAGAAAATCCCTCATTCTGGAGAGTTCTGTCCTGTGAGTTTGCCCAATCTCACTCAACTGCCACTCATTCTTCAGTCTCCATCACTTATTTATTTCCCGCTTCTCTATATTTGTTGCCTCTCCTCGTCTCCCTCTCTCTCTCTATCTCTGTGTGTGTCTCTCCACCAGACCCTCATCACTCTCTGCACATTTCACACACACACCCGAGCAGCCACACACACACACTCCAGCCGCAATTAGGCAAGATCCAGTGTCCGCCTCTATTTCCCGAGTCGTTTCAATTTGGCACTGAGCCTCTAGGCTGCGGCGGCACAGACCAGTGGCTCCGCACCCTCCCTTATTAGTGACCTGGGATAATTGAGGAAGGAATCCAGATCGCAAAAAAAAAAGACGGACTCTGGGTCTGGAGTTGTTTTTAAAATTGTACTTCTTCGCAGAAAAAAAGTAGTAGTGGGAAGCGGAGCGAGAAGAGAGATATTTGGGCTTAAATCAGAGCAACGCCCTGGCTAATGTTGCTGTGGGCAGGATATAGAATTGGAAAAAGTTCACCCCCGCCGTCCCCTCCCTCTCTCCCCCCCTGACCTCCACAAAGCAGACTCTGTGGAGACGAATAACCCCTCAGCACTCGCTACACGGACTTCCAGAGGGTGGCACTGTGTCAAGCGAGTGTGGTTTTAGCTCAGAAGTACAAATCTTGGACTCCGACAAGGTTGTCTCATCCCGGCCTGGCAGCCCACTCCAGAGAGGGAGAGAGAAAAACCATTAAGATGAGGATATATAACCCTCTTAGAGTTCGGTGTTTACACGCAGCTAAAGTGCTGCCATTGTTTAGACTGGGGCTGGAGATGTGTTTTCATTGAGTCACGGGCCCATTGTGCTGTGGTTTGGTCAGCTGCAGGAACAGTATGAGGGTCCAGTCTCTCCGCTTTTGTTTTTGTTTTTGTTTTTTTGTGTAATGTCTTCTTCACTTCCTCCCTTTCTCTCTCTCTGCGTCTACCCCCCTATTTTTTTTCGTCTTGTTTTGGGAAGAGGCGGAGCTATGTGGCCTTGTAAGAAACCACTGGTGAGATGCTTATCGGTGAAGGAAAGGCCCCCAGGTAACGCCGGGGCACAGGCAGGAAGGGAACAGCCAGGTCTGAGGGAAGCGGTGGTTATTTTTATTTTCACTCCACTCGGTCGGGTAATTGTCAAAGGATGCAAAAAAAACCTCGGCCCCTTCTCATTTTCATCCCTCACTCATTTTCTGCCTCTTTACTCCTCTCCGTCCACCGCTCCTCCTCTTCCTCTGCTCCTCCTCTTCCTCTTCTCCTCTTCTCCTCTGTCCTGGTGGTGAATGCGAGCGGCGGTGGCGGCCCCTTTGAAGCCAGACCACAGCAGAGGGAGCCGTCATTGTGTGTAGGCCCTTTGAATGTGCTCTAACCCCCCCACCCACCCCCCCTCCTCCTCAGCCTGCAGCGGCTCAGACTGAGCGGTGCGGGGGGGCACGCGGCCAGACTTCAGCTGCCCGGGCCCCCCAGCGATGCCGCCTCAGATGTGGGCAATGCCTCCCACCATCTCCACCCTCCTGTGCCCCCCCCCCCCCTCGTCTCATCCACACATGCCTGAGGTTTGGGGTTTTTGGTGTCCCCCCTCCTCCCTTCCCCCCCCCCCCTTTGACCACAGCCAGTCCCCACCCTTAGTTCCTTACGCTCAAGTCTTTTCCTCCTCTTTTCTTTCTCTTCCCCCCTGTTTAAGCCCCTCCTGACTGACTTGTTAGTCAGCCCCCCCCAAGCCTGACTTTAGATTGGAGGTTAAAAAATACTTGCTTTTTTTTTTTTTTTAAGCGGCGATTTCTTTTTAAGTTGAATGTCTAGGAAAGTGCTGACAGGGCAGGGAATTCAGTTTAAGACGTCGCCTTCTCTTCCAGGTGCTTTTATTTTATTACCCTGCCTCTTAATTTATTTTCCCCTGGTGGGTTTAAGAGAAGCTCTGCCACAACTTCATAGAGGAGGCTGCTTGGAGAAGGAGTCACTGAACAGTGCAGTCCAGGCCGAGGTCAACGCCAAGACTTGTCACCACGGCAGAGTCTGAGGCACCGGTGTTTCCTTTGCTGGAGCTCATCATCTGTTGGCTGTGACCTCAGAGGACGATGTAACCGAGAGAATGAATTGAATGATTTCAACGATTGGTCCCGATTAGATTTAGTTGATTTAGTTACCTCAGCCAGGAAGGTCATGTTTTCACCTCTGTCCATTTTTTGTTTGTGACCAAAATTACCCATTTCCATGAAAGGATGTGGTGTCGGTCAGAGAAGAAGCCATAAAAGTCTCTAGACATTTTCAACAATTTCCCTACAGAACAATTCATTGATCTTGATGAAAAATCAGGCATATTTATGGGACTGATATCTGAATGTGTGCAGCTTGATTACATGTATGTAAGGAGACTATTGGGCCTTGGAGCTAGCGCTTTACTGAGAGCCATTATAGTTGTACAAGCTAAAACCTCAAACATTCACTGGTTTCAGCCCCATTTGGTTTTAAACATGTTTTCAGATGTTGGTCAGATAAGCAAAGCTCTTTTGACTCTTTTTTTGTCATTCGGCGTTTGACATTTTTATTGACAATCTTCGGACAAAACGTTTGAACAGTTAACAGTGATTGACCGTTCAATCCAACCACCTGCCAAATGTATTTTGAAAGCAAACGCTGATTCCAATCTGAAATGTTCTGACGTAACAAACCATCTCCCACATGAAAATAAGAAATGACAAATCCTCCTTCACTTGGCCTCCTCTCCATCTCCCCTCAGTGGTTCCCTCTCTCCTCTGCCATGGTAAAGTCTGCTCCTCAGCCCGCGTTGGAGACACCGCTCTCCACTTGGCTTATTTTTAGAGTAATTTGTCAGCAGTGTTTTCCCTTTTAATGGCACAGAAAGAAACCCCAGAGCTGTGTGTGTAGGGAGCGAGGGAAGGAGCAGCGGAGGTGGGTGGGTCGCTGGGTTTGGAGGTGAAGGGGCTAGGAGGCAGGCGGGCCCCAGCTGCGGGCTCTTTGATTCGGCCGGGGAGGTGAAAGCGGCGATTGAGACGCGAGGCTGTGCCAGTTATCTTAACCTCCCACACTTCAAAAGCCGGGCGAGAGCTTGTCCGACTGCTTCCCCTTCCCCCCCCCCCTCCCTCTCTCCGTCCGTCCCGTAGAGGGAAAGGAATTGGGGGGAGAGAGAGACGGGGGGAGACTAAACCTTTGCTAGCTGTCTGAACAGAGGAGCGTTTCATTTCCTGCAACAAAAAAAAAACTACAAAAATCCAGCCGGCATTCCTGAGCACTAATGTAGAGAGAGGAGGAGGAGATGGAGGGAGAGAGGGAGGTGAAGTTAGGGGAGAGGAGAGGAGAGGAGAGGAGAGGAGAGGAGAAGAGAGGAGAGGAGAGGAGAGGAGAGGAGAGGAGAGGAGAGGAGGGGTCAAGTTGCTCCTGAATCCCAGTGTTTGTGTCGACTGGACCTTGTGAAGCGTTGGCCTGCTGCCCCCCCCACAACCAACCACCACGCATGCACACATCCCTGCTGTTACCACTAAACCTTTTTTTAAAAAGACACACACACACACACACACAGACACACACACGCACACACACACTTCTCGCCCGCAGCCCTTCAGGCCTCTTCCCCGGGCAGGAAGGCCGGTGCTTTTCATGTCTGTGGTAGGGGGGGGGAGGAAAAATGCTCCCCAGGAAACAGGGTGCAGCACCGGGCGTGCGGGCCGGCTTTGAGATCCTGGGATGAAAAGAGGGAGGGCGGCGGCGGAGGTAAATAAAAGCGACAGGGGCTCTCTCTCTCTCTCTCTTTCTCTCGGAGCAGTGTGTTCCTTTCAGTTTCGGCTCTGTGCCGCTCGGGGTCAGCTCTCCTTGGGAAAGGTGGCCTCTGTCTGTTCCCTTTTATCCACATGTGGTAAAGCAGTCTGCAGGATGGTGTGTGTGCGTGTGTGTGTGCGTGTGTGTGTGTGTGTGTGTGTGTGAGCTAAGAATCTGGAGTGTTAAGATGCAGCGAGCGGCAGAGCTCAGCTGACTTCTCTCCTACAACAACACACTCTTGGCTTTGCCACAAGGGAGAGGCAAACTAATACCGTTTTTTTTTTTGTCCTCGTCTTCACAAAACATCCATCTTTTTAGTCGCGAGAGGCAGCCGTCCACCTCTGTCTCTGCCTCTCCACTTTGATCACAGATTCTATTTGATGCCGCTCCGGTCTAAAATATCTCTCCCTGGCTTGTCAATAACTGAAGCTGACTGTGTTTGGTGAGCTGGAGCCCAGATCACGAGACAGAAGTGAACACTTTCCTCAGCTTGACAAACAATTTCCCCGTCAGGGAAAGGCGCCAAATTTCCTTCAGTCCCCTGTAGGGTTGCAAAGGGGCGGAAAGTTTCCTGTAAATTTCCGGAAACTTTCCACGGGAAGTTAAGCTCGGGACTTTTTGGGAATTTTGGAAAAAAAAAAAAAATACGCAAATTTAACGTTGAGCAATAAAAACATCATTCAAAACTCTATTTAAAGATGTATGGAATGCAGCACACACTGCACGTTGAGTTTCAACCCTCCACTGTGCGTTCTTCCATCACATGCACAGATAATTCCCAGCATCCTTCACACTACAGCACTATTGAGGCCTGCTGTAGTGTGCAGGACTAGTCAAGACTAGTTATATTTATGTCTGTAAATGACAAGGTAAATACAGTTAGTATAAATTACCCACAACATTTCCTGTTAATTCCCGTATATTCCCGTTAATTCCCGTATATTCCCATGGAAAGTTTCCAACTTTGAATATTCCCAGAATTTTGCAACCCTAGTCCCCTGTGATGTGGATTGAGCAGTCAGGTGACATTTCCCTTTACGCCACAGCGTCGACCTGCACCTGAACTGTGTTGGTTCACATAATGACCGACAACAATTCCATGAACTCTCGCTTGTTTTAACCAGCTGGGTCACTGCGATGATCCTCCTGCGCAGAGAGCCTTTCTTCATCTTGTTTTTCCCATCGCCCACCTGCAGCGGCGGCCTAAATGTCAAACCAGAAGCTGCACAATCGTGGCGCTGGCCTTCAGAGCCTCGGAGGAGGAGTGTGTGAGTCAGGGGGAGGGCACAGACGAGCTCGGCCGCTGCCAGCTGGGTCACGGCAACCCCCGTGTCGGACTAGATGAAAGCCAGACCAGCCCACATCCTGTCGCTGACCTCTAACCCCTCTGTAGTTCAGCGCCGGGCCCGACACTGCGGCTTTCATTCAATCAGCTGTAACGCTAAGAACATAACACTCTGGTGATTGATCTTGTTGATTGTAATTTGCCCCTCCCTGGCTTTGGTGGGGGGGGGGGGTGGGGGGGGGTGACACGCTTCTGAGTCACTGTGATTCATCTTGATGTGTCTGGTTCTGGTTAATGTGACGTGGACGGGACCTGTGTTTTTCCTCTTTTTTTCTTTTTCAGCAGATTCTCTTCTGTACAGAGATGCAGCGGCTCCACAGTCTGAGCGGCTCATTAATCCCACTTTTGTTTTCTTCTTCAGGAGGAAAACGGAACAATTTCTCCACATGCAAAGCGAAGGCAGCAGCTACGGGCCCTCTTCTAGAGATGGAGGCCTGTTAGATTTCATGAAGACCCTTAAATCTCCAAACTGAAGCCTCCACTTCTCAGAGGATCCCCCCTCCCCTCCCCCTGTCCCACCCCAACTACCCCTACTCCCTTCAACACAGTCACATGCCGCCACCACCACCACCACCACCACCACCTCCACCGTTCACCAAAAAAAACACTTCACTGTTTGACGACACTTCCTTCCTGAAGGCGCCTGCTGTAGAGACACTGAACTGAACAAGACAATCATGATTAGTAGGAGCACCCTCACGAAAAACCACACTCTCGCACCGGGAAATGAAACCCAGAATCGACGTCTGTGTTTTGTCAGGTTCCTGCAACGACTCGAGCTTCACCACGATCCAAGGCACTGCACTGAAAAACACAAAACCCGAAAACAGCAGCAATTTGTTGATGTGCACACAAACTCCTCCCCCCTGCACTGCCCAAACTCTCCAGACACCCGTCCCTAAGTTATTGTAACTTATTTGTCACCTCTGTTCATTTGTATAGTTTTATTAGGCCGACCTTCACGCTCCCTCACCCCCACCTTCCCCTCGTCTCTTTCTCTCACTGGATTTTTGGAGACCCTTTGAGGTTTCACTCGACTGACCAAACACCTCTTTTTAGACTGCACTAAGGAAGATGGAGGGATCTCATCTCGTCTAAAGAAACGTCTTCAAGACGCCATTTTAGTTTGTCGCTGACCAGTTGGTGCAAAAAAGGATCAACGATTTGATTTGCTTTTTCATTTTTAGACTGAATTTTATTTTGAATGCTTTTTTTGTATCTTGAACCCTCGTTTCAATTTCTCGGTGTATATTTTAGTGATTTTCTTTTTTTTAATATTGTTTTTTTTATATAGTGGTATATATGAAAATAAGCTTTGGACACAGGAAAGCCATTTTTCTTGTTGAAGCGTCTTGCAGAAAATTGAAACTTAAGGCTTCTTTTGATAACTATTTGTAACAAATAGTGACCTCGAGTCTTGCTCAGATGTAAAATAATGCTCAGTATGTGTACTTTTTAAAAACTGTCAGGATATGTCAATTTTCTTGGTATTTTTGCAGGCAACATGAGGACAAAGGCAAGAGTGATAGCTCAGAGGCCTATATTTTATTGTTCTGAAACATGACAAATGAAGCAGATATATATATTTACCCCAGCACTTGGCAGTCTTTCTTTTATTGCAATGGACCTTTGTCTTTTCTCTCTGGTAGCTAATAGTGTGTCTTTAGCCATGTTGTTTATTCCATGCAAGCATCTCTGTAACATTTTTGATTTCAATGCTCTATTTTAGTATTACTTGATGAATTCCTTTTTTAATTATCATATTCTGGGTCACTGTCATCTTGGTTTAGCATTTTGCTTACCAAGTGGTCATATTTGAACTGTTTCAACATGTTTTTTTTGTTTTGTTTTTATTTTGTTTTTGTTTTTTGTAAAGAAAAATAAAAAGGCACCATTGGCTCATGTGATCACTTGTGTGTTGTAAAGACCGGAGCTGGAAGGACCAGATGTAAATGTGTGATTCGCCCTTAGAGATTATAAGTCAAACACAATCAGTTCAACACCATTTAAACGAGAAACACACAGATACGGTATTATTGCAATGATAATGAAAAGCCCATCATCCAAGTATACAACTCTTACATCAGGGTAACAAGGTGATTTTCTCCTGAACTGTCAAATTGTAAAAATCCCAAGGTAACAATTCTATGACGTAAACATTGGATCAAAGAGCAAAGATCAAAGAATACGACTTCAAATCTGAATTGTGCCTAGTATCTTTCCATTTCAAATGAAACAGCACCACCTTGTGTTCATGGTCTGAGATGTTTTGTAAAGCATCTGATAAAGGGCTCATACACGCCCCCTTCAACACTGACTGAGGATGCTATAGTGGAATAATATAAAGTACATTAAGTAGATTATATATGTGATGTTTTGTTTCTTCATGTTGTGTTGTGCAGAATGACATGTGAGCAGACTCTGACCCCAAAGCTGTTTTCATATCCATCTACCTTGGAGGGATAATAGATATGAGGCCTCACATTAGATGTTGAGCATGAATGTCACTGATGTTCACGTGTATCTGTAAAACAGTCAAACGCCAAAAAAGTACTTTAAAAATCTATTTTATTTAATTACACTGAATCTCTTCAAAGATATTCAAGGGACGACGTGCATAAGAAAAAATGGACAGACAAGTTGACCTTTAACATAGAAGGCACATTTTCTATTTCTGTTCCTTATTAGTCCTTTGTTAGCTTATTATCTGAAGTCCGGACTCGTCCCTCCACACGAAACACAGTGACACGTATCTATTTGTATTTGTAGAATCCTTCTCCGTTCTTTCTGCCGTATTTTCCCTCTGCGACCAACTTGTTCAGCAGCTCACTCTGGCCAAACAGGGGGTTGTCGGGATCCTTTTCAGTCCAACCTACAAAAAAGGGCAATAGTAGATGCTGTTATTAAAATTTCTTTCTTGCAGTAGTTTCTCCAGACTGACACAGCCGTGCCACTATTAGATTTCCACTCTTCTTTAATGTCATGTAACTTATTATGTGTGTGTAAATGATCTCTTTAGTTACAAAGGCCAAAGTACACAGCCAAGGGAGTCCATCTCTCCTACATTCCTCTTTTAACCTCAAACCAGGTAACATGTCTCCACCTACTGGCTAGTTTGGCTCATACAGGTAAAGCAGAACCGACGCCACTGTTATCGTAGCGACGGCAGTGCTAACAGCTGATCAGGGCGTCTCTGGGGCGTAACATTTCCGACACGCGCTATAAGCGAATGACCAATCACAAAAGAGTGGATCAGCTGACCAATCAGAGCAAACTGGGCTATTTGGGAGTTGAACCAAGAGTGTTTCAGACTGAAGGTGGAAGGAGGCGCTGCAGCTGTGTACCACATGAGACAGAAAACGAGACCTATTCTAGTAAACACCTAGATTAAAATAATGAACCTGCAAAAGGCCAAAAAATTGTGAATGTTAAATAAAAAGTCATACACAAACTCAATATTTACCACACAGTTCACTCACCATCCATAATAAATTTCATAGTGTCCAATCCTACGTAATCCGAGAGCTCGAAGGGTCCCATGGGATAACCAGCACCGAGTTTCATGGCAATATCAATGTCCTCTTTGGATCCGTGACCTGAGGAAGAAAAGGGACAACACAGAAAAACATTTACTCAAGCAAATAATAACAAATAAACGAGAGCTCAGATTCTTTTACAGTGTTTCCAGGTATACAAACCTCTCTCATGCAACCGGATGGCCTCCATTATGTAAGGAACCAGCAGGCGGTTCACAATGAACCCTGGTGTATCCTGGGTAAAGAGAGGTCAGTTACTGCTGAGTGGACAGACATATTCTGTAAGACACGACGGACACGTTCCGACCTCAGTCATCAGATCTCACCTTGCAGGACACTGGAGTTTTACCGAGCATTTTGCTGAAGTTAAGGAGGGAATCAAACGTCTCTTGGCTTGTTGCCGAAGTTCCAATGACCTGGAGAAGAAGAGACAAATATTAATACCCCAGTATAAACTTATTGTATACAGCCTATGGATATGAATGATAGGAACAGGGTTTCTTTCATATGAACTTGTTTTAACCTGAATTCAAAGGTCTAAATATGGAACATATACACACACATCACATCTATTGTATTCTGTCTTGTGCAACTCTGTGTCTCTGTTAAATACACAAACACATTAATAAAAATAAAACACAGATTGTATTCTGGGGCCTCACCTCCACAAGCTTCATCATGGGGACTGGGTTGAAGAAGTGAAGGCCGCCGAATCTGTCGAGTCGGCTGGTAGAGCTGGCGATGTCGGAGATGGGCAGCGAGGACGTGTTGCTGGCAAAGATGGTGTGTCTAAAAAAAGTTACAGAAACAAAGTGAGTGAGGAACATGTGAGACAAACACGTCCAAATACAACATGTGTCCTCTTAACTCTCATATTAGGAAATTAATATCATTCAGTGTTTTTAAAAAACTGATTACTGAAGTAAGTTGTAAAACCCAGAAAATAGAGTTCCATCACTCCACTTCTCCATTTTGCTGCACTTGCTTCTAATGGAACACTTGTAGCTTATCAATCAAATCAGAAAGGGGACAGTGCTTACTCCGGTGCCAGCTTGTCAAGCCGACCGAACAGATCCTGCTTGACCTTCAGATTCTCCACTATGGCCTCCAACACAAGATCTGTGCTCTGAGCGGCAGATCCAGCATCTGTGGATGTTGCCACATTCTGCAGGACTTTCTGCACGAACTCCTCACCCGCCTGAAAACACACAAAATACAATCCTCATCCATTAATACCACACGTTTCACTCTGTTCCTGACCTGGTTGTATTCTGTGTGTTGATCTGCTGCTTCTCACCTCCGGCTTGTCGGCAAACTTCTTCTTCACCACTCTTTTAAGGCTCCCTTCAATTCCCTTGACGGCCTTCTTCAGGATGTCTTCATTTGTGTCCACCAGCGTCACCGAGTGGCCAGTCGTTGCAGCAACCTTCAGGGAGGAGATTCAAACTTGTCAGTGAGGATAAAAACATGGTTTAAATGACCTCGTTTCGAGTAGAATATTGTTGGGATTTCAAACTTTTAACTACAGGTTGTGTCTGACAGAATTCCAACCAAATAAAGCTAGAGGTAGTTTTGGCTAGATATTATGCCTTCATACAAATGATTTTAATAACTGTTGCTGCTTAGTGTTAATAATGAATCTTTCACTTGTTCTCATTTCTAACATCTGATATTAAAGGCTTATTCCCTTGGATTCATTCAACATCATATAGAGTTCCAGGAGCTGTCTGATAAAGTCCTGGAGGTCAGACAGAGTGACGTTGTTGACTTAATGTTGTACGTTGCTTTGGTTGCAAGGATCCAAATGTTTACAGTCAGGATTGTTTTGCTATAGCAGAAAACATAATAATCTTTTCTCCAATTGATAATATTCTTTTGCCCGTCATGGCATCTGCTGAGTGAAGGCCTTTTATGAAGTAAACAGGTTGCCGAGCAACTATAGCGTCATTGGTAGTGTCTTCCTGTTCACTTCCGTATTCCAAAAGCCAGGAGGATGGATTACGCCTGCGCACTTCCGAGGAGGAGGAACGAAGATCTACTGCTATAAAATAGACAGGCGATAATGAGTGAATTCTCATTTTAGGGGGAACTGTCACTTTAAAGCCTTCCCTGAGCTGATTCGTTATTTCTGCATAAGAACTCTGTGCAGGTACTTTATGGGTTTACAGTCACAAAATTAATGAATGATGATCCAAAGTGTGTTTTTGCTGCTGATGATGCACAGAGCAGTGCATGCAGGGAAATGGAGGAGAAGCATATTATAAGTGACGGTGAGGCAGCTGGGTGGGTTTGTGTTAAAAAAGTGAAAAGTCATAATGCAGAACTTCATACAAGGACCATGTTGCACAATGAGCATTTTTATAAAACCAGTCCAGTCACATGACACCACAAGGAAACAGGCTCACCTGCTCGCTGGTTGATCTGCAGATACCAGCCTATGAAAACTTTCTATTTTGGGAACTGTGCCATTAAATCATTGATCAATAGTCTCTTTGTCATGAGGGTTTGATAACAGCATAAAGATCTGTTCGCAGCAGTGGGTGAAACTTTCAGCTCTGTCCCCTCATGTCCTCCAGCAGCTGATCTCAGGTTACTCTTTCTGAAGCTAGCTGTTAGCTCCGAGGCTAAACCCAACTCCGGAAGACCTGTGTCCGCTCACCTGTGCGATCCCGGCTCCCATCTGTCCCCCTCCGATGATGGTCACATGTTTGATGGCCACGTTTCTGACCGCGGAGGTGGACAGAGCTCTGCGGAGGTGCGGGGTGAAGAACGCCATGATGAGAGAGGAGCTGCGAGCCGGTGTGGTGGCGAATCCTGTTTCCCCCGGTAGAGTGGTGTCTCCCCCGCTGCGCCCCCTGTCGGTGGCGAGCGTTGGGATCGTGTGTTTGCTGCAGGCGGAAGTGAAGGAGGACACGTTTTCTCGGGGACACAGATTTCAACACAACACCGGAGGGGAACGAAGGTCGTCGGACACGTGATCACACGCACGCTGCCGTGACCTTTTACCCACATATAGTTACATATCATGATAATAAACACACAAGTGAGATTAGGTAAAGAGCTGTAGGTTTAAAACATTTTAACAGTGTCTCTAAAAGGCAATATGGGAATTGGCAAAGTATAAAGCCACAGGTTAGGAATATGATATCTATAAAAAATATTTTTTTGATTGAATCAAGGCACTTCAAATAGACTATATAATGTTTATCATCATCCTCATCTTTTTGGTCTTAAAATATATTTTAATAAAAATGTGTTCTGAATGTTTAATCACCAACAGTTATTTTCATAAAATGGTTTTCTTGCAACCTCTACTATATCTGATATAAATAATAATTATTTATTTATTTCCTTGTCTTTCTCTTTTTCTGTTTTTGCTTTAATTACGTACTGATTGCTTGACATAACAAATATTTAATTGCAATTACTATGTTGTCTTGTAAAACACTTTTGTTTAGAAAAGTGCGTAATAAAGTATATTATAATTTTAATACCATTTCATTTGCAACAATCAATCCTATTTTATAAGTCGTTACTTGAAGTCTGTTTCAAATCCTAACATTTAACAATTACTCTTTGAAGGAATTCATATCATTTTGAGTGGACCAGTGATACCAGTAGTTTATCCTCTACCTATCAAATCAGTGTAGTGAAGTAAAAAGTTTAAGTGGAGGATGTTAACAAGTGTAAATAAAAACATTGACACGATGGTTGAAAATCAGCAAACGCATTTTTAATGCCCTTTAAACACATCATAAGCTTCAAACGTGATTGTCCAGAAGTCGCAGCTTCGTCTCTTTTCCAGCTCTGAGATGATTTTGTTTATGAAGTTATATATTATTGTTAGAATTCACTTTCTTTGACCTAAATATATCTTTAAGGTACACAGTTCATGTGTCTTCACCAGACCTTATTGCATATTCACACCTTATAAAAAGTCCTAGAATGACCCCTGCTGGTGGACTGTTATAACAATATAACAGTATATGTATATGACAATATATATTTCATTGATTTGTTTTCAATATGAAAATTTGGAATCACTTCATTCTTTCAGAATTAAAAACATGACTTAAATGATGATATTTACATATATCAGTGGTTCCCGGGCACTGGTTCAATTTCATATAATCTTTGTATATTACTGTCATTCTGAACCACTGACATAAACATTTCATTGCACATTGCGTCCGTGAAAGTTTTTAACACTGAGCTAACAACACTTCCTGAAAAAACTCAGGGCCACAACAATCCCATTCTAATAATAATAATTTAAAAAAAAACTTTGAAAACAATGAGAAAAGGAAATATATTAATGACCGAAGATAAATTAATGTAATAATTAAAATAATCTCTCTTTATCAAGAGGTTGTGATTAATCCATAGATCAAGTCAGTGAGGAAATATATTAACAAATTAAAATCATCCTTTTTCTCGTGCCCCAATAAAGGACATGAGCATGTATGTGTGGTTATTCATATAATCTTTTAAAATAATAAAGTGAAAGAATCATTCCATTGTTAAAATCATATTTGAAATATTATTGATAAACCAAATGTATTCAATGGTCTCTCCAGGAGACCTTTGTTTTATCCACGTTTTCCTCTCTCCCTTATTTAAAAGGTCATGAGCATCAGGAAACCCTGTTTACTAAAAATCTGTTCAAACCAGGTGTCTCAGCTCCGAGGGCTCACACACACAGTGAAGGGGCAGGGGGCCAGCGTCAGGCCGAAGCGCCCGTGCAGAGGAGGAGGAGCTTTCCCCTCTGGGAGTCGGAATCTGAAGGCCTGGAGTAAACAGGTCACCATCAGGAACAGCTCCATCTTCGCCAGCTGCTCGCCCATGCACACCCTACGACCTGAGGGCCACACGGGAGAACTCATTAGTTCCTGGCACAAGCAGAGTTACAATTCATTTATAAATAATTAATTATTAAATATGAGTTATGAAAGGCATACCAATCCCAAATGGCATAAAGCAATCTTTCCTAAGCAACGTTCCATCATCACTCAAGAAACGTGCCGGGTTGAAAGTGTCTGGCTCGTCCCACACACTGGGATCTCGATGGACAGACCACAGATTGGGCAGAATAACTGTTCCTTTGGGAATAGTGTAGCCTCTGAACTCTACAAGAGAAAGAACCATCACATCAGTGAATCATTGAGCACCAACTGAGTATTTTCCAGAAAACGAGGGGTCATACGGGTTGTTTTAGTTCACCTGTTGTCTTGGAGGCCATGTGCGGGATACCCAGAGGAACCACTACAATTAACCTCTGCACCTCCATGATGGTGGCTTCGGTAAAGGGCAAACTTCCTTTATCAGTCAGAGACGGGACCCGATGTTTCCCCACCACGTCATCAATCTCCGCCTGAACCTTTTCTACAATCAAAAGAAGAGAAGCAACAGGACAACATGGCATCAGTCCTGCACAACAAAGTGGGAATTCAGTACTTCAGCTGTTTCCAATTCCCTTTTTACAAATAAGTGCTTCCTCATAATGTAGAAAACAGGATATGTGGTTCATAGGAGCTTAAAAGTTGTTCACTCAAGTCTACAACATGCATTTCACCCAGCACTATATGAAGTGTAAATCTTAATCGTATAAAGTATTTATAGATTGAAATCATAAACGTTTTGCATCATCAATCATGATGACTGTGACTGTGTGTTCATCTTTAGTTGTTTTACACTGTTTATCAACAGTCCCATGGAATGTTTATGATGAAATCGGACAGAATCTGACTGGAGATATAACATGTGCTGTGTTTACGTTGGATATCAGGATATAAAACCATGTAGAGCAGAATCCACAGAACTGAATTGGTGGTGGTGTCTGTGCCTGCGATGAAGAGATCTCCCACGATATAAAAGAGATAATCCTCTGTGAAGCTGCTGTCCTCCTGTCCTGCAGCCTGCTGGGCCAGCATCTCCTTCAGGTACATGTCTACAAGATCCCTCGGGTTCTCAGGATCTAATGTTTCCCTGTGATTGGCAATGATGCTCTTCAGAAACACGGTGATGTCTCGTTCCACCTGCCTCAGCTCCTTGAAGACACCAAAGGGCAAATAGTAGAGAAACGGAAAGATGTTGATGAGGACCGCGGGGCTGTTGACGCAGATCTCCAGCCCGCGCTCCATCAGGCTCAGCAACTTGCGGAACTCGACGTCTTCATGGTGGAAGCGTTGGCCCAGGGTCATCGAGCAGATGACGTTGGACACGGCGTTGCTGACGAGCGGAGCCATGTCCACACCGGCGCCCCCGGACTCTGCGTTCAGTCGAAGCAGCTCCGTGTTGATGGTAGCCACACCTTGAACGATGCTGGGCTCAAAGCTCAACTTCCCAAAGCCAAACGTCCGGAGCATGGTGTGGCAGAACCGGCGTTGCTTTTTCCAAATCGGACCGTAAGGTGCAAAGACGATTCCTAAAGTTGAATTAAATCAATAAACAGAAGGAGCATTGAGGAATTTAAGTGTCAATTCATCCCTTTTCAAACTTACCGTTATGGATCTCATATATTTTTACCTAAACAGTGGGAAAAATACTAATTTTCTACTTTTAAACCTTTCTATATTAGTTTTGCAAGATGAGAGACACATTTCTTTTTGATATTGCTAAACCTGTTAAAAATTTAGTCTCTCTATAACTTAAAGTGAGGCGGGGTAATATGGCCAAAATCCTATCAACATAACAAATGTTTACATCAGTCGATATCCATAATGGTCATGATATGTTATGATTAATTTAAAGACTATAAAGAGTTTTTTATCACACTCTCTTTTACCATTCTAACTATTTTAATATATTCATTGATTAATCTATTAATTTAGTTATTCTCGATCTCCATTGTACTTTTTATTCCATTTTATTACGGCACGAGCACTGACAGACAGTGAGGCCCTATTGAAATTGTAAGGATTATTATTATTATTATTCAGGCAAATGAATTGGCTTTTTGAGGGCTTTAACATGCTCAAATTCGCAACTCCTGCGCAGAAGTGGACCGCTCAGGATCATATGATATAACGATACAGTTTAAAGATGTCTGTAAACATGTAGGAGTAAATGGATTTGTATTTATATAAATCCAGAAGAAGAACAAAAGGAAACATGGGAGCAGTGAGATGAAATAATTAACTTGTTCTTATACAATCTAACAGCTAATTTTATTTGCCTCTGATCATGTTGTGTCTTTCCTTCCACTTTGACACTAGCCTGCATGAAAGCTGCATTATAAATACATATATATAAAACCTATGAGTGGCCCCAGTGTCCTCGTCACCTTTCCGTTTGGTCATGATGGAGACGCTGGGGATGTCCGGCCGGTCGGAGAACTCCTCCGGGTGCTTCAGCAGCGCCTCCCTCACCGCCTCGTACCCGGTCAGCACCACGATCAGCTGCTTCCCTGCGAACAGGCTGAACACGGGACCGTACACGTCCGCCTGCTCCGTGAGAAGCACCGCGGCGTTCCTCACCGGTTCCCCCGGTTCCCCGGAGCCGGAGCGGGCCCACTTCCTCCGGAGGAACGAGGGCACCAGGAAGCCGCCGAAGTTCCCGACCACCGGCCACGGTGTGGGACCCGGGGGGATGTTGGCGAACTCCCGTCGGTTGCGATACAAGTGAAGTAAACAAAGCCCCAGGAGGAGAAGCGCCACCGCTCCGGTGTTCACATGAGACAGTGAAGAAGAGCTGAAGAGCTCCAGACAAGACGGAGGCAACATGGCGCCCACAGTTAGAACCGAGCCGCAGATAAACACGGTCCAGTCTTCTTCTTCTTCTTCTTCTTCACAGCGACATCACACCGGGCTGTTTGTTTACTTCTCCATCGATCTCTTCCTGTGTTGTCAACGTGCTGCCGTTACTGGATTCCCATTGGTTGGCGGAGCTGCTCCCTTGCTATGATTGGTTGTTGGCGAGAAGTTTTTTAGCCCTTCACTTTGTCTCACAGGGTCACCTACCGTTACAATCCAGCTTCCTTGGTGTTTTTTGAAAGACGATATAGAAAATTCGTAATAGACGATAAAAAGTATCTCCCTTTTCTTCTTCTTCCTAATATTAGCTTCGAGGGACTGAAGGGAAAATCAATAAATCCATCCAATGTAAATGTTGGAATAAAGAAATATATCTTATTTTTTTCTGTATTGAAAATTTGAATTTATTCTTAATTTTAGTAGGTTTTTAATTTTCAAAAATGGCAATCTTGAGTACTCTTCTCTCATTTTTTTAGGGAAGGTGCAATATTTAATTCACTATTTTCTGCCTTACTATTCTGGGTCTTACATTTAAAGACATTGTGTCCATTTTTTTATTCTTTGTTGCACAATGTACTGTTCTGCAGTGGCTGTAGCACTTTGACATTAAAGTATATTTGACTTGATTTAAACTTCTTGTTCGTTTTGTGTGTGTGCTGGTGGAATGGACCAATAAAGGGATGGATCAAAGTCACAGCTCTGCTCATGTACAGTGGACAGGTTGGCCTTGTGTGATTATGATGTGTGCCTGGTCTTCTGTTGAGGGAGCTGATGAGACTGAGGACAGGTCAGCATTCTTCTCCTTTTCAGACACAATCTGCAAACTTGAATGACTGAGCCAAAACCCAGTGAGCGCATCTGTGTGTGAATGTCACTGTTGCTCTGTATCACACAGTTGATACAAGAATGTAAATTTTGTTAACATAATCCAAATGTAGCTGTTCATTTTATGCTTAATTTAATAGTTTGTAACGTATATGATAAAAACAATGGGACCTAAAGCCTACTGTCTGAATGCAGAGCTATAATCTTTTACTTTCCTTAATGTGGACAATGTCATTTTAATACAGAGGCATGTGACTCAGACTTTATTTTTATGTAGGCTATCATTGGAACTACTTTTAGAAAAAGATTTATTTCTTGTAACTTGTGTGAGGAACAAAAGGTTGAAGAGATGCATTAAACATGAAGCCCTCAGAAACTTGCACATGGGGTCGATAACAAAGATAATTTCATTAAATCCCAAAATACAAGGAAGCCTTGGTATGGTTACATTTAATACAATGATGAGACAATAAAACACAATACTGAAATGACAACAAAATGAATAGTAATATAATATTAATAATAATGATAAAAATAATACTAAAAATAACAACAACAAGCTGAAAAAATGACTCATATGGCAGTTTTGGTACATCTACTGACATCTAACACACTAAGGCACCTTGTGACTTGAGCACACTGATATTACATTGAGGTAAACCCATCAGTATATACAGTATGCAACAGGAGTGGATCCAAAATCAAAGTCTGGCAAATACTAAAACAAACCATACGAGTCAGCTGCGACAAAGTGTGTGAAATTCACCAGGAGCTGCTACAAGTGTCATTTACAAAAACAACGAAAACTTTATCTGACAAAATAAATAACACTGAGAGACAAAGAGAAAACAAGATTTTCCTTCGAGGCACATTTTTTGTTGCTTTTGCTAAGCATTTGGTACCATTAAGCTCCCGTCAAGTTGACTGAATGAATGAGTACAGCCTCTGGTGGATGATCAGGCAACACTGTTGTGGTATCGGGGGTAAGGTCACTCCTCTCGGGTACTTTGTACCATGGAGTACTTCTTGCAGGGGTTCTTAAGGCAGGCGGGAGGCCAGGTGATGGGCCAGCTGTACGAGCACGGCACCGAGGTTTGGACGTTCCTCTCCAGGAAGTTGAACACAGGGTTCCACCAGGTGTTGGTGAGGTAGTTGCTGGGCAGACATTTTATAGTCTGTCAAGGAAAAAAGTGCAGCTCAGAGTAGTGTTGATGACCAGACTCTTGTTTTTTTGTCACAATGTGTTTGTGGAAATTAAAAGGTGGGATTGCATGTCAGATTAGGAATATGTTGTTTCAGTGATAGTAATTCTAGTCGTCACATTACAAGTAAGAGCATGTGGACTTGTTAATTGTTAATTTGAGGAATGAGACAGTATCTTCCAAAATGACTGTATTTGTACTTTGGGAGATAACCAATGGATTTGTCAAACTCAGACGGCTAACGCCTCACGTTAAACATCTTTGCTCAGAACAAGGACTGTCCCCCATCATTTACATTGGAAATGTATAAGTAACCCATATTGAGCAGTTTGAACAGGGGGAATTAATATAGAACACAACAGTTCTGTGTATATGTGGGCACTGAAACTGTTGTATTTTAGGATAGACTTCAAAACTATGAACATATTCTGTAAGACGCACCCAAAAACAGTCTTTATATCACTTATAAATACTCAAAATACAGTGACAAGAGCCTGAAACATTGTATCACATTTGGTTTCTTTCTTTTTGACTGTGTTGAAGATGTGGTGAATGTTTAGAGCAATTATACCATTGTACCGCAATTTTCTCTTATTAAACTCAGATAAAACAGAGGTTATAATACTCGGCCCTAAACACCTTAGAGATACATTATCTAATGATATAGCTGCGCTAGATGACATTGCCCTTGCTTCCAATGACACAGTCAGGAACTTGGGAGTGATCTTCGATCCTGATTTGTCCTTTAATAGTCACTTAAAAGTAATTTCTAGGACCGCGTTTTTCCACTTGCGTAATATCTCAAAAATCAGACATGTCCTTTCGCAAAAAGATGCAGAAAAACTAGTCCACGCCTTTGTTACATCGAGACTGGACTATTGTAATTCATTATTATCAGGCTCCAGCAGCAAGTCGTTAAAGACTCTGCAGCTGGTCCAAAATGCCGCAGCACGTGTCCTGACGAGAACTAAGAAAAGAGAGCACATTTCTCCAGTATTAGCATCGCTACACTGGCTTCCTGTTAAATCTAGAATAGAATTTAAAATTCTCCTCCTCACCTTCAAGGCCCTTAATGATATGGCACCTCTTTACCTTAAAGAGATGTTAGTTCCATATCAACCTACTAGAGCACTCCGATCCCAGAACTCAGGTTTACTTGTTGTCCCTAAAGTCTCTAAAAGTAGAGTAGGAGCCAGAGCTTTTAGCCATCAAGCCCCACTGCTGTGGAATAATCTCTCACTTTCAGTTAGGGAGGCAGACACGCTCTGTTCGTTTAAAAGTAGACTCAAAACCTTCCTTTTTTATAAAGCTTATAGTTAGAGCTAATTTGTGCGATGTTCCAAATTTGATTAAATGGCAAAAAACCCTGATGATGCTAAGACGCACAGGGAATTTATGACACAAGACACACGGAGCTTCTCTTTCCTGCTTCTCCTTCCTTTTCTCCATATTTATCACATCAAGATAATTCTTATCTGATCAGTACACGTTACTAACTTGACCCCTTTTCCCGGAGTTTCTGTGCCTTAGCGCCCGCAGATGCAGGGCCACAGCTGTGGCCGCACCATGGATTATGATTGTGGATCGCGTGTCGGAGGTCGCAATGGTGGATCCAGTTCGGTGGATTCTGTATCGTGCCAGCTGATCGTCGTTGTAATGGAGGATCCTTTGTCGCGTTGGCATCGGATGATGAGGGACCACGACCGAGGCGGCAGCTGATAATGGATTCTAACTGGCGGCGGTGGACAATGACTGTGGATTATAGTGGATCCCATCCTGATGCTGGATCGTGGTCTTGCTGCTGGCCAGAGACTGTGATTGCAGCGGGACTGCCTGACACATAGTATTGAAAAATGTTTAGCCTAATGGATGCTGCTAAAAATCCTGATGATGTTTTCTTACACCTGACATCTATTGCACGTCTGTCCGTCCTGAGAGAGGGATCCCTCACATGTGGCTCTCTCTGAGGTTTCTACATATTTTTACCTGTGAAAAGGGTTTTTAGTAGTTTTTCCTTACTCTTGTTGAGGGTTAAGGACAGAGGATGTCACACAATGTTAAAGCCCCATGAGACGAATTGTTATTTGTGAATGTGGGCTATACAAATAAAACTTGATTGATTGATTGATATCAACTGTATGCTTCAACTTTTGCCAGTAGAGGAAGCAATTCATCAGTTTGAAGGTATTCTACAGCAAATTAGAGAGCATTTCCTTAAATGGTAACTGTTATACATTTATGCGTTGATGCTACACGGAGGAAAATGCAGCCACATGTCAGACCCACAGTAAATCGCCCCATGTGTAATGATTCATGTTCACAAGGTTCAATGAGAGGGAAGCCCTCAGCGTTCAAAGCTGCCATTTACTCTCCTGAACTCCAACAGCCCCCCGGTGTACGGCTCTCTGCCCTTACCTGTAAATTGGCCATGGTGTGGTACCACCAAAACAGGCGGGAGGTGATGAAGTAGGCCACGACCACATCCACGCTATAGTGCTCGTGAGCCACCAAGATGCAAACCACTCCCACAGCACTCAGCAGCCAGCACATCAGATGGTACCACCAGAACGACCGCGGCGAGTCTTTAGAGAGAGAGGAGGAGGAGGGGGGGAGAGTGTTGGTAAAATGTTACACATTAAGTCTGACAGACGAGGGCAGACAGAGAAATGTGTTAAGAACAGAAGGATTTCATGTGACACACAAACAAGGCTATACCACAGAAACATTTGAAATAGACGGGACTTAGACGCTGCTACTTCGGCCTAAAATCTCAACCAAACAACTTAGTCAAGCATTTTTAGAAACTTACCTGGTGATGGACAGATGATGATGGATAGATTGATAACTTTAGATAATGAGAAAGTACAGAGATGTAAGAAATGCAATGAAACAGAAGTACCAAATACACAGGTAACGGGAGCTACTTGCGATACTAACCTAACACGCGCTCAGCTGCCATTTTATTACGCTCACCTGACAAAGTGATGCAGCCTTATCGAACACAACCTTTGAAAACATCATATCTCCATGAAAGAGTATGGAGTTAAATGTATGGTGACTTAGGAGGCTGAAGTTTGCGTTATACCGACCAATGGTTCCAATATTTTGCCTTGTTGACATAATAGATATTGACAAAATAATGAAAACGTCGCTGTGTATAAAGATTTACAATTAAGTAGCACTAGAAACTGCAGCCTTCAAAATTATCAACACTTCAAAAAATATTTAATTTATTAAAATATTATCATAATAGCCCTTATGACGAATCAGTTAATGGCAAGGCTTCTGTATAAGACAGCTTGTATTAATTAGACCTAATAAACAGGCAACAGAGTGTGTATCCAGCACTTTGCAGCTATATAATATACAAAGTTGTTATGGTGGCGAGCAGGACAGTGGTGCATGATTTTGGTTTGAATCCCGGTTTGGCTGGGGTGGAGTATGCATGTTCCCCTTGCATATGTGTGGGTTATTTCCAGGTTCTCTGGTTTCCTCTGAACAAGTATTAGGTTAAAGGTTCAGTGTGTAGAATGTAGTGACACCTAGTGGTGAAGTTGTATGATGCAGCTGAAAACCCCTCACCTCACCCTCCCCTACCTCTATAGAGAGAACCTGCTCCTGATGTAAATATGAAGTTTTTAAATATAAATAACTCATTCTAGGGTAAAGAAAACAGCAATTTTATACAATTTAAATCTTTAAACACAAGTGAAAACACCACAAGGATTATTTTATATTCTATTTCTGCTAATAGATCCCTTTCACCTAAATCTTACGCACTGGACCTTTTTAAAATCACGATTGTAAATTGTCTCTGCATGTTGACTCTGTGATCCGTTGGCTTCCTGTCTCCTGCCTCTAAACCTCTCGCCCGGTGTCAGCAGGGATTTGTTCTATCTGACCCTCAACCTTGAAAGCATAACATGTATTATCTGCATCCTTTTAGTTCCTCGAAGGTAGCTGAATGATAAGACACTGCCGGCCACAAGGGAATGAGAATGGAAACAGAAAATATCGGATATCTATTATTCATGTTTCCATTTAAGAGCGAACAATTCAGTGTTGCAGTGAGTACTCACACTCCTTGATGAATAGGTAGGTGAGGGTGAGCATCACAGTGTGTCCGCTGTACAGGAAGTCTCCACACAACAGATGGGAGTTCGTGATGGAGAGACCTCCACCGGAAATCAGCCGCAGGATTCGCTGGATTTTGGCCTGCGAGTCATCATGGAGCTGACGGGGAAGAGAAGGTGGATGATAACAAGGAAAAAATAAATAAACACCGATGACCGAAGATTTTTTGAGGTGTCGGTAGGTGGATTTTGTTACCTGGGGCCGGGCTAACCGTTTCCCTCTGTTTTCAGTCTTTGTGCTAAACTAACAGAACCAGCTGCTGGCTGTATCAAACACATGGCAAGAAAGTGTGTTTTTCCAAATGTTAAATAACTTCTCCAGTTTTCTGTCGATCTTGTCATCTCAGCAGGCAACATGAGTTGAGCCGGTAATTTACAGGGACAGGAAACATGAAGAGGGATTGAAGGAAGTGAGAGGAAGATGGTTGAGGAGTAAAATCAACGCCACATGGCTACATCTCTTCCATCTGCTGCTCAAATTACTGACGACAACCCACTTCTTCTAAGTAGCTGAAGACTTTCATATACAGCATGAAACACATCAAATTCTTGGGACCTACTCTCCGGCCCCTTGTGTTTTAACTCTACTTGCTTCAGCAAACAACTGCAGGAGCACAGGTTTCTGACACATGCACATCCATGTCTTGAGCCAATAAAAGCTTTTATTTTGTAAAGCTTCCTCCCTTGTGCGGTTGTGCAAAATGAGTCTCAGAAGCTAAGTTGTAGTACACGTCTGAATAACGACAGCTGATCCCCACTCTGAGGTTTGTATTCGACTCACCTTAGGAGCACAGGTCATGTGCATGCCAGGTACAGGCAGGGTGGTGATGTACATGGTGACACAGCGGTACAAGTACAGGGTGCCAATGAGGAAGAAGAAGCGTCTGATTGCTATTGACCTGTAAATGGATGAGAGCCATTATTGAGCGAGTGTATATATATATATATATATATATATATATATATATATATATATATATATATATATATAGTCGCCTGGTTATGCAAAAACACGTGTATTAAACATCAACTTAAATCTACAGAACTCTGGCGATGATCCTGCTCAGTGTCATAAGGTGTCAAACTAGACGGCTCCTGCTCAGCCAATGACATTGAGTTTTACTAACCGAAATACATAATGACAAACACTCTATGATATGATGTAATAGTGATTCAAATGTTAATTTTGTAGTCAGATTTGACCTCAGCCACGGAGATTACATTTTTAAACCTGTCTGTTCGTTTGTTGATTGTTTCTTTGTTAGTTTGATTATGCAAAACTACAGGAAGGATGATTCATAAACTTGGTGTAATGATGTAGTCAGGAAACAACCCACTCAATTTGGTTACGGATTCAGATCAGAGGGCGGATGCAGTTTTCCACTCAAACGTTGGGAGAACATGTTCCTTATATTTCTCAGAGAACAATTAATGGTCTTGATGAAAAAAAAATCTGATGTTTAGTGGACTGATATTTGGATCTAGTGGAGTCAAATCTAGTTTCCTGAAGGGACTTTCTGCCTCTTCTGAGTTCTATTTCTTTCAGTATCTTCATAACTGAAGTCAAACGTTCAAATGTGGAAGAACTTATGTAAAAAGATTAATTTAATTCATAATAATTTAACCACGTACATTAAAACAGTGATACAGGGAAAACTCCATATAGAAAAAAGACTTCATCACTGACAGCAGCCTCAGTATTATCAGACTATAATAAAGAAGCATTTGTTGAGTAACAGGCAGAGACATGCGGAGCAAAAACAAGTTTGACAAGAAATAACAGCATTTATTCTTTGAGCTGAACAAAACCTGCCTTCACAGTGTGTAGTACAAAGGTTCTTACCTGTATCTGAAGAAGAACAGCTGGATCATCCAGATGGTGAGCAGTACCATGCCGTTGATCTCAGTCACTGTGAACGCCCACTTAACTCTGTCGATATAGTCAAAGAACTTGTCGGGAAGAGGTGGGCTGCTCTCTTTGGGTGGGACCCTCTCGTGGACCACGGTGATGACGACGGTGGTGAGGACCAAGTTGAAGCAAGCATAAAAGAAGGCCATCACCGTCTTCCACCACTCCATGGGCAGACGATTGACCTTGGAGTCCGGCACAGAGATCTTCACGTAGTCATTGTGCCTCCCGATGCCTTTCCTGAAGCCCCTCTTGGTCTCCTCCCCGCCTGGAGTGTGGACGGGACACGTTTTGCCACTGCCGGGCACAGCGCTGCCCTCCATCCCTGGGTTCAGATCAGCAGTGGCCGAGTCTCTCGCATCCGCACGCTCCTCAGATGCCATGAGTGTCTGCGCTGTCCATCCACAGGCACCGCTCCTCTGGGCTGAGGAGCCAGGAGAAGAAAACAAGAATAAAAAATCTTACGTGTGGAAAGCACAACATGGTATTATCATTCGCTTTAGATATGAGAAGCACAAAAGTAAAAAGTTGCTGCTTGAAGTGCAATAATTATTGTCCTTATCTCAGGGTTTATAAGAGCCAGAGATTGAGCTTTTATAGACACAAAGTTCTTGACTCCACTGGATGAAATTTCCAGTTCAGACTGAAAAGCTATATTTGAGTTTATAACAGTTGTCAATGTGGATTTTCTGTCAGACTCTTATTTCAAGCATTTTAAAGTCTTTGTGCCAGACAGCTTCGGTTTCCTGATTTTGGCCTCAACGAGCGGCTGCTACGGTCCGGTCAGTTTTGTTCAGTTTTATGGTCAAACATTTTCTGTTGCATTTTCCATGCTCATCACAGACGATGCAAGCTGCATGGATGCAAAGTGTAGCTGAAGAAAACTGAACAAGTTGAAATGAATACTAAATTCTTGACCTTTGAATCAGCAGCTAATGGCACAATTTCACCACCATAGTCCATTTAGTGGCTGTTCTGGAGCTTTCAATCAGGTCACATGATTTTCTCTGCAGATGGATTTTTCTCCGGTCGTCATGTCAACCCATTTTTCTGACCACTTCTTATTCATAGTGACTTAGGAAAGTAAGGAGTCCTTAACAATTGGGAAAACACTGTCCTGAGGAGGAAAGCATTGGAACAGCTACTGACCTTGTGGTGAGATGTGTTATAGAAACACAATTTGTTTCCGAGAAATCAATGAAAATGTTGAAAAATACCCAATCTCACATTGTTAGAGAAAGTGAGAAAAAATATTTTTGGATCTGTTTCCTGATCCAGATCCGGATAATGGATGCATTCTTGTAAGACCATATATGATGTTTGTTTGTGAGCTCTTCTCAGTTAATGACTTGAGAGAGCACTATACAGCAGTAACCTCTTCTTTTTTTTATATTCTTCACATCTAAAAGGCCTCTGGTCCCGTTAACGGCTCCATTAATGGATATCAGGATATTGCTATCAGCTCTGAAATGCATCACAATAAATGTCATCTGGGATACATACAGAATTGTATGTTTACTTAGCGGGAAAACCTGGCTCTCGGACAACAGAGGCGATAGAAATAGAGTGAGGCAGCATTCAGGAGAGCTGCTGAAAGCATCAGTTTCCACAGAATCAATTTTTCAGAAAATATTATTACAGCGGAGAGAGGCTCCCAGTGCAATGTCCTCTCACTAACCCACTGCAGATCCAGCCTCTGGTTCTCGTCTGATGGATGGCTCCGAATCACAGCGTGAGACGGACTTAAAGGGCTCATGTTAACGTATATTAATACTGATCAACATGGCAAATGGGATCAACGGGAGCAGGCAAACAACGTAAACCAATTACAATGCCACACCCCGTCTGTTATTAGTGAGATTGTGTTGCATCTCTATTGTTAATTGTTATTCTATCAACATTTAAGCTCTGGCCTCTTAGCATTTACACTGTGAGACAGAGAGATGCTGAATGTGTCCTTTAGGTTTTTAGAACAAAGCATAATTCAGTATTATTTTTTACATTTTTATAATCAAACAGTTTAAACCTGTGAATTTGAGCCAGTCTGTACTTTAGGAGAGCAGCAGGGAGAAAGACTGTGGGGATCGTGACATTTAGAGACGTCCTGCTGCTGCTCAATAGACTGTAAATAATGGGACACTGGCGGTAATTTACTGTAAATAGGACATTGGGGGCACTTTGCGAATCACAGACCCTCACCCCGCTTTTATCTGATCTGGCACACATATCATTAAGATGACATTATTGTTGTTGTTGCCTGGCCCAAACATTAACATATTAATTACCTCCCTTATCTTATTTATTTATTTTATGTTTTCACCCCTGTCCGTTTGTTTGTAAGCAAGATTACACAAAACCAACTGAGCTGTTTTTTTTGGGGGGTAAGTAAAGAATGTAGAGTTTTTCTTATGGATTAGGAGGCAGATTTGTTCACTTCCTTTAGCCAAGCAAGATGGGACTTTTTTCAGCATTTTCACCTTTCAGGAACATTTCGGGGACTGAAGTTTGGTGCAGTTTGATTGAATTTAACAGGGACAGTCTCCAGGTGGAGATACGAGCTCTACTGAGAGTCATTCCTGTTCAAGTGTCGTAAGGATGATGCATAAACTACTGAAAACGTGGAGGAAGAATGGAACATGGGCTTAGAAAGAGCCCATAGAATTCTGCCCATTCTAGTTCTACGAGCCGTCATATGAACATGTGATGTCCCGATCTCATCCACAGCGACCTCAGGACTTTTAAGCCAACATGGACGCAGACACAGATGCAACAGTCGAAAGCTCTGGAAAAGGGCTTGGATATGGAGGGTTTCGCTGACCTACAGTTTCAAAAGTCAAGAATGAACTTCAATACATGGCCATTTTTAACAGAACTTTTACTGTTGGTAGAAGATGGGATGTAATGTCGTCTGTGGTGTCATCTTCTGGTGTCCAATCAGCTGTTCCTTAGTTTACAGAGCGTCCATACAAAGTTTTGGGAGGGACACAATACAAAACGTGATTGAGTGGACACCGTCTTTACTTATCATACATCAGACTTATCGGTGTGACATTCAATACAGAGTCGATCGGAGATATTTGTTTGTCCATGTTCACTGAGACTGCTCTGTGTGTTCTGTACATGGGAAATCAGCAGAGTGTCTCCATTGGACTAGTTTTCCACTGGTCCTCTCCTCCCTAGTGTACAGCACACAGTGTTTTCCCACCAGCCGGAGCACTCGGCGCCCTGAAGGGATGGGTGGTGATGGAAAACTGGCAGAAAAACCTATTCCACATGGTCACAGGCCGTAATGGACAACTTGGCTGCCTCCGCTCACCCAGGCTATTTCAAGAGAAGCCACCCAGTCGCCTTCGAAGGCTGTATTTTACTTTAAAGTCAACCAGGGCTTTGACTCCCAGTTTGGGGCCTTCGTAATAACACACTACTATAGCTGTCCACTCATTTTCTTCTTCACAACGAGCAGATCGTCTTAATCAAAGGGAGGGTTTAAAATAAATCCTGCCAGAGGTGGGGCAGCCTTTTGGAAACTGGTGACACTACAGAGAGGGGATGACTTTACAGTAAAATGTACAAGCTATAAATCCAGCCTTGAAACCGCATGTTCGGCAGTAAAGCGAGCTCCTGTTTTAGCTCAGTGTAAATTATTTTCTATGACAGGCGCTCATAATTTTAATTGAAGAACTCAGAAGTTTCCCTGAAGAGGATTAGATTGAAATATTTGAAGTTTATAGCACTATGGCACTAGTTACATTGTGTTTGAGGCAACAGAGTATAAATAATACCTTCTTAATGGCTTTGTGCAAAGAGATTGTTTCTTTGTGCTTCAAGAAATTACAAGAGGGACTTGCTTTTTAAAAAAATTAGTAGTAGTAGCAATGATGTAAGAATGTCCTTTAGGGAAAAACTTTATAAAAACAAAATGGCCCGTGATTTTGCATCAATTCATATGATTGGATTGTTAAAGGAAATATTAACATAAGAGTAGTGTTTACATATTTGGTTACTGTGACTACTGTAGGGATTGGTTGGCATTGTAATAGCATACCTAGACACTGCTTTATTTGACAAAGGATGCTAACATCCTGTCAAATGAATGTTCAAATAACAACACAAGCTCCGCTCCGCTTGTGTTGTTATTATTTTATTTCATCATCGTCCGACATTGGATTTGTTTACATATGTTCATATTGTTCTTACCCGCACAATATACTTTGTTCATAGCGGCTGTGTTGTTTTAATATGCACGTTTGATTTACTTATTCAAGGTTTCGTTAAAAACTGGATTACAGAAAATTTTCATTGTAAAACAAAAAGTTTCTTAGGTTAATGTCAAAGCCTCATATGTCAATGTTAATGCTGATAATTTTGGTCACTGTAATCCTGATACAAAACTGTTTCCTCTCTACTTTACACTGTAAATGAGATTGAATTTAAAACAATACTTCATATTATTTAAGACTATTTTATCTACTGTATTTAAGCCCTTAACCTATGAAGAATTTGCAGCTGTCAGTTTATTGTAATGGACTAAAAAGTCCGGTGATGTTAGTAGAAGTAGTAAAGTTCGGGTAACATGTTGACTTCATGTAACATTACTGCAGTTTGCTATGAGTAATACTGAACTTTATTTATTAAAAGACAATGTAAACGACAGAGATGTTTGAAACATCCTTGGTTTTACCACAGTTGTGTTCACTTCCTCTACTGGAACCCAGGACAACGGTATTATACCCATCACTATCAAAACAAACAGATGAAGTATTTTCGATTCCTTCTGAAAATACAACCAGCTTTATACCAGACAAGCCCAAAATGGTCTAAATGTGCACAGAGCTACTCCAGTCTCTGGTTGCCGTAACCACATTTGGGCTGGATACAGGCTGTATAATGTCAGGTTCAAGACTGGGTGTCTCCCAAGCGTCCCGTATATTACAGGGCTGCCGTCTTGTCACATGGGAGATGTGTGCGGCACAGCCGGTTTTGAAGTTTACTTTTGGGGTGTAGCACAGTGGCCCCACACACACTGTTAAACACCATGTTCCATATGAGGATACTGGGTGGGGCAACAGGTCAACTGCACGTCCTGTAATTAAAACCCTTTCGTTTTCAGACAAAGTTGTTGCATGTGTAGCAGGTGACAACTGAATTATTTAAATGTAATTAAACTAAGACCGCTATATCACAAATATCCACAGTCTATATAGTCTATAAATATATATACATATATATATCCATATAATGACATTTATACATACGATACAACTGTGTAAGATTGATCAGGGTATCGGTTTATGGCCCACAAGTCAGAAAATGTGTTATTTTGGTACAAAATAGCCAACATATAAAATGCTGTGTGTACATGACATCATGTCCAGAGCACATACTCTTCCAGCTCCTTCTCAGTGATCCACCAAAGAAAAGTTTTTTTACATGATGATGCAAGGTATGAACCCTACTCTACCAATAAACATTCAGAAATAGCCCATGTATGTCAAATCATCTTAATATTCTGCTGTGTGTGCCTGTATTTGTAAGCAACACTGGGAACATGTACCCGAAAGATGGTATAAAATGCAGTACTGCCGTTAGCAGTACAGATCACATACAGTACTAACACCTGTAGTAAACATGTATATAACCAGCACATAGAGAGAGGATGAGAGTCTCTACATGTACATACACATGTTGCACAGTTAATAGCATCCTACCTGCGTGGCTCGAGCCTCCTGGTGCCTCTTCCTGTAGTTACAGCTGCTTGAATCCCTGATGCTGCGCCCTGCTCGCTGATCAGCTGCTGCTCTGCTCAGGCTGGACTGATACACACGACACTGCTGCTGGCTTTTGAGGAAGGGCTCCTCCTCCTCCTCCCTCTCCTCCCTCTCCTCCTCCTCCTCCTCCTCCCGAAGCCTCACACAGATTCATCCATCCTCTGCATCCAGCCTCCTCCTGCCTCACATCCCCCTTTAATTGAGAATCTGGCCTGTAATCAGCAGCAGTATCACCCTGTAACTGAGGTGCACTGCAAGAAACCAGTGAGGTGGAGCAGCACTGGGTTTTATTATTAGTGGGTAATTCTGCGTTTGTCATGTTGACACAGAGTATTGTATTTTTTACCTCCGCCATAGAGGTTCTGCGATTTTTTTTGCTTCCTTTTTACATGTGTAACAGCTTTTGTAAATGATACCTTTGGCCAAAGAGGTTGTTTGGTTATTGGGGTTTCAGGGGTTTGTTTGTTAGCAGGATTACATGGAAACGACTCAACTTATTTCCAGAAAATTCCGTGGAGGGTTGGGGTATGACCCAAGAAGGAACCCAAGAAAATGGCATATTAAGGGAACTGTGTGTGCAATTTGGGGAAGGACACCAAATTTGTTAAAAGGACCTGGGCGAAGATATGCCATCTACTGGGTGCCCTTCTAGAATTATATTAATTTTTTTGTCCCAAGTAAAGAATACTTAAAAATGCTGTTCATATGTTTCTTTGCATTTAGTCTTTTGCATTATTTTAACTTATTTCAAATATTTGTACCCATGTCAGTTATAATAGCAATAATAACAATTTGGCAAATCCCTGCAAATCCAGATCATACTCAATGCAAATAAAACAGAAAACAGAAAACAATAAACCGAACTGACACCAGATCAGCACAAGTGACCGAACCAAACACAGAGTCGTCACCGGAACCGCTCGTGTGCTTCCTGCAGAATCGCGACCCCTCGGAGGAAGCGCGTCACTACGTCGGCGGTGACGTGGCCGCTGGGAGAAGAAGCTCTTCCCGGTCGACGCGCCAGGCTCCGCCGCCCCCCGGGCTCTTCCATCCACCGGAGACACCTGAACGAACCGAACACACACGTGCACCAGCAGAACAGCGCTTTGAGCGGAGGGGGGAGTCACACACAGCGGAGCAGCTCACACAGATCCGCTACTTGCCGCCAGAACATGGACATGTCCGGGAACAGCAACAAGAAGCAGAAGGTGAACAACGCCTCGGAGAGCTTGGTGAGTTCCGGGTCTTTTCCACCGGGGTGAACCGGTTCAAACTCACCGGTTCACCCCGCCTGTCCTCCCGCCGTGAGCCGGCTCCGAGCTAACGGACCCACCGGGAAACACCGGGCTAAGCTAACTGTTAGCACGTAACACAGTGAAGCTAGCTGAGCGATGCTAACAGTCCAGTGGCTTCGTGTACAGGCATCTACAGTCTCAATACAGCTGTAATAACACCCCCCCCCCCCAGTCACATCTTATAGGCTTTAACTGGTTTACTGTCTTTACTATTACTCTGGTGTAATCTTTTAATCAAGCAAACCATGTTTGTTTAAGCATCTTTCATTCAGATTAGTGCAGTTCAAAGTGCTTAACAAGTGTCTGGACAAAACATCAAATAAACAGGCCGACAACGAGATAGCTTTTAAAAGCTACAATAATTACAACGATTTAAAAGTGTAATACAAGTTAATAACTTGGATAAAAACACACAATAATAATATGGATGAGCAGGTTTAATTCAATTCTACTTTTCTTTCATGACAGTTTACATGATAAGACTCGTAACAAATGTCTATTATCTAGTTATTGTCTTTCATTGCTATTTATTTTACCCCCTTAATCTTTAGCCTCATGTCTTTCACTGAAACTTATATTGGTTGTTGTTTGTGTTATCGTGAACAAGGGAGGCTGCACATGACCCCCCACCCCCCCCTTGGGATCAAAAAAGTTGTCAGAATGTGAATCTGAATATCAAACAAAACACACCTTATTTCAAAGCCCTTTACACAGTAAAGGAGGGGCCTTACAGGATTATCGAGAAACTTAATCGTGACCTCAACGAACAAACACGACTTTTTAATATGAGGAAACCTCCACAACCAGACTCAATGGAGGTGGTGATAAAGATCAGAGAGGTGTGTGGAAAAGATATGAGGGACCAGGAACAGTTGTGTAACCGTCAAGTTTAAGTTCTGTCTGATCAGTTGTTGTAATGGAAATAATATGATTTTTGTAGATCTGATGACGTTATCAAGGATACCTGAACTATTTGATACTACTACTACTAATAATAACAACATAGACGCAATAAAATCTTGTGCCGGGCTGGTGGGAGATCATGAAGTGCCTTAAAAAACAAGTAAAAGACTCTTGAAATTAACATGATCACTGACAGGCAGCCGATGTGAGGACTTAATTACAGGAGTGATGTGGTCTCTTGTCCACGTCCTGGTCATAAATCAGCCGGCAGAGTTCCGAAACAGCTGTTGCTGGTTTCACTAGATTATTGGGTCAACCAGATAGTGCAGGCTTTACAGTAGTCAGTAGTTTTTTGCTTGGATTGTTTTATATGCATCATTACACTGCAGTTTCTATTCCCTTTAGCCTGGTAACCTATTGCCTTTAACACCTAATTCGTATTCAAGTGATGATTTGATATACTCCAAACAAATGCTCAAACATATGAAGCTGAGGCAACAAATCAAGTCCACCCAACTAGTCAATGTTTTGGATAATATCTATAATTTTAATAGGATAAAACACCACCAGTGTCAAATATTACTGTTAAAGCCTGTACTCATATTGGACAAATAACCAGAGCATGTAAAGGGCTCTGAATTACTGTTAAGTGGATAAAACAAATAACTTGAGTACTCAGCTTTAGTTGTGGTAAGTTATAATAGGCATGTTTCACTCTTCTCTGACATTCAGCATTTAGTTGAGAGACTTGATTTTTGCAACTATCCATGTAAGCTGTCTTATAATAAAATAAAAAAGTATTTCTATGCTAAATTCCCAGAAACAAATGTCACAGATTCTTTCTAAAATTATAGTGTTCAATCCATCCATGACAACCTCCGATCCTTCCATTTAGAGTTTTTAATATATGTCTGTTTTGCGTTGTCTGCCTGCTGAGTTGACAGTTAATCTTTTTCCTTTTCAGGGAATGCAACGTGCAACTAATGTCACCTATCAAGCTCATCACGTGAGCCGGAACAAGCGCGGGCAGGTTGTGGGAACAAGAGGAGGGTTCAGAGGATGCACGGTTTGGTTGACTGGTAGGTTGATTTTAACAAGTGTCCTTAAAAAACACCTATTAGGTAATTTTATGGTTCCACAATCCGGTTTTTCTCTCCATATACAGGTTTGTCTGGTGCCGGAAAGACCACAGTGAGCATGGCTCTGGAGGAGTACCTGGTGTGTCACGGCATTCCCTGCTACAGCCTTGACGGGGACAACATCCGTCAAGGGCTGAACAAGAACCTTGGTTTCAGCCCAGAGGACCGGGAAGAGAACATTCGACGCATTGCTGAGGTGGCCCGGCTTTTTGCTGATGCTGGGCTGGTCTGCATCGCCAGCTTCATCTCTCCCTACAACAGGGTGAGTGAGTCGCCAATAAAAACATCAGCGATTAAGTGAGAGAAGTAGATGATGATAATGACTAATGTGGCCGGGCCTCACTGATACTGAATTAATCTTATCTCTCCTGGCCATTACACAGTCTTTTTTAAACTATATTTAGTCTGACCCTCTGTGAACAGTTTTGTTTTAGGCTGGGAACACTATTTGTGGAACACTTTGTCGATCTTGGGCTGTTATTGATGAGATTACTGATCATGTCATAATTTCTCTCTGAAAGCCAATTCTGAGCTGTGTTTGCTGCAGTACGACCTAATTTAATGTACACAACAGTGAAGGTATCATCTTATAGGAGAAGACACTTTTTCTGTGAAACTAAACCTGATCAACCTATCTTATTTAACATACAAAACATACTGTCTTCCACTAACCTCTCTTAGGCTGAAATCCTCTGTGTATGACATTGAATTTTATGTTTATTGTCTGTTCAGGATCGCGTCAATGCGAGGAAGATCCATGAGGCTGCAGGGCTGCCTTTCTTTGAGGCGTTTGTGGACGCTCCACTGGACGTATGTGAGCAGAGGGACGTGAAGGGACTGTACAAGAGGGCTAGAGCGGGCGAAATAAGAGGTGGAGTATAGTCCGATAGTCTTTATGTGAAGTGCAGCAGTAGAGCCAAGACTGGGGTTCATACTTGGGTCGTCTGTCACATAGAACTTTGAGACTATAAGGAACAGCTCAAAATCTTATTTTGTTGTGAAATGTGTCACGAAGGCAGAAAAGAGGAAACTCAAACAATGATTGTGACATTAAAACTGATGCATCACTCACTGTTAGAGGTGTTAAAAGTGCTTCTTACCACACTGTGCTGTAACACATTGTCTTTTATTTAGCCGAATTTTGTGTCATTTGGTTTGAGCAGAATGGCCTTTGTCAAATATTCCTTTTGGACTTAGATAAATAACACACTGTTTGTTAATGAGAAGAAATTGAGGGTTGACCTGCTCTCTGAAGTTTCTCTTGCTTACGACCGCCTTCGATTAGAGGTTCTAAATCTTTTCACACATATATACATGTCATGACAAACAGTTGACCCTATGTAAGGATGGGCTCTGTAAGGTCCATGACCATATGAAACACTAGGTGGCGTTATGAGCTGTGTTCAGTTCATAAATGTAGGGTTTTTTAAATAAATGTGATATTAAAATCAACATTAATGTCTTTCATCAAATAACAGTCATATAATTGAATTTTCCATATCACTTTAAATCCAAAAGAATTTCAGATTTATTTTAACAATTCAATCAACTTCCACGGTAGTCATTCCAGACTCTAGAATGTTGTTTAACATTCAATAGAACAAATATTTGGTCTACAAGTGCTGTTGTCTAAGTATTTTTGATAAATAATATACAAACAACTTTACTATAAACAATAAATAAATGGTAGATAGACTTTTCATGTCGTTTAAGAGTTGAACATTTTAGAAAGTGGAACTCACACTGTGCATTGTTTCCTGTCTCTGTTTCATCAGGTTTCACTGGAATTGACTCAGAGTATGAGAAACCAGAGGCTCCAGAGCTGGTGCTGAAGACCGACTCCTGCAGTGTGAACGAGTGCATACAACAGCTGATTGACCTGCTTCAGGAGAAGGTGAGGCCTCTCTCTGTTCTGCTTAGACAGGTTTAAAAAATATGTTCAGAATCAGCTGTTGTGGATTTAATGTTGGCTATGACCCCTTTAGAGTACATTTTACCTGATACACGCACTGTGCTGTAATCCCTTCATTTGCCACAAAGGAGCAGCAAAGCCTCATAATTGTGTGGATGTTGATGTCACTGTTTCTACCATGTTATCACATTATCAATATTTCGTAATGAAACAGAAAAACTCCCACCAACACTTACTGCACAAGGTGTTTTCTAATGAAACAGAATAATGAATTTCACATTCTTTTGACTCTGCAGGACATAGTTCCTGTCGATGCATCTTATGAAGTGAAGGAGCTTTATGTTCAGGAGAACAAACTGGACCTGGCTAAGGCTGATGCAGAGACTCTGCCTGCTGTGCAGATCACCAAGGTGCTTTTAAATTGTTACTATTATTTTGATTAATCTTTTAAGTAAAAATGAGTTAAAGGCAATTATAATTTTTATGTTTTTTTAAAATAAATGTAAAATGCATATACAGCATGTTAAGTTAAACCTCCATATATGACATACTGTATGTGACTGTACAATCCACAGCTGGACATGCAGTGGGTGCAGGTGCTGGCTGAAGGCTGGGCCACTCCTCTGAATGGTTTTATGAGGGAGAGAGAATTCTTACAGTGTCTCCATTTTGACTGTCTGCTGGATGGTAAGACGTCATTTATGTTTATTTTTAGGAAAGAAAATATTAACACTTACTTCAGAAGACACAGGGGGCTTTCTATTGGAACATGAATGCCAAGACTCTTTCAGGGCAATAGATCAATGCAAATATTGTTAATCGCATTCTAGTACAACTATCATTCTTTTGTCTACTAAATATAGCAGACATAAAGCATCCTGTCCTTAGCTTACCTATCAGACAGAGGGTTCATTCTTAGGTGTCTCCAATTTGCCATATCCTGGAATGTTTCAATTTGTCAGCTGTAGCTCGGTAGAGCGGGTCGTTCACTAAGCAGAGGGTCGTTGGTCCAAATCCCCGGCTCCTCCTGTCTGCATGCTGACAAGATACTAAGCCCATATTGACCCTGACGTGTGTGAATTGGTAAATGTGGCTTGTAAGGATCAATAAGAGGTGAAAAGGGCTAAATAAATGACAATAGTCCATCTCAGTTTAGAACTCAGTTTAGGTGGCCGTATGACCCATTCATATAATAAGAAATAGTGATGTTTATGCTCTATTATTCTTTTTGCCTCAAAACCAGTCTTTATGGCAATATTTTTTATTGTTAGTGTTCTTCCACACGACACGCGGATGCACGAAGGAAGTTTGCATGACAGCAACGCAAACAAATATAGAGGAGAGTAAATGTGTCACAGAGCGGGTTAATTCCAAACACGGACTCCGACTAGCAAACATAGATGAGGAGCTCTCACCAAATAGAGGGGTCACTTCTGTCGCGTGGATGTGGTTTGGTTATGAAGAGTTTGACATAGACCAGAAAACCCAACTTTTTCAAATTATACTTCAGACCTGTTGCCACAACAGACTCAAACAACACTAACTTCCTTTACCACCCATGCAAGAATCGGGTCAAACAGTACAGAATAGAATCTGCAGACGAGTAACACAAAAGCACGATTGAGTGCACAAAATAAACCCCAGACTTTATGCAAAAGGCTTCTGCCAGAAGAAAATCGCAAAGATGGAGGAAATTAACAGCTGAACAAAGACATTTTCCATAGAGAAAAAGTATAAATATTGATAGGTATCATAGTTCCATCAGGATGGAAGGTTTTAGTCATAAAGCACAGCCCTAATCTGGATTGAAGTTGTGTGTCGTGTTGATGAAGGAGTGGTTCTGTTTGCACCGAGGCATCAACAATGCCTCCTCTTTTTTTGGCACTTTCTAGTAAACAAATTCATCAGTTATAGAGTCTCCCGTTGTAATGTAAAATTCCTAGAGAAAGTTTATTGACTTTATAACCCACAAGACCACACAGATCTCACTTTTGTGTTTTGGTGCCAAATATTTAGTTACAGACGCATAGTAAAATGAAAAATCTAGAAAAAATAAATGGGAAGGACAGGAATACAACCTCTGTCCTCAGTGAAGGATAAAAAAAAACCATCAAATTCTTACAACTTGGCATGAAATCATATTTGATTTAGGTTTGTTTCCCCAGAAATATTCATATCACATAAACGGAACTTGCTGCACTGAGGCAGAAATATATAGTGTTTCTGTTTGTCCTGGATGAGAAGGACGCAGAGGAAGAGGCCTCTGTATTGATTGACACCAGACGCCACCATTTGTCCATTTTCACTTCCTTTCAGAGATCCGACGGTGAAAGAATGATATCATGGTGAAAGGATTGATTGCCCACACTATAACACTAAACCTGGTTGGGAAGCAGAAAACGGCATGTTTGACTAATCAAATAGTCTGCAAAAATAAACACAACCAAAGTCAAGCTTATGTCTCCTTCGCTCGGACATTTGGCATTCGCGTCTGTGTGTATGTGTGCGTCTGTGTGTCTCTGCGTGTTATTAAAACCAGCTGTAAACTCATCGTGACAGAGGGGACCAGGAGAGGGTCCAGGGTGGAGGTGGGCGTAGCGAGGGCAGTCATAGTCCTCCCCTGTCTTCACATTACTCGGTCTGATGTGATGTGAAAAGCGTGTCGCTCCCAAAGTTCTCATCAACCTGGATGACAAAATGAACCGGCCACCAGAGCACTCACCATACAGAGAAGTCAGAAAATGAGAGAGGGTCAAGCTGTAGCTCAGCTGAAGAGAAGACTTTTCTCCTCGAGCTTCTTAAATTGCAGCCTTGACGACTCACTGTAGCCTGTGGTTTAGCTGTATATTCCAGATATAGCCTTAAGGGCAGCAGCATAGGGACTTTACTAGAATGTCTGAGCTGTTTGGTTGCATATACTGAACCGTTGAGCGTTTTCTGTTGCTCTTTGTTGAATGTCTGTTCTCAGAATCTCAGAGCCTTGCAACAGGGTCCCTCTACGTGGTGGTTCTTGGATCATTATCTGATCTCATGGAGTTTTCTTCTAAGCGCTTGTAAAGTTGTGTTTCTCATTAAAACACATTGTTTACACTATTTGGGTCTAAAAGAAGGCATTTTCATGTTGTGCATTGTTACATCCCTCACAGAGTTGATGTTGTCACCCCTGGTAGTTTGTCTGTTTGCTGGTTTAGATATATTAGATAGTTCAGATAGTTAAGAATATTTAGATAACTAAGCTCACCACATAATGAGCGTCACACCTTCATGTTTCAGAAGTGAATTGACAGAAAATGTGATAGCAGTTGATTGTTGAAGTACTTTTCAAGCAACACCTTAAATGTGCAGGTTTGCTGCTTGTCTTTTCCAATATGTGATAAGAAACTGAATATCTTATGTCCTCCTAAAATGTTTCCTTCCTGGTCCCAGGTGGCGTCATCAACCTCTCCGTGCCCGTGGTGCTGCCAGTGGCTACCGCAGATAAAGAGCGTCTGGATGGCGTGACGGCCGTGGCCCTGGTCTATGGAGGCAGGCGAGTTGCCATCCTTCGCAACCCCGAGTTTTATGAACACCGCAAAGAAGAGCGCTGTGCTCGACAGTGGGGCACCACTTGCAAGGACCACCCCTACATCAAGGTAAATTGACGTGACATAGTCAGGGTTAGTTTTGCTCTATGAAAGCTGAATTTACAGCACCGGTAAATATGTTGGAAATGATATAGAAAATCCCTAAAAGAAAGCACTGACCAGCATCTGCAGAGTTCCAGACGGCATTCTGTTTGATAAACACTGTGCATGTGAAAGAAACCTGCTTCCCTGGATTGTGCATTGATGGAACACAGATCGGAACTGTCTTTTTCCCAGTGCTTATGGAAAGACTGACTAGGTGGAGCCTTTCTCACAGGCTGTCTGGACGCCCAGTGTAATCACTTGATCTTTTTGGTCCACCCTCATTTTGCAGGTGTTATATTTGGATGCTGCGTCTCTCGCTCAGCCTCCACCTAATGCGTTTGTGATTGTGCTGCTCAGCTGAACAGGCTGAGGAACCCCTGCCAGCTTCTACCTTTCCACTCTCCCAACCCTTCTTTAAATATACACACAGGGAGTGTTTCCATCTGTCTCTTGTCGAATGCTGTGGTGCTCAGGTAGACTCTTGCAAGATGACGTCGGGGAACAGTCCTGCAGACCCTGTAGAAAGTTGCATTGGCTTGTAGCTGGAAAAGAATAGAACAGTCTGGTGTTCGTGACAGAGATGGTTGTCAGATTAAAAACTCCATCTGCGCGAACTGAAAAAGTTCTGGGTAATTCTAATCCTCATTGTTTTCAGGATTAGTCCAGTCTGTCAGCCCCCTGGTTATTTGCAAAGATACAAGCCAAAACTAACAGTAAACTCCATCTGGTGATTTCACATCCTGAGGTCAGACTTACTGAAAACATCAGTGGCTAATTTTAAAGCCCCTAAAAAAGGCTGGATTGAAAGCTGTCTCAATATTCCAGCACAATTTGATATCATATTTAATTTGAGCTAAAAATCTAAATTTTTTCTTTCATCTTGGTTATGATACAATTTGGCTTGGTGATGTGTTTTTTAAGATAAGTTATAAGAAGTTGCCAGTTTCATAAGCTGGTACGGTGACTCCAGTGTTAACAACTTATGCCTCAGCATTGGTTTTTAACATGCCAAGTACTCCACTCTAACGTGTCACAGCCGGATATGTATGTTCAGCTTTCTGCAATTAAGGTGTCACTCATTAACAGAGTGTGTGTTTGTATACCTAAGTGTATGTTTAACTCTCCAAGCCGGAGCCAGTCTGTCAACACACCTCCGTGCTGCTAGCTACAACTTTTTCTTTCTTTTTCCCCCCATCCCGTCTTTTTCCAGTCAGAAACGACCTGCTCCATATTACATGTAGTTAATCCACGTTTTCCTGTTTGCCTGTCTGTCAGTCAGACAGGGAGCCCCTGTCTGCGGAAACTATGGTGTAGTGGCTGTTTATTTGGCTTTGGCCCTTTCCAAGTAAAGCTACAGGGCACTTTAAACAGTTAAACAGAGCACATGTGTACGTGTAAGGCCTGCTCTCTTGGATTTATCTACGCAGACATTATATTTTCCATTCACTCCTGTTGGGGAAAAAAATGAATTGCAACCCATCAATGCTGTGGATTTCTCCTAAAGAAAAAGGCTGTTAAGCATTTTTACACGACTACCGTCTCCGGCCAGCAGCCGAGAGTTTGGATTCATTGAAGTGTGGAAAACAAATCACAACATAATCCTGCAAACTTGTCACAGTGGAGCCAAGTCGTCATTGACCACATCACTGCTGAATGCTTTCTTATGTTTTTGATCAGTTTGCCAGATCAAACTGAAAACAATATGTTTGTGAAGTAAGGATATCAAAGAGTTTTTTAAATATTCTTTTCAAAACATGATTAATTATATGTCAATGAAATGAGTGATATAAATGGATTTTTTTTTTTCTTTTCATCAACTTCCAAATCTGCTATTTGCAGTGCCTACACACTTCAGGTTTCATTTATGGCCGTTGTTTTTGGTTCTCACCGTCTCCGTGCTACAGCAGTGCTTACTTTATTGCTGGGCCTGTGGAGAATTGTCACTTTGTATAACATTAACATCCCACAGGCCCGTGTGCTCAGTTACTCTAGCTACAGTCCTATAAATGCCACAGGAGGAAGGCGAGAGATGCAGCCTGAAACAATAGCTGCCTCTGCCTGGGTCCTGAGCACTTTGGTGACATTGTTGGATTAAATCTTGTGAGGAGGGAAAAACATTCTCTTCCGTGTGGTCATGAGCTCATCACCAGGTTTTATTGTGGAACACAATCTGCCTTGTCCCTGCTCTGTTATTGAAATCAAGGTAGTAGATGTGGTCAAATGCAGAAGAGGGTGCAGTTCTTTTGGCTGTTTTAAATGTCCCATCAGGGATTTGATTTATGCTGTCCCCTGTTGCAACTGGGTAATAACTCAGGACTTTTATTAGAATTCATGCTGGTCTGCGTCCAGCACAGTGAAGTTTTAATGGACCACAGTGTCTTAGGTCTGGATTATGTTTGAGTCGCGTTCACTGCCATGATCGCTGTGGCTCCTGTTTCAGATGGTGATGGAGAGCGGGGACTGGCTGGTCGGCGGAGACCTGCAGGTTCTGGACAAGATCTACTGGAACGACGGACTGGACAAATACCGACTGACACCCACTGAGCTCAAACAGAAGTTTAAAGAAATGAATGCAGGTACAGACCAAGTTGTATTGGTCGTGTTTGATTGTTGTCAGAACTGAACAAAAACAGTGATGAGATGTTCGACTAAGGATATTTAGAGAGTATTTAAACAGTAGGAGTATTTATAAACTGAATCACCTTTTTCTTTAAAAGGAGAAGGGAACTGTGGGTAGTCCACTCTTTTGTGTGAGAGTCAGGGTGGTGAGGTCACAGTCGAGCAGAGGTCTGATGTGATTCAGATCTTCACCAATAAGAACACATGCTGTGTGTGGTTTCAGTGGCTGGGCACTTGTGGCCCTCTGTTTTTCTTGTACAGATACAGATGTTTCGTCTGAATATAACCAACCCCTTCTTCTCCTTTCTCTTTTTTCAGATGCTGTTTTTGCCTTCCAGCTCCGCAACCCGGTCCACAATGGCCACGCTCTTCTGATGCAGGACACACACAAGCGTCTCATCGAGCGAGGCTACCGCCGACCCGTGCTGCTGCTCCATCCACTGGGAGGGTGGACTAAGGATGACGATGTGCCGCTGCCTTGGCGAATGAAGCAGCATGCTGCCGTGCTGGAGGAGGGTGTCCTGAATCCAGACTCCACCATCGTTGCCATCTTTCCTTCACCCATGATGTATGCCGGGCCAACTGAGGTAAGACCATCAGCGATAATGTATTTTCAGTTGCACGTTTGTGGTTTCTTAAAAAAAGAAGAAGAAGAAAGTTACACTTTCCTCAATCTTGACAGGGAACAAGAAAATGACTGCAGCACCATGTAATAACTAAAGACTTGAAGAAGAGACTTGTCACATACTTGTCTGCACAGTTTTGACTGTGATAAATGGCAGGAAAGGGGATTTAAAATTTCCTCGGGGAGCTCTGTTTGTGTTTCCATGCCATACACAAACCTCCCTGTGTGGCTGAGCGTTGCTGTGTATCTGGGTATCTTTTAATCATTCACTTATGATAATGGGAAAACTATGGAGAAAATGATTGAGAGCAGATTGGAGGCTGGTGGATGTCAGGCAGTGAATTTATTTATGTTGTAATTCTGAACAGGAACACTAGAGAGTCTGACTGAGTCTAGTGTCATAGTTCTGACCTTGTCAACTCTTCAAAACAACATTAACCCTGGCTCTACCTGTTACTCAGACAGAAAAAACATGCTTTCTACTTCCACTTAACTTTTATTATTAGTCAGATTGTTCTATAGTGTACATCTTCCACCCTAAAATGAAATCGCATTTTGTAACCTAAACCTAATCTAAAACCCCTACATCCTGAAATATACAAACTACAGGGCAGAACATTATCCTAATGGCACTAGTGTTAGTAATTATCAAGACATAATGTGTTTGAGCTATTATTCATAATGAGAAACAGAAAGGTGATATATTGTAGCATCTACAGTCAGGTAGCCACGGCAAAGCAGGTCCCAGTTACTTTTATTGTCACAGCCGTTACTAAAAAAATATAACGTTACTCTATTAAATAAACTGCAACGAAGAGCAAGATGATCATCAAACAGAAAACATCTTGCTTGGAGACTTGCATTTCAGACTTACAGGGGCATGATTCCACAGAGCTCCACATAACAACCTAATCTGTAAACCATTAGAGGCCTGTAACACCCCTGATGGATTGTGCAAATAAGATAAGAGTGGAAGATCAGCCCAAACAAAACATACATTATGTATCCAGCTTATGCTTTTGCCAACGTGTCACAGGGCCGACATACAGAGAGGCGTATGTCTTCCAGTCAAGCTTCTCCGTGTTTCTTCAGTCTCTTTGTTTCCTCGTCCACAGGTTCAGTGGCACTGCAGATCTCGAATGGTAGCCGGGGCCAATTTCTACATCGTTGGCCGTGACCCTGCAGGGATGCCCCACCCTGACACGGGGAAGGACCTGTACGAACCCTCCCACGGGGCCAAGGTCCTCACCATGGCTCCCGGCCTCATCACCCTGGAGATCGTCCCCTTCAAGGTTGCTGCTTACAACAAGGTCAAAAGAGCGATGGATTTTTATGACCCTCAGAAGTAAGTACTTGTTCATGTTATAATTCTCAGCTCTCAGTTCTCATCTTGTTTCCCACAGTCTTCAAGTATCAGGGTAGTGGAAATCACAAATAGTTTAAGTCTTAAGCAGCAGACTTCGCTCACTCTAAATTGAATATCTTATTTCTAGATTTAATCCAGACTAATACCTCACATGTATGCCAATTAGAACCAGCAGCCTAAACAGAAATTACACTCTAAATTTATTGGGGCTGTCTTGCCTTTTTTCCCCTATAATTTCCTTTCTTCTTGCTCTGTTGTCCACAGCAAAACATCAGGCCAAGAATAACACGCTGTTTTTCTTTCTTACACAGTTAAAAGGTTTTTCGTATTAGATTTAGCTTTGATGTTGCTCAAAAAATTACAGAGATCTGCTATTAATTAAAGTTTGTATACGTACACAGCAACACAGCACATGATGACTAACAAAAATCATGCAATCTCATTCCCCCTCCGCCATCAGGTTGTGTAGTTGTAGCTGTGCAGGAATGTTCAAAGTAAATACGACCAAACTAATCACCAGACCTGCTCAGTTTTCCATGATGCATGTTTATAATGTTAAATCCAAACTGAATTGTTGATCATTCATTGTTGACATGAAGTGCTTCTGTGGAAAGAGTTAACAGTGCTTTTAACAAATGGTTGTTGTTTTAGAATAGCAGGAGGTCTTGCAGGTTTTGCAGGTCACATCAACAGGAAAATGTCCAGGACATTTGGTTGAGGGTTAACCTCTGGATGGAGCATGCAGGGTTAGGGTTAGGACATGGTGTTTTTAAATTCCACTGTGGAAAGCACACAGTGATACCAACGGCAGTCCTTATCACCACAAGCTCCTGAACCTTGTTGTCTTTCCAAGTTGTCATCTATCTGCATGGATCCTCTTTTTTTTTTATCCCCTGATATTTGTATTCTTCCATTTTCAGTGACTGCTGCGTGTTAAATAACATCATCACGCTCACTTGCTCATTCTAACATGTGATGGACACTTTACTCAGGGACTGGCAGGAAAAGCTCGAGAAAATGTCTGGAGCTAATGACCCCGGACATTTGCATTCTGACACAAAGCACCTTTCAGAAAAATGTTTGTATATCACTGCATTTCTGAAGCTTTAGACTCAAGATTCAACTAATTATAAATCAGTGGTCAAAGGTCGAAGTCGCTGTGACCTCTTTCACATGTTTTTGGCCCCGACTACAGGAGACTTATCCTAATTAATGAAAAAAGAAATCCCCAAAATGTTTAATAGGATAAAAGCTGAAGTGATGTCATCTTAAGGTCAGAGGTCAACTTCACTGTGATGAAGTGCAAACACACTTTACACCTCTTGTTAAATCCCTTCAATCTTCACCACATGTATTTTCTCCAATCTGGACCGATGTGGAACCTGCCACTTGATGCTTTGGCAGAGACGAACAACCATGAGGAGCTGATTCCAGTTTTGTACTGAATATCATTGACCCTGGGCTTTGGTGTAATTCTACGGCTAAATCTAATGCAAATGCAGGAGAATTGCTGGATTTCCACGGTCTGCAGACGTCACTCAGTTAGATTTATGGGATTCCATTCTCATGCACGCTGACAGCACTTTGCCGAATTTCAAGAGGAATATCCATGCTACGCCTAATCACCAGCAATACCTCTCAAGTCTTTCCCTAAAGTGTAATGGCTGAGGTCACAGCAAGCTGTTTCTAATTTGACACTGTATAAAAATGTTCTTGGAAGAATTTGCCTGCAGCCCTTTTACATCACGCCTTGTGAAATGTGAGGTCTTCTTCACAGATTCAAACTGTTTCAAAGCCACAAGACGTGCCCTGTGTCGTGTGATAACAATTAGAAACTGTACTTCACAGCGATGGACTTTGATTCTGCCTACATGTGAGCTCCGTGGAGTGCGAGTGTCTGTTAACAAGATGTCTCAGAAGTGTCTTGATCGTTCCTGACAGTAATTTATAGACAAAGCAAGTGAAGATGTGATGATCTTGTGCCAGCGCTCTGCTCAGCTCTGATTAGAGATGAAGACCTTCCTTGGCTGCTCACTTCAAACAAAGCTGTTCGTATCTTTGTCTGCACCAGGTGTGGTGAGAAGTTATCTTCCTCTCAGACATCAGAACGCTGAAATATGGGAAAAAAACGTCTGGACTGATGAAAGAAGGTTTTCCTTCATGCACACACACTTGGTTTAGTGGTTTGACAGCAGTGTGTGACAGGCTCTAGTACGTAAAAGCCACTTCACAGCACCTGGTCCATTGTTTCAATCTACTCAATGTTTTACAAAAGGAGAAGTCGTCGACACCAGAGGTTGTCCTGAATTCCTTATTTGTCTTTCGGAAACTGATTGTTGTTTTTAGCTCTGTCTATGAAGAGAAGTTAAACAATGTGTCTTTGAATATTGAAAATAAATGTAACGTCCAGCCTCTGCATCTGCACCCCCCCTCACCTGAATCCGGTGGAGGAGTTGTCTCTACTTCTAACCCAATTCTGTGGAGATGGAGATTCTTAGGACATGTCTGAAAATGGCTTTAATGAAGCCTTTAAAAAGTTTAAGGTGTGGTCGTGATAAAAAAAAAGATTATGCAGCAAAGTACAGTAAACACAAACATAAAAATTAATGATCTGCTCCCACACAATGAATTTAAAGAATGCTTGAATGTGTGTGTGTGTGTGGGGGGGGTCGCTAGGCGAGTCGAGCTGGCTCACTGCATCGTCACAGCATCTCTCTCGCCACAGAATGATGTGGGTGCAGAGCAGCTGCCAGAAATGGTCAGAATATGAAATGCAGAGCTTAGTCAGATAAATATTCCCATTCCCGTATTCCCGTCTGTTTTCACTGTGCGGGATGTGAGATGCTTTAAGAGCTTCGTTTCTTGGTTTGCAGAAACACTAACCGGTCGGCCGCTACGCCTCGATGCACTCGGTTCCAGAGCAGCAGGCAGTTATTGTTGGCTCCCGTGCGCTGCTCTGTCGATAAGCGTCTTATTTTTGAATTAATTGAAACATGTCTGCTACCAGAAACTAAAACATTTTCTCTTTTTTCCCTGCTTCTTTCATCTGCAGCCACCAAGACTACGACTTCATCTCAGGTACACGTATGCGGAAGATGGCTCGCGAGGGAGAGAATCCCCCAGATGGCTTCATGGCGCCGAAGGCCTGGGCCGTGTTGAAAGAGTACTACAAGTCCCTGGAGAAGGCTTAGAGGTCGAGTGTGTGAGGAAGCCACACGGGAACACGGTGGTTTCTACTGATGTTTACAACGAGCGACGTGCGGACCACTCAGCTTCTATCAAACACCACGCTCCGGCTCCTGTCTGTGACCTTTGTCTGTCAGTCAGTTGTTTTTAGTCTTAACCCTGTTTGTGTTTTTAACTGTACCGTACTTCATTTAACCAAACCGAACAAAAAAATAGACGTCTTCATAGCAGATGTTTGTGTTTCTCACTAACTTTATGACTGTATATTCTGTTGACTGGTTGCAAAAATGTTGTTTTAAAGAAGATTTTTACAGATGGAGACTTGTATTGGCCCGTGTGGAAAGCGCTGTTGATCAGTGCCGAATGAATGTTACGTATTCTGGATTCGAACCGTTACTGCACTTGCTAGAGTTTGCGTTACTCACGACTGAACCACAAATGGCTTCGTACTGTGTGTTTGTGAGTGGAAGAGGCAAGTTGCTCCAAATGTGGCGTACACGAGTATTTGATGTAAGAGTTGAGTGCCTTGGTCTTCAGAAAGTGAATTCACATGTTGTCTTGTTTGAATGAGGACACACACACACACATCCACCTGCTTTTTGTCCCACCTGTTGCTAGACTGAACATGTCAACCAGATCAAGAGATGGTCTGCAACACAGATCAGCATTAAAGATGATTTTATTGAGATACAAAAACCCTAACCTTCCCAAACTTCTTAGATAATGTCTAACATTTCTTTTTTCGTATTTATTCTCTTTACATTTAAAGTTCTGCTCTTTTTAACTGTGTTGTGCATGTAGTCTGAGCTTTGAGCTTCTCTCTCAACAGTTTTCATCTTTTGTTATGTTTTCATCATGTTTATTTTTTTTCCCTCATGAGTTTCTAATATTTTCCATGTGGTAATTCATTTTTAACAGTCCGCCAGTATAATCAGATGGTTGATGGTTACCATCGAGGGATCAGATTTGTAATCTTCCTTATCCAATAAACCATTTTTTTTAGCAGAAAAGAACAAATTGTTTTCGTTTGCTTTCCTCTCATCTTTGGTTGTGTTTATCTTTTTTGTTGTGTTTTGCTTTAGACCAAAGACTTTTTAAACATCTAACACACTCTCAAAGAATCCCATTTCATTTTTAAAGCATTGAATTTCATGCATTCTAGAAACTAGACCTCGGTTGATGAGCTGTCGTGGACTTTCAGCCGCCTGTGATCTCACCGTGACACGGTTCAGATTCTGACAACTCGATAGCTCTGAATCTCTTCACGTCTTTGTGACCCTCTTCTCTGTCATCTACGTGAGCAGCGCACTCTTGAAAATAAAATGCGTATACGGGCCCTGCCTGTTGGAACTCCTTTGACCCCCCCCCAGTTGGTCAATCAGCTGTATATTGAATGCGACAGACCCTCTGGTGACCCCAATCAGATGCAGACACACTCGCACACTGTATACAAAGAGCTGCAGCTGGGCCCCAGATGCAGCGCGAGTGGAAGGTGGACGGGTTAAAACCAGGCTCAGTCAGAAACACCCTGGGTACCTTATCTAATCCAGCTCCAAGATATAATGAACAGACCTGCCAGCAGCGATTTTTTTCAATCTTTTTGCCAGATCTTGTTCAATCTCAAACGGTAATCAAGCTGTGATCTCAGCGCGGCTTCAAAAGAAGAGCTGTTGTTTTTTTTCTCGAGCAGAAAAAAGGATCAAATGATTTTTTGGAAATGTTACCTTATGATTCCTGATGTTATCTCACTTGTAGCACGCTCAGTGTGTTCGTTCTGGATCCTTTCTGTCCGCTTGCTGGGGCCCATTCATCAGATGCTGCTATGTAACCTTTCTTTCCTCTGAGGCTGTGTCAGACTTCTGGAGAATAACGCAGAAGGTGTCGGAGGAGTCGGTCTTGTTCTGACTACTGTTTACATGACTCACCTGCGCCGCCTCGTTTCTCTTCGCGTTGCTTATAACATCCATCGAAGGTGGTGAAACTGAATGATGCTTCAGCTGCGAGTGTGAAGCCGTTTTCAGACATGAACCTCTGGAGGAGATTACTTGTTTTTACAGCACATCTGCACCGGCTTCAGTCCTCATCACCAAAACATCCCTTGACATCTTCATCAGTCTTTTACGTTTGTGGCACTGCTTTTATTATCTGGAGATACTGGTTTTCTTTGAGTTTTTTTACATGTTTCACGTGTTTTAACGTCAACACTTGCTTGCGATTATTCCTGCTGTCTCACTTTTTTAGCGCACACACATGCAGCTCCTCCACAGAGAGTTCGGAGGATCTCTGCAGTTCAGTCCACGTCTGGAAGCAGCTTCTGAGGCCAGAGTTTACAATGTACAACCAGAGAGAATCAAAGCAATGGAATGTTATTTAGTTATCTGGATCTTATATTAGGAAATAAACATAACTCATGATAAATAAACAATAAGTTCTATCATTGCACTTGAACATAGATGGGAGGTTTTCCCTAGCTCACGTCCTCATAACCAGGTTTGACCCTTCTTTTTCAAAAGCACCAGGTGAACATATGTTTAAAATACTGTTATATAAAATACTACAAAGTTCTTGTAATCTCATAGAAAGAATTTGATGTATAACAGTTTAATTTATACCATAGTTGTGTAGTCGTGAAATAAATACAATAATTTTAATCACAAAGTACAAAGTATAAACATGGAGAGTAAAATGAAAGAATATTTCCAGTGATTGATTTTAATCTTTTGAATTTGAATAACATTTTAATGCCTCTTTTTATTTATTTATTTTGGCATTGAATGAACCAGTGAACTATACAATCTCCCAGTTTATTTATCACAAAAACCACACACAAATAGTTCAATCATCATCCCTGTAATTATTCAGAAATTAAATATTTCTGTGCAGCAAATTACCAAATAATGATTTATTGAACAGTTTTTCCAGTCCTATAGAAGATACAATACAACAGAATGATCATAAACAAATGAAGCATACCAACATAAATAGGAAATGTCAAATATATATATTTACGAATAAAGTGATGATGTATTGAAGTATTAATTGCATAAAACACCATTAGTAAGAGACAGAATTAAAAAGTTGTCGCTTTGTAAAGAGTCATTTTGTCTGAATTCCACCAGTGAGGCCTTTGCTCGTATATTGTCGCACATGCAGTGACATCATCGGCGTCTCGTCCCATATCGCCAAACGTCTCTGCTCCAACGTGGACTCCAGCTGCATTTATCTCCAATTTCCTTCCATCTGGTTTGAGTTGTTTTCAAAGCCAGTCGTGATAAAAACAGGCTTTACTTTGCAAAATGCAACACAGGACAAAGTGATACAGGACATGGTTGATATTCAAGGGAGGCTGTGATCCCCGGCGACGGCTCCGAGGTGCAGGGCACAGCCTGTGCTCGCCGGCAGTCATGTCTCCATGTGATCATCCTCCTCATGTCTGAAGAGCCGTCTCGCCCATTCTTTCATAACATCCAGGAAGAAGTGCGCTGTGTTCTCAGGCGGCTCCGACACATGGTCCACACACTGTATTCTGAGGTTGATTGCAAATGGATGTTTTGGCCCTAACATCTCTCTCTGAGTATTTTAGCTCTGAAAGATTAGGATATATCTGCTGAATAATGCAACATTTAGATGTGGTCAGACAAATGCTAATGCAAATCAGGAAACTTCAGTTGAGGATTCTTTTGTCTTTAACTTATACAGTGTGTGGTCTGTATTTGTAATTTGGCGACATTTAACTCTGGATTAAATAACACACTTACCGACGGTATGGAGATATTTAATGGTTTTAATTACATTTTAAAGGTCGTTTATCATCGACTAAAGCTGCAGCGGTCGTGCAGTCGACTGTTCACAGAGGAACACACAAGAAAATGTGTGTCAGACACTTGATAAGTTCTTTGATGTTCACGCACAGTACATGATAGTAGCAACATAATATCTACAAATCATTACTCACACCGCTGTCACATATGTTCTTCTTCTTCCTCACGCGTGCCATTAAAGTAGGATTCAGATGACACCCGTTACTACATGAGATGCTTTATTATTCTCCTGTCAGTGCATCGTGTTCCTGAGGCTCGACAGCCTCAGGAACATTATCTCAAGAGCTCCAGGCTCAATAGGAAGAGATCATACAGAGGGAGGGAGATCATGCATCAAACGAGGATTCGTGAGCACATCAAAGGGAAGCATCTGTTTCACAACCTTGGAGGGGAAGGGTTCCAGGCTCTCGTACAGCAGATGCAGCGTCAGGCTGTCGGCCCACCTCGTCCTCCACAGCTTCCACCTCCTCTGTGAGCGTCCCACCTCCAGGAGCCGAGAAAGAGGAAACAGAATATCTGTACCTGTCTCTAAAGCAGAGGAACGATGGTCATGGAGAAGGACAACAGGGAGCTAGAGAGGCCATGAGGTCATATTTTTTTAATTTAATGTGTGTCTGATCTGCAGAGACTCCAGAACTGAGGTGATGTGAATAATGATCATGAACCAGAAATCATATAATCATGTAAATCACGAGGGGGTCTAAAACTGAACCTTGAGGAATTCCGCAAGTCAATTATGTGACAGTATGTTGCGGCAATGAATTATATAATCTAAAAAGTGGTGGGTCCATATTTTCAGAACTTGACATTTAAAGTTGGCATGACCCCAAAAAAACTTCACCCACAGTGAAAAACAGCCAAGTTTCGTCAACTTTTACAGTGTGTGAACGCATCATTTAAATCACATAAACACAGCTACTCAAATTAAAGATGACTAAATAACCCTCTCTTAAAATATATGTCATTACAGTCCAGAGTGTTCATTCCAGCCGCTGTGAGGAACTGCAGACGCTCGGATACACATTCCCGCGCAGTCACACGTTGGTTCATGGCTGATTTAAAGCAGATTGACTCTGCAGACTTTGTGATAACCCAGCGATCAATAATCTTTACAAGAGACTCTGTGAAGTGAAGCGTTTCCTCGTTTAAGTATCCAGACATTTCCGTTTGTGTCCCACATTTATTACAATCAAGGTTTTGCCTCTTGACAGTGTCACAAACTGTCATCCCAGTTATGCTGGTTACTGTCTTCAAGACACAGAGAGTTTTAATCTGAACAAACTTTGGACCGGCCTGATCCAGATGAGTTCTGGAGTAACTTTCTCTTTTTGGTGGTTTTTGGATGTATTTCAAATTGTATTGTTTGGGTTTATTGAACGTGGACAGTTTATATCCGTCAGCATCTGTCTGCTATGTATTTGAAATTGTTTCTCTACAATGCATGTGTTCAGGTGCACAGCACTTCTGGTAAGAAATACCTTTCTCGGCAGATAGTTGGGATTTTTATTATTTTTGTATCTTTTTTATCAGTTTGAGAAGAACGAGGACAGGACAATTCTATTTGTCAGCACTTCACCTGACATCCTATTGGTTGGGGAGTTTGAACCGTTTTGTGAGACAAAAGAATCCAAGCGCAGAAGAAAAAAATCAGAGAGCAGACATTGAAGCATGGACATTAAGAGAAAAGCTGAAGCTGGAGTGCAAGAAATCTGTCCAAGCAACATATTATCTGAGTGCAAGCACACAATTTGAGCACAAGCAGAGCAAAAAACACTATTTGTTATTTGTTTGCAAGTGCAGGGATTTCCGTGACAAAATCTGAATGTGAAATCAATGAGTCCTGCTGTCAAACTGAAAGCTCCTTGAATAGAGAGAGATTGAGATCTGGGACATAAGTGGAGGATGACTTGATTTGAGATGCTCGAGGTCCAACTTGGCAGCGGAGGCTAAAGGTTTCACAGATATTATACCTTTGAATAACCAGTGCAGCGAGAAAGGAGATCTGCAGTGTGAGAAATCCATCGAGTCTAAAATGTCCTAAAGTGCCTTGAGTTTGGATATTCAAGATATTCAAAATGGAAATAAAGGTGCAATGAGACAAACAATATAAGATCAAATCTGTACTTCACTAAATATGCTACCTCCAAATTTGTGAGCCCTCATGAAATGCGTTTTCTGTGTTTCTATATTTGGTCGCCCGTTGTTGTGTTGCATGTGTGTTGTCAGGCTGGTGAAGATGTTTTGTCTGTTTGCACATGTCTTTTACAAAACATCCTTTTCCCATATAAAGCACATGGGCAAATAATGGGTAAAACAGTATAAAGAGCATTTAATTACAATGTTGAGAGGATGATGATTCATGTGGGCGATAGGAGCCTTAAAATAAACGCCTTATTTTGGAGCAGGAGAGATCAAATTCTTGAGGCACAGTTGTTTGTTCTGAAAATAAGTGAGATGAGAGTACAGAGGGGAAAAAGAAGCAGGAGCAGCTGACCACTTGAAACACAATGCACAGTGTCAAATAAACAGTGTTTCAGTGTCGCTGAGTTGAAGTGCCGCCTCTTGATCTGTGAGGCGGCACTTCTTGATTGTAACGGCTTTAATTCTAATTTCAGAGGCTTTTTCCAAAGGGTTTGTGAACAAATCAAATCATTTTTATTTGCTGAATAAAACCATTGTTAGAGGATCAATCGACGCTATGAAAACAACAGAGATTTTATCCTCGAGGCCTTGGGGCAATGAACTTTGAATAAACGAACAGAAAGAGGCTCAAGGCCAAGCAGCACGGAAAGGTCACTATTCAAGCTGTGGAGTTCTTCATATCAAGTTGGATATCCAACTGTGTGCCGCATAATGAGCCAATTCATTTGGGCACCTCTTTATTAACCTACTTTGTGAGTGAGGGATGAACAAATGACTTCCGGCAGAGCCCAATGTCAAGGATCTCTTTGTGCCGAGTCAGCTGACCCGCCACACATCACATCACATCGCACTGGGCTGATCTGGAAGACAGTGAAAGTCCCTCACTCTCTCATTCACTCTGTATGTTTGTGTGTCGCTGTGGGCAGAAGTAGCTTCCACCCCGACCTTAACTGTGTTGACTTCTACCATCTCACAGTTATAGCAGGAAACAGTATCTCCGAGGATCGACACCGGTCAAACTAGAAGGAAATTCAGAGAGCACACCTCCATCCGTCCCTCTATGGTGCCACATTTAAATTCACTAAATTATTTGGAGCTGCACCAAATTGCACACACTCAAAGACATCAGCCCCATTCACATGCAGTATTATTTTCAGCAATATCCATGAGTTATTCTTTCAAATGTTAGAGAAGGTGCCACGTCCTAAATGTGATGCAGAAAAACACAACAAGGACTATTTACTGTTACAGCAGCACATCATCATCATCATCATCATCATCATCATCATCATCATCATCATCATCATCATCATCATCATCATCATCATCATCATCATCATCATCATCATCATCATCAATAGATAGATAAATAGATAGAATAATAAGATCAGTACCACATAGTTTCTACTACTCTATATTTTCCATGGCAACCGGTTTCCACAGCCGAGGATCCATATGCTGTTGACCGCTCTCTGATTCTGTGGATCATGAGTCACGTGCGGCAGTTCACTCTGAGTTCATCAGTCCAACTCCTACGTGAAGACATGATGAGAACCTGTGATAGACTTCCAGCCGCTGCTGCTCACAAACAAGTGTGGTGCTGCGGTTTCAGCCTCTCCCTGGCACACCTCGCTCAGGCCCTCTCCAGTTCCCCCGTGTCATCAGATGCACTGCTATCCGATGCCACCATTCTATTTGTCCTGGACATTGTTCTAGCTTTGATCAGTAATTACTCTGGGACTTATCCTTCCCTCTGGAAACAATGCGTGGAACAGGAGAAGCCGGCGCGTACACAAGCACCGACAGAGTCCGACCGTATGTGGGAGCGCCGGCTAAACGCTTGATTGAACGCAGCATGTTTTTCATCCACGTGCCAGCTCAGCTACCAGTTGTGCAGCCACTTAGCCACTGAGTCCGGATGTGCTAATGAAACCGAACCAGATCTGTGTCTGCCTCTGCCTGCGCCCTCGTTTCCCTTTTATCCCCGTGTCTCTGAGCACAAATAAATAAATGAGCAGAACCTGAGACGTGACTACAGGGAATCGTTCTTCGTGGACTCTGGAAAACAGCAGCAATCAGGACTAACAACAGGCTGTGGGACTCTCTCTGGTCCCTGGATGGTAAAAGGGGCCACACATTTAAACCCACTCCTGCCGCACGGCCTCTCATCACCTACTTCACGCAGTGGCAGAAACTTGGACTATGGGCAGAAAAGGTCTCTGGTTCGTCTCTGGTTCGGCTCCACGGAGAAACAACAAAAAGACGAATCTGGATTGATCTGTCCAAAAATCCAAGAGGATTCTCCTTACCCTGTCTAGTGCCCCGGAGCAAGGCACCTTACTCCCCCAACATCTGCTCCCTGGGCGCCGTACATGGCTGCCCACTGCTCTGTGTGTCCTGCACCAGATGGGTTAAAAGCAGAGGTTAAATTTCCCTCCTTGCATGAGTGAGCTTGTGCATGTCTGTGCGTGTGTTTGGGACAAATAAATGTATCTTAATCGTATCTTAAATGCCGTCTTTTTTAGCCGGCCCCCCCCTCTCAACAGGAAACAAACTTGTTACACTGCTGTGTGTGAAAAATCTTTATAAATAGAATTCCTGTAACATTACACCAGAACTTCCCGGAACTCTGAGAATGAACCGCCAGGCTGCTGGTGTGGAACCTCAGTGTGGTTATCCAAAAATATGATGAGAGAAATTCCAAAAATGTCCTGTTTCCCACCAGCGCTCAGCACAATCACACCTCCGGAGCTGATGAGTGATGTCGTCCTGCTGATCAGAAAACACTTCTACGTGTCAGATTAAAGGCCACGGACGTGTTTTCTCAATATATTTGCATGACTTGTTGACCTTTGTTGAAGGACATGTGCATTCTTTCTAACATCAGTTGACGAAAACAAATCAAGAAACCATTTAGTAGCTGTTGTGGACTGTGGCCATATCACATGGTTATAATTAGGAGGCTTCTCACTCCAAGGTCACTGGAAATAGGTTTGTCTGCTGCTGCTTCCAAAGTCAGGAATATATCATCTGCCTGGGCTCGCTAGTCCAAGTGGATGTGCCGTCCTGAGGTGCAGCAGGGTCGTTCAGTGACGTGTCAGCTGATGCTCAGATGAGGTGAACTATATGAAACAAAGAACAAGCACGTACATCCGCCAAGGCTGAACAATGCCCTGATGAATTCACTAGATCCAGATGTTTATTTGGATCCGCCCCAAATGGCACACACTCATAAATAATATGAATAAATAATAATGCAATCCGTTTTCATTACGAACGATTAATTATTCTCTAGGAAAACTGTGAAAATGAAAAAAAAACGCTGCTCGCTATGTTAAAGGAATCACTGGGTCTGGGAATTCCTGAGGCCAAATTTAAATGTGTTCTGTTTTGGCACACGTCCCATCGTTTTACCAAATGTTGAGGAAATCCTTTTCGTAGTTTAATGTTATTCTGCTGAAAAAATAAACAAACAAACAAACAAACCAACAAACAGACAGACAAACAAACAAAGAGACCAGCGTGAAAATGTCACCTTTACTTTGGCCGAGGTAATACCTGGCAAATTTAGTGCAGCATTTAGTGCTTTTATCACAGGGCACACACACACACACACACACACACACACACACACACACACGCACACACACACACACACACACACACACACACACACACACACACACACACACTCACACATGGCAACTTTCGGCCATTCCGACGATTTCACATGTGGTGCTGGGGACTGATTCACAAACCCTGTGACTAGAGGATGATAATTTTTTCAAAAAAGTTGGTAGTGACTTTTATCAAACACTTTTTAAGGATTCTTACCCTGACAAAAAGAGAGTGGAGTATCCCATTTACGCTTCACACAAAAATACCATGCTGCACTTCATCAATGCTCTGGATCAATGATTAAATGGAATTGGGATTTTGTGTTTCCTGCTGAGAGCTCAAGATTCTTTCCCACATATGTCACATTCTGTTACAACAATCTGACACACACACGTCGATCAGATGTAAAAAACACGACTGGAATTCAACCATTGCTTCCAGGATTTGAGCCAAAATTCAGGATTGCTATATATGCAGGAATTTAAAATCACATTCCAAAGTGTTTAGTGTGTATTCGTCTCTACAGAGCGAGTTTTGGACTAATGGAGTATCCTATAAAAGTTAATGGGATGTCTAACCCGGTCCAAGAAGAGTTGTTCGAAATGAAACAACTGGGGACAGAGAAACTCTTTGCCTGGTTCTCGGCCTCGGCTTCACTTTGAGTTGCGTAACACTGAGGCTCAGTTGATCTCCACAACACTTGTTGTTGGAAAACATCGTCAGCACAGAGTGAGGGAAACAGACCCTGACCAACAGTATCAAATGTGTGTCCTGAGGGAGTTCATTACTTTATGATGTGGTATGTTCAGATGGCAGTGTGTAATGATCCCTCTCAGCTGGGGTTGTTCACCACTGTCCTCAACATTAGCACTCTTGACGTTTCCAATGCCGCCAGTAAAAGTTCTGTCTTCGCCTGTTACCACACGAGAAACAAGAACATTCAATTTTAGTATCGCCGAAGTAATTGCAACTATGCCAACATAACAGAACCTGTCACACCATCTGGAAACCAACAACAAGCTGTTATATAATTCTGTAGTTAAAATAATGTCTGGTTGTGTTCACTTTCATCGGAGAAGTGAAATATGAATATATTATGATACATAATATTATATCTTGTCAGTGACCTGTTAAGGTACTCATACTACAAATACTTCAAATTGTAACATGTTTATTTATTGTTGCACACAATTCCTTACAGATCAATGAAATAAAATGTAACTACAATCAACCAGTGAAGTTCCAAGGTCCAGTCAAGTGGTACCAAATTGCTCATAAATTGCTGTCAGACCAGTACTGAACTGAAATTCTCCTGAGACTTTCTGGAGGGGCTGTTCGTCAGAACGCAAACGACCGAATCAGTTCTTCCACAGTGGAATACATGTGAATACGTCTGACAATCTCCTGCTCATTGTTCACGTGTTAAAGGCAAAATCCGGAGAAGGTCCAAACATTTTACGTAATCCCTGCCGGCCTCTAAAAAATACAGTTATAGGCTGATTCTCATCTCATTTTCCTCTTTCTGTGAACTATCCCTTCAATGTGTGATGTCTGAGGATCACAATAACAGGTTGAATTTTTCCATATTCGCTGTGGTGTCTGAAAATCAAACGAAGCCTGTTTCATTAAACTGTCTCAAATTCACATCAAGGTGAAGCTAATACCTGTTGTCTACTGTTTAAAGTCAAGCGTTTATTCAGTTCTCAGTGGTTTTCTCTGAGTTTCACGCCCGCGGCTCACTTTGCTCCTTCAGTGCCACAGCCTGAACCTCAACATTATAATACGATCCTGCATTAGCCCGGGGATAAGGACCTCCAGTAGACGAACACCCGGCTTGCTGGTATACTTATACCGTGAATACACATGAGCGGTAATATCATACAGAGGGTAAACAGATTTTTTTTTTTAATTTGTTGGGAAGCTTTGATTCTTTCGCAGGAACCCGTTTTGTTTACGACTGCAGTAACTCATTCAAAATGCCTCTTGTTTTGCCACCACGGTTTTCAGTACACGTGCATTCGGCCGTTTTCTAGCACACGTCTGACTGAGTGCTGTTCAGTCTTGCCCCAGATTCAACTTCACAAATGCAGGTGAAGCCTCATGATATTGTATCTGGGTAATGAGGGGGTTTGACTGTAACAGAGAGTGTTCATGACATTCGCTGCATGAGTCACTGAGAGAAACACAATGAACGTACAGTGTGGAAAATCCGGTCCAGAGCATCTGAATATTATCTATTTTTATTTACGAAAAATGTAATTGAAAATGCTCAAATAAAACAGAAAAATACCATATAACTGTTCGCATGAATGTTGGACAACTTAACAGTTCACAAAAAACTCCCCCTGGTGGCTGGCTGCAGTACTGGTCATATTATATGAGGATGTAGGTGGTGGACAGCTCCATCCATCCATCCATCCTTCAATCCATCCATCCATCCATCCATCCATCCATCCATCCATCCATCCATCCATCCATCCATCCATCCATCCATCCATCCATCCATCCATCCATCCATCCATCCATCCATCCATCCATCCATCCATCCATCCATCCATCCATCCATCCATCCATCCCATATCTCACTAACCCATCCACCCATCCATTCATTGGAGTGGAACCCGATCAGGCGGAGTTCCAGGCCTTTTTTTCTTAAAGTTTCTCTACTATTATGAGATTATAACAAATTTTCCAGGGAATAATTATCTTCAGTGTCAGTCTGGCATAAAAAGGTTATGACCTTTATTTAAATATATATTTGATTAAACTGGCAATTGTTTCTTTAATTAAGTAATTATTCCTTAAATGCTATGGAAAAAACACCCAAATCGTTGCTTTATCCCATCATTTTAAAACAAAGAATTCATATAAATCTAGAATCCCAATTTGGAAGGGGTAAAGAAGTCAATCATCAATCATTTAATCAATTAATCACCTATTTATTCCAGATAATGTATCTGCTTGTTTGATAGCCTTACTGAAGATCTATTCAAGTAGGTGGCACGGATTTCTGTCGGTTCCACAAAAGAAAAACATGAACTGTTGAAGCACAGGTATCAGTGCAGCCACCGATACCAGGATGTTAAAACTCACAGGCTCATGGGTTGACCTCTGTGTAACATCCTCAGCTCAACACTGACACATCATCTCCTGTAGTAATTACTGCCGTCACACAGGCACAGGTACATATGAGGCTTATAATCTGCTGTGTCTTTTCAGTTTACATGAAAAACAAAGGACTGGTGCCGCTCAGTGGTTTAGTTTAATTTACATTTTACACGTTCCAATTCACCAGTAAGAAATAATAATCACTTTTTTATTAATTCTACAAAATGTTTTAACCTGAATTCTCCTCTTCATCCAAGCCCCTTTTTTTTGCACCAGAGGGTTTAAAGGAAAAGTGAAGGTTTTAAATTTCACTTGGCACTGAGCTATTATGTTATTTAAAAATATTCTGGGAAGGCTTGTCGTGCGCACATGCGAGCGAGGGGACATTTTGTTCCTTGCCGTAGCCTGAGGAGTGGCTCCTCTCTTTGCGCTGTGGTTCTTTCCACTGACCACAGACACTTTTTTTTTTTTCACTTCCTGAAGGCAGAAATCCTACCAGCGTCCAGGGCATCTGCATGTCTGCATCTAGGGAGCAAAACATGCCCAATGTGCTTCACATCTGCCCCCCAACAACCCCCCCCGGGGAGGCGGTGGTTCAACATGCCTCTCAGAAATTCCCAGGACCCCTGTAGCCTTCTCAGGTGCTGTCAAAAACCACCATGTTGAATATGTTTCTCTGCCACATGTAGAGCCAAACGGAAATTTCACCTAATATTGCTGGAGAAGACACGAGTGCCTTCACGACATTCTGTCTGAAAATTAAAATTAGAATTAGCGCTCTCTGGCTAGGTTGAGTTGCTCTCACTGCCAACCCAAAGGTTGCTTTTTAATTTGGTTCGACTAGAGCCTTTCTAACGTCTTTGGAGAAAGTCGGGGTAAATCATCAGCCTCTTCAAGTAGTAGACCTCCACGAAGTCTAACATCTGCTATGTAAATATTCTTGCCCCACACGGCTTCGCCTCACATCACTCATCAAGTTGTGGTGTCGTCTCTCGCACACACAGAAGCTGCCTCATATCATTTTAACCACCAGGGCATCACTGCAGCATCATCTCCGCATAATATCACATTTTTGTCGAGGTCAGGCATCATGTCTTGTACACTTTATTGCTTTTCTACGTGAGAGCAGCTTAACACCTGGCATCTATTAGAGCGAACACACACACACACACAGACACACACAGACACACACACAGAATCAAAGAGTTTTCAGAGTCATAGTTGTCTTTGTTTTTCCGACTGCACGTTGATGTTGGAAAGCAAGTCATCGGCCCTTTCATCTTTTATCTGAGGTTTTAATTTTTTTCACAAGACCTTTTTGTCAGAGACACGTTGTTTGGAACCAGTAGCGCTGCTGGAAGCAACAAGTGCTGTGGCTTTGACTTTCAGAAGTGAAAACAGAAACCCCAGTGCACTCACTCACAGTCAATGTGAACGCAAAGAGATGTTCCTGCATGTTTCAGTAGGTGTTAGAGAAAATGTGGCTCAGTGCATCTGTAGGACCTTAAGTAGGAGAAGCTTTAGAGACTGGAAAGATGATAATGTTTAATGTTTATGTGCCGTCCTGTCCCTGACGTTGGGATAAGATGCACTGTAAAACAAAACTTAAAATTACTCACCTAAGCTGAACATTTAACGGAATTTTAAACTTTAGACAAGGTATTTGTATACAATTTTAGCTTGAATACCTATCATAAGGTGGGAAAACACATAACTCAGCACCAGACTACTCCCCATTTTAAGTTTGGCCAAGTTTAGGGGGGGGTCCACCAGCAGTTTTGCAGGGTTACTTTTTTTTAAAAATGCGCTCTATACAGCACAATCAGCAGAGGTTTAATCTTCACGTCTCTCATTTTCCTCTAATGTGAAATATGACATCCTTAAGGTGAGTGTAGGTTAATTTGTGGAGGCTCGATGACTTCATCAGAAAAAATATGTGAACCTCACATGTAATGAATCCATCTAAAATCTATACAGCTTAAAGAGCTGACATGTTTTAGGTTAGAATATTTAATTTTTAGGTGCCGTCCTCTCCCTGGCCTTGGGATGAGCTGCTATGTGAAAATAAAAACGTGAAATTGCTCACCTTTATGATTTTTAAATAAACTGAAAAGTCGTGGTACATGTCGCAGATATTAAGACCTGTGGCTCAGGAGGTAGGGCGGGTTGTCCACCAGAACAAGAGTCGTGGTTGTTCGATCTCTCGCTCCTTCAGTTTGAACGCTGTATGAAAGCTCTGTGAATTATGTATAGAAAAACAAATGGAAATTAGTGTAAGTGGGTGAATGTAACTTGTAGTGACTAGAAAGAGTGTAAAATGTAGTAAAATTAGATTTTCTATTTTTACAGTGCATGTGCTGTAAGACTGTCTTCATTCTCATGATATTAACAATCCGACTCCTTGAGACCTTTGTGTCTGCTCCCTCCAATGTGCTAAAATACCTAAATGTCCTTATTGACCTTCAAGCTTTTGGCTGTGGCTGCCTTCATGTGAGCTGCACCAAGAACATTGTCCGTCAACACATCTGTGTTTTAATAAACTCATATTATTCAAAGCTTTCCGATATGATCCGTGTTGTCACCACTGTGAAAGCCAAAAAGAATTTCCACAGTTCTTATCAAACGTTTTTTTATTCATCATCAATATACCGCCTACCTTTTAGCTTTGGTTCCACTGATAAGGACAAAGAAACAAAACACAAAATATCTGTTCTCAGAAAAGAACTGTCGAAGGAAAAGTATAAGCACGAGCCTGGTATCGGCACACAGCATGTTTTTGTGTGATTAAAAACAAGAGACTTTTTGTTGCATGTTTTCTAACAAGAAAATTCAAGAAAGCTAAGTGCAAGTTCAGTCGTACACATGACTCTTAGTTCTGTCCCCTTTTATAATGACCTTTCTAGTCCAACTGTAATACTTCACATTTATTTACCTATTTTCACACTTACATGGTGGGGAAAGAGTTAATGCTACGTTTGTGTGTTATCCCTGATTCATTCCTACTTTCACCAAATGGCAGAAGCTTGATTGTTTTTAGCTTTTATTTTGTTTTATTTTTTATCCTTTTCTTTTGCCGTCACTTTTAAATTATGTAATCTTTTGCCTGTTGTCTTTAATGCTTTGTTTTCTTGTTTTTATTTTTCCTCTTTTACTTAGTACTGACTGTTTTCAAAGGTGTTATACAAAAAAAGTAATTTGTTGTTATTATAGATTTAAAGTCTGTGCAAAATACATTGTCAGTTAATTTTAACTATCTATGACTTGCTGCTGCATTCGTTACCTCAACCAATTATAGGGTACGTTCTAAAGGAAGGATTCCCCTAGGATGAAAAGGGAATCATTCATGGATCTTGATGAAAAAAATCAGGCATATTGAGGGTCCTGATATCTATGAGTTTGTGGAATTTGATGCAGCGTCATTACATTAATGGGAACTATTGGGACTTGGTGATCAGCAGACCAGCTCAAGTTAACAATGATTCCTCATGATGTTAATTGAATGTGTTATCCAGCAGAAAAGCAACAATTTGCTGCAGAGAAACCAACTTGAAAAATTTGTAGAATCCGATTCCCATTTCTCTATTGGAGAATTTAAATTTTAAATTTATAATATGAGTGAAATATCGGAATCATATTGAAGCATGTCCCACTATTCAGGAAAGCCTGTAATTCCTCTACCTACCAGCAGCTGGTCACATGTGGGAAAGCCTGTGAATGAAAGATGGCCCATGTCCTGTTGGGTTATTGCAGCCACACACAGGTGAGTAGTTGATGGAGGATGAGCAGAGGGAAAAGATGCTTACGATGTACTGCAGCATGATGTGAGCACAAAGGAGCCAGTGATGGTAAGAGGAGAAGGTGCACCTCGCCTTATGGTCACAGTGATGAGATCATGTGCTGCCATGATGAGCCCTCAGCAAATCGAATGTGTGGCTTTCTTTTATCTGTTGTCTAGCAAATGTTTTGGAGCATTTACTCCTCAGTGATTGGCCGGTAACACAAAGCCGTCTTTGAAAGGTTTTCAGATTGTACTTATCAGTGTCAGTGCATACAAATTGCTTCAGTTTAAACTCTGCTGTAGAGAGATTGGAAACATACCACAGCACATCGTCCATCTTTGCTCTACGTCTAAAGTTTTCTTTCCTGCAAGACAGAGACAAAACAAATTCTTACCAGGTCAAACTTAACACCCGGAGACATCTGGGCCCATCACATCAAACCAATAAAAACACCATGGACCAGGACGGATGACAGAAATAAAAAACACCCAGACATTTGTTTTCTGGGTTGTTCTGTGATGTATGGATGTTTGACATGCCGCTCCAGTTAGGAAGGCGTTCGGATATTGTCCAGGGGGTAAAACATTGTGCCTGAGGTATACAGCTGAAGTCAGGAGGGTGAAAGGTTGTAACAAAATTAGAGGCCCAAGGCTGGAGGAGAAATTCCAGTGGGATTACTTTATTAAGAGAAGTGGGTGTTCACAGAGATAATAGTCCTTCAGGGGGCCCGTAATTCATAGCTACGCCATTGCAGCTCCATGCAACATGCCTGGAATCCCAGGGACCGCAGGTTCATCTCTTCTTGTCTCACCTGCACTGTTTGGTCACAACTAAAGTGGGAATAGTGAGTGTGAGGAGACATCTTCAATTTGATTATTTTGAGACATGTGGAGGGGAACAAAGTCTCATTGCATCCCCATTTCGTTCTACAGGATTATGAGCATGAGCCGTTCAGGACAGAATTATCCTTTATCGGTGTTTTTTAACAGATCTTTGAAACAATCACATCTTCGGGCTGCTTTCAGTTATGGGAAAAACAAGGCTTTTGGAAATCTATACAATGTCAGCTATGCAAATAGCGATGAAAGAAGCTGACATGCCTCAGTGATTTAGCACTTGCAGCCATAACAAGCGTGTGTCATTGAGACAGCAGGATGCTGTGGCCAGAGTGAATGTGTGTGAATGTGTGCAAAACTGTTTTCTTCGTTGAATGACTGGTTTGTTGGTGTTGACTGCGTGCTGGCACCGTTTTTCCATCTACGACCAAGATTCCTGGATTTCCAGAGATGATCTCTTTACGATGTGAGGGTCAGGGAGTTTGTGCTCTGACATAACAATATCTTCACACTTTTCCAAACCAGCAACATTCCAGCGCTGACCAACGCATCTGGATGAAAAGGGACTGAAAGGTTTGAAATGCAAAGGAGAAGTCGCAGATATTTGTGGTGCTGTGGTGAGTTTAAAATTATTTAGTAGTGTCGATGAGTATTTCCTCTCATGAGACCCTAGAGGTCCTTGACCTTATCAACATTCATCACACGAGAGGACAGTGACACAAACCTCACAGGAGCTGCTTCATAAAGCACCACACTGGAGTTTTTGTACGTTTTAGCACATATAAAAATATCTCATTCCTCGTGTATTTTTGACTCCATGCACAGCTGCAGTTTACAGATCTGACATTATATTATTATTATCAATATCACTACTGTTATAAATCGGTGCAGCTATCATTAATAACAACATAACATCTAAAAGTAGCACTATTGTTATTTCCACCGTAACAACCAGTCTTAAATAAAATGGCAGACGGCTGCCAAAGATTATCAACAAGTGTTTGTTCACTCAATTCAAATTTGAATGTCGGGGCTTATGGGAACTTGGGTGACACCACAGGAGCAGTTTGAAGAAGTGGTCCCAAGTCACTTCACTTGTATTGGATTTGGCTGCAAATCTTTTTCCCAGGAGGCTCTAATCCACGTCTGTTCTTACGGACAATGTCGAGTATAAATGATTGTCAATGTTACAGACAGATAATAACATAAATACATGGGCTAGATGTCTCCTCTGCTGAGACTTTGGCGGCCACACATATTGAAATATTGACAAATGAATTGCCACAGTATTACAAAAAAGCCACAGTCTGAATGTTTTTCTTAAGGTAAAGTAGCTGTTGCTGTATACACGCTTTTTGGTGGAGATTCTTCAATGTAGGGAGAGCTGCATTTGTTTGACTGCATAGTTGAAATATCAATTTCTTTTTTCAGAATTGCTTCCTCCTCTTTTTTGCCATTAAAAACAAACCAGGACTGTATTTTCAAATGTAGCCCAGAGTGCTTTACACAGTGAGAGGTCCCAAATGTGTCGGGATTAAAAAAAGATTAGAGGGAAAGACAGTGTTGGAAACCTACATTTGAAATATACGGAGACACCTCCGTGACTTTCCTGTGCATCGACATCACAGATTTGGGAACAATGGAGCATTGTGTGGCAGTCACTCTATCCAGAGCTACACAGTCACACTGATAGCGAGTGATCACAGAAAAATGATGTCACCACAGCTGCGTGCAGGGACAACAAAGAGGTGGGTTGAGGTCCAGTTAAAGCAGGGTCATCCCCCCCGGTGAGAGAGAGAGAGAGAGAGAGAGAGAGAGAGAGAGAGAGAGAGAGAGAGAGAGAGAGACATTGATTACATTGCATGGTTGGAGTTTCTCAGAAGTCATTGCTCAAAAGTATCAAATCTGCTTATGAATCTTCTGTCTCTATGAATTTTCTGAACAAATCTAAATATTTTGGTTCAGCTTTCATCCCCTCTAACTCACTCAAATTATAAATAAGTCAGTAACTCAAAAAAACATGTCAGCTCATCTGCTCCAGTCCGTAAATTAGCTCTCACTGTTCTTACAGCATCGTTTTCAGCTGAAGACGGAAACTGTCGTCAAACCTGCTGTGTTTCTGCCTCACAACCACCAAATGCCAGAAGGACACAGTTTGCAAATAATATTACAGTGGCAATGAAATGAACAAAGTAAACTGAAACACAAAGTTAGAAAAAGTTAGTGGATGCTACAGTTCAAGGTCGAAGTAACAACACGCTAAGGTCAGGTGTTCGTCGGTCTACAAACCAATCAATGTCCACTATAGGAAGACGCTGCCTAAATTACAATGTAAAACCAACAGCAAAAAAGGGCTTGAACTTTGGTTTGGATATTTATATATATATAGTTCACCCAAAAATGAAAATTCACTCATTGGCTACTCACCTGCTCCAGGCAGGAGGATTTCAGAGGATATTTAGTCTAAAAACATGGTGTAAATGACCCGGTCAATATCGAATGTGGGGTCTTCCGGACATTTGGATGAGCAGTGTGGAGGCATTTTATGTTTTTTTCTGTTGTTGTTTTAGGTTTGAAGAAGTGGTCACCATTTGCCTCAATTGTATAGGACTTAGCTGCAACACTGTTTACCCCTGAAACTCAAAAAGGGATTTGTGGACTCAAACACTTCACCCACTCCCCTATCTCCATAACTGTGAGTAGATAATGAGTGAATTTTCATTTTTGGGTGAACCATCCCTTTAATGTTTATGTACTTACCAGTTACAGCAGAAATAAATTATATATTATTACTTTTTAATGATTCTATGATATTTCAGTCACAATAAGTACAAGAACTTGTAAATTCTACTTCTTAATATACATAAAATTGCAATTTCTTTACAAACCTGGCTACAATCTGTCCGTAAACAGCGTTTCCACCTCCACAGCACAATATGTAACTATTGGCTATAGTCCTACAAACCACTGCTGCTGGACGTCCACAGACAGGTCTGTGAAGTACAGACCAGAAACCGTATGAAACCCTAATTACTGCAGACATTTGAAAGCAGCGCTTCAGGGTAAACTGCAGAGTGGATGCGTGAGACAGACATAGCATGTATACCACCAGGCTCACATGCATGTGGCCGGGCCTGGTTTCAATTAAAACACCATTACTGTCACAACTAATCAACACTCCTCATGGGGATCTCAGCAGCGATAATTAAGCTTACATTTATCTGTGCTGTCCAGGCACTGCTGGGCTCTAAGTATGGTCATAAAAATCCCACAGATGGTATTATCTAGTTTTCTGGTTGACCATATTGATTCAGTGGAATATTTGGAAAATCACAGTTTATCATGAGAACATGGTATTTATAGCCTAAATTGGTCAGGCACATCATAAATCTCATTTGGATCGTCAGCCACAAGCTTCCAGACTCGGGGCTGAAATTTTCTTTTCAAATATGCTAACCTCAGCATAGACAGCTATATTTATTCCTCCCTCCTTCCATGTCGAAGAGCGAGGCACAACACATTTTGGTTTGGTGTAAATCATCAACACTCATATCTCTGCTGCAAGTGAATATTTAAAACTTGTTTTTAGGACCCATCATTATTTTACAATTGCACCTTTAGTGATGGAAATAAAATGTTAGAACAAATGTTTTATTTTTCATTTATTCCAGTGAACTGACACAAATGAACATATAATTAGTATTTTTGCATGTTTTGTGATGAACTCCCTTGTAAAATAATCAAACATGAACAATAATCAAATTGCATACTATTCAAGGGAACACACTGGATTAAGTTCATGTCACAATCAACTGACCCATACATCTATCATACTGGAGAGAAAGTGATAATTTAATGTTTTCATTTTAATATTGTTCTACACGGCGTAGTTGTAACACTCTTGCCCTGTTTTTCTCAAAGTTTCCTGTTTCAACATTGTTCTATGTCCTAGACAACCAGACAGTAATTAATTTATTAAGATTAAAAAAACTGTTGGATTTAATGACTTACACACAAAGCTCAGTAATGATGATGTGAGATAAAGAATTCTCATGCGAGCTGGCGGTGTGGTAAAGTGACTGGTATTCCATTTAACCCTGTTGGGACATTTAACCCCTTTTAGGACATTTAACCCCTTTTAGGACATTCCTCGTGCATCCCACTGTGGCCTTGGTGTCAGAGAATGAAAAATGCATTCCATTGTTTTATGTGATACCTGTACTCTCAGGCCTTTTGGCGAAGGTCTCTGTCATACTATGAGACATGACCATGGAATTCCGAAACTGCCTTTTCTCTCGTACCCATTGTCTATGATGAAACTTCAGCGGGGCTTCCTTTAAAGCAGCAGCAGTGACAGTGCGCCTCTGTGTATCGCCACTTCCCACCACTCAAGGCAAAGAGGGCACCGTTTGATTTCGGGGCAGGAATGGCCTTCTGTGCCCTTGATTACCAGAGCCCTCCGTGCTTTCATGTGGTCAGCATTCTGCCGGAGAGGGGTCACTGCTATCGATTAAATAATCTGAGTCAGTTAAAGGCAGAAACAGGGTGCATTCATGCTCCAGACTGAAGACGTGACTTTTCGGAAGTGGCCTAATCCATCTTCCTGGGAAATGAGAGGAGAGGAACAATTATCTGCTGAGCAACGTGTCGTCTTTTGAACAGAGCCGTGCCCGCTGAGTGATCCCCCCAGCCTGAAGTTCATCTCCCTGGAATGTGCAGTTAAAAGACGTCATGAAAGCAGCGTTGGACTTTTGATTAAAGTCACGTCAGAGCTGCAGGATGTGTACAGTGTGCAGAGGGGGCCGCGTCTGGAACAATGAATTATTTGATCTCAGAGGAAGTAATTCAGCTGCTTTAGTTCTATTGTCGCCACAGGAGCGAACATCTAGAAATCCTGAGCATGTTTCTGTTGAAAATCCCATTTATTCAATGACACACATGTGGTAGAGATTTGAGACCCAATCAGTGTTTACAATGCGCTAATGACAGAATAATGACTTTTTCCTAATGACCACTGATTTAATTAAGCACTATGGCTGTTTATTGTGTCACCCAGATTACAGCTGATATAGAAGTATTCAAACATTATAGTTAATGTATTGTATGTGTGTATTTAATCAGGTAATAGTTTTGGCGGTGAACATTTTGAACCTGGTGACAGACCAGTGATCCAGTCACATCTCTCAGGTCAGCAGGCTCTGGCTGATTTAAAATCATGATGATGCTTTCAGGCTCTTTAACTAGAATACTTATTTACATGTTCTTACATTCTTACATTCATTGTCGTGTATTTTAAATGTTGATGACATGTGTGACGTGATTAAGTTGACCTGACTAACAGCACTGAATCCCATTTTGATTTTATACATTTTTGCTCATATGTAAATTGAAACATGGCGCGTGGCTGTAATTGTTGAAAGTTCATAGTTAATACAAAACATCCATATTTGTGTCACAACCGTTCTGCTGCAGCTCAGCAGGAAAAATACAATCTAGGAAACACATAGAGGGTTGTTCATTTCAAAAAGAACTGGTACTTTGTGAAAATATGTGTGTAACTGACACGGCTGAAAGCTCACATTCATCCCGAGTGACCTTAAAAGACCACATCACTTACCCTGAGATCATCCAAGAAAAGGATCTTTTCATGGTCATGATAATAAACTGGATATATCTGATCATTCCCAATATTTCTGCCTGTCTGTGGCTCACACAAGATCAAACCGGCTTCACACTTGACATGTGTATCGTTAAGGGCCCAAGGAAGTGCAGGTTGAATTTGGTGCGATTCGGACATGTGATATGTTCAATATTTATAAACTTGGACTAAGCAGGTGACCAGTGCTCTCTGGCAGCAGCGGCTTGGGACTCGTCTGTGTAAATGATGTTGTCGACAACAACTGACAGATGAATAAACAGGTGGGCAGCAAGAAAACTGCAATCAGCTTCACCACAGGCCAATAAAACAGTCCACTGCGAACAGACAGGTTTACAACTGGCACTGCATGGCTGAAACGACAGCTCTTCAAAAGTGAAGCCAAAATAATCTCGATCGCCACCTGGTGGCTGGATGGATTTAAGTCATAAGCCTCACCTTCAACAGGTTAGCTCCATTTTTCTGATCTTAAGTCAATTCCACACTGGTGTATTATGAAGTGCTAATTTGGGGTTCTGAATAGTTATTTGATGCTATAAAAATGTGGTAAAACACCCTGATTGACAACTGAGACTGACTTGCAATTGGTCGAGTGCGAGTATCAGCCTGACCTCGATATGACATCTCCACTCCACGATCACTACTGTGCAGATACTGGCTTTAAAGGTCACCAGTGCAAGTTGCAGCCCCTTTATCCGAGACACATTCCCATCTTCATCTACAGTCGATAAACATGTGATTATTGAATGATAACTTGAAAAAATGTGAATCTATCCCCTTAAGATGAAATTATAAAAGAGTTACTGAAATCCCTGTGTTCACAGTAACAAAGTCAAGCGTCTGTGAATGGGGGACACACAAGACTCTTTGATCCCAGATATTTTATTCCTGGCTAATTTGTGTATCTGTCACAAATTAACTCCTTATCATGAACATATGCATTGGATTTGTATTTCATTGTATTTGGAAAGAGTTGAAAGGTCTTTTGCAAATGTTGAAGGAAACTGTCCAGATATGTATCATCTCTACAAATGATAGACATTATCTCGGATTTTGTGGGAAAAAATATATTAACCAGTATATATAAATCGACTACACCAAAAACCTGCTGGTATTTAGTTCTTAATAAGAAGAGATTTGCAGATAATCCTTTATCATCGTCACACTCAAAGTTTCCGCTAATAAAAATAGGAACAGTCCCCTGCATTCAAAATCAAAACAACTCCCAACAAAGTGTGTTTTTCCTCTGACGTCCGAACGTTTCATTTTCTGGCGCCGGACCTGCTTCCTCTTGGCAGGGTGCTCTAGCAGTTAGCCACCTGCTGGATGACCCGCGTCATGAGACCGCTCACATCTGCAGGATACTGAGGAAGTGATCTACCCAAGAAGAGCGAGACAGTCTCTTGGGTCATCTGTTTCATCTAGTGTGGGTGTAGTCCATGTGCATGTTCTGTGTGAGTCACGTCAGAGTCAGCGAGACAGCCTTTCATTGAGCGCCGCCACACCAACCAAGCGCTGATTTACCGACATGTTGCTGGGTCTCGACTGTGGGGAACCCCATATTGTGCACACAACATAAACACCCGCGTTTCCGAATGACCCTGAATCACAGGCAGATGTAGGGTGGGCTGAGTGTTGTAGTGACGCGTGGCTAAGGGTGATCAGACAGGAGGATCAAACCAACTCTGGACTTACATGATCCATTAATGAGAACTAGTCTCGTTGTGCCACAGAGAAACTGATTTACATTGTCTCCAGTTACATAACAGATCAACCCACAATCACTATATCCAAGAATATAGCGAATAGGGACTTCACACTGCATGTAAGATGTTGTGTCTACTACTCATGAATGCCACTTTATAGTTTATCAGAATTATCTTAGCCAGTGAAAACAGGCTTTATTGTGCATTTCACAAAATGAACTCAGTGAAAACACAATGTCCTTGACAGAGGTAATTATCATTAAAGACTATGGAGACTGAACAAAACGATACGTTATTAGAACACAACAGTCTCACATAACTTAGCAAAACCAATTTAATTGGAAAATTGATAGAAACCATCTTTTAGAAAAAATCCTTTGATGTGCATACTTACACTTTTTTGTTTGTTCCAAGTCCCATCCACCAACATGGAGGAGGTGGGATTAATGGCCTAAACTGTAGCCAGACACCAGGTTGCAAAACATACATCCTATGGGCTGAACAGGTTAGTCAACTATCTGACAGACCCTGAGCTATAATCATTTGAAGCTGTGTTTGTGATCACCATCACTCACCTCTGATCTTTCCTCACCACAAACTAACTGATATTGGGTTTTTTAGCACATTAAATGATTCACTACGCTTCCACTGTAAGCAAGTCTGTTGTTTGGTGCAGGGCTGGTGGCAAACAGCTGGGGTTTTTTATGCTGAAAACAGATGCCCTGTGCATCTGGACACAGGGGCAGAGAACGATTAAGGTCGCAGACTGTAGAATCAAAACAATGAGCTGAAAGATGGTAAAACGCATCATAAAACTCACAAGAACTGCAGACTGACCATTTTCCTTGGGTTTGTCACCATGAGAAATCCCTTTCGCATTTCATCAGCTCTGAGCGAGAGGGTGAATTGAGTCTATCTCAACAAGACCAGTGTAAGGCTTCGACCAGTATTAAACTGTATTTATGCTGCTAGCCTCAAACATTCAATCCTGTCAGCCAAGAGCTGAGACGTTGGCGCCTGGCAGATGACTGCTTGTGCCACTTAAGTGTCTCTGTCAGCATTAACATCACTTTTATTCCACTGGAGGAGACCTTCTCCTGTGTGATTCACCTGCATGTGATACCATCGTAGTCCAGCATCAAGAGAGTCTACCTGCCATGATATGACATTAATATCCCCCCCGAACAAAGTGCACGTCAACAGAGCTCTGCTTTCTCCATCGTCAGGTGAATTGCTTCTACTCTACACATGGTTTGGATTTTTCAACATCGAAACGCTCAGCATCGGGTTGTGTCGTCACAGCATTAATGCTGCATAATAGTGGTCAAAATGTGATTACCGTGCGGAGGCTGGGCTGATGATAGCATGTCTGAACACACGATAATCCCACTCTTTCCAGCCCAGTGTGCCAAGAAAGCAATCACAGATCTTGGCCCAGGTGCTCGTGCTCTGCATTTCACTGAATCCAAGCTGTGAAGAAACTGAGCCTGTTTCCGCTCTCAACTCCCTTTTCTTCACGTTTTTTGATACTAATTTGTGACATCCTCAAAGCTCTCGGTCAGTCCACAGTGTTGAAAATCGTGACAAAGCACAGGGGGCGGGCTCACGCTGTCATCCCTCAAAATGTCTGCGTTGACTTATAGCGTGCGGAACCTTTACGTGAGGCACCAGAAGCTTCACTGTCCAAAACACTCACATCACCTTCCTGCCATCAGGATGTACTTTATCATCTGCTGCTCAGACCAGTCACATCTCATCTGCTGTGGCTCCTCTGGACATCCACACACTTATCAGCACCAGAGCATCAACGTGCTGGGTCTTTGGCCGCCCGAGTTTCAGCAGTATGTCATTTTAAGTGTCTCCTCTTCTCTGCTTTCATGTTTTCAAGTGATGAATGTGGTGGAAATGTTCCAATCTGGCCACATCTCTCTCACGTCTGGACCTCCGGTTCACTGAGCCACGTTCACCCGCTCTGCCGGGACTTTTTCAGCTGCTCAATCAGCAGTATTGAAGGCAGACGTAATGCAGCTGGGCATTAAAGGTATAAAAGCAGAAACATTTTTTGTTGCGAGCCATTGATGCTGTTTTTCTTGGTTATTTTGAAACTTAATCTTTCATTTGTCCCACAGAACATTAATGGAATCCTCATACTGGCAGTGGTAATCATCCAGCTGAGTGGCCTTGCTCTTTTCTCAAATATCAAAAGTTTATGTCCGGAAAGTAACGCTTCCTCCAAAACTTAAACATGCATATCTGCTGAAAACAACTGTCTGCTGCCAGTCTTTCAAAGTAAATCACTGTGCACTCAGGTGACAGAGGTAGTATCACCTCTAAGCATCTACAGTTACATCAAACAAGTCCAATACTTCCTCCCACTCCCCAGTTCAGTTGGTTGTCCATTGTCCCAGACAAAAGAACTTGACACTTTGAATTGGAGCCTGTGATGGATCGCTTTTGAGGTCAGAAGCCTTTACCGGTATATTGGTTTCATCCCGGCTTCCAGCTTTGAATAGGTGCTTCCAAGTTGTGTGAAAACTGAAGCACTGAGGCGTAGAGTCATAAAGCCATTGTGGGAAAAGATGGTTTTGTTGACTGGCTGCTTCATTTTTTTCACTTTGACAAGATTTTCTGCTTTTTTAAAGTGCACCACGCTCTCTATATCTGCATCACATTTTGATTTCTAGGGAGCATATGAATCATGGTTAAGAGATGAGATGTTTTATAAATATCTACAGCAATAACCAACAGTGAAAGACACATTTAAACAGATCTGGAGTTGTAAAACTGATAACATCCCCATCTCCTGGCAGCACTAGTGTCCCTGTACTAAACACATCATTCATCCAAAATTCATGGGCTTTACCTATCTGAAAATGAAAGACTTCATTGTGCCTCCACTTCATCCAACCAACATGAATATAACTCATCCTGATACAATCAAACAAAGGAGCCTCTATAATGCGTCTATCACAAACCTTAATCACCATTGTTATCCCTGGCATCATGAGGGATGCCTTTTTTACCCAAAGAAAGAAAACAGTGATTATCAAATACAGTTTTTTATTCTAAGTTATTCTGGAATGCTGCTTAAATAGACCCTGAATCTGGGAGTATCCTGCGTATTTGCATCTCACATCGGTTAGAGCATCACAGATCTAACCTCAGGTAGAATAAAGAAGCGCTTTTTGGTTTCAGATGTGATGGATTTTACATGTTTACGCATAAGGACACATATTATTTCTTGTGATTGTGGAAAAATCGTCCACGTTACCTACAAACCCCCGTTAGAGTCCCCCCCACCCCACCCCCTTATTTCCTATATGCGCCCAACCGCCTCGCTGTAAAAAGGGTCAAGCGCCCAGTTAAAACACACAGTGTATAATTTAATAAGGTTTTCCCAACGGGGCTCCTGTTGCCGGTGTGAGACGACAATGCAAGCAGCGGTGCTGCGCACAGATCATATTCATGCTTTGTCAGTGGTGAATAGGGGCGGAGGAAGCAAACTCATTACAGTCCTATAAAAAGAAAGTATCCGAGATCACAAAGCATCCGGCTGCAGGACCAAGGGCTCAGTCACAGACAGAGACAGAGAGGAACCCGCATGTCAAGTCTCCTTCTGACCCTCAGAGCATCAGCATTTTAACAGATTCTCTGATTCACTGCGTCCCTGCCACACACTGGGCTCTCTGTCTCCAGATAACGATGTCGATGGCAGTCATTCTTCTCAATATCTGATTCCCAGGAACGAAAAGTTTGCCTCATCACTATACTACTCGAGTTTTGGAGTCTGGGGAAGAGTGACGCATGGACACTGCAAGGTCGCACACTTGTCATTGAGAAACTTTTTTTTTGTGCCACAAAAATCCGGCTTTTCAAGCAATTCTATATATATTTTTCGGTATCGCAGTATAAATATTATTTTTTATCGAGGATGCTCGTCTCTGCATGGAATAGATGCTGTGTTGTGATGTTTCTCGTCGCTGCGCTGAGGACCGGGACGTCCCAGGTATCAGAGACGCGCCCGAAGGCGAACTCCATCAAGCCGGGTTCGGTGGACGAGGCACCCACGACCGCTACGAACCGGTCCTCCACTGTGCACATCGGGATCACGAAGAAACATCACATCCTCACGCAGGTAATGTGAATTCTCCTTCTTCTCAGAGCACTTAAATTATAAATGGAGCGTCTAAAACAACATTTACGCACAGCCTTAAATGTGAGTATTTGAGAAAGTGGGGTGCACTCAGTGGAATATTATTAGCCGTAATGATTCCACATGGAGTGATTATTAATTTCAATAAACATGAAGAGAAGAGAGTGTCAGTTTTCTCAATTTAAATTCGATTATGAGTGCGCCATTGATGCTCACAAGCGTGCGTAATTGTGCGGTCTCGAAAAGTGTGCCCCTGGAGTTTCTGGAGGTGAACGCGTAAAATAGCCCTATGTTGTTAAAAAAAAAAAGTCTCATGTGTGAATCGTTATTGGAAATTGCAGGGATCGGACCCCCTCATAAACCCTAATTGCCTTTCAGACCTGACGCCACCGTCGGGTGCCTCGCACTTCCACAGTAAATCATTAATGCGAAATGTGAGAAAAAGTTAACACTTGGGGTAATTTTCTGTCTGGGTCTTAGTGTCATTAAAGTGGTCCAGACGCTTGCTGGGATTATGAGATTCTTACTGTGGGGCCTCTGAGGGATACTCTTACCAACCAGCCACTTAATACCCACTCAAAGAGTTATCAAGTCCTGCTGTTTCAACAAAGTGCCAAATTACGGTAGTTTGACGCAGGATCGCGAAATATTAAAGGTTTGGCAGCTTTTCCTTTCGGTGAAAGAAAAAAAAAGTTGTGAACATTATGAGTCAAGTGATTATCTTGGGGCATTCATCGCTTTGCTGGTAGATCAAAGTTCTCCATGTAATGTTAAAGAAGTTTTAGTTAAGTTTATGAGAGGGGTTTTAAAACTGATATAAATGTGGGTAACATATCATATGACATATCAGTCAAACAACAACCTGACTTCTACCAAAAAACTACCACTAAAAGTACACTCTCATCAAACATGTATTAGTATTAATATTGTGACCAGAGAGATGCTGTTGAGGTCTCAGCTTCTTTCTGAGCAGCAGATGGCACTGCCCCCCCCCCCTTTCTGCACCAGACACCCAGTGCATCAGCTCACCGCAACAGCTCTGTCTGCTTGACCTTACCTTTCAAGCATTTGTCTTTGAACACAGTGTTTACATTTGGCCGTGACCAACATATGTGATCGTGTTGAATATCTGTGAAGAGCGTTGTGCTGGGAGCGGCGCTCTGACATCCAGCTCAGACAGAAGTCAATTATGGAAAAGCCACTCACTCTCTCTCCTGTCCTCTATGGAGTGCAGAGACCCAACCTCAAGCGGCAGTGCCAGACCTCAATTTGAACGCCTGCTTACATCTTTGCCATCCCAATAATCTGGAGTGGTTTGGACGGGTGGACTGAGGGAAAACGATATATGAGTGCAGAGACCACCGTACTGTTATTAAAGTAAATGTCATGGTGTATATGGTTCTGTGTGTCCAAATTAGGCGGTTAATTGCATTTATGGCAAGAGGGGGTACACTGTATGTGTGTATGTACATGTGTGTGTCTCTGTGTGTGTGTCTGTGTGTGTGTGTGTGTGTTCTGGAAGTTAGAAGGTTTTCCAGGATTGTCAAGTCACAGCCGCAGCTCTGCCTTGGCCTGATTTGCGGCTCGACTCTGGCAGGATAACTTTACTGACCCTCGCTGTAAACGAACAGAACAAATCATAGATGAAACGCCTGCTCTCCTCATGAGGTTGTTATGGCAACGTGGGGCACTGATTTAGTTTACGAGCGATTACATGGACACTAATCAGCGAAATACAGCCCTGGTTTACACAAAACAACACATTACTGAGTAATTCTCTTTCTAAAGTGGTTCACACTAGGTACCCTCAAAAATATTTCAACCTCCCTCTACATTAGAGAAATTAATTACTGTTGATTAAGGCTTGGGTTTAACTTTGGAAAATGTGCATGCACCAACTCAAGTTTCTCTGCATTTCTCTGCATCTGCATTATGGGAAACCTCAATGCCAAAATCCCACAAGTAGATTTATGGTCAACTTGTCATGCTGTTGATTTTTGTTCCAGCTGGTGTGAAATTGTTGCCAGATTATATACCTCCACGGAGTTTGCACAGCGTTCAGGATGTAAACGATTGTGAGGTTGCTATTTATGTGATCAGGGATCTCCATAGTTCATCACCATGCCTAATTTTTAAATACTCCCCTTTCAAAACCTGCTCTCATCTCTTCAATCCGCAGTGAAACACAAGAAAATACATTGTTTGCATGATGTGAAGCAGCTGTTTGTGAGGCCTGAAAATCGAATGAATCAGATAAGGTCAAAAAAATCTCTGAACTTTGTAATTCAGCAAATTATCAAGCGAGATATTCCAGCCACCCTGGGGCTACAAGCCGCTGCAGCAGGAAACAAGGGTGTAATTTGGTATTTTATTCACCGCATTAGGAACTCTTGTCGAAGCAGCATTCGACAGCCTAATGCGTTTTTATTTCCTCTAGCTGCTGACAGCGTTTGGAGATAAGAGTCATATCAATCACTGTCAAGCCGGGGTCAGGTTTTGGCTGCCCCGGAGTCAGAGTGTTTTCTCGTTGTCCGACCCTTTGCACGTCAGCTTGACTGCGAGTAAAACCGACAAAACCCAAAACCTCTAAGACCTTGACAGCCGCCGCTCGTGGGTGGCACTGTTGGCTTCTTGGAAGGGAACCAACAGAAATGGATAGCGCCGGGCAGGCAGCGCTCACCACTCTAACCTCTGAACCCACAAGGGAACCGACAGTGTGGCTGCATTCATGCAGGACATGTCTGTAAAACACCAGCAGTCGGTCGGCCAGACTTAACTGGTTGCTTTATTTAAATCCACACAGAGAGATCACTTTAACAAGCGATCTCTGAGGGCTCGGCCTGTAAAAGTACAGCCACGTCTTTTACCTCTCTCTGTCTCAGCCCTGCCTGTCTCCTCTCCGGCTTAAAATAGCTGTTGGGTGATCCTAATGAGCTGAGAAAGAGAGCGAGAAGGCAGAGAGAGGTGTGACCGCTTGTTAGTGCCCGGCGGATATTCGTGCTCCAGTCTTCTGTCCTGTGGCCTTTCCAGTCTGTGGCTCCCTTGGGCACCGTGAAGGCTGTGCACTGGAGCCATTAGGAGTCTCCCATTTTGACCTCTTTTTTTACTGTAATTGGCCTTCTTAATGAGAGAGGAGACCCATTCCACCTCTCATTCCACAGGATTACACCTTTTAGAGCGGCACACCATCAAGAGCGTCCCCCCCTTTCTTCACATAGTCTTTGAAGAGCGCAGTCATGTGTGCCTTTTTTCATGTCCGATGAATAAGATCAACCCAGAATGTATACTTAACTTAAAGAAGGTCTATTTTTTGGAGACATGGGTTTATAGCGCTCAAAGGGACATGCCCATAAACACATGTGTTTTGAGTGATGAAAGACGCCAAGTTGTGTTTAAAGACATGGTTTGTAAGAGTGACTTGTGCGCAGCCATCCCTATGTTATCTGATACCGGCTGTCTGTGCTTTCAGGGCATATGAAGTTTGTTTACTCAGTGACATCGTTTATTTGACTCTGCAAGGCCCCTGCCACTCATTAACACCATTCACAGTTTCAGCTTATGTGCTTGATCTCAAGCTTTAGGGTCAAGTGCGATCACCGAGTTCTAAGAGGTGGGATGTGTATCAAATGTTTAATAAGTCCTTTACTTTAGCTTTTCAATCAACATCAATGAAATACCAGCATATATTTACTGATCTATCATAATACTCAGGTAGTGTCCCTCCATGTTGACTGAATGGAAGTTAGTTGGGTTGGAGAGGGGGGCAGGAAAAGGGGGTTGGGGCACACTATCATTTAGAAGAGTAGGGAAGTATTTTTTGTTGATTCATATGTGCATTGGTGGCCCACACCAGAAATTCCCTCCAGCAATTAGGTTGAAATACCCTCCAAATTGTAAATATTCCACTCACTCATATTGTTTGTTCATGCCAACTACAACAGAGATAGGGAACCGTCTTCCTATCAACGGCCAAGTTTTTATAGTATCCTTCACAGGCCGTAATAACTATTTGAACACATATTATAGAAATGTACAACGATGCTACTTCTTTGTTGAAGAGTCTGATGTGTGATGGTAGTGAGGATGATGATGCTGATGGTACTCTCAACTAGTTTTAGCCTCACCATTGGTAGTATCAGGTATCCGGCTTGGAAAGTACTCACTCGTACCAAACCCGGCATAGATTCCACACACAAAAGAGCTTGTGGGTCAGTGTTTATCATGTCTGCAGTTGCCTCACAGGTAAAAGCAAAATTGGAGATTTCTTTTGGTGTCCATTTTGTCAGTATAAGTGCTATGTCATTTATCTGCTCAGCGAAGGTTCTCTGACAAAATCGGACACTTTGGAACAATTTTGTCCATCGCTAGCAGCTCCACAGCGGCAATCAGGCAATTTATAAATTCACCCTCTGAACGAAGCTTTCGCGTCTAAGCTCATTGTAGAACTTGCCTGCACAACATCATCTCTCTCAGGATGTGGTCTTGTGAAAGCTGCTTGTTGGGCATGCGAACTCCGCTAATGAGCGTTAACTTCATCCAAGCGTATTTGTCCTCGCAACCCATCCAGTTTTGTGTGTTTCCAGCTGTAATGATGCTTGTGATTGGCCGTTTTTTATCGGTGTGAGCGCATCCCCCAAAATTTGGCACACAGGCTTTTCTGTTACTTCGACAAAAAATTAAATGTTTTTCCATTTTCTAACACAACTTTCTTTCCTCCCGACTGCTCTGAGCTGACTGTTCCCCACCCCTGGGTTAACATGACTACATTGTCAGGGTTAAGGGGCATGTGTAATCAAAGTTACAATAATAAACAGTACACTCAGTTAAAGTTAGGGAATGGTTATGGTTATGTAAAACTAAACAAGTTTACTTTTTGTTGGAAACGGGAAACAAATAGTCATCTTCTGCACTCAAATCTGATATTTTGTTGACCCATCCATCCACTTTGAACTTCTGCCTAGAATTGGTCACTCTTTTATATCATGTTATTGTCCTTTGCACCTCAAGAAAAAATGCGTAACGCAGGAAAGAGTCTCATTTTTTTAAACAAAAGTTTCAATCCTCCTTACTTTCCGAAAATATTTTCATTCTCTCTCTAAATTTTAATCCCTCGCACTAAGCAGAGGAGACATTGTTAGTGTTATTTTTATGCATTACAGGGCACTTCCATCGAATTATATCAGCGCTTTGGAATGAGGTAAATAGAAGGTAAATAAGGGATCCTGCAACCAGGATGGATGGTTTAAAGCCCTGTATATCCTGTAGTAAATCCCTTGTAGATTGTTGCTCCCGCACATTTAAGTTTCCTCATCAAAGTCACGGTGTTTTACCAGCACGGAGGCAGCACGAGACAGGGCCAGGGGCTTCCCTTTTGACTCTCTGTCTGTCTCGTCCTTTATCGTCTCACCAGCATACCAAGAGAGGCTGTCGAGTACACAGTCCTCAGCCCACTTCCTGCGCAGGATTCAAAGCTGTGCTTTTATGTGCAAAAGCTGTCTGGGGAAAAATAAGGGAGCAACAGAAAAAAGATAGGAGATGAATGAGATGCATCCAAATGAAGCCCTGTCTCTCAGAAGTTGCGAATGAGCCATTTTAAAACACAAGATAAGTCGATATTATCCGCCGCGATTTGGGGTCAGCCTTGTATCATTGGGTTTCAAAGGGCTGTCTCGTGGTTTGAGCCATGATGGAGGAGGTGAGCCCCAACCCTCTTTTTCTACACAACCCCCCTCCACCCACCCGCTGTAATTGATCCAAATCTGCCATCCAGAAAGACAGATAGGAATCAAAGCAGCTAGTGTGAAGTACTACTGCGCGTGGCCGGTGCCATTTGTCATCATAATCAGATAACGGCAAAAAACTGCTGCTGTTGTCTTGAACTTCTCGACAGTCTATTTCCTACAGTTTTTACTACGTAGCTGTGATTTCAACAACACTTCATGGCAATGTAGATTTTTTCCTGATAGAGAAGTGGATGCAGGTGCAAAAAAGTTTACGTGGAACTTTGAAGGGGTGGGGTGACATCTGTTATCTGGATTTTGAGCTAGAGCAGCACGAAGACATGTTGGCGAAAATGTTTATTAGATTGAATAGATGAAATCATTAATACTAATCTAATTTATGTGTGTGTGTGTGTGTGTGTTTGTGTGTTTGTTTGTGTGCGTGTGTCACCTAGAGGCGATTAGATTGGCTTAGATAAGAAACTGGGGCAAACCTCAGAAAAGCTCCTTTATTCTTTTTCATTTCGGCCCCTTTTTAAACACATATAAATGTAAAAATGAAAGTGTTCTTTCAGGGAGTTTTCACACAGTCCCAGACGGCTAAGACAAATCAATTGATCTTCAATAAATACTAACACCATCCAAATCCCTTAGATTTACTGTCATTTGTAGCTCTTATGTTTCTGTTTATTTCAGAATTGACAAAAAATGAGAAGCATTGCATTAATCAGTGAGATTCAGAGGTGCTGGACAGCAGATTTTATTTTTACTTTAGAGAGGCTAACCCCTCCCCCCTGTTTCCAGTTGTGATGCTAAGCTATAATAATCCTTCCTGGCTCCAGTTTTCCTGGATTCACGTACATCATTTAAGTCTCTGCAAGTAAGCAAATAAGAGATAAGATTACCCCAAAATGTTAAACCTTTTCTTCTCTCAAAGAAAAGCTTGGATTTTAGGATTGTGATTCCATGAAGTTGGATACTGCACTTCCCATAAACTTGATAGCATCTTTATTAGATCCTACCTGCCTGGTCAACACACCCATGTCTGTCAAACGTCTTTTGTTTAGTCTCTTGTTTAAGCTGAGATAGCGCTGATGACATAACCAAGATTATTTTTCAAAGACTTCAACAAAGTTGCTACAGAACCACAAAAGACACCATGCAAGTGTTTTTCCAGGCTCACCTGAAGTCATCATAATGACTTTCCCCTATAAAACAAGGCCAGTAGATTTTCTGGGAACTCTATTTTTAACAAAGTCGTAATTAAGCAATATTTAGAGCGCATAAAAAAAAATAATAATCAAGATTTCATTACTTTCATCAACACATTACGCATCTGGATCATGGGAACCGGACACAATGATGGATGAACATTCAGGTTAATATTCTTGCTAATTTCTCATTGCCTCCATGTGTTTCCAGCCTGAGAAAGTGGCATCCCTCCAACAAGTCTAATCTTGTTCGCTTTCTGAGGCGCAGGGACATCGAGCAACAACTTCTAATGTGATACGCGATATCCGAGAGCTGATTTAAACACATGTGGTGTACATTCACGTTTGGGGTGACGCCTGTGTTTTTGGGCCTGCTCAGCTGACCATAATACCCCGAATGGAGTTTGCTATTTATCGTGGCTGTAAAGACTTTACTCTGATTTAAACCTCTTTCATATCCATTCATATGTTTATTGTTCCATGTTTGTCAGTGGTAAACCACACTAAATCTGCTCTGTCAGTGCCGGGCCAGCTCAGTGTGGTTGTGGTGCCTGTGGTGGTGTGCCAGCTAAATATGTTGTTCTAATGTCAGTCCACAGTGGACATGATTTACACAATTAGAATCCATATCCTGCACATTTCTCCTACAGATCTGCATATATGATTTGGTGTCGAGTTGTTCAAATGTCTGACAGCTCAGTCCACCCATTCCAGCCATGACGCTCTGGAATCAAACAGAGGGGTTTAAAATAAGATAAATATATTCCAGCAGCTGGAAGAACAAAGTTTCCTGACCTCTACTGTGACCCGAACCAGAATACTGGTGCTTCCCCTCCGCGGCTCAGAATGTCCCTCACTGTTGATTAGTTCAGTGCGAATTCACAGCTTTAATTCACTTGTCTGGGCAGTTCATTTGATTTGTGACACAATTTATGGTGAGCTTCTTTGCTCCCGCTCCAACACTAATGGCGATGGGACTTGTGCATGTGCAAGGAATTATATCAAGGCAGCAGTTCCAGTAAAACGTCCCATTGGTGCACAAATCTGTTATGGAAAAAGTGAGCTTGGCTTTAATTGTTCTGCGCGTTGTTGTGGACGAGGGATTATTATGTAAAGTGGTGTTTTTTTCCTAGTTTGATCATTTCACGGTACTTACGGAAAAGACCCTCAGACTTTGAGCAGGTTTTGCTGGAACATAGAGGACATGTCTCAACCTTTTAGAATAAAAAACAAGAACATCACGGTGAATTGAGAATAATTAGGGGCAATAATTACCCCTCAATTATGTCTGCAGAGTCATTTAGCTTCCGAACACAGAGAATTAAGTATTTTTGGCTTTATTGTCTGGGACTAATCAAAATAATGACCACACAAGACATGTTAACACCTACAACATGTGGTCATATCTTCTCTCTTATCTGGACACGTAGATGTCTCAGATTCCTATGCCGAGGTTTTTATATTTGTGCTGCACAGTCTGCTGCCGCCAACAAAATGAAATGAGGGGAATGCCATTTGTTTTTGATGTCCCATACTTCAATTGAGAAACTCATACACAATGTAATGCCCTATCCAGAACCAATGATGCAGGCAGCTCTCCAAAGACAGTTGGAAAACCTTTAATTAAAAACAAAGTTTGCCTGGTTTTCATCAGCGTCATGCAAACACATCTATTTTAAGCAGCTGCATTTATCTATATTTACTACATGTTTGCAGTGATGTACAGTATGTGCCCAAAATCTATTTACATTTGTTGTTCAGAGGGATTTCTTTGATATAAAATACAAAACAGATAAAGTAACCTATACAATCTCAAACATGAAAAACTGCATTGAGTCTTTCTCTGGTCTTGTTTTTGGTCCAAACAACATTTTTACGCAACAATTTAACTGAGCGATACTGAAGACCAATTTAAGAGCCGATGTGAGGGCACAACCATTAGTCAGGTTGAGTGTTGTTTTCTGGGCTAAGAGTCTCTCCAAGGACCTATAAACCGGAATGCATTTTATTTGGCTTGTTAACAGCTTGCTACAATTTGAACTGTGGGGCAACAATTAGATGAAATGCTGTGATTGCGTTTGGTCTGTGTGAGTTGATGTGTGCTGGGTGTTCTTCTCTTCCACAGCAGTGCTTCGACAGTACAGCAAGCTGATCATTTGGTAAATATTTGGCTGGACATTGATGTCCTAGTGTGGGAAGGGAGAGATTCTCATGTACTGTGTGAATCCCAGGACCAAACTAATTGCCCATTAAGACAGAGGAGATTAGCGGCATTGGATGTTGAACAGTCTGACAGTGAACTGCAGGATCAATACGTCTATGGGTGTGATGGGTCCAGATAATGACATACTGATTAGATGCAACAGTTTAAAGACCATGTGGGAAGAGACATTTTGATATAAATGTCTGATATCACTGAAACTATCCTCTCTAACCTCACCTAAGTGTAGATGAATATGTGCAATGTACTATCCTTTCTTTCCAGAAGCAAAACAAAGGTGTATTTTCCACATATTGAGTAAATGCACGTTATCGTCAGCAGGTGTATCCGTGCAGCAGTGACCAGGAGTGCACAGTGGGCAGCTACTGTCACAGCCCTCAACAGGCTCCCTCCCGCTGCCTCAACTGCCGCAGAAGGAAGAAGCGCTGCCATCGGGACGCCATGTGCTGTCGGGGGAACCGCTGCAGCAACTGTGCGTACCTGACAAACACACACAAACACACACACACACACACACAAACACACACGTACGCATGCATACTTTTCTCACCCTTAGATCCTATGTTATGTTGTGCCTGCACGGTGCAACTCAGAAATGTGATTTTTCCGTCTCTCGTGCAAATCTTCTGGAAAAAGGTGACTTGTTCAAGGTCAATGAACAAACAGTATCTAGCCCAGAGACTTGAGGGAAGGAGCCAATACATTTAAATAATGCTGAACACATGCTTTTAAGACAGAACCTTGAAACCAGGGCTGAACTGTTTTAAATAGATGCCCAGAGGTTAGGAGTCAGTGCTCACATTTTGGCATGTTGTCTCAGCAGTAAACAGTGTGAATGTCATGAATATGTATGTGTTTGCTTACAGAGGCCAGAGAGCTTCAGTTGAAATTGCTTTTAACTGATGTAGCTGCATAGTGACAGGAGGTTACCTACATTCACAGTTTTGGTTAGTTTTACGTCCATGTTAGTATATTTCTGTTTCTGTTGTTTAACCATTTTCTCTTGTCTTTGTGTGCAGATATTTGTGTCCCTATCTCAGAGAGTGTGCTCTCACCTCACATCTCAGCGTTGGACGAGAATTACAAACACTCCACTAAAGACCACAACTGGAAGAAGAGCAGCAAAGCACAAGCCAAGCATTCTCTCAAAGGTAAGATTTGACTGTGTGTTCCTGAAGTCATGTTTAAAACATGCCCACAAGAATCCTCGCCCCCTCTTAACACTGTTGCTGTTGTCTTTTCTTTCATCGTTCATTCCCACTGAACCTGGTCTGGGTGGCTGAATCTTTCTGTTGTTCACAGTCCTACAGAGTTCACGGGCGACGCCAGTCCACAAACTATGTTGATAATTACCTCTCTGCTCGTATGTCAGTGTCTGTGAGCCCAGAGCGCAGCATGGCGAGCCCAGAAGAAACCACAATGCCCCTGCTGTTTCTGCACCTTCATAAGCCCGTACGAACACTTTCGCTGACAGCACCTATTGTGTGGTACACAAGTGAAAACCACAGAATGCAGATTTAGCACGATTATAGCTAATAATGCAGTGAGACCCCTGCTTATGCTGATTTAAGGTAATATGAGGACCTGCCCATAAAGTAATAGATTTAACGAGACTCTTAAATTACTCGACTCTAATGCACTTTCAAGACAGCAGGCTGTAATACTAAAATAAATGTGAAAATAGCAGTGTCATTTTAAGTTACTATAAATAAGGCCGTTTATTTCACTTGTGCTTGACTCACTCCCTTTCATTAAACATTATTACACTATAATGGCCTGACACAAAGTCGCTGCTTGAGAAAAGTCTCAAACCCGCAGAATCTGTGGTGTTGAAACCAGTGGACGAGCAGCCGTCCCTCGTGCTGACGGTCGGAGCTTCATATTGAAATAACTAATCAGCGGCTTGCGGTTCTGTCAGGGATACAGGAAGACTGGTTTAAATGATAAAGCAGCCTTTGGCAAGAGATGACATATATTTAAAAGTCACAGGAAAGAAAAAAAAAACTGTATGAATTACAAACTTATTGAAGTGATACTAACCTCCTGCCAAAAACATCAGACCTACACGAGATGGGATTAATAGTTAATATACAGGATAGGCAACATGTTTGCTTGACTCATGATGAAAGCTCAATGTTTCTGACATGGCCACTTGAAAGGGTCCGTATGGATACAGCTAAATGAACAATGATTTTACATTTCTTTGTCTTTAAACTCTTTAAAACTCCAAGATGCTGGATGGTTTCAAATTACACGCGGGTCTTTTATGTCTCTGATGAAGCATTTGTTTCTGCTTTCCTTGTTTTTTCAAGTTCTGCCAACTTGGTACGCCGTTCAGAATTTGATGTTGTTTGGTTCACCACTGATCGGCGCGGTTCCCTGTGTTCCTTCTCTCAGGGCACGAGGGCGACTCCTGCCTGCGCTCATCCGACTGCTCGGAGGGCTACTGCTGCGCCCGCCATTTCTGGACCAAAATCTGCAAGCCGGTGCTGATGCAGGGAGAGGTGTGCACTAAGCAGAGGAAGAAAGGCGCTCACGGCTTGGAGATCTTCCAGCGCTGTGACTGCGCCAAGGGCCTCTCCTGCAAGGTGTGGAAAGACGCCACCCCCTCGTCCAAGTCCAGGCTCCACATGTGCCAGAAGATCTGAAGCGGAGGCAGCTGCTGTCGGCATAGAAGTCTCCGTCTCCATCTGCCAGGGAAAGTTTTTTTAAAAGATGGGTTGTGGCTGTATTGAAAAGGAGCAAAAGACAGAGACTAACAAGAGACAGAACAGACTGTGTGGGTTCAAGCCCGCTACTCAGCAAGCGCAGAGTGAATGGGAATGCTTTAATGTGTCGGCTGTGAGTGTTCCATCCTTGTAACCACATACGGTACAAACAGGCACCATCACACACACACACACACACACACACACACACACACACACACACACACACGCAGACACACACCTCACAGATTGAGATCAATGAGCTCATGGTGTGTTTGCTCACAGTTACAACAAACCTTTCTACACATTCTCGTTGACATTCAGGGAGCCACAGAGTTAGCCAGTAGATGCTGCGATAGCTGGTGTTTCAAGATGGAGGCAGTAGACGTAGCAGTTTCATCGAGCTTCAGCTTATAACAATAAGAGAGGTAGACTATTTACATAGAAGACATATTTTTTACGGCACAGTACATTCTTTACCAAAGTCCAAGATTAAAGTTTAAATTAGACGGTTCATATCCTGCGTTTCACTACTGGATCTGAGTTTTTTTAATCTTTTGTCTCATTCAGAATCTCACAACTAGTAACAATGTCCAGACCCCATAAATACCAGTCATATCATATAAGGAACTAATTGCATTCACTGTTCACTCCGGCTTGACTTGTGTGAAGAATGGAAGAACATTTACATCGCAGTGATGGGTTTCATCTGGAGCATTAGCTCCTCGCCCCGAATTCTAGCCACAAGAAGAGCGATAAGGTTCTGTGTCCGCTGTGGAAAACGCTTTTGATCCGTCAGATACAGCTGAAATCTATTGTGATACAACTGTGCGGGATAAAACAGTTTACGCCGAGGTAGTGCTCTGTTGCAGACTCGGTGGTTCCGATACCAGACGGAGAATGGTTCTGCTTTTCCAATCACATGATTCAAGGATACGATAGAAGTGCAATTTTTTCCGTTTACAAAGCCAGTAGGAAAGGACACGTGCAGATTGATTCGATTTACAAACATGCTTCATAAACCTGACGTTTTCATAGAGAATTACAGGATGAATCAACATTTTGTGTATTGTTCTGTTTTTTCAAATATGACTTGCATTCTTTCTTCTTACAATACTGTTCAGTTGGAAAAACTAAGCTGGAGGTGAAGCAATGCTTCTGTCGGTACCACTCCTTCAAACAACCACTCGTTACCTACATAGTCAACATTATATCACATTCGCCTCCTTTTGCTTTAGAGTTGTTTGAGCATCAAATCCACATATTTTGTAACCATTTGAAATATCAATAAGCTCTTATATTGTAAATAGATTGGAAACAATGAAAATGTATTTAAGAATCGATGTATATCATGTACATATAATAAAAATATGAATCCTGAACATTACAGCAAAAATGATCTAGGTGAGAAGAGTAAAGGGAAGACAAGTCGGACAGATTCAAAATAATGTAGTCATGATAAAAGCTGTGTATAGAGAGTAAAGGCGTGGGTAGCTTTGACTGATGCATTGAAAGGAGAGTTCCTTTAGACAATGAAAAGCACATTCATTTCCAAAATAGTTTGTGTAAATGGTTTCAAGAATTATGTCCCACTAAATATTGTTTGTGTGAATACTTCCCATGATTTTTTTTTTTGTGTATTTACAATGATGAATGAATAAAAGAATGTATTTTGTAACACTGGTTGCAGTTTGTTTTTGCTCATTGTGTTGATAATTGTGTAGAGTTTTTACTATATAGGACAGGAGATGATGAAAAGATATCTAAATATCGGACTATAATAATTACTGGTTAATGGGACAGGGCATCACCAAACAAGTTTAATTTACTTGAACATAGACATTAAAGAAACAACATTTGAAACCTGTATCATGCACATCCATGTTAAGACATTCAATAAGTTTTCTTCACATGTTACCATCACTTATAGATTAGTGATGACCAATAATGTGAAACCATCAGTTCTATTAGAGTTACTACACACCCAGCATAATCACATTGCATATATACTGAATAATATATTTGTTTGAAGCAAAAATATCAATAAGCTCTAAACCAAGCTGAAATGATATTTTGACAATAAAAATGCATTCGAGAGTTGTTAACATTAGAGCCCTTATAACCATAAGAGTCATTATAACCTGATGTGTTGCAGATGGGATTCTAACCTCTCGCAGTGAATGTACAGTGTCCAGTGTTTAGTTCAGGTCAAGACGATAATATAATCTCATAAATAGAATATCACTGCAATAGAAATGTGAGAATTCTTGATGAAGGGTTAAATGCATCCCTGTCTTTATTTTTAACATCGTGTTTGGCAACGTCATCTGAAAGCTCTCCCAGAGAACACTTAGTGAACAATACGTTATTTTTGGAACAATATTGAACAACTTGAATGGGACGTATTTTTGTCTGTTCCCAAAAGAGTCCGAGGTCTTTTCCATTTATCAGAGATGAACATTTTCCAGGAACCTCTGCATCATTACAGTGCTGCTATTGTTCTTCCCATTGTCTTTTGTTGTGTTAAAAAAATTAACTTTTCTTAAATTGATGTATTGATTTGTTAGTTTAGTTTTCAAATTTTTATTCCCCTTGCTCTAGATGAGACAAATGAGGAAAAGTATTAAAACTAGTGACAACTCTTTCAGCAGTGGTGCCATGCCGCTACTTTGAAACAGATGTCTGGTTTATGGGACATTAGAGTTACAGTGCTACAATATATTTTCCGCAATATTATTTATGATTTACAAGAGTTGTCTTGTAAATTCCCCAGACCTACTGTCAGCACACATTTTTATTGCAACACAGAAAGTATACGTAGATTTGCTCAACTCAATTCATTCAGTAAGAATTTTTTCGGGGTGTGAGTTCTATGAAATGTCTATAGGACAGATTCATTGGATGTTTTCAGGCTTTATAAGATATTGTACGTGTCTTTTTTATAGAAATCTTCTCAGTCAGAGGAGATCAAACCCTGCCCTGTTAAAAAAAAGCTCTTTTGAGTGAGTTTACGTCTCATTGTCTTAAAAAAGCAGAGAAACAATCTGTTTAGGAAAATCCTACTCGCACACCAGCTGCTTTGTTTTCTCCCTGTTAATCTGAAATAATACATATTCAGTTTTTCCTTCAGTCATTAGCCCGTTTTACAGACTATGTGGAAAAGTCCGGGAGTGACCTGTTATGTAAATGTGTTCACCAGATGTTCAATATTCAAAAGTACCCCTAAAGTTAAAAGCACTTATACTAATATCGACTGTTTTTCGTCTTCATCTTCTTCTTGTTATAAACAACTGAAGCAATCTCATCTAAAAGAAATTACAAGGAACATTTCCACAATATACACCCAGGTTTGATGGATATTTCATTGCCCCTCTCAATTTGAGGCGATGAAAGACACAATCAATCATTTTCTCACATTCCTTAACAGTAAAAAGCTGAAAGCTCCAATAATTATTCAGCACCACACTCTGCGCTCTGCACTTCACAAGGTCGTGTTTTCGATCCAGCAAGTGTCCAGTCGTTTTATACATGTGCTTTTGATCGAAAGTAATGACTCTACCCTACCTTTGTTTGGACACGGTTTCTATTGGCTGAAATATTGGATGCCTTTTTTTATCTTCACAGACACCGAAAGGGTACATTCAGGGTGACTGGAGACTTCAGGTCTCCAATGGAAAGTAGAGGTAGATACAGAAAAGAAAGCACTTTTCTCCAGCTCCAGGCCACCCACAGGCTCTGGGGTCTCCACCAAGAACCTGCTAATGAGCGAGCGACTGTCACTGGCTCTGCACTTTCCAGCGTGTGTCAGCAGAAAATACAACTGAGGGAGTTCGCACAGACAGGTTTGACTGCCCATGAAGTTGCCAGCTATGTAAATATGCAAAATGATTCAGTGGAAGGCTTTGATTTTGTGCCTGTGTTGGCACCGTGCAAATCATAAATGTAATTTGGGTTTGTATGGCTCATATCATTTACTGTGGCAGAGAGGGAAAGTCTTCTCATGCAAGCAGACTGAATGGCTTCATCACATGATCCCCTGCATCTGTGTGTGATGTTAAAGCTCATGATGGTCATCATTTTGATTCTAATTGTGGTACAAAAGTCCTGTGCTTTTATCAGATGTTTTTATCCAGAGCAAAGCCAAAGGAACAGATAGTCCCGAGGAGAAATTCTTGAGAATATATAGAAAGTAGACGGCAGGAAATATGATGTTGGATACTTGGCCCTTCTGTCACAGGGTGGTCATGCTCTATTTTTCAGAGCTTGGATGGGAATCAAAAGTTTACTATTAACTGTGCAGCAATTGCAGAAGTAATTTTGATCTGCAGGAAATCGGGAGACAATATACAGCGGTTTCATGTAGCATCTAAATGCAATTTGGATTTGGTGCAATTTAATTTGGATCTTGTATCGACAAGGTCACTCTTTGTTAACTCACATTTTATAAATCACATATGATATATTTTACAGTGTTTGATCTGAAATGGTATTCACACAAGTACTAGTAGTGGACTAAAGCATCAGTGTTTGTTCAGCAGAAAAATGATCCCTGCTTGTTATCAATTAAATTGCAACTAACTCATCAATATTAAGATTGTAGCTGACTGAGGTAAACTCAGTTTCAACTCCTTTAGATACAATACAATAGTTTAGTCCAGTGGTTTCCAACTGAGAGTCGTCCCCCTTCCAGAGGGTCAAGATCGATCTGGGGGTTGCAGGATGATTAATGTGGAAAGAAAGTAGAAAAACAAAGTTCTGCTACATAAATTTTAGACTTTTAGCTATTTTGTTTTTTTGGTGAAATAATGGACAGTTGTACCTCCTTTGTGAACCAAACAGTTATTTAAATGAAACCATCTGAAACATTCACAGGGTAATGTCTCAACTTGTGGACATTAGAAATATGTCGAGGCTTTCCTAGTGGACATTGTTTTTTGTTAAAGGGCAAAAGCAAGTCCCTGGTTAAATAAACCCTTTACAAGGTCAGACCATGTGTTTTTATCTAAGATCTTTATATAAAAAGAAGTTAGTTCCTTCATCTGTCAAATTAATGTAGTGAAGTGAATGAATGTTACCACGTATAAAGCATAAAATGTGAATGAGTACCTTAGAACTGCACCTGAGCACAGAACCTGAGTAAAATCCCTTAGTTTGTTTTTCCATTGTCATTGGAAGCAGCAGGTTTAATCATTGATTCATTAGCACGACAATTAAATGAAATGTCATGGTTCATTTGAAATTGAAATGTTTGGTACAAACCATTTCTTATGTTTAAATAACAAAAACTCTTTTGCTTTTTTTCGTTTAAGGTCACAATTTATTATCAACCACAGAGAACATGAAGTATGTTGAGGGCTGTTATAAATATATAGAAGCGGCCATAGCTATATGAGATATAGAATAACGCCTCAGCCCAAGGGCTCCATGCTGTGTTTATCTCCTGTATCTCAGAGTCTGCTGTGAGTAAAACAATCATTAGAGTTGGCAAACTTTTGGTTTTATCATTGCAGCAAGGTTCACGGACATTATTTTCCATGACCTCCCTCTCCCAGCAGCACATGCTCCAAGAAAAGATCCATTAATACAACAGAGGTTATCCAAATAGATGAAATCCCTCTGCCAGCTCTCAGTCGCTGGACCCCTGCCTGTTCCACCACTGCTTTCTGTCAGTTCTCAGTATCTCTGCTCCCCTATTATTAAACAGTAGAATTAGTACTTAATGGAAATACCACATTAGGTGTACAGCAATCCAATAAGCAAAAACTAAATGTCATATAGAGACATTCACTGTGGGAAGTCATGAAAGATTATGTCAATTCTGACAGTAAGTAGTACGTTAATCATGTTTTACCTTCTAGTGTTTCTATCATCTGCAACACTCAATTCAATATTTGTACTGTATTAAAATCTTCCCAACTTCCACTGTGACTTTATCTTTCTAACCAACATTATACTTCAATTCTCAGTCAGTGGACCATTTGTTAATGCTCATCCATCTCTAGGTTTGTCGGATCAACTTGAACCAATAACAGATTATGGAGCCGACATGCTTTTCCCTTTGTGCTGGGCTACAAAATGTAAGTTTATTTTTTGTTGCATTTTGCACCTTCATTTCACGGAAAGGTCAATTTAGATTTGTCTTATGCTTAGACCAATTTTTAAAGTTGTCTAAAACCTTAAAATGACTTTATATGCATACATATATATCTATAGAGAGAGAGAGAGAGAGAATAATCGTTGACAGGAAATGTAAACAAAGCATGATTCAAATTTTAAAAAGGCATTGAATTCATAACTGTTCAAAAGAAAACAATGACTGGTGCTTGATTACAAAAGACTGACAGTGACAGTAACTTTTTCTCTGGGGCAAAGTTTCCACATAGACCAACACTTTCATGTTGTTGCTTCTTGTCTTATATTAAGACTAAATAACTTTGATGCAAACATTTCTTGAAAAAATGACTGAAATGTTCCGGTCTTGACAATAAAACTATTCTACTTTGAACAATTTGTCTGATTAAAAAAAAAAAACTTCCACTCCCTGCCTATCATTGACATATTGATAAAGCAGATTAAATATATTAAACAGTAAAATTTGAAAATAGATTTTTGCTTACATCTTAAGTCTGTTCACATTAGGCTTTATTAGAGTGAATGCTTTAAAACGTTTTTGCCCTCGAGTCTGCACATCTGCACAGTGAAGGCCTAACATAAAACATCCACACAACCACATTGAATCCAATGGAGTCATATTAGGTTAGAAGCCAGTTAACGGAATTTTTCAAACCCCCATATAGCCGTTTTCAGACATGACCTCCGTGTAAAATCCCGATATTTGGCTCAAAAGGAGTTTACAGAGTTTCCTTTTCACAACGCAGAAGAAGGTTTTCTGCACAGACTCGTTCACAAAAGCAACAAATCCTCCGCATTATTCAGGCGGGAGGTGGAGCAGCCGGGTGCAGCTGAAAGTGAAATATTAAAGGAATAGTAGTCTGTAGCGTAGATCACGTGATTTTGTTGAAAGCACCCTGACACCGTTTTTAGCTCTTATCACAACAAACTTTCTTGACATCTTCGTTGGTGCCTTCTACGTGTGTCTGCACTTTTTCACCGGGAGATATTTGTTATTTCTTTCATTTTTGTGTCTACTCGCTCTCAGTGAATCTAGCAGGGGATCCCCTGCTGTGTTCACACATCGACTTTCCTGGATTTCTTACGTACTTAATGGTAGAACAGCAGGTGGATAAAGTCCATAGAAACTGCAGAGCGTGTAACTCTGACATTTGCGCTCACACATGCACCTCCTCCGGAGAAAATACGGAGGAGTCCAGTGCATGTCAGAAAGCAGTTTGATGCTTGATGCTGTTTGTCTTTGTTTGTGTAGTTGACACATGTTCTCATAAGTCTCCAGGCTGTTCTCCATGGGTGACCAAATAATTTTCCGATTCGGTCAGTCTTCAAAGCTGTGGAATTTGTATTATGTTGTGTTTATGTTATACATGTTCATTACCAGACATTTATTATTGCTAAATCTGTTAAGTGTTATACATATGATCTGACCTTGTTATAGTGGCTGCGATTTCAAATTGGTTAGTTTATTTATCTGCCACCTGGATCTAACTGGGGAGACATGTTGAGTACCATGCAACTTTAGAGGAGAAAGAAAGTTTTCCATCATTGGCAGGTTGGGATGCAGAAAGAAGGGAATGCTGCTGGATGTGCCAAACCTCAAGCATTTCCCTTTCCTTTCCATATTTTCTGTATTTGTATTTATTGATTTCTGGTTTTGCACTTGTGAAGTCAAACTCTCTTTCATGCAACGTGTGGGACACATTAGAAGAACAAACACACGTGGCATGCTGCCAATGAGTTTTAGTCTAGTAGGTCGGCTCAAAGGTTTCAGATGGACGGTTCATCTGGACATTAAGCAGTTCATCCAAATTATACATCCAATTACTTCATGCTCAAGCTATGAATCAGACATGTGCTCAAACAATTTCTCCTCTCTTTCTCCTGAGGTCTCACATCTGCCTAACAGCCTACTCTGATGGGTAATGTCTGCCTATGTATACAGTTCATCTTAATATGTGTACAGCCTAATGTTTATTTATATATGTACAGCATATGCATCCAGACCTTATTATAGCTCTAACTTCGATATCAGCTCAAATCTTGTGCGATAATTCAGCAGAGCAGCATCAGTGCAGAGAAAAGTTTGTTTCGGAGTCGATATTGTTCCTCATGACAGCATTTAAATCTTTATAATAAAGTAATTTACACCTGCTTGAATATCATCTCCAACTCGCTCTGGGGGTCATGACTCTTCTCTCGCTTTTTCAGTCTGGGAACATCTGTTTTGGCTTCCTTGAGCTTTGCGTCTGCCAGACGAAAGTGTGTTCGAATTTATGAGAATCCCACAGGGAAGTAGTTGTTTGTCGGTACACGCATTTCTTTTCTTTTCAGGAAACAGCATGGAGACAAAGGCCAACTGAAACAAGCAATTACGAAAGAAATGCCACCCTGGCGAGTGCAGATTGGAACAATGGAAGTTGAGCAAGACAACGGAGAAAAAGCATGTCAAGTTGCTCTGATTTACGTACACGGAACTAATGCAAGAACGCCTGCACTTGATGCCTGTTGTTAGTTAGTAATCATGCTTAATTTTCATGCCAAACATATGTTTATCCGTGACCTTTCGGGTTTTCTACATTTCGCAGACTTTATGAGCTAGCTATTTAAAATCCTTAAAATTATTCCAAGACACAATAAGGTCAGCTGCACTACAGCCTGCACAAAACCATTAAGAAAATCAACATAAAATGCTACATTTTTATAAAACGCTATAATCATTAAGTGGTTACGCCTGAAAAATAGACTTAATTGTGCCACACCACAGATCTTGAATAACAGGAGGTTAAAGCGATGGCAGTGGGAGCCTGAGTCAACAACAGGGCAAAGTTGGAAATAAACTGCCTTGGGTTCCAAAATCCCCAGGAGACTAAAAGCAACTGGTTCACTCTGTGGCAACTGACCAAATGTATATGTGGCTCTTTCTAAAGAAACCTTCGAGTATGCTTGTTTTTTAAATAGGTGTACTCCTATCTTCTTAAGGTACCCAACAATATAAATCTTGGATTCATGTGAAACTTGTTTGAAACTGTCCCCCATGCCTGAAGAAGATGCCTGTGATGCCTGAATTAGCATTAGTATGTGTGCACACAAATACCGTCTTGTTGTTCATATGTTGGAACATAGAGATAGTTCTTAGTACAAGGAAAGGTAAGATAGGACTGTTACTTTGTTTTTGTGTATGCTTGTATCACTGCTTAGCCAATATTTTTGTTTTGTAGTTTCAATGTGCAAGCACTTTTAGCATTTCAAAAGGAAAGGTTTACAGGATATGGAGTAACTGAAACATTTGGCAAATTAACACTCTCACTCGATTTTGGCTGGTGTTTCTAGAATACAGACTTGAACAGAACAGATCAGCTAACATAAAACATTATAAACCTAGTAAGCAGGTCCAAGCAGTGGGCAAACAATACACAGAGGGTGTGCTAATCTGGATTGGGGCGCTCTTCAAAATCTAACTCTTAACACACAAACTATTGTCATGATCAATGTTGTTCTCTACGGCCCTGAAAAGAAAAAAACACACAACCCTCTGAACTCTTGATACTTGGATTATTCGTCATACGAGAGCCCCGCAGCATCACTTCAACATTCAAATCCAAAACTAGATAATCCTGCAGTACTGGCTGTCAATTAGCACCAGAGTTAGTTGGCGTGTGATTGATTGGTAAATCAAAGATCAAATAATAAATAGAGGGTCATAAGATGGGACTTGCGTACCTGATCTAGAAACCCTATCTCAGTATTTCATTGATATTCCCAGCATGTTCCTCAACTGTTTGTGTGTAGTCAAATTACAACTGAGCAAACCTGGGTCGATATAACATTTCAGCATAAAAATACCGTGCACAAAGCGCAGAGATAGAGAGAGAGGGAGGGAGATGGTTGGGGTTTTCCAGGCACATTATCCAGACATGGGAGCCAATGGAGGCGATGAAGCATTAGTTCCCCGTGATCTCAGTCGTGCAAAGTTTGGCTCATCTGTTCTTATCAAGGACAAAATGAAAGGACACAAGTAGTGTTGTCCCACATACTTCAAACTGTTGTTGCAGTAAGTGATGGCGAAAAACAAAATCTTCTGAAAAACAACACACACAGAGTGTTACCAGTCTTCCTGTTTGTACTGAGAACAAGCATTCTGCTGTTTAGAAAGTGTACTCAGGCATCGGTCAGATAAACGGCCAGTGCTTCAAATGGGGGAGTCAACAAACAAGTGCTACGGTTTGGAGCGCAGCATGTGAATGTGTTTAGTGAGGAATGCAGGATGTGCCATGTAAGATTCACTGCCTCGCTTTGATCAGCACTCGCCCTGATTTACAGGGCTTAGATCGAACATTTGTCTGTGGTTTTATTAGTGAGAGTAAGTCAAGTACAGCGTTCTCAGTTCAAAGGCTACTTTCTTGTACATATTGTAGGTGAGGGCCATGCTGCTTTCATGGCCAGATATGTCAAAACAGGTTTGATCTTAGGTAAGAAAACTTGTGTGGATGTCTTGTAGTCATTTTGTTGATGTTGACCTCCTTAAATCATTCTTTAGTGCCTGCGTGTGTTTCTTATCACTTCTCCAGTATAAAAACTGAGCCAAACACAATGTGAGGTCTAATGTGCCAGAGTCTATGTCCTTTCTCAGCATGGTTTTAAGTGGGATTCGGGTGAACAGCTGGAGCAAATCTGTTAAAAAACTCAAACAATTTTAGACATCTTGCATTTTGTTTTAATGACTGTGTTTCAGGATGTACCAGGTTTATTTATTGACCTTTTTATGTTGTAGGACATGTTAGACCAGCCAGAAACACATTTGAGTTTTAACCAAATTTGTCAAGTAAAGGGCAAATGTGCAAGAAGTTAAAGGAAGCTGAACTCCCAAATATGGCTGAGCTTAGGGTTAGAGGTAGGTGTGCTTTGTACTTTCCTTTGGAGCAAAAAAGCTGCATTTGATAATAACCATGGTTTAAGTAATTCATTTGAAGAGCATGATGAAAGCCTGTGTTTTTATTGTGTTTGACATTTCCGCTTCCTTCATGACACTGATTGTGGCCAACTGCAAACAAACACAGCCTATGTTTTGCTCTGGTCCCTTGAACGTCAAGAGTAATGAGGATTTTGGTTCGGAGTTGTGGCTGCCATTGTTTTGTTCTCAATGAACTCCACCATCGAGGAGCGGTGGGTTTCTGCGGTAGCACCATCTCTGCGACTAACTTTTAAGTCCTGATTGTGTGAAACTTGACATAATATTTGAAAGTATAAAGAGGGAGAGAGTGCTGTTGGAAAGTTTCACTGAAGATTTTCTCTAAGTTGAGCGACAGTGTTATACCAATGTATTGTAATTTCATATACCGTAAGAATGCTTGTTTACAGGATTTAATAAGATGATCCATATATATCCCATTCTGTTTCTGTGAACAGATAAAGGCTCCTGCACCCGCCACGATCACAGCAGGAGATCCATTTGTCAAACAGGCAAACCTGATACCTGGCGCCATTGTGCTCCTTTCAACAACTCCAAACGGTGACACTGCCCCTCCTACTCCCAGGAGACAAGCTTTAACCCCCACCCCGTCCCCATCTCACTGTCATCCCTCATCTCTAAAAGGAGGCTTTGTCAAAACGTCTCACTTTGGCAGTTTAACTTGATAGTTACCATTGAGTGCTTGTGGGTGGCAAAGGGTACAATTTCCTCTGGCTAGATAATAAACTCCAACAATTACTGGAACCTTCCCATGGTGGATCCACAGATTGTTTCTCTATTTGCCTATCCTGCTGTCCTTGATCTCTTGGTTCTCTGGCCATCTATCTTACTATTATTCAAAACCTACAGCAATCAATCTTTGGTTCCCTCCCACTGCTTCCTGGTGAAGATAGTGGAATATTACCAGCTTTGATTGACCTCTGCAGCTAAGCAGCAAACTGGAGCCAACTGACCCTGTAAGCGTCCAAGACTAGACAAACACGTGTCCCAAAGTCATGCAAGCTCATAACTTGTTATTTATTTAATTCATGAGACTTCCTGGCCTTTATGAAGTGTCTTCTGCATGCCATTTACGACTAATTGAGCAGAGTGATGACATGACTTTTCAGTTCCTGCTGTAGAACAGTACCGGAAGCTACAACCTCAGGTCATTTATGTAGTGAAAATTGAACAGGGCAGACGATAATGTTGTTGAATGCTAGAATAGTTTCTGAGTTGATTCCTGCTGGAGAGCTTCTCAACAGCGGCCAAGGCTGCAGTGCGTTTACTGCAGGTTCCTTGATGGGTGGTTTGGATCCCAAGGGGTTTCGTAGTGCTCACTCTTCCTGGCTCGCCCAAATTCATTAAAAAGAACATGACTTCATGTATCATGGGAAGGTTCAAATCCACACTTGTGCCTGATCAAGTATTACAGCTAAACAAGTGTATTAATAGATCTGACTATGTGTTCCTGTACTTGAGTGGCCACCCATGTATTTCTTCAGATGCAGAAAACGTGTTTGGATTCTATTTAAATTTGAGCAATGTAACTAATCAAGCTTAGTTTTTTTGTATAACAGCAAGCTGTGGGTGTTTATAAGATGGGGAAATTGCAGATCGTGAACAGAGAACACCAGGAGAGCAAGAACACACAATAACCTATCATGCAATCCAAACCAGTCCTGCACTTAATTATTCTGTTTTGAATTTTATAATGTTACAAATTTTAAGACTGTTGGAAATCTAATGGTTTCGTAAATATTGTTTCACTCCTTGTTATACTTGTTTTCACTTGAGTTTGATGTGATGTTAGTCATAGTTTATGATTTACACATCAGTTAAATAATTTTATTTTGGGACGTATGTTACACCTGGAGCACAAACTGCAAAAGTGTGATGCAACTGTCTCTGCTGGCTTCAGACTGAGTTATCATTTCCAACCCCCACATTATTAAGACAGCAAAATCCTTACGGGCCATTTGAACATCCATGGGTATATTGGTTTTAAAATTAGGTGTGGTCGGATGCATTGCTGGGACCCAATATGATGTCAATGGTGCAGTATTTCAATGCTATTTTAAGGAACAATTATAAAGATAGTGATATGATATACAGAGCCACCCTTTTATAAGCCAAATGTCAAAGTCATCAATCTTTTAAAGTGAATGGGAGGTGGCTCAGAAAATACACCAATAACCAATAAAGAGAAAATCCCCTTTGAAGCATTTCCCCAAAAGTGGATTTGGATGTGAGCTGCATGCACTTGTGCCATACGCTTTAGACCATGTGCTTGAATTGTAAAAATAAAACCCTGAAAGACAATAATCCACGGTTACAGTGCTTTTCTTCTTAAAGCCACAACCATCATGGTATCAAGGACGTTAGTAACAGGCCGCATGTGTGATCCAAACTCAGACGTGTGTTCATGGGAAAAACGCAAAGACCATGAACCAGACTCATGTAAAGCAAATGTGGTGCACATCAAGGCATTTGCATTATGGTGTTCCTCGATCAACGATATACCTCATCTCCTTATCTAACCCGAACCCTAACCCCCCTACATGCATCTTCACCAAAGTTTGCACACACACGTTCTTGTGCTCCTATCTTAGTGAGGACGTTCATTGGCATATTGCATTTGCCAGCCCCTTACCTTAACCTTAATCTAAATGACTGACCCTAACCCTTACCTAAACCTAACTCTAACCCTAACCTAAAAGCAAGTCTTAACCCTCAATCAAGCCTTTGACAGAGCAAGGACCGGCCAAAGTTCCCTCACTTTTCAAAAATGTCTTCACTCTGTAAGGTCTACACTCCAAATTGTGCTTACAAAAACTGTATATAAGTAGAAGCACACACACACACACACACGCACACACACACACTCCCTTGAGGGCGATCCTTTACCAGGCTTCCCTCACTCTCTGAGCAGCGCGCTCAGTGGGGACTGGAGCCTGAATGAACGACCTGGAAATCTCACTCTTTCAAATGGCAGGTGAGCGGAAGTGGAGCTGCTAGCTTTGCCCATTATGCTTCCCAAGGTGCATTCATTCATTCAAAAACAAGAGACACATGGGGAGAGGGAGGACAGAGGACTGGCCCCACCCAGCTCGCTCGCCCTCCCACCCCCACACCAGGGACTCAACTAACATGACATCATGTCTCTGTCACAGAGCAGACTGTATTGTTGTCAGTGACTGACTCTAACTTTCTGCCTTCCCTCACCCTCCCTCTCTCCCTCCCTCCCTCCCTCATCTCTTCCGTTCCCTTGTGCTCGTTTTTCTTTCTCTCTCTCTCTCCTCTTGTCCTCTTCTCTTTTTGTTTTGTTTTCATGAACAATAAAGAGACGCCAGAGTCAAGGCTGGAGACATCCTTCCTCTCTCTGGCCATTTAAAGAAACCCCCCCCCCCCCAACCATTCCTCCACTTGAATAGACAACGCACACATAGTGTAACCTGCACATACACACATATAGGACCTTTGGCTGTGCCTGCAGCCTTAACTTGGCCTCTAATTTCCTTTTTGCAGCAATGCCCATGTGCACACTGTGAGCCAGTCAGCCATGAATGGAAGTGACGTCCCACTGGCTAAATACTACCATCCATTCTCTTACCATAACTGATAGAGCGTGAGGTCCAGTGTGAGCGAATTTAATCCTATAGAGTTTAGATGACTGCTTTAATGTAACTTTACATAACAGTTGGTTTCTATTTGTCATTGCCACAATGGTTTGAACTGGCAGAAACCACAAACAAAAACACAGAAAGTAAGTCAGCCATCAAAGGTAATATGGAGCTAAAATTGGAACGATATGTTCTGTGGATACATCTGTACCATAAGCACTGTGACGTATTTATGGCATTTCACGACTCCTCGTGGGTTGTTTAATGTGTTGTATATATATTCTTTTGTTCTGTGTCTGTTTGCAGTAAAAGCAAGAAACAGCATGTATCATCAGAGGTCAGCAGACTTAAGCTCAGTGCAAAAAACTGTTTGTCGCCTGATATTTCTGAGCTGTCACACTAAAGGGCTGTTGGAAGGGTTTAGGCTTCTTTACCTCCCCCATGGAGTTTATGCTTTCATTTGCATTTGTTTCTCTGATTGTTTGTTAGTTGCAGAACATCTCAACCAATTCACATTAAGTTTTATGAAAAGCAAGATCTTATTAAATTTTGCAGCAGATCTGGATAAATACCACAGCACTTCCTGGACGCCTGGACCTGCACTATGTAACATTGGTGTACCGTGCTGGAACATTACAACCAGCTTTACGGCATTGCCTACATCACAAAGCAACAACCTGAGCCAGCGCTTGCAGCTAGCTCCACAATAAACTAGCTTTCACATTTTATTGTGGAGATCATGGCATTGCCACAGAAGATACCAAAGAGGAAGAGTGACCGAGTACGAGATGGAACAAGAGGGAATATCTGAACATATTTCACTCGTTGAGTGTTTAAAGAGGCTTAGGATGCAGGAGGGTTGCCGACCTCGTGCTGTTTTTATTGGACAAGTAAGTCATAACCTTTGCATCTACAAAGTTAGCCTTCGCTGAGATATGTTACCTCTGAGTGCCCCTCTAGTTTAGACTGTACATATTTCTTTAATCAGCTGCAGTGCATGATGAGTACCATTTTCCAAACCAAGTAGCCTAGGTGAGCTTAAGAGTTTCTCTTCTACAGCACTCTTGCCTTTGTGCACTTTGGGAAGTAGTGAGAGACATTGAGTGGGCTGAAAATGAATGTTGAGATTGTATGGGTCATTTACTGCCGTTCTGAAATTCATCTTTCAAGTTTAACAATAGACTAAAGAGATTTAATCGACACCCTGCGGTACAGAGCCAGAAATTATGAAAATTTGTTTTTCCAGTGCAGCCAAGTAAGAGGTCTGAGTCCCGCTGCAGGAATAATGTAGCATTTGGCATGTAAACTAGGACTTTATCAGAAACTATATCCTGCACTGTCATAACAAATTAGCAACTCGGTTTCCCACAAGACATTTCACAGAATAGGGTTAAGTATCCATAGTGACTACTGAGAGACTTTCTGAAACAAATGGACGCGTGAGCAGAGCTGTGGATCTGCTGGGTCATTAGGAATAATCCTTACACATCACATACAAGAGATCCACAGACTTAACACTTCCCCACCCATTGGAAATGAGTAATGAGAACTGAAACCGTTCATGTGATGGAATCCTTCAATGTTTTGTTTGGAAAAAAAGGTTCCAATGAAGTGTTTTCATACTCACGGATCTTTGCATATTATTAATGAGCTTTGGTTTTTTCCTCTAGTAACTCTACCCATGCACAACCATGCCAAATGATTGCTTTCCTTCCTTTTGGCACAGCGTACCCGACAGAGTGGATTTTCCTTGAGTAGGTTGTTGCAAGACTATGGAACTTTCTTTAACATTGTGAGATAGGGCATTTTTCAACATGGATCTTGATGAAAAATAAAAAGCATGTTTAGATGATTGATATTTATGAGTGAAATCCGGGGCAGATCCAAATTATAACCTAGATGTCAGTCTCAAATCAACTTTCATAGAGGGACTCATAGGGCTTAGCAATATGGAAATACGCACCCTATTATAGTTTGGGTACTTAATTTTAAAACAAGATGACATAAATGTGAAATCAATAAAGTTTACTTTAACATCTATATTGATAAGTTAAGTTTTTGTCTTTCAAATTTTGTTTTCCAAAAGTAAACTTCACTATTCTAACACTTCTGATTTTAAAAATGTAATACATCTTAGAGGTTCAAATGGTTAAAATGAACTGCACATGTCAGCCCCACCAAAACTTTTGACGATAGTTACCGTTAATCTGACTCTGGCTTCCAGATACTGGTGAGTGATTCAGATGGGGAATTTCACTTTGGGCCTGGGCGTTTTCAAAAGGCCTTTTAATTAATTAATATATGAGATGGACTGGTGGAGGTTAGTCAAAACCATTTAGATTTATGTTTCCCAGTTATTTAACATCACAGAAAACACAACAGAGAATTACAGACTGTGTGACAGTAACTTGGCATTCAGATAGAAAAAATAAATAAAACACAACCCAGACTTTAAATGTTGCAATAGCTGCTCAGTGATTCAAACAGTGATTCAACCATCAGTCAGTGGCAGTCTCACCATTCACCAGGTCCTCAGGAGAAATGTTAAGTGATGACAGTCGTTCATTCACGACCTCATTGACCATCAACTGATACACTTGGCCAAAGGCCCCTTCCCAAAGCTTCCCTGGTCCAGCTGTCTCCCCAGGCCATGAGTGACTCCCTGAGAGAAACCCACTCTACTCACCCAACTCCAATTATTATATCAGGTCTCCAGGCCTTTGTTTTCAGGCTTTGGAGGATGTTGTTTTGTGTTTGTTTGAAAAATTATGGGTGTCCGGTCTGCAAAGAGGGGAAAAAAATTACCTGAGATAGAAAATAGAGCGACCACAATGCGTTCACAATGCTTTTTCCTTCTCCTTTCTCTTACCAATACCTCATGGTGCAACCTGACTCCCCCTCTATTTTAGCTGTGTGTTTATCTAAGTGTCTCCATGGGACAGGCTGATGTGATTCTTTAGCAGACATCCTTTCAATGTTCCACTATGTGAAAAAAAGACAGGACTCCCATGCAATCTATTCTTCTTAAACAACAAATAACTGGTCAATACACACAAAGCACACAGATTCACACACAGTATAGATGCTACCTATGTACTACCATGAACTTTTCTTTAACACTTTTAGGTTAGGTCTTTAACACTTTTTTATTTTGAAAGATTAGGTAAAGGAAACATACAATTAAGCAACCAAATAATAACCTAGATGGATTACCATGAATGAACCACAGGGATGTGCTACTTGTCAATAAAGAACCCATTCAATTTTGGTGCGGATCCAGGTCAGAGGACGAAGCCAAATTTTTTTCCCCGCTTTCTTTAACATTGCAAAACAGGGCGATATATATATATATGAACTTTTTTTTACAACTTCACTGATTTTCCACAGAATAATTGAATGCAGGGTGCAGCTTGGTTGAATTCAAGGCAATTGTTGGGCCTTAGCAGACGTATATGCTCTAGTGCCTTTCTAGTTCAAATAAGTGAAGTTAAAACTAACACAGGAGAGTTATTCAATTAATAACATATCATCTTTTTTTACCTGTATGGAGGTTGTACACTGTACATTTTACTTTCTGTATTAGTTTCCTCTAGGGATTCAGCACATTGGACAGCTCATAATTTTAGTGCCTGGCTCCGCTCAGTGACATAATCCTAAACATTTGTTCACACATGTGCCGGCTTTAAATCATATGCAAATCATTTCAGTTTGAGTGGTACGTGTGCTTTTCTTTAACAATCCATTCAAAAGTTAAAACTGTGAATGCTGTTTCCCATTCACATTCGAAGCTAGTAGTGTAAAATAGATTTTATACATATATTTAATCTAAATTTAATCAGAGACACTAATAGCTTGTTTACCAGGGTGAATGATTTGCATGTCTTTGTTACTATGAGGAGGAATGAGCCTGTATGGAGCTCCATTTATCTCTGTGCCTTTTTTTGTTTACTCCTGTAACACAATCTGAGGCCTCCTGTGAGATAGGATCAGTGGAGGGACGGCTTTATACTCCTACGTGACACCGAGCATATCTCTCAATCAACTGCTGGATGATAGGGCCGACATGACTGACAGGATTTAAACTGAGGGTCACTACACACGATTTCGAGCCTGAGATTTATCATGGTTAACCCGAAATAACACGGTTGCACTTCAGACTGCGAGGTTGGCTGAGGCGATGTGGTCGTTTGGCAAACCACTTTGTGGGATTCAGTGAGGAGAGACAGGGCTAAGAGTCAGTCATGCAGTAGTGGCTGTAAAGACAGCTGGAGGCAAAGCGGTCTTTGGGCTAAATGCTAACACCAACGTGCTCATAGTGACGATGCTAATGCTACCCTCTCTTGGCAGCTTTTAAAAATAGCCTATGAATAAAATCTTTAAAATCAATTTTCATAGAATACGGATGTGCTTTTTCATAATTCCTTTTTACCATTGATTCCAATGTGTGTTTAAGTTTTTTTTTTTACTATCTGTCACTTGTATTTATACATAAAAACTTAAGTTACAAAAAAATCTTAACATTCTGATGCCACCAGATGTAAAGCCAACCATGGTCCCCACCATAGTTTGAACTAAGCATTATTTGGTCATAAAGCAAAGTACTGGACAAATTCATATTTTGACCAGAAAAGTACAAGAAAGCCAAAACCTCATGGTGGCGTGAGAGGTTTAGTCAGAGGGTCAACTAAATCTGTCTATCCGGCTGCAGAATATGTCCTAAAGCCTGCCTCCTCCATGTTAATAGATGGGCCATTTATAAAACTAAAAACTCAAAGTACACGTTAACAGTTTAGGTAGCTCTTGGCTTAATTGCTCAATCGCTACTGGGTCCACATGTTGAAGATGCAGCATTCGTATCTGGGATATTTTGTCTTTATTTCTGGATAGTGGCAGGAAATGGATGTATTCTCCATCTTTATATATAGTCAAAACCACGAATGATCTGAAAGTGCCTCATGTTGGCAGAAAAAGTCAGACTATCACCACAAATGTCTGTACTTGAGTTCATGACAACCCATTACCCAGTTGCTGAGATATTTCAGGCTGAAAGTATTGCACTTGTTCCTTTCGAGCGCTTCACTACCGAGCAAGAGATACATCAGACACAGTCATGGATTATGTGTTTTTCCACTCAGGGGTGTCATCAGAGCCCACCATGCCCTCTTGGCTACTGAGTGTGGTTTCTAACCAGGACACACATTCATTGTGCAGTGAGTCAGCAGCATAGTTCAGGTGTGTTTTGGGGGGTCTGCAGTTTCCTTTAGTGTGACTATTAGGAGACACTGATGTCATGACACTCAGTATTTCCACTGTGTGATGTTGTGTTGCTGCAGAAATACAGAGTTGTAATGGTTCCAATTAGTCATAGCTTCTAAGCTCTATGTAGCTCAAAACCAAGGATATTTAAAATAGAATGACCTATTCCACATCTGAATAGATTAAAGGCATAATTGTCTTAACAATTAATTACTATATGGAACATTAGTACCAATCTTTTTTGTTTGATTATATGAAACCCTAGTCCTTTTGTCAATGTTAAAATTATCTTGATGAGAGATCCGTTTGTAGAATATACTAGCGTTTTTGCAGGAAATAAAAACCTGGTCTCAGTCTAGGTTAGAGTTTGATTGTTTGCATATGTGGTTATTTAGTGATTCAGCACCAGGATGTCAAACTCCTAGATCAGCACTTCCCCCTCTGTCCATGAACGAGGGGTTTTCCCCAAAAAATACTACACGCAAGTAAACTAAATTAATGATCATTAAAACAGGAACATTATATCTAGTGTGGCAAAGGACTGTGGCCATCAATTATGCCTGTTTATACCTAAAACAGCTGCTCTGCAGAGTGCACCGCATGTTATTCAAAACAAAGCTGGATTACATGGTGCCTTTCACCAATATCACCATATCACTTGTCTGCATATGGTAATTGACTTCACTGCGTCAGCATTGATGCGAGTTGGACATCGTCCTCAAACAAAATCCCTGACACAGCAAAGACAGGTAAACCAATCTCATTCTCTGAATAATAATAATACATTATAAGAAAACAACCACAGTGAAAACAAGAGCTCCTTGTCCAAGTCTCACTCACTAAATCAAATAATTGTGTTCACGAATTCACTCGGTGTGAAATTACCTGTACCCTATACTTCTGACTGTCATCCACCATCATATCAAAGATCCTATCACCCTAACTGGTGGCATATAAATCAGTTCAAATGTCATAAGTAAGCTCTTCAACAGGCAAGAAGCCATAAACCAAAAGGAGCAAGAGCCTCGACTTTAAGCCTTTATTTCCCCCCAAAAATGGTTCCATTCACATCTCCCGTCCTTCTAATCTTGGGTTTCACCTGTGGATGCAGGGGACAGTGGTGTCCTTGTTTGATACTAATTATGGTCCTCACCTCAAAGTTTCCCCCGGGGAACTTCCCTCCTCCCCCTCCTCCAAGGGGCCTAAAGACACGCTCAGACTGACTCATTAAGTGTCGAGGAACATTAAGACAACCAGGGCTGTCTGAGGAGGACGCTGGAGTCTCACTGGAGACTCTCTCTGTCAATTGTCTTATCTTCTTTGGCATGTGGAAGTGTCTCCTCAGGCCAGTTGACTGCTGAAAGACACATGAGCTCAATCAAGAGTCTAGACGTTTATTTTTAGCCTGAAAGCACAAGCTAGTACATGATCTGTGCTGACAAATATAGCCTCCACGAGTTCTACTGTTCCTCAGCCGTCTCTTAAGACAAATGAGGTTATAGGAGCGAAGGTTGCAACTCAAAACACATGTCTCTGCAGCCTTTTCCCTTCTCATTCTTCGGCAATAGGTCCAGTGATTAGGGAGGCAAACCACATCCTTATTTTCTCTGTTCTGATAGATTTTTTAAAACTCAAATTCCTGTTTCCGATATAGTCTTTCAGCACTGAGTGCACTGATAAGTAATGAATGGCTTGATGTACCAGCCTGGTATGGATCAGTATCACCAATAGATCAGATAAGCACAAACAAAGCATTTTGCTCAGAAGGATAATTATACAGTCATATAATACTTCCTCCTCGTCATCCTTTTACACATTGCTTCAGCAATGAATGAATCCACATGAGTCGGACTTCCCTCCCGCCACTTCAGATTGGCTTAATGTCATTAGAGGAGGATGAGGAGGGGGGGCTTGATTCACCAAACTATAGGTCAGCTCAATCAAGCACTTTTAACTCTTCAGTGAAATGCACAAAGCCTATTCTTTGTGGGGAAGGTAATTTAGTGGTTGGGCTCTGCCCTCCTGTGGTCAGCACAGTAACTCTCAAGGTGTCTCAGCATACAATGAATAATCCTGTTCAGTGGTTTCTGTGTTCCTGTTCTGAGACAAATATCTGTGGAGACAAGTACCCTTTAGTTACATTGGGTTGAAAAATGTCTCCCTTGTTTTGAGCTATGCAGTTTGTCAGCACAAACAGGAGTTTTTCCACAGTGCACATTTTGACATGTCAAAGTAGGAAAGGCTTAGGTGTAGATTAAGGAATGAGTGATGGCTGGATTCCATTTAGTTTCAGGGTGCTGGTATTTTAAATGTTGGCTCACTAGAAAGATAATTTTTATATTTTAACATTACGTCTCAGATTTTCCTTTAATTACAAGTCAAATGTTCTCAGTCTAATGAACATGCTGCTAAAATGATATTTGTACTTTTAAGAGCTCATACATAAGTTCTTTATCTCCTGGGGAGCTCATGCAAAATATTCAAATGGTTAATAGTAACTGAAATATGACAAAATAATGACTAGATTTTTCAATAAATATGGTGATAGATAAAAAGACAAACATATAATTTTAAATATCTGTCTCAGGAGATACATATGTGCTGTACTTATATACATTTGCATTGTTTTAGCAGGTCAAATGTATATACTATTTAAATAGAGAACATTTTTGACATTTTCTTTTGGGATTGACTGGGCTTATTGCTTCATCCATTACATTGTACAGTAAAAATATCAAACAAATCATCTTTCACATCTTAAATACTATAAAATATAGATTATTTACTCTTTTCAAATATATCTCTACTGTGATTACTACTCCAATAAATATGAATGACCCCCTCCTGTATAAATGTCATTCAGTTTTAGGAGTAGTGTAACAGAACAGGCCAATGCCGGTGGTTACAAGGTTTTTAACAATGTCTCAATCACCATCACGGGAGCTAAGTGGGAAACTTTGGTTACACTATAACAGCTCCATTCATCACATTCAGACAGTGAGATAAAAAGATCTGATTAAAGGTCTGGGAACTAATAAGTGGACCTTTGAGCTTAAGGCTATTTAGTTACATATAATATTCATCTACATGTTATACCAGCCCACACGTAGATGGTGTGATGTGACTGAAAGCTCCAGAACTACTACTGAATGGACCTAGGTGATTTTATTTCCGAGGTCAAGAATAAAATATGTCTCTTACACTTCTACATTAGTCGTTTTCACTTGTTATACAACATTTTGGACTACACTGTGTTTTTACAATGTAATTTTGACATGTTATGTTCTTTTACAACCATTAGATTTTCCCTCTTACTTTTTTTTAATATATTTGTGGATAACTGGTATCAATATCCTGCTTTAAGTCCAACCTGTCAGACAAAACAACCCCGACTGAGGACAGCCAGCAGCTGTTTCCTTTGGAGTTATGTTTCTTATTAGTCTTTGCTTTTACTTCCCCTAAATGTATGTATTCTTCAATTCCTGTGGTTATATTTTTGTTGCATGATGAATTATAGTAATATGACTGAAGAGTCACAGCAATTAAGAAGCAAGTGAAGACAGTGTGCAGGTGATTATTCAATAATACTCCAATTAACAATTGTACCGTCTTTAAATTTCTCAATATCAGAATACTCAGGTGATGGAGACGAGATACGGAAATGTTGTAATCAGGGTTTTAAAAGCGCCTTGCAGGGCCCATAACATGGATAATAGATTCCCTCCACTTGAAAGAGAAGCTCGGGTAATTTTGTTCATTGTGAGCGCTGGTGAAGCATGAAACCACTCATGCTTGAGCTGCTCTTTCAACTGCAGCCAAAATGTGTTCAGGGAGGCTGGTCTTTCCCTCAGCACTTCACAGAATTTTCCACCCCAAACATGTTTCTGCCCATCAACTGCTATTAATCATTCAAAGCTGTTGATTATCGGTTGTTTGTTTATGGGTAATCTGATCTAAATTCTGATTAGTCATGCATCAATGAATTTTCGACTATGTAAGAAGCCCCTAGCATGGAAGGATTTTATGGATACTATAATAAAGTGTCCATTAGAGACAAATATAAATAAACATAATGTTTCGGAATATGAATTTTAGGCTTAGTAAGATTGTGTGGTGACACAATCAATTAAATTCATCATAACTGATAAATTACTCACATTGTTTATGGCAGTTGTTCAGTGAGTCTTGGATCTCAGTGAGGCTGTTGCACAAGAGTTTAAGAGCAGAAGTAAACAAGGGAGTGGCCAAGAGTAAACAGCTTTTCAAGATGATGATGTAGTATATAATAGACTAATGAAGAAGTTTCAACTGCACCATATGGCAGACAGGTTAAAAGTTAAAGAATAAGAAAAAAACGCAAAGATCAAATAGCTACCAAGGTGTATGTGCAGATGTTTTTAGCTGTCAGAGTTTCTGGAAATATTGGGCTTAAAATCTGACAGTAAATGATGTTGCTCTGGTTCTACTTGATGTATTACCAAGCAAATATAGAGCTCAACAAGTCAGGACTGCGTGTCTGTCAGCAAATGGCACAACAGTCTGTTAATGCAGCTGTAAATAGTGAAGGGTACACAGACAAATGAGGGGATTCTAATTTCCGAATAGAAAATCAGTGATTATAGCCAAAGCGATTATAGCCATGATGAAGATTTGGAAATAACAAAACTTCACAATGTTGTCATTTAGATGTAGACACAATAAAGTTACAGATAATGTATTGTGGTTCCATCTATTAGATACTAGATATGATAAAATGTTATATATTTTTTAAATATAATTAGCTACCTATTCACAAACCAAAAACTGTGATAAACGATCCAGTAAACAGCTTCTGTACAACATTAAAACATATTTAAACTAAAACTGTGCCTTTGTTAGTGTTGCACATAGTGAAGACACAAAGTCACTGATGATCTAACAGTTCAATGCATGAGTGGGAGTGTGTGTGTGTGTGTTGGGGTTTTTGCTACACAACAAACACAAAGAACTGGATCAGCACCTAATAAATCATTTTGGAGAAAAACAGGGATTTTCTGTACAGAAAGAAACAATAACATTTGTCAAATTGACAGAACCCCACAAGTAATCAAGAAACACAATGTCTTCATTCACACCAAATCCAATCTTGCAAAACTCAAATGCAAATCGTAATATACTATTTTAATCATGTATATTATCCCAGAGACCTGCATGCTTTCATAAAGACCTCAACAAACTACATGGCCTCATGAGAATATCTTCCTCATGGTCACTGCTGTTTCATGATGTTTGAACCATTGGGTCACTATTTTGTGGAACTTCAAACACAGATTTGAGAAAAAAATGAATAATAAATTTGTCCATTAGTCATAGTTACCAATACGGCAAAAGTCCTCAGATCAGTGAGTAAAGCTACGTGACATCAAAACAGCTGTTTGGGTTTTGCCCAAATTCTTTCTCCTTTTCTTCATATTCAGTCACGGAGGTGCTGCATTTGTATGTGTCCGACCACATAAAAGGCCTGTTAGAGGAATATTTTTACTCCACTTTTAATGATATATTAACACAAAGCATATGCTATATATGAGCCAAGTGGTTGTAAAATCAATAATTGTGAGTTCACAATACTATGCCCAAATGCCTATTGCCAACGCCTACTGGAGAATGAGCACACAGAGGAATCAGGACAACTCTGATCATCTACAGTCAAATACGGATCAATTATACATGTGCAGACACTCTGTTAGGATGTGGCCAAAATGTCAGTTAATCTGCAAAAGTCTGACTCAAAATATCCCAGGTTGCAACACTCCCTGTGGTCACAGAAAACCTCGAAAGAAACTGTGGTTTAGGTGAGAATACACTTCGGCAGAGGTCACTTATTTGAGCTGTTAGAGACATATAAAACCAAACCAAAGATATATAAATAGCTAGGTTTACTTTAAATGTGTATAGAGGTCCTGGAAGGGACAAATACAATTATTTAAAAGACATATTACAGGAGACTGTCTGATATGAGACAAATTTTAAGCTTCAACAGAACCTACATCTGGGCAAAACAATGATTTGCTTATCTAATTCGAAGCAACCAAAAACCAGCATTTTCAGAATTCAAGAATTGTTATTCTATACAATTTCATACTGCTTTATTTGTGTAGAGCTACGGGTGCAGGTTTTTGTTTATACACACCATCTACACGTGGCTTGTGGAACTGCTGCATGAGCCAGGTAGTGAGTGATACAGTTTTAAAGGTGATATGTTTAAGTCTTTGCTATTGCTACATAGCCAACATTAGCATTAATCACTGTTTAATTACTCATGTCACAGAAATGGCCAATCCTCACATTTCCTAGTTTTCACCCAAACACAGTAATGGCTTAAGCTCTTTGCAAATGACCATCACTGCCACCAAGTCCTGGCAAAAACACGTTCGGTGGCAAAGAAAAACTTTAGAACTAACAGTGAAGATAAACAAACCTTTAAAAGCTGCTAAAAAGAGTTACACATTTTACATGAAATACACAAAAATGTTAGTTTTATAGAACCTCAGTTACCTAACAATGAAGATGGGTCGACTCATTACTGTATTTGGTTCTAAACACTGGAAAATACAGAGTAATTACCATCTACCTCTGTCGTCTATGTAAAGCCCACACAGTTGCAACATCTTGACATGTGTCATCATGAGTTGGCCTAGATCTTATCAGGGTACTTCACTGTCCTCTCCCTCAGCACAGATACGTGTCACCTTGCCGGAAAAGCAGCAACATTTGAAATGTGCTTCCCAAATGAGCACATCCCAGCAACTGCATCTTGACGCAACAAAGCTGCTGTGTGTTGCACTGTTGGGTCATTCGTTTGCTGTTCTTTCCCTTGTCTGTAGAGAGCGCTTAGGGTTTAAATGGAGCACCAAACTGTGTGTTAGTGACTAAACTGGCCTGATAAATGAGATGCGTAAGTTTTTAAGTTACGTATGGCGTAATCCTATGAAGTGATTGGCGCCAAACAAATATCTGGTATCATGCAATCACGGATTATAATAATAAATCTGTCTTATTTCATCACATTTATTAACTTCATAAAACAAAAGGGAAAAATGTGCAGTTAAATCGAGTATAGAGGTTTCAGACAGATGTTTTTGCAAAGTGGAAGCCCTTAATTACTACTGATGTAACATTAGAGGCTGTGGTGTGCAGCTCTGTCTTTTTCCTCTGTGTAGTCTGATACTTCTGGAGGTGGATGGACTTTTTCTTCCAAGGGGACAATAAAACAAAGCACATGGCCCTGGCATCCCACAGCCAAGCTTGAGATAATGACAGTGGACCAGGAGACTCTAGTGCCCTGGCTGAGTACCATCTACTGTAATTAGCTTCTGCAAAGAGCTTGAGAACCTCATCTGTTTTTGTTGGACTTTGTAGAGTAACTTCCCTGCTTCATCTCCTGTTCATTAAAATGCCAACGACTAGATGAAGTAGAAACCTACGATGCACGATCAACTCCAGTTTGTCTTTCCGTTATAACTTCAAACTCAAAGCACAATCAAGCTAATGTGTCCTAGAAGAGATACACTTGGAGGGTTAAAGCATAAACAGAGTTGTATTGATGAACTACATTTTATAGACCATGACTGGATATTTTAGAGGTAAATTGGACAGATTCTTAAAGGGACACAATTGAAACATCTGCTTAAATCCCTTTATTGAACATCTTCAAAGCATTTACTTCCATTCATCACCATCATCGCCATCGCTGACCATGATTGCCAAGTAAATACGGAGTTATTTCAGGCAGCTCTGTTATTTTATTTTATTCCACTGTTGCTCATGGTTTGGGCTTTGCACACTCCCTTGCCAGCGACTTCAAAGGCAGCTCCTTTGTAGGTTGCAACACACTGGCCGTCTGTTTTTAGGTCTGGCTGAACCTGCTCCCACACCTTCTTTTTAGGGTTCAGCTCTTTGTCCGGTTCACCTGCAATCAAGACGTCAGATTGATATATATGAAGAGACTCTGCTGATCATCCATCACACATGCATGGATCCAGTTCTGATGTTATATGAACTATTTGTGGCATGTCATGTCTTGTATCACGTACTAACACACTGTTTGAATCCATGGATGCTAAGATCATAGACTGTGTGTAAGGTGGACGACATGTCTCCACTTAAAAAATATACCAGCCACAAACGCTGCCACCTTGCAATCATTTAGAGCCAAAGTCTGGGCAGTAGCGATTGAAAGATGGAGGCGTGTTAGCAAAGTCGCGACAGAAACCATCTTTGAGAAAATTTTACAATTCAACATTTTAGTTTGGTCCATGTCTCATCTACTAACATGGTAGAGGTGAGCTTAATGACCTATACTGCAGGTAGGCACCAGGTGGTGATCGAGCACCTTGGCTTCACTTTTGGGAAGCTGTCATGTCGCCCATCTTTATATACAGTATATAGTTAAAACACAATGACCAATGAGTTTCATTTTTCAGTTTTTTACATTAAGCATAATCTGAAACAAGACATTACAGGGCATTTCCTAATAGTATTCATCCTACATTAATTGTGATTAGTCTTTGTTATAGCACAAGCTTTCTAAAACCACATTTGTTCCTCGCTGTAATTCAAAACATCTAAACCGAACATCTCAGAATCACACCATGCGTCCACAGAAAACAATTAGGGGACGTTCTCATTTCACAGAGCCTTTGTTTTTGATTTCGCTGGCTTCTGTCTAGTGTCAACTTTTTCCTCTCAACTCAACCATGACGACAAAAATGTGTTTCATTTCCCAGGCCCGTGATTTCTGCCGGTTTACAACTTAAGAGTGGCAACAATCAGTTTTGATCAGAAGCGTGAAAGAGGTTTTGATGAGCAGCTTGCGCACATTCTTAAGCTCAAGCAGAAGTTGTTTGTGTCATTGATCAGGGAAATGGAGGCAATTACAACCATATAATTCTCCCACCAGCATAGGATTGTCTGTAACAGAATCTGTACTACAAAGCCTTGGTGGGAGAAAAGAGAGAAACCAGGAAACAAAACAAAAAAGACAAACTTCTCTCGTCTTATTTTCCATTACATGGCGACATGAATTATAAAAAACAGCCCAGGTGTTATGCTGTAAACAAACGTGACTTCAACACGGTTTGCGAAACATCAAGCGATCCGGTCTCTGTGTTCTGTATTGAAGCTTTTTTTCATGGAATTGTTTGATTACGACTCTTTTTAATGTTGCGTCCTTAAAATTGTTTCATGTCAAATAGATTCCTCATTTATCGAACAGCTGGGACATGTGCACAGCAGGAGGGAAAGCATTGGCTGATACAGGTGGGCTGTTGGTACTTGGACCACAAATCAACCCTAATTGTACCCTATCTTCACTTTTCAAAAGGGAACATGCAAACTTGTTATTGTTCTCTGAAGAATGTTGGATTAAGAAGAACCATTTTCTTCTCCTATTCAGCTTGGAAAACTTTTAGAATCACTGGATTCTTGGTGGTGTAGAGGAAGCACCTTGACTCGCTTACAGTCGAGTTGATGTGTACATTGAAAGAGAATAGGGATCTCTCACTTTACATAAGTTGAACTTAACAGGGCAATTAGAATACTTATCTTTATGGCTGCCTATAAAAAATGCAGGCTACATTCCCAGCAAAGAACGCTGATTAGACTGTCAAATCAGCAGTCACAGGCCATTAAGCCACCACCAAACAAGAACTGAGGAGTCTTCTAATGAGAGCTTTCATTGGGGTCCGAGAACTCATCATGATTGGTGTTGCGTGTTGTTTCTGGCACCGGGAAGGTTCAACGACACCCTTCATTTCCAGAAGACAGAAGTTATTTTGTGGAAACGAGGCCGAGAATTCTCTCAGTGGTCTCAACACAATGCCGACAATCATCCTGTGGTGATGAGGCATTACTCGTGTCTGATTTTGTAATTTAACACCAACACTGATAATAAATCTGTTTGAGGGAACAGTAATCATGCCGTACCTGGGAAGCCCTGGAAAGTCACTCTGTCCCCTGGTGCTGCTCCACTCGGAGGATCAAGGATTTCAACCTTGTCTGGCGAGCTGGCGCACATGACCATCGCCTGGGACACCACTCCCCTCATCTTGGCTGGCTTCAGGTTACAGAGCAGGACTGCCATGCGGTTTTGCATCTGCATGGGGGACAGAAGATTAACGACGGCTTTACAGCCCATATGCCTTACACAATAGAGAAGAAAAACAAATTACCCCCAATTTACTTAGTACCCAATTTGGCTGAACAGAAGAAAAACTAAACAAATCCGACAACAAAATGGACTGTTGGACTGGAGCAATAAGTCAGGTGTACTGTAGACATTTGTCCAAACAGTTATTGTCTGATTAGCCTGTCTCAGACTAGAATTACTGAATGGTTCCTTTTGTTTATTGACATTCAAAAGTACAGCCATAAAACTGACTCCTGTTTGGTTGACATATATAGATGATTGCTCATATAAATGATACAGTAAACAAGAGAGTGAAACGGGAATTTGATTTGAGATTTATGACCTCTGTAAGTGTAGTGTAGTGGACTGAAAGAAACACACAAATGGAAGCAATAACTCTACCTTTTTAACTGTAGAGCACCTTATTAGGTTTGGCTACTGAATTCCATGTCTGCAACACAAAGTTTATTATTCTAACTTCTAATACGCATATCTAAAATTGTACCTGGTCCAGGGGTATGTGCTTGACCAGGCCGCTGACCACTGTTCTGGGTGATGCCTCTCCCACATCAACCTGCTCCACGTAGAGACTGTCAGCATCTGGATGCTTCTGCGCCTCCACTATACGCCCAATACGCAGGTCCAGTCGAGACACGTCCACCTTGGCGTCCTCTTGGCTCGGAGCTGCCTGCTTTTTCTCAGCTTTCTCCCCGCCTGGAATCAAACAAACAGCATGTAATAACAAACATACTTTCAATGTCAATAAGCCCTAATCCTAAATAATAAATTTCATACTTCATGACTTTACATTTCCTGTTTTTTATTTGGTCTATAACAATGAGTTTAGTATGACAATTTGGTTGGGTGTTGTGCACGTCTGGCCCCGAACGTGAAGACAGAAGCCATCCATCACGTATTACGGAAAGGTTTGCTGAAGAGAGGCATCTGTGTGAGTTTTCATGCTATTGCACTAAATGTGCATGATATTATAGGAAATGTTTGCTGGAAAGCAGTGGCTATGTTTCGGCCAGCTGATGTCTTTCCAAGGGTTTATAAAAAACAAATTATACTTGAAACAATACCGGGCATCTGTCTGGAATCTGATTTCATTTCCTTCCATAAATGAAAACAAAGCTCACCAATGACAGGCCCCGGGGTGGCATGTGTTTCATGTGATCCACGAGTAAATCCCCAAAAATGTAAGCAATAGAAATGCGGGCAACAAATACCTTGATTTGAATGACAATACCCATATTCACTTTTGACTGAAAGTGATACAGTGACATAACAGAATAACAGATGTTTCCTCCCAAAGAGATAAAGTGACTCGCCAGGTTTTATAGCACACATTGATTCCAGTGGACTGCCCTGGTCAAAAGATCACACAGTCTTTAATCATTCCTCTGACTCTTCACCAACTCTGAAGAACATAAAGTCCAAACCTTGCCTTTGATATTCAAAATAAAAATATCACAGCTCCACCAGGGTTCCACATGGGTTTGTTCACTTAACAAGTGATGGCAGTTTGAATGAGGTGAGAACACGGTGTGATAAAGGAAGACAAAACTCGACACGTCAAGAGGGATATATCTCTTTCAATAACAGCTCTCCAACATCTGGATGCAAGAAATGCCAGTGAATTTGTCAAGCTCTCTGCTACCTCTTTCTAAAGGATGAGACCCATAAACAAATCCAGGACTAATTATTCCCTGTCTATGCCAGACAGCTCTCCTAATAAGTCCACATTGCATATTGCCAAAACAGAACTATATATCTGTGTGATTTACTTGCGATTAATTGAAATCTTCAGGAAGAAGTTTTCTTGTTTTGGACTTGAAAATTACAATACACATTGAAAAAACAACCAACAATAAATCATTCTCGAATTGGACAATAAATATTCCAGTGATGCCCAGAGATCTTGGATCCAGTAAGAGCAGCACATTGCTGCCTTACATGTGTTGCCACCGGATATTGAGAATGCAAATAGAGAAACACTGGATCGCAGAACCTTAAGTTTATGAAAATATGAATACTATTGTTGAAGAATAAGGTTAAGCAAATCCTTCAGAGGCAAGAGATGAGTCAATTTCATACATTTAATATGGTCCTGTGAACAAACTGAAAATGAAACACATGACAAAGTAACTTGCTAAATATCAAGTCAAAATATAAAATTCTGGACTTAAGCCAATATAAAAGGGTTTAGATGTGAAAACTTCAAAAGATGCTCAGAAACATGTTAATCCTTTCACTGAGACATTACCTTTTTTCTCTGGCTTCTTCTTTTTACCCTCGTCTTTGGGAGAGGGGCTCTGAGCAGCAGCAGGCGAGGCCGAGGGTACGGGAGCAGAGGGTTTGGGAGGGGTGGGCTTCGAACTGCACTCCACTGTGGGTTCATCTGATGTCATAGCCACGTCTAGCACTACAGGAAGGAAGTATCAGTGATGTTAATGTGAAAAAGTGGTAAATAGTGGATTGCAATCAGAGACTCAAGTATATCTGATGACTGTTATCCTCTGCACACACTTCCTTTCCCTAATGTCACATACACAAAAGCATGCAGTGCTGGGAAGTAAAAATAATTTAGTATAGAAAGCACACTAGGGCCTGGTTGTGCCTTTTCACGCACGGAGCTGCTTGCGTCAACATAAAACAGTGAAATGATACAGAGGGAGCTTTATTTACACTCAAAGTGGGAGGACCGCTCTCCTGGTGCAAACAGTTTTGATGGGAAAATGACAGTGTCCCGGCTGATGGCAACAAGGAAATGGAGCCATAGGGCAGGGAACAATGTCCTACAATAACGCCCCTGAAAAAAACTAACCCTTCATTTAAGGCGCCTGATGTTTTGAGTTCCCACAAAACCTTGTGCCCGTGTCTGACAAACATCGGTCTGCAGGCGCACCACCACCACCATAATACTTTTAATTCTATGTTAGGACATGAGATAAGGACCTTTCCGGTTTACCTTGGAATTATAGGCAATAACCTCTGAAACTCTTGACACTCCACTTTTTAGTTTCCTGTCAAGGATTTTTACATTTAAGGAATAAAAGCATAAACACAGTAATATCACATAATGATACTTAAAGTAAGTGAAATATTCTTAGATCATTTTATCTAATTTCCCAAATTTAAACTGGGCCTAACTGGAATCTTTAGAGGTTTCAGCAAAACACTATTTATTTAAAGTGAGTGTGTAAACACGACAGTGTGTTTTTCCCTCAGTAAATGGTTGGGACCCAAGCAGAGGGAATAAGAGAACAAATACGTAGCTTATACTTGTCCAGGCGCCTTTGCACTTATGTTGCAAAACACAACTTCATGAGTAAAACATAGGTAAACAAAAGAGGAACCAACATTTTTTTGATTTAAAAATGCATTATCTGCACAATATTTTTGATTTAAATGAGTCACTGTTGGATTCAACAGAGTTTAATAATTTTGACTTAAAAATGGTTTGAAGTCAATTTGATACCGAACTTATAATTTTTTTCTTGGGAGCCGAACAGTTGTTAAGTTGAAAGTCTTCGATTGGCACCATTATAGTAACATTGCACGGTTTGTTCTTTTCACCTCAAAAACAAATAAAGTCATTTTAAATGTCTTTCAGAAAGTTTCACATTCCTTGTTTTAATGGAGCTATTTTATGTCAACAGTAAAAGAAACCGCCCAAAATAAACATCACAATCAGATACAATACATGGAACAAGTAAGCACTGAGTGAAATGGAACACATTCCTGCAGTGTTCCAACACCAACATGATGAGTTTAAAATTTGTTTATTCCTTCAAATCCCCTTTTATTCCTGCAGTGTCTTTCTGGAAAACATTAAATGTGTGTTAATGTGTGCGAACCGAGCCGTTTGCCCTCGGATGTCAATGTATGTCACAGACACTCAAGGAATCTCGAGGCTCTAAAGTTGCTTATAATGAAAACAGAGGAGATCTGGTTATGATGAGCTGAAGCGAGAATGCACAAGATGTTATCATTGATAGTACAAACCAAACAGGGCTCTAATGAGCAACAACGGATATCAAATGTTGCTAAGTCGGGGACACTCATTGTGATATAACTTGATATAAAACGGATAACGACATCAAGGTCTTTCTTTAAAGAAACAAACATTTGATTTGCTCTGGAAGAGCCTGCTGGGAACCAAACTCAAACCTACCCCCTCTCCTCTTCTCTTTTTCCAGCAACTGTTTTTTCAGCGCCTGGATGTCATTCTTCAGTTTCGCATTCTCCACCATCAGTTTCTTCTCTTCCCTGACACTGGCCTGGGCGACTGCAACGAGGGAAATTCTTGTTTAAACAGCACAGGGATTCCATTTCATCTTCCCGTGGGACATTTTAAAAAACGGCTTCGCTAGTGCTAATACATTACTGACTAACATAAATTGGCTGCTAAAATCAATATTGTGAGTGGGCTTAATAACAGCCATGAATTTCTGAACTGGTATAGTTTTTTATTTACAATTTCTTTATATAATGCATGTGCTCAATTTGTGCAGGGGGTACTATTTAAAGTGGGGAAGGATATGGGATAATGGAGATGGAAATTCAAGGATATAGCTTTGGGTTTTTTGCAACTAAAATATGGCCTACATTCAATGTTTATTACAATTACGCAGAATTACCGTTGAACAGGATACTTTAAATTCTGTAAAATAAATATATAAATCCAAATTCAGCATTTATAATAAATCAATAGGAAACTAGATTTGGCTGATTTGAACCTTAATTTACGTCAGACTAATTTGTGAACTACAGAGGAGTTTTATATAACTTGTATACTCAGGTTTCATTTACTTGTTAGTGGTCACACTGGTATTTCACTTGTATAGCCTGTCTAGACAAAATGAACTGGGAACTTTATGTAAATGGGCTGCATTTATATAGCGCTTTTACAGCAGGCCTTTTACTTGCTGACAGAGTTGCTGTGTATGGGTGTTAATTTGCGGTGTGCCCTCTCACTTGTTTTCTCCTTCAGGAACTGGACTTGCTGTTTGAGGTACTCGATGATCTGGTCGGCCTCAGCTGCTCGCTGCTCCAGCTTCAACAGAGGATTGTGACTCGACATGTTGACCAAGGAGCGAGCCAGGAACCTAAAACGCAATAGAAAGTACCAACCATCAAAACTCTATAAAAAATAAGTAGAAAATAAGACTGAAATGACTGTAGAGATTTCTAAATAGAGTAACTTGCATATTTTTTGTGATACATACAACTATGGGGTCATGAATACTGTTGAGTCCCTGTATTCCTTGTTATTTTGTATAATTAACTCGTGTGACACTTTGTAGCAATATAAAACTAGATGGTGTTTTCAAGTACCATGCTGGACATCTACAAAAGATACATGTTTGGAGTTACAAGGTTTGCATTCCAGTACAACCTCACCACAAACTACAGCCTCTAAAATGACCACAGAGCAGAGACAACCTCTGTCTGACAGTCTCAACAAAAACCCAACACTGAAATTGGCACTAAGGTGGTATGTGTTGCAGGGGTGTTCTATAGGATTGCATTGCTTTGTACATGGGTTTTCTACTTTTGCGTGACAGTCCATGATATAATGTCGTGTCTCAATCTTGAATACTGTTTATTTTTAAATAACAAATAAGGACTTGTGGAGGCCTAATTGCAATTTGTATGACAAAGCAAGTGTATTTACCTCTGATAAAGAGGTTATGTTGTCACTTTGTTTGTTTTTCTTACACATTTCTCAGATTAACAGGCAGTTCCAGAACTTTTCTTTTACACTTTCATTAACCTGGCAAGATAGGGCGTTTGCCTTGATGGAGGTATGTGCCCTCTGAGTGCCCTTCTCTTTTGATAGGTTTTCTGTGACATGTAGCCCCAGTTTGTTTTCAACTATGTGTTGATGTTATTTTTCTCTACAGTTATTTTGGCTAATGAAGTGACACAATCTGACCTCTGTCCACAAGGCATGTAGAAACATAATCAACATTCATAAAAATGACAGTAAATCCGCAAATCTTGATTCCAAATTGTCAAATTAAATGGTTTGATGCAAAATGTTAGTGTTGGAAAACCTCATAAAATCTGTAACAAGTTCCAGGTCAACTTGGTCATTCCAAAATCTCTCCAAATTCCAAGTGGCATTCAGAGAGTTTTGTCCTTTAAATCATACTAGAATCACATTATGTAATACATTTTGGAAATAGAGTTCAAAAGGGATCCGCCACTCTTAAGCCAGTCGCCCAAAATACAGCTGGACACCAGTTTGGGTTCCGGATTATGTTCCTTTATCTACCGAACTTGGCAAATCGCTCTCTCAAAGAAAGAGGAAAAGAAATATTTGTACAGGCCGAGGCATGGAGAAAAAAAAAACTTCTAACACATATAGCAGGGAGGCGCTGGAAAACAACAGCTGGCCCGAGATGAAAACAAAATGTTGGGGGATGAGGAAATTAGAAACACAAAAGAGCTGGAGTTGATAAAATCGGGGATCAAAGCATTGTTTTTTGAGAAACTGAATTGATTTAAACAGGACCAGTGGTGGAGTAACAACATCAGCCACAAAAGGGCTGATCTCATTTGGATAACCTCTAAAAATGGGTCCTCGGGCCGGGTTATGGACCGTGGCATAATGACACTGAGAGGCCATTGCAGCTTTGGATTTCAGATGGAAATGTGTTAACAATATTATATAAGAGTTGGACTGTCAGGCTGTTAATATATCTGTCTTCACTGCGTAGGAATTCCAACATTTGATTAGATTCACCCTCTGGTTTGCAAGTAGAACACCACATCTGACTATTTGCATTCTAATCAATCTAAAAATAAAAAAGCCAGGATGGTTTTTGTCCATTTTGCGTTTCCATCAATTTTAGATAATGCTGCACAGCTACCACATGTAGTTTGAATTAAATCAGTGAATCTGTCACGTTGAGCCAACGGCTTTCTCTGAAATGGTGTGGAGTTGTCAGTAGCCGGACCAGGAGACAAGTGTTTCCGTCTTCCATTAACCATCCCCATTTTACCATTATACTGGAGGAGGATCGTTCCATACCTGGACAGACCATAATAGAAGAGAGCACAGGTTGCCAGCACCACCTGAAGGCATCCCAGGGACCTACATGTTTATTATTTAAAAAGAGCTGTGATTTGACCTTTTACAGGATAAATCTGTGGCATGTACAGGGAGGTCAAAATATATATACGACTATCCACTGTTATTGAAATCGATAACAGACCATTAATGATTTGATTTGGATAGAGTCAACATGCAGTTATTGATTTATAAACTGCACAGGTAGAATACTTGATCAAATCAGTTAAATTATGACGCATTGTCAAGAGCACAGTAGAAAACTTGGACTCTGGACCACGACTCTCCCTCAATAATTAACAATAACTGTATAACACCTCTTATTTCCTCCTCGTTACTGGTTAAATTATACATTTTTTAATGATCTGTCAAGTCAAGATCCTATTTTTGCAAACAGACAAAAATGTTAAATTGTTAAGCTAAGGGGACAGAAACGTTACAGCAATAATTGTTAATGTAAATATGATTATTTATTAATCATTTATTTGATTTGTCATTTTCTTGTTCCAAATTATAAAACATTGAACACCTTTGGGTCTTGGCCTTCTGGAAAATAAAAAAAAATATGGACATTGTAATCTATGTAACTGATTGACTAATTTTAGAAATGAACTTATAATGAAAGTGAAATCATTCACTACTTCTCTTCTTCAATAACGAACTGGGTTGTTATTTTACTGCAGTTTCAGTCATTTGTGAATCACAGCAGCTCAAATAATCGTCTTGTTCTACATATTAATGATCGAGTGGATCAAAGGATTAGAAATAAACGAGTGTTCTGGAGACGCAATGGCTCAACGCTGAGAAATGATCGTTACCTCTCGTTGCATCAGTTAATAATAAGTGAGCTAGCCACTCTCATGTGGCTATCGCAGGGTTAGCCGTTAGCTACAGGGGGCTAGCTACACGATGCTAACGATCAAGATACAAGTTAGTTGAAGCAGTGAAATAAAACACATAAGTTATTTTTGTAACGAACTTACATGGACTCTACAGACCCAGCACGTTTCAGGGGCGCTGAGGTTGACAGCTGCTAGCCTGGTCGGAGAGAAGCTACTTCAGGACCCCAGCGAGTAGATCTCTAAACGCTCCGGATGTTGAAGCAGCCTCCTGAATCATCTGCTTAGCTCTCTATCCATGTGTTTTATAAATCAACGCCCGGTGCGAGGATGCAGCTGTAAACGCCTGTGTGTAATAACAAGAATGAAAGAATACGTGGTTTAAAAAATATATCCGAAACAGCGTTTGTAAAAAATGTTTTGCTGAAGTATATTTTCGACCGATTCAAGCATTTAAATCAATTTTTAAAAATCGTCATTCGCGCAGCACATTGTCGCGCTGATGTGACGTCAGGTGGGTCACGTTCACTCAGCTGTTTCCCTTCACAGAGGCAGGAAAGGATTTCATTAAAGAATACATCTTGAGGAGTGTTTTTTAGATTCCAGGCTCATGCTGTGGACGCGTTGGCAGACTTCCTGTTGACCGTGAGTACATCTTTCATGGGTGATGCACATGAGGTCATGTGTAATAAGACATTTGTTTTCATCCCTCGACCACAGACTCAGGGTGGGTTCATCCACTGGGTTTAAAACATAAAGTATTATCGCTTGTTCATGAGATTGATGCACATCTCAACCATGTGATGCAAACACTTTTTAATTACAGCGACAGTGTTAATATGACACCTTCTCGAATGGTTGTGTTTGATCTCAGGGAACGTCAACAAACCTACAAGCTTTAACTAACCCCGCGGTTTATATGATATAATATAATATAATATAAACCTTATCGATCCCATGTCGGGAAAATGTGCTTATTACAACCGTTATAATAGAGACAACATGTAAACAAGAGAACAAGAGGCAATACAAAAAAGAAAATACGGAGAATATGTACATTACATACCTTTCTCTACAGACAGAATATTGTGGGTATACCTAAATGTGCTGGAGTAGAGGGCACTGCTACAGGATCATTGCAGACAGGTGGGTGGCAGGTGCATTTCACAATAAGAGGCTTACTTATGGAATCATATGATCACTGTGTAATATACGTATTCAAATACAAGTAATATGCAATGGGAACTAATATGCAAATAGTTATGTTTAGCTAAAAAGTGAGAGCTGATGCGGTTTCCAATACTCCTCTCACTCAAATTCATCTATATTATCACATATCACTCATACATTGTCTCTCCCATTCTCAGTGCATCAAGCCAGTGACAGGATGAGGCCCCTCAAAGATGCTCAGCTCGGGGCCTTCACCTTCTTTGCCTCTGCTCTCCCTCATGATGTCTGTGGGAGCAATGGCCTCCCCCTCACGCCCAACTCCATCAAAATCCTGGGACGCTTTCAGATCCTCAAGACCGTCACTCACCCCAGACTGTGTCAGTATGTGGACATCTCCAGAGGGAAACATGGTACGACTTTCTGTCTTTTCTAATCATGATGCATACAACATTGTTCCATGGCATGACTTTATGTATTAGTTAATTTTTCAGTTTTGTAATACTATGTGTACTTTCACGGAACTTATCCAATATAAATGAGGTAAGGAAATATCAAGTTTAATGAGGCTAGTGCCTAAATATACAATACAGGTAAGATAAGTTACATAAATATTAAAACAAATCGGATATTAAGTATTAGACGGTATCTTGAAAAACACACATCCTAAATATCAATAAATGTTGCTAACTGCATTTGCTAACTTACGTTGCTTCTTCTTGTTCTATAGAACGACTGATTGTTGTTGCTGAGCACTATGAAAGCAGTTTAAGCGATTTCCAAAAACAGCGGAAGACTGTCAGGTGAGATTGCCATTACAAATCCTCTCAACTGTTAAGCAGAGTAAATGTGAAAAAAAACTTTTTCTGTTGAATAATTAGCATTAAAACTCCTATTGTTGATTAAATCATGTTGTTTATAACGGCCGAACTTAGGTTTGCATAAACGTATATCAACAGTTTGTTGAGTTTCTAATCCCTAAATAGTTAAAATGTAAATATCTACGTATCTTTACTCTGACCTCGTATCCACCTGACCCTCAAAAAGCTTTTACACACGCTTATCTTTGTGTTTGTTTGTGTTTGTTTGTGTTTGTTTGTGTTAGCCCAGAGAAGGTGCTGCAGATGGCCTTTGAGGTCCTTGAAGGTCTGGAGTTTATGAACAAACACGGTATGGTGCACAGGGCCCTCAGTGCACACAACGTGCTGATGGACTGCAAGGTATCGTCTCCGTCCAATTGAGCTGTTTTACGTTTGTCTGAATGTCTCTGCAGCTGAAAAGAAAAAGAGCGGTCACCCAAATGCTGCAACGTCATTCTAAGATGGATCTTTTCTTTGTAGGGGAATGTCAAGCTGGCAAAGTTTGGCCTTTACCACATGACTGATCATGGAGCCGATGTAGATTTCCCCATTGGGTATGTTCTCTTCTCCTCATTTATCACTGAGAATGGTTCATTACTGCTCCTCTGGAACACTTCAACTGGTTTGACTGAGCTATGCCAGCTGCCGGTTCAGGGTCAAAGGTTCACTGGTATCTGTTTGATGTTCACCAGATCATAAGAAAAAGGCAAATGGCCTTAAAATTGAACCATAATTGCCCATCATTTTTCATAGAAACCAGGTTTTAAGGCATCAAAATAGTTTCCTGGTTGAGGAACTGTAACCGATCGTTGGGCTTTTATCCTGATCCAAAGGCCTTTGTGTTCTACCGAGTATCTGTGTGTAATATCCTTCTGCAGATTGAAAAGAGAGAACATCGCACATCCCCACTGTTTCCAACACAGGACATCTGGACAGAAAATGTGCTGTGTTGTGTGGATTGTTTTGAGGATTAACTGAGAATACTTCAACTAATGCTAGAGATATGAAGAGCACAGTTTAGATTACTAGAGGAAACTAGATATCTACAATAAGTCTTATTCCGAGGCTTACAAAGTGATGTTCTAAACTGCTCCGGGATCTCCACCTCAGGTACCCATCATACCTTGCACCAGAGGTGATCGCTCAGGGCTCTTTCCACCGCAGTGACCATTCTCGGGATGAAGCTCCTCTGCCGTCAGGACCCAAGACTGATGTCTGGTCTCTCGGGGTGTTGCTTTTTGAATTGTGTGCAGTAAGAGTCGTTCATAAATTACTTTATTCATACACAACCTTTATAATGTTTTTTTTTTTTTAACTTGCATATAATGCTGTATGGATTGATTTCACCTTAAAGTCTAATGCTGTGAACCGGTTACAGGGCAGACGCCTGCTGCAGAATATTGATATTAGCGAGAGACTAAAATTCATTCTAACCTTGGGTAAGTGGGGGGGGGCTTAATTATTTCAAGTACAGAGCAATATGCTCTTAAGCTCAATTACGCTTATGCTGTGGTGGTGTCATTCTCAGGTTGCATGGACGACATTGTCACTGTCCTTGCCGAGGAACATGGTTGCCTTGATACAATTAAGGTAAGTAAAAAAAATTATATATAAATATACATGGTCTGTTAAAGCTAAAGGATCCTTTAAAGCTAAAGGCTTATTTGTCTCTCAGTATTTCTGTGTCTCTCTATCACGCCAAATAATTATTAAAAATACAATTTTCACAATTTATATAAATCAGAATTGCACTCTATTATAATATATACAGACACTTGCAAATCCTCCCACTGTTCATTTTGCAGAAACACTTTTTTTATTTCATTTTTGAGATTATCGGAAGATACAGTAGCATCTATTTATATATTTTGTGTTTAACTGTAGCAAATTACCTCATTTCTGCAGGAGCTGCCTGAGGACGTTCTGGAGTTATTAAGGAAATGCCTGACCTTTCTTCCATCCAAAAGGTAAATACACTCTGTGGTGCACATCATATCCTGTCAGAGGAGATTGGCCGTTGAGTTTCCAAAACACTTTGGTCACGCACGTTACAAAGTAGTCTTGTCTCTGCAGCATGTGCGTCAGAGAGGATTCAGGCGACGAGTGAAATGATACCAAAACAAAAAGATTCAAGTTATTGGCTGAAACTGTGACAAAGATTTAGGATCAAAACGTATCAAGTTTTTATACAGCTACGCCTGAAAGGCACAGTTGGTGTTTTCTGATAGTTGGATTTTTGACCATGAAGACTTTGTGTATCCTTCAGGCCAACCCCTGCAGAGCTTCTGGTAGACCCTGTGTTCGCTGGGGTCTCCTGCCTCTACACGCCCTTCCAGAAGCCTGTCAGCCTCTTCTCCTCCTCCCTCCGCTGTGCACATCTGGTGCTCCCAGACGACATCAGTGACCTTTGCAAAGGTCTGTGCCAAAAACATCCAACTGTACAGCGCATCAACATGCCCAGTGATCATCTCTGACATACAGTTCCTTAAAACTGGATTATCTTGAAGCAGCTATAACTATAATGCCAGTATTAGTTACAGTGGCAGACAGAAGTAAAACATATCTTCTGTCTTTGATATTGAAGATGTTTTGGTTACCTCAAATAACCGTTTTAGTTTTTGATTCGATCGTTTTGCTCTTATTCCTACATCATTTTATTTGTTCCATTCTATAACCTGTGAAACACACTGTATGTCAATCCTTCCGAACATTTAACAGCATCAGAAAAGGAAAATCATTCTGCAGCTGTTACATGTTACAGCGCCTCCTGTGTTTGTGGGGAGGTGTTTACTGTTTTGTGTGTCTGCTGTTAGATGACGATGACGACTACCTGTCAGAGCGGGCCATAGACGAGGTTTACCATCTGTGGTGTCTGGCTGGAGGAGACATGGAGAAGGAGCTGACCAATAAGGAGATCATACAGTCCAAACCTCCAATCTGCACACTGCCCAAGTACATCACACATACACACACGGACGTATGTTCTAGTTAATTTCATACCCAGATGCGGTACAATGAACACTCATTTCTCTGTTCTAGTTTTGTCCTGGAAGACGGCGAGTCATTTGGTCAGGGCAGGGATCGAAGTTTCTTGCTGGACGACACGACAGTGACACTCTCTCTGTGCCAACTCAGAAATGTAAGACAAAAAAATATGTCCAATATTGTGTAAATTAAGGTATTGTGTATATAACAATTCATACTCTCCATCCACTACTTTGTTTTAAAGCTAATTATAGAAGAAAGCACAGGATTGATGTATTGATTGGTAGAAGGACGCCCTAATTTACATTACAGCACAAGTAACGCATCAGTAAAGAAATCAATTCACTTCACATCGATAAATTAGGGCAATAAACAAACAACATTTAGCATTCAATGGATTAATCAAGATGGATTTTTTTCATCACTGTCCTTAAAACTAATAATCAAATTAGAACCATCATACAAAGGGAAAATACTACTTCATTAATGAGGTGCTCATTTGTATGAGCACGAGTGCATTCGTATTTTTAAGATGAGCTCCTCTCTGTCTTATCCAGAGACTGAAGGATGTGGCAGGAGAAGCCTATTACCCTCTGCTGGAAGACGAGTAAGCAATCTCAATCCTGAACCGCCTGTCGACATCCTCTCTTCCCCCTGTCACCAGTTTTCACGCCGGCTGATCATTTGTTTTGACTCGGGTAATGTCATATTCCCTTCACTTCTCCCTCCCTCAGACAGTCGAGCCTGCCCCAGTCCAACAGCAGCAATGAGCTGTCCACCACCGTCACACTGCCACTCATCATCCGCGAGAGAGACACCGAGTACCAACTCATCCGCATCATCCTCTTTGACAGGCTGCTCAAGGTCAGGACTCCACACAAATTCACGCATGCACACACACGTGCACACAGTTGAAGACACAAGTGTGTAAGACGCACACTCTAATTGGAAAATAAACTAAAAGTGGTAGAACCTGGTGCTTCTTTTAAGTCAAATGACATTTCCCTGTATTCATAATAATTATTATCTAAACCGTTGGCTGTATATGAAAATGGACGATGCGTCTCCACTTCCTCCCGATGTACAAAAATTAAGTTAAAATATCCCAAATGCAGGTGGCGCTATCTAGCGTATTGAGGTCCTGCCTATACTTGAACTCGACCAATCAGGAGTCAGTCTCAGCTGTCAATCATGGCATTTCACCCTATTTAAATAGCAGCAAATGAATATTTAAAACCAATTTTATTCCTCCTTTATACCAGAATTAGGGGGTATAGGCCAGTAAACCCATTAAAAAAGGTGATTGATTCCGTTCCCATTGCCACTAGAGGAGTTTCCCTTTCTGCATATTCAATGTCACAAACGTACTAAAATCTGAGCAGCTTTCTTACCTCACTGTCACTTGCCAAATTAGCACGTTCAACCGTGTGTCATGTTTCCATCCCTGCTGATAAAAATCTGTGTTTACTGCCATTGGACCTGGGAGTGAACGCCAATAATATTCATTCCCTTTGTGGAAAAAAGTCAAATGTTAGCGGAAAAGGGTCTTACATACCTAACATACCTAAACTGAGAGAAACCATCTTTGAAAAAAATGTATTTTACGTGTATTTGGATTGTTTAGTTTGGTTCATGTCTCAACCACTAACATGGAGGAGCTGGGGTTTATGACCTATACTGCAGCCAGCCACCAGGGTTGATCACATTGGTTTGGCTTCCTTTCGAGGACCTGTCGTGACACCCACCTTCATGTACAGCTTAAACAGATGATTGTTGAATGAAAAGCTGGGTGATACTTTCTTTGTTTGTCATCAGGCGTATCCTTACAAGAAGAACCTGGTGTGGAAAGAGGCCAGAGTGGATATTCCCCCTCTGGTTCGAGGATTGGCGTGGGCTGCACTCCTTGGCATTGAGGTAGAGGGAGTAGAATATGGTTGTAAGTTGAGATAGTGAATGGTTTTTAACTATGTTTTGTCTGGACACTCATCCTTCTTGTTTTCACACAGGGAGATATTCAAGCCAAATATGAAACTATAGACAAGGATACTCCCATTCCTACTGACAGACAGGTAATTATTTTCTCTTTAGTCACCTATTTTCAGGGGGAACAATTCTTTTAAGGTTACATCTAAAACTTTTTGTCTGTTTGTGTGTTCTTGTTGCAGATTGAGGTGGACATCCCACGCTGCCACCAGTATGACGAGCTGCTGTCATCTCCTCAGGGTCACATCAAGTTCAGACGCGTGTTGAAAGCCTGGGTGGTTTCCCACCCTGACCTGGTCTACTGGCAAGGTCAGTGTCTCTCCTGTCAAATCTGTTACTGTTCCCCTCTCTGTTCCATTTGTACAGTTCTGTACTGTGCTTCGTGGGACTGAACACTAGATGGTGTTCATGTCCCATCCTGTAAACTCCTCATCCTTGTTCACCAGGTACATCTATGTGGCTGCAACTGTTCAGATTTTCTTTTCGTTACAGGTCTGGATTCCCTTTGTGCCCCATTCCTATACTTGAATTTCAACAATGAAGGTAAAACACTGATAAATACTGCAGCTTAGTTCAGGTATTGCTTATTGCTGTTTAACTCTGACTTCATGATCATGTCAAACTCTTCACAGCCCTGGCGTATGCCTGCATGTCTGCGTTCATCCCCAAATACTTGTACAACTTTTTCCTGAAGGACAACTCTCATGTTATTCAAGGTGAGATATATTCGACTTGTTTGTGGGTTAGGGTTAAATCACAGTAGCCGTTTTCAGTCATAGACTCCAGAGAATGTCCAGAAAATTGTTTCCGGACATTTTGCCTTCCACATATGAAGAACGCTTCAGGAGTTTATTGGGGTCTTACGCATTCACTACCACAGGAAAATGTCTGAATTATTCATGTGGGAGTTACACCTGGGGAGAGCAGCAGGAGGCTGGACAGTGACGTATTCTTTATTGTCCCCGTGTATGAACTGGTTTGCAGAAATGATCACAGTGCATTTTTCACACATCAACATAAGAAAAAACATTAACGAGACACAACCAACGCTTACATTGCACCTTAAACAGCTCTTGATTGACAGAGGAAGTTTGTTTCAGACCAGCGTGACGTCCTAATCTTGGTGCATGTTTAAGAATTTTGAGCTTATGGAAAAAGGAACATTTTCAATCAGTTTGTCTGGTTAATAGGGGGGTGGGGACAAAAACGTAGAATTCCAAGCTTGAAATCACATTTTTTGTTCAGAGCCATCACTGGCTCTGATCACCAAAAGCGCTAGAATCTCGTCAATCTTGACATTTGTATTCTCCCAGTCTCTCGTCTGTCAAGTTTTAGAAGTGTCATCAACGTGCCCGCTCGCTCACTGTTAATTTTCATTTTCATGCGGAATTCTCAGAAATTTTATCAGGGGGCTGTCAAGAAAATTTCCAGGAAATGTGCAGAGCAACACACTCAGACATTTGCGTTCCCCTCCTGAAAACTTCAGTTAAGTGTCAGGAGTTAAATGTCTCACAGTTCTGTGATCTCAACAGCATTTTTTATATTTCCCCTGATTGCAATATAATTGACATACTCTGCTCCCCTCTTCTATATCACTTCTTTCCACTTCAGACTTCCAGTGTTGTTGAGCTAATGAATTCAACTGCCACCGCGAGTTAAGTAATAAGTATTAAACATGGTCAGAGCATTCAGCTAAGTTAAAAAACAAATTAACATCTGCTGGCACAGAGCATCAGGCCGTCAGCTCACTGTTGATTAAATTTTGCCTCCATGTTGTTTCGAAGCTGCGAAAACTAATTTCAGTCTGATTTAATGGAGTTTGCAGCTGAGCCACATCATTTAGAGATGGGGAAACAAATGAAACTGCAAAAGCCTGCAGAGAAATGTCAAAAGCAATTCCTTCGTGACTGACAAACAGCCAGGCCATACACCTCTTCAACTCTGTGGGGAATGTGGCTATTATCATTTCTTTCCACTGCTTAGATGCCCTGGAGAGCTAGCTAATGTTTATCTGTCTGGTCAGAGCTCTGTTGTTGACTAACAGTGTGAGGAATGGCATCAGCACGGCATTAAGCTGCATGAGTCTCCTTTTGACATGTACAATAGTTGGTTTCCAAGGTTGCACAGTGGTTCAGGAGGGCTCTGTCTGCAGCGTTCCAGTCATGAAATGTCCAATTTAATAACGCACATCTAACCACCTGCTGGTTTATTAAAGGAAGGGTTGTTTCTGAAACACTTCTTATATATCTTAAATCGTGTGAGGTGTGGGATGTAGTGTACTTGTATGTTCACACTTTTACTGAGCAACAGCGCCCTCTGCAGCCACACGTTGTGAGCAATTCTGTGAGCGATTTAGTGGTTTACATGTAGAAAAAATACAAAGTCTATCGATTTGTCGACGGGAGTGGCAATTACCATTGATTCCCAGCTTCCTGAACCAGAGGAGTTACAAATACACCAAACTCTCAGCATCTAAGTCTGTTTGACTGATCTAGAGTTCAGCATTACACTTGACCTGATTATAGTTGCACGCTTCTCACAGCGACACCATTCTCCTTATTTCCATATGCACAAGTGAACCATCCAACTAATTTTGAAGCTGCAATTTTAAGGTTAAAAAACGTTGCATGGTGTTGCTTTAAATCATAATTTATTTGCTAAGTTCGTTTATGTTTATTTTATTTTTCAAATACCTTGTGCATTCTTTTTCTTTAGTGTGAAGTCTTTGGTTGAAACCACTTTCTTTCAGGTGTTTGTGCACAAGCTGCCCAGTAGATTCCATTTTGCCCTTTTTGCCCTTTTGCCTGATTTAGAGTACCTGACGGTCTTTTCCCAAATGATTGCCTTCCATGACCCGGAGCTCAGCAACCATCTAAATGAGATTGGCTTCATTCCAGATGTAAGTAATCAAGAGTGCACGTGCCCTGTCCCACCGACAACAATACACATTAGTGGAGGACCCAGTCGGGCATCACGTCTTTTATTGCAAGTTTACCTTTAATGGGAAGTCAGAGTTGGCTGGGAATTCTTCCAGTTTCTTGCTCCGCACCAGTGGCAAAGTAAATGCCCATCCATAGATCACTGTGTATACCTTTCATTGTCATTGACATTTTTTTTATCCCGCACCCTCCTGTCCAGAATGTGTGGCCAGGGTCAAGTTGTCCCTATAGTCCAGCAGTGATGATTTATACAAGGACTAATGTCTGCCGGGCACACTTAATGATTGTCCTCTGCCAAACTTACCTTATTTTTCTTACTCTGTGCCACCTCTCGCTGCCCTTCGCCTTCCCTCTCACAGCTCTGCTCCGACAGTGACAAGGTTAAAGTCTCCACTGTCTCTCTCGGGTTTCAGTTAGTGTGCTGATGAATGTGTGTCGGCCGTCCACCGGCTACTGGGACGTCATCCAATGAAAAGTGGGGTCTTTATCGCTGAGGAGTCAGGGATTTTTAACCCTCCTGCTCCTCACAGTTTCTGATGCCTCAGCTCCTTTTTCTGAAGTGGCTGCCTGTCTGTTATAATTTAAACTGCTTAAAAAAAGATATTTAGCGAAGATACATGCTTGTTGCTCAAATGTGTATGTAGCCTAGGCTGGCTCTTCAGGGTAAATCATGGTCCTATGAAGCCGACTTGACACTTGCTGGGTTTATAATACAACCAGGAAAGGAAACTTCTTATGCCTGTTTTTATTGCTAGGCCAGGATAATATTGGAACAAGCTTTGTTGACACAGCTTTCAAGCTTGATGTCAATCCCAGTAATTAGACTTTACAGACCTTTAATCCCCTTGTTCCTGTGTGAACTTCAGAGAGCACCCTGAACTGTTGTTTCACTCGGGCAATAACATCTGTCTGCCCTAAAAGATCAAATATCTCTGCAGTGTGAAATGGATTTTCAATTCACATGTATGCATATCAAAATGTGGTGAGCTCCATATTTCAGAAAGATCTTATACAAGCATGCAAAACCACACAGTAATCAGGCGGAAATGTTGTCTGCACTCCAGTGATGCCACAGGCACAGTCGGATTGGATGAAGCCAGTGGTCTAATTCAGGCCATTTTCAATTTGGCCACCTCTCCTCTCCCGGGTCTGCCATTTACACCTACACTAATCCAATCTGGCCGGACTTGCAGTGCTGCTGCACAGCTGTTAAGATTGAGGCTGGACCTCGGGAGTGCTGCGGCTTGCTCTCCTGCTCATCACTCCCGGCCACCGAGGAGGTTGTCTGAACAGTCCCCAGCTCCCCTGCAATTAGCTGTCAGTTAAGTGGCTGAGAGGAGCTGCAGTTATATCTTCTCCAGACCCTTTTGCTGCTGAGTGTTACAGAGCCGCAGCGGCAGTGACCATCAAATGCCAGGTGTTGGAGCAGGTGGTTATTGATGGAGTGCGTGTGTACGGTCGTAGGTGAGTGTGTGTGTGTGTGTGCGTGTGGTCTCTGCATGTCCTCCTGGGCAAATGTAGAATGGAGAGGACGAGAGGAAGGAGGAATGACAAGATTGACACAATAAAATGAATTGTTTGTTTTCTCTCCGTTGACTAATGAACCAAAGCTGTTTACTCTTAATGCCGTTTCTCTGTATGACAAACTGACTATATAATACAATTTTCATATCTTTTTTCCCTCTTTTCCGTGCAGCTTTATGCGATTCCATGGTTCCTGACGATGTTTACACGTAAGTAGCTTCTCCTTGTACTGACAGTGTGGATGCTATGCAGTACGGAGCACAATCCCAAACTTTTCAGAGGGTATTTTGAGTTAGAGCAGCGATAAAAGAAGCTGAAAAGGTCATCTGCTCCAGTATGGACACGTTCTGTCTTTGTGTGTGTTTTTTTCTCCTGGTGACCTTTATTCCAGCCGCTAATTATTTCTATTCCTGAAGGCAAAAGACTCAAACGTTCAGTCTTCAGATTTTTTTACCAGCTCATCTTTATTTATCGGAAATATTTATTCATGTGAATAATAAAAAGTAAAAATCACATCATCAAGATGCAGCTGCAAACATCTTAGATATTTTGAGAAACTAGATAATAACTCAGTAACAACTCACTAAGTTTTTCCAAGACTTCCAAATGCATCAAAAGGTCTATATCATAGCTGTATATAAAGACAGACGACATGACTGCTGCCCAAAAGTGAAGCCAAAGGGTCTCCATCACCTCCTGGTTGCTGGCTGCAGTATAACATGTTTACCTCCTCCGTGTGAGCAGATGGGACATTCAGCCTAGTTGGTTTATGGATTTTTAGGTAGTTCTTTTGTGTGAATTTTCTCAGTAAATTTGAATTCAATGAAACAGGGTGAACCGTCATGATTTACAGTTTAGACTGACTCACGATTGGCTGAGCATGTGTATCGGCAGGACCTTGCTATTCCCAGGTCAATCCCCTGATCGCTGCTGTGAGGACTCTAGCTCCAAATGCGCAACATGTCAGCGTTTGTATCCCAGATATTTGAGCATCATTTCTGGACAGTGGGAGGATGTTGAGACACGTCTTTCATCTTTATCTACACTCTATGGTCTATATCAGTGGATGACTGCTCAGTTATCACATGCACAGTAAATCATATACCAGGATACATGAGAAATAAGACAATGACACATTCATGTTCAGAGTTTTATGTATATGAAGCTTTAAAATCAGAAACAGAAAAGGAGCTCTCATAAATGGATGATGGACTTTATATTGTAATTTTTTCCGACTCAGAATCTGGTTTTATTGCAAGCAGGTTTAGACATACAAGGAATTTGTGCAAGTTTGAAAAAAATACTATAAGCACCAGGGCAGGGATTATGCAATACTAGAGACAGACTAGTAAACACAAGAGACTGGATTGGGCAAAGTACAGACCTTTATTTGCCACGGGAAGTGAAAGTCTCACAGTCACACAGGCCCAGGCCTTGTTGATGAGGTCAACAACAGTCTTGGGGCATGAGGCATGATTGCTCAGAGACTTCTGCCAAAGGGAAGTTACTCTAAGAGTCCATGTCCAGGGTGAGAGGGGTCGGCCACAATCTTTGAGAGATTCTGGAGCTCCCACTTCAGGTCCTGGGTGATGAAGGTGTCCTGGACAATGATCCAAGTGTCACTTCTCTGTGACTAAACAGATCTGTACAGGCTTATTATAATGCTCCCTTTGGACCAGTCTGTTCAATTCTCTGCATCTAAGTATTGACTCTCTCAGACTGTCTATGTGGAATAACACCCAAATAGGCTTAATATATTTTTTAATACAGTGTAAAAGAGATAGTAGGTGTACATTACATTACATTTCACATCATTAAGCTGATGCTTTTATCCAAAGCAACTTACAATAAGTGACCATTTTACCTACACGATTTGGTTGTTGCAGCAATCTTGGCGGTAAGAGAAGTTGAATGGTGTGTCACAAACAGCTTCCTTGCTGTCTGGGTGGGGCTACAACAGACTTGTCAATAGCCATAGTAAGTTATTTTAGTAATTGCACTTCTCTGGAATTGTAGGGGTGGCTGTTCAAACAAAACATTGCATGAAAACAATTTGTGTCAGTTAGTTTCACTCCAGATCTCGGTAAACATGTGAAACATGTAAACAGCTTTTCACAGAGAACTGCCTGGAACTGCCTGGTATTGCCGATGAATCCCAGTTTCTGGGAGATTTCCAAGACTAAGAATGTGGCAGTTAACCGCCCTGCTCCGAGGCCTGGGGGAAGCTTTCAAATATAAATGACAATGCTGTGACCTTAACAAGTGCAAATCAGGATAGTTTCACTCAGTGGTGCAGAGGTTACACCTTTTCCTAAATGGTACTAACTAGGGTACCGACTAAAATATCTGAAGTAAGTACACCAGGCTTAAAATAAGTATAAAAACTGAAATTGTAGCTTATATAGATTTCCCTTATGTAAGTAAGTGTGCTATAATGAATTACATTGTATACCATGCCTCATAATTTGAACTTCAATTGTCCTATTGTTGTTATTAAACTGTCTCAGTATTCCATTAAAAAACTCAACACTTATATCCAAAGCGACCTACAATAAGTGCAGTGAACTATGAGGGTACAAACCCAGAACAGCAAGAATCATGTTAGTACATTTACTTAACACCAAAAATAATAAACTAGTCCTCAGTCACATACTCATATACAGTACCAGTCAAAAGTTTGGACACACCTTCTCATTCAATGGTTTTTCTTTATTTTTATTTCTTTCTACATTGCAGATTAATATTGAAGACAACAAAACTATCAAGGAACACATATGGTATTATGTGGTAAAAAAAAAAAGTGTTAAACAAACCAGAGTATGTTTTAGATTTATAGATTTTTCTAAGTAGCCACCTTTTGTTATATATATTTTTTAATACCGTGTTAAAGTCATAGTAGGTGTACATTACATTACATATCATTAAGCTGATGCTTTTATCCAAAGGGACTTACAATAACCATGAGATTGACACTTTTTATCTACGCGATCTGGTTGTTGCAGCAATCTTGGCAGTAAGGGAAGTTGAGTGTCACAAACAGGTTCCCTGCTATCTGCGTGGGATTACTACAGATTTGTCAATAGCCATAGTAAGTCATTATAGTAAGAGCACTTCTCTGGAATTGTAACTGTGGCTGTTACTGATAACATTATCTGGAAATGTACATAAAAATATTTTTGAGGTGATGTGAAAAGGGGGGGGGGTTATGTACGTATGTAGGATGTGGAAGACAAAATCAATTACAGGCGCTCACTTCCAGGTGGGTAAAAAATGTAAACCCTTTAATAAATACGGATTTAATACATTATAAAAATTCATCAGCACTTACTTGCTCAGGAGAACCTTGTAACCATAATTATTAAAGACTTTATATCACTTCTGACGGGGTCACAAACATTACTCTGATGTTTTCCTCAAAACTTGAAAAGCTTTTTAAAAATCAAAGAAAGAGAGAAGAGTTTGTGTCAGAAATATTCCCAGTGAGAGGATTTGTGTCTACACATGCACTTCTCTAAAAATGTCCTTTACTACGGCTCTGGAACCCATTAATGTTTTAGGGGGGTTCCTGAATTTGTTTCTTTTTTGGTCTCTTACATTGTGAGATCTGGCGATTTTCAACATTTTCATCGTATATATCAGAGAGCAATTGATGGATTTTGATTTTAAATAGTCTGGCATGTTTAGGGAGGTGTTAAGGAAATATTAATGACTTGGTGCAATTTGGTAGTTATCTAGTTATACTAAATTTGTTTCATAAGGAGGCTGTTGGGCCTTGCTGGAGGTATGCACTCTACTGAGTGGCAGTCTGTCAAACATCTGTCAACACTTTGTATTGGGGGTGTTGAAAATTAGGGACTATTCAGTTTGTTTCATTGATTCAGATGCTGCACATAATTTTTATATATTTTGGATAAACATTCTTGAAAGACACATTCAGATGTGCAGAATGTGAATTTGTTTTTGTTTTTTGGTCGAAATATTTGATTAAATATGTCGGGTGGTGGGAGTCATGTGGTTTCTGATTACTATGTAGGTTTTTGAAAACTCTTGAATAAGAAAGATTACCAGGCCTTTGTTCTTGGATCTATATACAACAGAATATTAGAGATTCCAGCAGTAATTGCAGCTATCAAGAAACATGGATGAGTCCACAGCTCACTTTCTGTGCTGCATGAGAGAATTTAGTTTTGGCTGGTGCACTTTGGCAGCTGATGGCAGCATTACGCTTTTATCTCTCCGCTGAGCACAGTGGGAGCTCTGAAATATGAGCACATTAAAAGGGGTCACAGATCATTGTAGCAAATCAAATCATATGCAATTAACCTCTATGGTGCAGCCCCCATCACAACTGTTTGAATAACTTTTTGCCTTCTTGATATAATTTTGGAAAGATTCATTAGGACTTTGCCTTAGTCTGCAGACTCTAACAGAGAAGACATGTGTGATCTACATTAATTAGAGCCAACTTACTCTTCAAGTACTCCATCCATCGATTTATCTGAACCCTGCACTTTGCAGAGTTTTTTCATTCTTTAGTTTAACACATAATCTCTCTCTCTCTCTCTCTCTCTCTCTCTCTCTCTCTCTCTCTCTCTCTCTCTCTCTCTCTCTCTCTCTCTCTCTCTCTCTCTCTCTCTCTCTCTCTCTCTCTCTCTCTCTCTCTCTCACTCACACACACACGCAGACCACTCCCGGGGTAGAGGGTGTGAGGTGTGACCCTTTTACCCCTTATCCTCCCCCTGAGGCAGTGTGTGAGTCCAGTAGTCAGGAGGTGGGTCTCTCTGACTGCTAATGTCCCCAATCCAATATGAGACAAGGTTGGAGGGTCAACTTGCATTCACATATAGACAGATAGACAAATAGACAGACAGACACACACACACACACACACATACTGCCTGTCACTCACATGCACCAGTGTGACTGCTGACTGCTAATGTGGTGCGGACCCTCTGAGGCCTTTTCTCACCACTCCTGCTCTCTCATTCTGCCTCAATTCAGCCACACTCCGCCCACACACCCGTCTGCTGCCGAGCATCCACGCTAACAAACCCTGACATGATATAAACAGGTGGGTAGCGCTAGTTGTTGTGATCTGAATGAAATAATATCTGCAGTGGGACCTATTATCAGGATGTGGTTTTATTTGGCTCCAAATAACCTGCGCAGGTTTCTCGTTCCAAAGCTCCTCGGCCCCTAGATGTTCTTCCTGTCGTTTTTCCACAACAACACCCACATAAAATATATCCCCGCTGCCTCCCCCGCGCCAAATATCCCTCCAGGCAAACTCGCCAAAGCACAATTTTGCTTACGAGCTTGCCATTTCGCAGCCACAGACCCACGTTAAGTAAATGCGCTATGCACATGAAAATCATAATCATAATGTATAAACTGATGCCCCATTTCTCACTCTGTCCATGTTAAAAGCTTTTGTCCTGCACGCAGGATCCTGTTGTGTGTCCCTGGAGCGATTTGTCTTTTAAGGCACTTTCGTTTTCAGTGATTTTGTAAAGTTCCTCTCTTGTATTGACTTCGTTCACATTTTGCAGATGTGTTTCCACTGCACAAGATCTTCCACCTGTGGGACACGCTACTCCTGGGCAACTCCTCTTTCCCCTTCTGCATCGGTGTGGCTATTCTGCAACAACTCAGGGATCGTCTCTTGGCTAATGGCTTCAACGAGTGCATTCTACTCTTTTCTGACCTGCCAGGTGAGAATATGAGCTGGTATTTAAATCTTTGTCTATTACGGCCTAACTGATATTGGCTGACAATATTGGCCAATAAGAGACATATCAGTATGAGTGTTTACGTTTGAGTAAACAGTGCAGAAAAGACATGCATTTATTTTTCTTACGTAAAAAATATGATGTATATATATATATATGTTATCAAGCCTCATTTCACATCTTCCATATTACGGTTTGTTGACGGTCCAATATGTCGGCTGATATATTGGTATTGCGATCTAATATTTGTACTCCGTAATATCGGTATTTGCATCGGCCCCAAAAATTCCCCAAATATTTTCTTTAATGTCTCCTTCTTTTCAGGTGTGTTTTGTAATGTTCTTTGATAATTAACAAAAGGCCTACGTACTTTGCTTTTAGCTATAGTACCTCTGTAGTTTTAAACAAGTGAAAACCACTGCGTAAGACCTGGTTTGAAGGTTGTCCATCCGTACAAAACACAGACAATGCCTCCGAGAGCTGATGTGTACGAGTTAATGATATCCTCAAGCAGGCAGCTCTGCACTCCTACACAGACACACTCCCTCCTTGATGTGCTCTAGGGGGGGCCACACTCGGCCGTGCATCTGTAAAGCAGTCAACCGCTGCGCCCTGGGAATTGTCTCCCAGTGAAATCACAACCTCTATGGTCCTCCAGTGTTTTCATTACTCATCCTATTTTCAGAGCTCCATCTCCATCTTTAGCCTGCGAGGGCTGTTTGGCTATGAATCATTAAAGAAGACGTATTATGCTTTTTCTGTTTTTTTTCTGTAGTGTGTTGTCTTATTTTATTTTATGAAGTTCTGAAAGTAAAAAAAAACAACCCGTCCCCCTTACGAAACTCTGTAACTGAATCTCCTGATCACATCGTTAGTAGTCCAGCAGATACTTCCGCTTCAATGCGATGTGGTGTGACCTCATAATGCAGAGCAAGTGGCTAATCTGGTACACCCTTTAAAGGTTACATCTGTAAGATTTATAGACATCTAGTGGTGAAGTTGCATGTTGAATACCCCCCACTTCTTTCCCCCTTCCAAACATGAAAGAAAATCTGTGGTAGTCTTCAGTTGCCATACAAACTCAAAAGGTGTTTAGTTTGTCCAGTTTGGGCTACTGTACAAAACATCGCGGTTTTCGTAAAGAGGAACTATATATAGGAATATAAAGAGCCCATTCTAGGATAAAGAAAACAAACATTTGAATTTAGATGAAACACACTAGTGAAAACTTCATTAAGATTAATTTATATTCAATTTCTGCAAATTGCTCCCTTTCACCTAAATCTTATACACTGAAGAGCGGAGGTCGACATTTCCTATATGCACTGGAAGTGGTTGACCAATCACAGCGGACTGGGCTTTATCAGGAGGTGGGCCTTAAAGAGACAGGAGCATGTATTTCAGACAGGGGCTGAAAAGATGAGCTGCAGCAATGGACACTATGAGGAAAGTGATGTGTTTTCTAAACATAAGAGTTTTTAAACCGCTTCAAATATTAACTCAAATTTTAATTATCAACCTAATATGAGTATAATATGTCTCCTTTAAAGTTTAGTATCTTTCATGATCCAGAGAGGCTTAGTCTGACTTCTTCAACTCTGATGGCACCTACCTGATTTCCAAAGAAAAGACACTGGGTTTGTGTTGCTGCACAAATGTAAGGTGGTGGTGGTGGGAAATAGCAGCGGCAGCAACATTTTTTTGTTAATGGCTTAATCCACTACGAGTGTTTTTTTCACACATTATTAAACTAGTTATAAATTATAGTTATTTAACTTCTCATTACACCACTTTATTGAAATATCAGTGTAGTGCAGAACGAAGAAGTGGGAAGAGCAGAGGTGGGTGGAGGAATACAGAAATAAATACTTTTAACTCAGCAGTTTGGTTCTTAATCCCTGCAGGTTTCAGTGCATTACTGGTAAGAGGAGCTATTCTGCCTCCTCTCCTAAATAGGAGACAGGAGGAGGGCCAACACAGACGAGGAACTCAGAGGGTTGATTCTAATCATACGCGGTTGATGGAAAAGCAGGTTTATTAGCTTTGCTCTGTTGGTTACACATATTTCTTAAGTACTCTTAATAGACTGTCTCCCGGTCCAAATGATTTTCAACATGGTCTTGGCAGATGCTGACACATTGCCTGATGGATTTGCTATTTTTGTCGACTGTATATGCCGTACAGAGTGAAGACTCTTAATCTGTGGCCACTTTACTGCTCCTGTTCACAAAGCGACTCCTTCAGCAAAGTATTGGTGACATACAATCCGAGAGCAGCATTCATAATGTATGTCTTCAGAATGTCTTTGCCGCGGGTATAGCTCTCACAATTTCCTTTAAAACTCTATTTCCAGATACAGCTCATCCCTCTTTTTTTCTAGCTGGGAAGCAAAATGACATTGGGGTTTTTAAAACTAACAGCAGGGACGAATTGTCCAAAAGGGATTGCTGGAGCACTCTGTAAACTAAGGCCAGCAGCCTCCCCTCCTGCCCAAATTCAATGTTGCCATACTTCACTGTGTTTTACTGCCCGAAACGAACAGATTCATGTGATTGAGGCGGAAGGGGAAAGGACAGCCAGTTCTCCTTATAAAGGTAAAATATGTTGGCCTCGAGCTGCTGTCAGCTTCTTTGGCAAGGTTTCCTGAGAGTGGCGGCCTCTGCCAGCTTTTTACTGTATATCACTGCCAGCCTCATTATCGCAGCTTGTGTATACCTGGGTAGTTACAGTGCAGTATCTGGCAGTCTCTGCAAACTATATTAGGAATGAATTCTGGGCTGTAGAGTGACCTCAAACAGGGCTTGTTTACTTAAGATTCCAGCCATGTTCTGGCCCACACTCGAATAGTTTAATTTAACTTGTTGCAGGCGCAGACTTAGCTGCTAAATCCAATCCAGTACCAAGCCAATCAACACAGCATCTATCACCTTTGCTAAATGGCAGTAGAGGTCTTACTTCTTTGTGCTTTTTAGTGTGTAATGTGTGGAGTTTATTTATTATATTCTTTAAGCTGTGCTGGCAGCATGACTCTGAGGATGATAATTTCAGGGCTGTCAGTTTGTCTACCACCTTGGTCCAGATTGTTATTTCTCAACAACCAATGAATGGAATTTCTTACAGATACTAATGATTCTGAGAAGATGAAACCGACTTGTGTTTTTAAAAATTAGGGTTGATTAACAAATTGTGATTATGCTATCAAGACAGTGACCATTTAGAACATTTATTTTGCCGTATATTTTAACTTTTCATGTCATATCAACTAACTTAAAGGAGGTGAGATTCATGTATGTAGCCAGCCACCAGGGGCAGTCATCTTTCGCTGAGCCTCACAGAGCTGCTAGCATGGCTTCAGACTTTTTCCCTCCCTAAACCTAACATATGAATGATAAATATGTTCATATATCATCCATTGAACGTGATGCATAGAACTTCAATGTAAACAAATTTGGCCTTGTTACATATGCAAGTCTCTGTGGTTGGAAGCAAGGTTTTGGAGGTCAGTGTGTGCATCCATCTCACCACATTCATGATGTTATTAAACTAAACACACACACACACACACATAAAGCACATAGACTGTGAGTTATGGCAGATTTTTTGATTTGTGGTCCGCACCTGCTCCTTTCTGCCATAAGGCGAGCAGAATTGATGTCCTCATACAACTGAGTCTTGCATTCATTTGTTTCAGAGTAGACTCCACATGCTTGTAACTAAAGGAACTGCATGTGTGAGGCCAGACAAAAACATACCCTGATGCTGGCTGGATGAAAGAAACTGAGATGGAAAATAGACTCAGTCTGGCAAAGGTAGCGCAAAGAGAAAGAGACAATCAAAGAGAATCTTTTAACTCTACACGATATTCATGTACATTTTTTCTTAAAGGTCCACTGTGTACGATTCAGGTGAAAGGTATGTATTGGCAGAAATTGAATATAAAATAATCATAGTAGGTTTTCACTAGTGTGTTTCATCTAAATTGTACAAATTGTTGTTTTCTTTACCCTCGAATGAGCCCTTTATATTTAAATACTCGATATTTACATTGGAAGCGGGTCCTCTCTAAGGAGGCTGCCATGTTTTCTGCAGTTGCCCAAACTGGACAAACTAAACACCTTTTGAGTTTATATGACAACTGAAGGCTACCACAGGTTCTCTTTCATGTTTGGAAGGGGAGGGTGAGGTGAGGGGTATTCAGCCTGAACATGAAACTTCACCACTAGATGTCACTAAATTCTACACACTGAACCTTTAAAGCACTACAGGGAAAGGGCAATTAGCAAACTTGACATACTTACATAAAGCTCATAACTGTGTCTGTACTAAAACGATAAAATGTATTATACGTTTTAGACTTCATTTAAGGTTCAGAGAGATGGATGAACTTTAAAAGATGCATAGGTAGGCTGGACATTTAGTAGTTAAATACAAATAAAAAAGTCGACTCAATTTCCTGTGTGCGACTGTCGGAATAAAATGTTATCGGTCAAGATAACGTTACAGGACAGTGACTCTTAAAGGATTCAGACACACTCCTCTCTCTCTGCAATAAATGGGGCCAGTGACAATAATTCTCAGTGACAAGCCTATTACACATAACACTGTGAAGTCTATAGTTGCCAATATTCTGACGAAAGAGGAGAGGTCCAGAGTTGAGGGAAGGGATACAGACTATGAGTCATGTTGAACCATTCGTAACCCAGAATATCAATATGTCAGCAGATTCGGGGGCTATTCACTGTGACTCATCACCTTGCTTACAACTTTCTCCTCACAACTATGTTCCTGAAGTCTTCCTGACCCTCCAGACCACCACAGAAAACATTACCTCTGAATTGTTTTCTATTGAGCTTTTCTGAATTATATCGTAGTCTTAAATTCAATTAAATGTGAAATAGGTAAGACCTGTTCTGCAACATTTTTCCTAGGAGCCAACAATACATCTCAGCCTGTCTTTTTATTGGCAATTAATCTCATTTTGTGATTCTCATTTGCTTAGTCTTGTAGCATCGAGCAATCTATAACTTTCTCCCGTTTGGAGACTTCATTGATTCACAATGGACCAGAGAGGTTCTCCGGCTGACAGGAGCCGCGTGTTTACTGATGATACAGCAGCATTTGCCTTCACGGGACATTAACGTCCGTCTCAATGAGCAGAGCTGGGCGCAGAACTGATGAGCTCCAGTTATAGATGCTTAGTTCTGAGAAAAACAACCGCGGGCTGCCGAGAGTGCTTATGGCAACGCTGCACCCCACGACACATTGAGAACATTGGCAGAAGGAGAAGCAGAACATCGATGTTGAAGGTTCAAGACACTGTTCTAACGATCTAAGCTCATGGTCTAAAGCACATGGTGCAAGTGCATTGAGGGCGTGTCCACATTCATTTTGCTGCTTTAACAGCTGAATAAAAGGTTGCTATGCCAGGCGCATCGCTTAAAATAGATTTACTTAGCCTCTTAATTAATTATGGGTGTGTTTAGTGCGTAACATGGAATAAACCAATCAGAGTGTCATCTCCCATTACCTTTAAAAGTCAGCTGTGCACCTTGGCAGAATGCTATTGTAATGGTGGATATAGTTGCACTCTGCACACAAACAATCTGTGTGTGTGCTCTCATATATGTAGGTGCAAATTACTCTCTTAATACGTGATATGCACTTAAAATAACTAAGTGAAAATACTGCAGTACTATCTTAAGACCAGGACCATTGGTCCAAAGTGAAATTCCTTTCGATAACAACAATGTGCTGTCACTCCGACTGACAGCAGCTCGTTTTAGGAAAAAAACGCATATATGGCTGCAAGTGCCTTTACTAACAACGTAGGTGGTGGACAGAAAAACGACATCCGTGCAAAGACACATGCATTGTTCTTGGCACCATTGGTGTAAGTAGTGATGAGAATGCTTACACATTTTTTTATGACATGCTTACATTTAATGGTTTTGCTGATTATCCAGTCTGTAGCCTTTTAATGTAGAAGGGTGTATTAATAAATTCAATTCTAATTCAGGCAATTAGCAGAACCCTAAACAATACACACGCCAAGTGTGAAGTTGATAGGATGAATTGTTTCCACATGATAGCGATTTGTGGAATTCATTGATCTTTGAAGGATGGACAAACCCCTGGACAATAGCTTGTCACTTCCTACTCTCACTATCCAACGAAATGCTATAGATGTAATTATGGTTTACAATTAATGGGAGAAGGGGATTGTCACAAGTACTGATGGTTCGCTTTATACTCTGTGGGTTGACAGTCAATAGTAATTTCCCTGATTTCATGGTGTATTTGTTTTAAAACAATAGGACGGAACATCGTAGTTCAACAGATTTTCCCAATTTACTAAAGTTCACTGACCTCATTCATCTCTCTCATTGTCGGCCCTTTCTTGCACCACGGTCCAATTCCGCAAAGCCCCGAGTCCCTCTTAACTAATCATGCTATTCTACTATTTATGGCAACAAATGGCAGTCCAAAATCAACGCCTCTGCATAATAACCAAAATGTAATTTTGTCTTGACTAAAAAGAAAATTACTCATCAACGGAATTGGCTGCAATGCAGTGCCCAGCTGGGCCCAGGCCTTGTTAAAGCAGCCATCAATCTTCTCTTCCTCATTCCTGCCTCTTTTAGCAGAGGTAGTGATTGCATTCAGCATTTGCCGCCCTAGGGATGGAAAAGGTGTTTCCCTGCGATTCTGTCGGGGAGGAATCTCAGACCACCGGTGTGTTTTTCACTGGAATGAACCTTGTAACTGAGTCTGTGAGGTCCCAGCCCACGAGAGCTAAAAAACCCCATGACCTTGACTCTGCTGTGGGACAGAGGGGGGAGGCGAGGGGGAAGATGCATTCATGTAATTTCACTTGAGCCTGACCCAGGTGCAGGTCACACCAAAGAGCAGTGATTAGCCAGTCTTGCTTTTTCTCCACAAAAAAGGGGGGAGTGAAAGAGGGAGACTGTCAGTGTGAAAGAGCGCGAAGGTAGGAATTCCTAATTTACCCAAATCCTTGGCTAATCCACTGAGTCCCGCTCTCTAATCCGCTCTATTCTCAATAGGAGGAGCAGGAGAAGGATGGATACTGCTGGATGAGGCATAAGCAACAAAGAAGAGTCATTTTGCTTTTCCAGTGAACAGTTATTTCGGCAAAGAGCTCAGACGAGGGACGGCAGCAAAATGACGGCCAAGTATTAGTTATTAGTTATAGTGTTGCTGTCACTGCTGGATGACTTATAATTATTAATGGCAGCAAAATACCAAGGTCAAGCCACTCAATTATACAACTAATCCTCCCATAAAGCATTTATATAATCTCTTAAGCTTTTTGTCTGATTCAATGGATAAAATCAGCTTTTTTTATATTCCTGTGCTTCTTTAGTTTTTTCATCTCATTCATTATTTTTCTCACTCATCAGTTAAACGATTCATAAAGTAAAATGTTGTCAGGGGTAATTGAGGATTAAGAGATTAGAAGTATAGCCTCTGTTCTGAGGCTCTAAGTGAAATGTCCTCAGAATTGCTGAATGAATTACCATTAAATTTAATACAACAATTATGTCCTCAAGGAATTCTCATAAACTTAATGGTTCTGTAACTTTTTGTCTATGGCTGCCATCGGGACAAATTTTTATTTGACCAGTACCTAAAGTCCTGTGATGTAAAAATGTCCTAGGTCCATCAATCTATCCATCCATTATCTGTAATGCTTATCCTTTTAAAGGTGTTGGGAAGCTGGAGCCAATCCCAGCTGGCATATGGCTGGAGGAGGGATACATTCTCGACAGGTCGCACCCTAATAATACATACATGTCTTAATAAGAATAGATATGGACTCATATGGGTTTATCAATGGCCCATATTTAGAGAGCAGGGTGGTCAACTACAGACACATTCTGCAGGTTTTATTTTGTTGATTTAACTTTTTGGTGTAAATAATAATTATAAACACAAAGTCGTTTAACTTCATATTTGGCTACTCTTTAAATCCATGAAAACTGTGATATCAGGACCCCTATGTTTTTTATGATGAATTTCTGGAGTAGCTCCTACATTTGGCAAGTCAAATTTTTGCTGTTTTGCTTCTGTCGCTTTTCTCGAACAGAAATTGACATCGAGCGCTGCGTCCGTGAATCCATTAACCTCTTCTGCTGGACGCCAAAGAGCGCCACTTACCGACAACATGCTCAGCCGCCAAAGGTCGCTGGCGACAATGTCTTTGGGAAAACTGCAACATACTACTCATCTGACTATCAGGACATGCCGAGGACAGACCTGGTGAGTTTAACACACATACACACACACAGATTCTTACACTTAAACTTAAAAAATTCCACAAGTGATGTAAAGTGAAACTAAAAGGTTACCTACCTTGCTTTCAAAGCTTTTTGTGGAATGTGTTAATTAATGTTTCAATAAGGAAGTGTTCTTTTATTCTTTTAAATATTTATTTCCTGGTCTTTGTTCCTGGTGGTACCCCCCCCCCCCCCCCATTATCTATGTTTTGGGCATTTCCTGTATTCATGACATTGACGACTTATGTTGTATGACTCCTCAGTTCAACAATACTACAGTTTGTCTCTATATCTTATCCAGTGTCACGCATCCAGACGGGCATCAAACTGACATGAACGGTGATTTTCGCCTGTAGCTTTATTAAATATGTATTAAATGTGCATCATCCGCAGCTGGTTTAAGTTTTAAGGGGAGTTTCCTTCTCAGATAGTTTATTTTTGTAATAATTCCCAAATTTAACACATTATATTGGCGTCATCCACTTTCCTGTCTTTGGTGTTGAGCAGCTTCTTTCATCCTCTGGCTATAGTTGTTTTCAGACATGACCTCTGGTTAAAATCTGGTAGAATTTTTGCATCTGTTGCGTGTTAGAAGCGACATCATTTGTCTGATGCTTTGTGCACAACCCTTACTAACGGCTTTTTTTATAAATAAAGTTATTATTATTACAGCTTCCACAGGAGTAAGTGCTAAGATGCAGGAATGCAGATATATGAACAATTAACACAGCAAATGTGTATACTAACAAACCAGCTTAAAGGATGGTAATACATAGTTGTGAGGAGTGTTTATTGATGTGATGCTGTACAGGCCTTTTGTCTTTGTTTAGTCTTTGTGGCACAGCCCTGTTTGCCTTTCACACCTGAATGCATCGTGTCCAGAAAGCTCACAAACACTCTTGTCAGCCCTATCTGCTGTGTGCCCAAGTGATTGCTGTTATCTTTCTCATTCAGCCGAGGCTCATTTGTATGGGCGGTGGCATTGATCCATGGCCGCATCTCTCTGTACCCTACCTCTTCCTCGGATAACGTTCAGGCAAGGGTGTGTTGTGCTGAAATGTCACCTATTACCGGAATGACCACAGACACACACACGTACAATATAATATATTTAAGTGTAGATTAGAATCCAGAAAGTAGGTGGAATCAATATAGAAACCTCTCTGGTGATTTCTAATTATGACAGATTAGTGTTAAATGCCAGGAAATAGGATTTTACAACCTATGTGTGAGAATGGGTAAATTGCTTCTGTAAAGCGCTGACGCAGACACCCTATAAATACATCCTCTTATATACAATCACAGAAGCGGCAAGCAGTATTTGTAAAAGTATTTGTTGATGAAGTGTCTTTCGTCAGATTACTGGGATGTGTTTTCTTAAATTGAAGTGCATTGAGCTCTTTAGCAATGCATTCCTTGCATACACTGCAGCAGGAAGCTCCGTCAGCAGGATCTCAGCCCTGGTAGTGATATCCATCTCATTGGACAGCTGCTGTCCAGTCGGTTTGGTCTGAGTGAGTGAAAAAGAGAAAACAACAAATGTTTCTCTTTTCTCTTGGTCACTAATAAGCGAAAAAGGTACAAATTTAAACAAATGTATTGTCTCTTAATTAAAGGGCCTCTCTTTCCTCATTCCAACGCATGAATTGAGGTAATTTAAACTTTGTGGATCTAGCTACATTCTCCTCTTCTTTGCTAATGTCCCTCGTAATAATGGCATTCACTTCATTGTATATCTGTATATATTGAGGGGAAGTATACTATTGGGTGGTAAAAGCCAGTTAAATATTTTCCCACATGTATAAGTTTCCCACAACTAAACACCTGGATAATCTAGCCAGTACCTTTATGGATTGGTGTTAATTTGGTGCAGGAAGTTGTCATGAACAGTGTATGCTTTGAGTATATTAAAATAAATCATGCGGCCGAGTGCCGTTCCCTCTGGAAGAGCAGATGTTTTACGCAGCGTCATCTAACAGCTGGCAGAGCTCATATTTCATTGATTGCAGAAATGGAGGTCCATGAGTAAACAGGAATGTTCCCCGGTTCAAATTTGCCACTGTATTTGGGCGCCTCATGTTCGGGTGAAGTTGAGAAACTGTGGATGAGTGAAACATTCCCAATTAGATAAGGGCCATTATCACAGCGGACATTTTGACTTGTCATAGTTGGACAGTGAGACATGATGGTGAGACAGTGGGCCAACAAAATACAAGCAACGTGAAACCGAAGCAACTAAATCGAAAAACAACCATTACTCTTTCTGTTATTACCAGCTGTGCTTTTCCTTCTGTGACATGTTAAAATGTGTGCTATGAAAAAGCCTTTGTTTGGAAGTGGAAAAAAAACTGTATTAAGTCATATTTCGCACAGAGCTCAGGCCTAATCACACAAACACATCTATTACATTTATTTATTCAGCACACAGACGCAGCTTTCTGGCTCATAATTCTTAAAAACCAAGCTTATGTATTTTTTACATTTACATTTTTCATTTAGCTGACGCTTTTATCCAAAGCGACTTACAATAAGTGCACTCAACCATGAGGGTACAAACCCAGAACAACAATAATCAAGACAGTACAATTTCTTCAAAAAAGCAAAACTACAAAGTGTTATAAGTAAGTGCCATTTCAGTGCTGATAGATTGTTAGTTTAAAATGTTATTCAAGGTATAGTCGGAAGAGGTATGTTTTTAGTTTGCGGCAGAAGATGTATAGACTTTCTGCTGTCCTGATGTCAATGGGGAGCTCATTCCACCTTTTAGGAGCCAGTACAGCAAACAGTCGTGATTTTGATGAGTGTTTAGCTCGCAGTGAGGGAGCAACAAGCCGATAGGCAGATGCAGAGCGGAGTAAACGGGCTGGGATGTTTTAAAACTGATGCGGGCAGCCACTGGTAACCAGTGAAGGGAGCGGAGGTAGTTACAATAGTCTAGGCGTGAGATGACTCTCGAGTGCCACACCCAGGTTCCTAGCAGTCTGGGTGGGGTCTAGCACGTATAACCGTCACAAAGTTAAGCAAGATATGAAAAAGTTGCTTAAGAAACATCAAAACTACAGTTATATTTCAATCACTGTTGCTCAGATGTCAAAGTGCATGTTTAGACTCTATTTCTTAACTTTGCCAGGGAAATAGAGAAAGTTTTCCGTAAGATGCTTTTTTCCCCTGTGTGTGTGTGTGTGGTTTCTTGTACAGCTATCTTTGTGAGGAACGGTTTACCGAGTGAGGACATTTGGGGAATTCAGGTCCTCACTTTGTGAACCCCTTTAATGGACTGCCTGGGGGTTAAGACTTGGTTTAAGGGTTAGGGTGAGAATTAAGTTATGGGTTAGGGTTAGGCATTTAGTTTGGATGGTTAGGGTTAAGGTAAGGGGCTCTGGAATGCATTCTGCCAATGGCTGTCCTCACTAAGGTAGCTGTACAAACATGTATGTGTGTTTGCGTGCGGCTGCTCTGAGGGGTATTTTTTGTCAGCATTTTTTTCTCCAATCCTGACCTCAATTATACTATTTTGCTGCTTTCTCTGGCTGCAAACTTAGCACATACTGTGTTTTGAGTTTTTTTCGGGCTCAGTGCGACAAACAGACAGATGGAAGCATTATGTTTTCGGTTAGTCCGTCTTTCCGTTGCATTTTCGTGAAAGCAATTTCTCTGGGCGACCTTGATGGAGATGGACACAAATACTCACACAAAAAATGATCTGATTATAATTTAGTGGTCAAAGGTTGAAGGCCAAGAATACTGTTTTCTTCCTAAGTGCACAGTGAAGGGCACATAGTGGACATATTCCACATTTTGTCAGATACTGACTGTGACATTTACCTTTGGTGCCGAGCTTGAAACTCTGGTGATTGCAAAGATCTTCTGTGCTGCAGGCTGTGTGTGAGCCATCTACGTTCTAAACTTTGTAGCTTCTTTGCAGCAACAGCATTGTCTACTGACAAGGCTGCAACGTTGTGTCCTATTGGCTGATTAATTTGAGTCTGTCATTGGTTTCTTTCATTTAGACACTGCAAAACCAGCCAATCCCAGCTGACATTGGGTACAACCTGAGCAGGTGACCTGACATTCACACCTACGGTCTGTTCAGTCTCTAACTAACCCCAATCTGCATGTCTTTGGAGGAAATACACACAGACACAGGGAGAACAAGCAAAATCCACACAGAAGACACCGGCCAAACTGGGATTCAAACCATAAACCTTGTTGTGAGGCAACAGTGCTAACCACTGCCAGCCAGAACCTCGAAGTATAGTGGTTTCACAGATAACTTCTATCTTGCCAAAAAATAAATGAATAAAACCCAAATTGTTATAAACTGCAACGTGAGCGGTTGTGAAGTGCTTTCCTGCATGTTTCAGAGATCATGCTCAAATACCACAGATTGGTTGTTTGATATGTGAATATTTCAGAAATCAAACAGTTTGAAGGCTCTTTAAATGAGTCATTCAACTCCTCTCTAAGCTTTTTTCTAAGTTGCGCAACACTGTAGTCCCCAGTTCAATATGTTATGGGACAGGATTTCTTTCTGGCAACTGTGACAACCATGAGCACTTGTACACACGCACACACAGCATTTGTGTCTGTTTATCAGCAGCTCCAGTTTGGGCTCATCACTGTCAGGCCAGTGAAATGTGAAAGGTTCATTAAGCTATTTTTTCGGCTGGCATACACTGCTCATCATGACATTTTAGTCGCCACACAGTGCTCCATGAGCCCCAGGCAATCACAGGCTGCATATTTTACCCATTTCTGTCAGAATATTGTATGTGTTTGTATATATATATAATATATATATATATGTATATATATATATGTGTGTGTGTGTAAACCAAGACATAACTTGGTTTTACTGAAGTAGATCTAAAGGCTCGTTATTGTCCTCAAAAAGCTTTACTTGGACTTGGACTAGTTTTTAGAGGCCAAAAATTCAGATCATTATGACTTCATGTTCTTATGTACCTGGTATATCAATAACCCTTATAGGGAATGTCATTACATGTCAAATGTGCCGACATTCTCTAGAGTTCATGTCTGAAAAGGGCTCTAGTTTCTTTGAAGCATTATATACACTTTTGTAGCTTATCAGAAATTTACTTGGAGAGCTAACAACTCATTATCACAATCAATTTTTTTTAAAGGACCCTGTGTAAAACCATTTGCATCTTCATTTGTTTTCTTAAACTGAATCAAGGGCATCTGGGAATCACAGAGGTCCACAACAAGCTCACTAGTGTATACCAGGGTTCAGTCCCCTGCAGCTATGCCTCTGGCTGGCTGCTTTAATGAACCCATTTGGCAGTGCAGGTGGAACTCATGTTCTGGCTGCTGCTGATGGTCATTTGTTGTGCTCGCACAGCTGCAATCCTTTTTTTATGGTACTACATATTAAAAGTCTGCAATGAGTCAATGGGAAAAAATATCATTAATGTAGAGATATGTGACCATCAGGCATTACTACTGACCTCCTGATTTTTAAGAAACAGTCATATCCAATTCTTTCTGTTTCTCTTGTGGCATTGCTTCTCCAAATTCATTTTTCTCCGAAAGCGTTTGCTCTCATGTTCTCCCTTGTGATCTGATGTCTTGTGACTTCCACTCTTGTAGTCTCGGGATCCTCTGGCGCTGTGTGACCTGAAGAAAGAAGTGTCCCCCAGGGTCTCGGCTGAGGACCTGATTGACCTCTGTGAGTTGTCATTGGCTGGCCCTGCCAAGAGGACAAAAGCCGGCAAGCCCAAAATCATCGCTGTCGACATTCGCAATGTGGAGGAGTATCCTTACCATTCCTGTGTACTGTAGCTATGAAATAGGAAATATGGAGAATGACTATAAAAGATCTGACAGCAATAGTTAATCATCTGCATTACAAATATTATTGGGAACCAAGTGGTTAACATGTTTGGTGGGATTGTGTTAGAAGCTGTAAAAAATCTTTAAAAGATATTAATAAAACATGTAACAGTACTCGCCAGCCCCTTAGTTTACCATGTAAATTAATTGCAGTGGGTTGAGGAAACCTTTGCTCTTCAGGTGATTTGCTTTGCATCACATGAATACTAAGACTTTTTAGAGAGTCCATAAATTGTGTCACTTGATGCTGCACACGTGATGTTCATACAGCTCAGACCTTTCATAGTTTCCTGCAGTTTCTTTGAGGCTATACATTTTTGGATTTTTAGGTTCATATTTAGCAGCGAACAGTATCAGAACTTACATTTAGCAGCATCAGCTTAAAGTGAAATTCTTTCTGTCTTGCCTTTTCAGCTCCGCAATTTCTCTTTTTTATTTGTTCAGTCAGTGACACATGATGCAATGAACTTTTCACAACCCCCACAGCAAGCAAAGTTACATCACTACTATTCAGTTTCACTTTCCGCCCAGAATGAGAAGTGCTGTTGGGTATCATGGGGTCGTGGGCTGATGCAACATCAAAATGGCTAGACAACATATCTGTTGGCTGCTTAGGAAAGTGGACAACTATGTCTTCAGATTTGAACTATTCCACCTTTCACAGTTTACACAGTTGCCCTTTTCTTTTCACATATGCACCTCCTCTGGTGAAAATATGAAGGATCTGTGGAATTCAGTGCATGTCTGAAAGCAGCTATACAAATTGAGCCTAGCCTTTGCTCAGGCAGGCAACAAAGAAAACCTCAGCTCATCTGACAGCTACAGCAGCAAATCAGCTGACGGCTCAGCTGATTCCCCTCCATGTGGCAAAACTCACACAAGGCGGCTTGTCGCTTCCTCTGAAACCCATTTTGCTTCTCTCTTTTTCAGACTTTGTTTAATTTATTCTGTGTCATTTGTTACTGATGTCCGCTCTGTTCCGTCCCCTTTTGGGATCTTGCTGCCACTCTCCCTGCCTTCAGCTTTCCATGTAGGCATATGGAAGGATGGAGAGGTGTGCTATCTCTGTCTCAGGTTTTGCACGTATGCAAGGGGAAGGGCAGAGAATTCCCAGAACAGAGCCATACAACAAAATGGAAATTATGCAGACGCAAATTTGTTTTATTTGACTGAAATACATTTCCCTGCATATTTCTTAAATAAAACATACAAATTATACTGTTTGCCATTGAAATAGCATCTTTAGCCATATTTTTTAGCTTGGATATAATTGAAATACTACATAAATAAGTTATATTAGCTTTTGCATATGAAAAGCTTCTGTTATAGTGGCTCAGAAAACCCTGTTGATGAAAAATTCTGAGCACTAGAAAGAGTGAAGCCCTTCAACTCATCAGTGGAAAGGTATTTGTCTGAGAGGTTAAAGAGCCATTAATCAATAATGATTAGTGGATAGACTGAGGCTTTTGAAATGGTGGTTCCTCCAGCCAAAGTCCTTCACTCAAGGCCCCACCGGCTAACTCACCTGGACAAAGGGGATCTGAGTACTTTCACAGGACTTTCACTTTTGTTGTGAGATAAGCAAAGCTCTGTTGTGGGTGTATGCGGTCACAAGAAGAGGATTAGATTAAGAACAATGTGGGGGAAATCAGTGCTATCTAGATTGACCTCTTTAGCTGCCTGCTGGAATGTATTGGCATGTGCCACTCCTAGTTCCAGGGGATTTTACTGTACTCTGCTTTATGTTCTTTGCTGCAGCTGGTGTGTTTTACTGAACATATTATTTTCACGGAGAAAGAAGCCCAAGCACCATTTGCCTTAAATTATATAGCAGATGTGTCGATATACAACTCAGGACGAGTACAATGTCATTTTCTCACGCGTTATTATTTAATTATAAACCACTCTGGGGTTGTGAGCTGTCCCTGTGCTGATAAGCTCTTCTTGAAAACCTCTTATTTTTCTGAAAATGTTTCACTAAGATCCAGTCATTATTTTATTTATCTTCTTTTCCGCTGAAACCTTCCCTATTGTCTCCCCCCCTTCAGTTAACAAATCTATTTTTTGCCACACTACTACCTTGAAGCTTGTCTCACATGCTTTTTGTATTGGAAGTGGAGTCTGATCAGCAGTTTAACAAGCCCTCTCATTAGGATATCCCTGAGATGACTTGATATACAGTAGTTTCCTACTGTCTATTGCAACTATGTCGTTCAAGGGTATTATGATTCTCATCAAACACGGCATGCTCATTTATTGATAGAGGGAAGACGTTCATAGGCATCTATACCTGTCCAATCTGCGCTCCTTAACTCAACTTCCTCCAGTTTCAGCAAAGGCCATATTTCTGGCAGCATAAATATTCCCTCCAGCACGGCCTTCAACCCTGACGGGGAGCTGGTGCAGTGTCCTGCAACAGGAGTCCTCCAGAACTACAGAGGACGTGTCATTGTGGTTATCAGCCACGTCATGAAGAATGCTGCTAAGGTGTGAAAGCAGCCACACAAGCACAGATATACCAGTGTACTGCAGCAATACACACTATTTAAATGATGGATGAATTGGTGCCCAGATAGTACAGACACGGGTGATCCCTTCATGTTTCAACGACTGTTGGATTTTAACCACTTTAGGGAATTATTAACGTTTTATATCGGCCATCAACAGATCAACAATAATTTTTTATTCTAAACTTTATTCAGTATTTAGCTTATGATCAAATACTTGCTAAATTAATGACAATCTTCTCAGCTGTACTTTGTGTGCTAATTAGCAGGTGCTTGTGTGTTAGCATTGAAACACAAGGTGAATATGGCAAACATACCCACTAATCATGTCATGGGCATGAACAACAGAAGATTTAGTAGATTCGGCTGCCGACTGATGGAAATATCATTTATCTTTCAGTTTCCCCTCGATAAACTTTCTTTAACATCACTTTCTTTTGAGGGAGACAAATTAAACTCTACCCGGATTGCTACTTTTAAATTCTAGGCTATACTCTCATCAGGTAGTTCACAATCTTAACAGTTGTATATTATATAAACTCAAAATCAATGTATATGTGAAGATTCTCAGTCATCCAGGAGTTGCACATGTTAACATTGGAAGCTGGAACTTCTTGTGTTTCTTGAAGAAGTTTCACCTCTCCTCCTAAAGGCTTCTTCAGCTCTGGAAATCAAAAAGGGAATCAGTATGCGCTGTGTTCCTTCTCTCCAGCATTTGTCATGGAATGTGACATCTCGTTAGTGTTGTGGACAAGGTCATGTCAGGGCAGTGAAGGCAGACCTAAGGGTCAACCTGTCTCCTCTGAAGTCCCTCTGATCATCCAGCTGGATCACACTGGCATCACTGGTGAACTGCACAAGAGCAGGTGTTCAATGAGATTGTGCTACTCTAATTCAGTTTATTGTTCTGATATCAAGTAGAATAAAAACCTTAACCTTCTCCCTTTTCTTAAAGACACTGCATTCGCCAAGGATGAAACAGAATTTTACATAAATCATTTGGCCTTAGTGCACAAAAATATCTTTGCTCGCTTCAGCATATCAGAACAGAGAACTAAATCAATCATAATGAATTCTCCTTTTGTGCTCTCTTTGGAATAAATTAGCCAAACTTAAATTTAAAAACTCAGCAGGGATATCGCCTCAGGCAGCATCCCAATTTAGAAAAGATGTCCTTCCATATGTTGGAAAGTAAAAGAAAAAAACAAGTACATCTCCTTAATTGAGGAGAGTCTGGTATTTTTAGGAAGCAGCAGCAAGATCTCACTGTCTGACAAAGAACTCAAAAATGCCGCAGTTGGTAGATAGGTGAACAATTGATCTGAATAGAGATTGAGAAATGTGTGTAATTAGCACATGGTCAGAGCTCTAACATTGTGGATTTTGTGCTTCTGATATTTTGCACAGAAATCATAATGCGTGTCAAAGTTTGTTCTTTAGTAAGTCATTGTCACCATCCTTATCAAAAAAAGAGTATCATCAGCCTCATCGTCATTCAGGCATTAGGTATGATGCTTTAGAATGTAGTGTTTTACAACACAACAACAAAAACCACCCCACCCTGACCAACACTGCACTTGAAAGTCTACATTTGAGTTTTATGATGAACCCCAGTTATTGAACAGACCTCTCAGTCGTACACGTCTCAAACTTAAAGGTCGATAAGGACTCGATTGTGTTTAAATGCCATTCACACTTCTCTGCAATGCACCAGTGGCCTCATCATTAGCTCTGCTGCCAAAAATGAGGCCACGCAATGTGTGGTCAGGCTTTACTGTAAACGTTTAACATTTAAACCCTATTGGCATTCAGAGTTAAGAAGGACATTTTAGCAAGCTTTATTGAAAAGTTTAAAACTGTTTGACAAAACCAACAAAAAACACACAGATAAAAAGGGATTTGTTTGGTTGCATGTTTTTATACTTCAAGTTTTGAAAGTTTTTCTTAATAGTTAAGTAAAGCTTTGGATCACAAATTCAATCCTAACTATCCCTTGGTCCCTTATTGCATCACAAATCTTTATTCTTCACAACTTTTCTTTGTGTCGTAAACTTACATTTTATGCAGAGGTTTCTTTACCAGATTTTCTGAAGAAGAAGAAACAGCGTGCAGGTCATTCTGAAGAAGAACACATTTGTACACTCTGGCTACACTTGCTCAATGAGATAGATTCCATTATCTTAAGAAGGTATAAGCTGATCTAATATTGGTGTAGTGGAACTGCACCCTCTGAGCACTGAGGCCCTTACATTACACTGCTCAAAGTATTGTCTGTTTAGTGTAACTTTACAGTATATCCCTCCAGTAAATCCACCCTAATTGACAACTTTGTAGCTCCCAGTATTATGTTTAGTCTGATATTTAGTTTGTATGTCTCCACGCTGCCAAGACCAGTGGCCAGAGGCATAGTGTTTTCGAGTTGTCTGTCCGTCCATCTGTCCCATTCTTTTTAATATACAGTATCTCGAGGAAGCCTTGAGGGAATTTCTTCCAATTGTTCATTTGGACTCACGGAGAACTAACCCTAACCCTAATCCTAACCCTAAAGTCAAGGTCGTCTCATGTGTTTGTGAACATGATGTATCAGGCACACTCAATCTAAATTCAAGTTTTGGTCCTGTGATTACAGCAGCGTAAAAAAACTCAAAAAAATTTCACTTGGACTCTGAGTAGAATTTGTGGTCAAAAGCCAAGGTCCTCATAAACCACTTTTCGCCTTGTGAAGATGACATCTTGAGAATGCGTTAATATTTGGCATAAATGTTTAAATAGACTGTTCGAATAACTGATTATGTTTAGGTGGTCAAAGGTCAAGGTCGCAGTGTCCTCCAAAAACATGTTTTTGGACAATTGACAATCCACAATACAAGCAAGTTTTTTTTTGTTGCCTTACATACATGAATTAAATCCGACTATTTTGCATGGCATTGTTGCATTGTAGGGACTTTTTTATGTCTTTATTTTCACATTCAATTTTTGGTACTGTCTCAGGATTTTTCCTGTTTTTAATAAACAAAAAAATATTGAATTAATTAAGAAAGGACCATGTACATCAAGGTTTTTTGAGTATAGTAGATGGATATAACGACATATTCTAAAATCGTTCACCCTTTAGACATTTACAAATCAACATTTTTATATATATATATAGAGAGAGAGAGAGATAAATACAAACCTTTATACGCATATACAAATAGAAATACAGTTTAGTTTCTCTTGCAAAACAAATAATATTGCTGTGAATACTGCTGTGGAACCGCATATAGCAACAAAAACAATCAATGACGCTTTTCCCATTATCTTGGTTCCTTTGTTATCAATAATATGTCACACAAAAGTCTTTCCATGTTTGAAAATAAAGCTTCAATTTTGTGGGACAATGTTGTTTAGAAAGCAGTGATATATAATGACTATCCGGAAACGATTCCACTGACAGCTATTAAGTGACATATCTGTGGACTGTGACTGTAGATAAATAACCAGAGAACATCATTAACCCCAATGAACAGATAATATTTTTTATTGTAGCATGTCTTAAAATGTTAGTAAAGTTTGCATCTCCAATTGAATCCCTCCTCTTGGTCTGACATTGAGTCACATACCTGAAGATTAATCATTGATCAGTTTCAGATTTTGCAATCAACATTTTTATGATGCCCTCCTTTGATTAGATGCAATGGTTTTCTGAAGAAACTATATACACTTAATCAACTGAGCTGTACCGTGCACTCTATGTGCACATAGGCAAGTTTAATCACCCTTGCTTAAGTGCAAACAGTCTGGAGGTCTTTCTGAAGAAGAGACACTGTGTTACATTAAGCGACGGAGCACTGACCTGCACATTGTCTACATATGAGCAAGTACAAACAGTCTGCAGGTCTTTCTGAAGAAGGGGTTACAACGGCACATTGCTACACAGTTACTGGTGCTTTACGTCATACCTTTTGAGCTCACAGTATTATGTTCAGTGTGATGTTTAATTCACATTATTTCATCAACTCAAGAGGGTGACGGATGGATGGATGGATGGAGGATGTTTAAATAAAAGATAATGTAAGGTTAGAACAGAAGTCTCTGCATTACCTGCTGGAGGCATTTTCAGTCCAAACAAGTGCCCTGTCTTTTATTCCAAATTAATATAGTTCACTTTCTTCCTTAAGGTTATTTTTGGAATAACCTTTTTTTAATCTCTACACTGACATTATAGGGATAGTCCACCGAAAAAATTATAATTCACTCATTATCCACTCATCATTATGCTGATGGAGGTGGTGTTTGAGTTCACAAAACAGTTTTGGAGTTTCCGGGGTAAACGCTGTTGCATCCGTATCCTATCAAATTGAAGTAAATGGTGACAGATTCTTCAAACGTAAAACAACAACATAAAAATGCATAGAATCCCTCAATACCGGTCCTGTGGTGTCATCCAAGTGTCCGCAGGCCTCGGATTTGTGTACAGTAAAGAAATTGGTGACGCACTGTCCATCTTCATGTACAATCTATGATTGAACCAAGATATTTACGTTTGAGTTATATGAGGTAACAAGTAGCCTACCTGCAAAAATAAATCTCTCGCTCTCTGTTCTGTATTTCTCTCCAGTTTGCAACACATCTGGTCAAGGTGAACTTCCCACGGGTTTGTATCTTGGATGGAGGCATCAACAAGCTGAAGCCCACTGGACTCCTGACTGTCCCCTCCCCTCAGATCTGACACTTTTCTCAGCTTTATATTAACTAAAGGGATGAGTGGAGGGAATGTGTAATGCATTTTGAGCTGATATTGAAGTGAAAAAAAAATGTATCACAGTTTTATCAAGACTTTTTGTGTAGGACTTTAAACATTCTGATCAGACTTTGATGCAAAAAAACAACCTTGACTGAAATGAACTGAAATATTGTAATTTCTTTTTAATAAAAGTGAAATAATGAATTATTTCTTCTCAACTGTTGTGTGTTGTCGTATCTTTGCCCTAATAATTTAATTTCAAACTGATCCTTTTGTATCAAGAAGGTGTTCCAGAGCCTCACTAGTAACCAAAATTGAAGATCATTTAGAAAATACACACACTAACATATTTACAGTATATATTTATATATATATAGGAGGAATGTCTTTACTCAGCAGACAGACCCCCCTCCAACAGTCTGGGGGTAGTTCAAGGTAGGACAAAACATATTACCTGCAATGAGCCCCAGCACCCACCAATGGGCCTGGGTATGGCTCACAGCAAACCTGCAGCTAAACCACACAAACAACCTCAACTATGCTCCCAGTTTTCTCTTGAGATTCCGTTCTGACCTCACACGTCATTAGTGAAAGTCTGATTATTAATTCTTGACAGAATTACTGTTACATTTTTTGTATAGGCTATGAGTGAATGAGAGAATTTAAGGAATTTGTTAAATTCTTGATCATCATAACAATCACTAACATGTTTTACTATCAGCAATGAATAAAGAGAAGAAGATGAGGTGACGAGTTGCATCTCCAGTAAGTTCTTCAAAAAAAAACAAATCATGTGTCTTCCAAAAAAACAGGAACAGGGACTGACACAATCCTGTTTCTACGAAAGCTAGTTTTGCAGAATTTCTTAATGCCATTGTCTGGTCCCAGTTCAGAATAGAATCTGATTAGAGAACTCCCAAAAAGCAAACATTTGCATTTCTTAGTCATGTAACAATTGTTTCACGATTTCCTCTATTCTGTCATAGTTTCACAATCCTGTCGTTTTTCCTCGTGCATGTAGCCTTGTGAGGATTAGTTATTAGAACTAATAAGTCACACCCACTAAATTGGATGTATAAAAGAGATGATAGTGGTGAGTCCCATCAACGGAACTCCTCAATCTCTTCAGCAAAGGTAAGAGAGATGATTTCTTTGAAATGATTTAAGTCTGCAATGATTTGACTGCAAAAGATCAATAAGAAAAGACAATGTAATAACCTTTTTTATTCTAATTGATTCTATGCACTCAGGCTGATTTAGTGACTTTAAACATTATCATTACTGACTGAGAGTGATTAATGTTATTCTGTCCCTACCAGGATTCTTCAACTTTCCAGGGTGAAAATGGTGAATTACGAAGTAACAGTTTACACCACCAACTGCGCCCTTGCCGCCACCTTCAACAATGTCTACATTAAGCTGGTTGGCACAGAAGGAGAGAGCAATCGCAGCTGGCTTAATAGCCTCAAAGGGTCTCTGGCCCTCTTCAGAGGAGAAGTAAGTTTGGACTATCCCTGTTAAGTTAAAACTCATAGCAGACTATTACATTAACTACATTTCAGGCAAGTTGTAAGGCCATCATTGTGCTTTATTCTGTCAAATCCACTTTATCTCCACCTCATTGATTTCTGTCATTACCCCAGGTTGCACATTTCACTGTCAGCTGCCCTGAATCCCTTGGAACATTGTTCCTGATAGAGCTGGACAAGCAGAATTTCCTAGTCTTCCAAGACTCTTGGTACCCCTCTAGAGTGGAGGTGAGATCCCCTGAAGGAGACACGTACTGCTTTCCTGTCCACCGCTTGATCACTGACCGTGAGGTGCACCTCTTCAGAGAGGGAAAAGGTTTGTGAAAATAAGCTTGTCCTACATCTTGTGTGCTATTTACTGAAAACAGAAGAAGAACAAAGGTTCCACAAGTCAGTGGTGGATCTAATTTTTTTTCTTAATTAGGGGCCATGGAGGGGCCACAATTTACACAATTAAAAGTCATTCAGTAAGGTGCACATTTAAGGTATTTATTTTTACTGTCAACTGTATAGCCTTGAGCAAAGCTATACACCCTTGAATATATTTCGAAGAAGCTTAGAAAATAAAAAAATTACCAAATTAATTTTTTTAATGTTAATAAGTGACAACAACAGCTCCATAAACGTGAGACATAATCATATACATTTCAAGGTTGGACATAAACCTGACTACACAAAATTAAGACCCTCCCCATTATGTGATAAGTGCGGACAGGAAACAGGTACCCTTGCCCATTAACTATGTCCCAAACTCCACTCTTTCTGGTCTCTAATGATTAACTTCATATCAAAGGCTTACAACAGACAAACACCCAACCTCTTTCTTGCTAGATTTCGAGTATCTGTGAACTCTCCTGTAGATAAACATATTGCACAGGCCACCTCACTTTGCACACTGCCAGCAACACGACTAATTTGAGAATCTGAGTCAAGCCTCACATTTTATTTGACATGGAAAGATTCTGCTATAAACTAATAATGAAATGTCTTCCTAAAAATATGGAACACACTTCTTGAATGGTTGACAATTCAACAGAAGGGAACCGACTCGTATGTATTCTTTTCCCTCTTTCCAATTTTACATTAACCAAATGTAAACTGTTAATTTACATTCTTGTATACTGTTTGTTCTACTGTAATTATATGTTCCTCAATCCTGTTATGTTTAAAACCTTGTTGTGCTTCCTCTTTTAAGCTGTGAAAGCCTTTGAAGAAACCCACACTCTTGCCAAGTTCGCCAGGGAGCAGGAGCTCATTGGTCGAAAGAAAGACTACTGGTAAGAGATCAGATCTTGTAAAATTATTAGCATTGTATGCCTCAAAGCTAATATGCACCCAAACCGCCTTCACCTTTTTTTTAAAAATGCATTGCAGTACAATTTGCAGTGCCCAAATATAATTTTAAATACTGGTCGACTATTATATTGTACACTTTAAATTAAAATGTTTAATATTGGTTTACTCCCCTCTGTTTTCTCTAGCTGGGAAGAGTTGAAAGAAGGACTACCTCACTGCATTAAGGAAACAAATCCTCTTTCTCTGCCTCCTGAGGTTAGGTTCTCCTACACCAAGGAGACTGGGTTTTTGTGGACTGCAGCAGTTGGGTAAAGTCTTAAAATTCCCACAGATATGTATTTATTAACCATTAGGCTGCCTGTTTGTCAAATTACCAAATACTTTAATCAAATTAACAAAGTTACTCATTTTTCATTTTCTAGGGAGGTTGAACTGCACCTGACAGGACTGGACAAATGCAACGAGCCATGGACTGACATTCATGCGTTTGATCGGGTGTTCCGCTGCAAGACGACTGACACATCAGGTACTGTGCTATCATGATAGATTAATTTGATACTTGATATTGTATGCATTATAATATATAGTCAACTGTATTCATTCAGATAATTAACAGTGCACCATTATACTATTTTCGCTCCATCTCTCCTTCCCCTCTGGCTTAATCTGTTTTATCAGCCCTCCCTTCATCTGTCTCTTTCTCACTCATGCATCCTAACTCTGCCACAGACACTCTCCTCTCTACTCTGTCCTCCACTCTTGATTTTCTCTGTCCTCTTACTTCACGACAGGTGCACAAGTCCTCCCCAGCTCTGTGGTTGTCTGACTCAGTGCGCAGTGAACTACAGACCTGTTTCTCTTCTCTCTTTTCTTTCCTAAGCATTTGAATGTGCTATCCTTATTCAACTCTCCTCCTATCTTCACCAGAACAACCTTCTTGATCCTCACTAGTCAAGCCACTCACTGAGACTGCCTCCTAGCAACTGCCGGAGCAGCCTCTCTCTGTCCTCTGTCCTCATCCTTCTAGACCTTTCTGCTGCATTTGACACGGTGAACCACCAGATCCTTATTTCCTCCCTTCAGGACCTGGGTGTCTCAGGCTCTGCTCTCTCCCTGCTCTCATCCTACCTCAAAGACCTCACTTACAGGGTAACTTGGAGAGGATCTGTGACCTTGTCCTCTCACAACTGGGGTCCCTCAAGGTTCCGTCCTGGGTCCTCTCCTCTTCTCTCTGTACACCAACTCTCTCGGCTCTGTCATTCACTCTAATGGCTTTTCCTACCACAGCTACCCAGATGAACCCAACTAATTCTCTCATTTCCACAATCTGAAACACAGGTAGCAGCATGAATCTCTGCCTGTCTGAGTGACTTCTCTCAGTGGATGTCCACACATCGCCTGATTAAGCTTCCTTGCAGTGACAGGCTCTCCCACACATGACCTTACTATTACATTGACAACTCCGTGGTAGCCCCCACCCAGACTGCTAGGAACCTGGGTGTGACACTCAACAGTCATCTCTCCCTTACTGCAAACATTGCTGCAACAACCCGCTTGTGTAGATATATGCTGCAAAACATCAGGAGAATACGTCCCCTTCTCACTCAGAAGGCAGTACAGGTTCTGGTCCAGGCTCTTGTCATCTCAGGCCTAGACTATTGCAACACCCTCCTGGCTGGTCTGCATGCTAGTGCCATCCGACCTCTGCAGCTCATCCAGAATGCAGCAGCTTGACTTGTCTTAAACCTTTCTGAGTTCACTCACTCTCCTCGCTCCTCTGCTACCTTCACTGGTTACCAGTGGCTGCCGGTATCCGTTTCAAGACACTAGTACTTGCATTCTGTGCTGTGCATGGATCTGGTCCAGTCTACACCCAGGACCTGGTCAAACCTTACACTCGAGTCTGTCCGCTCTGCATCTGCCAATCCGCTTAATGCTCCCTCACTGCGAGCTAGCCACTCAACAAAATTCAACAAAACTGTTTTCTGCCCTGGCTCTCAAAAGTTTAAACAATCTCCCAATTCACCTCTGAACAGCAGAAGATCTATGCATCTGCAGATTAAGGACGCATATCTTCCGACTCCACTTTAAATATAAAAATATATTAATAAATAAAATAAAAAATTCTGTTTAGTTGCACTTATATGGCACCTACATGTAGCACTTGTAGTTTGGCTTTTTTTTGTCAATTTTACTCACTTGATTCTTGTTGTTGGGTGCCAGGTTGACAGAGATGGCTCCTATCGCTCCTCTTTTAAACCATCTGTCTTCTCTGGCCAAAATACATACATTATCATCCTAAACGATGTCCCTTGTGCTTGAGTGCTGAGGAACTGGCTATTTTCCTAGTAGCATCTTTACTTTGTTTATTATTGGAAAAAAAGTTGACAGAGAAGGATATTTATATGCGTTAAAGAAACATCAAAGCATGCCAGCGACAAGCTGCACAGTCTGAAAAGACTTACTGGTGGACCCTGATAATAAGGAATTGTGTAACAGATTGTTCTGTTTTTTTCCTAGAATATGTCGAGGAACATTGGCAGGAGGATGAATTCTTTGCCTACCAGTACCTAAATGGTGTCAACCCAATAATGATCAGATGCTGCAAAGTACTGCCAGAAAACTTTCCTGTCACTGATCACATGGTCTTCCTCCATGGTCAGGGTAGCTTGACGGAAGAAATGGAGGTGACGTCTCATACTGACTGCAAATTTCTTCATATCTAATTTATCTTTGTGATAAAACAATGTTTTGACCCCGATCGTCCCATGATTTTCTCAACCTCAATATAATTTCAAACAGAGAGGCAACATATTCCTTTGTGACTACGAGCGTTTGGATGGAGTGACAGCAAACACCATCAATGGGAAGAAGCAGTACTTGATGGCCCCACTCGTCCTGCTCCACAAAAGAGAGGACAAGTTGATGCCAATTGCTATTCAGGTGAGATAAGTGCTCAAAATTGGCTCGTACAGAAGCTATACGTTTTGGTATTGATCCAGGCAGCCATCACTCAAAAGAGAAACATCTAATTTGACTAAAAGCAAAACAATGGAAACTTTATCTGCAGCAGCTGGAATGAACTATTTCTGTCTGTGTTGGATTTAATTGGTTCAATTAACCATGGCCCTCTATATTGTTCCCTCTATAGCTGAAGCAAACTCCCGCAGACGACAATCCAATCTTTTTTCCAACTGACTCTGCGTATGACTGGTTGATGGCCAAGATCTTTGTGAGAAGTGCAGATTTCCAAGAACATGAACTGAACGTTCACCTGCTGCGCACTCACCTGCTGGCTGAAGTTTTCGCAGTGTCACTTCTGCGCAATGTGCCCATGGTGCATCCACTGTACAAGGTAACAGAATCTATCCACAGAAGTTAAAGAACCATTGTGTATTTGAGTTTTATATGAAGTGACAGTATTTCACAATGCTAAATGGAAAAGAGGCATTAAGATTTTAGTTTTTGACAAACGATGATGTTAATAACAGATTGTCCTCTTTCTCCCAGCTCCTTGTACCTCACACTCGCTACACTCTGCAAATCAACATCTTGGCTCGACTTGCTCTAATTTCTGAGAACGGAGTATTCACAGAGGTACAAAAAGACCACTACGCTCTGAAGATCTACAATTACACAGCAATTTGTTTTCTGTCATGTCTTTTTAATCTATTCCCTTCATATTTTACTGTTTGCTAGTTTGCAGCTTCTGGGGGAGAGGCCATGTTCACAATCATGAAGAGATCACTGTCCTCAATGACCTACAAGTCCCTCTGTATACCAGACGACGTTGAGGAGCGTGGGGTCAGGAACATACCAAACTACTACTACAAGGATGATGGACTCCAGCTCTGGGATATCATCTTCAAGTATGACATTTTGCATTATCTCACCAGCAGCGAAAAACACTTTGTAATACCTAGCATAATTATTTGCTGGATGAAGTGAGGTAATGAGGACAGATTAGCTGGCCAGCACAGCGATCTCAATGATATTGACCCGCTAACAGAGAGCACCCTCCAAGGAATGTAACCTGAAAATACAAATATAGGATTTGAGGGTTCATTTTTTTTAGACGTTATTCAACGTGCTGTGAAGTATCTCTCTGATCTGTCATGATCTCCACTTCACTGCAGCTGTATTAGCCAGTATACCTTAAATATGAGTTGACAAATGTACTTTATAGAAAAGAGCAATACTGAGGATACTACACATATTGTATTTGAGTGATCATGCTCAACATCATGTGATCATGTCTCAACCCTTTTTTTACCAAATATCCGCTGTCTACAACGATAGTCCGAAAATATTGTTTGTTTCATTATTCGTCGTGAAACTTTTAACGATGGGCTGCGACCGTGTGTAATTCCCGCTAAACCACATCTGCTTGTGTGTAAACAAAAGAGAGGCAACATGTTAATTATTATAAGTTGTCCATTGTGTTTCCCCCTGCATCCAGTTTTCATGCTAAGCTAAATCACTTTGCTGTAGTGCAACAATTAATACATTTTCTCATTTAAATATTGGCAAGAAAGTTAATAAGTATATTTTGTCTGGTTACCTTTTCAAGCATCATGCTAACTTTCCATGAATAAAAACAATCGCTAATGTACTATAGTGTGTATACAAATGTGAATTTCAATAAGAAATGTGTTTTACAGTACTTTTCCACATTTGTCCAAGGTTTGTGGAAGGAGTACTCAGCTACTACTACGAGACTGACGATGTGGTTGTGAAGGACAAAGAGCTGCAGGACTGGATTTGCGACATTTTTGAACATGGATTCCTTTCTCAAGATCAAACAGGTGCCAAATACAAAAAAATACCATGAATCATAGATCAAACTTTATCTGGTCATTTTAACATTGGACAAGTTCATCTTTTAGTAATGCAAATGATGCTCTGTTCTCAGGAATTCCACAGAAATTTTCAACCGTGGCTGAGCTGATCAAGTTTGTCACCATGGTGATCTTCACCTGCTCATGCCAGCACTCAGCTGTGAACAGTGGACAGGTGAATCCTTTTAATAAACCGGGATGATCAATTGTAATGGTGCTGAGTGGTTAGGGTGGATGGACATGGATGAATGAATTCTGGTCAAATAGGTGATATCTGACCTTTACAACAACCTTGCACATCACGATCACGAATGTGCTAAGTGGTTATCCTCTTGGGTCCTTCAATGTTACTACAAAGTATAATAGCAATCTATCCAATATTAGTTGAAACATTTATATCTGGAACTAAGTAGTGGAAGACTGATCTAGAGACTGACGTCCCCACAGCCAAGCCACAAGCGTTCCTGAAAACTGCTTTTAATTTTTCATATGGTCTCAGTGCTACTGCTTCAAAAAGTATTAACCAGTTATCATTTCTTCATTGTAGTATGACTATGGTGCCTGGATGCCCAACACTCCCATCTCCCTGCAGCGTCCTCCGCCAACGACAAAGGGAACAAAAGACCACATTATGATGCAGACTTTGCCTGACATCAGCACCACAGTTAAGGGCATGTCGACCTTGTGGCTGCTCAGCAAGGAGTCTTCTGACATTGTAAGTATGCAAGACTTCATGAAATATTATATACATCATACCATTACTACATAAATCATATAATCATTCCATTTTTTATTCACTGAAAATTAGGTCCTGCTTGGCCAGTACCCAGAGCAATATTTCACTGAGGGTTTTCCCCGCAATCAGATAAAGGGCTTCCAGCAAGAACTTCGCCTTCTGAGTGTTGCCATCAAAGACAGAAACAAAACTCTGAGTGTGCCGTACAAGTACTTGGATCCAGACAACTTTGAAAATAGTGTTGCCATCTGAACACTAAAATGAGCGACCTCGTCAGCTGTTGGCCTATTTCAGCGTCACATTAATGAAGAGGGAAAGAACTTCCATATTTTTTATTTTCCAATCTTACTATATGCTGCTCTGTGACTTATATACAACTATTCAATCAAACTACAAATTCTGGTGAAAAATTACTGTTTTAAATCTTTTTCCTCATCCTAAATAGAATTGATTTAGATAGGCTTATACAGAAATGTATCAAAGAAGTAAACATTAACATATTATAACAATAATAATAATAATAACATACAATATAAAATCCAAGATGTGAAGCTGTTTTATTGTTTTCTGACTCGACATAAAAAATCATAAATCTGATAATAATGTAGAACGTGTATTACAGCATCTGTGTTGAGGTTTGCATGTGAGCCAGTCATTTAAAGAGCTTCATTGCTGAATTAATCAAGTCACTTTTTTGAGAAACAATGTAAATGGAAAATAATAAAAATTCCTTTACTGTTGTTTTCTTTCCTTTTTGAAGTGTAACTGAAAAAAGAGGACAACTTTCTTTCTAGCTTTTTTCAATGTGTTTTAGGGATAAAAACAATCAAGAGGGTTTATATGAATATCAAATTCATATGTCTTATTTACTAATCACAGCAAAGGCCTCAATAAAGACAATACAAAACCACATCTTGATACATTGTCTCTTTTCATTGATCTTATCTTTACAGATGGATCCTTTGATTGTAATGTGTTTTACTTTATGAATATCTACACTCATAGTTCTGAGCGACCGTTAGTACACTGTACTAAGATGGGGACCCAAAAGCAGACGCCACAAGGCAAGACATTAGTCATCAACATCAATCTATTCTCAGAGTTCTGGTGCTGGTCAATTAATCAACCAATGACACAATAGGACAGGGTGGGTTTTTACTTGAAGCCCCTACAAGGAGTTTGTAACTCATTAAACAGTCTTCTTTAAATATTGCGGCCTCTTTATGACCTACAACAGCAGAGGAGACAATCAGGGAGAAAAATTGCTTCTTCTATAAACAATTGTCAATGTCTGGTCGTAAATGGCTACGTTAAATCAGCTCTAATATTGTTAGATTGTCTTTACAGACCAATGGCTTCATATTTTTCTGAATCTTTATTTTTGTATGAGAATGCTGACAAATTTGATATTTCAACCCCCCTTGTTGCACTTTGGTAAGTGCACCAAGGAATCACTCACTCATTTTGCATTAGCAGCAGAGAGAGACGGTGGTGTGAGAAGGGGATGGAAAGTGATGCAGTCGCTGTTTCATGTTATATCATTTCAGTAAATACAATCTAAAGAGATCTGCAGTGTTTTCTTGCTCTTTGTCCAGATTTCCCACTCCTTCCAAAACAAACGCACATGCTGTGTGCATCGTGGTTTGTACGACAGGTGACAGTGAAAACATTACTACCTTTGTCCACCTTGGAGCCAAAATCCACAGTAATGAAAAGTTCCTTGTTGGACCTAAAAGGGATAGTTCACCAATATGCCGATGAAGGGGTGGGTGAAGGGCTATACTTTTGGAGTTTCAGGGAGAAACAGCATAACAAATTCAATACAATTTAGGTAAATGGTGACTGATTCTTCAAACGTAAAGAAAACAGCAGAAAAAACACTAATAAATGTCTTCATACTGCTCCTCTGGTGTCATCCATGTGTCTATACATTCAAATTTGGCTTGAAACAGCATCATTTACACCAAGTTTTGAGCCTAAATGTCCTCAGCCCAGAGCCACGTCCATGTGCTTCTTCAATATGATTTGGTGCCATCTTTGTAAGACCTCAACAAACATTTAAATAGCTTTGTGCACTTATGTGTGTGATGTCAAAATACATATATTACTAAAGTTTCTTTGATCTACTTGTTCAGTTGCATACAAATGGAAGGTAGCCAAATTGTATTTGCAATTTTAACTGCATCCACAGGCTGTGCAACTGCATTGGAACACACAGCCTCTATCAACTTGTCTTTGTCAATTTGCAGGACTTTAAATTCCATATGGCCTGCTTTTCCTACCTTGGAAAGCTGCTGTTGATTGAGGTTGATAGATAGCTTCACCCACTGTTCCCAGAAGATTCCTGCTTTCGATACAAGGTTAAAGTCAAATCTCCTGAGGGAGACACCGACAACTTTCCCATTTACCGCTGGATCGCAGACAGCGAGGTTCACCTGTTCAAAGCAGGGGCAGTTCTGTGGACCCTACACTACAGTGTGCATTTTGCATGTATACAAACTCAGAAAGACGATTATTAATCAATCTTAATCATCATCTTGGCAGGTGCAGTAGAGAAGGATGTGAAGCTGAGGGAGCAGCCGTATCAGTGAGAGCAGTGTTATGAATTCATGTATAATATTACATTTCAGATCCTCAACCCATGAATCCTTAAAGTGAGTAAGACATAAACTGAAACGTTTATATCTTCATTTTATTGCTATATCTTAAAAGTTTTTTGATATACAGTATAGGGTAATACTTCCTTATAGTACAATTCAAAAGTGCATTTCTTCTCCAGCCTGCTCTGTTTTCTAAGCTGGGACACGAATATAGAGAAACTAACTCACTGCATCAAGGCAGATAACTGTCTGTCTGCATCTACTGGGTGAGGTCAACAAATTTCATCTGAAGTCCCTCCCAGAATGAATCTTTACTGAACCAGTTTTGAAGAGTGTCGTGAGAAAATGTTCCATTGGAATGTATTTGGATACCTTGGAAGTGTCCCTCAAAAGCATTGTGCAAGAAAGACGACAGGTAGAATCTATGATCCATCTATGAAAGATTTAAATGACTCACAGTTTACATACTGTATGGCAGCTGTTGTGCAATAAATTGATGAATTCAGTTATTTTCCGTCAAGCTTTGAAATCATGTATGGACTTGACTGGGCCCATGGAATCTTCCGTTGTAGAAAGAGACCTAACAATGTACCAGATCCCCCTGAGTGGCCTGCATTGTGGCGGTCCAAAACCTGTTAAATTTCACATTGACACACATTAAAATACATAACAGCGACTCTAGATCACTTAACTTTTGAATTATTAATTTTCCATCCATACATCTATTATCTATACATACAAATGCAGTGTACAAATAATGCAGCAGTTTCAGTTAAATTAAATATCTATATATCATAATGCTTTTTTAAAATTGTATCTCTTCTTGTATATGCATATTCTTAAAAAGAAAAAGAAAAACAAGAGATAGTAATAATGCCGGCCATGCACTGTTCTTCATCTTGTTAATACAGTTGTGAGATTTTATCAGGTCCATCATAACCGGTACCCAGAGGAATATTTCTGTGAGGAGCTTCCCTGCATGCCGATCAAGGACTTTCAAGGAGATCTTGAAAGTTTAAGCACAGTGATGCAGCTCAGAAACAAGGGTCTGTAAGTTCAATACACATTCATGGACTCTGTGCTTCTGGAAAATATGGTGGCTGCGTGTACATAACTCTGACTCTCTCTGACTATAGACGTGGTGTTAATTAAGAATCTTTGTCCCACAGGGATTTGGTTCTCTTGAGTCTTTCAACTCCCCAGTGATGATTTTCCATATTTTCCTTTACTACGATTGTCTAAAGCTCATTTAAAAAACATTTATTCAGAATACTCCATCTAGTTTTCCTCTGCAGTGGAAACAGAGTCCCCAGAAGAGTCAATAGGGTTTTGGAAGTTTTGGATGACCTGCAAAGAGAAGTGACTGCAGGGCATTGTTACCAGGTTTACTTTCAGTGCAATTTTCTGTTGGATTGCATTCATCCGATAAAGAAAGACAATCAAAGCCAGTAAAATAAACCTCAGCTCGTTTGTATGAGAACACAAAAACACCTCCTGACCTAACAGGGTCTTAACAACTCATGGAGTTGTTTTAATCAGGGATTGTGGTCAAAAGATTTGGACTCTGGTCACAATTCCACCATATAAGCCTATCAGTATTTATATGTTTTACGATTTCTAAAATGTCAGTGTTTATCAGTCAGATAAAATATTTCAGCCTCTTATCTCCTCCATCTACTACCTCATAACATGTTTACTACTGCCTTATGCTCTCATAGTTTTTGGTTCTTCCTGGTGCATGTTGCCTTGTGAGAGTCAGTTATTTGGAACTAACAAGTCACACCCATTAAACTGGATTTATATGAAGAGAAGATAGTGGTGATTCCCATCAACAATACTCCTCAATCTCTTCAGCAAAGGTAAGAGAGATGATTTTTTTTAAATGATTAAAGTCTGCAATGAATTGACCGCAAAATATCAAAAAGAAAAGACAAATGTAATAAGAGTAATTGTAATAACCTTTTTTATTCTAATTGATTCTATGCACTCAAGCAGATTTATTGAAAGTTAACATTATCATTGCTGCCTGAGAGTGATTAATGTTATTCCGTCCCTACCAGGATTCTTCAATTTTCTAGGTTGAAAATGTTGAATTACGAAGTAACAGTTTACACCACCAACTGTGCTTTTGCCGCCACCTCTAACAATGTCTACATTAAGCTGGTGGGCTCAGAAGGGGAGGGCAAACGCAGCAGGCTTGAAGGCATCAAAGGGACTCTGGCCCTCATCAGAGGAGAAGTAAGTTTGGAGTATCCATGCTCAGCTAAAACTCATAGCACACTATTACGTTTACTACATTTCAGGCAAGTTGTAAGGCCATCATATTGTGCTTTATTCTGTCAAATCAACTTTATCTCCACCTCATTGATACATGTTTTCAAACTCTTTCTGTCATTACCCCAGGTTGCACATTTCACTGTCAGCTGCCCCAAATACCTTGGAAAATTGCATCTGATAGAGCTGGAGAAGGAGAATTTCCTATTCTTCCAAGACTCTTGGTACCCCTCTAGAGTGGAGGTGATATCCCCTGAAGGACACAAATACTGCTTTCCTGTCCACCGCTGGATCACTGACTGTGAGGTGCACATCTTCAGAGAGGGAAAAGGTTTGTGAAAATTAGCTTGTCCTACATCTTGTGTGTTATTTACTGAGAACAGAAGAAGAACAAAGGTCCCGCAAGCCAGTGATGGATCTACGATAATTCAAAATTTGGGGCCATAGGGATCTCAGGGTGCTAATAGAAGTAGAATAGATAGAAATAGAAGAAGAAGCAAGTCAGTGGTGGACCTAAGATTTGTTCTAAATTAGGGGCCATGGAGGTGACACAATTTACACAATTAAAAGGCCTGATTCATGAAGGCGCACATTTAAGGTATTTATTTTTACTGTTACCTCTATAGCCTTACACCCTTTACTATATTTCGAAGAAGCTCAGAAAATATCATTTACATTTCAAGGTTGTACATGAACTTGACCAAACAAAATGAAGACCCTCCCCATTATGTGGTAAGTGCGGACAGAAGAGACGTACACTTGCTCATTAACTATGTCCCAAACTCCACTCCACTCCTTCTGGTCTCTAATGATTAACTTCATATCAAAGGCTTACAACAGACAACAACACCGGACCTCTTTCTTGCTACATTTCGAGTATCTGTGAACTTTCCTGTAGATAAACATATTGCACAGGCCATCTCACTTTGCCCACTGCCAGCAACACGACTAATTTGAGAATCTGAGTCAAGCCCCACATTTTATTTGACATAGAAAGATTCTGCAATAAACATGCAAATAATGAAATGTCTTCCTAAAAATATGGAACACACTTCTTGACAAGATTAACATTAAGATTAAGATACATTTATTTGTCCCAAACACATGCACAGACATGCACAAGCACACTCATGCAAGGAGGGAAATTTAACCTCTGCTTTTAACCCATCTGGTGCAGGACACACAGAGCAGTGGGCAGCCATGTAAGGCGCCCGGGGAGCAGATGTTGGGGGAGTAAGGTGCCTTGCTCAGGGGCACTAGACAGGGTAGGGAGAATCCTCTTGGATTTTTGGACAGATCAATCCAGGTTCGTCTCTTTGTTGTTTCTCCGTGGAGTCGAACCAGAGACCTTTTCTGCCCATAGTCCAAGTTTCTGCCACTAGTCAACCGCCTCTCCCCACTAGTCCACAGCCTCTCCCCACTAGTCCACCGCCTCTCCCCACCAAGTGTTTGACAATTCAACAGAAGGGAACCGACTTGTATGTATTCTTTTCCCTCTTTCCAATTTACATAAACCAAATGTAAACTATTAATTTACATTCTTGTATACTGTTTGTTCTACTGTAATTATATGTTCCTCAATCCTGTTATGTTTAAAACCTTGTTGTGCTTCCTCTTTTAAGCTGTGAAAGCCTTTGAAGAAACCCACCCTCTTGCCAAGTTCGCCAGGGAGCAGGAGCTCATTGGTCGAAAGAAAGACTACTGGTAAGAGATCAGATCTTGTAAAATGATTAGCATTGTATGCCTCAAAGCTAACATGCACCCAAACCGCCTTCACCTTTTTTTTAAAAAATGCATTACAGTACAACTTGCAGTGCCCAAATATAATATTAATTACTGGTCGAGTATTATATGCTTGCACACTCTGAAAAATGTAATATTGGTTTACTCCCCTCTGTTTTCTCTAGCTGGAAAGAGTGGAAAAAAGGACTACCTTACTCCATTGATGAAACAAAACCTCTACCTCCTGAGGTTAGGTTCTCCTACACCAAGGAGACTGAGTTTTTGTGGACTGCATTATCTGGGTAAAGTCCTAAAATTCCCACAGATTGTATTAATTAACCATTATGCTGCCTGTTTGCCAAATTACCAAATACTTTAATCAAATTAATGAAGTTACTTGTTTTTCATTTTCTAGGCAGGTTGAGCTGTAACTGAAAGGACTAAACAACCGCAATGAGCCATGGACTAACTTTGATGCGTTTGATCAGGTGTTCCGCTGCAAGACGACTGACATATCAGGTACTGTGCTATCATGATAGATTCATTTGATACTTGATATTGTATGCATTATAATATATAGTCAACTGTAGTCATTCAGATAATTAACAGTGCACCATTATACTATTTTCACTCCATCTCTCCTTCCCCTCTGGCTTAATCTGTTTTTTCTGCCCTCCTTTCGTTTGTCTCTTTCTATGCGGTGTTCAGAACAACATACTAAAATTCATAATTTTTTTTACAATTAGTTTGATTTTTGGCTTCAAAATGAGTTACCTTGCCTGGACTATAACTCTGCCACAGACAGTCTTCTCTCTGTCCTCTTACTTCACGACAGGTGCGCAGGTCCTCCCCAGCTCCGTGGTGGTCTGTCTCGGTGCGCATTGAACTACAGACCTGTCTCTCTTCTCTCCTTTCTTTCCAAAGCATTAGAATGTGCTATCCTTATTCAACTCTCCTCCTATCTTCACCAGAACAACCTTCTTGATCCTCACTAGCAGTGGCGATTTTAGCCTGAAATTTCTGGTGGGGCAATTTTGTATGACGTCATGTCACCGTCACAAAAATAGAGGTAGCTGATTATTATAAGCAGTAGGCCTATATAGACCAGTAAGATATACCATGGGCTGCATTTTGAGCTCAAATAACTTCCATAATTTATTATTATCAACATGATGCGACATGCACCAGCTTCATCTGCACAACACTTTGTGTTTTCCTCCCTAACTAAAGAAGGCCTGCAACTGTTTAGAGTTGGCAGTCATTGCTTAGTGTCATGGATAAAAGAGTTTATTTCTATATTCATTATATATGATATATTCAAATGAACACTTATTAGAACAGTGTTTATCTTTTGCTTCCTGATTTGATACACTTTAGATAAGAACCCAGTGTTTTATTCTTCTTCTTTGCCATAAGAGACAGAACACGGTCAGCACAGCTGTGTCCTTCAGGCTCATCCGTCCCTAATAAAATGATAGGAAACATAAAATATGGCATTATTGTAGAGGAAGTGTTACACAAAGTTTCTATCTTTATTTTCTGTGGATATTCAACTACTGATTTTGAATATGGTTTTGGATTAAACTGCGCACTACCAAGACAATGCATGTACTGTGTGGAGTTCTTCCACATTATTAGTATTTCATAGCTTATTCTCCAAACACACTCATCCTCATAACGCTTCTCTCTGCTGGGTGGACCGGATCATGTAGCCTGACTGCGGGCTAGCCGCCGAGCTAAGCTAACCACCAGGTACACGTCCCTTTGAATCACTAATTACAGATTAATACAATACTAAACTTGACTAACCTCAGCAACGGGAGCTCACACGTCTTCAGCCTCTCTGCCAGGAGAACAAGCAGGACTTCAAAGCGTATTATTCATCCGATGTGAGTGAACCTGTCCACAGACCCGGGTGGTGTTCACTGCCGAGGTAGCCTGTTAGCCTGTTAGCAGTGTTGCCAACTCCTCAGTAAGGAAAGAATCTATTGGCTGATCGAAAAGTCGCTAGAAGTCGCTAAATGACGTCATCGCCTAATTTGCATAATTGTAATGGTCGCTGTAGGACGTACAAAAAGTGAGAAAAAAATATCCTTAATATGTTTAGAACTACAAATGAGCTTTCTTCTACGGAACCGTATTGCATTAACTTAAAAAACTAAATTATTTTTTTTGAGATAATTATAGGTTCTCAATAAAATAAAATACAAAACAACTTTTGTTTTTCAAGTGAATACAATACGCTTCCGTATTCTTCTTTTGATTCTTGTTTTTTGTTTGTTATCTTGCCATTGAAATAGGCCATCACATCTCAAAATAAATTCATGACTTAATGCTGTGTCTAGACCAGGGGTGTCCAAACTTTTTGTCCCGAGGGCCACATACAGAAAAAAATACCAAGGACTGGGCCACTCACGCCGCCACGCCCCCCTGCCCTGGAGTGGACTGCTGACAGTCGCGTCGCTCAGGGCGGGGGGGCGTGGTGGTGTGGTGGCGTTCTGAGGGACAGCTAGCAAGTCAGCAAAGCAATTCACCGCCAGACCACTAGGTGGAGTAACGTTTTTTGTCGAAGACAACCTTAGAGACACCTTCTTTGTGTGTAGCAGTCTTTGTCGACTGTTTATTACTTTTTCTGGAGGACAAATTTGTCCCTGATCTTTCTACACAGCTTCGTACACTCGTCGACCTGCAAACCGACGTCAGCCGAGATCTCCTTCCAGGAATTGCAGGTCATCTGCGTGTCCTTGTATTTAGTCAGTGACGGGTTATACAAGTGGTCATACTTTCAAATCTCCTCTGCCAAGTGCTCTTCTATTTGGTCCATGTCTGTTCTTCTAAATCTTCCTTGGTTTCTGCCGGTATTATGGGGCATGAAACAGGAAATATGACTCTGGAAAGGATGTCGTTAGCGGACCAATCACAGCCTTGCGGGCTGCGTGAGGCTTGCGTAGCTTTGTATTATAGTTACAAAAATTGGTGAATGCACGCAAGCACGAAAGAAGGGGCATGCAAGTGTGTGCTTGCGTGCCCCTTCTTGCGTGTCTTTAAGTAAGTGCCATTTGAGCGCTACTAAACTTTGAGTTTCAAAAAAAAAAAAAATTTTTTTATTTTTTTTTATAAATTATATTTTTAGACATTGATGCGGGCCAATTAAAAATGGATGGCGGGCCGCAGTTGGCCCGCGGGCCGTAGTTTGGACACCCCTGGTCTAGACCCACATACAAAATCAATTTTGTACTATATTGTTAAATGTTAAAATATCAAATTTAATCAAAAGGGTGTTAAGTGGGGTGGAATTGCTGGCTCTACGTCCAACCCTCCTCCTTTATCCGGGCTTGGGACCGGCAACATTTTTAGTCTGGAGGACGCAGAGCTTGGCTCTCCTCTCTCTCTCTCTCTGTCTGCCTGCAAGGTTACTGGGAGACTGACCGCCTGTGAGTGCTCCGGGATGGCGGAGGGGCTCACGGGGGCACCCGCTGCTCGTTGAGGACAGTAACTGCAGAACGATACGTTCTTTCACGTCAGTCTCCAAAACTCCAGAAAGTCTCCAATAACACCAGAAAAAGTTGCTAGATTTGTCGCTAGTAGCTTTTGACAAAAAAAGTCGCCATGAGGCTTTGGAAAGTCGCCAGATTTAGCGACAAAGTCGCCAAGTTGGCAACACTGCCTGTTAGCTCAGGTGACGTCGAACAGGAGCGTCAGCCTGTTTCCGGGTGACGCTGACGCTGGAGTCGAGTAGCTCTCTGGGAAACGTCGTGGGGCCCATCTGCATAATCACCACTCTCCCATGTAAAGTGTGGCCTGTGTGGTTCACGCTGATTGGTGCTCCCATGGCACTGGTCTGAAGCTTCCCCTGTGTGCCCACAGCTGAGAAGTACGGCAAGAGGGAAGCGTTTCACATAGCAAACCCACAGACAGAAACACACACGAATCAAATGACTCCAAAACAAGACTATGATGCTTGTGAGTCTCGTTTATTCACACGCACATTCACTCTTTTTGCATATTAAATAAAATAAAATATATTTTTGCCACAAAGTTCAGATATGCAGTATTTAGCTTTCTGCACACCAGCGCCATCTGGTGGGGCAGTGCCCCACCTACCCCTTATGTAGAAACGCCACTGCTCACTAGTCTGGTTTCAAGACAAGCCACTCAACTGAGACTGCCTCTGAGCAACTGCCAGAGCAGCCCCTCTCTCTCCTCTGTCCTCATCCTTCTAGACCTCTCTGTTGCATTTGACACGGTGAACCACCAGATCCTTATTTCCTTGCTTCAGGATCTGGGTGTCTCACGTCGGGTTTACACCGGACGCTGAAGCGACGCGTTAGCGCTGATCCCTAGCGCGGCGGCGCTTGGCTGGTCACACCGGATACTCTTAACTCCGCGGCGGTCATCCTGCGATTCCTCTCCGTGATCACACATTCAGCTGATATTTGTCATTAATTGCAACGGTGTCCCAGCATTTGTCCTTATTAATGTTGTCTATATACAACATGTGCCGAGGATCATACAGCTCACTGCACTACTTCTCCACTTCAATTATTAATTTAATGTCATCCATCATCAAGAACTTCGAGGGTCGAGGGTAAATTACGTATTCTCCACTCAAGCCTATGGGGAGAGTACGTAGACCCCCCCCCTCTCTTTTTATCTTTATGACTGCTTGTGTGGCTGTAATGGGTACATTGAGGGGGACATTTAATAATGTGATTGGTAAAATTGGTAAAATTAAAAATGCCAGGACAACAGAGGGGGAATACAAACTATGGGATGCACATTTGTTCATTAATATCATATAAAATATGTCATCAATATCGTTTAAAATCATTTTTCACTGTGTTTCCTGGCGCTATACGTTCTTGTCAAGCCCAAAAAATAGACTCGACGCCAAAACGATTGCTGCACGCCGCGAGGCAGCCTTGGCGCAGCGCGAGGCTTCAGGCTATTCAAGTCGAGTTGCTAGGCAGATTTCGCAGGGCACATCTGAAAGTGCCCAATCTCCCAATGTTAACTTTGGCCTGTGTGGTTCACGCTCATTGGTGTTTCCATGGCAACAAGCCTTAAGCTTGCGCCGTCCAGAGACAGACAGCAAGAGAGCAGCATTTCACAGAGCAAGCACACAGACAGAAACACACACGAATCAAATTATTCCAAAACAAGACTATAATGCTTGTGAGTCAAGTTTATTCACACAAGACATTCACGCTACTTTGCATATAAAATAAAATATATTCTCTAGTAGCATCTTTACTTTGTTTATTATTGGAAAAAAGTTGACACAGAAGGAAATGTATATGCGTTAAAGAAACATCAAAACATGCCAGCGACAAACTGCAAGGTCTGTAAAGACTTACTGGTGGAGCCTGATATTAAAGAATTGTGTAACCGATTGTTCTGTTTTTTTCCTAGAATATGTCCAGGAACATTGGCAGGAGGATGAATTATTTGCCTACCAGTATCTAAATGGTGTCAACCCCATAATGATCAGACGCTGCAAAGTACTGCCAAAAAACTTTCCTGTCACTGATCACATGGTCTTCTTCAATGGTCAGGGTAGCCTAACGAAAGAAATGGAGGTGACGTCTCATACTGACTGCAAATTTCATCATATCTAATTTATCTTTGTAATAAAACAATGTTTTGATCCTGATTGTCTGATGATTTTCTCAACCTCAATATAATTTCCAACAGAGAGGCAACATATTCCTTTGTGACTACAAGCGTTTGGATGGAGTGACAGCAAACACCATTGATGGGAAGAAGCAGTACTTGATGGCCCCTCTCGTCCTGCTCCACAAAAGAGAGGACAAGTTGATGCCAATTGCTATTCAGGTGAGATAAGGGCTCAAGCATGGCTCATACACAAGCTGTAAATGTGGGTATTGATCCAGGCAGCCATCACTCAAAAGGATAGAGAAGCATCTAATTTGCTAAAAAGCAAAACAATGGAAACTTCATCTGCAGCAGCTGGAATGAATTATTTCTGGCTGTGTTGGATTACATTGAGTCAATTAACAATGCCCCTCTATCTTGTCCTGTAGCTGAAGCAAACTCCCGCAGACGACAATCCAATATTTCTTCCCACTGACTCTGCGCATGACTGGTTGATGGCCAAGATCTTTGTGAGAAGTGCAGATTTCCAAGAACATGAACTCAACGCTCACCTGCTGCGAACTCACCTAATGGCTGAAGTTTTCGCAGTGTCACTTCTGCGCAATGTGCCCATGGCGCATCCACTGTACAAGGTAACAGAATCTAGCCACCGAAGTGAAAGAGCCATTGTGTATTTTAGTGTTTTATATAAAGTGCCAGTATTTCACAATGCTAAATGTCAAGGAGGCATTAAGATTTCTGTTTTTGACAAACAATGATGTTAATAACAGTGTCCTCTTTCTCCCAGCTCCTTGTACCTCACTTTCGCTACACTCTGCAAATCAACATCTTGGCTCGACGTTTACTTATTTCTGAGAAAGGAGTATTCACAATGGTACGAATAGACCACTACGCTCTGAAGACCAACAATTACACAGCAGTTTGGTGTTTGTCATGTCTTTTCCCTTCATATTTGACTGTTTCCTAGTTTGCAGCCTCTGGGGGAGAGGCCACGTTCAAAATCATGGAGAGGTCACTGTCCTCAATGACCTACAAGTCCCTCTGTATACGAGACGACGTTGAGGAGCGTGGGGTCAGGAACATACCAAACTACTACTACAAGGATGATGGACTCAAGCTTTGGGATATCATCTTCAGGTATGACTTGCATTTTGCATTATCTCACATTCAGCAAAAAACACTTTGTAATACCTGGTGTAATTTTTGCTGGATCACATGCTTTCCTCAACTGAAGTGATGGTAATGAGGACAGATTACCTGGCCAGCACAAAGGCAACACATCTGTGTCAATGAGATTGATCCGCTAACAGAGAGCACCAATCCTCAAAGGAATGTAACCTGAAAACAAAAATATAGAATTTGAGGATTCATTTTTTTAGATGTTATTCAAAGGGCTGTGAAGTATCTCTCTGATCTGACATTATCTACATTTCACTGCAGCTGTATTAGCCAGTAGACCTTAAATATGAGTCTCCCCCCTTTTTTTATCAACACTTTATTCTCTGAAATTATTCGCATTAGCTATATTCACTGTAGATTAGCCAGAATGTGGTATGGACCTAAAACCCCAACAAAAAGTTTCATTGTCTGTGATTGTGTGGAGAAACGTTTAACTCGTGTGATAATAGAAACTAGTCAGACTGTAAACAGTGTTTGGCGAATGTTAGATGGAGGGTTGGTCCAAATATCCGCTGTAGCCCCAAAATATTGTTTGTTGCTGCCAGAGGATTATTCGTAGTGAGACTTTTGCTGATGGGTTGCAACCTTGTGTAATTCCCTCAAAACCACATTTGCTTGTGCTCAAACAAAAGAGATACAACATTATTATAAGTTGTCCATCGTGTTTCCCCCTGCATCCATTTTTTATGCTAAGCTAAGTCACTTTGCTATAGTGCCACAATTAATCAATTTTCTCATCTAAATATTGGATAAGAAAGTTAATAAGTATATTTTGTCTGGTTACTGTTTCAAACATCATGCTTACTTCCCAAAAATAAAAACAGTCGCTAACATAATCTCTTAAAGGGATGGCAATCAAATTATCTCACCAAAGAGCCTTTTACTACAAATTTTTAAACACACTATAGTCACTAAAGTGTGTATAAAAATTTGTATTTCAAGGAGCAATGTGTTTTATAGTACTTTTCCACATTTGTCCAAGGTTTGTGGAGGGAGTACTCAGCTACTACTACAGGACTGACGATGTGGTTGTGAAGGACAATGAGCTGCAGGACTGGATTCAGGACATTTTTGTACATGGATTCCTTTCTCAAAAACAAACAGGTGCCAAATACCAAAAAATACAATGAATAATAGATCAAACTTCATCTGGTCATTTTAACATTAGACAAGTTCATCATTCAGCAATGCAATTGATGCTCTGTTCTCAGGAATTCCACAGAAATTCTCCACCGTGGCTGAGCTGATCAAGTTTGTCACCATGGTGATCTTCACCTGCTCATGCCAGCACTCAGCTGTGAACAGTGGACAGGTGATGAATAAATTCTGGTCAATTTGGTGATATCTGACCTTTACAACAACCTTGAACATAAACCAGAAATTATAGTGTTTATATAATAGCATTTGGTAATAAGCCCAAATAATGAAAAATATTGAGCATAAAAGTAAAAATAAGAATAATTTAGATTGTTATTTGAAAACATAGAGGGTATCCAAAGTAATTGTAATTCATCCTGGAACAATAATGTCTCGTCCAATTGGCAATCCAGCAGAGCATTGTTTGGAGACATTTCTCTCAAAACCACCAAACATCATGGTGCTGCTCGAGGAAAAGGTCAAGGGATCACGAAAGTGATACGTGGTTATCCTCCTTGGTCCTTATATAGCAATCCATCCAAAAGTAGTTGAAATATTCATGTCTGGAACTAAGTAGTGGAACGAGTGATCAAGAGACTGACGTCAAAGCCAAGCCACAAGCGTTCCTGAAAACTGCTTTAAATTTGTCATAAGGTCTCAGTGCTACTGCTTCAAAAAGTATTAACCAGTTATCATTTCTTCATTGTAGTATGACTATGGTGCCTGGATGCCCAACACTCCCATCTCCCTGCAGCATCCTCCGCCAACAACAAAGGGAGCAAACAACCACAAGGGAATAAATTACCACATTATGATGCAGACTTTGCCTGACATCAGCACCACAGTTATGGGCATGTCCACCATGTGGCTGCTCAGCAAGGAGCCTTCTGATTTTGTAAGTATGCACGACTTCATGTAATATTATATACATCATACCATTATTACATAAATCATATAAAGGGTTTTTAGTAGTTTTTCCTTACTCTTGCTGAGGGTTAAGGACAGAGGATGTCACACAATGTTAAAGCCCTATGAGACGAATTGTTATTTGTGAATGTGGGCTATACAAATAAAACTTGATTGATTGATTGATATAATCATACCATTTTTTTTTGTGTACACCGATCAGGTCCCGTTTGGCCTGTACCCGGAGCAATATTTCAGAGAGGGTTTGCCCCGCGGGCTGATTAAGCGCTTCCAGCGAGAACTTCGCAAGTTGAGTGTTGCCATCCAAGCCAGAAACGACGATCTGAAACTGCCGTATACGTACTTGGATCCAGCCAACTTTGAAAATAGTGTTGCCATTTGATTAGGGTTAGGGTTAAGATTTTTCAATCTTACTATATTCTGCTCTGGGACTTACATACAACTCTTCAATCAAACTACAAACTCTGTTTTATATCTTTCTCCCCATCATAAACAGAATTGATAAAGATAGGGTTATACAGCAATTTATCAAAGCAATAAACATAAGCATATAATAATAATTATAATAACATACAATATAACAATCTAATATGTGAAGCTGTTTTGTTGTTTTCGACACAAAAATCCATAAATCTGAGAATACTGTAGAACGTGTATTACAGCATCTGTGTTGAGATTTGCATGTGAGCCAGTCATCTAAAGAGCTTCATTGCTGAATTAATCAAGTCACTTTTTTGAGAAACAATGTAAATGGGAAATAATGAAAATTCCTTTACTGTTTGTTTTTTTTCCTTTTTGAAGAGTAACTGAAAAAAGAGGACAACTTTCTTTCTAGCTTTTTTTCAATGTGTTTTAGAGATAAAAACAATCAAGAGGATTTATATGAATATCAAATTCATGTGTCTTATTTACTAATCACAGCAAAGGCCTAAATAAAGACAATACAAAACCACATCTTGATACATTGTCTCTTTTCATTGATCTTATCTTTACAGATGGATCCTTTGATTGTAATGTGTAGTTTTACTTTATGAATATCTACACTCATAGTTCTGAGCGACCGTTAGTACACTGTACTAAGATGGGGACCCAAAAGCAGACGCCACAAGGCAAGACATTAGTCATCAACATCAATCTATTCTCAGAGTTCTGGTGCTGGTCAATTAATCAACCAATGACACAATAGGACTGGGTGGGTTTTTACTTGAAGCCCCTACAAGGAGTTTGTAACTCATTAAACAGCCTTCTTTAAATATTGCTGCCTCTTTATGACCTACAACAGCAGAGGAGACAATGAGGGAGAAAAATTGCTTCTTCTATAAACAATTGTGAATATCTGGTCGTAAATGGCTACGTTAAATCAGCTCTAATATTGTTAGATTGTCTTTACAGACCAATGGCTTCATATTTTTCTGAATCTTTATTTTTGTATGAGAATGCTGACAAATTTGATATTTCAACCCCCCTTGTTGCACTTTGGTAAGTGCACCCAGGAATCACTCACTCATTTTGCATTAGGAGCAGAGAGAGACGGTGGTGTGAGAAGGGGATGGAAAGTGATGCAGTCGCTGTTTCATGTTATATCATTTCAGTAAATACAATCTAAAGAGATCTGCAGTGTCGCAGTGTTTTCTTGCTCTTTGTCCAGATTTTCCACTCCTTCCAAAACAAACGCACATGCTGTGTGCATCGTGGTTTGTACGACAGGTGACAGTGGAAACATTACTACCTTTGTCCACCTTGGAGCCAAAATCCACAGTAATGAAAAGTTCCTTGTTGGACCTAAAAGGGATGGTTCACCCAACGATCTACTTACCACTATGCCGATGAACGGGTGGGTGAAGGGCTATACTTTGGGAGTTTCAGGGAGAAACAGCATAACAAATTCAATACAATTTAGGTAAATGGTGACTGATTCTTCTGACGTAAATAAATCAGCAGAAAAAACACTAATAAATGTCTCCATACTGGTGTCATCCATGTGTCTGCACATTCAAATTCAGCTAAAAACGGCATCATTTTCATCAAGTTTTGAGCCTAAATATCCTCAGCCCAGAGCCACGTCCATGTGCTTCTTCAATGTGATTTGCTCCCATCTTTGTAAGACCTCAACAAACATTTAAATAGCTTTGTGCATTTATGTGTGTGATGTCAAAATACATATATTACTAAAGTTTCTCTGATCTACTTGTTCAGTTGCATACAAACGGAAGGTAGCCAAATTGTATTTGCAATTTTAACTGCATCCACAGGCTGTGCAACTGCAATGGAACACACAGCCTCTATCAACTTGTCTTTGTCAATTTGCAGGACTTTAAATTCCATGTGGCCTGCTCTTCCTACCTTGGAAAGCTGCTGTTGATTGAGGTTGATAGATAGCTTCACCCACTGTTCCCAGAAGATTCCTGCTTTCGATACAAGGTTAAAGTCAAATCTCCTGAGGGAGACACCGACAACTTTCCCATTTACCACTGGATCGCAGACAGCGAGGTTCACCTGTTCAAAGCAGGGACAGTTATGTGGAACCTACACTACAGTGTGCATTTTGCATGTATACAAACTCAGAAAGATGATTATTAATCAATCTTAGTGATCATCTTGGCAGGTGCAGTAGAGAAGGATGTGAAGCTGAGGGAGCAGCTGTAGCAGTGAGAGCAGTGTTATGAATTCATGTATAATATTATACATTTCAGATCCTCAACCCATGAATCCTTAAAGTGAGTAAGACATAAACTGTTGCTTTGTTACTTCTGAAAAGTTTATATCTTCATTTTATTGCTATATCTTAAAAGTTTTTAGATATACAGTATAGGGTAATATTTCCATTTAGTACTTTTCAAAAGTGCATTTCTTCTCCAGTCTGCTCTGTTTTCTCAGCTGGGACACGAATAAAGAGAAACTACCTCACTGCATCAAGGCAGATAACTGTCTGTCTGCATCTACTGAGGACAGTTTCTGAAGTCCCTCGCAGAATGAATCTTTGCTGAACCAGTGTGAAAGTGTGTCGTGAGAAAATGTTCCATTCGAATGTATTTTGATACCTTGGAAGTGTCCCTCATTAGCATTGTGCAAGAAAGATGACAGGTAGTTGGATCGACGATGAAAGGTGTAAACACTTAAATGACTCACAGTTATTTTTCGTCTTGCTCTGATAAATGTGCTGCAAGATAACAAACTGTGGGTGTAAAAGCAGGTATGGACTTGACTGGGCCCATGGAATATCTGCCAGAAGTCAACTGGTTAAGAACGAGGAAGGTCAGATTGTGTGAGATACTTCTTTTTGAAGACCTTCATGTGATGTTCTGATTTAGCTCGGACCCCAAAGCAGAGATTGAATACAGGAGTAGATCTTACTTAGTACAGTTTCAATGATTATATTCAGTGAATCAATCATCAATATCTTTTTTTTTCATGCAGACTCCAGCAGAAAACAATACAATGACTTTTGATGGCAAAAGATCGTCAAAGAAGTGTAGATTTCAGCATCAACTCAAAATTCACATTCTGCCTGAAACATTTCAGTGACACTCCTGTGACAAAGCCTCTAGTACTGCAAATAAAATCAACAACATGTCGACACTTCCTCACCAAAGCTTGAAGTCACCACATTTGAAGTTAATGAGCAGTGTTTCCTCCTATGAAAAGTGTAGTGTCATTTTACAGAAAATATAATAACACTTGCACAACAATTGTCGCCATCTTTTCTGTCTTTTATCAAATCACAGTGCTAAAATCTTGGTCTGTTAATGTCTGTCTGCTGCTTCAGGCATAGCAGGAGTCAGAAAGTCTTGTCAGTGAACAGGAAGTGTTGTGTATTACATATTAAAGCAACTCAGGAGTGAGGTGAGCCAAGGTATGTGGGTTGTTTTAGAATGTAGTGGGTAGACAGGTCTGACGGGCCTACTTTCCCTGCCTTCACCTCTCTAGCAGGAAAGAGACTTTATGGAAAGTCCCTAAGTAACAAGCAGCACAACAAACAGGCTTATTCCTCAAAGTGAAAGAACTAAATCAGGCAGCAGACCCCAACACTCACAGCCTGAGACTTCTATGTTGGGGATGGTGAGGCCTCCTTCATGTGAGCCGTCCTATTTCTATGTATTTCATGCTGATGTGCCGTACTGCTGTGGCAGGTACAATCTCAAAGAGTAGCTGCCGAATTCAAACAGTTTGTCTATATATTGGGATTTTCATTTGCTCAGGCCAGGATTTGGCTGTCCATTTATAACAGATGCATCGCTATTATCTACCGTGAACTGTGATTGGACAATGAGAAAGAAATCTTACTACACAGTTTTCTTTTGTCTATCTCTTTCTGAGTATTATTTCCAGTTTAACTTTGACACTGTAATGGGAAATTATTACATATCATGACACAACAAGCAATTATCAATTCTGGATGTTTAATTCAAACCGTCTGCGGACGGTTTACAAAGGTCAAGTCACGACAACAGACTTGACCTCAATGGCACAGAGCTCAAACATCACGGTGACAGATGTGAGGGCAATGGCAATGAGCTCTCAAAAGTACACTCCATTTATACAATCAGATCCCTCCTCTCCACAGTAAAATACATTTGTCCAATCAGCTTCTCTCCATGTCGTTACAGGAAGACCAGACATTGGTCTCTGGCGGTCTCTTTGAAGTTTGAACAAGATGCTAAACGCATCTTGTTCCAGACCCTGTGAGTTTCTCAGAGATCTCCTGTCTCTGCAGGTCACACCTATTAGCCTTTGAAGCTCCCTGCTGCAGAAGACTTAATTGGCCCCTGTTGAGAAACCTTTTGTTCACACTAGACTGAGAAGGCCACGTCTATAAGGCCCTTCAAGAGCATTATGCATAGTGTTAACTTGAGCTAAACTCTGACTATGAGTCTTAAACACAGAAATACATCTTTCAGTAAACTTCTTTCTATATAAATGTAATCTGTTACATTTGAACATGTCTAAATACAAAATTCCCATCACAATTCCTCCCTTTTTATCCATCTGGGATCAACATCTTTATAACATCTCATCATTTAGATTGGGAATTTTCCAGGATATGTGAATTAAAGAAGTAACACTAGTCTTTAGTGCAAAAACAATACAACAGAGTTACACAATTGAAAATGATCAGTTTCTACAAACTTCAATAACGTATTTTACAATTATTAACATGATGATCATCATATTATCAAAATGTTCACTGTATTGGTGCCACACTTCGTCCTGATCGTGTGTCGAACACCTCCTTGTTGAAGAACATCTTGTTTCAGAGACATCTTGTATGCTCTGACTTTGATGATCAGAAATTTGATGTTGTTCCTGCCAAGCATTCGTGAGCAGGGAAACCATCTCTTTTCCCTTGAATGCTTCTCAGTCGTATAATCATGTGTTGCTGATCTCCTGTTGGTGCGGTTGTGTTCAGCGTGTAGCTCTTCAAATGTGTTGACTCTCCTTGCAACACCTAAAAATTTCAGACTGAAGCTCACACACTGGCACAAAGCACTTCCCGTCCTGTAGATCCACCCCTGGCTCTGGAAATCCTCCTGCGTTGGCCCTCATCTCCAGGTTGACCTCTGCGACCTTCCTGTCATCTGTGTTGAGAGGCATTTGGCTTGCACTCGTTCCATCGACGTCGTCTTCTTCTTCTTCCATCCGCACGTCCTTAAGCACAATCCAGTCTCCTGGTTTCAGGTCACGCAGTCCTCTCTCCATGGATTTAGATAGAATCTCCTCGTCTGCCTGTGGATTTTAAAGAGTACAGGAAACAGTTTAAAACAATATCTACCAGTTTGTTTTTCAATGTGTTTTTCAATGTGTTTGTTATGTTTGTTTTTTACTTCCTTCTCTCTCCACTGTCCCATCCCTGGCGGGATGTGGCATGATGTTGCCTTGTGTTAATACTCATACTCACCAGTATCCATAATGCTATACTTATGAATATGTTACCCTTGTCAGCGGACATCCTTTTGAAATCTTCCATCATGGAATGAGTTCTCCGAACAGTATCTGTTTCACCGCTGGAGAATCCTGTTTAGATGTTGGGGAAACACTTCTGCTTGCATAGAAATCATGTCATAAAACAAAACAGTATTTATTTATTTCCCTAACCTACTTTATTTAACTTAATCTTTATTAAACCTCTCTATAAATGATTAAACCGTTTGTTTTGAGGTGGATGTCAATCTTGTAGAATCTGGATGTCCTTATTTTATTTGTAACTCAAATTACATAACTCTGTTAAAAAAGTTTTATTGAATATTATTTAGAGTGTTTCTTGTGTACACCCAATAACCCAATTCATCTATATCCAGCATATGTTACTCCTCTCTCTTGACACACTGACTCCAGTCATGTGTCAATCCAACCTAATGAGAAAACATACACAGGTTGAACAAAATCATCCATATCCCACATCAAAAGTCCATCGACCACCAAACAAAACACAGTCTATCAAGACTACTTAATTCCTAAACTAATAAACCCAAATCTGCATTCTAAAAAAAATTAGTTTGATGTAGTCTTGCTAACCGCTCCTGTAACCCACATTAAATGTCAGTGTTAAGAATCATTCAAATGCCTTCCATGTCCTCTACAGACTGCATACTGTTTGCAACCAGTAACACAGTCAAGGCAAGACAATGGTGTGAAGTCAATCTCATGAATTTCTTCTTCAGCCCAAATCACATGCAGAACCCCCATGCAAACAAGCTATCAGTGTAAATCTTGACACTCTCGCCACTAGCATATTTGCATCTCTTTGGTTCATGCATGTAATGATGGGGACGGTTTTCCTTTGTTTCAAACAGAGTCGTAAAACCCCTCTGTCATTCGTTATCACACTGTGATGCTGAAAACCTGTCATCAAACACTTCAGTTTCACAGTATTCAGCTGTTAACCATTTAAATCTTAATTTGTTCTACTGATAAAGTTAAGAATTTCCTAGTTAAAAACTTTCTATTTGTAAATAGTAATGTCTATCATCCAAAACAATCCTGTATCATAGCTGAACCTCCTAGCTGTTGAAAAGTGAACGTTATTTTCTCCAGCAAATATCATTGTTACAGCATATGACACTAGTAAAGTCTTATTTCAAAGTATCACACATATCACATTATTCTGTTCTCTCAGAAAATCGTTTGCGATTAACTTTAAACCTTCCTTTTTAAAATCTTTTCATTTGATTAAATGTATTTTCTTTTCTTATAGCCAATGTATCTATCAAAAACTACTGAGACAACACCGTATTTACTTATTCTAAATGCAACCAAACTTATTTTATCCTTAATTTACTTACTATATAACCTTTTAAACTAAATTTGTCTGACCAAGTGTTTAGATAAATCTAAGTAAATACCATTTGTGCTCTAATTTGATCTCTCCCCTTGCTCTTTGCAAGAGGATGTTAATTTAGAGGTGAGAAATTTGTCTCGGATCATCCATTGATACGCTTTTGTCAGATCCCCCTTTCTCGTTTAAATAAATGCAGATGTTATTCAACTCTGTCTTCCACTACTGCCCTGCTGTTTTAAAATTTAGCATACTATTCTATCTTCCCCCTAAATTTTACCCAGCAGTAAAGTGACAACAGAGATAAATGTTTGTCTTGCATTTAGCCTCTAACCACATTATTAAACCCCAATGATAAAAATGGATCTATCTACAACTTTTGCATATGTTTTTCTATCATTATGAGCTATATAACATTCATTCTAAGAGTAATATCACACTATTTACACATATTTACTGGTGCTTTTAGTTCCTGAACCTAAAAATAGATTTAATTTGTGTGTTTTTAGCAATTAGTTTTATTGATTTCTAATTTAACTATAATAATGTTAACCATATGCTTTATGTGTAACATTAATTCACATGGTGTCTGCAGCTGTGTTCTTACGATATTGAAGTTTTGTTGAACTTCTCTCTCTCCATCATGGTCTGCTCTTGATGGCATTTTCTACTGTTCCCAGCTCAACTGCTGGTCAGTAACACTGTTGTGTGGATTCTCAGGGCAATTTCTTGCCCAGTGTCCTGCTTCAGCGCATATGAAACAAGTCCCATCTCTCCCACGTCCTCTCTCTCTACCGCGTCCGCGGGCTTGGCTTTTCCAAGCATTTGGCTGTGCAGCTTTCAGCGTCCCTGTAAAATTAGCACATCTTCCACATGCAAAATGGTGGAAACTGAAAGCCTGCTCACCTTCACCTCCACAACAAAGCTGAATTCTGGAAGTGTTGATTGGGACGTTTGAGGCCGACGCCTGCTCTGTCTGCAACGATCTCCCTCTCAGTGGAAATGTATCCAGATCAGAACCTATTTGGAGAGACTGATACCTGGAGATTATTTCGGTTACTTCCTTCTGTATACTGTCTCTTATGTTGACTTCAGTCAACCAACACTCAAATGCTCTCCAGTCTGGCACAAATAGCTCCACATCTCTCCCTGTGTCTTGTTCCTCTTTGCTTCGTTCTTGTTCCACGAGCAATTTGATCTTAAGCTGCTTCAACTGATTTAAAGTTATGTTCCCTGTGTTTGGAAAATCATAGTTTTTTACCCACAAGCCAAACTGTGTAACACTATAATGACCATACTTCAGAACCATATCTTGAACTGTAGGAGAAGAAATCTGTGGTAAATTCATCTCTGTAATGGTTGTTTATCAATTTAAACTCTGATTTATTCAGTAGAATACGAATCTTTTGGGAATTTAAGTTCTACTGATATGGAAAAGACCCTAATGTTTCTGAGATTTTTTTCCTAAAGCCAATTATTTCCTAATTCTTAAAACCGTCTATTTTCAAATTCATTTTAAGATTGATCTGAATCTTTTTCTTTTTCTTTTGATATAAGCCTTTAAAACTTACACATATATCCCAAATATGATTGAAATTATACTCACCTTATTCCAGTGTTGAGAATTCCAAGAAATCCTCTCTCACTCACTCCTCACTTTTTCTTTTTCAGCTGTAATTCTCAGATTAGTCTCATCAAATCATGCATGTTACTTGTATCAAATCATCAACATTTGTGTAACGTTGATAGTAACCTTTCACCTTCAAAACACTTTTTAAGAGACAATGAGAAAAACCCCTTCAGTTATAATATTGCCACTGTAATCACCTCTTGTAATTACTAAGTTTTAATTTTAATTCCTCTAATACAATTCTAAAACTCTGCATGAATCAAATCGCCTTAGAGAAAACTTAATTTCACATTTCTCTTAAACAAGACACATGCAGGTATAAAATGTATGGGAATTTATCAGATTTTTCAACAGATAGCTATGCTGAGACGATACAGACCTGGCCTAGGTCTCTCTGTCACAGCTTTTCCTCCATTTCAAAATAATAATACTATTATATATTTATATTCTACTCTTCTGCTTGTTTACAATAACTATGAGCATGCCGCAGCGTCCAATATTAAAGTAATTTAGCATTAAACTCTTTCGCTAAACCCTGTTTAACATTTTGATCTTTTTTCGAAAAGAATCTTAACCTATTAAGCTTAATGAATCCTACACCGGTCTCTAAGACCTCCGCAATGCATACACGTCTGTAACTCACTTCCCTGAATGAGTGAATTTCTTTGGACCTTTTTCCTTAAAAGATCTAAAAACAAGAATTATACTTTACCAGAATGAAACTGCTTGCCTGTCCCAGTCGGTTCTTTAGCCCACCTCAGTGAGCACTCCGGATTCTCAGAACATCAGGCCCACTGAAATAATAAAGGTTTAGTTCCAAACGTACTGCCCCGGCGCAATTACCTACCCTCAGCACCGAGAGCCAGAGTCGCTCACGTGGATGTCACTGCCAACAACAGCCAAATGTAATGGGAAATTATTACATATCATGACACAACAAGCAATTATCAATTCTGGATGTTTAATTCAAACCGTCTGCGGACGGTTTACAAAGGTCAAGTCACGACAACAGACTTGACCTCAATGGCACAGAGCTCAAACATCACGGTGACAGATGTGAGGGCAATGGCAATGAGCTCTCAAAAGTACACTCCATTTATACAATCAGATCCCTCCTCTCCACAGTAAAATACATTTGTCCAATCAGCTTCTCTCCATGTCGTTACAGGAAGACCAGACATTGGTCTCTGGCGGTCTCTTTGAAGTTTGAACAAGATGCTAAACGCATCTTGTTCCAGACCCTGTGAGTTTCTCAGAGATCTCCTGTCTCTGCAGGTCACACCTATTAGCCTTTGAAGCTCCCTGCTGCAGAAGACTTAATTGGCCCCTGTTGAGAAACCTTTTGTTCACACTAGACTGAGAAGGCCACGTCTATAAGGCCCTTCAAGAGCATTATGCATAGTGTTAACTTGAGCTAAACTCTGACTATGAGTCTTAAACACAGAAATACATCTTTCAGTAAACTTCTTTCTATATAAATGTAATCTGTTACATTTGAACATGTCTAAATACAAAATTCCCATCACAACACATAACATCGACATAAGTTCAATACTCACATACACATTCATGGAACCTGTGCTGCTGGAAAATATGGTGGCTGTGTGCACATAACTCTGACTCTCTCTGACTATAGACATGGTGATAATTAAGAATCTTTTTCCCACAGGGATTTGGTTCTCTTGAGTCTTTCAACTCCCCAGTGATGATTTTCCATATTTTCCTTTACTATGATTGTCTAAAGCTCATTTTAAAAAGTTCTCAAACAAACTTTGACACTGGGCAAACTAAATACACTCAAATCTGACTTTTGAACAATAATATGTTTATTACTGACCGTGAGGATTTGGATGTTTTATTAAATCTTCTCATTTATTCAGAATACTCCATCTAGTTTTTGTCTACAGTGGAAACAGAATCCCCAGAAGAGTCGATAGGATTTTGGAAGTTTTGGATGACGTGCAAAGAGAAGTGGCTGCAGGCCATTGTTACCAGGTTTACAGCCAACCTTACTTTCAGTGCAATTTTCTGTTGGATTGCATTCATCCGATTAAGAAAGACAATCAAAGCCAGTAAAATAAACCTCAGCCTGTTTGTATGAGAACACAAAAACACCTCCTGACCTAACGGGGTCTTAACAACTCATGGAGTTGTTTTAATCAGAGATTGTGGTCAAAAGATTTGGACTCTTCACTATTGTCCTCTGGTCACAATTCCACCATATAAGACTATCAGTATTTATATGTTTTCATTTCTAAAATGTCAGTGTTTATCAGTCAGATAAAATATTTCAGCCTCTTATCTCCTCCATCTCCTTCCTCCTACCTCATAACATGTTTACTCCTGCCTTATGCTCTCATAGTTTCACATTCCTGTGGTTCTCCCTGGTGCTTGTTGCCTGTTGAGAGTCAGTTATTTGGAACTAACAAGTCACACCCATTAAACTGGATTTATATAAAGAGAAGATAGTGGTGAACACCCATCAATGAATATCCTCAGTCTCTTCAGCGAAGGTAAGAGAGATGATTTTTTGAAATGATTTAAGTCTGCAAAGATTTGACTGCAAAAGATCAATAGGAAAATACAGATGTAATAGGAGTAATTGTAATAACCTTATTTATTCTAATTGATTCTATGCACTCAAGCTGATTTATTGAAAGTTAACATTATCATTGCTGACTGAGAGAGTGATTAATGTTATTGTTGCGGGTGGAAATCAAAGGCAGGAGGCGTCGTTCTCAAGTTAAAATTAAGCAGGTTTATTCAGAGGTCACAGGTCAGGAAACTGCGGTGTCTAGCAAATGATCATGCATGGTCCACTGATCCTACACAGTTAGCTGCACAGGAGAAATGGCGCTGGGGCAAAGTGCGCACATCGCTTATATATTGATATACTGGGCGTGACAGAGGTTCTTGTACGCGCGGCAGTGCCTCGTTGGCTGTTTCACAAGGCAGTCCTGCCCTCCTGGCGTTGGGTCCTTCTCCTGGCGTTGCGTGTTGATGATGCTGTAGGTGCGCGCCATTGCTATGGTTACGAGAGGTCATAGTGTTCTGGCCTCAAAGCATTCTAAGACTGATGATCTCACAGGAGAGAGGACGTTTTAGAAATTAATATAATGAAGTGATTCATGGAAAACTGTGAGAAAGGCATGAAAACCTCTAGTCTAATCTGTCCGCTGTGTGTGTGAGGGAGGGAGGTCTGTTCGTTGTCTGTCTCACCTCCCTCAGATGTTGGGCCTCTGCCTTGTGTGTGTGTGTGTGTGTGTGTGTGTGTGTGTGTGTGTGTAGTTAATGCTCAAAGGACATGGTATGTGTATCTGACCACACGTTAAAGTGTGTGTATGTGTGTGAACAGTGGTGTATTATCAATATTATTCTGTCCCTACCAGGATTCTTCAATTTCCAGGGTGAAAATGGTGAATTACGAAGTAACAGTTTACACCACCAACTGCGCCTTTGCCGCCACCTTCAACAATGTCTACATTAAGCTGGTTGGCTCAAAAGGGGAGAGCAATTGCAGCTGGATTTGGAGCATCAGAGGGTCTCTGGCCCTCTTCAGAGGAGAAGTAAGTTTTGAGTATCCCTGTTAATTAAAAAAACTCAAAGCACACTTATCTCACTTTTGCCTGAATGAGATTTCAAGCATGTTGTAAGGCCATCATGTTGTGCTTTATTCTGTCAAATCCACTTTATGTCCACGTCATTGATACAGGTTTTCAAACTGTTTCTGTCATTATCCCAGGTTGCATATTTCACTGTCAGCTGCCCCAAATCCCTTGGAACTTTGTTCCTGATAGAGCTACAGAAGCAGCATTTCCTATTCTTCCAAGACTCTTGGTACCCCTCTAGAGTGGAGGTGAGATCCCCTGAAGGAGACACGTACTGCTTTCCTGTCCACTGCTGGATCACTGACCGTGAGGTGCACCGCTTCAGAGAGGGAAAAGGTTTGTGAAAATTAGCTTGTCCTACATCCTGTGTGCTATTAACTGAAAAGCGGTGGATCTAAGATTTTTCTTCAAAATTTGGGGCCACGGAGGGGCCACAATTTACAAAGTTAAAAGTCCGGATTCAGTAAGGTGCACATTTAAGGTATTTATTTTTACTGTTACCTCTATAGCCTTGAACAAAGCCATACACCCTTGACTATATTTCGAAGAAGCTTACAAAAAAAACAATTAAGACCCTCCCCCTATGTGATAATTTATACAGGAAACAGTTCTGCATGTTTTAGTCTAGCCTCACATTTCATTTTACATGGAAAGCTTCTGCTATAGACATGCAGATAGGGAAATGTCTTCGATTCACACAGGAGTGAACCCACTCATATGTATTTTTTCCCTCTTTCCAATTTGACATTAAACATATGTAAACTATTAATTTACATTCTTGCATACTGTTTGTTCTGCTGTAGTTATAAGTTCTTCAATCCTGTTATGTTTAAAAAAAACAATACCACGTTGTGCTTCCTCTTTTAAGCTTTGAAAGCCTTTGAAGAAACCCACGGTCTTGCCAAGCACGCCAGGAAGCAGGAGCTCATTGGTCGAAAGAAAGACTATTGGTAAGACATCAGAGCTTGTCAAATTATTAGCATTGTATACATCAAAGCTAACATGCATCCAAACTTCCTTCACCTTTTGGGAGATTTCGAAAAAGATGCATTACAGTACAACATGCAGTGTCCAAAGAAAAATTAAATACTGGTCAAGTATTATATGCTTTCGCACTCTAAATCAGGGGTATTCAACAAAAATTTAAAAAGGTCCAGTTAGAGAAAATGTATTGAAGCAAAGGTCTGGAAGATCATAATGTCTAACTATTTAGTGTGATATATATTTAAAAGCCTAGTAGTTGTATCAACATCTGCATGTACTCACTACCTGACTGTCAAATCAAACGAATTCAGTATGATTCAAAAACTTTTGGACTATTTATTGTCAAGTTGCATAGAACTGAACATATATGTATGATTGCAGATATGTATAATGTTCTTTCATTAACTAAATAAAAGTAGGGCTGCATTTTCAAAATAAGAGAAAATAAATGAAATGTGAATATTGTGCATGTTCAAATAAAGGGCTTAACTTCAGAAAAATGAATTAAAGGGAGCTAAAGCTATAATTTAAATTGTTTATGTTTCACATCTTGACTCAAAAGTCTCAACCAATTTTGCAGATAATTAATCTCAACACATCTTAACAATTGAACAGTTTTAGAATCCCTTTCTGCCCCTCTCATATCCCACTCCCCCACTTTTTTCGTCTGTTTCTCTCCCTTTCTCCAACTCACTCCTCTGTTTCTCTTCCTTTCTCTGTCTCACTGCTCTGTTTCTCAACTTTCTCCGTCTCACTCATCTGTTTCTCAACTTTCTCCGTTGTCACATCTGCGGTCCACCTGTTAGTGACCCCTGCTCTAAATTAATACTGTTAATAGTTCGTTACTCCACTCTGTTTTCTCTAGCTGGAAAAACTGGGAAGAAGGACTACCTCACTGCATTAAGAACGAAAGTCCTCTTTCTCTGCCTCTTGAGGTTACGTTCTCCTTCACCAAGGATACTGAGTTTTTGTTGACTGCAGTAACTGGGTAAAGTCCTGAAATTAACAACAGATATCTATAAATTAATCATTAAGCTGCCTGTTTATCAAATGAATAAATACTTTGCCATAAAGATACTTTGCTTTTGATTTTCTAGGGATGTTAAGAAGCATCTGAAACAACCTAAAAAACCATTGGAGCCATGGGCTAGCATCCATGAGATCGAACAGGTGTTCAGGTTCAAGTCGTCTAAAATATTAGGTACTGTAATGATAGATGAATCGGATACTTGATACTACATAATAGTATATTCAACTCTATTAATTCCTATAATTAACAGTGCACCATTATACTACCAGTTAGTGTGTCGTTGAGTCATCTGGGTCAAGTTACCTGTAAATTGTAGACCAACCCTGCTTTTGTGTGAATCATTAGGGTCAGAGGGGGTGGGCTTGGGATAGGTGTTGAGCTGTCTGGGGAGAGACCATTGTAGGTCGCTGAAGGTTAGTGTCTTAAACTACCTTCTCTGTTGAGTGATGGTTTTTTTGTTATTGGGAAAAAGTTGACAGAGAAGGAAATGTATATGTGTCAAAGAAACATCAAAACATGCCAGCGACAAGCTGCACAGTGTGTTACTGGTGGAGCTGGATAATAAGGGATTTCAGTAGTCTGTGTAACAGATTGTTCTTTTCTTCCTAGACCATGTCCAGGAACAATGGAAGGAGGATGAATTCTTTGCCTACCAGTATCTAAATGGTGTCAACCCCATAATGATCAGACGCTGCAAAGAACTGCCAGAAAACTTTCCTGTCACTGATGGCATGGTCTTTCTCCATGGTCAGGGTAGCTTGACAGAAGAAATAGAGGTAACCGTCTCATACTGACTGCAAATTTCTTCATATCTAATATTTCTTTGTGATAAAACCATGTATTGACCGCATTTGTCCGATGATTTTTTTCAACCTCAATATAATTTCAAACAGAGAGGCAACATATTCCTTTGTGACTACAAGCGTTTGGATGACGTGACAGCAAACACCATCAATGAGAAGAAGCAGTACTTGATGGCCCCACTCGTCCTGCTCCACAACAGAGGTGGCAAGTTGATGCCAATTGCTATTCAGGTGAGATAAGCGATCAAACATGGCTCATTCACAAGCTGTAAGTTTGAGTATTGATCCAGGCAGCTATCACTCAAAAGGATTGAGAAGCATCTTATTTGCTAAAAATGTCTTAACGCAAAACCATGGAAACTTCATCTGCAGCAGCTGGAATTAACTATTTCTGTCTGTGTTGGATTAAATTGATTCTATTAACCATGTCCCTCTATCTTGTCCTGTAGCTGAAGCAAACCCCCGCAGATGACAATCCAATCTTTCTTCCCACTTGCTCTGAGTATGACTGGTCGATGGCCAAGATCTTTGTGAGAAGTGCAGATTTCCAAGAACATGAACTCAACGTTCACCTGTTGCGCACTCACCTGCTGGCTGAAGTTTTTGCAGTGTCACTTCTGCGCAATGTGTCCATGGTGCATCCACTGTACAAGGTAACAAATCTATCCACCGAAGTTGACTAACCATTGTATTTTAGTGTTTTATATAAAGTGCCAGTATTTCAAAATGCTAAATGACAAAGAGGCATTAAGATTTCTGTTTTTGACAAACGATAGTGTTAATAACAGAGTGTCCTCTTTCTCCCAGCTCCTTGTACCTCACACTCGCTACACTCTGCAAATCAACATCTTGGCTCGACTTGCTCTAATTTCTGAGAACGGAGTATTCACACAGGTACAAAAACACCCCCACGCTCTGAAGACCTACAATTACACAGCAGTTTGGTTTCTCTCATGTCTTTTTCCTTCATATTTGACTGTTTGCTAGTTTGCAGCCTCTGGGGGAGAGGCCATGATCACAATCATGAAGAGATCACTGTCCGCAATCACCTACAAGTCCCTCTGTATACCAGACGACATTGAGGAGCGTGGGGTTGGGAAAATACCACACTACTACTACAGGGATGATGGACTCAAGCTTTGGGATATCATCTTCAAGTATGACAGATATTTTGCATTTTGCATTATCTCACAAGCAGGGAAAACAGTTTGTGATGACTGGTGTAATTATTTGCTGGATCACATGCTTTCCTCAACTGAAGTGATGGTAATGAAGACAAATTAACAGGCCTGATACTATACATATTGTTTACCCAAAGACAATTTGCAGTCAAAGTAAGTAATGCTCAACATCATGTGATCATGTCTCCACCCTCTTTTTTACTAAAGTTTCTTTGCTTCAACTCTGCAATTTTTTTTGACCAGGCACATTTGAGCATGGTTGCCTACAGGTAAACTGTCCATGTGGAGAGCAAGGAGGCGGAACACATCAGTGGAAATGCATCAGCTCACAGCTTTTCTATTATCTGAAACTATTTACAATAGCTATATACACTGTAGATTTTCCAAAATGTTGTACACCAACACCAACCAAAAGTATCAGTGTTTGTGAGACTATGGCTGATGGGCTCTGACCTTTTGTAATTCCCTCAAAACCACATCTGCTTGTATTTAAACAAAAGCGATTCAACATGTTAATTATTATAAGTTGTCCATTGTGTTTCCCCCTGCACCCAGTTTTCATGCTAAGCTAAGTGACTTTCCTGTAGAGCCACAATTAATCAATTTTCTCATCAGAATTTTGGCAAGAAAGTTAATAAGTAAATCTTTCTGGTTACTGTGTGAAACATCATGCTAACTTCCCATGAATAAAAACTACAACACCCTAACATTATCTATTAAAGGGATGGCAATCAAATTATCTCACCAAAGTGCCTGTTACTACTAAAGTGTGTATAAAAATGTGTGTTTCAAGGAGAAATGTATTTTACACTGCTTTCCACATTTGTCCAAGATTCGTGGAAGGAGTACTCAGACACTACTACGGGTCTGACGACATGGTTAAGAAAGACCTTGAGCTGCAGGACTGGATTCAGGACATTTTTGAACATGGATTCCTTTCTCAAGAAAAAACAGGTGCCAAATACCAAAAAATAAGATATATTTTAGAACAAACTTCATCTGGTCATTTTATCATTAGACAAGTTCATCTTTTAGTTATGCAATTGATGCTCTGTTCTCAGGAATTCCACAGAAATTCTCCACCGTGGCTGAGATGACCAAGTTTGTCACCATGGTGATCTTCACCTGCTCATGCCAGCACTCAGCTGTGAACAGTGGACAGGTGAATCCTTTTAATAAACCGGGATGATCAATTGTAATGGTGCTGAGTGGTTAAGGTGGATGGACATGGATGAATGAATTCTGGTCAAATAGGTGATATCTGACCTTTACAACAACCTTGCACATAAACAAAAAATGATAGTGTTTATATCTTAGCATTTGGTAATAAGCCCAAATAATGAAAAGTATTTGGCAAAAGAGTAAAAATAGGAATAGTTTAGAAGATAGTTATTGTAAATCATCCTGAAACAATGTCTCGTCCAAATTCATTGGCAATCCAACAGAGCATTGTTTGGAGACATTTGTCTCAAAACCACCAAACATCATGGTGCTGCTGGAGGAAAAGGTCAAGGGATCACGAAGGTGATACGTGGTTATCCTCTTGGGTCCTTCAATGTTACTACAAGTATAATTGCAATCCATCCAAGAGTAGTTTTTAATATAAAAATATGATAAATATCGAAATAATTCTGGAATAAGTAGTGGAACGACTGATCAAGGGACTGACGTCCCCACAGCCAAGCCACAAGCGTTCCTGAAAACTGCTTTAAATTGTTCATATGGTCTCAGTGCTACTGCTTCAAAAAATATTAACCAGTTAATCATTTCTTCATTGTAGTATGAGTATGGTGCCTGGATGCCCAACACTCCCATCTCCCTGCAGTTTCCTCCGCCAACAACCAAGGGACCAAAAGAACACATTATGATGGAGACTTTGCCTAACAACAGCACCACAGCTAAAGGCATGTCCACCATGTGGCTGCTCAGCAAGGAGTCTTCTGACTTTGTGAGTATAAAAGACTTCATGAAATATTATATAGATCATACCATTATTACATAAATCATATAATCATACCATTTATTTATTTTTATTCGCTGAACATTAGGTCCCGCTTGGCCAGTACCCGAAGGAATATTTCACTGAGCCTTCCCCCCTCGATGAGATAAAGAAATTCCAGGGAGATCTTAGCCTGTTGAGTGCTGACATCAAAAAGCGAAACGACAATCTGAAACTGCCGTACACGTACTTGGATCCAGAAAAGATGGAAAATAGTGTTGCCATTTGAACACTTAAAATGAGTGACCTTGTTAGCTGTTGGCCTACTTCAGCGTCACATTAATAAAATAACTTCTATATTTTGTATTTTTCCTTATTATATACTGCTCTTTGTGCTTCTTTGCTGAATTAATTAAGTCACTTATGTGAGAAACAATGCAAATGGGAAATAATTAAAACTGCTTTGCTGTTGTTTTTTTTTCTTTTTGAAGTGATACTGAAAAAATAGGACAACTTTCTTTCTAGCTTTTTTTCAATGTGTTTAAGGGATAAAAACAATCATAATGTTTTATATGAATATCAAATTCATGTGGCTTATTTACTAATCACAGCAAAGGCCTCAATAAAGACAATACCAAATTAAAATATTGATACATTGTCTCTTTTCATTGTTCTTATCTGCACAGATGGATCCTTTGGTTATAATGTGTAGTTTTACATTGTGAATTTCTACACTCTTTCTACGTAGTTCTGAGCGACCATCAGCACACTGTACTAAGGTGGCGACCCAAAAGCAGAAGCCACAAGGTGAGTTCTTGTGCTGGTCAATTAATCAACCAATGAAACAATAGGGGGGGGGGGGGGACTTGAAGCCCCTACAAGGAGTTTGTAACTCATTAAACAGCCTTCTTTAAATATTGCTGCCTCTTTATGACCTACAACAGCAGATGAGACAATCAGGGAGAAAAGTTGCTTTTTCTATAAACTATTGTCAACGTCTGGTCGGCACGGATTACTCATGAGGTCAGAGCAACGATTCAAGACAGTCAAAAGCCTCCTGTGTAGGCAGAACAGAGAAGAAACAGAAGCAGGGGAAGCTAACCGGGCTACACGCCAGGCTATAGGCTAGGCCTATAATACTCAATGGTTTGGTTAAATCAGCTCTAATATTGTTAGAAGATTGTCTTTACAGACCAATGGCTTCATATTTTTCTGAACCTTTATTTGTGTATGAGTATGTTGACAAATTGTATATTTCAACCCCCCATTGTTGCACTTTGGTAAGTTTGGTAGGTGCATCCAGGAATCACTTACTCATTCTGCATTAGTAGCAGAGAGAGACGGTGGTGTGAGAAGGGGATGGAAAGTGATGCAGTCCCTGTTTCATGTTATATCTTACAGTAAATACAATCCAAAGAGATCTGCAGCGTCACAGTGGTTTCTTGCTCTTTGTCCTGAACTCGCTACATGTCTGTAGATTTTCCACTAATTCCAAAACAAACGTACATGCTGTGTTCATCCTGGTTTTTACGACAGATGACAGTGGAAACATTACTACCTTTGTCCACTTGGCGCCAAAATCAACAGCAATGAAAAGTTCCCTGTTGGACCTAAAAGGGATGGTTCACCCAATGATCTACTTACCACTATGCCGATGAAGGGGTTGGTGAAGGGCTATACTTTTGGAGTTTCAGGGAGAAACAGCGTAACAAATTCTATACAATTTAGGTAAATGGTGACTGATTCTTCAAAAGTAAAGAAAACAGCAGAAAAAACACTAATACATGCCTCAATACTGCTCCTATGGTGTCATCCATGTGTCTGCACATTCAAATTCAGCTCAAAACGGCGTCATTTACACCAAGTTTTGAGCCTAAATGTCCTCAGCCCAGAGCCACGTCCATGTGCTTCTTCAATGTGATTTGCTACCATCTGTGCAAGACCTCAACAAACATTTAAATAGCTTTTGTGCACTTATGTGTGTGATGTCAAAATACATATATTACTAAAGTTGCTCTGATCTACTTGTTCAGTTGCATACAAATGGAAGGTAGCCAAATTGTATTTGCAATTTTAACGGCATCCACAGGCTGTGCAACTGCAATGAAACACACACCCTCTATCAACTTGTCTTTGTCAATTTGCAGGACTCTAAATTCCATGTGGCCTGCTTCTCTACCTTCGAAAGCGACTGCTGATTGAGGTTGATAAATAGGTTCACCCACTGTTCCCAGAAGATTCCTAGTTTCGATACAAGGTTAACGTCATTGTCTTTTATCAAATCACTAATATATTGGTCTGTTAATGTCTGTCTGCTGTGTCAGGCACAGCAGGAGTCAGAAAATCGTGTCAGTGACCAGGAAGTGTTGTGTTTTACATATTAAAGCAACTCAGGAGAATAGTGAGCCAAGTTCTGCGGAATGTTTTAAAAAGTAGTGGGTAGACAGGTCTGACGGGCCTACTTTCCCTGCCTTCCCCTCTCTAGCAGGAAAGAGACTACATGGAAAGTCCCTAAGTGGCAAACAGCACAACAAACTCCACAAAATGAAAGAACTAAATGAGGCAGCAGAAACTTTGACTCAAATCCCAACACTCACAACCTGAGACTTCTATGTTGGGGATGGTGAGGCCTCCTTCATGTGAGCCGTCCTATTTCTATGTATTTCATGCTGATGTGCCGTACTGCTGTGGCAGGTACAATCTCAAAGAGTAGCAGCCGAGTCAACCAGTTTGTCTATATATTGGGATTTTCATTTGCTCAGGCCAGGATTTGGCTGTCCATTTATAATAGATGCATCTCTATTATCTACCGTGAACTGGGATGGACTATGAGAAAGAGATCTGACTACACAGTTTTCTTTTGTCTATCTCTTTCTGAGTATTATTTCCAGTTTAACTTTGACACATAACATCGACATAAGTTCAATACACACATTCATGGACCCTGTGCTGCTGGAAAACATGGTGGCTATGTGCACATAACTCTTACTCTCTCTGACTATAGACATTGTGTTAATTGAGAATCTTTGTCCCACAGGGATTTGGTTCTCTTGAGTCTTTCAACTCCCCAGTGATGATTTGCCATATTTACCTTTTACTACGATTGTCTAAAGCTCATTTAAAAAAGTTCTCATACAAACTTTGACACTGGGCAAACTAAATGCAGTTCAGAAATCTGAATGCAATATACAATTCTGCTCAACTCAAATCTGTCTTTTGCACAATTATATGTTTACCCCTGACAGTGAGGATTTGGATGTTTTATTTAATCTGCTCATTTATTCAGAATACTCCATCTTGTTTTTTTCTGCAGTGGATACAGAGTCCGCAGAAGAGTTGATAAGGATTTGGAAGTTTTGGATGAAGTGCAAAGAGAAGTAACTGCAGGGCAGTGTTACCAGGTTTACAGCCAACCTTACTTTCAGTGCAATTGGATTGGATTGGATTAATCCGAAAAAGAAAGACAATCAAGGCCATTTAAATAAACTTCAGCTCGTGTGTATGAGAACACACAAACACCTCCTGACCTAACAGGGTCATGAGAACTCATGGAGTTGTTTTAATTAATGATTGTGGTCAAAAGATTTGGACTCTTCACTATTGTCCTCTGGTCACAATTCCACCATATCAGCATATCAGTATTAAGATGTTTTTTGCCCACCCTTCTTTTCCGTTGCACTTCTGTATTGTACAGTTTACCTCTATTTGCACATAGTAGTTATTCTTATTCTTTTTGTGCACTGAGTGGAATTCCGCAGAGCAGGGACTGACCCAATCCCGTTTCTATTAAAGCTGGTTTCACAGAATTGCTTAATGCCATTGTCTGGTCCACGTTCAGGATAAAGCCCGAAAGAAGAAGTCCCAAAAAGCGAAAAATAGATTGTTTTACTCATGTTACTCATGTTCCAGTCTTTCTAAAATGTCTTATTGTTTATCAGTCAGATAAAATATTTCCGCCTCTTATCTCTTCCATCTCCTTCCTCATATCTCTAACATTTTTAAGTGCTGCCTTATTCTGTCATAGTTTCCCATTCCTGTGTTTCTTCCTGGTGCACGTTGCCTTGTGAGAGTTTGTAACGGGTCACACCCACTAAACTGGATGTATAAAAGAGATGATAGTGGTGAGTCCCATCAGCGAAACTCCTCAATTTCTTCAGCAAAGGTAAGAGAGATGATTTTTTTAAATGATTAAAGTCTGCAATGATTTGACTGCAAAATATCAATTAGAAAAGACAAATGTAACAGGAGTCAATTATTCTAATTGATTCTATGCTCTCAAGCAGATTTATTGAAAGTTAACATTATCATTGCTGACTGAGAGTGATTAATGTTATTCCGTCCCTACCAGGACTCTTCAACTTTCCAGGGTGAAAATGGAGAATTATGAAGTAACAGTTTACACCACAAACTGTGCCTTTGCCGCCACCTTCAACAATGTCTACATTAAGCTGGTTGGCACAGAAGGGGAGAGCAATCGCAGCTGGCTTTTTAGCATTGTAGGGTCTCTGGCCCTCTTCAAAGGAGACGTAAGTTTGGAGAATCCCTATTACGTTAAAACTTATAGCACACTATTACATTTACTACATTACAGGCAAGATGTAAGGCCATCATATTGTGCTTTATTCTTTCAAATCCACTTTATCTCCACCTCATTGATAAATGTTTTCAAACTGTTTCTGTCATTATCCCAGGTTGCACATTTCACTGTCAGCTGCCCCAAACCCCTTGGAACATTATTCCTGATAGAGCTGGACAAGCAGGATTTCCTAGTCTTCCAAGACTCTTGGTACCCCTCTAGAGTGGAGGTGAGATCTCCTGAAGGAGACACGTACTGCTTTCCTGTCCACCGCTGGATCACTGACCGTGAGGTGTACCGCTTCAGAGAGGGAAAAGGTTTGTGAAAATTAGCTTGTCCCACATCTTGTGTGTTATTTACTAAAAACAGAAGAAGAACAACGGTTGTGCAAGCCAGTGGTGGATCTAAGATTTTTTCTAGATTGGGGGCCATTCAGGGGCCACACTTTACACAGTTGAAAGTCCACATTCTATTTAACATGGAAAGCTTTTGCTATAAACATGCAAATAATGAAATGTCTTCCTAAATATATGGATCAGACTTCTTGTGGTTGACAATTTAACAGAAGTGAACCGACTCGTATGTATTCTTTTCCCTCTTTTTAATTTTACATTTACCTAATGTAAACTATTAATTTACATTGTTGTATACGGTTTGTTCTACTGTTTTATATGTTCCTAAATACTGTTATGTTTAAAAAATGTTTTACCTTGTGCTTCCTCTTTTAAGCTGTGAAAGCCTTTGAAGAAACCCACGATCTTGCCAGGTACGCCAGGAAGCAGGAGCTCATTGGTCGAAAGAAAGACTATTGGTAAGAGATCAGAGTTTTTTTTGGAATAAAACAAATGCATTACAGTACAACATGCACTGCCCAAATGAAAAATGTAATACTGGTCAAGTATTATATGCTTTTACACAAATGTATACTTTTAACAGTTTGTTGCTCCCCTCTATTTTGTCTAGCTGGGAAGAGTGGAAAAAAGGACTACCTCACTGCATTAAGGGGAAAAGTCCTCTTTCTCTGCCTCCTGAAGTTAGGTTCTCCTACACCAAAAATACTGAGTTTTTTTGGACTTCAGCAATTGGGTAAAGTCCTCAAATTTTCAACAGATATGTATTAATTCACCATTAATTTGCCTGTTTATCAAAGGAACAAATACTTTAAAATAAAGATACTTTGTTTTTGATTTTCTAGGCAAGCTCAGCGGCACCTGAAAGGACTGGAAAAACGACACGAGCCATGGGCTGACATCGATGCGTTTGATCGGGTGTTCACCTACAGGACGACTGACATGTCAGGTACTGTAATTAATCGGATACTAATACTGTATGCATAATAGTATATATTCAACTGTATTCATTCAGATAACAGTGCACCATTATACTACCTGTACCACCATTATACTACGATCTGGTGGTTGAAATCCTAACCAGTTAGTGTGTCGTTGGGTCATCTGGGTCAAGTTACCTGTAAATTGTTGACCCACCCTGCTGTTGTGTGAATCATTAGGGTCAGAGGGGGTGGGGTGTGGATAGGTGTTGAGCTGTGTGGGGAGAGACCATTGTAGGTCGATGAAAGTTAGTGTCTTAAACCACCTCCTCTGTTGAGTCATGTTTTTTTCCAGTTTGACAAAGATGGCTTCTATCGCTCCTCTTTTAAACCATCTGTTTTCTCGGGCCAAAATATATATATTATTACCATACTAAAGAGTGTCCATTGTCCTTGAGTGCTGAGGAACTGGCTATTTCTCTATTAGCATCTTTACTTTGTATATTATTTGTAGAACAAGATGACAGAAAAGGAAATGTATATGCGTCAAAGAAACATCAAACCATGCCAGCGCCAAGCTGCACAGTCTGTAAAGATTTACTGGTGGAGCCTGATAATAAGAAATTACAATAGTCTATGTAACAGATTCTTTTGTTTTTTTCCTAGAATATGTCCAGGAACAATGGCAGGAGGATGCTTTCTTTGCCTACCAGTATCTAAATGGTGTCAACCCCATAATGATCAGACGCTGCGAAGTACTGCCAGAAAACTTTCCTGTCACCGATGAAATGGTCTCGTTTTGTCGGGGTAGCTTGAGGAGAGAAATGGAGGTGACGTCTCATACTGACTGCACATTTCTTGATATCTAATTTATCTTTGTGATAAAACCATGTTTTGACCACAATTGTCCGATGATTTTTTCAACCTCAATATAATTTCAAACAGAGAGGCAACATATTCCTTTGTGACTACGAGCGTTTGGATGGAGTGACAGCAAACACCATCAATGGGAAGAAGCAGTACTTGATGGCCCCACTCGTCCTGTTCCACAACAGAGGGGGCAAGTTGATGCCAATTGCTATTCAGGTGAGATAAGCGCTCAAACATGGCTCATACACAAGCTGTAAGTTTGGGTATTGTTCCAGGCAGCCATCACTCAAAAGGATAGAAAAGCATTAAATTAGCTAAAAATGTCTTCAAGCAATACAATTGAAACTTCATCTGCAGCAGCTGGAATGAACTAATTGAATGAATTAATTAATTCTGTCTCTGTTGGATTAAATTGATTCAATTAACCATGCCCCTCTATCTTGTACTGTAGCTGAAGCAAACCCCCGCAGACGACAATCCAATCTTTCTTCCCACTGACTCTGCGTATGACTGGTTGATGGCCAAGATCTTTGTGAGAAGTGCAGATTTCCAAGAACATCAACTCAACGTTCACCTGCTGCGCACTCACCTGCTGGCTGAAGTTTTCGCAGTGTCACTTCTGCGCAATGTGCCCATGGTGCACCCACTGTACAACGTAACAGAATCTATCCACCAAAGTTAAAGAACCATTGTGTATTTGTGACTATATGAAGTGCCAGTATTTAAAAATGCTGAATGGCCAGGAGGCATTAAGATTTCTGTTTTTAACGATGGTGTTAATAACAGTGTCCTCTTTCTCCCAGCTCCTTGTACCTCACACTCGCTACACTCTGCAAATCAACATGTTGGCTCGACTTGGTCTAATTTCTGAAAAAGGAGTATTCACAGAGGTACAAAAAGACCACTACGCTCTGAAGACCGACAATTAAACAGCAATTTGTTTTCTGTCATGTCTTTTCCCTTCATATTTGACGGTTTCCTAGTTTGCAGCCTCTGGGGGAGAGGCCATGTTCACAATCATGAAGAGATCACTGTCCTCAATGACCTACAAGTCCCTCTGTATACCAGACGACGTTGAGGAGCGTGGGGTTAGGGACATACCCAACTACTACTACAAGGATGATGGACTCAAGCTTTGGGATATTATCTTCAGGTATGACAGACATTTTGCATTTTGCAATATCTCACAAGAAGGCAAAAACAGTTTGTAATACCTGGTGTAATATTTTGCTGGATCACATGCTTTCCTCAACTGAAGTGATGGTTATGGGCATAGATATATATAAAGACTAGATGTCTCGTCTGGAACGTCCGCACATGGCGGCCATCTTGCTAGGGGGCAGCTCGCTCACCCATAACATTGTGTTGGTAGTGGTAAATAACCATAACTTGCTAAATTTTCAACCAATTTTGAAACGGTTTTATGCCGTGTCATAACTAAATCTCTGACGTTTATAACAAACCAGATCGTTTAAAAATCGGTTGAAAATTGAGCAAGTTATGGTTATTTAAAAAGTAAGTACTACGACAACACAATGTTATGGGTGAGCGAGCAACCTCTGGCAAGATGGCCGCCATGTGTGAACGTCCAGCTCCGTCGAACGAGAAATCTAGTCTTTATATATATCTATGGTTATGGGGACAGATTAGCTGGCCAGCACAAAGGCAACACATCTGTGTCAATGAGATTGCCCCGCTAACAGAGAGTACCAATCCTCAAAGGAATGTTACCTGAAAATACAAATATAGGATTTGAGGGTTCATTTTTTTAGATTTTATTCAAAGGGCTGTGAAGTATCTCTCTGATCTGACATTATCTACACTTCGCTGCAGCTGTATAAGCCAGTATACTGCAAATAAGAGTCAACTAATGTACTGTATAGACAACAGCAATACTGAGGATACTATAAATACCTGTATTGTATGTGAGTGATCATGCTCAACATCATGTGATCATGTCTCCACCCTATTTCTACCATCAGTTTATTATAATAAATGATTCCCATTAGCTATATACACTGTAGATTAGTCAAAATGTGGTATGGACTTACAAAAACCAACAAAAAGTATCACTGTTTGAGTTTGTATGGAGAAACGTTTGACTCGTGTGATAATAGAAACTAGTCGGACTGGAAACACTTTTCGGCGAATGTAAGATGGAGTCTTGATCCAAATAACCGCTGTCTACAATGAAAGCCCAGAAATATTGTTTGTTGCTGCCAGAGGATTATTCGACGTGAGACTATTGCTGATGGGTTCTGACCTTGTGTAATTCCCTCAAAACCACATCTGCTTGTGCTTAAAAAAAAAAAATGCAACATTTTCATTATTATAAGTTGTCCATTGTGTTTCCCCCTGTATCCAGTTGTCCTGCTAAGTCACTTTGCTGTAGTGCCACAATTAATACATTTTCTCATCTAAATATTGGCAAGAAACCTAATAGGTATATTTTGTCTGGTTACTGTTTCAAACATCATGCTAACTTCACAAAAATAAACAGTCGCTAACATTATCTATTAAAGGGATGGCAATCAAATTATCTCACCAAAGAGCCTCTTAGTACACATTTTTAAACACTATAATAACTAAAGTGAGTATAAAAATGTGTATTTCAAGGAGGAATGTGTTTACAGTAGTTTTCCACATTTGTCCAAGGTTTGTGGAAGGAGTACTCAGCTACTACTACAAGACTGACGATGTGGTTGTGAAGGACTCTGAGCTGCAGGAATGGATTCAAGACATTTTTGAACATGGATTCCTTTCTCAAGAACAAACAGGTGCCAAATACCAAAAAATACCATGAATCATAGATCAAACTTCATCTGGTCATTTTAACTTTAGAAAAGTTTATCTTTTAGTAATGCAAATGATGATCTGTTCTCAGGAATTCCAAAGAAATTTTCCACCGTGGCTGAGCTGATCAAGTTTGTCACCATGGTGATCTTCACCTGCTCATGCCAGCACTCAGCTGTGAACAGTGGACAGGTGAATCCTTTTAATAAACCGGGATGATCAATTGTAATGGTGCTGAGTGCTTAAGGTGGATGGACATAGATGAAAGAATTCTGGTCAAAAAGGTGATATCTGACCTTTACAACAACCTTGAACATAAACAAAAAATGATAGTGTTTATAATATATCATAGCATTTGGAAATAAGCACAAATATTGAAAAGTATTGAGCAAAAAATTTAAAATAAGAATAATTTAGATTGCTATATGAAAACATACAGGGTCACCAATGTAATTGTAATTCGTCCTGAAACAATAATGTCTCGTCCAAATTCATTGGCAATCCAGCAGAGCATTGTTTGGAGACATTTCTCTCAAAACCACCAGACTTCATGGTGCTGCTGGATGAAAGGTCAAGGGATCAGGAAAGTGATAAGTGGTTATCCTCTTGGGTCCTTCAATGTTACTACAAAATATAATAGCAATCCATCCAATAGTAGTTGAAATATTTATATCTGGAATAAGTAGTGGAATGACTGATCAAGAGACTGACATCCCCACAGCCAAGCCAGAAGCGTTCCTGAAAACTGCTTTTAATTTTTCATATGGTCTCAGTGCTACTGATTCAAAAAGTATTAACCAGTTATCATTTCTTCATTTTAGTATGACCATGGTGCCTGGATGCCCAACACTCCCATCTCCCTGCAGTGTCCTCCGCCAACAACAAAGGGAAGAAAAGACCACATTATGATGCAGACTTTGCCTGACATCAGCACAACAGTTAAGGGCATGTCCACCATGTGGCTTCTCAGCAAGGAGTCTTCTGACTTTGTAAGTATGCAAGACTTCATCGAATATTATATACATCATACCATTATTACTTAAATCATATAATCATTCCATTTTCTTTTTTAAAATTCACTGAACATCAGGTCCCGCTTGGCCAGTACCCGGAGCAATATTTCAGTGAGGGTTTTACCCGCAAGCTGATTAAGCGCTTCCAGCGAGAACTTCGCAAGTTGAGTGTTGCCATCCAAGCCAGAAACGACGATCTGAAACTGCCGTATACGTACTTGGATCCAGCCAACTTTGAAAATAGTGTTGCTATTTGAACACTAAAATGAGCGACCTCGTCAGCTGTTGGCCTATTTCAGCGTCACATCAATAAAAAGGGAAAGAACTTCTATATTCTGTACTTTTCAATCTTACTATATGCTAATCTGTGTATTATAGACGACCCTTCAATCAAATTACAAACTCTAGTCTAGAAATACTGTTTTATATCTTTCTCCTCATCCTAAATAGAATTTATATAGATAGGGTTATACAGCAAATTTATCAAATAAATAAACATTAGCATATTATAATAATAACAATAACATACAATATCAAAATCTAAGATGTGAAGCTGTTTTATTGTTTTCGACACAAACATTTATAAATCTGATAATAATGTAGAACGTGTATTACAGCATCTGTGTTGAGGTTTTCATGTGAGCCAGTCATCTAAAGAGCTTCATTGCTGAATTAATCAAGTCACTTTTGTGAGAAACAATGTAAATGGGAAATAATGAAAATTGCTTTGCTGTTGTCTTCCTTTCCTTTTTGAAGTGTTACCGAAAAAAGGAAACAACTTCTTCTTTCAAGCTGTTTGTCAATGTGTGTTAGGGATAAAAACAATCATGATGGTTTATATGAATATCAAATTCATGTGGCTTATTTACTAATCACAGCAAAGCCCTCAATAAAAACAACACCTTGATAAATTGTCTATTTTCATTGTTCTTATCTTCACAGATGGATCCTTTGGTTGTAGTGTGTAGTTTTACATTGTGAATTTCTACACTCATATTTCTGAGTGACCGTCAGTTCACTGTACTAAGATGGGGACCCAAAAGCAACACAAGAAGGCAAGACATTAGTCATCAACATGAATCTATTCTCAGAGTTCTGGTGCTGGTCAATTAATCAACCAATTAAACACAAAGACTGGGTGGGTTTGTACTTGAAATCCCCACAAGGAGTTTCTAACTCATTATGAAACAGTCTTCTTTAAATATTGCTGCCTCTTTATGACCTACAACAGCAGATGAGACAATCAGGGAGAAAAATGGCTTTTTTGAATGTCTGTGGCCGGGACGTATACCTACGAGGTCTGAGCAACGATATACAACAGTCAAAAGCCTCTGTTTAGGTAGAAATGAGAGGAAATGGAAGCAGGGGAAGCTAACCGGACTACATGCTAGGCTATAGGCTATGTTCGTTTTCCATATTCGACTTGAAACGGTGTAATTTAAACCACGTTTAAAGCCTATAATTCCACTGGAAGTGGCTAAGCTAGCGGACGTAGCCACACAATGGTGTGTCAGAGGGTCCATGAACGCACCTCAAAGGAAGATATCAGTGGGTATTTAGGCTAAAAATGTGGTGTAAATAACGCTGTTTGGAGTCGAATGTGAATGTCGGGACATGTGGGCACTTGGATAACACCACACGAGTAATATGGAGGGATGTTATGTTTTTTGTGTATCTTTCTATACGTCTGAAGAAGAAGTCATCAGTTCCTCTGAATGGATTGGATTGTTTATATGATATATATAAAACATATGTTTATTACTGACAGTGAGGATTTGGATTTTTCATTTAATCTGCTCATTTATTCAGAATACTCCATCTTGGTTTTTTCTACAGTGGTAACAGAGTCCGCAGAAGAGTCGATAAGGTTTGCGAAGTTTTGGAACGAGCAAAAGAGAAGTAACTGCAGGGCATTGTTACCAGGTTTACAGCCAACCTTACTTATCAAAGCCAGTGAAATAAACCTCAGCTGGTGTGTATGAGAACACACAAACACCTCCTGACAATGTATGTCTATTTATGTAAGTACACTGAGTGAAAGTCCATCCAACAGTCTGGGGGTAGTTTAAGGAAGGACAAAATATATTACCTGACCTATGCTCCCAGTTTGCTCTGAGAGTCCGTTCTGGCATCACACGTCATTGTGGAAAGTCTAATTTTAATTATTGACAGAATTTCTCCTACTTTATTTTGTAAAGGCTATGAGATAATTAAAGGTATTTGCTCAAAACACACATATCATGTTTCTTCCACAAAAACAGCGACTGACCCAATCCTGTTTCCTTGAAAGCTGATTTTAGATAATTACCTAATGCCATTGTCTGGTCCCCGTTCAGGAAAGAATCTGATAACAGAAGTCCCAAAGAGCAAACATTTACATTTCTTACTCATGTTACTCATGTTGAATGATTTATAAAATATCTTAGTGTAAATCAGTCAGTTAAAATATTTCAGCCTATTATCTCCTCCATCTCCTTCCTCCTTCCTCATATACAGTATAACTTGTTTAAATGCTGCCTTAATCTGTCATAGTTTCCCGTTCCTGTTTTTTCCGGTGCATGTGGCCTTGTGAGAGTTAGTTATTTGGAACTATCAAGTCACACCCACTATGGATGTATAAAAGAGATGATAGTGGTGAGTCCCATCAACGAAACTCCTCAATCTCTTCAGCAAAGGTAAGAGAGATGATTTTTTGAAACGATTTTAGTCTGCAATGATTTGACTGCAAATTATCAATAAGAAAAGACAAATGTAACAGGAGTCATTATAATAATTCTTTTATTTTAATTGATTCTATGCACTCAAGCAAATTAAGTGACAGTTACCATTATCATTGCTGACTGAGAGTGATAAATGCTATTCTGTCCCTACCAGGATTCTTCAATTTTCTAGGTTGAAAATGGTCAAGTACGAAGTAACAGTTTACACCACCACCTGTGCTTTTGCCGGCACCACTAACAATGTCTACATTAAGCTGGTGGGCTCAGAAGGGGAGGGCAAACGCAGCAGGCTCAATAGTGTCAAAGGGTCTAGGGCCCTCATCAAAGGGGATGTAAGTTTGGTGTATCATTCTCAAGTTAAAACTCATAGCACACTATTACATTTACTACATTTCAGGCAAGTTGTAAGGCCATCATGTTGTGATTTATTCTGTCAAATCCACTTTATCTCCACCTCATTGATAAATGTTTTCAAACTGTTTCTGTCATTACCCCAGGTTGCACATTTCACTGTCAGCTGCCGCAAATCCCTTGGAACATTGTTCCTGATAGAGCTGGACAAGCAGCATTTCCTATTCTTCCATAAGTCTTGGTACCCCTCTAGAGTGGAGGTGAGATCCCCTGAAGGAGACACGTACTGCTTTCCTGTCCACCGCTGGATCACTGACCGTGAGGTGCACCTCTTCAGAGAGGGAAAAGGTTTGTGAAAATTAGCTTGACCCACATCTTGTGTGCTATTTACTGAAAACAGAAGAAGAAGAACAAAGGTCTCGCAAGCCAGTGATGGATCCAAGATTTTTCAAAAAATGTGGGGCCTTAGGGATCTCAGGGTGCTAATAGAGAACAGACCAATGCAAACATCTTATTTAGGAGAAGTAAGGCTGTTGTCTGAGCCAATTCAGACTGGTTCTATCTCGACGAGGTTTGAGACAGGATCTGAATATCATAATAAGTCACCGGACGGTTAATAAATCATTCTAAAAGCGGAGAGACTTCAGTTCTAAGTAATCTAACAAAAAATGTACTTTTCCACCACACCCACATTTAATTTCAGATATATAAAGCTATAAACATGCAAATAAGGAAAATGACTTCCTAAAAATATGGAAAACACTTTTTGACAAGTGCTTGACAATTTGACGGAAGTGAACCGACTCATATGTATTCTTTTCGCTCTATCAATTAAACATTGTCCAAATTACCAGACTAGTACTTAACGTTCTTGAATATTGTTCTCTTGTACTTATGTTCCTCAATCCTTGTCCATAGCTTTAAAAGAATATTTCTAAATTTTGCCTCTGTTACCTTTGTGTAATGTATACATATTCCATCATAAAAAAAAACAAAACAATAAAAAAGACTTTAAAAAATGTCAGAATATTATAATACAAGGCTCCGCTCACTTAACGCCGCCCCTGAAGCTGCACCTGCCATAAGCTAGAGTTTATTCCTGCCAACATCCTGTTGTGTTTTAAAAAAATGTTTACTTTGTTGTCCTTCCTCTTTTAAGCTTTGAAAGCCTTTGAAGAAACCCACACTCTTGCCAAGTATGCCAGGGAGCAGGAGCTCATTGGTCGAAAGAGAGACTACTGGTAAGAGATCACAGTTTTTAAATTATTAGCATTGTATACCTCAAAGCTAAAAACATGTTTTAAATGCATTACAGTACAACACGCATAGCCCAAATGTAATATTAAATACTGGTCAGGTATCATATGTTTGGACACTCTTAATTAAATCTGTTAATAGTTTGTAACTCCCCTCTGTTTTCTCTAGCTGGCAAGAGTTGAAAGAAGGACTACCTCACTGCATTAAGGAAAAAAGTCCTCTTTGTCTGCCTCCTGAGGTTAGGTTCTCCTACACCAAGGATGTAGAGTTTGGTTGGACTGCACTAACTGGGTAAAGTCATACAAATGACCACAGATGTCTTTTAATTAACCCTTAGGCTGCCTGTTTATCAAATTACCAAATACTTTACAATAAAGTTACTTGTTTTTCATTTTCTAGGAAGGTTGAGCTGCACCTGACAGGACTGGACAAACGCAACAAGCCATGGACTGACATTGATGCTTTTGAACGGGTGTTCCGCTGCAAGACGACTGACATATCAGGTACTGTACTATCATGATAGATGAATCGGATACTTGATATTGTATGCATTATAATAATTAGTCAACTGTATTCATTCAGATAATTAACAGTGCACCATTATACTATGATCGCTCCCTCTTTCCTTCCTCTCTGGCCTCATCTGTTTTATCAACCCTCCCTTCATCTTTCTCTTTCTCCCTTACTCTGCCACAGACACTCTCCTCTCTACTCTGTCCACCTCTCTTGATTCTCTCTGTCCTCTTAGTTTACGACAGGTGCACAAGTCCTCCCCAGCTCCGTGGTTTTCTGACTCGGAGCGCGCCGACAGAGCCACTATCAGTGTTGTGCAGGTTAACACCTCTCATGAACTAGTTCAAAGTTCAGTAAACATGATAAGTTCACGTTCATAGTTCACCATTTAAATTCTGAACTAGTTCATAGTTCAGTTTATCTCATAGTTTAAAGGTGGAAAGTGAGAATGAAAGACCTTACTTGTTTTTTAAAGAAAACTTTATCCATCACTACCCCTTGCCTTAAAATGTACTTCATATGTATCAAGTACTAAAATATTTTTTTATTAGTGCTAATTTTGCCTGTTTATATATTCATACCCTGCAAACAAAAGGCACCACAAATCATAGTGCTATGCTTGCTATGAAACCAATTATTAGGCTAGACCAGACATGGGCAAAGTACGGCTTTTTAATCCGGCCCGCCGAACTTGTCCAAATAAAAAAAAATTATTTTTGAAGAAATCGTACTTTCTTGATTCTTGTTGTTCTTGGTTTGAACCCTTGGGGTTGAATGCACTTATTGTAAGTCGCTTTGGATAAAAGCGTCAGCTAAATTAAATTTGCCCGGGAGTGTGGTGTATAGGGCTCGAAAGGGCACATGATCTCCCTTCACTTTTTCCCTTTGCCCTGTGAGCCCTTCTGTAAAATGAGAGGATCAAGGAAACGAAAAGTGGACAATGAGTGTCCACTCATTTGTTGTTTAACACGGAGTCGACAACAAAATACTTTTTCACTGATGTCCAATCGAAGGCTGTATGCCTGATATGCCGAGAAACTGTCGCAGTTTTCATGGAGTACAACATCAGCCGTCACTTTGCTACGAAGCATGCTAACTACGCTAGCAAGCAGTCAACCAAGAACGGGTGGCTGCAGCTCAGAGGTTGGCGACTAATTTACAGACTCAGCAACATTTTTTTCACAGACAAACTGCGATTAAAGAGTCATCTACCAAGGCATATTTTTTGGGGGGCATTCTAAATAGCAAAGGCTAGCAAGCCTTTTTCTGAAGGCGGTTTTTGTTAAATGGCCTTGCAAAGAAGTGCTTTGCTACTTGGTAAAGGCCAAATCCTTTCATGTAATGATTTTTCCATGTCATTTATATTAGTTCACAAAAACACTCCATCCATCTGTTCCTGGCCCGGCCCCTCTGTCAAATTTTGGAACCCATTGTGGCCCGCGAGTCAAAAAGTTTGCCCACCCCTGTTCTAGACCTTTCTGTTGCATTTGACACGGTGAACCACCAGATCCTTATTTCCTCCCTTCAGGATCTGGGTGTCTAAAGCTCTGCTCTCTCGCTGCTCTCATCCTACCTCAAAGACCTCACTTACCGGATAACTTGGAGAGGATCCGGAACAAGGTTCTGTCCTCTCACAACTGGGGTCCCTCACGGTTCTGTTCTTGGTCCTCTCCTCTTCTCTCTCGACTCTGTCATTCACTCAAATGGCTTCTCCTACCACAGCTACCCCGATAATCCACTCTTTTCGCTCCTCTGCTACCTTCACTGGTTACCAGTGGCTGCCCGCATCCGTTTCAAGTCACTAGTACTTGCATACCGTGCCTTGAATGGATCGGGTCCAGTCCTCATCCAGGACATGGTCAAACCTTACACCCTAGCCCATCCACTCCGCTCTGCGTCTGCCATTCGGCTTGATGCTGCAACTCAAAAAAATCATGACTATTAGCTGTTGTTGTTCTGGGTTGTCAGGTTAACAAAGATGGCTCACTCCTCTTTTAAACCATCTAACCTCTCTGGCAAAAATACCTACATTACCATCCTAAAGAGTGTCCCTTGTCCTTGAGGGCTGAGGAACTGGCAAAATCTCTATGAGCATCTTTACTTTGTTTATTATTGGAAAAAGTTGACAGGAATTGTATATCCGTCAAAGAACATCAAAACATGCCAGCGACAAGCTGCACAGTCTGTAAAGACTTACTGGTGGAGCCTGATAATAAGGAATTACAATAGTCTGTGTAACAGATTGTTCTGTTTTTTTCCTAGAATATGTCGAGGAACAATGGCAGGAGGATGAATTCTTTGCCTACCAGTATCTAAATGGTGTCAACCCCATAATGATCAGACGCTGCAAAGTATTCTTGATATCTAATTTTTCTTTGTGATAAAACAATGTTTTGACCCCGATCGTCCCATGATTTTCTCAACCTCAATATAATTTCAAACAGAGAGGCAACATATTCCTTTGTGACTACAAGCGTTTGGATGGAGTGAAACCAAACACCATCAATGAGAAGAAGCAGTACTTGATGGCCCCACTCGTCCTGCTCCACAAAAGAGAGGACAAGTTGATGCCAATTGCTATTCAGGTGAGATAAGCGCTCAAATTTTGCTCATACACAAGCTGTAAGTTTGAATATTGATCCAGGCAGCTATCACTCAAAAGGATAGGGAAGCACATCTAATTTGCTAAAAATATCTTCAAGCTAAACATTGGAAACTTCATCTGCAGCAGCTGGATTAATTATTTCTGTCTCTGTTGGATTACATTGATTCAATTAACAATGCCCCTCTATCTTGTCCTGTAGCTGAAGCAAACCCCCGCAGACGACAATCCAATCTTTTTTCCCACCGACTCTGAGTATGACTGGTTGATGGCCAAGATCTTTGTGAGAAGTGCAGATTTCCAAGAACATCAACTCAATGTTCACCTACTGCGCACTCACCTAATGGCTGAAGTTTTCGCAGTGTCACTTCTGCGCAATGTTCCCATGGTGCATCCACTGTACAAGGTAACAGAATCTATCCACAGAAGTTAAAGAACCATTGTGTATTTGTGTTTTATATAAAGTGACAGTATTTCACAATGCTAAATGGCAAGGAGGCATTAAGATTTTAGTTTTTGACAAACGGTGATGTTATAACAGAGTGTCCTCTTTCTCCCAGCTCCTTGTACCTCACACTCGCTACACTTTCCACATCAACATCTTGGCTCGACTTTTACTAATTTCTGAGAAAGGAGCATTCACAGAGGTACAAAAACACCCCCACGCTCTGAAGACCTACAATTACACAGTAATTGGGTTTCTCTCATGTCTTTTCCCTTAATATTTGACTGTTTCCTAGTTTGCAGCCTCTGGGGGAGAGGCCATGTTCACAATCATGAAGAGATCACTGTCCTCAATGACCTACAAGTCCCTCTGTATACCAGACGACATTGAGGAGCGTGGGGTCGGGAACATACCAAACTACTACTACAGGGATGATGGACTCAAGCTTTGGGATATCATCTTCAGGTATGACAGACATTTTGCATTATCTCACAAGCAGGGAAAAACGGGTTGTAATACCTGGTGTAATTATTTGCTGGATCACCTGCTTTCCTTAACTGAAGTGATGGTTATGAGGAAAGATTATCTGGCCAGCACAAAGGCACCACATCTGTGTCAATGAGATTGAGCCGCTAACAGATAGCAGCAACCCTCACAGGAATGTAACCTGAATATAGAAATACAGGATTTGAGGGTTAATTTTTTATAAATTCGATGTTATTCAAAGTGCTGTGAAGTATCACTCTGATCTGACATTATCTTCACTTCAATGTAGCTGTATTAGCCAGTATACTGTAAATATGAGTCAACAAATTTACTGTATAGACAACAGCAATACTGAGGATACTATATACATTGTTTACCCAAAGACTATTTGCATTCAAAGTAAGTTATCATGCTCAACATCATGTGATCATCCAGTTTCATGCTAAGCTAAGTCACTTTGCAGAAGTAACTATAGCGTGTATAAAAATGTGTATTTCAAAGAGGAATGTGTTTTACAGTACTTTTCCACATTTGTCCAAGGTTTGTGGACGGAGTACTCAGCTACTACTACGAAACTGACGATGTGGTTGTGAAGGACACTGAGCTGCAGGACTGGATTCGAGACATTTTTGTACATGGATTCCTTTCTCAAGAACAAACAGGTGCCACATACAAAAAATACCATGAATCATAGATCACTTCATCTGGTCATTTTAACATTAGACAAGTTCATCTTTTAGTTATGCAATTGATGCTCTGTTTTCAGGAATTCCACAGAAATTTTCCACCGTGGCTGAGCTGATCAAGTTTGTCACCATGGTGATCTTCACCTGCTCATGCCAACACTCAGCTGTGAACAATGGACAGGTGAATCCTTTTAATAAACCGGGATGATCAATTGTAATGGTGCTAAGTGGTTAAGGTGGATGGACATGGATGAATGAATTCTGGTCAAATGGGTGATATCTGACCTTAACAACAACCTTGAACATAAACAAGGAATTACAGTGTTTATATCATAGCATTTGGTGATAAGCACAAATAATGAAACGTATTGAGCAAAAAAGTAAAAATAAGAATAATTTATGTTGTTGTATGAAAACATAGAGGGTCACCAAAGTAATTGTAATTCATCCTGAAACAATAATGTCTCGTCCAAATTCATTCGCAATCCAGCAGAGTATTGTTTGAAGACATTTCTCTCAAAACCACCAGACATCATGGTGCTGCTGGAGGAAAAGGTCAAGGGATCACAAAAGTGATCAGTGGTTATCCTCTTCGGTCCTTCAATGTTACTACAAAGTATAATTGCAATCTATCCAATATTAGTTGAAATATTTATATCTGGAACTAAGTAGTGGAACGACTGATCAAGAGACTGACATCCCCACAGCCAAGCCACAAGCGTTCCTGAAAACTGCTTTTAATTTTTCATATGGTCTCAGTGCTACTGCTTCAAAAAGTATTAACCAGTTATCATTTCTTCACTGTAGTATGACTGGTGCCTGGATGCCCAACACTCCCACCTCCCTGCAGCATCCGCCACCAACAACAAAGGGAACAAAAGACCACATTATGATGCAGACTTTGCCTGACATCAGCACCACAGTTAAGGCCATGTCCATCATGTCGTTGCTCAGCAAGGAGTCTTCTGACTTTGTAAGTATGCAAGACTTCATGAAATATTATATAGATCATACCATTATTACATAAATCATATTATTATACTGGTTTTTTTTTTTTATTCACTGAACATCAGGTCCCACTTGGCCAGTACCCGGAGCAATATTTCACTGAGGGTTTTCCCTGCAAGCTGATAAAGCGCTTCCAGCGAGAACTTCGCCATTTGAGTACTAAAATCAAAGAAAAGAGTAACGACCATCTGAGTGTTCCCTACACCTACTTGGATCCAGCCAACTTTGAAAATAGTGTTGCCATTTGAAGCTGTTGGCCTATTTCAGCGTCACATCAAAAAGGGAAAGAACTTCTATATTATGTATTATTCAATCTAACTATATGCTGCTCTGTGACTTATATACAACTCCTCAATCAAACTACAAACTCTGGTGAAAAATTAATGTTTTAAATCTTTTTCCTCATCCTAAATAGAATGGATATAGATAGGCTTATACAGAAATGTATCAAAGAAATAAACATTAACATAGTATAATAATAATAATAATAACATACAATATAAAATCCAAGATGTGAAGCTGTTTTATTGTTTTCTGACTCGACATCAAAATTCATAAATCTGATAATAATGTAGAACGTGTATTACAGCATCTGTGTTGAGGTTTGCATGTGAGCCAGTCATTTAAAGAGCTTAATTGCTGAATTAATCAAGTCACTTTTGTGAGAAACAATGTAAATGGGAAATAATGAAAATTGCTTTACTGTTGTTTTCTTTCCTGTTTGAAGTGTGACTGAAAAAAGAAAACAACTTTCTTTCAAGCTGTTTTTCAATGTGTTTTAGTGATAAAACTATCATGATGGTTTATATGAATATCAAATTCATGTGGCTTATTTACTAATCACAGCAAAGGCCTCAATAAAGACAATACAAAAACAAAATATTGATACATTGTCTCTTTTCATTGATCTTATCTTCACATATGGATACTTTGGTTGTAATATGTAGTTTTACATTGTGAATTTGTACACTCATAGTTCTGAGCGACTGCAGTACACTGTACTAAGATGGGGACCCAAAAGCAGACGCCACAAGGCAAGACATTAGTCATCAACATCAATCTATTCTCAGAGTTCTGGTGCTGGTCAATTAATCAACCAAGGAAACTGGGGTTGGTTGGGTGTTACTTGAAGCATATTAAATATTGCTGCCTCTTTATGACCTACAACAGCAGATGAGACAATCACGGAGAAAAATACCTTTTTCTATAAACTATTGTCAACGTCGGAACGGTTTACTCACAAGGTCAGGAAAACTATTTAGACAAAGAAATTAGGTCTGTGTTTGCAAGTAGCAAATTCAACAATTTTTTTTTTGTTTTTGTTATTAAAAGAGATGAATAGATCAGATACAAATTTTCAAATGTTAAACAAATCTCAAACTGGTTGACCCAACATAATTTAAAATGACAGTCTTGCATAATTATACGTTTAATGAATCAGCCAATTTATTCAGAAAACTCCATCTTGATGGAAGACTTATAAATTAAGCTAGCTGCAACTGTCATTTCAGCAAATAAAATCTTGAAAAAAGATTTTAAAAAATAATTTCAAACAAACTAGTTGGGGAAAATCAATCAATGCTCTGATTCGTGGTCCACCATCATAATCCAGCTGCGGCCTTGGATCTGCAAAAAACGATGAAGCACAGGAACTTCGGGAAAGAAGTCAAGTCAGTAACATGTATTTATGAGATTGATTGATGTCTTTAATGTGATTAAGAGGGAGAAGAGGAAAGAGAAGCTCTATGTGTCATGTGTCCCCAGACATTGTAGACCTATGGCAGCATAACTAAGAGCAGGTCTAAGACAAGCCTGAACCAGCTCTAACTATAAGCGTTATCGTAAAGGAAGGTTTTAAGCCTACTCTTAAATGTACAGAGGGTCTTCCTCCCGAACTGAAACTGGGAGATGATTTCACAGGAGAGGAGCTTGATAGCTCAAAGGTTGATAGCTCAAAGGTTGATAGCTCAAAGGTTGATAGCTCAAAGCTTGATAGCTCAAAGCTTGATAGCTCAAAGCTTGATAGCATAAAGCTCTGGCTCCTCCTCTACTTTAACAGACTTTAGGGACAAAAAGTAAGCAGTGTCCGCCAAAAGGCTTTAATTGTTATTTTGGGCCTTTGCTAAAGCAACATCGCGCTCGACGAGAAGTCTTGTGACTGTTGATGCCAATTTCTGACCCTAACGTCCGCAGCCTCGGAAGGCTAGCCACTTGCTGAGTTTTGTTAAGTCCACTGCCTCCTCAGATTTCTGTTGTTGGCTGATGTCGTCTTCTGATGTTGATCTTCAAGATTGAGCATTCTGCAACACTTCTCTACTAACCACTGTTGTAAACTGTGTTTATCAGAGTTAACATTGTTGTTCTGTCAACTGGAACCAGTCTGGACATTCTCCTCTGACCTCACTCAGCAATGAACCGATTCTGTTTGCAGAGCTGCAGCCCACTGGATGATTTTTTAGTTTTTTGCACTATTCCGTGTAAAAAATGTGGAGACTGTTCTGTGTGAAAATCCCAGGAGATCAGCAGTTTCAGAAACACTCCAACCAGCACTTCTGGCACTAGCAATCATGCCACAGTCAAAGTCACTGAGATCACATTTTTCCCTGTATCCTGATGTTTGATGTGAACATTAACTGAAGTTCCTGCCTTGGTTTATGCATTGCACTGCTGCCGTATGATTTGCTGACTGGATAATGACATGAATAAGCATGCATGCCTAATTAAGTGCTTGGAGAGGGTCATAAAATCTGAATTGTTAACATCAGATCGCTGTCCTCTCCTTCTTCTTCTCATTTATTCATCCTTTGTGGCATCTACTGCTGCTGATAGCCCTGTGCTTGTTCTGAGTGTGTGTGTCAAAGAGGAGCTGCTCATCAAAACATTAGACGACAGCATTGTTGGGGAAGGCCCAGTGATCTGACTTAGAACAAAGAGTCGTAAACGAGGCCTACACGCAAGGCTGAAACCAGCTCTAGAGTGTCCTGGGGGTCGACACCCCAACCCCCCCCAGCAGGTCCTGGGGGGGAAGATGTTGCAAGCAGCTGGGATCCTGAAACGCCCACTGAGGTCGACTCCCCGCCCACTAAGGTCGGAATCCTGACATTCTCATTGGATGAGAGCCAACTGAACCCTATGACCACTTCCTGAGGAAGCAGGAAGTCCTCAGGTGGTATAAGAGTGCTGAGGTCCCAGAAATCTCTCTCTTCTACTCCGATGCTGACGTTGTACTAGACCCCCCCCCGGGGGTCTTCCTAATTAACCCAGCAATCTAATGGAGGCGATAAGACGTTTATTTTAACTCATTCCAGTATTCTTCTTTTATCTCAGTCGAAGTTTTATTTTGAAAGGACATTTCGCTGTTTTAACTTGAAAAGACCAAACAGGAATCTCACTCGCGAGACGAGTGAGACACGGACTTTACTTTTATTCTTTCTCCACACGATCTATAACGGCTACAAGCAGCCGCACGTTCCTGTGAGGCAGCACGATCTCCGCTGCTACCGAAGAAGACTAAGCCTCATCCCGCCACGGAGCACGACGGATCCGCTCCGGCCCAGCTGCGGTGCTCACGGGAGCTCGCCTGAGAGACTTCAAGCTATTCACTGAACTTCCGGGATATTCGCGCCAACGCGCATGCACCCCACAAAACCATGGTTACAGTAAGAGAGGCTTATGTTGTCTGGGCAGATGTTAGTTTAATACGTAGCGTATTGTTTTAATACTTGAGTGTATTTGTTTTATAGGAGACCGCCGAGTCTCCAGTGTTTTAGCCGCGGCGATCTTACAGAGAGTTTACCGGTCAACTTCAGCACACAACGCCGCTTGAGTGCTGAGTGGTAAAGTAAATGTAACTTGTCTCTGACGATGTTTTTAAGAGCTATTTTGATATCTCCTTGCATGTTCTCTCTCTCCCTCTCTCTCTCTCTCTCTCTTCTCCTAAACCTGCTTACACACATGTTCCGATCTGTATTTATAATACAGTTCATGTCACATAGTTAAATCTATACTTCGAGAGGCTGAACACATCTGGAAACCATTTGGCCCCCAAAGCCAAGTAGAGATAAGAATTCTCTTTGTCTGAAATTTCCTTTGTGTAATTCATCTGGCGACCACCATTGTGAGTTCAGGCCACATGGTCATTAACATATTCTCCATTTTGGATAACGTTAAGTTAAACCACCATCTTGAGTCTATTATTGCCACGCCTTCTCTCTCTCTCTCCTCCCATTCTGGATCTAACTTCCAAAGCGGCCATTTTGAGAGTTTTAAGCTAATGACTCCTTGAGTCATTGTCTGCCTCCATCTTAGATGTGACGTCACGACGTTACTGTGTCATCGCCACGCCCCCTTCTTTCTCTCTCTCTCTCTCACACACCCACACACACACACACACACACACTTTGATAGACACAGACAGATGCACACACACACAGATACACATAGATGAATACATGTGTTTTCTAAATTGTGATAAATGCTGCTGCTGTTGTGATCTTTGAAATATGGGAGTTTGTTAAGATGATGAATCATTAAATAACACTAACTTTATTTCACACACACACACATAGACACATACACACAGAGGGACACTTTGACACAGACACACACACACATAGAGACAGACATACATAGGTAGACCGCCGGTCTTACATGTATTTTCTGAATTGTGATAAGTGCTGCTGCTGTGTTTATCTTTGAAATATTGGAGCTTGTTAAAATGATGAATCATTGAATAACATTATAACTTTATTTCCCCTTTTTAATAAATGCTTTTGTAATTAAAGTATCTGTAGTCTGTGATTACTTGTGCATATGTGTGTGATTACAGCTGGATTATGATTGCCTGTGCTCGAACTTAGAAGCCTTCACTGTTTATTAAGTAATCGTTAATATTAAAATATTGACATTATTAATTTGACATTTATCATTATGAGACTGATATTTATAGCTTGATATCGTTGGTCCCTGTAACCAGGGTGGTGCCCCTCTACGATAAGTTATGGCCTTATCATTTTTTTTAAATTATTTTTAATAAATAATCTTTTATTATTTTTATAATCATATTTCATGATTATTAATAATTAGCCAACGTCAAGTCTACTCCTATTGCACAACAGCATTATTAGTAGTAATAAACTTAACAGGATACACTCAATGTATGTACCCTAGTGACAGATGTGGCTATAGTCAAAGAAGTTTGTTTGCTTTTTTTATACTAACAACGGAGAAACACGCTGCCTTGACCATATGGTTCTTTGTCTTTCCTTCTCCTGTCTCCTCCTCCCCCTCCTCCCCCTCCTCATCCTCCTCCTCAGGTGCTGCAGAACCTGAAGCCCATTTACAATTAAGATAGGTGATAAGAGACTGGAGGCGCAGAGACTTCCCTCTCTCTCTCGCCACAGCGGCAGCCTGCAGCTCACCTTTGTTTGCCCGGTGTTATTACCCCCGGCATTCATGTTAGGTTTTTTCTTATTTTGGTTTGTTGTTTTAGTTTGAGATCTACAGTGGTCCCGTTTTGGTGGTTTGGTTTTCATCTAGATTCAGATTCCTTGTTTATTTATTAGATTTGGAGGGAGTGCTGGGTGCGACGGCAAATTGCGAGGTTCGCCCAGAGTCTTACTAATCTTTTGCTCATTTTGGCCGGGACCTCAGCCTCATTTTGTTTCAGTAACTTAGTCTCTTTATGGTTTCCGCTTGTTTGCAAATAAATCATTTTTTCAGTGCATCAACCTGTTTGTTTGTGGCGTCCCTATTTGTGTTACGGCATCATTTGAGACTCTGTTTGTTTATTGATTTTTGTGGGGGCGCAACAGTGATCATCATACAAATTTGGAGCAGGAGTCTGTGCAGTAATAGTCGGGGATGGATCATGACATTTTATAGCATCAAATTACCATTTAAACCAGACAGATACCGGGCTTTACTCAAGTCGTCTTCTACTTCACTTACAAACATTTAAAAAACAAAACATGTTTTGTTTCTTAATATATCAGTCAAATGTATTTTATTTACATACTGGTCTAGATAAATCTGAATTTTGGTGAATGCACCCATGCATACAGAAAACCTCTAAATTCCAGCCAATGCCCTTCATTGTCACAGCATACAATACGCAACTACGTGCTTTGCAAGTTACACACAGAGCACTCTACCATAACACATGACATACACATTTTGTGCACTTTAAACTGCCTTGCACGACACAAGGTTTCAATCTGTATACATGTTCTTGAATCAAAAAGTTTAAATACCAACCATTTTGAAATCCAATTAATATCCATGGATGAATTAACATAACATATAAACCACACAACAAATGGGATTGGAGAGTATGTACACGCAACTACATTTACAATAATACAAGTGGTGAAAAGCCTAAAAAGTTGTTGGTGTTGTCTTTATAACAAAGGGCACTTAATAAAACAAAGCACATACTGTATCATAGAAAGTAACAGTTTGGTTTGCAAATGTCAGACACGTTTCAAGTATATGAGAAACATGATGGTGGAGTGTTTGAACAACTTTAAGAGGCTTCAGAAAGAGATCCAGGTGACCAAGATGCTTTTGTGACTGTTTTCCACCAAACAAGATCTCTGAAATAAAACAAAAAGAAAAACTGCAAAACTGTGCAATAGAACAGTAATGAACCATACCGTACTGACTGATTCAGGTTTGAAGAAATCAAATCATAACACACATTTTGTCTTTTACACTTTTTCTTTTTTTGAATATTTCTTACCTTCAAAGAAAATGAATAGTACCTCAGATATTCTGCTGATCAAAACATTTCCAAATTGCGCCCCTGGCTGCACGTTTTAACATCAGGTAAAGAAAAAGCAATGGCTCAAGGTTTAAAGGATCAAGAAAAAAGCCTACCCCTGAGAAGGGGAACCATACTCTCTCTCTTCAGGGAGAAATGAAGTGAACGTGGGCCTCTCACTGGCACGGCTGGAAGGCTAGCGCTGTGTTAGGTGGAGTAATATCTCCGTGGTGTTGAGGTACGTGCAGGCTTCAGACTAACGCGGTGATGGAGTATGAAGGAGGCTGCGAAGACGGGAGTGTGCCGCCCATGAGATTCTGTTCCAGTCCCTTTATTTGTAGACAGTTGAGAAAGAGAGAACCACTGTTCTGCAGACGCACAATTTTTCGGACATCGTTCACAGGGTTGCTGGGGGGGCCGGGGGGTGTCAGCTTGGGCTACTGCCAGAGTGAAGGGGGTGTCACTACAGAGTCACTTCTCTTTGAGATGATATTCCCTCGTGTTTTCGTTCTGCTTTTTCCCCATGTTCTGTCAGTTAGAGTCTCCTCAGATTGTGCTCCTCCGTGCAGGAGCCTTTCCTCAGGGTGATGTCGTCCACGGCCATCTCTCCACTCCTGCCTCGCCCACGCTCCCCCTTCAGGATCACCTGGGGAACAACAGCACAGTGCACAGTGAGGTACTATCGTAGAGAAACAAAAATAATAATAACATAAAAACAGTACAAAGTTTATTACTATTACAGCTTTCAAAAACAAAATATGCTTCACAAAATAAAAAGTGCAATGATAGCATATCGTAAAAAAGCCAGACCATACTCAGCGATGAAATAAAACTAAAGTACTGATTATTCCGATCTAATGTTTATAGATGTTTGTTGGAGCTAAAACCATAAACACATGATCCACTATTTTCTGCCTGGATAAACCTATGATAAAAACTTATGGTAACACAAGGCTGGGTTCACGCCTCCTTTTAAAATGCAGACTTTGAAATACTCTGATTTTTTTTAAAATAGGATTTAACACATTTCCATTCACAACTGTCAAAAATGACTGCAGAAATAATAATTAAAATATCAGTTGGAGCTGCATGAGTGAAATTGTTCACATGTTTGTTTTTACTTACACTTTCCAGGCCTGTGCCCCATAATGTGATTTGGGTGTGCCTCCAGCCGTTTCCACCTGTCCGGCCCCACACTGCTGGACTGTACTGCTTCCCCTTCTTCACAAACACCTGCAGCATCCCCACGTGGTGGCCCGCCAGCTTGTGCCGGAACGACAGGCACAGATTGCCATCGTTCCAGGGAGGGGTGAGCGGGAGGACCAGCCGAGCCCCTCGTCCAGTCCTCTTGTTTCCTACATCAGGTATGGTGAGGTACCGTCCACCTGGGGGGGAGCGACAGGCGTAATAGAGTTAATTAATCAAAATTAAACCAGTGAGGCACAGTTAATTAGCATGTGTTCCATATATCCTCTGCTCATGTATGTCCAATACATCTGTCCTTCACAGCAGGTGGTGAGTATAAACATCTGGGGCGGATTCAGTCAGCGTACAAGCCAGAGCATTTGGATTTGTTTATCCAGTAATTCTGATTTAAAGGGTCCTTCTTAGGGTCATGCCCAACAAAGTTTGACGGGAATAAGTTGTTTTTTAGAAATCCTAACAACAACAAAATGGCGCATCTTCGAACCAAGTTTCACGGTATCAGAGCTCCCGATAGTCAGGTGCAATACCCCTGAAAACTCGAATATTCAGAGCTAGAAATCATCTCTGCTGCAATGTCAAGGGGGAGAGGTTCTAAGGGTAGGAAAACTGCGATCAATCAGCCTGAAATTACGGCGCAAGACGAAGCTAAAAACGCGCTAGCTGACCTCGAGATGGAAGAAGATGGCTGCCATGAAACTACCTGCTCTGAACTAGCCGACAGCGAGGCTGGAGTGCGCTCGGGTCTGGCAAACATTAGCAAGGACATAAAGGACATAAAAACAGAAATGACAGCCTTACTCCGCGCATTTTGTGAAGATTTGAGGAGGGATGTGAAACGAGACCTGGATGATTTCAAAAAAGGAATTAACCAAGAGTTCACTAAAATTGGCACTGAACAGCAGCTGCAGAGCGGGAGGCTAAACGAGGCAGAGACGCGGCTGGAGAAGCTAGAATCTTGGGCACTGGAGGCAAACAACGCTCTCATTACCTCTTTGAAAGAACGGAAAACCCTGCAAGACAAGTTAACTGATTTGGAGTCGAGGTCGAGGAGAAACAATCTCCGCATCTATGGGGTCCCTGAGGGAGAAGAGGGCGAATCGACAGCTAAGTTTTTGCAAGACATGCTCAGGCGTGAACTGCAACTGCCGGATGACTTAAATCTCCAAATACAAAGAGCGCACCGATCGCTGGCACCCAAGCCAGCAGCCGGCGCTCAGCCGAGACCCATCATCGTCAATTTCCTGGAATTCACCACCAAAGAGAGAGTCCTACGGGACGCGTGGAAAACCAAAATACAGCTGAGAAACAAACTTCTGTCATTCGATCACGATTATGCGACAGAGGTTGTTCAAAAGAGGAAAGAATACAACGCTTCTAAAATGGCGATGGAGTGGCAGCGCAGAGAGGGACCTCGGAGGAGCACCGCTTCAGCAACGACCATGGCAACGACACGCGCAAGGGATAAACTACAAGAATTCAGAAGATCTGGAGATTGAAGTAGGATCAAGACAACAAACATGATGACCTGTCCGGTAGGAATGTTCCGTTTTAAACTACGTCTACAAAAGGTTGAATATTGATCAGCACGTTTGCCCTATGTAAGTATAATTAAGACTATCGGGACCTGAGTGTTACCCTATTTTTTATTCTTTTTCTCTCATGGTTTTTTTTTTTTTTTTTCTTTCTTATCCGTTGGACTCACTTAGAATGACGAAAGCCTGTACCATAGGCCATTATGGCATTACTAAGTTAGGGCCCTCTCCGAATGAGAGGCTTTCCCTTCGGCCCCCCAACGGGACCGGAATTCTGGAGGACGAGAAGACCCTCCTTCTTTTGGAAGTGTTTTATTTGTTTAGTTCGTATTGTGCCACTGTTCAGGCACGGTTAGTGGGGCCACTGATGTTCTTATTTGTCCTTAAGTGATGCACGTTAGTGATGTGAGGATAGCGTCCTTAAATGTGAATGGTTTAAATAATCCAATTAAAAGAAAAAAAGTAATAACCAAAATGAAGAGGGAAAACATCCACTTGATATATTTACAAGAGACTCACCTCTCTCAGCAGGAGCATTCTAAGCTTGGGTCTTTTGGATATAAAAATGCCTTTTATAGTACGTTTAAGAATGGCCCCAAAAGAGGAGTTGCCATATTAATCTCTAATTGTGTGAACTTTGAATTCATTAAAGAAATAAGGGACAAAGAGGGGAGATATGTCATCGTAAAAGGAAAAATTGACAATAATATAGTTACTTTGGTTAATGTCTATGTGCCACCCGGTAGTGATAAAACTTTTCTGAAATCAGTGTTTGAAATTATAGTCTTGGAAAATGAAGGGACCCTGATTTGTGCAGGGGATTTTAATATGATCTTGAATCCTAAACTTGATACAACCAATGCTAAAAGAAATAAGACACAATTATCAAAACTTGTCAATATCACACTAGTTGAACTGGGGATGTTTGATGTGTGGAGGGAACTCCACCCTTTAGAGAAGGACTACACGCATTATTCTGCTCCTCATTCCGTTTACTCTCGAATAGATTACTTTTTTATGAATACAGCAGACAGACATAGAATACAAGATTGTAGTATTGGGATAGCTGATCTGTCTGACCATAGTATAGTCTATCTTAACATCAAATTGGAGGCAAGGAAGAAAAATTCACTCTGGAAACTAAATGCAGGTATGTTAAATAATCGGGACACAAAAGAGGGAATTAAAAAAGAAATTAAAAACTGCATAGAAGAAAATATAGACAGCCCTGTTGATGATACCACTCTTTGGGATACGGTTAAAGCGGTTATGAGAGGGAGATTGATATCAAGGGCAGCATACCAAAAGAAAATTAGAGAGGAAGAATATAAAAATTTGATTAAACAATTAAGAATACTGGAACAGAAACATAAAAACCATGAGGGTGGAGCCCTTCTGCATCAAATAAACATTACAAGACGGCAGATAGACGACAGTTTAAATAATGAGATTGAGAAAAAACTGAGATTTACTAAACAAACATATTACGAATCGGGCCCCAAAGCGGCTAAATACTTGGCTAGACGCCTTAAGGTGCAGCAAGCTGCTAATACGATACACAAGATCAGAGACCCCTTAACAAAAGAAATTTTATTTTAACCGGAGGAAATAGAAAAGGTCTTCAAAGAATACTATGAAAACCTGTACTCTCAGCCCCCAGCAAAAGAAAAACACGAGATGAAAGAACTTCTCAATTCATTGGACTTACCGGCTATTGGAGAAGATCAAAATAGAAAATTAAATTCTGCTATTACTAAAAAGGAATTAGACAGTGCTATTAGCAGATTAAAATTGAACAAATCACCAGGCAGTGATGGCTATCCGGGCGAGTGGTATAAAACATTTAAAGAGGAATTGTCTCCACTTCTTCTGAACTCCTTTAATGTAACTTTGACAGAGGGTAAAGTGCCCCCCTCTTGGAAAGAGGCGGTGATCTCAGTGATACTAAAGGGAGGTAAAGAAAAGGAATTATGTGAATCTTATAGACCTATCTCGATTTTAAATGTAGATTATAAGATTTTCACGTCAATCATCTCTAAAAGGTTTGAAAATGTTATGTCTGATTTGATCGATGAGGATCAATCAGGATTCATTAAGGGGCGACAGACTCAGGACAATATTAGACGTACTCTACATATCATAGATCACATCCAGAAACAGGGACTGGAAGCAGTATTAGTGAGCCTTGATGCCGAGAAGGCCTTTGATTGTGTCAATTGGGAATTTTTATATCAGGTACTGGAGAAATTAGGTTTTCAGAAACAGTCAATACAATGTATTCAAAGCCTTTACAAAGAACCCACAGCAAGGATAAAAATCAACGGCCACTTAACCAATAGTTTCAATCTACAAAGAGGCACTCGCTAGGGATGTTGCCTTAGCCCCACTCTATTTGCCATATTTATAGAACCTTTAGCACAGCTGATCAGACAGGATAGCAGTCTGAAGGGAATCCAAATAGGAAAACAGGAACACATCATAGGACTTTTCGCCGATGATGTTATTGTGACCCTGCTGCACCCAGATAAAACCTTTTCTAACCTGATGGCAATATTAGATGACTTCGGTAAATACTCTGGCTATAAATTAAACATGGCAAAAACACAAATCCTCACTTTCAATTACTCTCCTAATAAAGAAACCAGAGAAAAATACAAAATTAAATGGAAGGCTAAAGTATTAAAATATCTTGGAGTGACATTAACAAAAACTCTTGGCAACACGTTTGAAATCAACTATAAACAGGTCAACGAAAATATTGGAACAGATCTCAGGAGGTGGTCAGCCTTTAACCTAGATATGGGGACACGTATAGATATAGTGAAAATGAACATACTACCAAGACTACTATATCTGTTTCAATCTATTCCACAGATGATCCCAGAAGCACAATTCAGGCTGTGGGACAAATTGATTTCTAGGTTTATCTGGGCCGGCAAGAGACCAAGGGTCAGGTATAAAACACTTCAAATAAATAAAGAGGAGGGTGGTGTGTCTCTGCCTAACTTGAGACAATATTTCTATGCAGCACAAATTAGATTTGTAGTATGCGGAAGCTGCCCGCAATATGAAGCCAGATGGAAAGACATTGAAGTTAACATAGAGACCTCTCCAATCCAAGCAGTGTTAGGGGACACAGCGAATAAAATGCGCCAAGAAAGCAACAATGATATTATCAAACAGACCCTGGGTATTTGGAATAAGATGGTGAAAGACTACAAAATGGAGGGAGACGCAAGGATTTTGACTTGGCCCGCCCTGGATCACAAATTTAAACCAGGAACGAATGATATTGGGTTCAGACAGTGGTGGGACATGGGTATAACAGCTATATGTACACTCACACAGGGTGGGCACTTCAAGAGTTTTGAACAATTACAAAAGGAATTTGATCTAGATAATAAAGATTTTTTCAGATATTTGCAAATTAGGGATTACTTTGATAAAAAAATTAAACCAGAACTATCTGTAGAGGGTAATGCAGTGGTTGAAATCCTAGTTGAAGCTTATAAAAAAAAGAGTAATAAAACTATTTCCAAAATATATCAGGGCCTACAGAAACAAAATGGAGAAAATACAGGATATGTTAAAGCAAAATGGGAGAAGGAATTAAACATAGAAATATCACAGGAGGATTGGTGTTCTATGTGGAAAGCACAGCATTCATCCACAAGCTCAAGGAAGTGGAGAGAATTTGGTTGGAGGAACTCAATTCGTTATTTTATAACACCACATATTAAAAGTAAGCAAATTCAGTTAAAGGAACCGTGCTGGAGGTTGTGCGGAAACACGAACGCCCATCACTCTCATATTTTTTGGCTATGCCCAAAAATTCAGATATTTTGGGGGAAAATATGTCTGTCTTTAAGTAAGATTCTGGGATATGAAGTCACAAACAATGTAAAGGTGCTTTACTTCTGTATTTTAAAGGATGTCATCTCAGGAAAAGATTTGTATCTGTGTAAAATATTGCTCATGGCCTGTAAGAAAACAATCACTAAGAACTGGTATCGAGCGGACACTCCAAACCTCAAACAATGGATGGACATAGTAAATCAGATTAAGACAATGGAAAAAATTACTTTCTCTCTCAGATCCAGAGGAGCGATTTTCCCAAGTAAATGGGAGAAATGGACCACCTTTATTGAAGAATTAGATGACGCTTCAATATCAGGATAAGCTTTGGACAATCAAAGAAAATATGTATAAAACTGTTATACCGGTGCGCCCCCTCGTTATTGGTTATGTTATTGTACTTGTATTGTGTGTATGTCCTTTAAAAATGTGAAAAGACTAAAATAAAAAGTTTAAAAAAAAATCAGTTTTAATGAAACAGACAAACAAACAGCAATGGTAACATAACCTCCTAGGCAGAGATAATTAAAAGAAGAAACTTTGAAGTGAGCATTCAGTACATTTTCAGTCAAACAACAATGAATAGAAAAATCCTGCTTGAAAACCACTTGAATTTTGTGTTAGTTTTAACAAAAGTGATTATTTTCCATCTCTCTTAAAGCTGCCACTCACTCCTGAGTGGAGTCTCATTTGTTAGTACATAGTCAGTATATTCCACAGACTCACAGTTTTCATTGGAGCAAAGAAAATCTGTCCATGCAAACTGCAAAAAATGTCTGTGCATAATTCTGCAAAGTGGAACTTTTTTCTGTAACTGCGCTTGAGTTTTACAAAATGCAGTTATTGGATTTCTTTGAGCAGCACAAATGAAATCTGAAAGATTTGGGTAAGAGGTGGACAAAAAAGAGAAGATATATTTCATCCTTTCCATCCAACTGTGGAATTTGAAGTGATACAAAAAGAAGTGGTGAAAAAGACTTGACCCACTTACGTATGTTTCTCCTTCTAAAAATATAGCCAGTTACCCATGGCAACTATTTTTTGGTATTCATTCATGCATTAGTTAGTGATGGAGCTGTATAGTTTTAAAAATGTAAAGGTAAAAGTGCTTGTGGCTTATATGTGATTAATGTTGATGTATTTTGCGTATCTAGTGGATCAGTGTATGGCTGCTGTTAACCACAGGGGGTCCAGTAGCTACTGTATCTGCAGGCCACACAGACTTTCTGCATAAGCTATGAGCCTCCTCCAAATCTGTGCCAAGCTTTTAAAGCCACGAGTGTCTGCCAGTGGCTGTCAATCAAAAGAGCTTAAAGTGATGAACAGTAAATAGCTACATATTTCACAACACACTGAAGATGTAGGTGCACACACACGCATCCATAAATAAGACATAAGTAAAATGTTGTGATTTAACATATTCACCACACACTGCAGCAGATTGAAATATGTTCTTTTAAGATGGATTAATCTCACTCAGACCTTAGTTTATGATTTACTGTACATTATTTTCCAAGTCTGGGCAAAAGTATTTACTTGCACTAATAAGTGAGCACAAACTTGGCTTAAATGAGACCTGAATGTCTGGAAACAAACTTGTAACTGCAGGCCAGTTGGCTGTGGAGGCCACATGGAGCTTCTGTTAAACATTGCCAGGACGCTGCACTGTTTAGTCTCCACGCTGCCTCTACTGAGACGTCTCAGTGTAATTCAACAGAACTTCCCTCTCGCCTGGACCCCAACAATAACAGTGTTGTGTTTCCCAGCCACAAGTATGAGAGACGAGTCACGTAATCCACTTTTCATCTGTATAGCTTTGTAAGGCAAGGCACTAATCTGCAGAAAACACAGACTACTTCCCACAAGTAACTCTTCATTCTGACCTGTGAGTGAGCAGAACAACGGATGTTGTGGTGCCGATGAGTGACACAAGGACTGATTCTGTGACATGTGGGTGTTTATTGAAACAATAACCAGATCAGAATAAAAGCTGTAATATCAGTCCATGCAGACAATTCAGATTGAAATACGTTAAAATGTGTTTGCTATTGATAGAAGCATTCGTAAGCTAAGCTCAGGAAACACACCGATCCTCACACACTATATTTTCCTCTCTATGTGGTTCACTAGATCCCCAAACAATCAATGCCAGTGAGGTGAATAACCATCACGATCCCTGAAGCACTCCAAGTCAGCTATGGGCTATCACGTTCTCTGCTAGATCATTATAGATATACTGTCGATGTATATATATATATATATATATATATACAATGCTATGTATACTGATATGGAGGGCAGCCCTGACTCTGCATAAACTGATGTTACAGCTTCTCTATAAATATCGCAAGTATTCTGATCTGGCTAGTTTGTTGCAATAAACTCATTCAAACCCACAAGTTGCGGTTTAAGTCTCTTCTTGAGTCACTTGAGCCGCTTATGTGTGTGTGTGTGTGTGTGTGTGTGTGTGTGTGTATGCGTGTCTGCATGTTTGTGCGAGCCAGGAAGTTTAACACAGCTCTTCTCATTTTCATTTACTGAATGTAAAATAAATAATTTTCCATATTTGAGTGTGCGGGCTCTGCAGTTACCTGACGGATCAGGTGTCGTCTCCCAGTGTAGGTCTCCGTCTTTGTCCCTGATCCAGCCGCAAAGGCCGTCATCAAAAGAGCAGCTCAGATACCCTGACTCTGAAGAGGATGAAATGTTTTCAGAAGAGACGAGGACACACACGCACACGCACACACACGCACACACACACACACACACTCTGTGATGCTTGACAGGAGCTATGCTTTGTGCCTCTAACTTCACCTAATGCCAGAGGACTGCTGATGCTCTGATGAATGAAATGAACACAATAGAAGTGTAAATATATGTTATAATGTAATTTCTGAAGAGACCTGTTGCATTGAGGGAAAAATCCAGTTGAAAGCTACGTGATAAAAAAAATGTGAAAAGCATCATCATTATTTGTTTAATTTGCTGGCACTGCGATATTAGTGTATATAAGTGTATTTACACATACAGCTTATTGTAAACATACCATAATAAAATATCTCACGGTTACGACCTAGCCATAAAATGGACCGCTCTGTTTATTTATTTATTTTGTTATTTATCCACCACTCCAAAGTGCAACAGTTATTCTATTTATCAGTGCATACATTATTTTATGACTGTCTTTTGTGTCTCTATTTTGATTCCTTGTATATACATATGTTATGTAGATATAGAAAATATTTTATTCTATTTTAATATTCTTAAAGCAAGTATTTCAAATTTTATCCTTTACCTCATAGTCTCAAGTTGTGTATATGAGCTAATAAGGCATCTACAGGCTTTCTCCATACAAACTTTCATTGTACCTGTACAGTGACAGTAAAGATCTGTCGAATCTCAAATCTCTTGAATGTCTTTATATTATGAGGCAAAAATAGTCACTCTCCATGAACTGCTGCACAAATTTTGGATCCAAGATAAGAATAACCTCCATTATTTAGTTAATGAAGCCCCGTATCCCAAAAAAACACTTCTCAGTTCCTTCTCTGAGCCAATGAAAACTCTCGACACTGCATGACAAATGATGCTCTGCCAACCAAAAATAAACATGCGACTAAATCATTAGGGCAAATTAATCTGCGTGCCATTGACAACAATAAATCACACTGAGCAAATACGACAGACAAAATGCTGTCTCCTTTCTAAATCTATTTTTTTTAATTGTTATTGTAGGAATTCTACATCAAGAACAATGGCGCTTATGAGCGGAGATGTGCCTCCAAATGATCAATTAATCTTTCAAGCAGTCAAGCAGGCTTCATGTGAAAATTGAGAAAATCTGGCAGTGCGTCCTGGGCTGTGAGCCATTATTTAAACGGATATGAACAGACCTCGCGGTGAAAGGCCTATCAAAACACATCTGTTCACTGTAATGTCTTCGCCTCGGCAGCGATACTACAGGAGCTGATTGTCACTTTCATTTTGCCCGTGACAAATGTGGCTCGTCTGTCATTGTTTGAGCTCTGCAGTCAGCCGCCGCTGATTGTCTTTGTCAAATGTGTTGTTTACCTGGGTCGTCTCTGGCTTCATCCGCCGTGTTGCCGAGCTCAATGTCAAAGTCGATGCCGAGCACGGTGTTGTCGCCGTTGTTCCGAGGGACTGAGGTGAGAGAGGCGCAGGGTTAGATAAAGGATTAACAAAGGTATTATATTTTCTCACTGCTTGTGGCTACCGTGTGGATTTGTTTCATTACTCCACAAGGATGAATCAATGTCATGGTTTATTGCCCGTGTATCTAAACACATTTAACCACACAGACCAGAGAAAACCTGCACAAACACCAGAAGTCAAATGTTAATCATAAGGTGAGAAAGGGCAACGGCTCGTCTGAGGCGTATTTTGGGTAAATGCTGCTGCTGCACAACCAGGAGCTTACACTTACACACACACACACACACATACACACAAAGATACGGTTGTACAGCTATCTTAGTGAGGAAATTCATCGGCATAATTCATTCCCTAGCCCCTAGCACCTAATTCTAACCCTAACCCTTAAACCAAGTCTTAACCTCAAACTGTTCAAACTGTAAAGAGGGGTGACAAAGTTAGGACCAGCCAAAATGTCCTCAATCCGTAGGTTGTAGACACAAAGCTGTACAATAGCACAGACACACAGACACACACACAGACATACACACACACACAGACACACAGACACACAGACACACAGACAGACACACAGACAGACACACAAACACACACACACACACACACACACACACACACACACACATACACACACACACACACACACACACAGTCCTGAAATAGCCACTTTCCTTCTCCAATGGGGTCACACAGCCCAAAATACCATAAGCCAAGCTGTCTTATGAAAGGTCAACTGACAAGTGACGCCCAGAAAGTTGGTACAAGTCTTTTTGCAGCTTGAGATGCTTTGACCCTTTGGAAGGAAAGTTGTCTTCTCTGGTTTGAAATCATTTTCACAAAGGAAAGTCATTCATTTATTTTCTAACATGCAAATTGGTGGCATTTTCCTGATAAGAAGAAACATCTGTGGAACTATTGCCAACATCCCGCACAGATTCCTGCTACTATGCTTCAAATGTGCTGTAACCTGCACTTGAACCGTCGGCCCCCCACAACCCCCCCCCCCCCCCCCGGGCCACACAGCCCCGCAGACTGCAATGTAGTCTGTCAGTCGTAGGAATCTCAGAGCAGGGAGGTCACACTCACACCAGGCTCTCCGGCAATCCCAGGCACCCAGGTCTGTGTGTACGTGCTCGTGTGTGTGTGTGTGTGTTTGTGTGTGTGTGTGTGTGCTTTTAAGGAAATAGCCACCCAGGAGTTGTTCATCCGGTCGTAGGTCAGAAATATGGAGTGTAAATAAAGTGACGTGCTTATTAAAGGAGCGATAATTTGAGCTGTGGCACTGAGGCGAGTAGTAAAATATAGCTTTGATATTCTATCTCATCAAGTTGGGCAGTGGATCCACAGTCAGTGGATTGTCCAGAGCAAGTGTGACACTGTGTCTGTAAATGCAAACTGATCCAAATAAGCAGAGCAGCTAAAACAATATAACACAAATGTTTGAGGGAAGTAACCCTGTATAAAAGTTCATACTTAATTTAACTACATTAGTAACAGTTGTAATTTTACCTTTGAGGCTTTGTGGTTTATTCAAAGCAAATATTTAATTCATTATTGAATTCAATAAAAGCGGCTTATGGGGGATTTTCTATGATTTGCTTAAGCGTTGAGCAAATACACTGATCAGAGACGACTTTTCTTTCCTTGTCTCTTTATGACTCAAAAGAAAAAGCATTTTTCATGATTTGAATTTTTTGAAGATGAAGTGTGAGGAACATTACATGAAACATTAAAAAAACACATTGTCACTAGGTGATAACCTTGTATCTCGAAAGAACCATCGTCTACGAAACTTCTATTGTGTTTTTTATCTCTGGGATTTGAGGATATTTCATCTTACAGAAGAGGCTATTGTCCTTTCAAGAAAAGTATATTTACTTTCAAGGGTAATGTGCTGATTTGATTTCTCTCCATCTTGACTTAGGATAGAGAATATTGCCTCTAGATCAATGGAGCCTGGCTGTGAAGTTACCGTGAGGACGAGGGTCTGTTACGCCTGCCGCTGAAACGCTCCTATGGGATGTATCAGAGCCTGAGGGTAGCTTACCTTAGCATAAAAAGCAAAGGGAAGAGGGAAGAAGCTAAAGCTGAAATCTAAAATCTCTTTTGACTTAAAAGTACACACACTGAAATGTAAAGGCAATGTATGGACCTACAGGTAGTTATAGGCACGAACCTTTATTTGGCTGGAAGGTTTAAAATCAGAGGTGATGGGTGGAAAGAGCAACAAGTACCTTTCTCTAAAAATACAACGTTACAACATACGAACTGTGATTTTTACATTTCTGTTTGTGTCCTTGTACAACACAACCCCAAAGACTGCCTGTCTAAGTAGCTTATTATGACTCATTTTACTTTATTGTTAAGTGACCCCTAGTGGCTATGGTAAGTGTGACAGGAGCATATTGTTATTGGCCATGATGGCGAAGGTCTGTTAGGCCTGCTGCTAATCTGCTTCCAAAATATGGTATGAGACAAACAACCTGTAATTAAGCACATGGTGCTATTTAAAAAAAAAATTATTATCATAATTATTAGTAAGTATATTTTTTAACTTAGCAGAAAGCCAAAGTCCCGGCAACTTTTTGCTAAGATTTATGCTAAGCTATGCAACTTACTTCCTAGCTCCAGGTTCATACTTGACACAGAAACGTGACTAATTATAAAACTTTTAGTTGAAGTTTCCTGAATTTCCACTGTGAAGCAATCATGCAGGCGATTGAGAAGGTCCGGACTGAACAGGAAACCACAAAACTCAGAAAATTGCTCTGGCCACAGCACACACCTGCACAGCTGAGGTGTCCTTCATACCCTGAGGCTCTTATTCAAATGATTCCTATTTCAGACTGTGGTGTCTCTGCTCCTTCCCTTCCTCGTCCTGTACAAACCTTCTCCAGGAAGCTCTGATTTCTCGAACTGCTCTGGTGCAAACTAATAGATTGATGTCTCCCTCAAGCAGTGCAGACAGGTGTTAATGTAATTTCTCTCCTCCTTCCTTTTTCTAATTATGTGCTGCCATCTGGCAAGGTGAAGAGGAACCACATGATCTCCCCTCTTATCCTGTACTTTGCTGTTCTCTCCAAACATGTCAGAGGAGCTTAATGTTGGATTTTTTATCCACTGACTGTTGCTGTGCCTACAAGTGAGCATGACACAAAAACACTTCTATTTATGTTTGATTACACTTTCTGTGTTATTCATGCTCTTGCTGCATCTGGACTTAACAGTCCTCACCTTCTGCTGCTTTTTCAGTTTGGCTATACGCTGCATCATAATGTGCCTATTTACCAAAGCTGCCTTTCCGCCTCAGGAACACAACCCAGGAACTCTGCGGTTCCACTGGAGGGACCAGGATCCAATTTAAGTTTGGTGGAAATATTTTTAACCAATAAAAAGTCCCTGCTCAGCAATGCTGAAGATATCTGCTTGGTTGAGTGCTACATTTTTAATTAGTTCCGGTTCAATGTGGTTATTGTTTGCACAGAGAATTTAAAGATATGAAAGGGACGTTTTGGACACTGAACAATATGAAGGATAAAGATGGCATCATTCCAAATTTATAATAATATCAACAAATCCTATAAAAAGCATTAATACCTTAGTTCTTTTAAATACTTTGCAACTTCCCAATCCTGTCTTTAGATATTGATCCTTTTAAGGTATTTTTTTCCTACTGAAGAGGTGAATCTTTTAAAATGCATCACAGCTTGATAAAAAATAAATAAAAATCTAAGTAATTTTCAAGAACAGTTGATAATTAAAGTTCCTTTCAATTTCACTTCATTCAAAAGGAAGATAAATAGAGCATTTGTTGGGGACTATTTATACTGGCGGATGAATATGCAGTAGGTGTGCTCATAAGAAATTTACCTTGCCAGGATGTATGAATAATGAATAATTCTCTGCTACATTTTTTTTGTTACAATATAGGGTTAATTCTCCCAGGCTCCAAAATAACACATTGTACCTCTGTGTCAAGGTTCTTAAATATTTAACATAAAATTTCTGCTCCCACACAAATGCGGTGGAGTCGGAATAAATTGTGTTGTCACCCAGTGCAACAGTGTGGCTCAACCGTGGAGGCTTACGGCACAGATAAATGCACTGTATCAGAGTTATACACACAATAGCTCTTAGTGAGATCAGTTCATTGTTGATTTTTATGGGGTATGTTGACAATCTGGAGTAATATGGATCCTGCAATAAATCTAGCAGCTGTTCCTAAGTTATCGGTCCTTTGCTGTCAGGGCCCAACCCAGAATTCAAACCTAATGGCTTTTGTGGTATTTTTTATTAGCGATTACTTATGTGTTTCTCTATCATTCATCTTCTTTGTTCAGTTTATTTGTATTTATTTATTTTCTAACCATTTCAAGTTTAAATGATATATTAAACTCCTTTGCTTGTCCCCTTTAATATTTAGTTTTATTTGCCCTCTTTTTGAAGCACTTTGTAAAGGCTGTTTTTTAAAGGAATTGCATAAATATAGTTATTATTATTATAAAAAAGTGTTTAACTCCATACAAATAGATTCACAGGAGGGGTAAGGGTTATACTGTACCTGCGTTTTTAGACCAAAAGTAGCAATTCTACGTTTCATTATAGGTGAAATCTATTCAACACTGAGAGAATTGCAGTGTTTACCTCCTATTTTAAAGCGAAAAAGAAAAAAGAGGTATCAACCGGCTCTCCCTGCTACAGTATTTTAAATTCTGCTCTGTTATTTGGTTACTGTCAAGAATGTCAAACTAAATCAAAGACGGGTAAAGCTCCATGCTTGGCAGAGAGCACGATGTGGCATGTGAATAAACAATAGTCAGATGGAGCACCAGTCTGTTTTTTAACTCACCTTGAGATGAAAATGTCTTTACTGTGCTGTAGATGCAGCTTGATTTACGTATTCATCATGTTAAATTCATATATAAAGAGGGTCACATATTAAAGTGAGAGCCTTAGCCTGGCTGATTAGACATTTCAACCACTTTTAGTTGACATTATAAACAGTTTTAAAGTTTCTAGATACACTGCAGCCCGATGCAAATTGCTCGGATAAATTGCATCCACATGTTCATGAGTTTGAATACAAAATAGATATGATAATTCACATAATCAGACAGGTAAACATCACTCCTGATTCCCCAGAATGTGTCATGTTTCAAAATAAACGCAGTGTTCTCGGATTCAGATGAAGAAATATGCTAATTCTCTCCAGCGATAGACCTGTCAGGGAGTTGATGAAGACGAATAGCGAGACAAATAAGAGCCTTATAGAGTTAAAGTCTGTGACCTGAAAGTAAACAGGAGCTTCACTGCACAATTAAACAGCAAAACCCAGAGATTAGAGCCTCCTAATGCAGCGTTACTATGTTAGACCTGCTCCAATCAATATCTTTATATGAGCATACTGCATTTGGTTGAAATGTGAACAGTGTTGCTTCATCTCTTAACTCTCAGTTATTTATTGTGTATTGGTGTTTTTCAGGTCAGTTCTTTGGGATTTTACAGCCCATCACTCTACTGTTTTGGTTCAGTTTAAACACTGTCATCATCATCATCCTCTCCAGACACAGCAGCATCTGTTATTATTGAAAAAAAGATTTAACAGCTAAAGAGGCAGATATTTCCCCAAGGAGAAGATTCACACCTAAATTGGAGAAAAAAAAAAATGAGTGAATGTGGGGCACGGCTTCAAATGAATTTTTTTTCTGCGTCTCCTGGATGTGGGAAACTGCAACAGTTTGGAAGCAGGTTCACCAGATGTATCACGTTAAGAGGTGAGAATATGTCAGAGCTGTTGTTTTGCAGATATAGTTTAACTGCTCTCATGTGGCCAGAAAATGAATTTAATGCAGCTATGAAGGTCTGCGTATATTATTGGTATTTGTAAACAGGTTTATAATTGAATTTGTCTTGAGTTTAAAAGCATTTTCTGTCTACAAATCATCAATAACTCAACTACAGCTCTTAAGTTCTGCTTGTGCTTGGATTTGCTCTGCTTGTGCCCAAACTTCGATGTTTAGTTATTTTTGTACAGATTTCCTTCACTCCAGCTTCAACTCTTCTCCTCATACCTCGCGGTGTGAACATGAAAAGTCTATTCCTCATCTGCTCTTTGATCTTTTTTCAAAGTTCGCAGAAGGGTAAGTATAAGAAATATTCTAAAATCTGAACATGACATCAATAAGTCCTGCTCTCACACTGACAGAGCATGCTGTTGAATATAGATAGTAAAATAAACCAAAGTAAAAAAGGTGTGAAAGGCGTTAAATGTTTCTTTTCTACGATAAGAGTGTCATTAGGTCACCAACAGTTCAGAAATATAAATAAAATAACGGAAAAATCAAGCTCTTACTGTGAACGTCCCCTCTCTGCTTCGTGACCTCCTTCTGGATGGTGTTGTCTACAGGGGTGGGTGGTGGCGGCGTGGAGGGGCGACTGGTCGGAGCTACTGGCCTGGGTGGGATGAAAGGCTTGCGTGTTGGTATCAGAGGCTTCCTGGTGGGGATGAAAGGCTTCCGGGTGGGAACTGATGGTTTTCGTGGGGCTGGGGTTACCCGACGCGGAGGAGGAGGTGCCTTGGTTGTTGCAGTTGGGGTAGTTGTTGTTGTGGTGGTGGTGGTGGTGGTAGATTTGGGGATAACGGGGAAGATTCTCCTTGGGGTCTGTGGAGGGCGGATGGTTGTGGTGGTCCTCCTCTGATCCCGGTCAGGGATGTGGTTGTGATGATTTGGGGGCGGTTTCCCCGGTCTCGGTGGGTCAATAACCACTTTTGGAATGGCTGGAATGATAAGAGAATGCAGATGGAGCACTGAAATATGAGCACTTAAGACTTAATGAGGCGTAGAATTGCAAACTAACTGCAATGATTAGCTTGACTTTTGCAGAGGAGGGCTTTCTCTCATCTCCTGATATCAGTTAACTAAATGTTAGCAGCCTAAAACAAATTTGGTGTCTCAAATCACACCGACGGAAAAGCTCACATTTGCGAAAACAGGCCATTAAACCAGCTGCAGTTCTACATTCATTCATTCAATTTGGAGCTTTTTAAAAACAAATCTGCCACTGTGAAGGCGACCTGCTTTCAAATGAATATCTGCATTTTTTTTAAAATTCACATTGCTTTTTGGCCGTGGCTTCTTATTCACGCTCGTCCTGATTAGCGATTCTTTGTGCGCTTGTAGCCGGAGGCTTCACAGCATCGGGCTAAAGCTGTTTTCTGTGTGTGTGTGTGTGTGTGTGCGTGGAATGATCTCTGCTTTCAAACAGGCGGCGGTGCCCTGGAGATCACCCTCACTCTGCAGACGTCATCAAAGTTACACCTCCCATTTCCCCTTTGTTCTTGCGCACATTCTTCACGTCAGGGGCAGAAGCAGAGACTGGGGTGGTGGCTGTGGTGGTTGGTCGGGGGGGTGTCATGAGTGAGGAATGAGCGTGGACAAAGGCAAGCGGTTTGAACTCAGTTATTGCATTCTCGGGTTGCAGGCGACTTTGATATGTGATACACAAATAGGATATTGCAACTCGAGTCCCAGAACTCTTGGGGCTCACACCCTGTGGGCAGGTGACAGGGTGAAATATTTGCGGCGCCCTACGCCAGGAGGCATCCTCTCTGCTCCATGGACTGTAACACCAGTTGTGTCTGTTGGATGATTAAATAACTGTGGAGAATAAATGACTCCTTGTCCACTGAGCTGAAACTGCAGACGCACTGACTAATAGACTGTGTGTCAGCGAGCAGAAAGAGACAAACTGCCGGGGAGAGAAATATTTCACATTTGATGATGATGACTCTTATTTGGCTGATTAAAATGGCCGGATGTCAACATCGGAGTCAAGCCTCACTCTGGGCGCATGTGATAAGGGAGCAGGCTGATTTAAGTAAAGACTGACAGCCATTACAAAGAAAGGAATTTCAGTCCAAGCTCTGTGCTTGCCAGGCTATTCCTCCCTCGTCCTTGCTTTCCGAAACACGCTAGCGAAGAAAAGAAAAATGTGGGGCCCTGAGTCCCCGCAGAAGGGAACACTGGGGCCAGGGTTTTGTTCTCCGTCCTTACGTTTGCAGTCGTGGCCCATCCCCCTGTAGCCGTCTCTGCATTTGCACTTGTATGAGCCCGGCGTGTTGTAGCAGGTGGCGAAGCTGCTGCAGTGGCTCTGACCTAAAGAGCACTCATCCACATCTGAAAAGATAATGGAAACGTATCAACATTCAGCGAGTGGGTGCAAGTGTAAAACGCTTCAGACAAAACAGCAGAATATCAAAGGCTAATTGCTTCACATCCACTTCAAGGAGGGTTTAAAGTTTATGTCAGGTGTACTGTTAGCGAAAGCATTTAAGTGAATAACAGTGATCCCTCCATGAATGCCAGAGCAAAATCATTACAAGGAGCTGCAAGGTCCTTGAAGCGAATCAGATGCGACAGCCACCAGCTCCTCCAACTACCACTGCTGCCCTTTCTATTCTTCAGCCTCAAAAAAGTTTGTTCTGAAAAAAAGGTTTCAATAAAGGAAGACTGGTGATGGTGAGTTCTCCACATGCTGCCAGGATTCAAGGGAAATGTGGGTTTCTGTGCACAAATAATTTTAGTTTTAATGGCAGCTACTCTTGAGTGTAGTTTCCTGTTCCTCTTTACAAAATAAAGGGGAAGGGACAATTGAGTGAGATATTTCAAATTCAATTAATTGTAATCCTATCTTTTCTTTAAAGATTCTACATGCTTGTATTCAAAATACTGTCACACCCGATCCTCTTTAGGGTCATGGATGTTACTCAATGTTTTTCTTCAGCAATTCTTCTGTATGAATCAATCTCAATTTAATTAATTTAATTTCGCTATTTAAATTTTTAAACACATTTCTAGTTCTTTCTTAATCCTAAGCAGTGGAAGAAGTATAGTGCCTAAATACTCCATTAAATGTAAAACAGCAGCATTTAAAATTAGATTTTATCACCAATACGTTAAGAAAAAAACTACCATGGAAGAATGTTATTTACTAAGGAGCTAATTTGAGCAGTTTTTTTTACAGTGTACACGCAGTTTAATGTATAAGAATGCATAATAAGTTTATGTATGTACGTTTTGTAAATAAATCTTGATTTGCGAAAAGATAAGAAACTATAGTAAACAATTAAATGTAAGGGATTAAAAACTACATTATATAAAAAAGAAAGAAAGTTATTTCGACTTTAATGTTTCTGAGCTTCTATTAAAATTAAATAATCAGTTTCATGTGTTCCTGCAACACTGATATTGTGCATGTTTTAAAATGTACATTAAAGCTCCGTCATTGTCAGTCAAGCTCATTAATAAGAACTTATCTATTAGTCGAAACATCTCAGCAGAACCCTAACCCTAACTGTGAGTTTATATCTGTGACCGCCACCGTGCAGAGGCCTTGTGACGCTACCTGTGCACTGGTATTTCCCTCCGATGTACTGCAGGTCAAAGCCATCGTGGCACTTGCAGATGTAGCTGCCGAAGGTGTTGATGCATTTCCTGAACCGGGGACACACAGCGATCCCTGCTGCGCACTCATCCACATCTACAAACAAAGAAAAGCATTACATACAGAAGTGATTCAAATTCACATACAGTATTCTACATATTATGCACACACGATAACATAATGTACTAATACCTTTGGATTCAAAGTGGCATTTAATTCAAGATTCAACCAACATTCATTTTCAAATGAGAACTTTTTTCAACATTCACTTTTGTGAACAAAGCCCATTATGTATTCTGTTCAGTGAGCAGAATCCAGTGTACACTGCTTTGTTCCATTATTTAATGAGCTACTCTAAGTGTCTTTGTTTATCACCTTTGCAGACATGGCGGCATTAATATTTAGACACTGAGAGGCTCAAAGCATCCGCCTTAAAATCATTAATGGGTCCACTGCCGCTGAAGCATAGTGGAGCCACAGGGACTGTACTTTAAAAGGACCTTAAAAATACACCTGGACCAGCTGGGGAAACAAGCCAGTGCAGGAAGTGGGCAGAGCTTCCTTATCTCCTGAACAACCACTGTTGGAGTTCTCATCAGCAAGGCACACTGCTCCAGTGGAGCTGCTAAATGGACGACGTTTTGAGGGTGCCGCTGCTGCTGCTGCTGCACCCTCCATTCTTCAGCTTCTGACAGGACAATGGTGAATTATATTTACACAAGCAAACTTTGATGCAGGTACTGTACAGATTGTCTTTACACACAAAATATTGCTGCTTATAAAGCTCTGGATTTATGAATATATGAATATTTACATCGGGCTTTGAAGAAAACTCTGACTTGGTAAATAGCAGGGTTAAGGGTACACACACACACACACACACACACACACACACACACACACACACACACACACACACACACACACACACACACACACACACACACACACACACACACACACACACACACACACACAGCAGCAGCATTTCTTTCCCTCTCCGGTTGGGTTTTCTAATTGTTTTAAGCTCCACAAATGTCCTATTCTTTCATCCCTATTAATACATCAGTAACAGCACCAATTATTAATAAATTCCTATTTATATATTATTTTTTCATAGTTCAAACTATATTATGAACAATATTAGCGTGTAAATCACCGCTCCTCTAAAGCAGGTGATAAATATATATGTATTAGAGAAATGCTACTGTCTCCACCTCTCTCCATAAAACTCAAGCAACCTCTCCGTCCTCTCCTGCATCCTTTTTCATGATTTATGTCTGCCCTCTTTTGGAGACCTGCCCCCCTATTAGCCGGCCCGGAGATAAGTGGGACTATATGGCAGAACAACAGGAACGGCCCAGTTTGGAACAGCCTGTCTTTAAACTTGACACAGGTTAACTGCCTCAACCAGCCCCCTTCATCTGCTAGTTACTCATGTGAGGAGCTGAGCCGCGTAAAAGAAGGAGGGGATGATGGGAAGGGTTCGGGGGGGTGGAGCCGGGGACTTCCCCTGAGGACATTTCTTCTGTGAAAGCTGGAGGAGGTAGGAAGTGGAATAAAGTCCCTGTTAAGTGACACACTGTTTAATTGCTGGGGTCCTTGATCAAAGTAAACAAAGATGTATTAGTTAATATTTGGGACGAGTTTCAACTTTGCTCACTAAGATATTTCCTTTCAGCTCACAAATAACATTTTCACTGCCAATCGCTTTCTCTTGCTCTGCCAAAAACTGTTGCTTGATTATCACTCAGCCCATTAAAAAGACGAGAACAACACTTAACAAATAGAAAAATATACATTCTCATTTGTGATCCATTGCCAGTCGACTAAAAAAGAAAGTGGGTAAAATAAAGGCAGAGTTTTTTTGCCTCTTGTACGGTGGCCCTGAGAGCTCAATGCACTTCAACTTCAGAAAGCGAATGTAGACTTAACACAGGGAAACAAAGAACACGTCTGGATCAATGACAACACATAGCACAGCAAATAGAAAACTGTTGGTTGTGTTGCCAGTATTTGGTTGTGTTGTGAGTATTTGGTTATGTTGTGAGTATTTGTTTGTGTTTGTTTGCAGAGCATTTTCTATTCACTGCACGTGTGTTCTCAAATTGATAAAGACGTGTCCATTTGCGTGTGTTGTGTCTATTTGCAGGTGTTTCCTTAAATTGCAGTGCATTGAACCCTCTGGGCCACCGTACTCTGGAGATACACAGTGTAAACTGTGGGACGTACCCACACAAGTTCTTCCATCTGGAGCCAGCTGCAGCCCCGGTGAAGGACACTGACATCGGACCTCTCCTTTCATCACCTCGCAGCCGTACTGGCAGTTGGCCATGCCACAAGTGCGGGCGTCTGGTGGACACAAGGGGAAGACAATACATATTGCTGATGTCAAAATGGAGTGCAAAGGGTGCAGAGTTTATACTGCCTTCACTCCCACCCACACTTAATAGACTCTCAAGCTTGGTGCTTATCCTCCAGCCAATGTGTACGAGGTACTTGCCTGACTTTTCTGATATTAGTCAGGTTGATCCTGGGGTGCAGACAACAGAGCAGCACACACGCTGCCATTATTAGTTTCCTGCGCTGCACAATCGCCCTGTGTTCACACCTTGCCCACGCAATCCTCCCTCACCAACTTTTATCCTCTCCAACACTTGAAAACTCATAATGCATCACCGACGTATGGAAGCGCCAGTGTGCAGCGGCTCTGTGGTTGAGCCGCGCCAGGCAGATCGAGACCCTAGATTTCGCTCAGCCTCTCTCGATAACTTCGGACATTTCACAGGAAATTAAAAGCGAGGCCCGTGCTGCTGCTGCCTTAGTTGCCGTGGCACCCTCGAGTACAGAGTAATGTCTAAGTAATCCAGGCTGATTAAAAGCTACAGTGATCTATTGATCAAAGCAGCAGCCAGGGAGAGAAGATGGTGTTTAACACTATCATGCTATCATCACACAACAACACCCCAGCATATCTTGGTATTGCCTCCAGAGGAGAGCAATTCAGACTCTGAAAATGTATTATCTTCTGATAAAAACACAAATGAGTAAAAATGAGCTACTGGGAGTTACCCATACCAGAGAGGAGACATGTAGAGAAAAGAGTTATCAGGAGAGGAAACAGAATTTACAAACAGGCTTCTATTCCCTTTCTGTAAAATACCTCAGGGCAAACAATAAGACTACGGCTCTAAAGATGAAGTTTCTGTTTCATTTAAGACCCCTTTAGGTTCTTCACAGGGGTTCTCCACAGTGTAGTGCTGCTATAATGAAGCAAATCAACATGGGGCATTAATCAAAACAGTCTATCAAAGGATTGTGAGGCTGCCGTCAGAGGTAGTGACACAAGCGGGAAGAAGTATTTTGTAATAGAGAGCATATGTCATCAGCTTTTCCCTGTGCAGGCGCTCAGATGAATACGTTTTTAGTGAAGCGAAGAAAAGGCTTCGCAGAATCACACCCGGGCTGCAAAGCAGAGGAGACAGAGGAGGGAGAAGACAGGGCAGGAATGTTTGAGACAACAATGCAAATGGTGTGTACAATCATTGTGTGTGTGAGTGTGTGTGTGAGGGGGGGGGGGGGGGGGGGGTGTTCACTCACTTCCACAGGTCCCGTCAGGCAACAGCATGTAGCCGTTGAGGCAGTAGCACTTGTAACTCCCGTATGTGTTCATGCACCTGTGTTTACAAGGCCTCGGCTTCAGCCCGCACTCATTCAGGTCTGCAGAGGGAGGGAGAAGGAAAGAGAGGGAGGCATAAGTGGACTGAAGGGGAGAGGGAGAGAGAGAGAGAGAGAGAGAGAGAGAGAGAGAGAGAGAGAGAAAGAGAGAGAGAGGCCCTCCGAAACAGATGAAATTAGTCCGAGGGCAAAGGTGAAAAGGTCAATTGTGTTAAACCTCACCCATCCATTAAGTTTGGGCTTGAGGTGTCTGTGTGTTTTTGTTGTGTGTGTTTGTGTGTGTTTGTGTGTTAATGTGTGTGTTTAAGAGGGGGAAGGAAGTGAAGCGTTGCCGTGTTCCGACAGGCCCACAACTCCCCTCTTTGATGATATAACAGGAAGCCAGCGTTAACCGTCACCCTGCCGATAAAAGATTAAGTTATTACTCTCTGACTCACCACAGCTTAATGATAGACACATATAATTCCCATTTTTTCTTTCTTTTTCTTTTTTTTATACGCAGGCATAAACAGTATCAAGATCTCGAACACAAGAGCCGGTGAAAATTGTAATAGAAAATGATGTTTGTCTGAGTTCGCGGCAGGGAAGGCTCCAGGGAGAAAGGAGTATGCCCAGAGCTTAACACCTGTCAAACGCTTATGCTAATTCAAAACATTATAGCTTTGTTCGAAGCAGACAGCCTCAAACTCCAGGGTTACTAAGAAGGTTATTCATGTCTCCGCACTCTTGACGAATCTCAGTCCCAGGGCCTGGAGTGGTTCGGCAAAAACTACTGAACAGATTTCTGCGATTGACATTGGGAGATTTTTCAACAAGTAATTGATATCTCAGAGAATAATGCATGGTTCTTGATATTTACGAGTATGTGGAATTTGGTGCAGATCCACGAAAAAAATTAAGATCCAGTGAATTTAAAAGTGGTTTCATAAGGACACGGTAGGGCCTTGGAGAAGGAATATATATTTTACTGAGTACCATTCTATTTTTTTTTGTATTCCTCTTACTGCGATTCAACAAAACCTCTAATTTAAGGAACGTCACAAAAAAGAAAAGAACTGTAGCTAAGCAACCGCTCAAGAGCTCTTTAGTCTTTTCATAATGTCAGAAGGTTTGACGTGTTATAGCAAGAAATCCACAGGTATAACTAATAGCATTAATAATGTCTGCATTCCATTCAGGTATTTTAGTCCCAGGGCCTCTGTGTTTCGCTCCAGTGACGTACAGACACTCCTAGACGGAACAGAGCAGTCGTTAATGTTATTAGTTACACTCGTCCTTCCTGCTATAACAGAAAGTCAAGCTGTCCTTCATGAGTCTACTGCTGCCTCTGCACCATCTTTGTGAAAGCATGTAACTAAAATAGCATTCACAACATCCAATTTTAATGACATTTTTTTTTTACAGTTAATCGTGGGAAAAGGCTGAATGTATCTAATAACATTACACATGTTGGCACTGATATTAGGTGTTTCAGTTTCATGGATCTAATGTGGAAGAGGCATTAATGCTCACCTATAGATATATAATACATTGGGAGAAAAACAATCAAAGAGCCAAAAAGAGTTTGATCGCTTTGTCTCCAGTAGTTTCTTTTCATGTGATGTAAGAGAAAAAACACAGGTATAACTTATAACATCATTAAATTGCTATCTATGCACATCGTTACCAGGGCCTGTTTAATTGCGTAATGGCTGACAGGCTCCAAAAAATATACATTTCATATACACTGCTCTTAAGAGAATATTAATCATGCTGCTATTAGTTGAAGTGAAATCTAAGTTTCTCTCAGTCAATTATTTATTTCAGAAGATTCCTTTTGCACACAAAGATTTTTTTCATTTTAGTTTGCTTCAAGCTTCTTTTTCCTCTGAAATCAATTTGAAGTTTTCTTATAAGTGGTGTCAGTGAACTGAAGAGAACTGAACGTTAAGGAACGTTCATACGGAACTGGTTGTGATAAGCAGACGCGCCTTTTCATAACGCAGCTCTTTCTCACAGCCCTTTTCAAGAGTATATCTCAAAATGTATTTTTACTAGTTATTTTTTATTAGTAATACATTATTTACCTCAGTTATGGAGGGGATGTTTTTTCCCCTACCCGTTTGTGTGTTTGTTTTCCACTCAGCCTTCAGATGGGACATGTGCCAAAAAGAAGGCATCTAATTAGGGGGCAGATCCAGCTATTTCTTTTATCGCTTTCTCAAACATTACAAGAGAGGCCTGGTGTCTTTGGGTGACTGCACATTGGTCCAACTGGATTGAATTTAAGGGAACTGTTCTGTAGAGGTAAAGTGACAGTGCTTCCAATTTAGTTCAGTACACTTGCAAGCTACCTAACTGTGGGTTACAGTAACTGTCAATTATCCACATTAACTGGCTATGAGGGAAAAAATACTATTTTTAACAATCTGTAAAAGTTAATACACATTGAACCAAATTGTATTCATCTGATGCCTTTAGCTATCAGTTTTAATTTCCTTGATATAAAAGTCACCACAGCATTTAATGGAATTTTTACCTGATTATATTCTTTAGGATTTAATAAAGGCTCACATTGTGAATGGCTGGAATACTGGAAAGTTGTTCTTGGCTTGGTTTAAGTGTAAGGTCCAATTCATTTTAATGTCTGATCAAGGATAATTTAGAATGAGTGAATAGGCAGGCATTAAATATTTATGGTTGCTGATGGAGACAGTGGGTAATGTGTCTTACTTGGTCCCAATCAATTCTTCATATTTCTTCCACAAATATTTCTCCTGCCACTGCAACTAAACTAAATGTCTGGTCCGTTGGGAGTTCCAGGCCCAAAAGGCGAAAGTCAAATGGGAAACTACAGAAATAGACTTCAATGGAATGATGGAAATATAAATAACTTGAACTATCATCACCACTCTGTTTGTGGGTTACTGTGGAACCATCACAAATAGACTGCACATGCCGGGTCATTTCCATATTGGCTGGCTGCATTAGAAATGGTGCCCGGTTTAGCCCTCCGGACATATGCAGGGTGCATTCTCTGAGTGCCACATACCTCCCACATTGAACAGATACCACAGATTAATACGGATGAATGACGGAGCAGATGCCCGGTTTGTATGTCGCCAGACCCCGCCCTGTATTAATGGAAGCCTCGGGTCTACTAAAGCCACGTCGGCTGAGAGAATGGGCTCGGTTGGAATTTGGAATGACCTTCTGTTTGTTGAATCCAACCAAGTGCCATCAGGCTTAAAGTCGTGTTCCACAACTATACATTCCGGTGGAAATGCAGTGATGAGTTTGTAATTGGAGTGCATTAACTTGACTGAAAACAAGACTGAGGATAATAAGAGGCCTTTTAAACTGTCTTACAAGACAATTAGAAACGTATAATTAGGCCGGTTTTACACTACAGCGGATATTTTGTTGAAACAATATTTTCCTCTCCGTTTTTTAACAAATCTCTGTTCACGGGAACTTCATTCACAAAATATCTCAACCAAACGACTACAAACGCTCGATCAAGCATGCCGGGCCAGTAGGCGGCAAATAAAAATTCTAAATTTAGCTGCAAATTTGTAATTAGACCGAACAATGCTCAACAAACGTAGAGAAACTGTTATATAGCCGCCATTGTTACTGTTTCTTCTGGCGCATGATAATTTCACAAGCTGTGACTTCACAGCGTTTTTGTGACTTAGAACACGAGAATGACGATACAGGGTTGTGTCAAATCTTCATAAAACTTTGTGCAAGTACAAGTTCAAACCTGGTGTGTGTGTGTGTTTGCCTCTTCAAGGTTATAGAAGGAGGTTTTCTAAGTAGGTGGTAATACAGATGCAAAGTCACGCCAAAATGAATGGTGACATTGCAGCATACACACAACAGGTTTTGTTTACCAAATGCTGGCTGCGGGGTGTGTGTTTGTGTGTGAGTGTGTGTGTGTGTGTCTGTGTGTGCGTGGACATAGAGGTAGCTCCTCGAAAGCCAGGATACTTTCTGTGTGGGCGGATATTGATGCTTCCTATTTCTTTATCAATAATCAAACTGATTTGTCCTGACAGAAGGGTTATTATCGCTGTTCCTTTTCATAAGCCCAAGCATTTGTTCTCTTTCCTCACAAGACGCTGACCGACATATACACAAACGCAAACGCACACACACATTCTCACTCTACAGTTCTTTTTAATTAGCGGTGTCACCCCATGTTTTCAGCCCTGGTGTTCACAGTAAACAAACTGCATTCTTATAACTGCAATCACAGAAAACCATAACAACACTGTCCATTGTCAGTGTGGCAGAGGAACAGGTCTCCTCCTGCCCGTCGCTCTGAAAAACAGCTTAAAAATGTAAATGAGGGATTACTGAAACGGTCACATTCTCAGAGAGAGGGGCAGCTCCGTGAGCATCAGCACATGCCAGGCACAGGAAACAGCCAGGGCCTCCTGTGTGGAGTAGGAAAAGAAAAAAACAACAACACAACACACAGGACAAAGAGACGACACAACAAGACAGGACAGGGCAAGGACACAGAGGGATTGAAGAGTTGAGCGATATTAGACGGATAAGAGCACGGCACTGACAGCTCGACATGGCCCCAGGACTCCAGAGGCCTGTGAGAGAGCGGTGGAGGTGGACAGCCGCCTCTGGGCTGTTCACTGTACAGTAAATGAACTGCTAGGACACATGTGAAGGGATGCAAAGTGGACTGATTTATTGGGTCAGCTCCACTGAGGTATGCTTTGCTGCATTCTGGACACGCCTCTATCACTGACAGAGAGATTAGCAGGGGTCTCTCTCTCAGGGGATGTGCGTGTCTCTGAAGAAAATAAAACTGGTGGGGGGGGTGGCCTTGTTCTAGCAGTATCGAGGAGCGGTGAGTGCTGCGTCCATGTCGATGATGGTTTTAAAAAAAGGAAGGAGCGGCTGCCTTTTTTTTTGTCCAGGTGCTCAAAAAAAGAAACTGGAAAGGAAACTGATAAAAGAAGAAGGGCGCAGGAACAGTGAAGAGAAGATTGTGACGGCTGTTTGGTTCTTAGGGTGGAGAGTTTCAGAAAGAGGCAGTGGTGGAGTGATAAAGACTATGACATGCTTGGCATTCATGCTGGCACTTCTTCTGAAAAGCTGTTCCTGTGGTGGCTCTGGGTGGCGGACGACAGAAAGCAGTGAGGAAATAGTCGAGATTGACATTCACTCCTCGCTCTCGCACAGTGCTGCACCATGCATGTTGCTAAGACGGGGGGAGAAGGGAAGCCGCTGGGTGGGGAGGAGGTCGATCGATGAATCTCACCCTCCATCACCACTCTGGCTGGCTGATGATCCACAGGTAGAAAGATAGGGAGGTGACTGGCCCACACTGGTGGGGTTAAATAGTCCAGCTCTTCTTCTTTGTACAAAAGGAAATGGGTCAGAGAAGAAAGGAGAGGGTGGGATTGGGGGTATTGAGGGTTTGATGGAGATAGAATAGTAAAGAGAGGAGGATGAATAAAAAGGACAAAGAGACAGAGAGAGAAAGAGAGAGAGAGAGAGATGTGAGGATGACAAGCACCAACCAAAGGATTAGAACACCTCTGACCACACACCACATTCCTGGAAAGTAAAGAGGAGCATTATGAATCAAAGAGGATTACACTTGTGGGAATTGGACATGAGCTGAGTATCAGGACCGAAGAAATTGAGGGCTCGTGGGAGAGAGAGTGAAAATTGTTTTTGAGTCCCTTCTCCTCCTCCTCATTCCCTTTCTTTTCCTCACCACTCCATTTTTTTTTGTCGTGAGGATGAAATAGGATCTTGGAGAATTACATATACATCGTACTTTGCAGTTTCAAAGGATCCCTTTGCAATTTGTATGAGGAGGTTCAAAGGTGGAGAGGCATCGCCATTGCAGAAACCAGGCAAAGACGAATTTCAGCCCCTCCCCTCTCTCTCCATCCAACCACCTCTCCTCTGGCGCTGAGCTAACAACACCTATTGTTAAGTGATAGCAATATGATACAGCAACCTGTGACTGCTTTGCAAGCTTCAAATCAGTCAAGCGTGTTCCTATCGCAGGGTTGTGGTAATTTAAACCGAGAGGTTATGCAAGCCCAGTGCATTCTTTCTAACTCTGCCCAGTACTGAAACAGTAGTTGTGAACAAAGAGTCACAGTTGGTGTATTGGTTTGAGAGTTTTCAGTGACTGAGAATAAATATTCACCGGCAGAATCACTTCACCTGTGCAGAGCAGTCTATTCAAAGTTTGTTTGTAGCTCAGTTGTTTGCATATTATAATGTAAATGCATCAAAGTTAAAACTAGGGCTGGGCAAGTTAACTCGTTTCAATCGAGTTAACTCGAGTTATCTCGCATTCACTCAGGTTTGATTATTTATTGTTTAATTGTGAAAGTCAGGCTTTTATTTTGTGAAAGTCTGTTGCTGACTGCTGCAGAACAGGAAAAAAGAAAATAATGCTGCAGAACAGGAAAAAAGAAAATAATTGGCGGATAAACAATCGAGTTAACTCATCACTTGAGTTAACTCGATTAAAACGAGTTAACTTGCCCAGCCCTAGTTAAAACCTCTGCCAAGAACGTTACATTTTCATTGGTGTTGTTTGTCATTTACCAGGATTACACAAAAACCAACTAAATCAATTTCCAATGATATTTTGTGGAGGGCTGGAGCATGAGCCAGGTGAGAAACCATTATATTTCGGAGCAGATTGGGATAAACGGGATTATCCAGGATTTGTTTTAAACTTTCTTTAACATGAAGAGAAAGGACGTGGGCAGAAGTATGTGTGCGTCTCTAGTCCTGATTTAAATTTGAGTTCTGATAAACGATTGATCCACATTTGATCAAGAAATTTAAATAAGATGGTTGTCAGGCTCACAAACGGGACTGATTTGGGGAGATGTTAGGAGTAGATCAAGGATTTATTTTGCGATGTAGAGAACATTTCTCAAAGAATAATTCATGGTTCTTCTTGCAAAAATCCGACATATTAAGTGACTGATATATATGAGTGTGCAAAATTAAGTGAGGATCCAAATACAAATCTGGATCTAGTGAGTTTAAATTCATAAGGGGCTGTGTCTTTACAGGGAAAATGTGACTTTCCGTTTGCATCATGACTATCACCTCTCAGGGGGGAATTAGGATGAGGTCTGTTCTTTCAACGAGATTCTGTTTCCTACTCCTTGCATGTACTCTGCAGATCAAATATTACTTCATACCACCTTAATGACCTTGTTTTAAAACAGAACATTGATCAAACAAACACAATTTGGAGCAATTAGATGACGGCGGAGAGAAAATACACAGTACGATGACATGCATGCGATACTCTAAATACTTGCAGCTGTTTGAGCACAGCCAGGAACACAAACAGTGACGGAGAGAGAGGGATCCGTTTCTAAATCAACATCTGTGTCGTATCTGTCCACACATACGCTGAATTAAATTCATGAGGAGATCAGTGGAAGTGGCCATGAAATGACAGCGATGTAGCGTTACCAAAATCAAGCAGTTAAGGTTCCAGATATAACCCAATATTCTAAACACAGATCTAGGATCAAACCATGCTACCACAGTCCAAGACGATCACACTTAAGGTGGTATTAATTATACAGTTGGCTGACAAACAAGGAGCGAACAGAAGAAAAACAGCATCTGGAGACGATGTAGCTCGTTTCTTCTGATGTACGAGAGATTATTCCTCCAGCAAGAGTATTTTAATAGTGTCTTAACAGGAGGTCAACTACACCTAATTAAATCCACCTGCACGGAATAATCGTTGTAATAAAAGGATTGGATCAGCAGGGGAAGTGTGCGGCCAAATTGTTAAACAGATTATCCCGATAATGAGTTTATTTGTGCAGCGAGAGTGGTTCACCTGTTGTCGCCGAGCTGCATGACAGATGCTTTTCTCATCGGTAACGAAGGTGAAGCACTTCTTTCCCCCAAAAAATAAAAGGGATTCTTTAACTAGAGGTTGTTATTCAAATTTCTTTTGGTTCTAATGATGAAAATAAATAAATAATGAGATTCATTAAAATCAAATCCTGTTTTTAAAGTTTTGAAGTGATGAAAGTGAAATTAGCACAGAGGGGAACTTATTTGGCAGGTGGAAAGTACTGGCACTAAAAGTACTGCAGGTATGTAGTTACTGAAGTATTCATATTTTCCTAATGATACCGCCTCATAAATATGACTTTTGTTCTGGAAGTGATTTAATCAATTCGGTATTTGCGCTGCTTGTTTTGTTGTAACCATCCTGTTTCCTCTGTGGTTTGTTTTTGCTCACACACCGGTGTTCCCAAGGTGTTTAACACTTGTGTTAATCCCGATGCCTCCAGGGTCATGCAACTATCCACACCTCCCACTCAGAGCTAAAGGAATGTGCATACGTTGAAGTGTGTTTTCCCCACAAAATTCTCTTCAGATGGTAGTTTAACATTTCGATATTTTAATGATTTATGACCTCCGCAAAGGGAGTCATGCTTTTATCTGGGTTTGTTTTTCTATTATTTAGCAGGATTACAAAAATACTGTTTCATTCATATGTTCTTTCTTCAAAGTACAGCAAAGAAGTGCTGTTGGAGCGATTTAACCGATGCATGTTGTTGCTAACATGCTAATGATGCATCTTTCAAAGCTAAATTTCAGTTTAATGAACACTGAAATACGTCCAGAATAATGTAACAATAATGGGAAATGAAATTAGTCATTTTAAGTATAATAACCTAATGATTAATACATAGTTTTGCTGTGCATCCTTGTCGCTGCTTGACTTTTAGCAGCATGAAGGTTAGGGAAGCAGCTCTGGGTATCTTACTTCATCTTACTTCACCAGCTCCTGCAGTTGACTTGTCAAGATAAATGTGGGGCTCCGCAGGGACAGGATATTGGAATACTTGAAAACATTGACCACCTGGCACATCAATAGTAAACCTCAAATCAATCCTTAACTGGGGCTGCATTTAAATGAGCAAATCTAATCTATGGCTCCTGAGTAATTAAATTGGTTTTCATAGCGTGAAGCAGTTCAAAAGCAGAATCCAAGGTTATCTCCATCCTGAATAGGCTGAAAGGGCAAGTCCGCCATTCAAAGCGTATGTCAAAAACGGACGTCCCGAGCTTAATGGACAATCATGCGTTGGATGGACACTTTAAAGTACAGTCTCATCTTGAAAAGGTCTGTGCTATCACATTTGTCAGATAAGTCCGTCTGAATGGTCGGCGGCAGCGTCTATTGTAGTCGGATATGGGACATTGATCCTTTTTCCTCTTCCCTTTGTTGCGGATTAAGACAAAGTCGAGCCGTCTGGCCGGGCAGACAGGAGCCACCTATAGCCTCGAAATGCATGATGAGTCATTTGGAACATTCCGGAAAGGATTTCAACACCCCCCCCTCCCACCATACCCCTCCCTATACCTCCCCCTTGTTTTTAATTACACACTATCCTATTCCTGTCTTAGGGCGTGAATTCCACAAGTATTCTCCAACTGCTCGGAAGCACGTCAACGTACCACTAACCGAGACGCTCCAGTGCTTTTCAACATGCCCAATCTGTCAATGATGAAAAAACAGAAGGCTCAGGCATCTATACACACACACACACAAACACACACACACTCTTTCAATAACATCGGATGCACTCAGCCGGTTGCACTCAGTTATCTCAGGTCAGTAATTGAGATGTTATCTTGACGAGAGAGGATGCACTCCGGGCATCATTCAACACGGCCTCACCACTCATTTCCATTTGAGCTGAATCAGCGTTCTCTCTCTCCACCTCCTCCCCATTGTGATTAAAGTGTCTCACTTCTCTTGGCTGGTGGGGAACCAGCTTCTGCTCGATGAGTAAGTAGTAAGTGTAATACGCTGTGTGTTGCCGCAGTGAAGACCGGACCGCAAAAACCATTGACGATCGTCCTGCCGCTGCTCGGTGCCTGCGGGGGGGGGGGCTCTGCTACAGTTTTCGTTTGAAAAACGTAAATGTCGGCAGGTGTGTGTGGGCTCAGGAGATTGAGTCATGATGTGCTCATTCTCGCTCTTTCTGAGAAGTGTAATAAAACAATTTTTACACCACAAGTAGCGTGTGTGCACAGGTTTTTTAAAACTCATTTCCCGTAGCAGTAGAGGAGTTTGCCTTCCTGTATTTTCCGCAGAGAGATATAATAGACATCTTACCTCACTGTCAGGTTCGGGTCTCGCTCAATACGAAGACAGAAATTGCTGTTTTGCATGTTGTTCCCAAGATGTAAAAAAAACCTGATAAATAATCTCTCACGGTTATTTATGTGTAAATAAGCGGAAGTTCCATGTGAGTCATCACGTCGCGCAGAACAAGAAGAAGAACTTTGCTCGTTCACCCAGGGGTCATGTTTCTGTCACGGCCCATCGGAGCCGATAAAAAACAGAGAGTCGTGTGACCCAGGAGTAAATGCAGATTGTATCCAGTCTCATTACAAACAAAAGCCAGAAGTTAATGGGTATTAAAGTTGTTTTTGACAAGTGGAAAACGAGCGTATGTTTCAGTTTTAGTGCACAATGACATACAAAGTCACACAGGATGCTCACCTTGATTGCAGGTCTTGCCAGTGAAGCCCGGGTGGCACTTGCACTTATTGGGTCCCACGCAGTCTCCGTTCTTACAGCCCGGCTGGCACACAGCTGTTCAGAGAGGATTCAGAGAAGAGGAGACAGATCAGTGCAGCGCCCCGGCAGACGTCTTGTACCAGATCAGGATGACAAAGCACTTAATCCCACTGCGTCTTGACTTCCACAACCCCTCGGCTGTAAATGATCTGTTTACTCCACATTACAGCAATAAGACGGCGTGATGTAGGATATTGATCATTAAAGGAAATAACTCATAAAGGAAATGTGTTTGTTTGTTTCTCTACGTGTGACAGTGTTATTATCACTAACGATAATAGAGAATCCATTTTCAGCTAACTGGATTTTTTTTTTCACATCGGGAAAGTTGCTTTGACCTTTTAACACCCGAGAAACTTCCGGTTTTTAAATGCGCCACTGATATTTACACTGGCACACAGCCAACAGGAAATACTTAGGTACTTAGGTGAATAAATGTTTCCTCCTCAGACTGGAGACAAAACAATTAGAGCACCGAAATAGTAAATTATAATTAGTGCCTCCGTAAAGCGCTACCCTCACTTGGTATACTGTGCGTGGAAGGTGATATTTTGAGTGTGTGCAGAGACGTGGAAGCTGCAGGAGCCGCACACAGCCTCAGTGACTCACTGGGTTCTGTCTCAGTGAGCTGGAGGCCTGCCCTGCTTATCTGACTGTGCTTACTGCAGCCTGCTGCTGAGCATGTCTGATACATGGGGCCGCAGCCAAGTGTTACTAATTTTCATTAAAAGCTTCATTAATTCTGTCATAATACAGTGCAATCAGAGGACTTAATTATCACTGTGGTGGAGGACGCAGTGTGTGTGTCTGTGTGTGTGTGTGTGTGTGTGTCAGACAGAGGGAAAGAGAGAGAGTGATTGTGGTGGTGAGTGCTTATCACAGCAGCCAGTTTGTTGTGTAGTGAAAGGAGTGATGGTGAACTAAGTTTTATTTGTGGCAACACAGTTGCAGGCTTTACTATATTGCTGTGTCAGCGCTGCCTTACATATTACAGCCAAACAACCTTCTTGGTAAATGACCTGTAAGAGGGAGGTTTTGTTTTTGCAGCCTCCTGTTTGTCGGCCTGACCTTTAGCAGCATTGCTCAAAAACAACCTAATGGATTTCAGTTATAAATTGGTTCATGGTGCAAAAGACAAACAGATTAGTAAAGGTTCAGACCCCAAATAGCACTACATTAAACATGTTGTGTTGGTAAGGATGCTGTGTTGGGTTTGGGTGAGAAGAAGACAAATGATCCTCAAATGAAAAATGAGGAAGTCCAGTATTAAACTGGAATTATCGCCCTGCTGCTGTGTGTCTCTGCCAACTACTTTCAGCCTGCATAATGTAGGCTACACTTTTGACCTTTGACCACTGAAATATAATCAGTTAATCTTTGAGTCGAAGGGACAACCGGTCAAAACTTGAAGAAATTCCCTGACGGCAGACTAGAGACATCATGTTCAATAGGTCAAAAACATGTTTTATGAGGAGACTGTGACCTTGACCTTTGACCACCAAACTCTAAACAGTCAATCTTCAGATCTATGTGAATATTTGTGCCAAATTTTAAAGGATTCTTTCAATGCGTTCTTAAGATAAAGTGTTCAGGAGGTAAAACAGAGATTTATGAGGTTACAGTGATCTTCATCCATGAGTCTGAGAACTTATTCTGTGTCCAAGGATCAAGGGTGAACTGGATTGTAACTGAGCATGATCTTACCTTGGCGCGTGAATAGCAGCAACATAAAGCACTTTTAACAATGAGGTGACATATTCACATGACACATTTGCAGCTCTATATCAAATGAACTATGCAGCCTTGGTGGGGATATCGCTCTCTAATGCTCTAATGCTTTTATAACTACAAATAATTCGGAGGCTGTTTTAACACATTGACACATATCACATATTCACTTATATAAGGAAACCTATTGGACCTGAAGAATAAAGGGTTCTTTATATAGGAAATACACACAATCAGAATCAAGTTACAATCTCTGAAGTTTCCATTCGTACACATTCAGCTTGTGAGGGCCGCAGGACTCTCCAGAGGAACAACTTCAGCTCCTTATGTTTCAGTCTCTAACACTGAGTTCACAGGCAACGCTATGAGATGAATCCTAGCCTCTTCTGGAGTAGATAACATCTCCAGACTCAATCCACTTTGTTGAGTGATATAATGAAATAGGAGGAAAGTATTGTTTGCCGACTCTGTGACGCCTTTGATATGAGCCAGGGTGTCAATGCAGTGGGCAAAGTTCACGTAAAAAATGGCCCAATTTGGCGAAGGAACATGAAGAGAGTCGTACTTTTCTGGAGGCAGAAGATTGTTAGACCTCAGTGCGGTCAGATGATGAAAGGGAAGTGGTTACTGATGTTGTTCGTTAGAGGATAGTCAAGTGGAGGGCTTTCTGTTTGTCTCCTACATGGGGAGGATTTGATTAGCGTGATCAGAGGGGCCCATCAACAGGCCGTGCCTCTGGGGGTATTTTTGAGCCTCTGGCCTGCCAGAGAGATCAGGAAAATGGCCAGTGTTCATTAAACACACCAAAGGACACGGAGGACTAAAAATGGCCGTGCCAGCTGGAAGGCCAAACATAGCATGTACGACCCTTGGTCCATGAACATCTTTAAAGCACGCCGAGTGATGACACACTTTCACTCTGATTTACATCAGCCATTCCTCTGGACACGAGACGTCTGGTACCGATGCAGACTCTTTTGATTTATTGTCTATCTGTGAATATCTGACTGTAATTACAAAGGAAAGTATTCTTTTTTTAATTGATACTGATACTGTGTATGAATCCTAATACCAGCTTAATGAACTAAAATGGGAAAATCATTAAATAGTTAAATAGAAGTTGCATCAACTTACAATTCACTAATGAATCACACAAGGCTGCTTCTAATGATTATTTAATTACGGGATGATTTTATGAAATGCAAATTTTCTCTTTGAAAATACCAAATGAGTTCCCACAGACTGAGGTTATAGTTTAAATAGAGTATTTGTCAGCTCAACAGTCCTGAACCCAACAACTGTTCAGTTTAAACTCACATAAAAAGTGAGAAAAACAAATAATGCATGGGAATATTTGGCGATTTTAACCATATTTCAACCTTTTTAGCCCTCTGAACTTTTTCAAAGGAACTAGATTCTCGCAGCCTTTGTTTTCATCACAGTCTAAAGACCAGAGGAGACCAGATAATGGGCCTGCTGACAAATTAACAACCGATGGCTACAACAAGTAGTTCCACTCCAGTCCACCAGGCTGCAGTAATGATGACTACAGCCAGGATTATGCTATACATAACGTATATATGGATTTAGAGCACTAGCAACTAACGTACTTAACAAGTTTTTTTAAAAATGGGGGCTGAAATAAGCTCCACAAATCAGGTATGTTTAGCCCTACGAGCCCCAACTCAAAGGTTCCGGTACTTTCGCAAAGTACAACCCCCCCAACACGGACTTATTTGAGGATAAATAGAAACTTAGTTTAGAACCTTGTCCCTGCCATGTTCCTGCCAAAGGTTCAGAGTTCTGGAGCAAAGTTTCTGTGGTGGAAAAATTTAACAAATGACGAATGATTGAAAATAGAATTGTTGAGCTGATTAAATGGTAGATTAATCTCCCACCAGAGTCCTTCACCAGGTGACTCACCAAAAAGATGCATAATGGGTAGAAAATATATTGAATTAAAGAGTACGGGCATGGGTTGAAAATGAACTAAACGTGGATGGGCAGTGGGTGAGAGCTTAAGAATTAAAAAAAATTCTGAAGGAATCAAAATTGTATTATTGAATTAAAATGATTGTGCCTTATTTTTAACATTCAAATCACCTGACGCCAAGTCAACCAAAAGGATTTGTTTAATTGTGAAAGCCTACTACAGCAAATTTGACCCGTTCATTTCTGCGAACTGGCAAGCCCGTCACAACGGATCACATTATGACAGAAATAGCCAGTGGTGATTACATTCTCAGCAGCATTGCTGCTTGTAAAAAGTGCCAAAATGTACCAGCTTTTGATAGCTGCAAGCTAGTCCCGCACGTCACATTGACAGCTGCAGTTTACAGATACTTTACCATGAACACCACTCAACCACCTAAACGTGAGGACAAGGAGCCCATGAGTATGACGGGTACAGCTGACAGGTCGGGTTGCGGGACATATGCTGACAGTTCCTGGGCAGGTCTGGATTTGACTTGGAGATGATTGCAGGTAACAGGACAAAGCTTTGCGGTTGCGGGTTTTGCAAAAATCAACACGTGCAGGACGTTGCAATCAATCAATCACAAAGTAAAAAGTACACAGATATCAGAACAGTCGGACCTTTTGGTGCCTGAATTAGTTTGATTTTGGTTTGTATGGAGTTAATAAAATGCCACTGATCTGCCTGGTGGTGTTGTTCATGCTATTAAAGTGAAGTATGACGTTTTCATTCTCAACCCAACTAATCCAATCAAGATGTGAATGTGTTTAGAGCCTCTCTCGCACCGTGCAGATGGATCTATTATATATTGATGTATTAATTAAAAAACATTATGGATTTCAGCTTTGGGGGTTTCATTAGCATTCGAAGGGGGTCGAGGGGGAGGGGGAGTTGAATCTTAATAAGCCACTAAAGAACCGCAGCATAATTCATGTTAGACATGTCTTCAGGTGAAAGCAGGTCTGCTGAGCGTAAGCTGTTTGCATAGATCTGTGGCCAGAGGGAAGGCGGTGGTTCGCTGCCAAGGGGTGTGAGGTGTTGGGTGTTGGGTGGGGAGCTGAGGGGGGGTGGGGGTGTTGGGTGGAGTGGGCTTGGCTCTATAAATAAGTGAGTGAGCACAGGATTCAGAGGATGTGCCCCCCAGCAATACATGTCTAGCAAGATTATTTCAAGAAACATGTGGAGCTAACCTTGCGGCTGGCACCTTATCCCGACTACTCTGTGAGTTAAGGCGAAGAGAGCTGCAAAACAAATAGCCACACAAACAAAAGGTTGCAGGTGCTGTTTAGTCTTTGAGAGGGAAGAAACAAAATTAAACATGATGTTAGAGGGCAGAGCGGGTCTCTGTCACTGGGACAAGCAAACATTCCTAAAAAAAAAAAAAGAAGAAAAACACACACTCGCACACACACTCTGGAGTTCTGGAGTCACACATATCCCAGTTGCCTCAGGACAACATGTAAATTTTTAAGTGCGTTTACACTTGAGTTTCAATAATTGAAATGAAGTTTGACTGGACCCCGTGTCTGCGGGGGTGTTTTTCTGTCATTCTGGGAACTGTTAAATTCATATTCCATATCACTAACATCTAAATGGTGCTGAATAAAGTAGTTTCTCCTCACACTCGGCACAACAGTAAATACCACCATTATCATCCAATGGGATCATGGTCCTGGTTTCTTCAATATAAAATAAATGCTCCAGATACCTGCCTCTACACTGGGGATCGGATTTTTTGATCACCACAATTTTCACTGCCTTTAAAGCCAGAATTGTATCAAATATTCCACACACGAGTCTTTTATTTCTGCAAACGTTCCCTCGACTTTTTTTCTTTTTACGAGCGACCCCTTCCATTTAGTTTTAACCTTATTACCTTAAACAGATAGCTGGGACTTTACAGCCCGGTGATCATGAAAGAAAGAGGGAGTTGACGAGGAAACCGCACAGACAATCACGATAAAGTGAATAACTTAAACTGAGGTATCGCCTCTATGCTTTCATCTCTCACTTGTTAGCTCACATTACAGATTCAGGAGTCCTGCTTTAATCCTGTTCACTGCGTCTGCAGAAACAAAGACTCTACACAATTACACTAAATCCTGCTCTCAGTGGATTTGGAAATTCACCGGGACCAAATTATACTGCGTGAACTATTTAATAAGGAGGTATGGAGAGGAAATCAATGTCTTTCTACCTGTTCTAAGTCTGTTATACAATAGTCTCTCGTCTTTTGAGACGTCCAAATCAAGTCACAGGTCTTCCAGGTTTCAAACAACAACACAATATGCGGACAAGTTCTTTTCATGTAAATTATTGTACGTTTTCATTCACTGCGGATATGCAAATATTAGAAATTGGTTAATTGAGATAGACAGCTGGTGACCAGACTTTTTTTCAGTCAGTTGCCCAAAAAGCATTGCAGAGGAAAGGGTGTAACTATATCACAAGTCTTAACTTGGACACTTAAGTCACAGACTGATCTTGTGAAAGATATTTTAAGTACTATAATAGGAAGTGTAGGATCAAGGGCAAAATATCAGGACTTCTCCCAGTTTCTAAAAGATCGACGATAAAAATGTATTTCCTCTACATCCGCACATGGCAGCTATGATGTGAGTAATGCGTTAGAAATTGGTGGTTATACCAAATAAACTTAAGGTTTGCTGTAAATGGTGGTATATTTATAAAAATAAACAACATTTGCAGGTCTGTGACCTGACACAGATTTCTGTCTCCTGTCTGAAAGATGGAGACACTCAGAATATACGACACCAACTTTTACAGCCTTGGGTGAGTCTAATACTCATGCGTGAGGGTCTGTGAGGGTCTGCTAGAGTCTATTAGGGTCACCAAAAGTAAACTTCTGTCTAGAAGTCCATATACCCACCAAATGGGTTGTGTCCATGAGGCCATATATGCAACCACAATGATTCACTGGCACCAACTGCTCATGCATAGTGGGAACTGTTTGGGTCTTTTTATGTCATGATTTGGCACTTGAGCTGATTTGAAAACCTTTTATTTTAGTTCATTCATATTTTTTACCATGGAGGCACGTTGTAACCTTGTTTAGATAAGCGCAATACTAATAAAGTTATTATTATTATTCTTGCAAGCAAACTTGAGGGAAGTATAACAAGAATAATCCAACGTCCCCAGTGTCCTTAGCCCTGTATATTTCTGCAAGGAAGTATAATAAAAGATTTATTCTCAAAACCGCCTGCACTGACATGAAATGTTGGCATGAGCGTGAAGGGCGGTGGGGAATTGTCCAATGTGAACTTATTCAGAAGAATGCTCGGCTGTATAATCAGGATTCTTCCGTGTGGCTGTCCTACCTGTCTTTTCTGTTTTTTAAGCAAACCCCCAAACTTTTTTCTCAAACATACATTAAATTAAAAGAAAATATAAATACATTTTCTTAATAAAACTTGTTAATATAACATTTGAATGAAATGTTTACCTTTTTGTGCTGTCAATTTAAGTATCTTTTAAAGTTGGTTCAACAATTAAATTTTTTCAGTGTATAATATGATTCAAATCTTTTTACAAGCACATAATTAGTTTGATCTGACATCAAATGAAACAGATGATCAGAGTGAACCACTGGATATTAAAATTAGTTGAGGCAACTTGTTGATTAGATAGTTAATCATCCTCATCAAGAGAAATGGAAATTATTTGACTGTTATTGCACTTGAAACACAGTTAGGCCGCCAAATGCTGAACAAATGTTAATATGCTCACAGTGACAGGAAAATGTTCCTGATGGCAACTGGTTAGAATAAGTAGCTTCAAGTGTGGCTCAGCCTGCCTGATGGCCTGTCAGAACATTATAAGTGGAGCTTGAGTCTACTATGAATCTAAAGCTCTGCTCTCTCTCTCTCTCCATCCGCCTGATTTTCCCACTTGTCTCCCTCTTCCCCTCTCTGCCAGCCTATCGTCCTTAACTCCTTACCTCTAAAGCATTTCCCTTTCACCTCAGGATTTCTACTTTCTCCAGCTCTTAGTTCTTTCCTTCCCTCGCCCCCTCCTCGCGCTTTCAATTCCGATAGCTTTTAAAAAAGTCAAGGTTGATCCATTTCTCATTCTTTGAGAGAAGCAGCACAAACTTATCGCTGAGCTCCGTGGCCGAGAGAGCCACAATCCTGCGGCTTCGATCTAATCTCCTCTATCGCCTCAGAAACTTAAACCTGAAATCTGTGACGACTGCATCCTCTCACACGCATGCACACACACACACGTTTGTTAAGCTATCTTAGTGAGGACACGTAATGGCATAATGCATTCCCAGGCCCCTTACCCTAACCATCCACACTAAATGCCTAACCATAACCCTTAACCCAACACAAACCAAATTCTAAACCTAACCCTAAACAAAATCTTACCCCTCAAACACTCCATTAAAGTGGGTCACAAAGTGAGGACCAGCCAAAAGGTCCTCACTTTCCCAAAAGGTCCTCTGTAGGTTGTAGACTAAAACTGGTCCTCCCAAAGATAGCATTACAAGAACATACACACACACACTTCCCATGATTACAATCCACCTCCTACCTCTAAGGTTTAAATCAGCACCTAACTATCTTGATGGAATACTGATTGTAGTCTCAAGTGAGCAGATTTGAGCTGTGCACGCAGTCAGGAGCATTTAGAAGCATTAAGGCCGGCACTGATGCAACTCTCACTTCAGATATGGTTTTGATGGGGAAAAAAAGTAGCACCTTGATATTGTGGTTAAACTCAAAATTAGCTGATATTTTTGGTTCAACACAGAACATGTGGGACTCCAGAACAACAAAGAAAACATGTTCACACACTGCTTCTTGGGTGGTTGAGTAATTTGATATTATATTAATGCCAACTGTGATGTGGTATCACTCCCATTATCTAGAGGCAAAGCTACAATTGCGACGCTAATTGAACTGTTACCAGGCTACAACATGTGCTCTGTGCTATGGCATCAATGTTTAGGTTTTAAGTGGTTGAAATATCAGCACATGAATCACATCTTGCCTCATAAGCCTCTGTGTTAATTATCGTCATCTATTTCGTCCTCGTCCAAAACCTACATCTATTCCACTTTGAAATCTTCTGAACATGGGGCGCTGTCAAGGCAGACAGCCCAGTACAGATGCACTGGGAGGACTTGGGCATTGAGACGGCTGACACGTGCCAGGATTGCTGCTGAATCTGGCCCCATGTTCAGACAAACAGTATCAAATGATGCAATTGAGCTGTGAGGGAAACATAGCTGCTTTTGCTTAAATCAGTCCAGCATAGACTGTGTGGATCAAGTGTCAAGGCCTGGTGAAAAGGTAGGTTTTTTCGAACAAGGCAGACTAGTGCAAATAACACTCTAATTTCCAACCATGAAATCAACCCTTCCTCAAAGGTCTGGCCCATAAAACATTAGCATACCTTGTTTTTCTAACACTCAGTGTATGTAAGAATAAAATTATCCTATTTTGTGTCTAACAGACATGAAGCCAGAGGTGGATGAAAAGCAGATTTGCCTTGCAAAGACCTCGGGTTAATCTGGAGGAGCTAAAAGAAATACAAAGCACCGGGGGCCATGAACTCAAGTAATGCTGTTTGTTTTCTCCAAGATAAAATGAGAAATAGTGCACTACACTCGAACATGAACATAAAAATGGTATTTTGACACTTCTGCGTGGAAATCCGAGTGAAGAATAACTGCTTATACCAGCAAATTCAGCAAACTTTAGGATGCAGCAGCTTTGGACCCAACAAGCAGTGTGTGAAATATTTTTGCACAAAAAAATATAAAAATACAATGAGTTAAACAAAAGGTCAATTAAGGCATGGCATGATGAGTGTCAACACATAAAAACAGTAAATCATATGTGACAATTTTAGCAATGAAAAACACAAAATGAGGATTAAGGATTAATAAACATTATTTACAAACTATAACATGGATCCCGAACCAACATGCACCCTCATGAACCTTTATAAGCCTTTTCCACAACAGGAACTTAACAGTCCGTAACTTGGAGCTTCGAATAACCCGAACTTTTATGAACTTGTAAGACTTTGGTCCTAAGTTCTGTTGTTTGTTTACACTGTGTTTAACAGAGAGGGATGACGTATCCGGGGATGTTTTGATTTTGTTTTACTTTAATATTGATGAGGTTCCCTTGATTGTGGCATTTGGTTATTGCAATTGTCTTGTGTTTGTACAATAATTATCCTATTTCTATGATAATTTTGCCCTCTGTACGATCAATAACACATGATGTACGATAATTGGATCATTTTGTGACATCGGGTATTATCAGTTGTATTCTGAATTGTGAAATATGGATCAAGTCTTCATTTACGCAACTCTTCTCACGCGACGTCTTTCTAGCAAATAATGCATGTTGTGATTATGAACGTAAACATTCAGGTTGCAGTTTGGTTCATTTTCCTGCGATGGAAAAGGCCTTTTCTGTGCTTCACCCACTTCCTCATGAAACCTCAACAGCAAAGCACCAGCTATACCATATACGGCACCAAGCCATGCAGTGGGTGTGACATTTGTGAGGCAACTGGCCAGAGAACCATGTAAACATATTCACACCTCCCCTGGTTAGGGTTACAGGAGAACTTACACAATGTAAATATTTCAAAAATGTGATGTGTTCATGTTTCTTACAGTGCAACACACACATAGTGCTGTGATACTATAAGAAGTAAAGGACACATCCTCTGAGTGGCGCTGCTGAATGTACGAGTCGAGGTATGTAAACCTGACAACACTGTGGATTGTGTGCACACAGCCCCTGCTACGTTCCGTCTTCTGTCAGTGTTGGCAAGCTTATTTTTTCGATTTAATCATTTATAGTCCACCTGCAGCTACAGTCTATACCTCATTACTGCCACATGCAGCCGGTCCTCCATTCAACCGGTTATTACCATCAATCTTTAGTCAAAGACCTTCCCAGGTGTGATGCCCCATTAGCTTTATGTTTCTGTTGTGAGAACGTGCATGTGTGTGTGTGTGTGTTTGTTTCCCTGAGCCTTTGGCATTACAGCGTCCCCTCTGTCTAATGGTGTCTGTGACCCCAGCTTGGAACCTCGCAACCTTGTTAGCCCCATTTGCCCCCCCCCCCCCCTCCAGCAGCAGCGGCAGGCATGGTGGCACTCACGTTGGCAGTGACCCCAGGAGCGGCGGGTCCATCCCCAGCAGCAGTCCACCCTGGCCCCGTATCGACACAGGCCGTTGGATGAGGCCATCTGCCGTGGCCACCTGTGTGGGGAGGACATAATTAGTTCACGGCCAATTAAAATGTCTCAGTGAAAAGCAGGGGTCTTTTCAAAGTGGTTTGGGGAGCGGCTTAAAAGTTTCCCCATGATTCATTTCATTCTTCTGCTGTAGAGAGAAAAGGAGAACATCAAGTGTAAACATGAAATGTTTCTTTCTTTATTGATTTTATTTTTTGTTTGAGGATGGATGGTGGAGGCCACAGATTGTAAATCCATACGAGTCAAGTTTTCTAATAGAACCTTGATTCTGTCAGGGCTACAATACAGTAAAGATATTTTCTATTATCAGTAAATAGTGAGTCCCATTACAGTTTTATTATTTCCTTACAGGCTTGTGGAACAGATTCGAAGTCATTCACTGCCTGGTGCCCTCGAAAATACGTATTTTACCATTTCATTAGAGAGTATATAATACTGTAACCATACAATTTGACGACAGTGGTAGATAATATCTATTGTCCCTACTGCTTCGTATTAGTTTTATACAGACATAAGTTATTTCCCCAAACAGTGAAATTCCTCTTAGAGAAATTACAGCTGGATGTTTTTGTTACACCATGTTCTATTCAGCTCAGAAATAGCTTCTTGGCAGACAGTGCATGTGGATTACCTTTTTATCTGTACCAAGGCTCACCACATATTTATAGAGAGAAAAGGGTGAAGGAATGAGTCCATTTAAGGATACTGATGAAAATCCGAGCTGCATACTTTGGGCGCCAGGCTCTGTGATGTTACCTAAAATCTAGCAAATAATAAATGGATCTGAAGCGAGGAGAGACTTTGCGGGGTGACTTCTACAGTACAATAAAGAAAACTATCTATCTCCCTAAGCCCGGAGACTACACTTTCTCTTTATCTCTTTTTATCATTATAAAAGGTCTTGAGGACACAAGATTTTTGCAGGGATCACTGAGTAAGTCCAGTATATGAAAACTGAATGCCCTGAACTGACTATGCAGATTTTAAGCTTCACAGAGGTGCTGCAAACACTGTAATCCACTTCCAAAACAAAGAAGTTCTTCTTGAAATACCTCCTTTACACAAAAGAAGCCTTCTTGTGTGCCGGAAAGTGAGAGTGAGGTTGACGCTCAGTATTCAAGGCACATCCTTTGCCGCTATCCCTGCCTAGTTAGTGTCTCTATGCCAAGATGAGGAAATGCTAATGCTTGCCCCCGCTGCCAATCACCACATTGGAAATAAACCCGATGGATGCTAAGTGAGAGTGGCAGATCCAGGGGAAAATGTTTGTTTGCTGCCCGGCAAGCAGGGACGCAGTCAGGCAGGGACAGACTGCAAGCCCATAGGACAGGAAAGGAAAGGACACAATAGGAAAGGAAGGGAAAGGAAAGTAAAGCAATTGGAAGGAAAGGATATGGTAGGATACGATTCAATGCAAGACTATTCGATGAGAAAGGAAAGGAAAAGATGGGAAAGGGAAATATGGGAAAGGAAAGGAAGGGAAAGGAAAGGATACAATACATTAAAATACGATCATTACGAAAGGAAAGGAAAGAAAAACAAAAGGATAGGAAGGGAAAGGAAGGGAAACAAAAGGAAAGGAAGCAATTTGATACAATACAATACAGTACAATACGATACAATAACAGAGAAATGGATGAGAAAAGAGAGGAAAGGAAACATTGTAAAAGGAAAAGAAAGGATGGGATAGGAACGGATAGGGAAAAAAGGAAAGGATACAAAACGATAAGATCAGAAAGGAAACAATGGAAAAGGTAAGGAAAGGAAATTTACGATACGAAAGGCCAGGGCATGACAGAAGAGGAAAAATGATTATACTCAATATCTACACACACACATACACATAGTAACACACTGTCCCTCCCTACTGTACACTAGTCACATAAACAAATCAAGAACCTCTCTGCATGTGGCAAACGTCTCTTCACTGGGAGCTGACACATTCAGGAACATCTGACACCCTCCCATTTTTGATGACATTTAAATCTGGTGACTGGAAGCTGACTTTCTCGTCCACGCTCTTGAATTTATTCATTGGTGTGCATAAGGTAATTATCATCTCAGCGCACGGAGGCATCAAGTGGGAAGAGTTCATGCTGCTGTGGGGTGCACCTGCTCCCATTCAACCGAACGGCCTCACATTCCTCTGAATAAACATATGACATTACTAAATGATCACCTGAGCCCCAGAGGAAAGCTTCACATGCAACCGCAGAATACAACAGCACATCGGCTATATGAGTGAGCGTTACATGGTGTAAGGGAAATGCAACATTTTGATCATGCACAGTGTAATCATGTTAATTTCACCTTCGATTGATTATGATTGAATCCTATACAATGTAAGCTTGATCATGCTGTATCCTGTACAACTGAATGAATGTTGGCCTGATTGCCTAAACTAAGGCATTTCTGCCTTGATGTCCTCAGAGGATCCTGCCCCTTGGCTTAGCAACAACCTCAACCGGAGGGGGAGGAAAGAGCCAGACGTATAAAGAACAGCTTCCCATCTGTGCGCATATTACAAACCAACCTTTCTCTTGTGCACCATGCTCTGAGCATTAAAGTTTGACAATACTGTAAGAGATTTGTGTCTCGTTCCTCTTTGTCAGAGTGCGATTGCAGAATTCCCACGACAATTGATATTTTCTCCAGGCAAGAACGTAAGTGCTCATAAATGAAGGTTTTTGTTTTTCTCTTCAGGTACTGGACTTGAATGGAATACATTTTCACCCAGGCGTTCATAAGAGAAACTCTGCCATAGATGTATATAAACTTATCCTAACAGTAGCTTCTCAGACAGGGATTCAATGGTGTTTATCACACGACTGGTTCCTTGATTTCTCCATCTAGAAATACGCTTTCTTTTATTTGTGCAGAAGTTTTTGGTTGAATAGCAAATTGTCAGACTAACATGATTGTTGTTCCGCCACCTCTTCTTCTCTCAGCCCCTTGAAGTTAATCTGATGCCACAAGTTGCTTTGAAAATCACATCTAACGGCAGTGTTTGCTAGATGTTGTTTAGACGTAGTGTTTGCAGCTAATTAGCTTCATATCACTTGCCAAAGTAGCTGTCTTGTTCCACTGGCGTAGTTATGTGATGGAAATATCCTTATTTCTATACCTATTGTTAAGTTAATCTATTTGCTGTTCAATCAAATAGCAATGAATCACAATAGCTGACTGATGGAGAGTTGTTTTATAAAAGTGAGCCTTTGAACAAACATCAGCGTGATAAAAACAAACTAAAATGACAGAAACTATCTTTGGAGAAAATGTATTTGATGTGTACTTTGACTTTTTAGTTTGGTCCATGTCTCTTCCAGTGACAAGGAGGAGGCAGGAATTATGATCTATACTGCAGCTAGCCACCAGGGGGTGATCAAAAAGCTCTGGCTTCACTTTTGGGGTGAAGAAGATGTCAATGATCCAAGACAACAACAGGTGCACTTCGCTCTAGGAATTCTTTCTGTAGTTAGTCGGCACATTGAGAAAGATTAAAATTGACTACTAGTTAAAACCATGATTTTTAAAACCCACTATATATTGAGGCCACTGAAATGTAAAATCATTATTATTATCTAAACACACAGAACAGGCTGCCTCATCATGGAACCAAGAAAAAGTCCATGGCCTAACTTGGCATTGAAATATAAAGCACGAGGAAACAATAACAATAATAGTAAATGTGGAAGAGGTAATATTTTCATTTTACCTAGAGGAGTTTAAAAAAATGTATAAACCCATATTTCTGGTTTTCTCAACACGTGAGGGTGAAAAGGGCATGAGAGATGACTGACTCAGAGCAGAGCAAGGGTTTGAACTCCTGAGGGCTCCCACAGGACGCTGGGCGGGGGGGATTGTCTGTGTGGAAACAGGAACCTCATGAGATGCAACAGACTCTGGATTATTGAGTCAAACATTTTCTCACACAATAATATATTAACACACACACCCAGGCACACAGAAAGTGAATATGGAATCAGGTTTCATGTTCTCACTGCTTATTTCAGTCCTCTTCATGCGGAATTCAGCCTGCAGCAGTTTATGCACCGCAACACGCTCTCAACTTGAAACTGAGGATTTAATGTTATTTCTGCAATCGCAGTTTCATCACGCCAACACTGCAACTATGTCAAGTGCCTATTTTTCAGTTCCTGGAACAGTAAGTGTTTAAAAATTACAACTTATCTCAATCAACAGGGGAAGTTATGATGACACTGCACCAACAAAGTGGCTTTTTTTCAGCTGCAACTTGTCCCCAGTGATATTCCGCTGAAAGGGAAGCCGATATATCAAATTTTACAGTATATTTATTACCCTGAGGCTCAGAATAATCTTCCTAAATTGCACGACGCCTTGAGGGAATTCAGGCAGATAATTATCACCCTTCATGCACGCTGCGTGACACCTCTCTTCAAGCACAGCCAAGGTTCTTCCTGCAGAACCTGAGAGGTGGATATCCACAGTGGGGGAAACCATCCTTCATCCATTGTTTTACCACGGATATAGAGCTGGCCCATCTCCTCTGCCTGACAGTGAGGAGCAGTCAGTCCATCGCTCACCGGGGAGCAGCGTGGGGTGTAGCATGCTAATCAGAACTATGAAGGAACAGTCCTCATTGAGAGCGATGATAATTCAATCTATCAATCTATCATCCATGCATGAAGCCTTACTGAAGCATGCAAAGCTTGTCAGCCGAACGGAGCTTTCTCACAAACACCCACGGATTTTGATTGCTTGACTTGTAGCATCTTGGGTGAGTGACGTGCTCTGACCTGCAGATCTCAGCTGAAGATATGAGCCTGTGGAGTAGGAAGGTGTCTGCTGTCTTAATGAACCGCGCACTGCCAGATCTACTAGCAGGCTTCCAAGACTGCAAAAATGAATTAACACGCACAGCACCGTGTGGGATTTTGACCGATACAAGAGGTAAAGACTTTAACTGTGCAATCAGCTGACCTGTTAAATCTAAATATGTCTTATGAGAACACAAAGTGGAAGGTATTCATTAAATGGCCAGGAAGCTATTACACCAGTATGATGTAACACAGTGCAACAGCAGCCCCACAAAAAATGATACCCAAGAGGAGTGGGTCATATTGGACTATGCTCACCCTAATCACAGATATAGTGCGGTAAAATTTTAGAAATATGGTTTAATGTAATTTATTTTACAATTCATTAATTCGATATAGGTACTTTAGTCCACAGTGCCTTACAATAAGTTCTAACATGGGAAATAAAGCCAATGTCCCCTAAAGCATACAGCTGCCTGTAGGAGGATTTTTAAGTAATGAGATGTTTGGGATTTGTCAATTAATCACTATGTTGATTTTAAACAATTTTGATTAACTGCTTTAGTAATTTTTCAAGTAAAATCACCAAACATCTGTTGGCTCAAAAATTTGAGGATTTGCTGCTTTTCTCTGTAACTTAAGTCGTTTTCAGACAAAAACTCAGAAAAATGTTCAAACAATTGGGACGAGACTTTCTCCGGAATTGGCTCCTTTTAAGAACACAGAAGCAGATTGTCCTGATAAGACACGTTCACCATAACAGGAAGTGCGTTCAGGTGAGGACAGATGTCTGGGTAAAGAGCATCATGCAGGATGCAGGACGTGTAATATCACATGCTTTTGTTTCCTAAACATCAACACTGGCATCTGCCCTTTTCGTCAAAAGCTCTCGAATCTTCTTCATCATCTTTGTTTTTCACGTGGATGACACCTCTTTTGCAACCTGAGATTTATATTATTTTTATTCTTCTCGTGCTGGGTGAAGTTTCTGTATATTTTCCTGACACTCACCATTGTTCAGTAGTAAACAGAGACGCTAGAGAAGTTGTAAATAAGCGGACCAGAAACCGGAGCACACCAATGCATCACTATGAATGCCTGGCTCTGTACGTAGGCTACAAACATACCGACGGCGCAGCTGCAACACTGAAGCACAAATTGGCATTTAGTTGGAGAAAACAAGCAAACGGTGGACAGTAACATGGTAGAAATTTGTCAGAAATTAGATAATCAATACTGAAAATAAATGCTGGTTGCATCCCTGATTGCTTGGCATGTCTGTGTGCAGCTGATGGGCAGTGACTCCGCTCTACCATCCGTCTGACTGCAGCTTGACAAATTACCCTAGAATTCACTGTGGCTCATTATTAACATAGAGTAGTATTGAATTGGCAAGTGTCTGGTCACACAGTGTCTTGTGCAGCAGTCGCTCTCTGTCTGTCTTTCTATAGAGCAGATAACATGTCTTTGCCTGTATACGTTAGTTACACATACATACTTCATTTAACAAGACTTCACTACATTGATCTGGGAGTCAGTTGCTGGTGTCTAGAGGCACGTCTTCCTTAATGCATGTTTCTCAATAGGAAAGTCAGTGGAGACTTCACTTCTTGTTCTCCTGCAGAAAACCTACGAATCTTGTCTGAGTAGAAAACTATAAATGTGTTGCTGTTTTTTTATCTCCTGCTACTTCATACCAGTAAATGTGACTCAGTGTTTTAGCACTCTCATTCTCAAAGGCTAAAAAGTGGGTCTGGTTTTACAACGCCAACATTACCTGGCACCGGTCCACGACTTTGGATTATTACTGAGGAGGTCTGGTATGTGCTGCTTGGCTGCGTTGGGTTTAACAGTTTAGTGACATCACTTGGGAAGCAGATCCTCTGGTCTACTGTATGTGTTTTGTATTTTGTTTTGAAAAAAAAGAAGCGTTTTCTTTGCTACCTGACAGTAAATCTGCATCCTTCAGTCCTTGGTTGGGCATAAAAACTGGCAACAACAACAACTTCAACGACTGCTCAATGCTCTTAGGCACAGATTTGCAGGAAAGCAAATTATGTGAAGCCATGGGAGAACAAAATCATCTTGCCAATGATGCCCGTGAAGGACCCTTCAGGGCGAGATGAATAAGCCTGTTAGGAACGCTCTCTAAAAGGCAATAAGTGAGGGAGACTCGGAAATAAATGGCTTTCTTGCTTGTGCTCGGGCTCAGGGGATATTCTCTCAATGAATTAATATTGAAGCACAGTCTCTGGGCCGGGGCGAGTTTATACCCATAAAAATTGGCAAATTATGGCCACGGTGACAAGCCACTCCATCAGCAGGAATGTTAATAATGTACAATATGCTGCTGCTTGGTTAAAGTAAATGATCATTACACAAAGGCAAAGCGTGAAATAAAACTTGAGGCCCTAAACATCTCATCGGGCTGCGGCCTGTCACACAGACATTAGCCACGGTGAAAAATCTCCTAAATAACAATTACACATGTGCCGGCAAATGCTTAACTCTAATGTTCTGCTCTGTGTTAGCGTCTGCCCTCTCCTGCTTCACGCTCTCTCACAGAGACACGTTCTCTTCCTGTTGAAACCTTTGATTTCCAAATCCCTTCTTTAACAACAGTTCCCACCACAGCAGCAAACTGGATTTAAAGAGGCCGAGGAGGGAACATGTCAGAGTCTGTCAACAAGCAGGTGGAATGGCTGGGAGTCTGGAAGGGCCTTTTTTCTTTTCAATGCGTGCACACTATTTCAATAGCAATTACCATCACAATCTTCAAAGTTTATTAATTCATTTGAAGATGGAAGAACAAGAGAGGGGAGCCGGCTGCGGGACTCAGCCTGTCTGACATAGATCCATGGGGGAGAATAGAGAACAAGCGGTTTTCTCTGATGCAGATGAAGGATAGTTGACAGAACAGGACTCTGAGTAACTCTCTCACAGGTTGGGTGGACTTCAGTCTTAATCTGAGGTGTAATCCATCTCAAAATAACACAACTCACAACAAGAGGTAGTTTTCATGTTACTTAACTCCAAAAGTCTATGGTCTAATCAAATAAAAAAGCATGATACATAAACAATTTTAAAGGTGTTTTAAAAATACTTGTTTGGGACTAAATAACAATATATGGTTGTAAATAAAGCGCCAAGCATCATCCATCACTTTAGAACCTTAAACTCAGATGCAGCCTATAGGCAGAGGGAAATCTTGGACATTCTTCGGGGTCTGGCGCGTCTCCGCACCTCTGTCTTCACATACTTCACCGGATTCGTGTTTGAACATGAGCCACCGGGCAGCGGGCTGTCACATCACTTCGTAATCTGTCTGCTGCTTGAGCAAGAGGGGGAGCGCATGCGAGGTTTCTGCACGTAAACATTAAACACGCACACAACACGCACGCACGGCTCCTGTGTGCTGTGCGCTCTGAGGCGCAAGGAAACCCACATGCGCTGGATGCAGTTTGATTACAACTGTTTTGCATAAAGTTGGAGAAAGAGAATAAAGCGGAGATGCCACTAATCAGACTCTGCACTTGATCACATGTTTTGTATATTAAATAGGATATAATGCACAGTTTTCGAGGTCTTAAAATAATCGTTTGGTCAAGTGTTGCATTTAAATCAGAGGCAAGGGGAAAAAAAGGTTGATATCAGAAAAGGCTCTCGGTCAAATTCAGCAATATTTCTTAAAGGCAGTACCAGTGAAAGCATGAGCCATTACCAGTGAAACCATGAGCCTTTACCAGTGAAACCATGAGCCATTACCAGTGAAACCATGAGCCATTACCAGTGAAACCATGAGCTATTACCAGTGAAACCATGAGCCTTTACCAGTGAAATCATGAGCCATTACCAGTGAAACCATGAACCTTTACCAGTGAAACCATGAGCCTTTAACCATGAGCCTTTACCAGTGAAACCATGAGCCATTACCAGTGAAACCATGAGCCATTACCAGTGAAACCATGAGCTATTACCAGTGAAACCATGAGCCTTTACCAGTGAAATCATGAGCCATTACCAGTGAAACCATGAACCTTTACCAGTGAAACCATGAGCCTTTAACCATGAGCCTTTACCTGCCGTCAAAGTCCGCACTCGCTCCGAAGCAGCAGCAGCACAACAACACCGACAACTTTATCCATAATTCCATGGTTCCGACTGTTACGCGTCCCTCGTTATTCTCCGTAATCCACGATCCCCGGGTGGAGGCAGGACCGGGAGGACCGGAACCAGTTTCTTCTTGGACGCTCGCTTGAAGCGCACAGTTTGGAAAGGTCCGCTGGTCCCACTGTGCATGTGCGGTGGAGACAAACCAGTCCGCTGCCTGGGAGAAGAGTGACCCCAGTGAGTCAGTGTGGGAGTGTGTGTGTGTGAGAGAGAGAGTGTGTGTGTGAGAGTGTGAGTCTGTGAATGTGTGTGTGCGCATGTGGATGAGGAGCGGGTCGGACTCCTCCGGGAACAGCGAGCGCGCACAGCTCCCTCTCTCTCTCTCCTCAGCTGGTAAGTTCAGTGCGCGACCTCCCTCCCCTGCTGCTGCCCCCCCACTGCGGTCGCACCTCGTCTCGCCTCCCTTCAGCCACAGCAGCAGCAGCAGCTTGTGGTATCCAGCCGCCGGCTCTCCAGGGACTTTTACGCACCGCGTCACGACCCCGCACTCACAGCAGCCTGCAGAGGGGTGGCAGCGGCCACCCAGGAAGATGTGCACGCACACGCACGTAAGACAATGCAGGTGGAAATTACTGGGGCTGAATTGGAAGAGGACAAACAGAGGAGCATCGCACAATATGGTTAATGAGAGGTTTCCAGGAGCAGGAGAGCTGTGGAGAGATTGTAAATAAAAACCACAAGTGATGTGACTTCTGATTGGAGTAATTATTGATGTAGAGATTACAGCAGCAGACAGCGTGTCTCTGCTTGTGTGTCAAATAGTTTTGTCTTTGTGTAAAGATGTTAATCTATCTGCTTGTAATTAACATTTCAAATTAAACAACACACAGCTTGAACACTTGATGCTTTATCACTCTGATTCATCAGTCAGGGTGATTATATTATATCTGAGACCTGATCAGCACCAATGGAGATGGAAGTATTTGCTTTTAAATATACTTAATAAGTAAGTATAAGTAAAAGTACTTACAGAGTGTATCCTATTCTCTAATGCAACTGTCTCCTGCATCGTTATGGTTGAGTCTCATTATGGCCTTTTCCAAATCTGAGCAGTTTCTTCACAAGTGATGCTGCTGCTGCAGATGACAGGGTGTGATGTTCCCTACCTGCTCTGGATCAATGGACCAGTTCTCCTCTCATTATCGATTACTTTATATAACATATTTTAAAAAACAGCGTGAACATGTTACAAACTAAAATGTGAGCATTTACTGGAGTAGGAAGTCCAGATATGTGGGGAAAAGGGAAACATACCTGAACACAAATCCACTCAAGTAAAGAACATGAACAATGTAGTAAAGTACAGTAACAAAGCAAACCAGAAACCAGGATGTCTGCAGTTGGATCCCAGTCATGCATTCTGCCAAAGTTACAAAACTGAAACCCAAATGTACCAATTTGCTCCTGACAGCGTTATGAGTGATGTGTGATAAAGTGCAGCTCATAGAGGAACTGAATGACGTGTATGAATGTGTGTGGGGATGAGTGAATAGCAAGAAGTGTACTGCAAAGAGCGTTGAGTGGTCATCAACACCTTTTACTGCACACCACTGATTGGCACTTCCCAGCCCTGGTGAATTCTACTTCCTGTGGCACAATCACAAAGGCCTTCCTCAGCCTTTAGACTCCAGAATCCAAGGCGGGAAAATACTGTTCTTGCACAAGGACTCGATGGAAAGAAAGGAGAGAAGTGAGGAAAAGATGTAACATGTAACCAAACATCATCATTTTCAGTAATGGAGCAGGAGATGAATGAGTGTGAGGTTTGATGTACTGCTGGACCGTGAACAAGCCGGAGTTCCCAGTCACCGCTGCTGTTTGATACATGACAGCAGGCGCCTTGTTACGCCCCGTCAGCCGGTTTGATGAATCTGCACGTGGCACCGAGGTTTGACGTCTCCAGAAGCAAGTGATCGGAGAAACGCAGGTTGTGTATAATTACACCATTAATCACGTTATTTTCCACTGAGACGGAACTGGAACAACGTGATTCAGTGATGAGTTATCGCTTTTCAGAATGAGTTATGGGTTCTGCAGATCAACAGAATCACGCCTCATTACCGTCAATATTCATATGTTGTTGAAAGCTGGAGTCTGATAAAGGTTTAAAGAGTCCGTTCACCCAAAACACAAAAATACATTAGCCTCGCTGACATTCAATCCATTTATCTCACTCGGCCAACTAGTTTTTTAGTCTGCTGAGGTTTAAAGGTGAAATAAAGTTATTTTATTTAGAATTCAAAGCAACTGTTGATATCTATTGGGAGTCCTTGAAAGATTAGCGCAACTTAAGCCCAGGTAAATATGAATTCATTGGCCAATGATCTCAGAGGGGAAAATGAGCCACAGCAAACAAAAGCATAAAATAAATGGAAATATTAGAATAAAAGCGTGGTAATCTTATATAAAGGGTTATATAAAGGTGACGACTGAGGTGGCAAGAAAGATGAGAAGCATCAGGGAACAGATTACAAGATTATTAGGGGGCGCTAAACATCAGCTGGGACCTGCTGTAGGCAACTGGAGAGGAAGTGTGTGCATAATGATAGTTGTTATTCTGGGAATCCCATAATTATTCTCAACATTGTTTATTTGGAAAATTAATGAATGCAAGTCAAATCAAACACTGCGGTGATAATGCATGTTAAATGGAAATAATGAAAGAGCAAGTGTGATATTTTAGATAATTGGAAGGGCAGCTCGGAGCCATTTCATCTCAACTTGTCCTTTATACCAGCGCCTGTTAAAACAAGCCAAGAAAAATAAACAGATTTTTACAGATTGTCAAAAAGGGAGAATTTCAAATCAGCAGGGAGGAACCTCAGATGCACCGCGACGGGCTGCTGCTCGCAAACAGCCATAAATGCCAGCCAGGGTAATGAGGCTGAAAACGGTCGAGCAGAACATCAAGCAGAGCAGATTTTTAATCACAATTAAAAAGTGAAGTTAATTAAACAATGAAAGCGGCGTCATTTTCCTGGTAGACGTTCTCTGCTGCAGGGGAGATTGTGGAGTTCAGAGCTGCTTTGGAAAAACTCGAAGAGTGTGAGAAAAGTTATAGCGTTAGTCCAAGTTCTAAATCACGATTATTTTATCAACAATTACACAATTGCTGGTTAAATGACATTTTACTACACATGTAGAAAACCTTTGTTTCAGCTCACATGTTGGTAACTTAAACCTTAAAGGACAATCAGTTGATTACACCGTGAGCTAGATGGTTCTCAGTCAAGCACAAAGCTCCACCAAGGCCCAAGAGTCCCCTTTAGAAACCACATTTAAATTCACTAGATGATTTTTATTTGGATCTGCACCAAATTGCATACATTCATGAATATCAGTCCCCTAAACATGACGGATTTCTTCCAACAAGATCCATGAATTATTCTTTACTCCTGGATCCGTCCCCTCATCTGTATCCACGACGATACGCTGATCTCTCTTCCTCCGCAGTGTTTTTCAGGCTCATTTTCATACATTTTCAATATAGTCTATCTAATAATTGTCTTCTTGTTGATTTCAACCGCTGCCCACCCTCTCTCGATCGGACTGCATACAAAAAATGTGGAGGTGCACATGGAATTTCTAGCACACAGCTGGCAAAAGTCCTCCTATGAGGTAAAATCGTAACCTGGCCGACTTTTGGCAACAAAAGATGGGAGGGCATCCTGGTCCAGGCAACTCAGTGGGAAATTAAACATTGCTCATCTTCATATCTCGATATTGAGAACAATACAAAGCGGATTCAAAATGAATGGGTTCTTTGTTGGGTCAAGTCCCACGCCTCCACAAAATGTAGAGGAAAAAATGTGTTTTTGCTTAAAAAACAAACAAACACAGACGAGAACAACCTTCTTAGTGATGTGACAATACATTCTGATCATAGAGACTTCATGAAGCTGATCATTAGTAAATAAACGGCCCATTTACAATCAGGTATCATTACATTCGTGACGTCTGTCTGGCCCCGGGTGTTCAGGTTAAATGCAGCTCAATGTTCTCTTCTCTAATGTCAGCTCTACAGGGGAGTCACCAACTACCTCTCCCCTCCGTTCGGCCTATTTGCTCTGCTGAAATATCCACTTGTGCCGAGCCACCAGCGAGAAAACAGGCAGTCAGATGTCCTCTTCTTTAGAGACAATACCAGTCGTTGGAAGGAGCTGTGTCTGTGGCCATTCACCTCAGGATAGATTGACTCTGCTGACTGAATTCAGATGAGCCCAAAGCTGGAGACGAGTGCAACTCTCTCGTCTGTCCCTTCACAGTGAGAGCGGGACAAACCGGCGCTCCAGCTACCTGCTCAGTTTTCTCAAGAAGTTGCAACGCACTGTCAAAGCTGAAAAGAGGATTTTTTTTTTCTTCACAGACACAGATGACCGGTTTCAGCCCCGAGAACGAAAGCTCTCAGGCTATAGTGCGTCCGCGGTGCACAGGATTGGAAATGGGGAGCATATTGTGTGATTTTTAGCTACTGGGCTCTGAACACTACGGATCTAATCAAGCACCATGACCTTTTCGCCGGCATCATAAAATATTCATCGTTGCTGAACGTATTACTGGATGCATAGCATACTCGCATCCATTCTTTATGAGGAATAATCAGTTTCTCTGTAGAACCTTGACAAATGCTATATTTCACCTGATGTGATACGGGTTTAAATCCGGTTCCTCCCACTCGGTTTCTCGCAAACAAACACAGGAGAAGCTAGATAATGATAATTCCCCTCTCATCTAGTTGCAGTTGAGTTTTCTAGCAGCGAGTTTCTCTTTCTTCTGTTAATAAGAGGCGACAGAGAGCCGACTGCTGGGATCCATCACAGAGGGCTACAGACAGACTCTTCGCAGAAACAGCATGTGGAAGGATGGTGTACTTAATTCACGATGTGGGCGTGTAATTGTCATGGCTACTGTTTACCCTGACAGCTTGATCACAGTTTATAATTGAGCACATTTGAAGGATAATTCCAATATTTTTCAAATTGATATGTTCCCCGTTAATGTGGCTCTATGGGCTGTGGTGACTCGCCACCTGTGTTGGAGATTCAGGGGGGGGGGATGTGGACCGAGGTTATTTCTGGGAAATCAGCGTGAGTCTCCTTCAGCTTTCTGAATAAATAATTTTTCTCTGTGTCTGACCGAGTCACGGTGTACACTTAGGATCACATGCTGACTTATGACGACCTACATCCAGGTCAAAGAGCTCTGCATATTCATCAACCCACATCGGTTTGTTTCCACTTGTGAACGCACCTCCCCTGCAGTTGTTTTGTTCTCGGAGGTGATTATCCAGTCAGAAATCATGGCAACGGTGCTTTTACCCTCAAGGCTGACAGAAATTGTGGAGGCTGACTTTTCAGGACAGAAGAAATAAGCAGACATCTCTTTTTATTTCCTGAGGTCATTACTTACAAAAACGGGACACTTGTTAAAAGTGAATAAAAATAAAATGTGGAGGTTGGATACAAAATAGTCGTATTTTCAGCACAGACACTGAGGACCTTATCGAACCCTGACCATGCAGACGATGCTCTGCTGTTCACCGCTGCTTTCAGTCCGAGTTATGCACCACTGCTTCCAGTTGGCTCGCGCTGACTCCCAGTCCGCTCTTCTGCAGCAGCTTCCCCACCAGCATGTTGTTCTTCGGTGAACAGCTTTCAGGCTCCATGGTCATCACCCGCACCGAGTAGCCGTGGGTCTCTGCTGCCCACGACCGGTCCAAGTCGACCAGGCCCATACAGTCTTTACCTGTAGCGATCGAGGCAGAAACATACAGCTGTTCATCACATACAAATTAAACATTTCCACTATTTTCCCAGGTAACAATTTGAAAAAAACAGGCACATTCAAAAGTGACGTCGAAAACCAAACATGTTAAATATACAATTAAGTACAGGATTAAAAAAGTAGAATAAGAAATGCTTGTTAGGGTTACCCTAACTCTAACCCTAATGGATTGAGAATAGCTACAGATTAACTTCTGTCAATGAATTAATCCATTAATCCACTTTTTTCACAATTTCAGCACTTTCCAATTTAGAAATTTTGTTCAGAGGTTTTCAACATGTTGAACATAATATAAACTATAAACATTTTCGGTTAAATCTTTAAATTGTTCAGCAGGACGTTTTAGAACTTAACAATAAAATGTATTATTTACTTTGAAGATGATAATAGCTGTTACCAGAAATGTGTTTTTATTTAAAAGGAACTATTACAATTAAACTGTAAACTTTATTGTTCAATTTGAATTTGTTATTACTGTAGATACATTTTGTTAAGGAAAACGGGAATTAACCAGCCTTAGGTTTGCAGACACTGCCATACATGTTCACTGTGCCATTAAATGACACATTGAATCGTGCCAGGCTTCGCAACAGTTATAAAGAATCCAGGGAGGGGTCCAGCTTAACTCAATTTTGACTCTAAATGCCAAGAGGAAAAGATATAAGTGACGTTGTCCTTGAGACTCTGCTGTCCTGATGTGAGACGTCTCTTTGAGGAAGACAATGTCCTCATCCTCGGGGCACGGGGGGGGGGGGGGGGGGTTCACCGAAAGACTCGACGAGTATGAAAATGATGAGAATCGTATCCTGTCGCCTCTGCAGACATCCGACTTTAACGCAGCTGAACACCTATGAGACAAGCTGTCTCCAGTAGGGTTAAAGTGTTGACGGAAAGAAGCCATTTTGGCAGGCTTGGTAAATTAAATACAATTTTTTATATTTTACGAATATGTGCATGCTTCCTTTATCTTCCATTCATTCATATGTTCTTCTCACTGAGTATCCTGCTGTTCTCTAAGGATCTTCTTTAAAAGCAGACTTCAGTTAAGCAGTTATGTAGCAGGTGGCATTCACAGTAATCTGCGGTGCTGCCAGACGGTCACAGTCCCTGACAGGCTCCGCAGAGAGACGAGATCAAACACGGTTAGAAAAGTATTTGGGAGAAAGGTTGAGCCCCGCTAACTGATAAAGAGCAGGAGCTGCTGTGACGGGTGATGTCAGGTACATATGAAAAAGGCTTCAGAGTGACAGGGCAATGGAGAGCTATCAGGGTGAGGAGGGTCCTCATCGTAATGAAACACTGAACAATGACGCTTCAGCTCAAGCCCGAAGGTTTCAAACACAACACTTCCCATCTGACTCTGACAAAACTGATGTGGCAGCTGTTCAGTGCAGCTGTTTGGTCCCGCTGCACAAATCCCTGCGTTAACATTTGTCACACTTCTCCAAAGTCTGGATCGGTTGCAAACGTAGAGAAGTGAGGTCAGGTGACAGCGTGAGGCTACATTCACAACGCTACGTTTGAGTTGTAAATGAATCACTGTTGCTACGTTTATACCAACTTCCAAAACACTGAGAACACTTTCTCATCAACAGTTTCACCTCGACAGTCCCGGAAAATAAGTTTTTTAAACTTATTTTTCACCGTTGATGTTTCAATCTGTAAAACGTCACGGTGTACATGAATGTCCATCTGATTTGCGTTTTTAGTTGTGTTAGTATGGACAGGTATTATTACTGACATCAAAATGCTGTTTCTTTTAAAAACAATAATGTATTTGTGTGGATGAAGATTAAAAATCTCGCAAATCACGTCCGATGCTGTGGTAGCAACATCACAGAATTCAATCATTCTAGAAACAAGTAACTGATTTCATACCAACAGCTGAAGAACAATACATCTTTATCAACGAGGCTTATATTTCTATCACCAGACATGTGAAAAGAAAGTGGGTTAAAAATAGTACCGATGTGTCGTCGGTCAGGAGGGAGCTGGACAGCAGTTTGGTCTGCGAAGCGGCAAAGGATCATGTGTTCCTGAAACAAGGACAAGACAATACGCACAGGAACAGATTATATGGATGAAATTGATGTTAACAGTAACGCATGTTGATCCGGTCAATGCGAAATCAGCAAAATCATCAATCAAGTCTATCAGGGATAAATAATACTTGCAATTTTATGCATGCACATTCTTGACTGGAATCAGATATTTTCATTGTATAACATCCTCAGTTGATCAGTTTAAAGATTAGAGATTACACCTGTTTCCCTGATGTGAAATGTAAAACACAAAAATAAATAAAAGACAAATCCCCTCTGTAAACTTCATGTCAATTCTAAGATTCTTTTCGTAAAGTCTTCCCTGTAAACTCTGCAGAAAGGTCACACCCTGGCTATTTACCCTGTTTATTTAGTTCTATCAATTTTTGTCACTCCTGTTTTTTAACTCGCCACGGTTCATGGAACAAGTGACTCATGGGAGCGGTTAGTCATTACTAACCTGCTTCCATTTTAATTGATTCTATCCTTCACTCTGCGGGGTTGACGCTGAATGCAAGGCCACAGAGCAGGTGCTTAAACTTAGAGCTGAGCACCGATGTTTCACACCATTAGCCCTTTATACCGGCGATACACCATTTGTCAAAGTGCTGTCATTCTGTTTAACTACTGTAGTTGGGGAAGGACAGCTATGGTCCTGCAATAAAACAATGCGATGGCGCTTTTATATCTATAAGTGCCAGCTGGGGTTCGGAAGCAGAGACAAGAGGAAACAGTGGGATTCGTTGAATTGAGGCCAAACGAAGGGAATATATCAAACTTGGTTGATAAAAGCAAAACCATAAGGGCAGGATCGGGGCTCAGGTTTAAAATGGCAGATAATACATTTGCTGGTTTAATCAGAACATTGATTTTATTTTTCAGACGTTCAGCAACAACATGTTTAGTTTCTTATTTCCGAAAAGAAAATATTGCAATTGTAATTCCTTTTTCTTCTCTGGGCTTTTGGACAAACACGGCTCAGACACAACAATTTACCAGCGTCTAGTAAATAATATGAAATCTTACATGACTCTAAAGCCTCCTCTGTAAGAATGTGTTTCTTCAAGAGCACCAAAGAAAATAAAAGTTCGAGGTGGTCTGATGTTGGGATATGTCAACTCCTGAGGTTGCTATGGCGGAGACCCGCAGCAGCCTTTTTTGCAAAAACTCTCCCCAGGCGCAGTGACAGGTCCCATACATCATCACGGGACGGGCATCCCCCCCAGCACAGAGCTTGGTCTGTGCTGCTGAGCGATACAGGATTGGAAACTGAAGGGTGTGAGCCGGCCTCTCGGAACTGCCGGGGGAATCTTTGTTCCCGAGACAGTGATGGGCCCGGAGCTCTCATCAATTTTTTACTACTATGCCATAAAATGAAATGAAATTAAAATTAATTTAAAAACAAAAACAAATAGAGCAATAGAAAATCGTATTCATGCCAAGTCAAAAAATAATTTTATGAGAATTACATTTTAATGGTTGTTAGATTTATGGTGAATCCAAACCCCAGCTGGCACAAAAATAATTTGATTGCATCAGCTATTCCTGAGTTAAGCATAATCTGATTCATATTATAATGTAGATTACATTACAATTCAATTATATTGCTGTAACTGGGGAGATTTTAGACCATATTAAACAAAAATAACCAGCACAGGCCAAATTGAAATTAGGAAAATGTAATGCCAACTTCTAATTAAATTAGCTAAACAAAGGTTGCAGCAGGTTTTGTATTTCCTATTTCAGAAGCACAGTGTGCAAGTATAAAAACAAAAAGTGAAACCTGGTTTTACAAAGGGCTGCAGTTTTATTATATTACAATCTCAGAGCCCATCGCCTAGTGTCGAATTAGCCTCAGGGGGAAGCAGCCAATATTTTTGAGCTTCTGTTGTAGATGGCAGATATCCGGGCCAAGACCCCGCCTTTATCACCACATACTGTTTAAAGTCCACAAAAGTTACATTTCTCCACACAAAACACAAGCAGTGATACTTTGTGTTTGTGTTCTTGGTCCAGGCGACATTTTGTCTAATCACCATTGCCAGCTAAATCCATTAGCCGATGCATTTGGGTCTTAACATAAACTGTTTACCTGCGGGCAACCGAAACCTGCTCAAAGTGAAACTACAAAAAGAAAACCAGAACCAGAATCCTGTCCCTTACCTACCGATTCTGCATATTCACATGCAAAATCGTTTTACACAGAATAATTACAACTATACCGCCCTTACTCTGCGATTTTTTGTTTTATGTTGCAATTTTGGTTCGAGATAAACCTCCTGTTTACACACTGTAGTTGCACAACAGATGTTTTTCAAGCAACCAATTCACATGTCACTTATTAACCTAAAAAATTAAATGCTACTAGTTAGACTTTACCTAGAGATGGATATACAATAATCTTGTGCAACCAGGTGGGTGTCTGTTTTGTCTGAACATTTGTTTGACTCTTGTGTGGCTGGTGTGTTTGCTGCGTGTTGACAATCGTGCTGGGACAAAACATTCCACCTCTCTCTGGGTCACTGCTCTCAGGTCTTGACGTGTGAAACGATTCACTTTTAAACCATGTGCCTCTGATTCAATTATACCTCTGTTAATGCACAGGCATCTCAATTAAAATTCAATTAGCGAGAAAAACGTGTCTCACTGTGTTGTAGCAAAGTACGTAGGATAATGAATACCAGGTTTTAAGTCAAGTCCCACAAAGGCCAACAGCGTATTTCGGTGTGTGTGCTCAGTGAACGGAATGTTAAACACAATCCTTGTAGAAACTTGCTATAATTGAATATTCTGCACTTGATATTTTCCTCAGTGCAAATGAATAATACATGCAACAGAGGGATTTAATCCCATTTAAAAGCCTACCTTATAAGTCAGAGTTTCTTTGAACCTTTTGCTGTAGAAACAGAAAAAAGAGCAGATTTTTTTGTGTTAAATTTACAGCGGGTACAAAATAGGAGGAAAATGTAAACTGTACACCTCTATGTCATGTTTACAATCACATTTTTAGAGAAAATCCCTTTAAAAACAAACTTGGACAATATACAGATGAACCACAACATTAAAACCAGTTATCTAGTCTCACATATTTAAACCCCACCCTACTCTGGTGTGTGTGGTGTAGTGTGTGTGTGTGTGTGTGTGTGTGTGTGTGTGTGTGTGTGTGTGTGTGTGTGTGTGTGTGTGTGTGTGTGTGTGTGTGTGTGTGTACATATGCATATATAGCCCATGCATGCATATAGCATACAGTAAAACCAAAGGCTCCACACAAAAACAGCCTGCACGTCTCCCTAATAAAACACAGTCTCTCTGGGAAACATGAGCTTCTTTAAAAACAAGGCTCCTGCATTAACATGAGAACAAGGTTTGTTTGTTTGTGGTGGTTAAACAAAGTCAGATCATTGTCAGAGCTGATTAAAAATCAACATGAGGAGGATCAGAGGTCGGTCAGATCACATGGAGAGGCGTCTTAAGTTCAACTGGAACTCTTGGAGCCTTAATGAAGACGGCAGTTCACAGCTCGTAAAAAAAACCTGTGAACTCCCAGGAATGTCTACACCTGCAGAAAATCCACACCAGTACCTGGAACATGACCTGAGGGGAAAACACTAAAAGTAGCGAGATGGAGATTGACACAGTCAGGTGCGTAGGCCCCTCGCACACACTGCCCTGCAGAAACACACGGCTTCTGGTCCATTACAGCTGCGTTGGGCGGTAATAAATATTTTATGAGGTGTCAGGAGAGGTGAAGTGTCAAGATGGCAAAAGTGAGGAGGGAAGAAACTAAGTTGGTGAAAACTCCTGAATATCATCACTACATCTCGAGGGTCCTCCCCAGGGCACAGTTTTTTTGTTGATGGGCTCTTTTACACGCTAGGGTTATTTTTTCCTACGTTCCTCGCTCTAGTTGAAGTTGGACAGATAATGATGCAGCTTGTTAAGTCCAATCAGGCAAATGGTAATTTGTGAAAACAGGCTACAAAAATACAATTTAATATGATCGATAGAAAGTAGTCCCTGAAAATACGGCATCTGTAAAGAATATGCCACTGCTTTTCACCATCATGTACATTACTAATGCCATTCACATATACCACATTATACATGCTACATGTGCTCCTTGCTATTCAAATCTCACTGGCTGATAATACAGGTGTTGTGCAATGGTTTTTCTTAATGTCCTCAGCTCTATGTGAGGCTGTAACTTTTAATTCCATGATAGAGCGTATGCAGCCATGCAAAAGCTTTAAATTAGATTCTTATCCATTAAACAAGACCAGCAGTGAGGAATGTGACTGTAACGTTAAGATAAAAATAACCATAAAGAGGTAGCGACTGATTTGGAAAGAACATTTGCAGAATCCTTAACCACCACACACTGAGTGATGTTCTCACACAAAAACCTAAAATAAAAACTGTCAGTCCTAAAGCCCCAACCGTCGCTATAATCAGCCCAACGATTACACCCGTCTCCCCCTTCGCTTGCTTGTGATCACAGTCTCTCAGTTGCTACAACAACAATCCTACACAACAGCTTTGTCTGGTCGTCCTCCGCTTCCCAATGTTGTTTTAGCGACATACTGCCTTGTGTCGGTTCTGAAGCCATTACAGTGCTGAGTGCTGCTATAGCGACAGGATCAACACCATTTAAATACACCCTCGCTTTCCACTTTACCTCGCCCCTGTTGTTACTTCCATCCGTCTCTATTCAAACAGCAGCATATTTAAGCTTACAGAATTGGCAGAGATGAAAGATTGAAGGGTTAATTCTCACTAATACTGGGTGATAATCTAATTCTGATAAGAGCAGCTTATCTCGTCTGCACCTTAGACTGGATTTCCCTGTCACTCTCTAATATCCAGGTGAGAACCCTATTCTGTGTGGCCTCACCGTTGGAGGCAATGCGATGCCGCTGCCTCACACAATCAATGGCGATGAAAAGTAGTAGGTGAAAAAAAATGCAACGCGAGAGGTACAGATTGTGTTTATGTGCGAGTGAAAGAGTGTGAATGAGCGTGAAAATGTTACAGCTAAAAAGAAAGTGGAAAAATCCCTCAGAGACAGTAGATGGACGGAGGGGAGGGGGGAAAGGCACAGTGATCTAACAAGAAAACAACAAGGTCAGACACATCCTTCTTCTTTTTAAAGGCAGAAACCTGGAGAGGTGACACTGGACCGAAGTGTGGAGTGTAGCTACAAACCTCTTGGGGAAGGTGAACTTGACTGCGTTCTGAATGAAGCCATAGCAACAGGGACTGATGACAAACGCGGCTGCTGCCTGGATACAATGCTCCATCACCATGTCCGTTGCAACGCCACATGCATGGAGGGCCACCTGAAGGGAACCCGAGAGAGAGAGAGAGTAAGAGAGAGAGAGAAAGAGAGAGAGAACAACAACTTTCACTAATAAAATCTGTGCTTCTTTGAAAAGCAACTTCATTCAACAGAAAGGCCAAACCTCAGAGCGGCACAGAACAAGCACTCAATCTAATTGATTACTTCATAATGGGTGCTGCTATTAAATACATCTATACTCTCAAAGGTGTGGACCGGGGAGTTAAGGCAAGCTACATTTATTAGAGCTTCAGGCACAGAGGCACGAATTGCCATTGAGTGGGTAAACCGTGCTGATGAACACCTACCTATGCATTAGTAATGACGTGCTTATATATTGGACGGCAGAATAAAAGACTGAATATTATCGCCTTTCGGTTTTTCAGCAATCCTTCCCCCCAAAGTAAATCAGCAGAAATACATTCCAACTCTTACAAAGTACAGTGGTAGAATAGATGATTACCTCTCAAGTGTGTATTATCACACAAACAAAATGCATCATCCCCCGTCTGATGTAACAATAGATACCCAGACTCGGTGTAATCAACTCGAGTAGCAGCTCTATTCTCCTCTTCCAAGAAGTTGTCATGGTGGCGTCTGGGAGTCTGAAAGCTCTGCATGTTGCCTTGACAGCAGTGCCACGGAGCAGAAGTTCAGAGCCGGTTAGGACAGGACTAAGCCAAGACTGGCTGCAGCTCCAGAGATTAGTGAGATACAGACACTCTGAACATGGCCTAACCCTCTCATAACGAGGGGGGGCACAATTCTCAGATTTAAATGATTTCTTCCTCAAGCTCTTAAGCACACGAGAAACCAAAAGGCATAAACTAAAAAACCTGCTGTCTTTTATACGTGCAATTTCACAACCCACACTCTGAAATAAATCCTTTTCATCGGTGTGAAGAGCTCCACGTGGAAATATGATGCTTCTGCTCTGTGACTGTTCATAAGCGATCAATGATTTATTCTTCTTCAGAGAGATGTGCATTTATTTAAAAATCAAGTTAAACATGGTGAGTCTGCACATGAAATAACAACCAGAGGGAAAATTGAGAAATTAGCAGCAATTACCTGCATGGCCTTGCACGTATTTAACACCTAATTTTCTCTCACGCATTTATTCATGGCATCAGGGAAAAGCTGTATTTTCTTTCTCCAGTGTGTATCAGACTGCTGATTAGGAGGAGGAGCCCTATCAAAGATTGCATGATGTGACTTCCCACACATCTAAAGCAAAAATAATTAACAAAGTAGCACTATCACTCTTACCCAGCTACTTAATGTCGTACATTAGTCATGCCATGGTAACTCCTAATTACATTTTATAACCTTTAGCCTTGATTTAACACGGACACAAAGCCGCTCAAGCTAGACAAACGCTAACAACAAAAATAAAACACATTCCTATACGCTGTAAGAACTAATTATGTTTTCTCCAATTCTCGATGTGGACAGAATCCTCGTTAAGAATGTTCACCCTGCTCGTCGGCGTATTCTGCTTTATTATTTTCACCCTCGTCTGTGTACGTGCGCGGAAAAAATATCTCAATGCATGAGCAGATTTTCTACAAGCTTGGTAGTGTGGGCGTATATATCTCCGGATGATTAATTTTCGGTCTGTCAAAGGTTAAGGCCTGGGTCAACAAAAACACATTTTCTAAGATACATCAGGAAATAATAGGTCGAGGTCTAGAATCGATCTAAAGCTTTTATTATCAGAAAAATGATTCCCCATTATATGATATAAAGCCAGTAAAGTCGTATTGAACTCAAGGATGACATATGCATATTTCAAAAACAGTTTTCTGGGTAACTTACTGCCACTTGATGCCACTATGAATTCGGGGGAATAATGTCATATAGCATTGTGCTGCATTACCTTTTGCAACCAATAAGATTAGAGAGGCCAGCTACAGTTTATAAAGATGGAAAATTAAATAGCCTGGATACGGTATAAATGACGTTATCATGAAATGGTATAATTACAATATAAAAAGGTTAGCAGTGCCTGTATGGAGTAGAGTATATGCAGGGAGCATTCAGGGAAGGCATTGTCCCTCTGAAGATGTCTTGTTTCTCTGATTGAAGCACTTTCGATAATGAATTGCCTCAACCCAATATTTCTTTGCATTATACTAAATGAAAATTCATATTTGAAGATGACAACATGTGCCAGGCCTAATTTTAGGGGTTTTCTAACAGAACCTGCTAGGATTTACTCCTGCACAAACATTTAACTGCAGATTAACTCAAAGATGACTATCCATCCGTTAATTATAATTAATTTGTCCTTTGAGGAACAGAAAAGCTGCTTTAATCTGCATCACTCTCTAATCACATCAGAGGGATAATGAGGCTTCATTATTCACTCTTATTCAAGTAATTAAATCCCTCTGCTGTCCTATATGTGCACCTGAAACAGAACTAGTTCCTGCAATACAGGTTACTAATGTTCCACTTAATCACCATCACACCAGCACCATACTGTTGCAGGAGAGGGATGCAATCGTTTCAAAGATTTGGTGCCATAGCTTTGCTGTGTTCTGTTTTGAAAATGTAGTTTTGTTTGTTGCAATGATTTTCTTTAAAAAAATTTGACGTAACCAAACCATAAAACTAAAATATGTGTATATATCCAAAAGCTGCAATTAACTGGACATAAACAGATTCAGTGTTAAACTCTCAAAAAGAAGAAAGAAAGAAATAAAACTCCTTAAATCAGAATTGGAATTACACCTCATAAAGAAAGTCTTATTGGAATTGATCAATATCCATTTCTACTTATCGCTCAGAGCAACAGCAGAAAGTACAATTTCCTTCCCACAGCATTAAGAAGCCAACTAAGAGAATCAATCACAAACAACCCTCAAGCAGAACCAATAACAGACCAGGATCCAATTAAATCAACACTTCCTGCCTCTTTGGCCTGTTTACTCAGTGTTTGGAGAAAAATAAAACTGTTAAAAGTACAGACGGGTCCTGATACCAGTCTAAAACATGGGCAACTACAGACAACAAAGAATGAGACGCCCCACAACTTAATTATCCTGATTAAATTAATGTGACTAAAAAATGGGAGCATGTCTAATACATAAGAGGATTAAAACTGGTTCTTCAGGTAGAAGTATCTGTATCAGGTAGGAGGAATCTTGATGAGGCTGCATAAATGCTGATTTGTGAATCTCACGCGGAGAAAACATAAGCACCTGGTTCAAACATAAATATTAACATTCGTGTGAAACAAAATCCTTGTGCGCGCATTAGCACCCACATAATGGGTAGAAGAATAATCTGTGCTGTTTGTTTCTTGCCAAGTGGAACAGGTCTCAGCGGAGTGAAGACGCTGGAACAATAGCGTTTTCTAATTACAGCAGGTTCAAAAATATTCCTGTTTGTTCCAGAGAGAGTTAAAATAAGGCTACTGGAACATCTGGCTTCTCTGGAACTGGGCTACGACACACATGAGGAAGACGGATCTTCCCGGCATGTTTGGGTAGAAGACACTGACCTGAGAGACATAAATAATGAAAGCGATAAAGAGTGATTATAGAGATATGAGTGGGGAAAGCAAAATGACGCGTGTGTGAGAACAGGAATGCAGGAGAGTGTCTGCTGAGGGATTAGAGTATTTCACTTTGAATCCTAACGACTTGTCTTTGTGCGCTGGAGCGAGATTCAAACAGCCCATAAACAACCACAGTTAAGGACCTATTTGCCCTAAATTGATAATCATTATCGGTTTGAGAAGTCAAGAGCTGTGTTGATGAAGGTGGGCGTTTTAAATAAGTTTTTTTGACTTGCCGTTGGAGAGTGCTACTCAAAGCTGAATTTAAGTTTATTTTAGCCTCAGCAAAGAGTTTGAAGTGTGCTTTGAAAGCTACTGAAATATGTATTCTGTTGTCGCAGGTAGCTGTGCAGAATTAAACACATTGGCAGAGCTGGAGCGTTGTGCTTAACATACACAAACAGGCACAACTGGCGTCTTGGCAGAGATGTAGGTGGGAAAAAAAGTCTGTGATGAATTAGGCAGTAAAAGAGTGACATGGAAGCATTCAACTTGAACTTGATATTGGCAGGCGACCATTTTTATTTTTTATTACAGACCCTTTCCAAAGATTACACTTTCCTTAAGCCTTTAATACGATCTTGGGAAAGCCAAACCAAAAGCATCTTTGGACTGCAGATGTTTTTACAGTAAACTAATATTTCTCATGAATACCTTTGGGTACTGTCTGGTTAACACTACCTTTTCACTTTCCATTTATTAAAGAGGGAACAGTGACTAACTGTACATTTCATGACTGAAATACATTGCTAACGACTTTGATTTAAAAACTCTAGACAGGAAATAAAAAGCCATCTTAGCTGCTCTGAAAAGACTAATTGCATGTTGACATTTTCGGTTCCTGGAATAGTTTGAAAGAATGACACGTTTCTCCACGTGAACTGTTCTCTGTAATGTTAAGGCTGGAAAAACAATGTTCAGACACCAGTTTTGACTGTAGGAAAAAGTAGGATAACACACGTTGTTTATGCGGTGATAATCAAAGGTGTTTACTTCGCAGTTTCAATCTAACATCAGAAACAGTAAGCACTGGATTATTGGCTTTATTATCATCATTGATGTTGTGTTGTGACTCGCTGCGAAAAAAAGGTCAATGTTTCGAAATTGCTTATAAAACAGTTCTTTGTAATCTACCTCCATAATAAGGTATTGGGCCAACACTCGTCTGATTATGTGATGGGACTGATACCTTCCACTTTATTTATGCTTCCTTTAGGCAATGTTATCCAATAGCATCGTATAAATCACCCCTCACATTCCAATGCTACGCATATGACACAGAGCTGTATTATTTATCTCGACAGCTGGATGAAACTAATCAGGTAGTCAGACTTCAGGAATGTGTTAAAGACATAAAAGTTAAAAAACAAACATCATCTGATCGTTTAGTTACTTTGGAGTCTTTAACTTGGCCTCTACTAAGGCCTGAATGACCGGGCTCCATCAGATATTAATGAGCTCAGAGACCCATATTCCCCTGATGTACTGAGCTTCTCTTTCTCTCTCCATGTCACATAACTGCATGTCATTAACTTTTCGTTTTCACTCTCCCACAGTTGTACTTTCACTGTGTGCCCCCCCTTTCTCCTCGTCCTCATTCTGCAGGTGTCCCTGACTCCAGAGCTTCACCATCCAGATCTAAAACGGCCAATCATTAACCTTATAATTGTTAATGGTAGTGCTGACATAATTTGTCATGGCATTAATTGGCGCTGTTAATTAGTAACATATTACATTTATAAGAAACCTTATTATTATCATTACAACAAGTCAAGGCAGAGGACCAACCACCCTGAAACTGGTTCTGTTAGAGGTTTTCTTCCTGTTTTAACATATATTTCTCTACACTGTCAATTACTGCTTTCTCGTTGTGGGGACTGCTAGATTTCGCTCAATAATATTATGAATAATGTATGATCTGATTAGATGCTGTGCAATGAATTTGAATGGACTTGGAATCAAATTCTTGGAATTTCCATGTACAGATGACTTTGCCTATCAAGCCTTACTAATTATATTTCCCCTTATTTAAAATTGTTGTGTTACCAGGGAAGGTTTCAAAGTGGAAAGGTAATTTGATTTAATTAAAGTGTGTGGAGTTGGAAAATTGCAGAAAATGCTAATCAAATTAAACTACTGCAATAAATCTTGCTAAACTATGACATCTGTATTTTAGCAATTACACAAACAAAACATTGTATAGTCCATACAACATTATGACTACAGGTAATTCCAACATCTGTTTGATTTTAGTTACTCTATGACTACTTGAGCATCAGTTATTCAAACAAGTAAATTATATAATACTCAGGTCTATAATAGTTACCATATTATCTACACTCTATGAATCATCAAACAAAAGCTGGGAACAAAGTCTCAAGGCACCGTTCCTCACTTACTCACCCCAATTTGAAAAGGTCCAGTGAAGTAATCCAAATTAGCCTGAATGAAGCCGATGTTTTTCAGCCCGAGCTCTGCACCGCGACACTGGGCCCTGACCAAGGACTCTTCTTTGTTCTCTATGAGGATGACCTAGATATAGACAGAAAAAAGTCACAGAGTTACATGTGATTCTGTTTTTTTCTAAAAAATCAAGCACTAATAAAGTCAAAATGTATGGGAACATATAACAATGTTCAAACCAGCAACCATTGGATCTATGGAGGACAAAAACAGCTCCAAGTCTTTTATTATCGTGAGATTACAAAAGGCCTATCTAATGATTGAAATAATCACTTTATTATTGGTTGATCTGTGAGTTTAACTGTTCATCTTTTAGTCTGAACAATTAAACACTGCACTTAACAATAATTTGCACAAATGCAAAAATACGCACAAACAACCACACTAAACACAGACATTACCTGGCAATCTGGAAGAGTGTGAGCCAGAACAATCCCTACATGGCCCTGAGAGACGGCACGGAAGGAAAGACACATTAAACAGAAACATTAAACAGAAACATTAAACAGTAGTAACCATTTTTATTCATATGTATTAACCATGCTAAACAGCTCCCCTGCTCTGGGTGTGCATTTTCACGAGTGTAATTACCAGTCTGCCTGTGTGCACAAGACAAAAACAGGTTTTAAAAGTGTGAGGAACAGTAAGATAACGAGGTCCTCCTAAAGCTGCAGTGATCTAATGTACCCAAGGTCAGATGCTCTGATAAATATAGATGCAAAGCTGGACTGATGGATGAGCACATTTACCGTTCCACTGCAGAAATCCACGATGGTGTGTCCTGGCCTGGCCATCTCCGTTACCATGGCGACCAAGTTATTCAGCTGTTGCCTCTTCCTGACGGCGCGGATGTTTGACATTTTACCTGCAAAAGAAACACACCTTCCTCATTGAGTCTGAGCATGAAGAAGAAATGCAACAGGTTTTTACAGGCAATTCCCTTTAAACTCAATTAAGGGAAGAACAAATCTCTAAGCTGTCAAACGTGCATGTAATTTTATTTTTTTGTAGCTTGGTTGGTTTCAGTCAATATCTGCTCTTTACATTACACCCAACGCAAGCAACGAAATGATGTCGCAATACTTTTCATTACTCTAATGAATTCCTTCCCTCTGCCCCTGGCAACTGCTCAAATCTAGATTTACAACCAAACATTTCAGGTAATGGGAAAAGCACACAGATGAAAAGGCTCTAAACTCTCTCATCAGCATGATTCCAGCCAATTGACGACTAGAGAGTTCAAACAATCTTTCAATATCAACAACAGAAAGACTCCAAGATAAGATCGTGTGCCGTGCCCCCCCCCCGCTGTTTGCAGCACAACCTTCTGCTGCTGTGCGAGCAGTATGTAGCCCATTAACTGAAAGCAGATTTCTGTCTCCTGCACGTCCGTCTCCCATCTTCCAGCACGCCAAGTCGGTAGTGAGCTGTTGACACAATGTGCGGAAACCATCTCTGGTCCATAAGTCTAGAGTGATGAGTGGTTCATTTACTATGAGTCACACCCTCACATTCACACGAATGGAATAATATACTTCCTGGCTCACCTTGCATTGCCTATCACAACTGGGGAGGAGCGATGGCACAGGAGACTTTTCAATCTGGCTACACAAACAGGAAATTTCCTTCAGGCTCTCATACTGGCTGTTATTGAGCCGATGCCAATTGAAGTGAGATGGATTTAAATATGGAGAATTTGCAGGAGGGTAGTGACAGGACTCTGGTCTTCATTTGGATGAGTAAATCAAACGGGTGCAGCACAAGTGGATACTTGCACTTGCAAGTATCTTGCACTTGCAAGTATCCACAGCTCGGCAGAAGCCTCAAAGTAGAACTCCTTTTGATGCATCGGAGCACATTAAGATTGTTAATCGCTAATTCCAAGGCTGTGGGTGATACAATTCAACAAGGCATAAATTAAATATTATTATGGAATTATAAAACCCCAAATATAAACAGAGTACCTTATCCACACAGGGCGCATTGGATATAGAACATTTTAACAATATTGGCCTATTTTGGGGAATTGGACACTGCTTTTAATAGATAGAGAGCACAGAATCTATAAAAAGATGGACAATGTGTCTCCACTTCCTCACACAATCCAGAAATACAGCTTAAATATCTCACAAATAAAACTCGCCTTCTGGTGCATCTGGACCCAGAGTCTGCACTCAACCAATTGTGAGTCAGTCTGAGCCGTCAACCATGTTTCACCCCGTTTTTACAGAATCAAATAACAAATTAAAACTAAACTTGCAGAAAAAGCATTTGAACAAACAGTTTATATGAACTAAAATGAAAAAAAAACATCTTTGAGAAAGATTTTTTTGTCTGACTCATGTCCTACCCATTAACATGGAGGGGGCAGAAATTATGACCGAAGTTGAATCCAGCCACCAGGGGCGATTGAGTCACTTGGCTTTATTTTTTGTGAGCAGTCATGTCATCTTTATGCACGTTTTATGATACAGAACAACATTGTTTTGGGCAACCTGATGGATATAACTGCAATATTCACTACTTTTAGCTCTGTTTTAATCCCCACCAACTCCTGAGAAAAATATCTGGCTAAAGGCTACACTCTGTGCAATGTCTGTTGTTGGGTACTGGGCATAAAGTGTTTATTTGTATATCATTCTTGCTGAAATCATTAGCCGCAAACGGTGCTATGACAGGTGGTGAGGGGAACAGCACAGCTGTATTTGCACTACTTAGGGTTCGGGTTCTTTTAAGCAGTTATGTGATTCCATTGGTAAAAATACAAATTCGAGCCACTGCAAGAGTAGAAGGTTTTGCCTAGAACTTTTAACAAGGATATGTTTTTCAAACTATGCACTATAAACTTTGAATTGCTGTTGATGTAGTTGTGAGGATGCACACATCCTGTTTGCAGAGGGAGGCAAGTCTGTGAGGTCACGCAAAGGTGTTTACACATAGTTCGACAAATGTATCAGACACAGCGTTGCAGAGAAACAAAGAACCAAGGTCAGTTACACAGGTTCTAACAGAACAACACTGAAGTGCAAAAGGTGTGTGTTGCTTGTACAAATTGCTTTTACAGTCCGTGTATGTGTGTGTGTATTTGATGAGAGTTCATACACTGCTTAAGGTCAAAGCCATAAACTACGTAGAACTGAGTGGGTGGCAACAGAAGAGCTCACCACTTGCCGCCTCTCCCTTTGTTTTCCGTCTTATTTCTTGAATGTGGGTTCAAGGAAGAGAGCAAGTCTGAGAGAGGTCTTTTAAGTTCACGCCCTGGGTCACTGTAATTGCATCGAATTCACACAATTTCACATGAACATCATATTAGAGTATATATCAAATAGAGTAGAGGTCATAAAGCAACAAGATGTGAAAAGAAAACATTGGAAACACATTGTGAGATTACTACAAATAACTTGTTTCATAATGTTTCTTTCTTTAATTTCAAGTCGTTTACTTATAAAGCAAACTGGACTTCCTTAAAATATCATATGAATTTAAAGAGCATCATCTTATTTATTTTCTTGTGACTAAGCTTATGCTTTAATATAGGTAGAAAAGGGTAAAGGATCAATATCTCCAAATTAGGTTTGTAGTTTTAACATCATCACTGTCAAAACAAATAACATCAAAGACAATTTCCCTCTCGACCTCATTTAAGGGTTTATTTAGTCCTCTGGTTTTCACCTAACACAGCTGGAAGTGGGGATAAACTCTGTGGTTCTTAAATATTTAATCCTCAATTAATGTGTTGATCTCCACTGGCTGACATTTGCTAAAAATCAATGATCAGCATCAGTGTAAGTTCCAGTAAAATATCTCAGTAATTATACCCTACTCAAATATTGGATTTTAGGAACTCTGGGTTATTCTTTTTTTCCAAGCACTTTCAAGCAAAAATTTGGGTCCTAATTATTTCAAACGTGGGATTCATACTAAGAACTGGAAAAATTATCAGATTTTCCACCAGTGCAGCTAAGGACAGCTACTCTGCTGGATGGAAAGATGGACCATCATTGTCCTGCGTTGTATGATGTGTGCATGAGCCTAATTTGTGACTATTAGCATTTCGCCCAATCAACATGGCTAACCTTTGAGTATGAGATAAATTGAGTACAATGTAATAGAGGAAAGATATTTATTGTTGCAGGGCTTGAAAAAAACCATTCAACGACAATGTGATACCAGAGTTGCTGGCTTAGGAATAATGTATATGATAGCAAACACTGCCTCAATTGCAACTGCATCAGAGTGAAGATTGGAGCATATCACCACAATTCTGACATGGAGGACTTTATCCCAACCACAACTCACAAGAGAAAAAACAATCACAAACCATGTAATTCACAGAGCGAGGGGCCAATCTGCACGGTGATTTCTTTTGCACTTTTTTTTCATGAGGAGTTGTTGACAGGTGGACATTAAATAAGCTCTCACACTGTGTGCACACAACTGAGGACGAGCTCCATTATTTCAGCAATTAGTCAGGCGGTGTCTTTTATTGTAGCATTTAGTTTGTTTGCAGGCAAATAAAAATGCATGAATCATCTTTGGAGGAGTGCAAATTAAGGCAACATCAAAAGCTATGATTCCACGTTCCAGGAAATGAAAGACTTTAAAACTGGATTCAAAGACTCCTTTCAAATTGAACGTTGGCATCATGGAATACAATCCTTTGCTTGTATTAAGCAATGGGAACAGATGCAAAGGAAAGAACAATGTTGAGCCAACGGTGATTTGTCGTGGCAATTTCTGCAATCCCACTCTGACGACGTGGAACTAGACACATTGCATATTGACAATTTATTGTACCTTTATTTTCTCAAGGTACGAACAAACAAAAAATCCATAGTAAGAAAACATGGTGAAATTAGGATAAATTTCCGATCGAAACTTCAAGGCAAATTTCACCAATTTTCTACAATTGCATGTTCTTTGCTAGATCGCAGTGCAGCCTTTTTGTGTCTGGTTCAAAAACTCTTATTTCTGCACAAAACTTCACGTTGACTTTTTTGTGCTGTAGATACTGACAAATACTCACACATGGAGTCCAAGTTTCATACAACATAGCACAATCTACTTTGGATTCATATATTTGCTCAGTTTAGTGGAGGAAGACATTTATTTCGATCGTACACAATGGCCAGCCACAATTAAAGTCCTCCTCTGCAGTGGAAAATGTGATTTTTGTTTCCTTGACCTCTCAGCATTATTCTGCCGACACGTGCTGTGGGTTGAAAGTTGATTTGAGCTCTCGTGCTTTCTTCTGAAATACTTTTCTGTTTAACCTCCTTCCACAGTCTGATGTGAGCTGAAAACTATACTGATGTTGGTGAAGTTTATGAACAGGTGCACAGACACCATTACACCTGGATAACTGCTGGCACAAAACCAGAGATGACAGAACCATTGAGAGTCTGGGTCTGGCTAAACAACCTTTTTTTTTCATCAAGAGGTTGATGTCTCTCATTGCTCACCTACTACAATCTGTGGCTGCGACATTAGGGGTGAACGAGGATCTATTACCCTGTGTGTCCTCTAATGTTAAGAGGTGCCTTCCTCAGCTGCTGCTGGCAAGGAGCCCTGTTCTCTCCCTTTTCCCCTGATGCTGCAGAAGTGCCCACGGCCTTATCAAACAGGTCCATCACACAGATTAGAATGCAAAAACACTGCTGAGGCACAGGGGGCCTCTGTTTAGGCTCTGCAGGTTCCAACAGCCAGTCCTGCTCAGAGGACATGCTGGTTTGAAGACCAAAGATGTGTAGAGCCGGTTTGAGATTTAGAATTAGATGAACATTTAAAATATGAGACTTCAATATTTTAGGCTTCGGATTTTATATTTGTTTGATCAAAATGTATTTAAATCTCAGTCTCTCATTACATTTAAGAGAGGGTCAATTGAACTAAACTCTTACTTGCAGCCGTAATATTAAGGGTTAAAAGTTCCCATATGTTCACCAACGTTACGCAGCCTCAAAAGTGTTGAGCAGCCCACAGAAGTTGTCTGTTGGCTCACGTTACTCTTCAGGAGAGAATAAATTCCTTATGGATGGAAGGCGTCTCCAGACGTGTTTACAACAGAAATGTCCCAGACAGAGTCATCTGTCAACGACCCAAACATATGGTGTCACAGGAAGTCATGTTAGAAGAAGTCAGGCCTCAAAGGACGTTCTTAGAAACACTTATGTTACAGGCAAACTCTGTACAGGGTTCGAAAGTTGACTGCTTCCAGGAATGCGAGTGGTGTTTGACTAAATAAAGAATGTAGGGTTGAATAATGTAATTTCAGTTTTTTTTTTTTATATATGACAGTGATATTTTTATTTTATAAAAGATATTAAATGTGCTGTGGCTGTCTACTCTGTTTAATTCCGTGGTTATCATCGTCAGATAGTCTTTACCCAAAGCCGCCACTGCATCATAGCTTGTCATTTATATTTATCATCTTAATTTGTGCCGAGATGAAATACTGCTCTGAGTTTTGCACAAAGTAAAAAGAAAACTGATTCAGGCAGCTATTCATGATGGATAACAATACAATTTATCTCATAATACTGACTGTCAGCAGCTAAAGTAAAAACAAATAATACATTTGAAAAGACATGCCGTTAATAAAATGAACGTGGGACCTGCTAATACTTCTCCAAGAGATGGCGACTTTAATGAGCTCATTTTTTCACACCTCATCACCAGTTTAATGAAAACAAATATGCAAAACCACAAGTTAATAAATCAAGGAGAAACTAAGAAGGATAAATAGTAGGAAGGCTCTATATTGCATCTGAAGATAACAAGTGTTAAACCTTTGCATTCATTTGGTGTACCTGTGTAAAAAAAACATGTGCACACGGAGCATGTAGAATTCCACCATATCACAGTCCGATTCTACACCAGATATAATTGTTCATGTAGGCACAGGGGCACAGAATATGAACAAGAGTTGTGTGAGGGGAAATGGAAACAGGAAGGTGTGGTTGATCATTATCTTTCCAGCCTGGCTTCCAGAGGCTCATTTGATTCCTATCATGTCTGAATACCTGGATGCTGCTCAAGTATATTGCATCCATGTCTGATGAGGAGACATGGATGCTGAATGTACAGTCATAATCAGATAAGTCTGTCTTATTCCTTCTGAGGAACAATAACAATGCACTCTTACTTTGGCAGCTGCTCAGAACAATGCAGTGTGTGTCGTAAAAAAACAGAGAGGATACTGTGGGAGCTCTAAAAATGTTGATTCCTGCATTCTGCAGCAACCTGATGTTGATAGAAAACTGCAGTGTAATGTCTAATCCATACATTGGCATGTGAATACGCCAGGTAACAAACGGCTGGCTAGTGCCACCATGGCTCCTGTCAGGTGTGAGGGAGCATGCTATATTTCTATATGTGACTGAACGAGTACAAATTACTGTGAATGTGCTGCAGCAATAAACTGACCACTGTAAAGAGTGACCACCTGATCAACAGAGTGCCTGGAGCTCAGCAACAAATGGATTACCAATGTACAAGGAAGGGTACAGGCTAAACAACATGGTGCCTGTTATAGCATTGGCTGAGAAGAGTAGGGAAAATGTTGCATCGTTAAAAAAAAAAAAAAGAGGAAAGGGAAGGGAAGACTTTCCCTCTAATATGCCCAATACGTTCGTAGACATTAAAACAGTATCACTAACAAACCCTGTACCTCCTTCAAACACTTAAATAAAAACAACCACATAATTATGTTCACTATGTAGTTATGGTTACAGTAGGTGAAGTCAAAGAGTTTATGGTTTTTATAACTGCACCATTATAAAGAACGGAAATATTCTAGATGGGTTTTTTTTCATGTAAAACATTAGTCGCAAATTAAAACACTTATCACACACAGCTAATTACACATTTCCTGAAGCCTGTAAGCACACAAGCAAGACCTCAGCCTTTCAAGTAGAACATTTTCTCAATGCATTCTTTGAATAACTTCAGAACAAAACGGAATAAGCCAAGCAATCCTCCCTGGGAACACAAGGTCTCTTACAACAAGTCTGTGTTGTACGTGCTCATATGTGCGTGTGCAACTGCTGCTGATAGAGAAGTGAAAGTATGGTCAGAGGGAGATCATAAGGAAAAGGGAATTGTTGCATAATTGTAGGAGCCAATAAAACTGTCAAGGTCTTCTCCAAACTTTACAATTTGATCCACTGGTGCAGAAAATGCATTTAGCCGTATAACCTTTATCATTGGAAATCTATGGATGGAAGGAAAGTGTTGATGGGAGCAGAGGAGAGAAATATAAATTCAGAATGCTTTTTCCGGTCGTGTAAATATTCTAGGAACAATCACAAAAGCTACAACACCAGACAACACGACTGCCACTGTGCTGTGAGGTATTGAGAAAAGTTTGGGGCTAGACAGCCAAACACTGAGCAACAACTAAATATAATCTTCCTGATTTGGCTTGAAGTGGCAAAGAAAAAATAAAGATATTTACAAAACCGAAAGCTTCAATTGTTGGTGTGCTGCAAGAAAAAAACCACATACTCCCTCTCACAGCAGCAGTTACTGAATGTTTTCGATGTATTTGCACATCGAAGACTGTGATGACAAGAAAAATCTAAAATGAAGACAAACACGAGCAAGAAAAAACACTCCTCGCTGTGCATCTCTCAACAGCTTTGGAATGTCTGTCACAACATGACCAGACGTAGCTGTAGGCGAGAGGTCTGCATAATTATGGGACTCCCATGGCCCCCCTCACAGGTCACAGCACATACCTAATTTGTTTGCGCCGATTTGTTTTTAAATGAGCAAAGAAGCAAAGTGAGGCATCGATACTGCTATTCTGAACACATCCAATTACTGACTTCCCTCTGACACAGAGCATCACATCCACACATGCTTAACGCTTTAACTGGACAGAAACTGTCACCCTGAAAATCTAGACTTGCACTCGTAATACTAAAGGCTGTTTTTTTAATCACTTGATCTGTCGTTGGAAGAATATGTTCCATAATTACTGCACAAAGCCTTTTAAACTCTAATTTGCTCATGTTTCCCAATATTATACCCAAGCAGATTTTGCCCATGTGTATATTTTTGATTTTCATTAGGTTAGAAAAATGATGCTAACCTTAACCAATAACACTGTAATTTACAAGTCCCATAGTCTACGTGGTATCCTATAAGGGAATTAAGTAAACTCAAAAGGTTTTGTAAGAAATGCCATTTTAACCTGGTAAAGGAGATGGATGTTTACTAATCATTCTATAAGAAACATAGAATTCAGAATTACATTTTTTTCCATTAATTGCCAAGCACTGTCTCCACCAGTAATAAGCGATTCCAATTTTAGCACTTGCTTCTATTTCTATCACTTCTTTCCTTCTACTGCTAACCAGCAAGTCCCAGCTCGTCCTGTTTACTTGGGTCTGAACAGCTCACACAAAAAATCTTTTGGAATTCGAAATCTTTATGATAAAAAATGATGGCAAGTACAACAAACAGCACATTTCCGATATTTCCGTTTTTTTCAACATTTATTATTTTGTATATATACATTCGGGTTTAACAAATTTACTGTGAAATCTTGTATTTCTCGGTTCAATTTGGATATCTCATATGTGCAATCCTTACATCTCATATAATGGGCTATAATTGCACCAACTTCACATTGGCACGTCCCTGGTAATCTCACTCTTTTTGGCTACAGTTCGCTGTGCAAGCTAAGTGTTGACTTGCAGTCGGTCTCCTGAGTGCTGTTCACTGCGCTGTGTGAAGTGGATGGAGCAAAAGAACATCCACACTCCTCTGCTTTAAAACATGGAGAGTTTGGATTCGATCCATCCTGTCAAAGAATCTGTATTTGCCAGCGGCAGAAAAAATATTGTGTTTGTTGAGAGAGGATTCAAATGACTCAGCCGCACTGATCCTAACCAACACGTTCACAGCTCAGGTATGAAACAAATGACCTGAGGCTGCCCACGAGCTGCCACATCGGTAAACCCAGCCCGAGGGGAAAACACAAGATGTTATATCTATGGTCTTAAGATGGGGTTAACACTTTTCAAAGTCAACCTGTGATATAACAATGTAAAATTGTTCCTTATACCAACAAACGACCGAGACAAATTCCTTTCCATGACCTTAACTTTGTCCAAAATACTCACTCTCACTTTACTGATTTGACCATGTCACATTTAAGATGCATTACTGAACAACACATTACAAGAAAGCTGGTAAACCTAAATGCAATCCGGACCTATAAGGACCCTGAACAGAGGTATCATGGAGTGCAGATACTTTCATGTGTGAAGTAATATATATTTTCATTCTCTTGAAAAAAGCTTCACTTCATCTCCTCCACAACTTAATCTCCTCCACAATGCACCATAAAGAGATGGATTTACTCAACTGCCTGCAAAGATTTGGGCTGCTGATATTTTAATTTATACAGCATCGAATCACAAAATACATTATCTCAAGCCAATTAAAGTAAGGACAAGATCTTATAATATAGAGAAACGCATACGTTATCCTCATTGTGTAAGCAGTTCTGGTCAATCAGTGTTTTGTTTCTCACAGTAATAGAAGAAGTTGAGTGACTCCAGCACTATGGAAGCTTTTATCTATGAAAATAAAGTCAACAAAATATTGAAATGCCAGTGTTCTCGCCTGAAAACCCTGCCCTGCAATTTCCCTTTCAAAGTAAGTAGTTTGTTTTCATTCATCGCACACTGTCCCCCTTCATCCCTCACTTTCTGTACTCTGCCAGAGCTGTCAAAGTCAGGGAGTAAGTGGCACAACGCTGGCATCCGCGGAGGGCCGTGTCAATGTCTATTGGCCTCCCACCTCTGTAAAATCTTCCAGTATGGCTTTCAGCCCGAGCCTCACAGTGCCAAGTCAAGGATAAATAAGGGCTGGCTGGACTCGGGCCAGCTGGTGTTCCTGCTCCTCCTGGTTCTCTCGTGAAATGTCGGATTGCCAAAATCACGGCCCCCTCTATTGAGAGAAATAAAGGGATTCTCCCCTCAGCCCATATAGTCACTGCAGATGTAGACTGCTGATGTTTGAAAATAGTTTTCTACAGATATTCTTTGGCAGATTGCAAATCATTATCCCTTTTAATGTGTTTGGAATTAGGTATTTTATATTTGTGATAGAAACCATACTTTTAGGCTCAATATATAACTATTTCCCTATCATGTCCCCAAATGCCTTGGCACTCTACAAATATTCTTATTCGGGAAAGTGGGACAAGAATCAAGGGATTGCAATTGGACAGAATACTACATGTGCCCTTTGGATAATTGGAGCAGGATTTAGATGAGTCATTATGTCTTACTGAGCCACCTGCACTAGATAAACTCCACACAAGCCAATGTTCCTCTCCAGTTCTTGCAGGTGTCCCAAATTTCTGTTTTTCCCCACTTAAAAATAACTAAATTATATAACATGAAAGTAAAAAAGCATAATAAAAAGCCACACATGTAGAAAAGTAAAAGATATTGCAGTTATCAGACTGTGAAATGATGCAATCTCCTCTGCATATCCAGAGACCGACAAATCACACATTAACTCACACCCCCCCCCCCACACACACACACACACAAATGACAACTCACCCCATAACAGTGAAAGCCAACACCATGTGGGTGGAAGAAACATGAGGGGAAACTTCAGGATGTAAAACACAGACAGAAAGTCAGACACGCATGCCAAGGTCCACACACAAGCTTATTTTGAGACAAATTACACGTGCGCAGTGGGGGGGGGGTCTCTCATACAATGGAGGCACATCTCACAGTGCACCTCTGAAACCAAATACGACACGTCATCTATTAGAGTCAACACCAGATACAGAACATTATAATTCCTCCTTTGAGCCTATGTATGCCGACAACATTGGAGACTCCAGTAAGAGGCCTTTGTTCAGGGCTGGGACGAAAAAATACAAAAATGGTGTACTTTCTTTTGTAAAGCACTGTCAAAGTGCATTGAATGTGTTGTCGGGAGAGAGTGAAAATAACATTAAGAGATTAAAAGGAGAATAATAATAATAATAATAATAAGATAGGGAAAGAAGGAAGACAGTGTTTAAATAGAACGGAAAAATATAAGAATAGGTGTAAAACACACAAAAGCACATTTCACTCAGACCTGCTCGGTGAAGTATCTCCTGTAATTAACAGCAGTGTGTGGACAGGTCTTACATAACACTCCAAAGCCATAAATTGTGCAAATGAAACTGACAGATTTAATGAGCGTATTTTCGTAAATGAAGAACCACGTCACTGATTTCTACTTTGAGTTGGTAATTTCAAATGATCTGGTTCAAAACACGGCAGAACATATTATTCATCAAATCAGGATGTAGCTTTTATTTATTTGAAATTGCAGATTTGCGTCTGTCCACCTCCATTTGTGTCTTTCCACTGACTTTCTTTGAATTGATGCCAACTCTTAGAAATTAGATTTTTTTTTTTTAATACATGGCTCGAGGGTAAATCTTTTATTTCCTGTTCTTTTTAGATTAAGAGAATTTTTTGTTAGCTTTATGAGCAACTGTGGAACAAAAATCTTTTATTGTTATGAAAAAAGTTTTGAGGTTGTTTTCAGAACAAACAAGAGATAGTCAACAGGAAGTTTTTCTTCGGTCTGGCCTTTTCAAAACTGTTAATTTTGTTCTTACGGTAATTACATCAAGTTAGAGTATGAAGCTATTTTAAAAAAACAGAACCATACAAGGGTGGCTAACACAATGGAAATGATTCATATGTTATATCACTGCCATGGAGTTCGGGTGGGTGGGTGGGTGATATGCGGAGTGGCTTCACTTTATGTATTGAGCTTGCATTTGAAATGTAAAATACATAAGTATAATGACGGGCGATAAGAGACGAAGGAAAAATAAATATATTTTTTTTTCTTCAACTCTTTTATCTTCACTACCATTTCTTGTCCTATAATATTTATGGGCTGCTTGGTTCCCCTGTGCATTTTTGCTTTACTGGGAGTGCTTTTCAAACAGTGAAAGGAAAAAAACAGGCTGGCTAACTGGCAAAATGTGTGTTCTTCTTTTTCCATACTTCATTTGCCCCAAAAGTTACGGGTGGGCACAGTCACGGGTAGAGCAGATGTTACACAATTAAAAGGTGACAAATGAATCGTCACATTAGCTTGAATACAATTGTGTATTTCTCTGGTTTTAAATATTGTGTGAAACATTTTGTGAGTTCACAAGGTAACAAAATATATAGCATGGGTCTCGTCTTCTTTTGATGTTTTTATATTATTTATAACAATAAAATTCTCAAATATGTTTAACTGTTAAAACATTACCATTTTCTCTGTGACAGTCCTAGTCATAGATAACATTTGAATGTTGCATGATACCCTTTTTCCCCCTCTTTTATTCATCTAAGGGACAAAATAGCATTATAATGATCCACTCTGACAACCATATACACCTCTGCTGCATCCCTGATGGTTAAAGAGTTAACAACTAAAAGATAACAGGAAATTATTGTCCCTTTTTAAACTGTTGTAGAATTAAGAAGTCCAAACATTCAAGATTTCAAAAGACAAAGTGCATTGAACTGTGCTCCAAAGGAAAAGTCTTCAGAGAACGGATTTCACATTCTGCTCAGGGCTGAAAACACTAATAAGTGATTAATTAGGTGGCTGGTGAAATAGCTTAAGAAACACTATGTAATCCAAAACCCAGTGGAAGCTGGCCGAGGGTCAGGCAACTGTGTCCTCGCTACCTACCCTCACTGCAATGCCTCACCAGAGATGACTGAACAAAACAAAACTGAGGGGGCAAATGAATATTCATGATATGACATTTGCAAAGAGCTCATCATGAAGGCAGCCACTGGCTCTGCATTTCAATGGGCACAACTCAAACATCACTGCAAATAGTGAAACTCTGTGGAAGGCCTCCAGGGAGTCTAGATATGTTTGAACTTGAATTGTAGAAATAAAGTGCCAATTATCCCTCTAATTGGGAGTAACAAAGCTGGCTGCCTGTTGTGCTTGGTCCCATGTTTACTGCACATCTTCAAATCTTCAATTTAAAGGCTCTAATGACTTCAATTAATTGAGAATGAGAGTAGTGATTTGGTAGTCACAGCCTGCTGTGTGGAGTTGTAAGCCCAAGGGGAATGAGGTGATAACACAATGCTAGCACATTGTACAAACACATATCCTCACAAACACTCAATTAAAACAATTGGAAAATCGCATAAACGTAGTTTTTATATCAACACATGCTCTCCAAAACTCTTTCATATCTTGTTTTAATAACAGGCAATTTTGCTTTAATTACACATGCACTGACAGTGCTAAGTACAAAACTCATAAACACACATCTTTTCTTGAAGGCAAACAAAAAAACTAAATGCAACTTTTACCCATGCTAGCAGTATGACTGTAGAAATGAAAAAGTCAGTCTGTTAGCCAGGAATTGCTACTAATGTCATAAAGAATTGTGTTCTATTTGTTATTTATAATAAGGTTGATGGTTAAATGGTCACTGTAAAATATCAATCCTCAATTAGATTTCTTTGTCATATGATTTCATTACAACATCTATATACTACATATCAGCTGATATATATTGGTTTGTGGTGAGAATTATTTCTACAAATACCTTATACACATTACAATCAGGAGAAACAATATGTCTGTAGGGCAGTAATAAAATGTGAGGGTAACGATTCTCAATAAGTGGAAAAACGAAATAGCCGTGTAGTTCCTTTTAAAACGATAACACCAGCGTAACACACAGCTGAAAGAAACTGTATCATGTCCTGAGGGCCCCAGTTCAATATATCTGCTCTACTCTAATAACTTCGCTAGGAAAACCTGATGGGAAATTCATTTATCTGAACTTGAATCAAATCCTGATAATTATCTTCATCCAAGTTCAATAACCGTTAGATGAGACACCTGAGGGGAAATCATGGCCATTACCCACTCACTCAGAGCCAAACTGAACGAAACAGAACAACGCTGAATCAGAACACACGTGTGCAACGTCTTTTAGTCCAACTCACAGAGAAGCTTTGATAAACATTGTAGAAAATGTACACATCCACCTACATCATAAATATCTGTTCCCAAACTACAGTTGTGAACATGAGGGATATCTGGAAACTACACAAGACAGATGTTTAACTACTTGTTAAAACTATGCAAATGCAGTGTAGAAAAATAAATAAAGGAAAAGCACTAAAAAAGCGTAGGCCGTGGCTTCTGGTGTGGCTAACAGTTCTATTGAGATTTAAACAAAGAAGAAGATGATGATGATGCAGGGGGAATTGGATGATGGAGTCTGAAGCTTCAGCTCAGCTGCGAACACTGTACTGCGACTGTGTAAAATGCTGCCTCAGGATGCTGTGGAACCACTTAACACTGCACAGCCATCATACTGCTGAATGGCCATTACTGCAAGGTACAACCCCATAAAGGCTACCATTAGCTGCCATGCTGAAGGCTAAGCAATATCGTGATATATACAATATAAAGCAGGATTCCCATGTGCTCAGTATATTACAGAGAGCCTAATGTTATATGAGGAGAAAAGAATAGATGATATTGTGTGAATTAAGACTTGATGGTTTATATCACAGTACAATACAGTAGAAACTACAACGTTACTCAGTAAAGTGCATAGCTCTGCAGAGGGTCCCTTATGAAGCCACATGTTTGGATCCCTACCAAATTGCACACACTCCTAGATATCATTCCCATGATTTCTGTCATCAGTATCCAAACATTAATCCCAGGGGAAATTAAAAAGTCTAAGAAGTGTCAGAAAAATTCCTTGATCTGCACCAAAATGTACTGGGTTCATTCTTGGCCCATGTCCCATCATTCCATCCACGTTTTGTGGAAATCTGTTCAGGAGTTTTGATGTAATCCTGCTGATAAACCAAACAACAAACAAACGGACATTGTTGAAAAACATAATCTCCTGGGTTGAGGCAATTCAAAATGCAAGCAGCAGTAAGGACCCCTCATTGTAGCCTTGGCCCTGTCTATAACACGGGCCCTAAATAATGTCATTGCACCGTTCTGTGTTTGGACGCTAACTAGACAAATAATGAATATTTGATCAAAGTCAGTATATTCTACTTGATTGGGTTACAGAGGGGTTTGGAGTCTTGCAATAATATCACAAGTGCAGTTACCCTGTGGATTTCATGTTGGGATAATGGAACACGACTTAGATGATAACTGTGATAACATTTCTACTAATAACTCCCAATCTCTTCAGCTTTTTTCTATGTTTCATAGTTTATAGCAGAGAGGAAAAATAAATAAATCACACCAGACTAGTGTGGAGCTTGTGAAATCTCAATCACGTCTCTGCTGCTGTCTAAGCAGGGAGACAGAGACAAATGGAGCCGATTTTCACCCCAGCGGTTCAACTACTGTCATACCCTTGTAACCTAAGACAAAGACATGGAAACTCATCCCGGCTCCTTGTACCAAAACAAGCCTGGAGGACCTAATCACAGCATGTCTCAAGCATGACAACTATGCAGTTTCCTCACCAGGCCCTCCTGTTTTTCATGCCTCATTGTCTCGTTCACCCCTCTTCCCCTGCCTTGTTTTCTCCTGATAACCCCCGTCTTTCCACATGCAGCCTCACCCCAATCTCAATCTTCCACTGTCACACACTCCATCATTCCTGCCCGCTTTATTCGCTACCTACCCTTGCTCCCTCTATTAAGTGAGGCGCTGGAGACAAGACACTGGCTGCTCTATACAATGGAGCCTGTATTCACATTGCTGTTTACCTGTCTGCAGTCAGCCCTCACCACATTTAGCGAAGCAGCCCTCGACGCTAGAGAGACTAAAACCCTCCCATTCACAGAGGCCCCTTTGTTCTTCTATACATTGTGCATACCTGAGCATCTTTGTGTAGGATTTGCAACCATTGAATGGAAATGAGTTGGGTGAGGAATGGAAGGATAGATAAGACAAGGGAGGAGAAGAATAAAAAAGAAGACAGTGGCTATAAATCCAATTTTCAGGCATGGACTCTGAAAAATACCCAGAAAATTGGGTTCAGACCAGTGTTAATTTTGGCAGCTATTTTTGATTTAGTCTTAGTCTTAGTCTTTTGACGAAAATGCATATTAGTTTTAGTCATTTTTATCCTTCTTAGTTTTAGTCTAGTTTTAGTCGACGAAAACAAATTACATTTTAGTCTAGTTTTAGTCGACGAAAACAAATGACATTTTAGTCTAGTTTTAGTCGACGAAAACAAATTACATTTTAGTCCAGTTTTAGTCACATTTAATAGCCACATTAAACTCCTTATCTTTCCTTCTCAGGTCCAGGGACCCCCTGTGTTGTGTCTACAACTGCGTACTAGTCTAGCTTGCAGTACTTAGGTTGTCCATTAGATGTCCCTCCTATAGGTCTATAGCAGGGGTCGGCAACCTTTTCTATCAAAAGAGCCATTTTGCCCCCTCTTCCCCCAAATAAAATTTGTCTGGAGCCGCAAAAAATATTTGATAACAAAGCTGATAACATTTTATATAAAGTTATAATATACTAATCTGTAGATTATTGCATTTATGAAATTATAGAACAACAATAAAGAAAACTGTTGACATTTTATTTATTTTTACCTGTTACAGCAAAGGGAAACACCAAATGCTTATGAAGAGGAGAAGAAAATACACAGGCAAGTGTAGGCCTACTTTGAAATAAATTAAACGCAGAACTATGTAGGGTTATTTGAGTCATCCCCATATTTGTGGGAAATGTATGAAATAAGAAGTACCCTATTTTGAAATAAATAAAAACATATAGCTGCAGCCTATATATTTTAGTTGGCGTTGGCGAAATGTGGAAACAAAAATTGAAAGCAGATCAGACTGGAGGCGGACACAGAAGCTGGAGCTCTGTAGAAACCAGCTGCAGCCTCTGCTCTGATCCAGAAGCTGCGGCGCTGATCTCAGAGCAGCTGAGACCAGAGGAACTCTGTGTTTTCACTGTTTCCATAGTTAAGAAGCAGGTGAGTCAGTGACCGGCCTGCTTCAAGTGAACGAGCTCTGATCTGTGTCTCTCTGAGCGAGTCCGCGGGGGCGGAGCCTCGGGACCGGTGCGCTGTCTGGCAGCCACACACACACACGCGCACACACACAGACACACACACTCGCCGCTCCGGGTGCTTCATGACGGCCTGATACGATTATGTTTTTAAAAATTGTTGTGACTTAGTCAACCGCCAACATTTTAGTTTCGTCTCGTCTCGTTAACGAAAATTAAAATAGATTTCGTCATAGTTTTTATTTTCAAAGATCCATTTCGTTACGTCTTCGTCTCGTCCTAGTCATGGGAAAAGGGGCGTTAACGAATATTTTTCGTTATCGTTATCGTCAACGAAATTAACACTGGTTCAGACATTTTCCAGACTTTGCTTTTCACATATGAAAAATGCAGCAGAACATTGTCCGGGTCAGACGAGTTCTAAACAACAGGAAAATGTCCTTAACATTCAGGTGAGGGGGTGTGTCTGGGTAGAGCATGTAGGAGACATATAAATTCAGCTGTGTTTTTGTTTACAGCACGATCACATCAGCATTGGCCCATATTTTCAAAATGTCTCAAATCCCGTTGTCTCTCCAAGTTCAGATCTTGGTCTGCATTTTATACATTTATGACACCTACATAAATTGTGCATCTGTCACGTTTGAGACACATCATCAATGCTCCTTCATTCTCACAGATTATTTTCCTGCTGTATTATCACATGGGCTCACTGACATTTTGCTGATGTTTTAGGGGGCTGGCCGGAAAGTTCAGGAAAATGTCTAGAGTCCAGAGCTCCTGAAGAGCCACGTACATTTGTGTTTGTAAATTTCAGGAAAATGTCTAGACTTCAGGGCATGTCTGACAGCAGCATAAGTCTAAAATAAATAAAAGTTCAGTTAGAGAATATCCAGAGAGGGATGTTTTCTATATCATTTTGACTCTACACCATAATAATGCAATTCAAACGAGAACTAGGGGATTCAAGTGCAGACTTTCACCTTTTTGAGGGCATGGAGGTGTTCACATCCATAGTAGATGTGCACATTCTAACCTCTTTTTTTTTATTAGCCTTCAGGGATACGAATAAAAAGAGCAAAAATTGCTAGATGAATGTCAGCACTTTAACCTCAGAGACAGCGTTTCATTTTAAATCCAGTACTATGCAGTATAGGACTAAAGCTATCCAAACCTGCCGACTGAACTGTATTATATGCTTTTACTTGAGAAAGAGAAGCCAATACACATAAATACAGCCTTCAAAGATGTGTTACATTCGTTTTACAGGTATGGAAATATCATGCATTTTCCCTGTAGTATGAAACGTGTAGGCGTGTGTGTGCACACTGTGAGAGCAGATAGATGGAGGAGCCCACACACTGGGGTTCAGGACAACTTGGCTGACTTTCGTCTCTGCTACTTTTTAATTACGCAGTGCTGAAATGCAGGGGCTACCTACTATACCAACCAAATACTGCAGAAGGAGATATCTACAGCGCTGTTTATCATGCAGAGTACCGACAAATTTGGACAGCTACAATTTTGTCTCTCTCCTCGATTCCCACTCTCAGAATAGACACGCGCTGCCCACATCTTCAAGCACACTTCTGTTACGATGTCAGCAGGGGATTCAGGGATGGAAACGTATGATTAGCTCCTACCCTGGACAGTGGTCTGTCAAAATTACGAGTACAGTGCAGAATGAGAGTGGGAGGGAAGGGATAAATTCCTCATTGGTTTGGCCATGATCCAGCACTCTGTACTTGAAATGAAACAGTGAACATCAGGTTAAAGTCCAGGCTTTCAGTTAGACATACACCACAAATGTTGATATATATGCATATGATAAATCTATTAAACGTTAACAGTCAGCATGATATGGTCATAGACATTATTTTATCTTACGTCCATGTTGCTCCGACACTATTTACCAGGCACAATAAAGAATGTTCTGATGTTGCTTATTGTACTGTAAATTTTGCCTTAAAGTTAGTAAAATATCATATGAGATTGGTGTTTGATCGATGTTGTTACCTCCCCCATCATTGGTTGGTTGGTTAATTTGTCGGCAGGATTAAGCAAGAACTGTTCCACGTGTTTCCACGAAGCTTGGTGAAAGGATTGTACAGGGGCCAAGAAAGGACCCACTCAACTTTTGTGCCGATCCAGATAAAAGGGACATATTATGGTGACATTAAGTGAAAAAGAGATATCAATGAGTGACAGATGGACCACAAACATGGTTTTCCTATAGAGTCAACTCTGCAGTTCTGTTCTGTTGGTATATGTTCTCACATTTTCTGAGCATGTGAATTAGTACCTGGGGTTTTTGTGTTCTTGTTCAGATTCAAAGTAATAGTTCACCGACATGATATAACTGTAATGAAGTGGAAGCTATAGGTCTGCACAAACACATGGGCCAAGAGATGGAGGAAAAAGAATCATTACAACGTATGTTGGAATGTCCAATTTCCATTTTCTTATCTTATTATTTTTAAATGAGTGGAGAAAATAAGCAATGAGAATGAAGCTCTGCTTGTTGCAATAATATCCACGTATGTGATATGATAAAGTGGAAAGGAAATATCTACATATTCATAATATGCATTTATGTGTCTTTATCGAGCTCCTCCATTTCCTCATAATAACAAAACTGATTTATTGCAGCTGCTTCAAACACGTCTCACTAATACAAAAGAAAAACAATGCAGAGAATGAAAGAGAAAGAAACAACATTTTTCCTTTATCTGCTTCACCCGTTCCACCTGGGGCAGCAATCAACAACCCTTCCACTGCCAATTAAATACAACCACAATCAGCATCCACAAACTCATTTGCACAAGTTCGATGTTGCACATTAGTTGATTTGTGCTTTCAGTGTGCCCCGGGTTTGTGTGTTTCTGTGGTGCTAAGTGTGTTTCTGTCACAGACCTATTTCGCACTCTCACCCCCAGAACAGGAGAAGGATAACACATCGAGATAAGCACTTTAAAATTCATTAGAGAGGACTCGTGGGGGAAACGCATCCAGCTGAGGCTGGATAGAAAGCCTCTTCATGTGTCAGTCGCTAATGTTTTCTTGCGGAGGGCGGTAAGGTGCCACTGAAACTCACCAGGACACAGCAGTAAGGAAAGGTTTTATGCAAACATTTATGCACATTCCTCACTCATTGCTCCGTGTACTCTAGCCATAGTATTTGTTTTGACTTTGACCAGGTAATAAGGTGAAAGAAGGAGCAGGGCGAGATGTGTGGGCGTACAGATAACTAGTTGGTGCTGGAGGTTTCAATGCAGATAGGAGGTGGTGTATTTGGATGAAACAAAGAGCAATTAAAAAAACTAAAAAATTAGAGTGCAAGGGCAGAGCTGCAAGGGGGGAAAAGAGGAAGGGAGAGGAGGGGGAGCCACAAGGCGGAGATTCCACTTTACCTTCAGTGGGGTTGATAGCTCCTGGTAAGCTGTCCCATGGGAGGGTCCAGTCAGGGCAAGGATGAGGAGCGAAGACTGCCTCGATGCCTTTCTCCTAAGAGAGGAACACACAAGCACAGACACACAGGTTACCATAGAAACCCCTCCACAGCCTTGAGGTTCTGTGGTCCAAATGGTTGAAATGAAGCAAATCAAAGAGCTCCTCTTGAACAAGCCCTTTATTACTTTCCTCACACTGATCTGAGGCTGTGATTCCTCTCATGAGGAGAAGAACACGCCAGGACACGTATTACTCTCACAAGGGAACAAAAGTTCTCCAGTACAGTGCACACAGCTGTACATCCAAGACACTTGAAATACTGAAGACACAGCACAGACAAGGTTAAGTACTCCGGCTTTTCTCTTTAATAAGTGGGCTGTATGCAAGAGAACTCCAGTACTTTGAAACAAGCTATAAACTCAGGCGAAGGAAACTAATATGCGTACAGTAACAAGTTAATGTTTAAACTTTTCTTTTTGCCTAAACTTCAATTGTAATAACCATGAAGGTCTGTGTGGTACAGGGGAAATAATATTGACAATATTTTCAAAATATCTACAAACAACTGAATACTATAACACTAAGGTGATGTTTTTATCTTATTTATTATTAATTAATGAAATTGAGCCTTTACTTGATGGTGCTTACATATCCTGTATTCCTATTTAATTATCACTACAACTCTGCTATTGTTGTAGGCAGCAGTGTATTAATTCATGATTACAAAATAAAAAAACACCAGTGACTTTGGTATTATAAATGTACAGTGGCAGTGAAAAATAGTTTGAATACCTGATATCATAGCACATCGCAACGGACAGTTTATAAATAACTTGAAGATTTACACCGAAAGACCAGAAACACAGACTCGTATGAGGCACTTCAATTTGAGCAAACAGGCCCAGCAATAAACACTATTTCACTAAAAATATGTAATTGATGGCATCGCTACTTCAGTAGCTATGACATACTGTAACTGTACTGTGTGATGTTACGTGACATTCTGGCAAGAGAAAATACTCTGTGCTAATGTCTTGTGCAACTTCATTTGCATAAATCCAACAAACAAGAACTAAATTACAGCTTCAAAACGAAAAATGAAATCTGAACCTTTTATTGTACTGTCAAAAACACACAGTTTCCCATGGTGTTAAATTTCAGAAAACTGCTCTGTAGAAATGTATTGCAATAGACCTGACTTCAATTTTTTCTGTCAATGGATGAAACTATGAAGTCAATTTCCTAAAGAGATTAAGTAAAACCAGAAGTAATTTAATCTAAACAAGTGATTCAGCCACAATGACTTTAACTAAAACTTATAATTCTACTGAAATACTCAATGTAGATACGATAATAAATATAGTATCACATTTAAACATTCACTGTGAAAATGCTTTACATTAATAAACACCTAATCTCTGTGCAAAGTAAGATTTATGAAACTTATCAAAATCATTAATATACTCTTTTCCAGTTAAATGGTTTGTGCAATGTCGAGGAATCATTTTGGAGAAGGCAGCAGGTTTCACTGCTAGATGATAACATCAGTTCAGCACATGGTTGAGAGTTACAGCCTGAAAACAAGCTCGGGAGCAGCAGTTCAGATCAAGTGGATCTGCCTCAGCGGTTCTTGTTGCAGAGGAAGCAACAGCAGTTTGGTTTAAAAGATCAGAAACATCAGGAGATCACATCACATTTCAAGATGCATCAGTCCCATTCTAAAGCTGAGAAGAATGTGGGAAACTCTGACACGACAATAACAAATGACCTGGGAGAGATGATTCCTTAATGGCTATTAATGAATATTACATTATAAATATTCATCTGGACCAAAACCATCTTTCTAACTAAGAATATAACCTGTCATATATAGTTATGGTTAGTGTCAGTGTACAGCCATTTCCACAGGAACAGACACAGACACTCAGTAATCCCGGTTCTTGGAACACAGGCTTTCCTGTTCTTCCAGCAGAACATCCAGGACCTATTTTTACTGCTAACTTAGATTAGCTTGTTGCCTCATATCATCTAGAGACCTGTCAGTAAGCGCAGAAAGGCTTCGATCTTGCATTTCGGTGTCAGGGCTCCACTTGTGTTTACATTTGGTTTACAGGTCGTGTGTCTGCCTGTCATCGCACAAGCAGTTTGACTGGCAAGCATCTGTGTGCGATAACTAATGTGAGGAAAGGATTTTATGATCCATTTCTATTGTGGATAATGGATTGAGATAAGCCCGGTGCCTCTGGTTAGCAGCAGTGATGGATCGCGTGTCACCATGTCAGACGACGCACACCCCTAGCACACACACACATATGCATGAGGCCATACACAGGCACTTCAGCCAAGGCAGCTGCACTGCAGACATGGTGGTGGCGACACGCAGCCATCCTTATAATCCCTCTGAGGGGAAAAAAAGAATGGTGGCCATTGTGTGCGTGTCTGCGTCTGTGCACGCATTCCTCTCGGTTCTAATGTCTGATTTCACCGTGCCATGAAAACTGTCATTTGAGCACATCTGTGGCTGCCTCGCTAAATTTCATCCGGCAACATGGCACATTTGAGACACAGCCCATCCTGACCACCCAGCTCACACAGTCTCATTCAAACTCTCTCTCTCTCTCTCTTTTTTTTTTAACAGCTTTCTCCCTCTGCCTGCTTCCCGTCACATAATATCACACTGTTATAGACACTTAGCCAGCAGGAAATCACAGAAATATCTTTGCTGAGGGAGCAGAGCAACAAGACCAAGAGCACAGTTTGAAGGCTCAGCACTAAGAGGTTAGTCAGAGTCTCCATTTAAACAGCCGGGCTTGTTTATCTCCTGCTGAAGAAGCTAGTCCAAATAATGTTGAAGCGGCAATATTTGCTGTGCTGTGGAGCTGAGAAAGTTATAAATGTGTGAGTGTGTGTGTCTTGCCGATGCTTGCTCAGGGAATTACATTTTCAGAGTGTGGACACATAATGTTAGTATTGAGTGCTGTCTTATCTCTTTACACTAAGACTGTCAGCCATTACTAGAAACTACTTAGTCTGGCTATAAAACATTGTTTTGTTTTGGACTGGATTCATTGTTTTTATTGCACCTGAAATGAGGAAAAGCTGAATGTGCGCTCTCTGCACTATTGTAAGTGGCAACGGGATCCACAGAGAATACTGAAGTGAGCTTTTAAAATTTAGTGAGGGCAGTAAAACACTGTTCTTAAAAGCAGATTCTGTTCTTTTTTGAGATGAGTCACTTTTTGTTTTTGTTTGTCTTGACAGATAAAAACATGTCACACAAACAACCTCTGTGAGAAGAAAACCGTGCCCACAGCCGAGCATCCTAAGAGCTTTAAACAGCCCACTTAAACTGTTAATCCTGTGTGTGAAAACACTTAGTGTAAACGTGCTGACAGAACGATGTGAATTTGAACAATTAAGAAAGTCAGCCAGCAGACAAAACATTAACTTAGAGCTACACTCCTGGAGGCACAGAAAACTGAGGCGTGAAATTATAGGGATAATGGTTAACAACCAGTTGGAGCCTACACGCCGTCTATTCGGTGCTGTGAAGGGACGATGGGAGACAGCAGCTTTAACTAACAGTCAGAAGCTACATCCACACTACAACGTTTTAGATTTAAAAAGCATCACGGTTGCTATGTTTACGCCTGTTGTCCGTGCTACTCCACACTTTTTGATTGCCTAAAAAAAAAAAGAAGTTTGGAAATGCTATTGGTTGCGTTTTAGTTTGAAACCTGGTCTGGACGGTCAGATATTGAGATGTTTGGAAATAATGACGTATCTGTTCCTGATTCGTTTTTTATCAGTCATGACTCGACTATCCGCAGTGAAGGCAGAGGCTTTGTAAACACTGACAGTAACGGTTCCACCTCGTTGTCGCTCCAAGGAAACAAAAATCCCTCATGATACTTTTCACCATTGTTGTTTCTTAGTCATAGTATTTTCTGTAACTAAGCAACCAGCTGCAGAGCAGGCCATCTGCTTCCTGTTTACACTGGTACGCACATGCCCAGTATGAATTGTCCCATGACATGCATTTTCAGGTGTGTTAGCAAGGACGGGGATTATTAGTGAGGCACAGTTTAAATGCTTGTGTTGACGGAGATAGTTGTATTTTTTTTAAAGGAACACATAATAGTATGGATGTGATATGGGAGAGGCGGTGGACTAGCGGCAGAAACTTGGACTATGGGCAGAACAGGTCTCTGGTTCGTCTCTGGTTCGACTCCACTGAGAAACAACAAAAAGACGAACCTGGATTGATCTGTCCAAAAATCCAAGAGGATTCTCCCTACCCTGTCTAGTGCCCCTGAGCAAGGCACCTTACTCCCCAACACCTGCTCCCCGGGCGCCGTACATGGCTGCCCACTGCTCTGTGTGTCCTGCACCAGATGGGTTAAAAGCAGAGGTTAAATTTCCCCTTGCATGAGTGTGCCTGTGCATGTCTGTGCATGTGTGTGGGATAAATAAATGTATCTTAATCTTGATCTAATATATGTGCATTTGCATTCAAGCAAAACATTTGGTGAACACAGAGAGGTAAAGCATGATGAGAAATAAGTAAGAAATTGGGATAAATTACTTTGAGTTTAGTCATCGTGGGCCTGGGGCCACCGACAAAATTCAGTTGTGACGTCGTCTCCTGGTTTTCTTCTGGCTCCAGTTGACTAGTCGGGTTGTCCTTTGCTGACAGCCCTGGGAGTATGGACGTGGGAACTTGGAGGTTGGAAAGAGCCATCCCACAAGCCTTGGCTGCACGAAGGACCCCAGGTACCTCCTGTACACGGCTGAACCATCGCAGCAGGTGGGGGAACTGACGCAGAGTGCTCACAGCGTGGGCTTGGAGGGAACACTATCAGAGACAAAGAGGGGGAAGAAAAGAAGAAAAAAAGAAACAAGAATAGTGATTAAGTGACTCATCTGATGTGTCATCTCCAATGGAGCGAGATGTCAGGGTCCACCCAAACCCCCTCATCACACTGGTGGACACACATGAGGGGCAGGCGGGAAAACACATCAAAACAACGCTTGCAGGTTCGGGAGGGCGAGGACACAAACAGAGACGTGATCAGAACAGCAGTGTCACTGTGTGCGACTGTGTGTGGAGGACGGGGGAAAGAGAGGGGGACGCACACAGAGAGAGGAGATGGGGGCACTCTGCAGTACGGCGAGTGGGCGGAGTGGAAAGGATACGCCGGGGCTGCATGTGTCGCGGACAGTGATGGCCGTTAAGGGGAGACACGCTAGGCTGAGTGTGAAACTGGAAACCACTGGAGCACAGCTGACTACTAAAAGCCTCATTGTGAGAACTTCAGTTTATTCCCACAGTTGAGGAATAGCCGGTTGACAGCTGAAGGGTGAAATGGAGGTTGAGCCAGACAGTGCAGAATTCCTAATCAATAATAATATACCACTCAATTAAGCCCTGGTGCTCTCTGTTTCTAGTCTCCACTGCTGTTGCTTCGATTGCTGCGACTAACCTTACCTAAAAACATGCAATCAGTAAGAGTTATGAATATTCACTAAATGGTTGCGAGCTTCTGACGTCCTCTGGAAGATAAGAGTTTTAAAGGTCAACCTAACAACCCACCGAATCTTGATCTGTGGCAGAGAGAAACACATTCTCAAAGTAAAGTCCTTGAAATGCATTTCAACCTGCTGCATTTGAATAGAAACTCTCCCATACACTGTTATCGCTACTTGCCAGGTGGCAGCCGACCACCTTTGAGAGGGAAACGTGTGCCAAGAGTGATGCAGCGACTCTTCTTAACTCCGGTTTCTGCCTGGACGGAACTGAAAGGAGCCGGATTTGCTGTCTGCTCAGATTCAAAACTAAAAGGCATGCATAATTTGACAAGTCATCATAATAAAAAAGGCATTTAAAAAACTGCTTACGCCACATTAATGGGGATTGTTAAGATCATATTGTGTCAAAATAATGATAACATACGGGCTACATGAAATTCAAATGAGTATTTGACGTGTATTCATGAATCCAAATTTTCTGATAATAAAAGGCAGCGATAGGAGGGTCCTTTGCCACAAGGATTGATTATATCCCACACCCTCAAACATGATTCATGAACTCCAAGGCTCTTACCAGGTACTGATAGATGCATGGCAGCAGCACCACGTCCGTCAGAGTGAAGTACAGGCCTTCAGCAAACAAATGCTCCAGCGGAGGGAGATCTGCCGACTTCACTTTCCTGATCTCAGAGCTCTCCCTGGTGGTCACAGCGGGAACTGCATCTACCGACAGCTTGGCCAGAGCAGCCCTGAGCTCCAGTCCATCAGGGACCTGAGGCGACGGTCCAGGCTGCCGCTCATTGTTCACATCTGCCTGGACTTCGGGCGACTCCTTCTTCTCATTCTTTCTCTGCTCTTGGAGTTTCTGCCGGCGTATTTTGTCATCGTTGTGGACTTTGACCGGCTCCGCCAGCCGTCGCTCCAGGGAGAGGATGGAGAGAGGCAGCTGCTGATATTGATCGGTGGGGTTCTGGAGGTGCTCTTCCACCGCGGAGGGGATGCCAGTTTCACACAGTCTAGTCCACTGGCTCACCTGAGAGTGACGAAGGGTGAAAAGAAAAAAACGATTTTTAAGGATTTTGAGGTCACTCCAGTAAAGTAGAAGTAATCTGGTGCTGGAACACTTTGAGATCAGTATGAAAGACGAGCAGCTTATCACTTGAGGGATGGACATTTAATCAGTGAAGGAAGAGGAGCAGACTTGAGAACCACTTGAAATACTTTACATTAAAAGCTCAAATCTCCTCGAAGGTCTCTGATGAAGAACTGTGTAATTTTAGGAAAAATTCAGACAAAGCTTTGAAGCATTTCTTTGAGCTTTGTTAGATGTATTGTTTCTAAGCTGCTCAATCGTAACCAATCCACGTAACTAATACACTAAGTCATTAATTATTGGACGTTTTACCCTCCATATATAGAGAATTACATGTTTGCAAATCAACAGATATTGAACATGTAGATGAACATTTTTGAGAACTTTAGAAATTACCTGCATTTATATACAAATATCATCAAATATGGTCAGATATTCATTTAAGTGTTTGAACAAATAACACACACATTGAGCTTGATTGAATTTGGTCTTGAGCGAGAACATGTGCTCTAATGCCACTCTATTTACAACTGTACACATCTGTACACGAGCAGCTGAGGAGAAACTATCACCATCTCCTGTGACTAAAATAAAAGCCAAAATAGACATTTCACTAAAAAGTAGCTCCTGATACTACACGAGTTGTGACCTTTAACAGCTATTACCTCCCCTCTCTGTGAAGCTTGCAATCAGGGACAATCATCAGCAGCCAATATGACTGATGCTTAAAGGGATAGTACACCCAAAAATGTATAAATCACTCCTTTTCAGTCCACAGAACCCTTTGGGCATCTCAGGGGTAGACAGCATTGCAGCGAAATCCAATAGAATTAAAGTAAATAGTGACCACTTTAAGCCTCGACATTCAAATCTGATTTTACGTTTACACCATTGTGATCCACACGTGAATGCGGCTCCATAGGATGATGTCAGAGGACATTTAGTCCCCCCCCCCCCCACCTCAGCACAGGCCTTCAGGCAGGTCTTCTTGAAGCCCAGCAGCTCCTGCACGTCCTTCCTGGAGGGGTCGGCCTCCACAGTCTGGTTGATGATGTGTCTCAGCACCACGGCCAGTCCGGCCTTGCACAGCTGTCCGGTCTCATCCAGCACAGCGGGGAGCCGACAGCCCCTCACCAGCAGGGGGAGACCCTCCAGCTGAGCCTCACACACCTCCACACCCCCCGGTACGAGACCCTGCCTCAGTGCCCCTGAGCAGGAGGGCGTGGAGGACACCAGGGACACTTTGAAGGACTCACAGCCGCAGTAGGAGAGGAGGAAGAGGGTGATGGAGGAGTGCAGAGGAAGACGAGCCTCCTCACCTTGGCCACAAACTTCTAGATAGAGGGAGGGTCGCTGGGGCTCTGCGTCAGCGTGCGTCATTTTTAAATCACCTGTCAAAACACAAGGAGGTTAGGGGGTAGTTTAAAAGATGGCGGCGTGGAGGTGTAAGCTAAACTGACACTTTCGACATTAATATATACACACACACAACATCACACAAACACACACAGTCACACACACACACATACACACTTACCGGCGAGTTCCACAAACCCACGCTGTTGGGTGTCCCCGCTTTCTTCTTCTTTGCCTGTGCTTCAGCTCAACCAGTACCACAGCGCCACCTGCTGTCCGCTATCACAAACATACTCATGTATACTAGTGTGTATATGGCGTGTAATAAACGCGTATGTTAAAACATGAACTACAAAATACATGTGTCACATACAATTGAGTTTTAGATACGGATTATTATATAATTTAAGAATCTTGACGGGGGAAAAAAAGAAGAACAGGCAGGGAAGGTTCCACGCGTGTATATTCCGGACGTATTTCAGGGTTGCACAGGTTTCCAGAGAAGAACGGTCCGTCCCGGTTGATTCTCTTTGAGGAAGCGGTGATCGACCATCAGCTATTCAACTCCACGAAAACACCGGATCGCCGGGACTGTTTGTTTTCTAAACTTAAAACCCGAGAGAGGTAATGTAGTAAAACTTGAATTGATATTCTGTTTATTTTGTTTTTTATAAGTGACAGCAGAGAGAGGGGGGGAGGTAACTTTAGTTCCTTTGGCGTTGTTTCTGTTTCACTCTGTGCGATACAGAAGTTTGATTTAAATTAAACACGAACGACTGAATCACGGAAGCAGCGACACACGGGAAATTATCACTGAAGCGGATGTGAATCTGCAGGACACGGAGCATCAGGATCCTTCTCTCCATTTGTCTTTATTCTCTCCAGCCTCGTCCTCTTCTCTTTACCATCTAAAGTCATTATCATCATCATAGCATCAGTGTAAACATATTAAATGCATAACTCAATGGTCGTGTGGGTGGTAAACCGGGGCCAGGCTTCCCTGAGGAGGAACACACACAGACAGCTTCCACTGAATATTTCAGTCCTGCTAAATGTTTCATGTGGACGGGAAAGTGTTTTTTCTTGATTTAATGTTTTCAGGACAAAATGAGCAGTGCAGCTGAATGTGAGAGAGGAAACTCAAATCACACAAGAAGACTTAGTGATTTTGCAGTTTGGAGTCCAGAAGGCTTTTGTTCACTGTGTGTCGTGTTGAAGGAAGCAAAGGTCTGAAGAGAGTAGAGACTTTGTTTATAAAATCAATGATGTGTTTCTTAATGTCAAGTCAGGATCTTATCTCACAGTTGACACTCCATTGTCCATATGGCAGCTAAAGCCTTTTCTATGTTTTACAATCAGCAACTTGTTTAACCAAAACCTTTCATAGAAGGGACATATCAGTAATATTTCATGAAGTTGTAACCCTTAACATTGAATTTAATATTATATTAACATTATTTACTGTTTTCCAGTTTAAGCCATGGCTGGACCTGTCAGTCTGGACTTGGATCCCATCTTCCTAAAGGGTCTGGGCTACCTGCACTCCAAGAGTAAAGACTCAGTGGATAAACTCAAAGCTTTACTAGAGGATTCCCTCTCAAGAGGAAGTGACTCATCCTATCGTTCATCACTAAAGGTAAAGGGATTTCATCACCAGCTTAATTCGCATTCCACCGTCCTTATTGTTATTTTCTCTTTCAATTTCATTATATGTAATTCATTCAACAAAATGCTAACCACTCTGTGTTATTATCATATATCCTCAGGACATAGAGGTGTCCAAGGGGTCTGTGTCCAAACTGAGCTTGAGTAAACAGGACTCCAAGTCCTCGTCGAGCTCCTCGTCCTCCAGCAGCAGCAGTGGCAGCAGCAAATCCAGCTCGGAAAAAATCAAAAAAGAGGTAGAGAAGAGACCCGTTGAGAAGGTAAAGGATCTTTTTTTTTTTTATATATTTTTTTGATTAGAGTTTGTTAAATACTTAGGAGACAATAGACATCCCAAAATAAATTCCAAACCACAAACAATACATGTCTTTGCAAAGTACAGCATAAATTGTGAAAGTTGTTGAGCCATGATTAAATGACAATTGATAGATAAATAAACTAGATGTATATATCTGTCATTTCAGAGCCATTATCAAGATAATGAATTGGTTTTCAAGTTTGTTTTAGATCTACAGCTCTGTATTGCAAAGCAGGTACATGCAATTCAGCTTAGAACTAATAAAGAGAGTTGAGTCCAGAGAATCACATGCATATTTCTTAAAATGACAACTATAATAAACCGCATGGTGCTTACATTTTGAAGATGTGATGATTTGATGTCAGCCTCTCAAGTGACGTCTGTCTTTCTCCCTGTCAAACAGGTCAGGGTTGAGTTGGCTGAGGTGGAACCTCCCAAAAAGCCTCGTTTGGAGAAACCGGAGAATCGCGCTTCTCCGATTACCGTCCAGACAAGCAAAGACCTCCTGCCAAACATTAATGATTATGATGAGACCAACGCTGATGACTTTGCCATGGAAATGGGCCTGGCCTGTGTGGTTTGCAGGTACATGTTAATGATTAGCAAATTAATTAAAGTTAATTTTGCCTTTTGCATAAGCTTCAGGTCCGGCTGATGTCTAATCCAACATGTATTTCAAATAATTTTGTATTCTCTTTTGAATTATGTCAGACAAATGACCGTAACCATGGGCAACCAGTTGGTGGAGTGCCAAGAGTGCCATAATCTGTACCACCAGGACTGCCACAAGCCCCAGGTGACAGACAAAGAAGTCAACGACCCACGGCTTGTGTGGTATTGTGCCCGCTGCACCAGGCAAATGAAACGCATGGTGAGGAAAATCTGTTATATTCCAACATCTAATTGATAATTATTCGTAGCAGATCGCTACTTAGTAGGCAGTTGACTGAGTTGTGTTACAAGGTCCAGTTCCATCTGTTTGAAACTGTTCTTGTTTTCCCACTAGGCCCAGAAGCCTCCACAGAAACCGTCCCCTGCCTCTGCATCATCAGCGCCTGTTGTAAAAGACACACTGGTCAAAAAGACGGAGCTGAAATCCAAACCTGACACAACCAGCACCTTCCAGGCCTTTAAAAGAACAGAGGTGAAGGTGAGTGTCAACTCATCGTGGCCGTCGTGTGTATGAGACTTAAACAGCATGCAACATGGTGTTGATGCCAATCACGTGTCGTGAGAGAACGTGAACTCTTAACAAGCATTCTGACAACATGTGTAATAAATCTTTTGTTGTGTTCTACTGTGTCAAACTCTGGAAAACTAGGAGTCTGCCTCCTTATTACTGCTAGATAGGTCGAGAAAACTATAGTTGTCAATGTGCAAAATTGTTCTCAAAGGCAAACTGCATAAATATCTCTGCAGAGGAAAATGAGCAGAAAGTATACACTTATCTTTATTGAGCCAACCACTGACTTCTGCTGCTGTGTCATGTCTCCAGAGAGAATTTGTTTTAAAACTTTCCAGCATTATTACTTATTCACCATAAAGTTGTTTTGACAGCAAACATTTTGCCTTTAGTCGGTTATTTGATTATGTTAATTCGAGCCGCAATGGGAGGGAGTTTTGTTTGTTTTTCAAACAAAAGTGTTGCTCAAGTTGCATAGCTTGCAGATAAGTTTGCTGATAAACATGCTCGACTAGTCACAGGTAAACAATGAGCTGCCCCAAGGTAAACAAAAGAATGCTGTTTTTTGTTATGGTCACCAAAAACCGATAAAATGAATATTCCTTTTTTCTTTTTATTTGTTGGCTTTCAACAGCGGTAGTTGTGTCTTAATTAAATCTGTTGAATTTGTGGTGTGATAATTATAGTGACTGTTTTTCATTTCATGCAGGCATCCACAACATCAGCCACCCCCACCAGTAGCAGCTCCTCCTCCAGCAGTGGTCTTACAGGCTGGGCTGCATTCGGAGCCAAGACGAGCGCTGCTCTTCCTCCCAGCTCCAAACTGGGTTCCTCGGGTCCAAGTGGGAGCAGCAAGACCGTGACAGCACCCTCTGGCCAAAAACCTGCCGGGCTGTCTGGACTGGCGGGAGCAAAATCAGGACCTGGGAGTACCAAGGTACCAGGTGGTGGTAACGGAAATGGCTCTAGTCAGGTGCCCCTGAAACCTCCTCCACCCCTGACTCTGGGTAAGCAGCCACTGAACCGCTCCTCGAGCAGCGAAAACCCAGGGAAAGGCTCTGCTTCGTCAGGGGCCGGCTCCCCGGGTAGCGCCCAGGCAAGCGCCGGGGGCAACGGAGGCAATAACGGAGGAGGTAACGGGAACAATGGGAACGGGTCAAAGGCTGCACCGGGGGACAAAGCGCCAACTTCTCAGGAGTCTCAGCTCAATGCCATGAAACGGTTACAGCTGGTGAAGAAGAAAGCAGCGCAAAAGAAACTGAAGAAATGAGAAGTGGTGGAGAGGAAAGAAAAATAAGAGGGGGAGGAGAGAATAAACCTTGCAAACGTGTGAAATTTGTGACAAAATAATGTTTGTATGGCAAGAGCATCTGTACATGGATTGACACGATCCAGTCAAATACTTGAATCTTACTTTGCGTAAATGCTGCTGGACTCTGTGTGCGTCATTTTGCCCTAACGAAACTAAACATTTATAATGTGACTGTCAGTTTTTATCGACGAATGTCATTAAATATCCCCCTCTGACAAATTGCATATATCATTTACTTTGTAGCATGTGTTGTCCCTGGATGTGATACACACAGAACAAATGAAGAATGGCTCACACAAGTTATCATAAAGGTTGTGTTTATAAACTGTATTATGACATAACTGTTTAAATATAAGAGACACTATATATATATATATTTTTTCTTCATTTCACTTCAACATAAAACATATACTTCATCTATAAATCATTTCACATATAACATCTGCTTCATCTATAAATCAGTTCACATATAAAATTTACTTCATTATCGATCAACACTGACGTACAAAAGTGCTCAGCACAGTGCCTTCCATCATTTCCTTCCATCATTATCCATAATCATCTGATTACTGGTGCCGTTCTTATTATAGAGACAAAGCCAGATTTGTTATCAACACTTATGGTATGAGACTTCTGATAATCACATCTAGTGAAACCTTCATCAACCCTTTGACAGATTGGGGACCTGCCAGGGTTAATTAACTTCCAACAGTTTTGTTTGAAATGCCACAGGTTCTTCTGGAGTTTGGTTCCCTGGATGGTTTTGTTTTACTGGAAATCCTATAGCTAAACAGAGGGCCTCTTTGTTTATTAGGCATAGGACATCATGCCAAGGTAGTTGGCCGGGACGTATCCCTTCTGTCCGTTCGCCTCAGCCAGCCACCACTCCTTGTTGCCTCCCAGGTCACAGAACTTGATGATGCGGACATGCTGGTTCTCCTGTAAGGTCAGCTCCTGGTCACAACGGGCGTGAAATGCGTACACGGCATAAAACTGTGGAAACAGACGCATCAATCAAATGTCTGTGGCACAGAAAAGAAAAATGCTTGTGTGTGTTTTTTATGAAAGAATTAAACTGATGAAAGATATTTTTTAAATGTTAGTATGTTCAGTAAGTTTTAACCTCCACCAAAGGCAGGATTAGGCAGAACTACTGGACTTGGTGGCAGGATGTGCTTTGGGTCAACCCATTACATTTTTGATGGATCCAGGATTTAATGTTCACTGTCTTTAATATTGTGAGATAGGTGGACTCTTAACATCAAAGAACAATAATGGATCTTGAGGTAAATAATCTGGCATGTTTAGAGGACTGATATTTATGAGTTTATGCAATTTGGTTCAGATTCAATAAAAATCTGAATCTAGTGAATTTTTATGTGGTTCCACGAGGGGACTGATCAACTGAGTTCCATTCTGGTGCATCCTCCTGTAAATCCAGATGGGGGCACTGTTTATTAGTACATGTGGTGTGTGGCTTGATGCAGGTCCTCCTTATTTTCAATTTTTTTATGTTGATTTCAAAAAGGGGCTGTTAGCACATTTATGTACGTTCAAAAACATTACATTTTCATTTACCTTAATTTACCTTTAGGTGAAAATTAAATTTAACTGAACCAATATTTTTACCCTCTTTGCTAAGTAATGTCGTATCTTACACTGACATCCATATATGCAAGAACCTGGAGACGACCACACGCACCTGCTGAGCATCTGTGTCCGATGTCTCCTCTAGGTCCTCCGGGCTCTCTGGCTCCCCCTGTAGGCCAGAGAGGGTTGAGCCGCTGTCGGTGGTGGTGAGGTTGAAGCTTCGCAGGCTGCTGCTGCCACTTCCCGACACAAACAGGCTGAGGTCATCGAAGTCATCGTCCACCATGACAGGTGGCGGCTGCTGCTGCTGCGGCTGCTGCTCTTTGACCATCTGGCCTTTCCGCTGCGAGTCCCTCAGAGGGTTGTACGGCTTCAGGAAGGTGGAGTAGACGTAGCCCTGTGCATCTAAAAGTGACACACAGCGACAGTTTGTCAGGATGCCAGACTTGTTCCTTTTTAAATGGTCGGTTTGCCCAAAATAACAAAACAGCCGCATCGCTGAGATTTCTGCCTTCCACACAAATTAATTTTTTAATTTAACCGGATAGTTCACTAAAAAATGAAAATTTGCTCATTATCTACTCCCCATTATCCCGATGGAGGGGTGGGTGAAGTGTTGGAGTCCACGAAACACTTCGAGTTTCAGGGGTAAACAGTATTGCAGACAAATCTAATACAATTGAAGTAACTGTTTACCAATTCTTTTCATTTTTGGGTGAACTATCCCTTTCAGCACCACAGGCAAAATTGACCATAATGGGTTGAGCACACAAACTGAATGTAAAGATGGACGACATGTCTCTTATTCCTTCTCAATGTCTAGAAATGAAACCTAAATATAATAATAAGAAGAATTGTGCATAATTTGGATGAATGTGTTTTTAATATGTATGATTGTGTGTCTCATACTAAGGCCGTAAGCATAAGCCACAGTATTTGCATATACAATATCAAATCTAGTTACAGCGAGCGACCTGAGGAGTGTGTAAATATGAGGTGAGCATATTCATAGCATGGATATCAACAGAGGGATGAACAACAACTTCCTGGGAATGCTTGTAATCCCACAGGAAAAGACGAGTCTGTGAAGAATGCGCCTAGAAACATACACACCCTTTTTTTTTTCTCCTCACGCTCATAAAATAGAAATTGTTATTGCAGAGTACAGAGAGGCACGCAAGCGGCATCTCTCCAACCCTGCTCCTCAATACCCAAAGGGAAAAGCTTTGTACTCTAAGTAACACTGCTTACAACGCACAGCGGTTTATTCCAAACAAGACGTTGGGATCTCAGGTGCTTCTGTGTGACGTGGAGGGGAGATGGTGACAAGCTGAGGAGCAACCATCTCCAGAGGCAGGCAAAGAGGAACCCGGCAACCATGACATCAGAGGAGCCGCGGTGACTGATGCTTGTGTGCTGACTTGCCGAAAGTCAGAAAGTAAAGTTTGGTGCTTCTACATGAGCCTTAGTCATCTCACAGATGCAGGTGCTTTCACCGAGGAACGTGTGTTATTAAGGGAGATCCTTCAGATAATTAGTGTCAAAAATTATTTCTCCTTTTATGTCTCAAAGAGCTACTACCTCTGCCTTGAGTGTCTTTGTCCTCATGCACACACACACACACAGATTTGCACAACTTATTAGAACTTTCCATTGACTTCCATTCCTTGTGACAGCCTAACCAAACCTTTTACCTAACCTCAACCATGAACAATTCATACCTAACTCTAACCTTAACCTAACCACAGTTCACATCTTAGCCCTAACCAGAGCCAGGACCTCAGAAATGACGTCCAGGACTATGGACCCCATAAGGTCAACTAGTCCTGTCAAGGTCGGAGTGTATGCTGGAGAAGGTCTTAAAAAGGTAACAAAGATGAGTACACACACATACCTTTGCCTCCAGTGGTAACCAGCCAGCGGCTGCTGCTGCCCGATGGGTCCGTGTCCTCCAGCAAGGCCACCAGTTCTCCCTCCAGCAGGCTGAGGTCCTGGTCCTGGCAGCCGTTACACTTCCTCTTCAGCAGGTACAGACGGTTCTGGGGGTATTCTGTCAGCAGCCGGGCTCGCTGTTCCTCCGTTTGATGCTGCACCTCCATCGTCTGTATAGACAGCACGACACAAAGGAGTGTTGGTGTAAATATTCAAGCGGGTGCCACGTGTGAGGGCACATGCTGGCATATCACTGGTTACAAGATTATTCTAGGGAGGGCAACAGGTAATAATCTCCTGAGAGGTATAGGAGCTGGAAAAAACCTGCTACTCACATGACCATGCACAAACACACTTCTACATGTACAGATGAGTATGCATGTGTGCACACCTGCACATGTATCATCTCTACATCTCAGGGGACGGTTACCTGCTGGAGCTTTAGGTTGCCAGGTGCAGCAGTTAATCAGACTGGAGCTGTTCTCTTTGATAGGAAGAGAAGCTGCCAGTTCATGGCTCGGAATTTGTTGAAATGGTTTGTAAAGTATGTGGGACTCTTGTTTTTATGTGAGTTCAATGAGGAGTATAGTTCCACAACTGATCAGGGATCTGAATAGTGCCGACTCTTTGGATCCTCTACGCAGAATGATTTCATACCGTTGCTTTCTTGTCTCGTTGTCTCTCAAAGCTGACTTTGCGCTCCATGAGCTTCTGTGCATTATCTTTCACAAAAGTCAGATTATTCAGCTCATCCATGATGCTGTTCTGCACCTCAGCAATGTTCGACAGTGGAGCCTGGAAAGGCAAGAACAGCAAATGTGAGTTTCAGTGTTAAATAAAATAAAAGGTGTCTGCATTATGATGAGAATCCTTACTGGCAGCTGCTGCATGGATGGAGCCCGTAGTAGTATTTCCTCCATCAGCTCTCTGAGCAGGGCGACCAGATACACCACACAGTTGGTCAGGATGGTGTAGGCGGCCATGTTGAACCTCTGCAACTCCTCCACGAGCAAGGCGTTGATTGCTTCGTAGTCCCTCCTGGTCGGGCCGGCCGGGTCCTCTGGTGCCGGTACAGGGGAGGAGGAAGGGGTGGACGACGAAGATGAAAAAGAGGAAGAGCGCTCGAGGCGGCTGCAGTAATCCAGCAATTTGTCATAGCGTTTCTGGATGAGCTTCTGGGGGGCTGTGAACATGCCCTGCAGGGAGGAGAGGGGGACGAGGACTAAGCGCTCCATACCGTCCTTCTGCAGGAAGAAACCAGGCAGGGAGCAGAAGATGAGTAAAGATTTACAGCATTAGAGATTTATATATATTCTCTATGATTTCTTCTGACAATGTAAACAGTTACTTTTAAAAGACATTTCGGCATTAAATCTCTTGTTTCCAACATGCAGCAGTGTCTCTTTTGTACACAAAAAGCCAGTAAATTGTGCATTAACCTTGAATGCATGACAACAAGAGAGATGCTACAGCTTAATTTTCATGCAGACAGACAGATTTTGTTCAGCACACATAGGACTTCTATTATAGCGAGTTGCATGCAATGGCCTGTGTTATTCATCAAGAAAAAGAAAATCTTCTTCCCACCTGAAAGCATTGAATGTTATAGCTGTCATGTTTTGACTGCGGCAGACACAAAACAACCCTTTCATGCACAATAACTGTGTTGCTTTTCCTCTAAGAGCATGTTTGCCTTTGAGTCTAAAGTCATTTTGTCAAGGTCATCACAGATCTGGTTCGGGGGCAGCGCTGCACTGCTGCAGTGAAGAGCTGCTGCACAAAGAGTCCAATTCAGAGGTGGAGTTATATTTTAGAATTGGAAACCAAATTGCAATCCAGAGAGAGGAGAGCCGGAAAGGGAAGGTGATAGGTAGCTACCGGATCGAGTAAGGATTAATAAAACAGGCAGAAGAAAGACAGATGACCCACAGTTAGAGGATGAATGGGAGGTTGTGTAGGAACAACGAAGTGAGGCACGGCACCAATTCAGAAGATTCAGGGAGGAAAGGGAAGAGTGGGGAAAAGCTGGACAGTTACATCAGTTGTTCGCTGAATAAAACTGGTGACTATTTTATTGTGAAGCACAAAAAAAGCCAAACTCACAAAGTGCTTATAGGGATCATTTCCGTTATTGTTCAATGAGCCATTTATCCCATTTTTGTTTGGATCCTTAACAATGGTCTCCATGTCCTGGACGTTCTGGACAGCTACAGACACCATCTCCTGCGGGAAATACATTAAGCGCAAAAAGGTTAACAATGTTAATGATGAAACAGCATCGAACGTGCCCATTTTGCAGAGGGAAATATAACACCTACCTGAATGTGCTGCTGGTAAAATTGAAGATTCTTGACCAGCTGCCTCACGGCTTTCTCCAGACATCGGAAAAGCTTCTCCTCTTTGTCAAATAATTCATCTCTCACCTACAAAACAACAATAGCTGAATGCCAATCACGCCTGTAACTTTCTATATATTTCTACACTTGAAAATGGCATAAATAGTTGTTTAAATTGATAATATATCTAAAGGCCAGAAATTGTACTGATTTAAACCATCAAGCCCACAAGCTTCGTAATTTCAGTTTACGGCTTTTTATACAAGATTTGTCTGTGGAATGAAAACTTTCTTTATTTTACCTGCGGTTCAACTCCAGTGAGGATCTTGAGATAACCGGCGAACCTGTCGCCTTTCTTACGGATGGAGTGGATGTTGAACTTGTGTAGTTTTCCCCTCAATGTTCCTTCATCGTCCGACCGCTTATACTTCATGACTGAGAATAGATAAAAACACGGAGGAGAAAATATATAAAATTACATTCACTGTCCTGACTGAATTTCATCAAAATCACAGGTAGCAAAATGATTCATGGAATTAAAAAAACAGACAGCAATAAAAAAATCTCACCTATATCCTTGCGCCTCTTGAACTCATTGATGTTCACATTAATGATTTTGACAGCGGTGAACGCCTCCTGCAGAGGACGGCAGTCAGGATGGTCCTCGGGCGTGGCGTGCCACAGCTCCCCGAGCAGCAGAGGGTACTTCATGATCCTCTGAACCGGTTTGATGAGCAGTGAACCCATGTTCAGCAAGTTTGGTTTACCCCTGTGCAAATTACAAGAATTATTAAATATATGTAAAAATAAATATATTCATCAGAGCCTGACTTATGCTCATATAAATATACTGTATATATATATTAGCTGGTATCTAGATAGCATATAGAAAATAAATTTGGAACAAAGCATCTTTTCCTTTCGTTTAAGATAAATCTATTTATGCATTTTCATCGTTTCTGAATTGAATTAAACTTTTTTGCTGCAGTATGTTCTGTAAAATGTTTTATTCCCATTGATGCACGATGACCAGTGCTGATGTACTATATGTAACGGGCCATGTTCAACCAGACTGATGTTATGGTCAAACTCCAATCGATATGAGATTCAAAAAAGAAGAAAACACAGGACCAAAGCTGCTAAATCAACACAATAATCCAGATCTAGTATATATAACAATATACTAAGAGTGTCAATATGTTTTAGATCAAGGGATACTTACTCTTCATCGTAAATTTTCCTGTAATTATAAAGACAAAGAAACACACCATCAGAAATCATAAACAGTAAATCACAACATTTAGAATTTTAGGGAAGTTAAGTCTGAAATGATGTGACGATTTTTTAGAGGAAGTGACTTCACTTACTTCAGTGCCAATACACATGTGGTGAAATGTTGCTTTATTTCTTCCTCTTTCTCATACGATTTAAGCGACGTGTTGGCGTCATCGTGATGGTAACAGTAAATCTTATATACATCTTCTAAAGCTGCCTTCGCCTGGATGAATACTTCTCCTTCAAATAAAAAGTGGGACGTGAGATCTTTTTGTCTAAAATGATCCAGATGCAGTAACATTTTAACAAGTATCAAAATAGCCAACAGTGAAATTGTTAGTACCTATAACAACTGCTTCTGGATCAGGGTCAGCCAGGGCCTCATTCAGTCTGTGAAGGAGAGCTGCAGATACCTCACACAATGTCTCCATGTTGGTGAACAGCCGATCGATATCCACAACCTGACCGAACATAAGGAAACCGTAAAACATGACTTTGACCAGCTGTTTCCCATAGAAAACTCAAAAGAATACCCATGTCTAAATTTCAATTAAATTGATTCCCTATTTACTCTTAATTATAAATTATTTATGTTAATTAACATATGAGGTCAAACTTAATTTGGATATTTCAGTGTTGACTCCTGAATCTTTATTTGTTTGTAGAATGTCTCTTTATTTTTTACCTTATTCTCATAATTCTTTGAAAAGCAACAGCTGTTCAGTGTGTGAATTAAGGTTATTGTCACGAGGGGGTTAATGTCAGTAATTAGGTTAGAGATATGGGATATGTTTATATTCTAAGGTTGGCCAGATCTAGCGTTCCACATGAGCAAGTGACGCTTTTTATTCGCATTTAGGGGAGCACTAGTGTTGACATTTTTAAATGTAGATTTATAAATACAACAATAACAAACACTTGAATGGAACTCAGTAACACGCAAACAAATTAACGAGATCCAGAGTTTGGATTTGGTTGTCCACGGAATTGCACACACCCATAAATGTCTGTCTCCTGAATATGCTTGTTTGTTTTTATCAATATCCATTAGCTCGTCCCTGGGAAATCAGTGAATGTCAAAAAATGCTGTATCATGTTATGATAAAGAAAGTAAACAAAAAATGTCTGGATACTCTCCTTGTCCAGATCTTTGCCAAAATGTAACCAACCAAACAAACACACAAACAACCAACCAGCCAAGCAACCAACAAACCAACAAACACACAAACAGACCATGATAAAAACACAACCTGGAGGCAACACCTACCTGTGTGTTCCGTAGAGGCTGCACCACCTCTCTGATGCACAGCTCCAGGTCTGTGAGGTAGTCCTTCTCAGTCTGCACAAGCTCCTGAATGACCTTTGCCCTGCGGCTCATCTTCCTCAAGCGGACCTCCTCTGGGTCCATGGCTGGAGAGGGGGGTGTGGACAGGTCGTGTGGAGTCATTTTCTCTGAGAGGAAAAAAAACATGATTGAAAGACATTATGAAATAAACAAAGATGCGAATAATCTCATGTGCATTGTATGTGCTATTTACAGGCACATTCCTTTGAGGTAGGCTTTAGAGTTCAAATCTAAATTCATACAAGGTCAGGCAAAGCTAATGATGTGAGTGCACGTACATTTTGGTGGTATAATCTAGCATGTCCTGTTTTTGCCAGCATTTCAAGCCACTTGTGGAGCGTGTGCATGTGTTGGGATGGCAGTAAACACCCTGTGGGCTGCGTATGCTTGGAAAATCATACATGTCTGCTAACGCATTCGCTTGACGCCTGAGCAGCCGTCGCTATTTCACGGTGATCTAATTATTTTGACTCAGACGCCAAAAGGCCTTACTTAACATGCCAGGCAGGCGCGCTGCTCTTTTTTTATTTTTTTTTATTGCTTTGCTGCCTAATCAGTCTGTGGCTGCTCTGTGCTTTGCATGGCAGGCAGGGGTGTCTGCTCAGGGAAGAGCGATGCTTCCTTGCTGCCTAATCGACACCATGCACCACTTCCTCCTCTGGGGGGAGAGAGAGACACGAACAGAGAGAGAGAGAGAGAGAGAGAGAGGCGGAGGGCTGCGAGGCCTGTGTCAGGTTACAGAACTAATCGTGCCGCTGATGTAATGCCACGGCGTGCTCAGGCATTCCATCTGCTCAGAGTGGGAGTGTGTGAGAGGAGTGGCACACACGATGATGAACACACACACACCTGCATGAGCGAAAACACATATACACTGACCCTGATTCACAGAGGGACACACAAAACAAACACTCACACACAGTTATGCTTGCAAATACAAACACCATCCACTTCACCTTTATATATATATATATATATATATATAGGGAATGATTATGACGAGTCACACCCTGTGCATTTACACCTGGGGTTTGTTTGTGCTGTCCTCAGTTATGGTTCAACAACAGATCTAGAGTTGAGTTGAGAAATAATAGGTCCGAGCTGAGAAAAGGAAAAAGAACTTGTATGTACAGATGTCAGGTGAAATAATTCCTGGTGTTCCATACATATTTCATATATCTTTAATAAGCAAGTAGCAATCAAAACAGGATATTAGTATCCATGTATGCCTGACATGTCAAGTTGTAGCCCACGTCGAAAATTAGTTTTGGCCCAGATTTGGCCCTAATCCATCACAACCCACATCCAGCCCACATACCGCATCAGTGATGGAATGGCTGGATAATGGTGTATGAAAGAGAGAAGGTGAACCAAGGACAACTCTACTGTAAAAACATAGAAAAACACAAATATGCTTCAGCAATACCACATGTCAACCGAAGGTGTCAAAGGATTTATTTTTTTGTGCTAGAGGTGCCACATTCACCATTTATCACATGGGCCACTTTAGGTTCACAAATTAAACCTTGCCTAGTGCGCCGCATGTTTGCCGAAAAAGGTTCAAATTTGTTTTGACATATTTGGTTCACATTTGTGGGCAACTTCAGGCTCATATACATTTTTTTGCGGGCCACATGACGGCCAGACATGTAGTATCCTTTCCTGGAGTGGCCCACATCCGTATTGCACACTACTTGACGTGCATACACAAGCGACCACAGACACACATCAGTACAAATGTACATAGAAAAATACACTTTTGCGTGCACGCATGAGCACATGTGCTCTGAGGAAGTTACACTGTTAAAGTAAACCAGTGTGGCAGCTGCAGCTTGTTTCCTTTTCATTTAATTTTCAAACCGTCTTTTGTTTTTGTAGGAACACGAATCAGAAAAGTTCAGAGTAAACTGTGGCTGGAGCCATTTGCTGAAGTTTAGTAAAATATTTAATGAGATCAGTATTACCTTATGAATGCTGCAGAAGTTGTGTTCTGATCACATTCTGTGTAGTTACACCGTGTTTTCATCTTTTTATATAAGATACATGGGCAGAAAAAAATCCCACAGTGGAGAATCATCAACTTTCTAACAAGTGAAAACCAGAACAAAAGAATATTCATCATGTAATTAAAGGATTATTGGACTGGAATTCATTGTTCATGTTTTGTATCCTCCCCTCGTTTCTTGTCACGATCATATTTCAATACTTGGCATAAATATAAATGTGGCCACGTTTTGTACCATCAGTCTGTGAACTTCCTTCATACTTTTATTATATTCATTGAATAAAGTTAAACAGGTGAAATCTATGTCTCTGTCTAAATTCATCACATTGTGAAACATATTTAGAAAACAGCGACTGTCATGAGACTGAACATGGTGGTGCAGTTATTTTTTCTGCAGCAGTTATTAATGAACCTGCCATTGTCTGGTAGTTCCTCCAGGAAAAGGCACATTTACGGGAATTACTTTTGAACATATTTTTAGTTTTTACTGTGGAAAACCACTTTTCATGAATTCCAGTTAACACATTATAGTGGAAGTATTATGTTAAAAAAAAGGATCACATTCATGTTTCAACAGGATCATGAAGTGTCACATGTCAACATGGGCATTCACTGTGAAAAGAGACCCCGGAATCTGTGAAAACCTCCACCCGTGAGAAAAGTCCCCCATAGTACGACATCAGGTGAGGGTAACCCTTATATTAAGCATATACTATACTATAGTATAAACATATATATATAATATGACTTTAAACCGTGGCAGATATATGGTGTAAAGTCATATTAAGAGCAACGTCATACAGATTATTTTAAAATCTTAGTGAAATTTGTTCCATTCAAAATTGGTCCTGAAACGATTCCTCCATTCTGGTACAATGTTAGAAAAATTAAAATATATCGTGCTGCAGTCTAATTCAGCAGCAGGTCTCAAACTATGCTGACTTATCCTTTTGCCAGTATTATGTTTGGTGAGGAATGGTTGCTGGCACAGGAGTCCCCATGTAAGTGGATACAGGGCTTTTCACTGTGCAGCCCATTGAAAGGGATCCATCCGACAGCCCCGGAACAGAAAACAAGGCCTGGTGTATCACGTATCGCCATCACGAGGAATGATACGTTAGACTTTGCCATATAGCAAAGTGCACAGCTGGAATTTATCACTGTAAATGTAAATCCTGCAAGTCCACTAACTTTGATGTGTTGCCTAAAGTTCAATAAAAAATATTTAGGCAGAGGAAGGTGACACACACACACATACACACTGGTTTGCGCAGCTGTCCTTTTTGGGACACAGTGTTGACTTCAATGTGAACAGCCAAACCAAAAACTCATGGCTGACCTTAACCTTGACCAAGCCATGCCCAATCCTTCCCATAATTCAGATTTTAGCCCTGAACACATACAGGACCTCAGAAATTACGTTTTGCCTTGTTAGGACCGAGCTTTAGTCAGTGTTTTTGCTGGGAAAAGGTCCTAAAAAGATCACACACACATATATCATAACTATATATATTATATTGAACCATCACAACTAAACGCCTAACCATGAGTGATGTGTGCTGGCACATGCCTTAACTCTATCTTTCCTCTATCTTTATCTTTCATAACCATGTGGTGATTGCTCTACATGGGCATAGTCACTGTGATATATTCTTACCCCCGAACCTAACATAACCTATATTAATCAAATCTAACCTAAACTAACCTAACCTTGCCTAATCTAACCTAACCTAAACAAAATTTATAAAACCTTAACTAATCTAACCTCACGTAATTCTGCTTTTAATCCGATAACCTATTCTTAATCATCAAAAAGCCCATTGGAGTTGTAAGGATATGTCCTCACAATAATCATTTTGAACCTGAATTTGTCCTCATAATCATATAGAAAGACACACATACACACCTCCACAGACAAACACACACACTGTAAGAAAACAACAGTCCTCAAACAGCATATACAACAAAGTAACCCGCTCCATAAATGATTAGTGGCTAAACAAATACATATGAATATGTGCTGTACTTTTGTCCTTGTACATGAGTTGTGTGTTAGTAAATCATTTTCAGAACTTTTATATTTAGTCATAATGCTGTAAATAATTAGACACACGCTGATATCATGTTACCATGGCGCTGTAGCTCAACCAACCTGTCTGACAAGCAGCTGAGAACTGAGCGGGAAGCAGCAGGTCACATGTTTCCTCTTTAGATGAAGTCATCGTTTTGTCAATATTTGCAATGGTAATACCACTGTAATACTGCCTGTCAGCTGTGAGGCCCCTTACATCTTCTTTAGATTATTCAAATGATTTACAGAGGAATAATCTGCAGAGTCATCTGTTGGTTTATAATTTTTTTTTAAAAGTAGTAAAAGGTCAAAAGTTTCAGGGCATTTCTTTGCAATGTAGAAAATGGTTATTAATAATAATTGAGATAAATAATGAATAAAATATAAAAATTTCGACAGCACTTTTTGATTATTCTGTGTAGTGTATATACTGTGAAACTATATATCCTACAAGGTATATTTTCAAAACTTTATTATTATGATATTAAGCTGCTGTTTGACATAATTGTGAACACCTGAAAGTGAGGTTTTCAGCCTACAAACCTACGCAGAAGAAAGAATATGTTCATCTGAATATATTTATTTGTTGAACAGAGATGGGTTTCTCAGGGAAAGTATCAGGTAATTTACAGCCAAGGAGTTTTCCTGCTGGCCACTCGGACACTATCACAGGAAGAATTGCCTCTTAATCTAGATTTTCCAAATCAGTACTGAGGTTTGAATTGATCAAATATCACTTTTAGTCTTACTCACATTAAGTCAATCAACAGCACCTCACATGTTTCAGTGAAGCCATCGTTCTGCCAATATTTGCAATGGTAATACCACAGTAAATACTGTAGCCTACGTAATGGTGCACGTCAGTCTGAGGCTTTGGAGTCAAAGAGGGTGGGTGACTGGTTTACTGCAAACAACCCAGTGTTTTTTTTTTAAAACCCTGACTACGGTAGAGGTTGGTCAGAAAAACAGAAAGTGTCAAGTAGTAGAGATTGTCTCTATTTCAGGTAAATACAGCTGCTGATAAGGCAATTGTGTGTGAAAGCTTGTTTGTCTATACGCCAACAAGTGACATGGAGATTTTATTCGATTGAACACATCAACGAGTCTTCGTGGCTCCTTTGGCCGGAAAGAAAACCCCAGAAACCAGTGACACAGGAAATCCTTCATACTTTGTCTAACTTTCCTTCCAGCTGACACAGTGATGCGAATCATTTAGCCTGAAGTGCAACATTCCCCGTCACTGACTGACTGCATTCTGAAGGCACAAGAAACCAGTTTTGTTTTTTCCATGAACATGGGCATGACTGTGTCATCTGTTGTGATGAGGCTGCATCAATGATTTATTTATTTAATGTTACTTTCCAGGCCAATCGCTGTTGGTTAAATGTTTTGACGTGTGTGAACCAAACAGAAAGACCAAGGCCCTGAAATATCTTGAAACTAAAGTTATGATTATAACACGTAAAGACGTCAACGGTGTCAGGTCTTGTTTACAAGCTGGTCAGGAGCTCTTCTAAAGCCACTCCTCTGTGCACAGTTTGCATATGAGCCTTCATCCCTCCGGGACCATCTCCTGCTCAACACATGGTAACACAACAGGTGCCTTGTATCCAGAGCTGTGCAGCAGTGTATACTTTATGTGTGTGTTCATCTACAGTGGACATACTTGTCTAAAACATCACATATCCAGTGTGTTTTAGTTTTAATTGTTTAAAGTGTTTCCAGTGTAATGAGTTGAGAGACGTGTCAGACTGCGTATTGGCTCACGTGTGTGTGTAGATTGTTGCCATAGTTGTGACCCCTGGGGAGGTCATTAGCTGAGGTACCTTTAAGTTTAGCGCTGTACTCCGTCTTGTCAGATTGACTCCTCCTCACCAGCGTCCCCAGGTTGAAGTCACCTTTGGCCATGTCATCATCCACTATGGTGTCCGTCTTTCTCCTCTCCAGGTAACGCAGGAACACAGGCCGGTTCCTCCTCTTTATCGTCTTGTCCTTCTCTTTTTCCTTCTCCTTCTCACCCCCAATGGCCTCTTTGGGATCCATGGTGAGCCCTGTGCCTCCAGAGCAGTCAAGGAGAAGAGACGGGGGGGAAGAGAAGAGGGGACAGGAGAGAGAAGGGAGAGCGACAGGGAGAGAAAAAAGAGCCTGGGAAGTGCAACAGGTGTAATGTGCACTGGCTGCCTGCTCTGCACAGGTAATGTAGCTCCTCCCAGTGTCCACCTGTCATAAGAGCTGTAGTGGCCCCACCTCTCCTCTGCTGTGCTATGCTGCTTCCCTTAAGACCATTCTTTCCACCCAGGGAGGGAAAGTGCATCTCCTCACTTTCCCTCAAAGGTCTGCTGACGTAGCAACGGCCACAGGCTGAAGTCTTGTTTTTGCGTTGACTAAAAACAAAATGTCCTCAGAATGAAAAGAACGTCATCTGTCACAAAGACACAGAGGACAAGGAAGTATTTATGTTAATAGGCTGGGTACTGGAAATCACAATTATTAATTCAGGGAGCGTTCCAATCACAAAGTGAGGAGCGGGTGAATTTCTAAATCAAGTAATTAGTCAAGCTGTAAGTTGTTGAGCTAATGTTAGCTACAGTTAATAGATTCAGAGAAAAAAAATGTATTAATTGAAACTAATAAAAGAATGAATAAACATTTAAAACTGGCAGGGAATTATAAAAGTTTGCATTTGAATGATACTGATTCTAAACAGAGTTGGGTGTATGATATTTAATGAATGAAGAGTGGGTTGAGCTCTGTTTCATTTTTTTTGAATACTCAACAACAACAAATTGTAATACACAGTCTTTGTTTCCTTTTACAAAATCATAGTCTTTCTAGTAATAACCCATAAAGTGGCACTCGTGAAATGCCCAAACTAGTTTGACAGGTAGGTCACTGACACATGATGATTTCTGGTCATGGCAACCAGATACTGTGAGTCCCAGACAGAACAATGAATGGTTGCATTTCCTCCCTATTGAAGCTCAGGTCATGAGGGCTCACACTGTGTTCTCAGATCCCTGTGTAGTGTGCTCACACAGCACACCTGTTTTACTACCACATGTATGTCTCACAGCGACATAACAGCTGCTCAACACAAGACTATATAAAAACATTAGCAACATTATACTTTCAATAAAACATACAGTATCCATTATTATCACTTTATTACTTGTGAATTATCTTCTCAAACAAATACTGTCTTCTGTACCAAAATACAACTAACCCCGTTAGCAGCATTACGTAAGTGCATGTAGTGACCCAAACACTGAGGAATCACGTATTCAGTACAAACATGCAGGAGGGTAAACAGAGTCATCTCCTGTGCGCTGTCAGCGTGGCATGAATTGTTTTGCCCTGAGGAACCTATTGTGTCATCATGTCACTCAGGGTGTGGCTCTTCTTGACCTCGATGTATACACTTAATTTGCATCTAAAAAAGCCTCTTGGGGCTTATACTGATTAAAGAATACATTTCCATAAAATGTCAGGAAATTGTAAAAAAATAATTTTTAAATCTCATTTGAGTGAGGTTGGAAAAAGAGAATGTTTTCGTGTTTACAAAATCATTGACTTGAATCACAAATCGAGTATAATGATAGTTGCCGATTAGTTTTTCATTGTACAATACAAGAAATGGATTCATTATTCTAACTGTACCTATACTATACTAAACATCTAATGTACATCTAATGCACTTATTTTGAAATATAGTGGTAAACAGAAAATAAATATTATCGGGATAAGCTGCTTTTGACAATGATTAAGTGAAAAAAATAACCTTATAAAAAATACCCAACTAAACCTAACATCCTTGTGGAGACAAAAATAACGAGACGAACCTTATTTTCTCAGGGAAAATAGCTGGAGGAGTCAGAGTACTGAATATAGAACATATATAATTAACTTTATTTATATAGCCCTTTTAAGTTCCAAAGTGCTTAACAGACAGAGAAAGTGGAATTTGAAAGAACAGCAATTAATACGAGAAAAAGATAAACAATCTATAAAACAGGGTAGAATAAAAAACTGTACTCAAGACTGTTATTGCTGGTCACATGGACAACACCAGTGAAAGAGTCATTGAGTGCTTTACCCTTTGACTAAGGACTCTGACTTTCATTCTAGATAATCTCACCTGTAAACATTTAGCCTCTGCACACCATCAAAACATGTTGGCAGCTTGAAATATGTCCTTGGTAATAACTTGTATCTTGTGGCTTAAACAATTAGAGTTCAAAGGGTTTTGTGCACTGGAAATTCAAAGCCCCTTGGCAACAATATCAAAGGCAAGTACGCACTTTTTGTATTTTAATAAACCAGCTTTTATGGCTGCTCTTATGTGTGTCATTTGTTTGCACAGTGAACAACCTACAGAACAGATAACGAGACACATCAAGGCGACTGGGGTGTGTGTGTTTGTTCATGGTACATGGCCACGTACAGACTTTGATCTGGTGGTGCATTTGTCAAGATTTCCACCATCTAATCCATTTACACGAGGTTGTAAAAATAAAAGAAAGGGGGCAATAAAGCAAAAGTAACACATTTCTGGGAAAGTTTCAAAATCAACAACAAAGCTGCTCTATTCTCCAGTCACTATGGAAAACTCAATTCTGTAAGTTTAATGTGTTTTAGCTTGATTGGCGAAAAAGAAAGATCACGTGAAACTCTTGCATGTTTTTCTTCCTTTGTTTCAGTCGTAGTAAGCGATTAAAATAAATCAAATGAGGTTACTGCACACAAATAGACAACTGTTGCCACTTATTTTCTGTGTATTTTGCAGCTGGAAAGTCGATGATTAGCATAAATGTGTTTTCCTGGTCAGTTACACTCCAGCAATTACTGCCTAAGTCTGCGATAACTAGGTGGCAGCAAAATAACGCTACTACTCGGGTTACAGGCATGCAAAAGAAGTACTATCAGGTATGAACGGAAAAAATTACTGACTTCCTTTGATATTGATGTCCTTATCAAAATAAAGGCACACTAATGAAAATGAAATGCAATAACTGGCAAGTGGCTAAAAGTAGTCGGACACATAGCAAAATATACTGTTTTAAAACCCAGAAGCGGGATAAATATGTATGAATACATATATGATAAGCAAAGGTATAAATTGTGCCACTTATGTATGAGAGACCACGCCTCTCCCCTCCCCGTATGAACAAATGCTAAACTTGCTGCAGCATAATTTACATCGTACATTCAGGATCGTGCTACAAGAACCCTTGTCATTTTATCTACACCAGGAGATTTCTTACTTTGCGACATATTCATATTTGTTAACAATAAATTGGCCTATTCCAATGCATGCAACAGAGAGTAGACTTTTTATTAAACTTGCTTTAACTGAGCTACACTATTAGAATTCCATTTTGACCTAAATTGATTGAATAACTATAAAATTACCTTAATGCCCTCAATGCCTGTGACATTTGCAGCCTGAACCTTTATCTGTTTCTCAGACAACTTAGATTTGTCTATCGTTGATTTAAATTTTATCGCCGCACTATTCGATCTTTTCATCTACACTGATTGAAAAGCACTTGGCTTGACTCCTAACTAAACCTTTGAATATGCCATATAAATAAATGTTCACATAAAACTTCTCCTACGTAATGGATTTTATCACACTGATGTTTTTTAAGAATCTTGACCAGTTGTTAAAATTAAACATATTTCTCAGTCACAGAAACATTTTTATTATCTTTTTTATATCATATTTTCAGCTTCACATGCTTTTATTGTGAAACCCACAGAGCGGAGGTTCCGGCTCCTCGGTGGCGGATGACGACGGGAAGCAGGAACCGGAGGAGGAAGAAGAAGAAGTGTGTGTCTGTATAATGACTCCTCCGCCGCTGCGCTCCTGCCTCGGCTTCCTGCTGAAAGTCAGCGGCTCGTTTTCTGTCTCCAGAAACAAACTCGTCGCACAAGCAGCAGCTCTTCCTCTTCCTCATCTTCATCCCCTGAGAATGACCATGCACTACCTGGCGGAGGAGAGAGGGAGACCTCACTCTCAGGACTACCGGATCTATTTTAGTAAGTTAAATCACCGTGAGTACGGAGAGGAGCCTCATGTGTCTACGGGTTTAACGGCGCCGTGCTCCGGTCTCCGGTCACCGGGCAGGTAACCTCGTCTGACCTTTGACCTGGAGGTTGTTAAGTGTTAGCACACAGCACTGTTACAATGCTGAGTGTTAGCATTAGAGCTAAAGCACTGCTACTGTCAGACTGTCCACATGTTTAACTCTTTCATAAGCAGATAGGAAGGAGAGGGTTTGTTTTTCACCTGCTTACACATACACACACACACACACACACACACACACATACTATACACGTTATTTACACAGTTCCTAGCCCTTTGCCTTTATTGTCACTTAAAAACGTATACTATTTAACCTCGTCTTAATCCCCAAAAGCAATTTGATGCTATGATAACCAGTCAATATGACCTCAATGATGGTTTTGTATCAAAATGTGTCGTCAAATTCATAGAAAGTCGTATACAAACACACGCACACACTTCGTCATTTCCTTGCCCCAAGCCTTACTATCCCAAACTATACTTTATTATAACGTAAACTCTTTAACCTCGTTTTAACCCTCAAAATGCACTTTGATGGTATGACAACAATCCAAATGTCCTCACAATGATGGTTCAAGCCAAAATTTGTCCGGACAACCATTGAAAGATGAGTACAAACACAAGCACAGTGGAAAAACAAACAATTTCCCTAAAGCATTAGTACAATTCAGTCCCACACATCAGATAAAGTTAAACTTAATTGAATTGTGATGCAGAGGTTAATTACTCCTCCTTTTTTTTCTATAATCAAACCTGAAGATTCCATCGATCATTTCATTATTATTTTGCTCTGGTAATAGTGATAATGATCAAGGCTGGATTACAAACAGCCGACTGCCCACATGCTCCCGACCCCCAGGGGGCCCTACAGCCTCAGGTTTACCCAACATAATTTGTTTATGTGAAAAAATGGTTTTGTGATAATGTCTGAGAAAACATTAGCAATGTGGACAACTTTACAGTTCGTCCTTTTAGGGTCGCAAGGGCCGGAGTCAATCCTAGCTCACGTTGGAGAATCAACTCATGAAGTGGTGAAATGTCAGTTCATCAGATTTCCTATGTTGATACGATTTGAAACTTAATTCTGTTGCTAAGAACATTTGAGGTTCCCGCCCTGAATTTGACTGAGAATAAGCCATTTTTCTGTAATTTCACCTGCACACGTTTTTCCAGAATTTTGTTATGCCACGTGCATTTCTATTTTTACTTTATTTTCCTTAGAAACCTCTGAAGGGAAATATGTTTCGCCGTTCCATGACATTCCACTTATAGCTGAGCTGGAACAGGTAAGTCTTCTGATTTCAGTTTCTGTTTGATAAATGTGATGCAGAAAATGTGACGACAGCTGTTTGATATTTATTCACACCACAACAGTCAAACTAGCAGCTTATTCTTTTTTAACAGGACAATGATGTACCAGCTAAAAAACCCAAGCGTAATGAGAAAGAGGTATTGTCAAATTAATCAATTGTATATAATTTTTACTTTCACCACAGTATAAACTCGGATTAAATAAAAGATGTCTTCTTTACTCTCAGGTGCTCTATAACATGGTTGTAGAGGTTCCTCGATGGTCAAATGCTAAAATGGAGGTAAGTATAGATTTATATAGTATATTTGTATATCTATATAAATCTATATACAGGCTTTAGCTAGTATCTCACTTTTGATACGACTACGACTGTTTCTTCTTTAGTAAAGGAAATGTTTAAGTATTAACACAGCTGGTTTACACAGACTAATATGTTAACTTCATTCACTCCTGTTTCATTACACACTTTTCCATAGTGTATTTTTAATTGTTTTATCAATTAGCTAGCATGGCTGTAGTTTGAAGCTATTTAATTTAATTTTAGAAGCTAATAAGTTGATTGTTGAAATTAAAGCTACACAAAGTAACTTTAATGAGCAACAGCGCCCTCTGCAGCGAATATTCTGTTGGGCTGCGTGTCCAATCGAGCAAGTGGTTTTCATGAAGAGGAAAAACAAAGCCTAACAATTGAGCAGAGTTCTGACTGTGTGGTCACCGAACGGAAACACAACTGAATGGTGGATATTCCTCATGATTCACGGCTTTCTGAACCTGAAGAGCCGAACTCTGTTAAGAATTCAACATTTTAAAAGTTTCCTTGCTGAATATCTCAGAGAAATGTTATTTCCCAGTCAGTGTAGCATCAAACTAAATCCTAAGCTTCTATTTTAAAATAAAAATGCATGATGTTGCTTTAAGTCATGTTTGTATGACCACAAATACATTTGTGGTCATACAAACACACAAATATATTTACCATTGCTCATATTCGCTTCACTTTTTCAGATTGCCACAAAGGAACCACTGAATCCAATCAAACAAGATTTAAAGAAAGGCAAGCTCCGATATGTTGCCAACATATTTCCACATAAAGGTTATATCTGGAACTACGGAGCTCTCCCACAGGTGAGGAAAATGGCTCACATTTACATTAGAACATAGTTTATTAAGAATTTAGTGTATATCTAATAACAATACAGCAATTTAAACGCAATGAAGAGTTTAATTTAAGCTTATAGGTGCATTAGACTGATATTTTTATTGATTTATATAACGAGTGAGTTTTTAGAAAAAAATAACTTCTTTCATGTTTCTGAACCGTTCCCCTGAAAAAGACATGGGAGGATCCAAACCACACAGATGCAGAAACGTCATGTTGTGGTGATAATGATCCCATTGACGTTTGTGAAATTGGGACCCAGGTAAGACTGCAGCAGTTTGTAAAATGAATCCTAGAATTTTATTAGCATATTTTTTGCTTGCTTCATTACACATACCTTTTTTTGCATTGTGTGACTGATTGACAATAGACTAACTATTTGTATTGTGTTGGCCCATTCAGGTGTGTTTTCCAGGTCAGGTGATCCAAGTGAAAGTGCTTGGCATCTTAGCCATGATTGACGAAGGAGAAATGGACTGGAAGGTCATTGCTATCAATGCTCAGGACCCGGATGCCAAAAATCTAAATAGTGGGTGTGATCATATATTCAACATCCAGAACGTCCCGTACTGATCCACACTTTACCGGGAATAAATTCAGTCCAGGAAACCTTTAAATTAAAATTGTATTTGGAATTAGCAAAACAAGTTGACATAGTAGAAAGGTAAATGTTTCATAATAAGATACAAGTTTAAATGGAATTATGCAGAGCTTTATGGAATTAGCTGCCCACCCAGTCTCAACCTCATACTTTGAATATGGTATTATTGTAATGTACATGCAAAGCTCAGTAACTTCAGACAAACCTAGAATGTGAAATGTTTATTCTCAACACCGTTTTGTTTACTTCAGCTGCAACCAACCTTGTCCTTGTGTAGTTTTAATGAAAAAGTGTAAAAAAATGTAAAGCCATTTTTAAATGTATTACTTGCTTGGGCATATGTACCCACTATTAACATCAGGAGGATATTTATAGTCATAATGTTATCTTTTGTTAAGATGAAACTCTACTACGGAGTGTAAGTGGCACGCAGATTTATGTCTAATTCATAACAACCAATCTGTAAATCCTGGGTTCCTCTATTATCTGTATAACGTGTTACTGTCCTTTAAGGCATAGAGGATGTCCGCAAGAGCCGACCTGGTCATTTAGAGGCAACCGTGGACTGGTTCAGGAAATACAAGGTGCCCGATGGAAAGCCTGAGAACCAATTTGGATTCAATGGACAATTCAAAGACAAGGTACTGAGACCTTTGCAATACAGCTTAACAGTAATGAACCTTGACAGTTGATATACGAGGAGTCGTGGTCCTCTGTGGTTTAAATGGTTTAAACTAATTTGACTGAAACGGACTGTTCTAGAAGACATCTCAATGGTATCTTCTTTGATCTTCGTTCTTTTGTTAGGACTTTGCAGTTGAGATTATCAAGTCCACCCATGAGCACTGGAGGGCACTAGTGCAGAAGCAGGCAAATATTGAAGGGATTGAATGGTAAGGTGGTGGAGTCATAGAATTGACTCTGTGATTGGCATGAACAGAACTGACTTTTTATTTTGGACAATCCCTATTTGTTCAGCAAAAATATCTCTTGCTGTGAGAGTCCTTTGAAATGCAGTGCTGATGAGGCCAGAGATGTCGTCCAGTCGGTGAGAAATTCTAATTGTGTAAATGATAATAAGGAAAATAATAGCTTGTAAAACATTACAAATGTCGGGTTTGGTAATTTTCGTTTATATTTTGTGACTCCTCAGGCCCCAGCATTTGGAAGCCCACATCCTGTGTCTGCAGAGGGTAAGTTAACAATGAGTGAATCAAACTAAATTTGGTTTATTTGAGGCATTTTATCTTTTAATGCTCATACTTTTGACTTTTTCTTTTGACAGTGGATAAGTGGCATTTCGTATGAAAACCCTGAAGACAATAAGGAAACTGACCAAAGTTCCTAACATCCAATGAAGATTTATCTATATGCAGCTGGATTTATTTTTGGTAAGAACTCTTCTTCAGCTGTGTAAAGTGCCACCTGCATTTGCCATCCAATCATTAGTTAAAAAGAAAATTTAAATGAAAAAAGATTATACTAATGCACTGACCGCACAAGCAAGTGAAGATCTTTTGAGTAGAATTAAGAACATCAATTTTTTTTTTTTAATTAGAAGTCTATGAGTTGATCACAAAATATTCTCCTTTTATTGTAAGTTATTTTTTATATGTATTGCAGTACTTTTGTGGCAAATGTACCGGTCCAGCCTTGACTTCTATTGGACTGAACGTCGAGTTAACATGCTCCAAATCTGTTCTGAAGTCATAATTGTACCTGCAACCACAGTTTCTTCTTGTTTGAATAAATAATAAAAAATACGATGTGAACGCGATAAGATCTCTTCAAGTTTTAGAAATAATTATACATTTAAAATCTTCAACATGCTAGTTAGTAGTATTAACTTGGAGTAACAAATCAGATTGCTTTAAATAAATATAAATTTTATTAAAAAAACACCCACATCTCAGCAATATCAGGAATGATATAATAAACAGCTTTCAAATAAACTGCATTCAGTACATTACAATACTTACAGTATTAATACCCATCCTTAATTCCATTTTTTGTAGCATACCAAACTTCAGAAGAACTAGGAAAGCCTTAAAAAAATAAAATGACAGGCAAAAAGTTGCACTTTTATTTTTTTTATACCTTTTAGTGTCTAACTGCAAAAAAACCAAGTGTGTATCAACTGCTAGCTTAACCTTTGAGCTGAGCACATATTGTGCACAAGTTAAACCCAGAAAGTTATTCAAGTAATGTTGACTCACTTAGAAACACTCTGAAGCATCTTCAAGTATGGCTATGCTTGTAACCCGCTATATCTTAGACACCTCGGCTTTCTCAACCACAACCTGCTACTGTAGCTGGGTCCTGTACAATGAAATTCAACATTTTTATGTAGATTTATTTTACAAAATTGGAACAGTTAAAAGAAAAAAACCTAGACCTTCTAATGTCGTAGCTAACAGGTTACTATAACTGTAAACATCGCTGTGACAGTGACCGTAATATTTACAAAGACTTCCTGGATAATCTAACTATGATCATTCTCTTAACCTGAAAGAGTAAAAGGGATATTTTAAGATATGATGAGAAGCTGTGGGTCAAATTGACAGAAAAGAAGATCATACATCAACATCGAAGAATTAGTTGTATTCTTGCAATACAAATTCTCGGTATGTACACTGTGACATAATTTATTTATTTTTTTAACACATTTACAATCTGTTTAAATAAAATGTTTGTAATTCTTTGTTACATATTTTTTTCCTGAAAAAGAAATGAAGTGCTTGCAGAAAATGAATACGTTAAAGAGTGGGGAAAGTTGTTACCATAACATGAGTCATTCCTTTATATGTCGCATTAATTAATCAGGGAATAAAATCATTATACAATTGCTTAGTGGTTATAAATAAATTTAACTATACACAGGCACAAAGATGTGCAATTACGTTAATCATTGCCCTGGTCTTTCCTCAAAGCAAAAGCAAATGCATTGCTTTTAACTTAGTCAATATCATACTTTCCCTTTAATCAGCTCAGTGCATATATGTTCAATTACTTTTAATAGATTACCACCATCATTCTAGCTAAAATATAGGTAAAGGATTGCAGGGAAATAATTTCATCTGTGTGGAATAGACAATAGTTCGGGATGCAATGGCAAGTCCCTGAATGAGAAGATAAGTTGAACACAGGCGATGAAGATGTACACATTAGTTTAAAATGTCCCTGATTTTACAGTAACATCAAAGATTCAAGTTCAGGTGATACTTTCTAGCAGATTGATAAGAAAGTAAGAAATGAACTTTTATGCCTTTTTTGAGTGGGCTTAAGCCAAGCTGTTCTCAACATTTTGAAAGTAATATACAGAGGAAGAAGGAAAAATGTTATAATCATATTGCCAAACTAATTTTGAGGTATTACAGGTTTGTACTAAACATCATTTAAAAGCCTTCTCACTGCCCCAAGAGTCTCACATTGTATGCGTCTAGTAGGTTGAATAGCACCTTATGAAAAAGTCAGTTGAAACCCAAAGAATACAGTTTGCATTTTTACACAAAACACAAAATCTATAACAGCAATTCCAAAACGGGAAATTAATTTACTGTACAAATCTCAAATGTTTATCTTACAGTTAGATTACAATAATTAAAGACCCCACAGCAAGCCAGCTGCCCTCTGAAACTGACACTGAGCCTACCCTGTTTCATGTTCCTCAGTGTATAAAAAGCATATTTACTAAGCACGAAAGACAAAACTACACGAAATATTCACAATCCAGGCTTGTTCAATGAACCTACAGTAGGGAACATTAAAAACAGTTGCTAACAATATAGTAAACCTGGTAAATATTAAAATAACTCAATTGCAAAGTTTTTCTCAAAATGTTAAAAATGCACCATTTAGTATGGCTCAATTTACAGTAAAAATGACATAGGAAAGGGAAAGAAGCACCAACACAATGATCGTTGTGAACTCAACTTATTTCATGGATTGCTCATACAATCCTCTAATAAATTTGTCAATCAAAATGCCATTTTGCTAGGGAATTAATTACTGTTATAAGAGCAATAAAATCAGATTTTATGATTTAAAAATATAACCATATTACCAAAACATTTAACTTTCATTATTAAAAAGTGTTGTCAATCGTAGAGTGTGTTATGGTATTGTGTGAAGGCATTTGATTTAAAAGAAATGGTATTAAGCACACTTCATAGCACCATGAATGTTGAAATTTACAAAGTCAGTGTGTCATGCCAAGTTCGACATCTCCAAATATTTGTAAAAAAAAATAAAGCCACCATTAAAGAAAGAGAACTTTGTTTCTGTAAAAATAGGTCCTTATGTATCTGTCTAAAGCACCAGAGAATTTGACACTATTTTTCAAAAGTTGTCAAACAAAAATAAATACATCCTTGGTAGGGTCAACTCGTAAAGCTTGATTGTTAAAGAGGTGAAAGACCTGATGTGAAATGTGATTTCATCTGTTCACAGGTTCCTTTTTCTATACAATGCTGTTGTTAAGTTTATGGATAGGAAGGAGTGTTTAAATGAGGCCAGTGGTGCTTAAAGTCTTTTGTTTATCATTTATGCAGCCCCTTCACTTTTCTTCATCGTGAGTGTTTTCTACACAAACTTACTGTAAGGTCCTGTGACCTTGGTGAAGGCGTATGGAGTTGTACTGACATAGGTGTTTGTTGTGCATGACAAGGACCCCTCCATTAGTGCCTGAATAAAACGCTTGTAAGGAGGCGGAACACTGGGATCTGTTGACTCAACATGTTCCCGCTTCACCCCCTTTTTGTTGCCCTTGCTAGGTGTCCCCTCGCCACCGTTCCTTTCTGCATCTTCCTCCTTCTCTCGAGCCTTTTCTGCCATCTTGGCTTCCCACAGTGCCAAACCATGCTTGGCCTCATTCATATTTTTGTGCTGGTAAAATACCAAGGAGATGCGAGTTGGGTGGTTGCGGTCTGGATTTTTGAGGGGTGTTGTTGCATGGAGCTCCCGTTTTGCACACTCAATCAGAACTGAGCCATGGCTAGGGGCCAGTGCCACACCACCAATATCTGGGTCCAAGAAGTTGTGCTCATTGTCTGACCACATCTCTGGTTTTTTTGGTGTTGTGGGTGTCGGTGGTGTTCCAGGCTCTTGCTTAATACCAGAGCCCATGAGGCTTCCATTAGGCAGACCTACCCCTGGCTGTGTCTCGCGGTTTAAACACCCACCACCTAACTGAGAAGAAATCTGTGGGCTAGGCATGCTCATCTCTGTCTTGATTTGCATATGGAAAGGATCTTGGCCTGGTGGTAAAATTTGAGGGCTCCGAGACAGGTATGGATTTTGGTATCCTCCAAACTGATTGCCTTTGCTTACAGCAGCGTTATATTCTAGACCTCCATGGGATGATGGTGCTCTGGACAGGGGGTCCATAAACTGGGGTTCTGAGGCTCCATTAGGACCATAAGGGCCATAGGGTCTCATGGGGTGTACTGGCCTCATGCTGCATGCATTGTAACCATTTACCTGTAAACCTGGCTCATTGTACCTTGGGGGATAAGCGACGTCATAACGTTGATGTGCACCATACTGCTGCTCTGAATAAAGCACTGGCCGCTGTTGTCGGTACATGTCTAGGTGCTTTGGGTTTGAAGTATAGTATGGATGGTAATTGTCAAGGGGCATTCCTCCATTACATTGATAACCTGGGAATGGACGATTTGATCCATTAATGTAAGAGTTTGGTACATGGAGTGGGGAAGGATAAGGGCTGGCTGGTGTTGGCGGCTGGTGGGGATACAAGCTGCCTGGCTTGGAAGTGCTTGGAAAAGACCCAGGATGGTTAGGGAACCTGGGGTAGTTGGCTGCATTTGGGGAGCCAGGATAAGGGGGTAGAATACTCTGGTGCTGTTGTTGTAGTTGCTGAGGATGGATCCCAAGGTGGTGTGTTGGCTGCCCTGGATGATAGGTTGCTCCAACTGCACCTGGAATACGTCCTAAAAAAGATGTTGGTTTTTTTTAATGAACGCCTGAGAAGTAGCAAAAAAAATTACACCAACCGCCAATTCAAACATCATCAGCTATGAATTCTGTAGTGTAATTGCTCTTAGAGTTTTTTATTATTTACTTAGCACATTTACAATGTATCCCTACAAAGAGATGCATTTTTATATAGACACGAGATGATTTAAAAAAATGTGTAATAAAGTTTAAACAGTAAGTAAATAAACAATAAATACCTACAGTACCTGCCATAGGAGTGCTGTGAGTGATATTCTCGTAAGTGCCTGCTTTTGTCTTAGCCAGGAGGGCCTTCTCTGCCTTATCATTAGCGCTGTCCAACATGGCATTTTTGTTGGCAGCTGCCTTTTTAGCGTCCAGCTTCTTTTGCCGGCAAGACTTGGCGGGCTCTGCAAGCATGCGCACCTGACGGCGAAATGCACTCAGGACTTGGATAGCGCCTGACTTGATTTTCTCTTGTTGACCCTCCTCACTGCCAAATTCATCAGTTTTGGAAGCCTTATAAAGAGGCAGAACGTGGAGCTGCTCATCCTCTGGAATCTTTCCAATCTCACGGTTATCCTCGCTTGTTAATGTGCACACCTGTAAAATGGGAATGAGTTAAATACTCATTTAGGAATGTTACAGACATTAAGTACTTTTGTCATACTAATAATGGGAAATTAAAGTATAGCGTGATGTGCATTTTAAGTCTCAGTATCTATTCGATCCTCAATCTAGAAACTTGGAAGAATATACATTGCCCAGGTTCTGCTTACCACAGTACTGCCACCCTGCATGTTATGGAGGTCTCTGTGAGCGTGGGCACAGAAGTCCAGGCAAGCAGTGACTCCAGAGAATGGTCGGCCCTCCTTATGGCCCAGACGGCAATCTGGTGCCCTTTGTTCATGTTCTACCTGTGTCAGGAAAATAGGAGGTGTATTTTAGAACAGTATAAGTTTATGAGGGTCACTAAAAAATATAGATAGGACATTTCACAACTTATTTTTCATGCATTTATTTGTAGAACCCAGTCACATTGTGAGGATCTTATTGTTGTTGGCATGCAAGTTACATTTCTTTGTATGTATGCATATGTGTTAAAACCACAAATGTGATGAATGGTTTGATATATTATATCATTATATTAATGTATTATTTGATGACTGATACTTTTGAGGAGCAGGGTATTCTTTTTCAAGTTTTGTTGATTTTGATAAATCATTAGAATGTAGATTGGGATTAGTAAACAGCCTGTGTAATGTTCACATATACTCACCTGGTTTCCATAAGCTTCAGGTGCCATATCTTTATACAAGGGACCCAGTAAGGTTGCCAAATTTTGCAAGTTGTGATCAAGTTTCTCTTCCTGAAAGACATAGAATGGCAGTCGTAAGTTACTGGAATGGAAGTTTTCTGGAAGCTGGTGAAAGGAGAACTCAGGCAGCAGCTGATGTCTCATGCAGAAGGTTTTAATATAGACTTGATTAAGGAGATCAGAAGGTGGAACAATATAAAAAGGCTAATAGAGCAACATGAGCAATTGTCACCCCCAAGTCTCAAGATGTCTCCCACAGCATCCCAGTTTATCTCCCTCTACTTGCGTCACCCATTCCAACAGCACATCCATGAATGGCGAGAATTGCTGTCACTCTCAATGTTACATGTAGGTGTTCGCATCCTATTGGATAGACAAGCCTAAAACGTGCAGTCCTTAATCACATTGTGTCCTTACATCTTTCCATTGGTGAAATATGCAAAAGAGTTGAAGTTGGTGCCTCTCTGTCTGGCGCATCTGAGTTAGATATGAAAGTCCCTCAACGTAGACACTACAATGTACTGTTTGGCCCTTTATCTATAACCTGACCTTGGGTACTGTTTAAAGAGAGAATGGAGTATCTGTGGAATTTAGAGGCACTATTCTCCTGTACAGATATAATATTTAATATACAACATACATAATATTTAGTAGCATATACAGTTATGTGTGAGTATGGTAAAAAAAAATCCATAACAGATACTTTAACATGTTAATTTAATGTTACCACTATTCACAATTAGACTACTATTGTAAATCTAGATGAAATACCTCCTTCACATCATCTCCTAGTAGCTTGAATTTCCTTGGGATTTTGCTTCGGGCAAATTTGCATCCATTGTAGTACATGCTCCAAGAGCAGCCAAAAGAGAAGGATGCTCCACAGGCATCAGGGTTTAGCCCCTGGCATGCACAGGTCCTCCTGAAGGGGGAAGACACAAGGTTTAAATTTGTCATTTTTGTCCATTTTAAATCAGTGGTAGGCAAAAGTGGTGAGTGAGGATCCAATTGGTACCCTTTCAAGTCTTTGGTACATGTAACACGTATATTCTAAGGTTTTTTGAGTTTTCTAGTGCCAATACTTACTCCTCATTGAGAGCGCAGCGTCTCTGGGTGAGGGCTCCATGCTTTTTTAGAGTTTCACTTAGCTCGAGGTAGAGGCGGTCAGCTACGCTGGGTAGGACGCCTTCCCAGACCAGGATTACCACAATGATGCAAGCTGTCTCACAAGTGTGAGCAGTACGTTCCCGCACCAGCACCAGTAGCTTTTCATCTACACTGGATCGACGAATCACCTGAAACATGATTGGTATTTGAGAACATGTGCACATGTAGATATTTGAGGCAAATACATGGGACCTGATTTACTTACTCAAAAAATTAAATATACAATCAGTTCTTACCCATTTGGCTATGGGACACCCCTGTGTACTTTTTCCTTCCTTGCCGGTAAATATTACTTTTTCAATCCTGAGAGCGCTACCAGTGAGACCAGACCTTCAAAGAGGAATATGGGCATTAAAGTAAATACAGGTACAATAGTGCACAGTGGTTATAAAACACACGATTAACATTTTTTTCAAGAGGTCTAGTTTGCGGCTTACCTTTTCTCCATCATCTCCCGTATAAGAGGAACACTAGGTGCTGATCCCAGGTGAGTGTAGTATGGGCCTTCATCCTTCTCACTGATTTGTTCTTAGGTCATAAAGAAACATGAATTAATATTTACCCACCAACTAATCAATCATGTTTTAAATATGAGACTTACCAACACAGTGACACGATGCAATATCATATTGCGTTTTCACGGGGGTATCCAGTAGATTCTTTATAGGTGTATCCAGCAGCTTCATAGGTGAGTCCATAAAGCTCTGTAGGAGGTTTTCCTTCTTAGGAGTGGAATCATGTGGTCTTTTTGGAGCTACTGGGGCTGAGGCAGCTGCATATGATTCAACTCCACCCAGGTCAGTATTGGTTGAAAGGATTGTGATAGGGCCAGAAGATTCCACTTTGACTTTGTTTGCTGCATTGATGACGAGTGATTTCTTCTCAAACACAGGTGAAAGCTGGTACTGCCTCAGACTTTGTTCCATAGAGGCCAAGATGCTTTCCTGCCTCTTGCTCTGAGCACACTGGGATTGTTGATTTTCCTGCTTGACTTGTATTCCACCTATTCCTGCCTCTCGCATCTGTATCTGATGCTCCTGCTGCTGTGAACAAGGGACCTCAAATCTGGTACTGTTTTCCATTTTCACAGCCCTGAAGCTGTGGTCACTAGTGTTCTGGGGAGAATGAACAGGGCCCTGACGCTCCTGCCTTTGTAACAAGTGCATACGAAGGGCTGCGTGCCTCTGAAAGTCTCCATGGGGACTCGCAGGTCCCAGAGGTAAACGAGGCCCCCTTTGGAACTGGGTGTGTGATGTCTGCAGATGCTGTTCAGTTTTAGGATACATTTGTGTTGATACCTGTTGGTTTAATGCACCTTGTGGTAAATGAGGTTGTGACTGTGGAGAGGACTGGGGAAAGTCTGTGTGGTTTGGCTGGTGGCAGTGGTTGATAGGCTGCTGCGGTTGAAATTGCGTGAGGTTACTGCTGCCTGAGTTTGGTGGATATTGCCGTTGTTGTTGTTGTTGTAATTGTTGCATTTCTTTTGAGTTGTTGTAACTGAATGCTATGTGGTCAGTGTGCTGATTATGTTGGTTGTTGGGTTGAGCAGGTTGAAGCTGCTGTTGACCTGGAGCAGGCTGACTGCGAGGTCTGTAATTGGTAGACTTGGGTTGCCCTTCAAATTGTGGTGGGTGGGACAATGGACGCTGAAGATGACAGTGCTGTTGTTGCTTTGTTGTTGAAAGCCCAGGTGACAGTATATCCTGCAGGTCAGGGTCTTCACATAAGTGCTCTGACTGCATCTGGGTGTGGTACTGGCTGTCTGCTTGCCGATTTGGGGGAAAGTTATGGTGCTCAGGCCTTTTCTGGGGGTGCTGCATTTGAGGGGCTTTAGCATTTGATTGCTGACACTCAGGGGCAGTGTTGTGCTGGGCTGGCACACAGTGAGTTTGGGCTGGGAGACGGTCATGTTGTTGCTGCTGGAAGCTGTTAGACCCCTGACTGCCATCTCTGAAAACTCCCTGTGTCTGGAATCCTTGCGGTGAATTCATTTCCAACATCTGGCTGTGAATCTGCTGGTTAGCTGCCTGCTGCTCTGACTGAGGCTTAGCAGAGTAGCCCCTCCACATATCCTGCTCTTGAGCCTGGGGTAACGGGCCATTTCCAGATTGCTGGGGAGAATGTGAAGAGTTCAGCTCTATCCAGCCTCTCTGGTGGGGAGTCGGACATGATACGTTGACTCTCTGCTTAGACAATGTGTTCTCCATCCCATTTTCTAATCCAGGATGACATGGCTGCTGGAGACTGGGCCCCATACTATCGTCTCTATGTGGCTTCTCAGCATTTTGTTTAAAGTCCTGGGGTTGCATCCGGAACTGATGGCCCCCATCAGTGCCATGATGCTGACCAGACCTGGGTCCCTCACTTTGTCGGATCTTATCTATCCCAGAGCTAGGAAAGGGGTCATATCCACCCTCCTCTGGTGTCTGTAGAGGAGCACTGCATTCAAGAAAAGAGTTCTGAGTAAACCCCTGGTTGGCCTTCACATATATACCTTGAGGATTTGTGTCATCTGGGTAACACTGTCGACCATTTGGATGTTGTTGTGAGCTGTTGGCAGTATTTGTAGGGGATATCATACCAGGCAGCTGACCTAGAGGCAGCTCCTGTCCAGAGTAAGAACGTGGCCGCTGCTGATGCTGTTGCTGCTGGTGTTCTGCTGCAAAATTGGTTGAGTATCCATTCACTCCATAGTTGACAGAATTGTAATTTTTACTTCCTTCAGCACTGCCAGATGCTCCAGGCGGCTGCTGTTGTGAGTCAGGCCTTTGGTCTGAATTGGACAACCCTGAGGTTAAAGAGGGGTGTTGAGCACCTTCACTGGGTATCTTGTTTGCCAGTGAACCATTGACAGCATCAAGGTTTGACCCAGGTGTTTGTTGTGCAATTGAAACTTGCTCAGGATAATACTGAGACAGAGTTTTCTCTAAAAGGTCACCTGGAGTGCTATCTATGTTTGAGGAAGGCGATACAGCACCATTTGGAATTGAAACTTGTTTATTCCTTGGTAGACAGAAAACATCGCCATTTGGAAAATTACAGTTCCTAACGTCTAACTTAACCTCTCTATGTGGGGCCTTGCATTCAAATTCTGTTGCCTTTGTCAACTCAGGAAAGTTTGCCAACAAACTAGAGCTTGTGTCATCATTACCTTGAATCTCAGTGTCTACTTTAAGCTTTTTGGTCTGGTGGACCATTAAGGATTGCTCAGTGAGCCCATGCTCTCCATTCATCAATTCTCCATTCATCATGTAGGCTCCTTGATCAAATAGCCCTTGTCCTGAAGCTGGGCTGTTGCAATTCTCTCGGTGCCTCTTCATGGAGTTGGCACCTGTATTAGGCTTGTAATGGTTCCAGTTTGTATCCCCAGTGTTCTGCAGAGAATCTGCCTCTGAAGACTGATCTCCATTCTGTAATTTGTGTGAGATGTTTCGAGATTGGCCAAATTGTGCTAATATCAGACTTTCTTCCGCCTCATGTCTGGCCTGTTTTGTTTCCATCTGGCCGACTCAGAGTCCATCCACAGGGCTGCCCTCTGTCTGTCCTGAAAGGCACAATGTAGGAGATACATATTTAGTTATTTCATTGATCAAGCAGAATTAGCTAAATGTGATACAGTCAAATTGTTATGCTGTGTTTGATGAGAATGCATACAAGCGGTTATCACAGAGATATCTTGGCTGACCATGTGAAACACCATTTTGAGTTTTACTTTTACGTGGACATTAATTTAAGAAATACAACAGCCAAAATCCTTACTGTCCCCCACCGACTTTTCAATAGGTTTAAAAAAATGTGGCAATATTAGGGAAGTGCCATTACTCTCCTGTTTGAGGGGTGGTTGAATACTTCATTGGAATATGGAGTAAACTTAACAAAATGGTTCATTTGTTTTAGTACAAAACGACAGAATATATTAATCAAAACACAAGTATAATTGATTTAAGACTGGAGGACATAAGGTTAACCTCACAGATGGTAGATGGGAGGAGGAGCTGGCTGCTCTTCAGCTGTTCTGTTGTTGTATTCCTCGCCATTGCCTCATTGTAATGTCAAATTTGCAAATACAATTAAGTTCTCAAATTTGAGGCCTTTGTTAAGGGCTATACACAAGTTACAAGCTTTGGGTAATGAAGTTATGACTACAGAATCATAACCCACCCCAATGTCTGATAGACCCACATAAATCTAAATTAGTCCATATGTCCAGAAAATTACTTATCAAATTAATTATATTATCAAATTACACATTTTGCGCAAAATTTACAAAAAATGTATTTGACATTTGTAATATGAATTTAAATGAAAGCTGAAAGAGAGACAGCTTTTAATTTCTATAATTCAATAAGATTTCTTCAGAAGGTTAAGCAGCAGACTGAGCTTATGGTTTCATTTTGTTTTCCCTGTGCTCCCTGCCAAAAGCAAATAGATTCCAGTGATTCCAGTAGAATATTGATTTTTCTCTGCCGCCCTTCATTGTTAATGCATGTCACATCCGCAGCATCTGCAAAACAATTGCACTGCACAGGCACATAGAGCCGCAGTCTAATCCATCATAATTATGAGCAACTCCCTGCAGATGCTAAAGGAATGGGCAGCTGATAATCACCAAGAGGGGGCCAAGAATTATTAAGTGTTAAAGTAAAAGAGTTAGTGTTGGGCATTAAAGCTGGCTGACAGAAGATGGCAGCTGATGGTACTGATACGTCAGATTCATGGTTTGCATGAGAGGAAGGGAGTTCAGATCTCCAACAGTATAAGTCACAAACCTGTCATTCAAATTAATTCCACTTCAGTTTCTCCTTTTTTTCAGATGGTAACATTTGTATCTTGCCTACATCTCGGCCAGTTTACGGCTTAAATGTATTTACTCCATTTCAACTCTCCATTTTCCATTTAGGTTGTGTGGTAATCAATTTCAAATGTAGTGTGGGCTGCCGTCTTTTCAAATGCTCTGTGCTTGTCCCTGAGGGTTATTTTTCGTACAGATGTTAACAACAAAATAAAAGATGCATTTTCCTGACTTTAATTGGAGGTTCTTCTGCCTACGTACAAGCCCACTAGAAGCCCCCTCCAGCTTCACAACCAACATCTACTCTGAATATTTGAACTCTGGGTTGAATTGTAATGTAATATGAAACCCAACAAAGTCTAACAGCCTTAATTTTCACAATTTAATATATAAAATGATGAATTAGTTGTCAATTTTTAACCTAATTTAAAACATTTAACAAATTCACAGAAAATCCAAATTCACGTTACTCGTTTGTAAGTTTTTAAACTTTGCAATCAGGTTGAATAACATTAATAGATTGGTCACAGATGACAGAGGTGATGAAGCACCTTTACTGCGTTGGTGCAATATATGCAGTATATGAAAGAATTACTCAAGGAAATTCAGGTTTCACCAAGTAAAAAAAACTTTTGTCTCTAAAACTTGGGCCAGTATATAATGGGCCAGTATATAAAATATAATGTAAGGAAGTGGTTTTCCGACTATTTTCCTGAAAGTTCAACTGAGCTAAATATTTTTGGTGTAATTAGAAAGTAAATAATATCTTTGGAGTATTTAGTGAAGCCTTGGGTCTGAATGGCCGGCTGCTACGGTCAAAGTGCTACACAACCTTTGAAAACATAATGGGATCCAGCTTTAGATTCCCATAAAAGTCCTTATATAAGCTCACTGTAGGCACTGGGGGGGGGGGGGGGGTCCAAATATTTGAGGTATATGGCATGTTTTATTTAGCGTAATAGTGCGTGATTGTCACATCTGGAACCAGTTATAGTTGCTTATGGTTCTGGCAAAAGACATTTGCTTGATAACCTATTTAGAGTTTTTTACATTTACTTGAGTATGTTCAGATTCACTTTGAACCATGAAATGCATGGACTCGATTAATCATCTTATGTACAGGCTACAAGGAATGTAAACAAAGGAAGGATACAATAATGCATTGCAATACGTGAAAAAGACTGAAGTATAAGTGAATTTGATTTACTTAGATAGGTAATATAGGTTAGAGAAAAGTGTATCAAACAATCCATCTGCAGCCGAGATATTAATTTGGGGCGATTTACTTTTGAAAAGTTTGCATTTCATTAAATACTTCAACATACTTTTATCTTGTAGAGACAACATGGATTTCAGATGTCCTTAACCACAAAGCTCAACCAGGACAAGTGGACCAAAAACAAAATCACTTCTATGCAATAGTAGGCCAGTCGACCATCTGGATCACGACCATCTACACAGAAAACTGTCAGGCTTAGCTCTGACCAGGCGAGCTGGTCAACATAATGATCTCCTTCCCTGTTTCAATCACCCCTCCAGGACATTAGCAGCCCTCCAAACCCCCAAAGTTAGAGTGCTAAATCTCCCACTAACGAGCCAAGCTGTTACAAGGGTGTCTGGAAGCTCCCACCGTTGTCACAACACAGAGGCCAGCTGCCTGTTAGCAGGTGGAAGAGAGAAGCTGCACAGTGAAAACAAAGACATCTCGCAGGTCAAGCGTTGCAGAAAATAGTCCAAAAGGTGTTGTTCTATCTGCAGAGAGGAAAGTGGGCGCATCTTTCACCCCAAATATGAACTTTCCCTTTTAGTCAAACTGTTTATTAACTTGATGAATATCTATTTTGGGGGTGTTAACCGAGGCTTTCAGATAGTCTGTCAAACAAGAATATAAGAGAAATGTCTAAATCACAACAAAAAGGAGAATCAAACTGAGGTCAAAAGATGTTAACACATCACTTTAATAGAGCTATCATGCATTTACCATTAAACGGATGTATAACAAAACATTGCAGATAAAAGATTCATTATATCTTTTACTGATTAACCCTGTGTGTTATTGTTTTCTAGATGTATGCCCTTATAATGATAAAAGTGATAAAGTTCTTAAAAATTTCCCCTAAATGCACCAGTGTGATGTCTTTTTAAGGGAATATCTGTGTTTGTATTATGAAATAAGAATCTATGGTCAATGACTGTGGGCAATAAATAAGACTTAAGTTTGCAAGTTATACTGAGACAGTGCTGGACCATGAATTTCATGAGCTGCTCAGGCAACAAGTTGCAAAGTTAATCTCCTTTTTGCTTCTGTCAGACATAGACAAATGTAAATTGCCACAACGGGATCCCACCACCCGCATTGTAATCAAAAGTGACACAGAGCCTCTAGGATTATGTCAGTTATTAAAATTGAAATGTTAAGGGGGTTTAATTCATTGGAGGATTGATAAATGGTCTTTGCGTCCAGAAGGCATCTTTATTCATACACACATTCATACATTATCATTTGCAGGAGTTCTTCTCGTTTTTAAATGTGCTGTTTGGACAGACCAAGAAAAGCAACTGACAATGATTAACATGTTTTCCATTTGCCAACATTTCAGGAAAATGTCTGCTTAAATATTATCTGAGGGTGTTTTCATTTAGAGGACACCGATTTGTGATTTTAAAAAATTCTTAAATGTGTTTTTATATTTTAACTCTAGTCTATAAAAGAGCCATTGTTAAGTTGTGACTGTATAATTTCCCAAATTTCAAACAAGCATTTAATTTCTTCATTAGACCAAAGAAATCCTTAAACAACCATGTCTAAACTGGATGGTCAAATAAATGTGATGTTACATTCTGAATAGCAAAGCACTTCACAACTTTGGCAAGAGGGACATGAAGTTAACTCACTATTAAAGCATTATTCTAACTTGATTTGCTTTGAGAATAAGGTTTAAGCTGATACCCCCACCCTTTTTTTGGCACCCTCACATGAAAAGCATCTGATCCCTGAAAATGAAACAATGAGATAAGCGGGTGAATACCACTTCCCGACCCCATGTGACTACTCTTTTGTTTTGTCTGGCCCTCGGTGCAGTCTGTAAATCAGTAACTAAGTCAAGAGGTGAACACCAGTGCTAAGCTGTTCTCAGTGCAGCTCCAGTCCTAAGGGACAGTCCAGGCTTTACAAAGGACCGAACGGAGCCAAGCAGCTTGTCACAGTTGGATACACCCACACTGACAACAAAAAAAAATCTTTGCAAACCCAGAACAAAGCCAGAGATCCCAGCTGAGCGTGCGTGCGTGCGCCTGTACACGTACAAACACACAAACCCTCACCAATTATGCAACGTTGTAAGTCCAGCTTTGAAGGTGCTTGCTTTGAGACATTTGGAGTACTGGCTGCATTCCCTTCATTATTTATATGATACAGAGGGAGGTCTATTTTTGCCCTGGAAGTAGAGCAGAAAACTAGACCAGAGGCACTGTGGTGTTGTGAATTTAGAGGGTTTGCCTTCTAGAAGTTGTGGTACTTTGATCTATTTTGGTTTTCTTGCAAGTAGATAATGTCCATCAGGGAAATGAGCACTCTGTTTCAGTTCATGATATAACTCGGCTTGTTTGGCTCGAACTGGATTCCCAACAAAGCTTCCTTTCCCTCCAGATGTCAGTTTCTTTGTCTCTGTAGGCTGTTGTTTGGTTTCCCTCTCTCTCCCTCTCACAGAGCCTCACCTCCAGTTCTCTGCCCTGTAATTACACACCAGATTCATCTGTACTCCTGCCATTCATCTACTTCCTTCCTGTCCGGTCCATCATAATAGTCCGTGCAGTTATGAAGCTGGCTGCTAAGGGCTGTTGTAGAAATCTAGACAGTCATAGGCCTATAGTTACAGCCTATGCATGTATTTGTTGGCATTTATGGAGGGTCAGTTGCTTTAGTGCTTTCAAGCCTGGGGGCAAGGATGGACTATTGGACACAGTGTGATCAGTATTGTAAAACAATGGACACAGTTTGCACAAGAGTCATTTAACGGCAGTAGTTAATGCACATGACAGTAGAGTATTATTTTAACAATTGTCTTTTTTTAATATAGCTTTGCTCTACCAAACACAAAAGTAACCAACATGTTTCAGTATGTCCATTGTCCATACAAGGCTTTAAAGAATCAGCTAGAAATCATAGGTGTTGGATATTTATCCATATCGACTCCAGTCATGTGAAGCTTTATCATGTGTAACAAAGTTTAATCCACTGGACACACACTGTGTTTTTGTTATTCCCAGCAAGAGCCAGTGAAATATGAGAGCTGCCATAGTAGATGGGTTCTATTTGGCGTGACTTGGCAGCCGTATGTGACATTCACCGCTAACGACAGCTGCTGGGAGACTCAGGTCTCTGCACTTTCAGGTTGAGGCCTAGGCAGCTGGGCCAAAGAGCCCTGCTGTTGAAGAGAGAGAGAAGGGGAGATGTAGAGCAGCCCTGTAAATCAAACACACACTTGCCAAGGCACACCCCTGTTTTGCAGAATAGAGTCAAGAATAAGCCATACTCTCAAGTGAACATTTCCTTTTCTCTGCTGAAATGGGACCATTTGCATGTTCCTGTTTGAAAGATAAGAACATGGAGCATGCATCCAGTCCAGAGACTATAAATTTTCACAGCACTTAGTAAGTAAAACCCATATGAAGTGGGTCACAACAAAGTGGGTCATTACAAACATACATATTGTAATCGGACTGAAAGTTGTAACTTTTAATGAACTATAACTTCATTTTTACATGCTCACAGGGCCAGTAACGTCTGTTCTAACCCATAGAACTATTAACACATACTGTATAGCATTCACCTAGCGTGGTCTGTTAGCAGTCAGTGCAGTTTAGTAAGTTCTAATATCAAGTACAGTAATTATCACTTGCTATTCTTAGCTAGTTTGCTAGCATTTAGCCACTGATTCCACAGCATTGCTAACTCTTGTATAGGGCCAAGCATTACAAGTGTTTTCATTAAAAAGTAGGATTAAGGATTGTTATTAAACTGATCCAAAGTTAAATACAGTTTTGATATTGGTTTAATATAACTCAGACTTTAATTCAATTTATAGGAAAATAATAATGTGTAATAAAATGCCATTTACTTGGAAGAACTATTAAATCAAAGTTATTTAGGCCTCTAATGATTTTCATGTCCCAACGAAAGTAAAAAAGAAAGTAGTTCTTCATTTTTCAACATAGTGGAAAATTAAATATGGCAAAACCAACAAATGTAAATTGTATAAGCTTAATATGAGCCACTGAAATTGACTGAAATCCCTCTCTTAAATTTTTTGAGATAACTAATTTCACATATCTTACTCTAAACATAAAGATAAAGCTTTATGGAAAAGGAAATGTAGGTTATACAAGTCCTTGTTTGGTAATACAGTAATGTAATGTAATATGATGACAGACTGGAGTTAGACAGTTCAGACTGTGAGTGAAACCTTACCCTCAGAGACTTCTACCAGTCTAATTAGGTCAGATGACTTGCATTCTGCAGTGTTTCAAATCCCTCCCGTAAAATGTAAAGCTGGATTCGCGGCTCCGCAAACCTCATGACCTCTGACAACATTTTCACAACTCTGCATTCCAGCTGGCTGTGTAAATAGCAGCCATGTAGGCTCAAAAACACTGCACATCCACTTCACGACCATTTTTAAATCCTACACTGAATTTCAGCTGTTGCCACTGGGATCTTAGCGCTTAGACTAACCTTCAAACTATGTATGATTGGTCCAGTTTTTGACACCAAACCATTTAACAGCCTGAAACATACACGTTTGCCTGATTTAAGGCAGTGTTTGATTATGCTTTCAGACATCCGTGTAGAATTTGAATTATGACAACCCATGACATATGGCTAGCATATGATCTGAGGGGGTTTACTCCATTGGACAGAGTTTTAGGGAAAAAGTTAAGGGGGGTGGACTGCAAAGTCTGGAAGGTTGTAACACACCAAGTCATGAAGCACAATGGGAAGCAAAGTGTTGGTAGCTTGTGTTGTTACTGACGGTTTAAAACTAATCAGACGTGTGAGGACACATGTTCATCTTCGGCATCGCACAGATTCTTGCAGTCAGGCCACCTAACACTTGTGACTACAGCATGCCACATGTCACACACATGCACTGTGTACAATGCAATTTGTTTGTGCTCTATGTCTCTCCTTTTTTCTATCAGTCTGAACATATGACACCCTCAACCCTGGCTGCGAAACAGAAGCTCCCAGTGTCTTCAGTCGATTCTGTAATCCTTCGAATTTACTTGGCGGGTCAAAATTTGTTCGGAGTGCCTTGATCTTGTTTCAATTCTGTTGCGTTAAGAACCTTCACAACATATGGCATCGATACACTCTTACAGCCACTGACAGAGGAACAATCTCAAGAAATCCAACATGAAAGTAAAATCCAAAACAAAAAAAACCATAAAAGCAGACCACACACACACTGGTCGGAGATCTTTGCCATTTCCTCATTTATCAGATCAGAGAGACCCATAGTTTTATTCTCCCCTCAAAGGAATAGTTTTACATTGTGGGAAATGGTTTGTTTGCTTGGTGTTGAAAACAACACTACTCGCGAGTCTCACATTTGTTCTAAAAATATGAAGATTCTCCAGGAATTCACTGCTTGCAGCCAAGTAATAGCTCAGCACTAACTCCCAACAAACCACAACTTGCCATTTGTTACAACTTTTATTTGGGTACAGATTAAACATGTCAAATACAACATTTCCTAGAGGACCTTCAGACAGGGCCCGGCTAGTAGTTTTTCAACTTTTTCTTTTGTGTGTTTACTGAACAGACTTAAGGGTGTAACAATCTAATCTAACTCTTGGCAACTAGATGAAAAGACATATTTCCTATGGTGAACTATTGCTTTAAGACTGAAAGGTAATCTGACATGTGAAGGTGTAGCACTGTTCTAAACAGTTGTGGTTCACCAGATGTTTTTGATACACATATTGCCTTAATTGTCCCCAACTGACGGTTGATCTATCTTCCAAAGTTTGGGGCATACAGCGTCTGCTTTACGTTAAGGTGCTGTGATCTTTTGTATCGGTGACTGAATAGATGCAGAAACATGTGTAAGTTATTATCATGAATACAGAAGCATGAGCATCTGATTTAGTGATGTGACCAGAGTACCCCTCAAACCCAAGTCTAGTTTTAGAGTCAGGTAGAGCAGTTTTGTTTCCTGTTGTGATATTTACATCATCCAGCAACTTCATATTCATTTTCAGGAAGAGTTGTGGGATTTCCTGTGATATATCTTCGCACATGCATGCAAACTATACTCTAGCTCTTGCTTTTCTTTTCGGAATCCGAAGACAAGATTAATAGATTACCACAGAAACACAGAGGACGTACACTTCTGTTTGTAATTTCTTCCCTGGAGAGCATCCTCCCCCTCCAGAAGAGAAATGGATCTGCACAATCTACATTGTTCTTTATGTCTAATGCAAGACAGATGTGGCCTACTTCAGGAGACTCCCACTGCAGTCTTTATGCTTGCACTGCTTTTTGTCCCAGTCTGCCGTCTTTGATTGTATTTTGACTTCTAAAAACTAACTATAGAACTATTTGAGCAAGTTAATTTGAACTACTCAACATTATTTTACTGAATTGATTTCTTTTTTATTAATCATGAACTGATAACAACAATTTATGGTATGCATTTGGGATTTGATGGAAATCTTAAGCCGCAGATCTAGAGTAAGATTTCTACTATGTTATATGAGCCTACATATTATGTTAAGGTGAATATCAAGGGGTGTTACCGCCCCATTTTTTGGCTAATGGTAGCCAAATCTACAGAGCCGGGGGGATACTGGTGGACCTACATCAAGTCAAAGGGATTAACAAAATGAAAGACATGAGAGATATTCTGGCACCAACAATAAACCATATTTAAGTGCTCATAGCCATAATTAGGATCAACGTCAACATTAATCCAAGATAGTTTGATAATGATGTTAAGGGTTCAGTGGGCTTTGTCTTTGTGGAGCTCAGGAAGTAGTGAGGAGGACATAAAACCCATATAGGAGTCTGTGATTTGTGGCAACCTTTAAAAGACCCAAGGACAAGACTGGTTTACTCAGTCTAGTTTTAATGGCTTAGGTTGAACCGGATGAACTGCTGACAGTTGTTACTTGACACTGTTCATATTGTGGATCCAGCATGTTGCTGGCTAACACACAAACCTATGTCTCAAAGTTGTTGAGCTCGATGAAGAAGTTGAAAATACTGATAGAGAATTAGTACATTAACGTATGTTGTAGCCTATTATGTTATTGAGTTTAAAGATATTGCATGTTTTTATGCTTTTAGATTCATGGCCTTAAATGCCAGGAGGTTTGAGCGAGTTTAAATGGCAAAGGTGAGATGGAATTTAAGGTTGTGTAGATGACATTAGTATGAATAACTCAACAGTCTTTGTTGGCAGGAACAAACTGCCTCTGTACATATGTGATATAACCTGTTACGCAAGTGTTGTGGAATAACCGCACACACAACAATTGCAAACAAAATATCATCCTTGCACGTACTACTGTAGTTTTAAACGTGGTCTACTTTAATCAGTCTGATCTTTTCAGCACTTTCAAATCTTCTAAAACAGCTACTTCAACAGCTAATGAGAGACTAACTCATGTATTTAATTAAGCATAACTCTTTAACACATAACTCATAAATCGTGAACTAAGAACTAAGTTACCAAATGCCAGTATGACACAAAAGATCGTATTCGCATACAAAAACTAAGAGGTGGACTTGATTCTTAAGTTGCAAAACAATTACTATGTCCACCCTCTGGGCCAGTGTCACAGATCACATCTGTTAATCATCAGCCATTCCTTCAAATATGAAGGAATTGATGTTGAACGTTTTAAAGAAGAGGTCATTCTTGATAGTAGATAGGCCCATCTGACTCATCCAACTGCCTGATCTTTGTGGTTTTTCCTGTTTAATCACCACAGCCTGGAGGAAACCTTGCCTAACTTTGAAGCACACTATGCAAAGTTTGCGCTCAGAGTCTAATCCCTTTTCTGTGCCTTCAAGCTGCATCACATAGAGACTCTAATGAAGAATTTGGCTTCTGAGCATACAAAACCCACTAACCTGTCCCCAACCCCTCACAGTTCTGCACCTTTCCTTGCAATCTGCATATCTCCTTTGCCCTTCAAACCTTTGTCTACGCAACAGTCAATATATGTGACTAACTCGATGAACTGTGTGCAGAGCAAAGTTAATTTCTTTCAGAGTACATGGTATAGCCATGGCGACCATCTTATGAGCGCTCCAGAGCCCATCTGGTCTAAACATTACCCCAGCATGGCTGACTGCAGAGCAGGCTGCTTTGCTGGGGTGTGCACATGTGCTTAATGCATTGATCGTGCCAGTAAATCAATAGTGCCACATATTCAGGAACCTACATTTGCCCTTCTGCAGATCCATATATATCACTGCATTTTAGAAATTTGTTGAGCCACAAAACCTGACAAAAAAATGATTTCTCACTCATTTTTTAAATTTAGGTTGCACTTCTTGTTTGTTGTCTTTAGCTTCTGCATTTATGTTTTCAGCATTAACAAGAAAGAAAGTGTAGTTGCTCTAAGCTGAACTAGTTAGATGAGAGACTCATTACTTATTGACCCTTTCCTCTTTATTCATTGTTTTACCCACTACAATCTGGCATGAGGTGGAACACTCGTACACACAGCAAAATGATGAACAAACATGAATCCCATGTTTCTTTAATTCACACTCCAGACTGCAAGTCTTGGCATGTGATACCCTATAGGCACATTTATATAGCAACTTTTCCGTTTCTGTTTGCATGATCTAAATCCCAGCCAGTTACTAATTAAAGAGGAAGTGAAGGTGAACAGTAAACAGAGCAAAGGGAATCAAAGGAAATAAATGGCAGTGAAGGACTTTTAAATAGGTACCAGGACAGACTGGTATGGCTGAGCTACATATAGGAGTTCACTGCACAAAAAGCATGGCAAGATTGGAAATCTATATTTTCTTTTTTCTATTCTCAAAAAATAAAGCCAAAAATATAGTATAGCAGTGCCTAGAATAACTTTTCTCCTATATCCTCTTTTGTTATCTGGAAAGCGAATGTGGAGATATTTTTTCCCTCATTGGTTTCTGAGCAGCCTGACCTAAGCCGCTGTTGCTAAGCGCCCTCTTTCCCTCCACTGAGTGGGAGTCACGTGACTCTCATTGAATAGAAATCACAAATCCTCCTGGGTGAGGGATATTTTCTGTGATTCAGGGCTTCAGCGCAAGGATGTATAAACCCAGAAGTGCACTTCTTGCTCCACTCAAATTTTAAGAAAGTACTTACATTCTGTGTGTTGTTTTATATTTCCCTTAAAGACAATATTTTATCCTAATGTGGCAGAGCTTCAGGAATAACAATAGTCAAATTCTGCTATGTTGATTGGTGTTTCCCTGCATATAAAACTGTATTTGTACTGACCTTTCTAAGACTAGTTCTAGTGGGGAGTGTAGTGTATGAATGAAAATTGTGCATGAATGCTGGGTATTATCCTGCAAGGAGTCTCTATCCATTCAGACTGAGAGCTAAAATCGGACTTAACAAATACGTACATGGATACAAATCCAACGTGATTGTCATTGAGTGGTCCGACTCGGAAGGACACCAGCTGCCACACTCGTACATTCCTCAAATGAAACCTAATAGTGAACCTGAGCCACTTGAAGCCCTCAGAAATAGTTAGTGATGTCATTCAAAGCCTTTGGTAGCGTAACGCTTCTCAATGACATTCAGGACCAGCTGTCTGTCTTTGTGCTTCTTGTGTAGACAACAGGGGGCCATGGAGCCTAACCTTTCAATGACAGCTCCCAGCAGCAAAATCGTCCATATCTGACAGCCATTTCAGAGAAGGCCAAACAGCCATCAGAAGCAGTTGTTTGGATCAGCGTGGTCGCCTTTGAGATAGCTCTGTTATGACAGAGCTTTGCATATCATGTGGCAGGGGCATTAGCTATTGAAATAGCTTTTCAGATATACATCTAGATCAAGATGAGTTTTGACAGGCTATTTTATCTTGAAACCAATGAACCTTTCAGCAGCTTGAAAATGTAACCTCTTACAAAGTTTCCATCGTCACATGTTTAGTATTAGGGGAACTGAGAAATCTTCTGACATTAAAGTCTTACTAAAGGTCAGATCCTAGCATGAGGTCAGGTCACAAGATTTGTAAGCATTTTGACAGCCTGTGTTCAAGACTTCAATCTCCACACCCGTCATGCTTTGTTTTAACGGGCACCTCTGGGCGTGTCCTTATAGTGAATCATTTTGATCTGCAACTTGTTCTACTTATTAACTGATTTTTCTTGCACCATCTCTTTCAAGAGCGCTAGCTTTGTTTCAGTTTCATTCAAAAAAAAGTTTTTATTATTGTTTTATTATTCCTAGAATTGGGAAACGTTATCTAAATGGTTTTTGGTCAAACCATGTTTTCTCCTTTTGGAGTCAAATGTTCCTATATTATTGTCTGGTTGCATTCAAATGTTTGTTTTTAGAATAAGCATTTAGTTTCATGGTGACATTACCCATAAAACTTTACAAATATTGAAGTTAAGTTGTCATACCGCAAAGCAAGAGCTGTGAAACAAAGTTATGAAATCATGTAATTGGTTTACAACCACTTTAATCTCCCAATTTGCCACTATTAAAGGCTGTAACCTTCCTAAGAGCTATTCATTATCAAAGTGGCATCAACATAAGAAAAGGCTTGCTCTCAGTCTCGCTACGTTCCCAAGCACAGACGCTGTTGTGTCCATGGCTCCTAATTTCTTTTTTTAATCTTAACTTCTAGCACCGGAACCGACGAAAACAGCTTTCAAAAAGATTGTCCGAGCGTAGGAGGAGCGCTGTGGCGAGAAGCGGGAAGAGATGCGATTCGCTTTGAGTCAGTTACGTAACATCTCACTCTCTCCGCGGACTGCCACGATAGTGTTTGTAAACAGAGCGGCCATGTGCGCGCACTCACGTGGAGGAAGCTTTTGAGTCGGTGCCCTCGCTGTCTCACCCCTGAGGTAAACCCTGACATCGATACATGCTCACAGGGCCAGTAACACTCCCGCCAGCCCTGTGCCACTCAAACAGTGCCTTATCACGTTCACTCCATAATTACGCATCAGCCGGTTAACAACGCACAGCCTTATGAGAAAATAAGGCCACGAGTCATAGTTGGGATTCACAATCTGTATAACCCTGTGGCATTTACTGATAACGTGTTTGTATTTCAGACGTAAAAACACATTTTGGTATTGCCCATATCCAGTCACGTACGAAAAACCATTCCCAAGCCATTATTACATTACAGACTTTTTAACAGATTGGGGCCTTCATAAAAGACTCTGGTTGGGGTTTGGCACGAGTCTGATTGGTTATTTATTGATCACCGACATAATTCTTTGAGTATATATGTATATAAATGTATTTTCAGAGTATAAAAGCACAAAACTCTGAATCCCACTGTTACAAAGGAGCAGGATCTCCAACTGTTTTCAGACATATAGCTATTAAATGCTTAAATGTGTGCTAATATCATGGTGAGTAAAATGAAAAATAGCTGTATTTCAACTCTCCCTTAAATCTATACAAGGATGCATGAGGCTAACACCATGCAGCTTTATCTATTCATTAACTACACACAGCTGGTCATTACTGAGGGTAAATTCCTACAAATATATAAAATGTGAGCTAAAATAGTGACAACATAATGACACTCAGATTCCATTGCAGAAGCACCTGATTGTGGTTTGCAGCTCCTCCCTTGCTTTCTATGAGGAAAAAAAAACCAACCCCCAATAGCAGACAAGAGGGAAATCAATATTGTGGAAATCAATAAAAACACTCAGTATCTCGCCATTTTGTCTCAGGAAAGCAGCTGAGCTATGGACCAGCAAGCCAGCAGGTAGTGCAATCTAAAATGTCTAACCTACCACTGGGCCTGTTACTCTGTGTTACTTGTGCAACTGCCCCTGGCTGGAAATATGATGCGTGGGCTGGACAGAGCAGGGTCAGAGGTGAGGGCTTGGGTAAGGGCTTGGGTATTGTAAGTAGACAGCATTGTTGTAGCACGCTATGGCAACTGGACATTCTTCCCAAAGGTGAATTGTCTTTTCCCCTTGGAGTGACATAAAGGGGACTTACGGCCATGACGAAGGAGCAATCCGACCGCAAGGCTTTATCTGTAGGTGTGGATAGAAGGGAGAAGCTATGTGCAAGAGATTGATCTATCTGGCCCTTCCCCCACTCAGCCCCCTGTAGGCCCATTAATGCTCTGGTGCCTGCAACAGCAGCCATGCGGAGACTCTTGAAACCCTCTCCAGTAAGATTGTGGGGGTTTTATTTTTCAGTTTTAAAACATGTAAGTTATGCAGTTCAGGATTATCATTAGTAAAACCTGCAACTGAAGACAAAGGACAACCCAAATTGTACATTCAAACTATGGCAATCATGTGCTTTCATTGGTATGCAGAGAACTGGGTTAGAGGCAATCCATCCAAACTAGGCAGTAGATATGGAGTGGAATGTAACATTCCATCTGCTTAAGGATTAGATAAAAATCAAGAAATCTAAAATAGACTCGATTTTCATGATACAGAACTGTGTCTCAAATGTTTGGTAACAAACATAAAATAATCCAACTGATATGACTTCATCAGGTCATGAGACAGTATCTCTTATCTATTACTTCTTAACATTATGAATGGGGCAATGGGACACACATGCACACAAATGTGTGGATCACCTGATCTCATCCAGTCACAACATACTTTATGGGTTCTATGGAGAACACCACAGCTTCAGCACTCGTGTTGACACTGCAGTCAATGACCATGCTTGCATTATCAAAACACTGTCATGCCCTTGCGTCAGAGAGCCACACCACCATTGTTGGTTCAAAAGTTTCCTGACAGTTCACAAGGATTTTCATCCACAACAAGCAGATACATTTTAGGGTTAGGGTTGATTAGAAAAGTGGGAAAAAAACCTTTGGCAAATAGATAAGGTTCCTCTTTTCTTCCGTGTTATTCATGTATCCATGAGTTTCTCTCTAATAGAAACTCACTGTCACTATTTTCACAATGACTGTATTTCCTTGAACTTTCAGAAAATTTAAAAAAAACGTAAAGCTGAAGACCCTGCGTTGCACCTCTGGCCAGACTTTTAAACTGGGCCCAATTAATAGTGGGTCATTATTCTCCACCCCCCAGGCATGCCTTTATTTAGCTTTTTACCTGAGGCCATGCTGTTTGAACATTACAGCTTCAGTCAGGACAATACACAAACCCAATACACAAACCAGAGATAGACCCGTTATATTCCAATGGGCCACTCAGATAAGTAGTATTTAGTGCATTCAGGGGGAAAACAACTAACAACAAATTAGCTAATTGCTTTTGAGATAAGACCAGAGGTTCTACAACTCGTATGAATTTACATGTTGTAAATATGTTATTAACCACTGCATTTCCAAGGTATATAAACTCAATCACTCACCTATGGGTGATTATCTCCTTGTAATCACTCCATTATTGTTTTTCTAAACTGATTCCTTAAAAAAACGATGAGACATCACACAGAGACGCACATTTCTCTTTGTGTTGTCAATGATCTATTTGCCAATAGCTCTGTTTACAAAATAACACACTAGGCTGATAGTACTAACCTTTAACTGCTTATACTGCATTACATTATACAACCCTGCTGGGCTACTATTGGTTGAAGTTGTTGCAGCTCTCAGGCAACTATCCCCTGTTTAGGCTGTAGTTAAAAAACCTGCCTCAGAATTCCCATTCTTTTGCCCCCAGTTAATGGTGCGGTAGGATTGAGTTTCAGCTCCTACAGAGCTTTCTGACCTTGTCTGCCTTCACCACTCTCTGCCACCACCATTCTCTTCTCTTTTGCTTCTCCTTGGGATTTGCCTTTTGTGTCCTCTTGTCATTCAGTGGTGAAAGCATTGAAAGCTGATTCACAGAGATACACAAAGCCAGAAGCTATGCCACTGCAGACACTGTGTGCACTCACTGCTGGACATGTCCTGGTTGGACTTTTCACTCTCCTACACACAGTCTCCCTCGTGAACAGCACAAACAAACACGTACACGGCTGTGCACGTGAAAATAAGAAGCCACATGGTGTAGTACCTTGTTTATCTCAACATATTCAACGAAGGTTATTATATTTCTCTAATAACCAATAATTATGCATAAATGTTAAAAATGTGTTTCTGTTCTTAAAACAAATGCTCTTACACAAACACACATACTCACACACACACACACACACACACATTCCATACTCAAACACCTTTAATAACATGAGCCTGATAGTAAAACAGCCGGGTTGAAATGTTGGCAGAGAGCAGTACACCGGCATTTGCTTTATGCTCAAAGAAAAAGTCCTGAACAAGCAGCCAAACTAGACTATTTTCTATGATGCATTCAAAAGCAGCAAGAATGTCGACTGAACACAACACACAGGAAAACAGGGAAATGTTTCTCTCAAATTCAGCTTGCAAAAAAGGAAGAAAAAAAGAAAGAAAATGGTCAGCCATGTTGGAGTAGCTTTATCTAATATCCCCTCCTTATTATGTAGCTCTTGGTTTTTCGGTGGGAGGACATTTGCCTTCCCTCACTTGATACAGAAAACCCCCACAAAATACAGACAAGGTTACATGGGATTAGGGTTAGCAGAGTATTAAGCCTCCGAGCAAATTCTCACCTCCTTTTTACGTCCCTCCACTTTGTAGAAATTCCAACAAACCGTCTGGATCTCCTCTTTAACAAATCCTAAAGGGCAGCCATCTTGCCTCCTTCTGTTCTTCTATGTAACAGACTATCCTCCACATCAATATTCATGGAAACCGCTCTGACGTCGGCTCTCATCATCAGGAGAAGCCCGGGTGTCGCTGTTTTGCCGGCTTGAGAAGCACACTCATTTGTGGCCCTAGCGTAAGGCAGCCGAGGCACGCCGAGGGCACAAGATGCTGCTGCCGGTCAGGGGGAAGAGCCACGCTCGCTGGCAAACTCTAATAATCACAAAATCACTTTCCTGCTGAGTCCTTCCCACACAAAGAGACAGGTTTTCTCCCCCCTCTCTGCTCCCTCCTCTTTTTTTCTTCTTCCCTCAGCCGCACACAATAGTGAACACTATGATGGCTGCCCTGAAGCACTGGAATGGATTCAGTGAGCAGGACAGGACTCCTCCCCCCCCCCCCCAGTGCAGCTTATGTTGAATATTGCACTGGTCTCAACTGTCTGACTCCGGGCACCTCCACCCCCTTCCTCTTCTCAGACAGGAAGCCGAGTGACTCAGGGTTTTTCCCTCCCTTTTCACTCGGTCTTTCTCGACTTCCTTATTTCTTTTTCCTCTCTGCCTCTGTCACAGGTTACAGAAGTTCCCCTTTGATGTAGTAGCGCTTCTCTTTTGAGAGCATTACGGCAACAATCCGATGTGGACAGTTTGGAGCCGAACCAGTTGAGCAATGTGCTCATTTCCAACGACTGTGTCTTATTTTGGCACGCCTCGGCTGGGTGGCTGGCCGGTTTGCTGCCTGGCTCATTTTTAGACCAGGGTGTAAGACAACTCTGCAGCCTACTTTGCTTCATGTGTCTGCCAAGACCCACCTCCTGTTGACACTGGCCACGTGGGCTTGAAAAAGATAGAGAGAGCAGTGCAAGGGGGGGGGGAACAGGGGCTGAGGGGGGGGTTTAAAAAAATTCAGGCTTGAACACTTCTTAGAATCAGACGAGACAAAATGTGCTTCAATGGCAAAAGGACTTTAAGTTCCTCTGTGGTTTCTGTTGTGGGTTTCCGTGTTAGGTCATAAAGCCGAGTTTTACGCCTGAGGTTCCATGAGCAAGAATGTGCTTTTGTGCATTTTGGATTTTAAAAGGTCAAAAAATATAATTCTACGAACACGACCTACATTTATTTTTTGAAAAAGTTCTAATCTGTAGTGATTTCAAAAAACATGTGACTACAGCTTTAACCAGCGTGCTCTACAGTCAACAGCGCCTCCATTCACTGGACTATTTAATTCCTCCTTTGCTTTACTAACAGGTGGGTCTTTTCTGAAAATAATCTGCCTTTAGCTGCAGTTTAGCCTTAAAGGAAGACCCCACCTCTTTCCCAGCAGCCTTTGCCTCGCTGCAGTGACATTTGTTGACTCAATAGACTCCGGCTCAGAGCAGAAAAGGAGATTTGTTTTTACACAGAATGGGGGAGGGGAAGAGGCAGAGAGGGGAAGGAGGAGTCACCCGAGCTGCAACACATATCCCACAAAGACAAAATAGACCCTTTTACTCTGAGCCTGACATCTTTCTTTGCATAACTCGGCTCTTGCAGGCGAATGTTAACCTGCTGAGGTGTAAATGTCTTTAAACCTCATTGTACAGCTGCAGTTGTACAGGTTTTTTGTCGCCTGTGGAAATATTTCATGAGTTAATGTTTAGCAGTAAACATCCAAACTATTTTAATCTTTGCATGAGGAGTAGAGTTGAGTTAAAAGTGTCATTGATTCCCCTTCAAATCTAGATTGATCACAAAGGAGATATACAGCATTTAAAAGTGCTCATAGAGTTAACTGCTTTTAATACACATTCTGTTTGAGGCAAATATGGAGTTAATTTAATACAAGAAAATAGATATTACAGTGATAAAGGCAGTGGTACCACAAAGTCTATCCTGGCTATATTCCTGGGTAATATCATGTTTGTGGAGTTTCCAGGAGACGGCCGACAGTGGCATGTTTACTTCCGTCCTTTGTTGTAAATCCTTGTGTGCATAGAACCTGTGGTAATCCGAACCGCTCCTGGCGCGACTAAAAGTTAGGGTGCCTGTGACTCAACAGTTTAAATTCCCAGAGGAGTTGTCAACATCTCAGGAGTGTTTGAATGAAAACCCCCCTTTCCCCCGTCCCATCAATAGCCATTTACTGAGAAGGGCAGTAAACCTGCACCAGTGAAGTGCCTCACGGATCACCGCTGCAGGGCTTTGGACTGGTCAGCTTCCCTCCATCTCCAATGGCGGCTGTAAACAAGAGAGTTCACTAAGTCAAACAACATCTCACCATGCAAACACACACTGACGTTTTCTTAACCATTGTCCAAATTAGATGTTCTATTGGCCCCTGTTGCATTGAGGCTCTAAATGAAGGTAACTTTTACTTTGCCAATGAGCTTTTATTAGTCCTTTCTCTCTGAATAATGTGTTTAGGTTGCATGGGCTTGATTTTCAAGCCGCAGCTCTCCAATGGTGCATTTGGAGAGGCGGTGGACTAGTGGCAGAAACTTGGACTATGGGCAGAAAAGGTCTCTGGTTCGTCTCTGGTTCGACTCCACGGAGAAACAACCAAAAGACGAACTGTCCAAAAATCCAAGAGGATTCTCCCTACCCTGTCTAGTGCCCCTGAGCAAGGCACCTTACTCCTCCAACATCTGCTCCCCGGTACATGGCTGCCCACTGCTCTGTGTGTCCTGCACACAGATGGGTTAAAAGCAGAGGTTAAATTTCCCTCCTTGCAGGAGTGTGCTTGTGCATGTGTTTGGGACAAATAAATGTATCTAATCTTAATCATTTATAAGGGTTTGTCTTTCATGCATTTTAAAATGGCGGCATTGATTTGTACTGTCAGCAGTCAGGCAGCAGAGCTTCTTGCCGGGGCTGCTTCCCCCCGACAGCTACTGTAACTCGTAAATCAGAGATTATCTTGTCATTCCTCTCACCTTGTCACATTTCAAAGGGGTGGAGGCGTGTGCCTGTTCCATCTGTAAACACAGAGCCGTGGCCTCATGCTGACCTGGGGTCACAAAAATTTAGGCACACTTGTCACTTGACTGATTTCACACCTAAAGATGATGATGAGCGCTGGTGAGAGATTTTAACTGTTTTTCTTGTGGGACCAGTGCTCTTGTTGATTTATGCCAAACACAACAGAGACAGGGTCCTACGGGCTCCCCAGGTCAACTCTCTGGGCCTGTGGTCTTAACATCTCTGTCACTTTAAGCCATGCTGTGGTTTATAGTCCTGCTCCCCAAACAGACTTCATCAAACTGGGTGGTGTAAAACCACAAAGGGAAACTAGTCAGTCTTTTTACCGTTTCTTTCAGTTTACAGGCAGCACACTAATGTCTAAAGTGATGAGAGACCACAACTACTGTTAAAATATCACTTATTTCAATTAGCCAAAGCAGAGATGTAAAAAATTGTCATTAGATGATTTATTTTCCGACTGTTGTGTCAGTTCTTTGTGAACAGCACATGTAAACGATATGAGGGAGGAAATGTCTTTACTGCCCGGATAAGTTTTGTTTTTATATTTGGTGTGAATCATTTGCTCCTAAACGAGGGGGAGGCTGATTTATAATGAGAGCAGTGATTTACAGCTTTCCTTACATAGGCCTGAAAGTGGTAGAAAAGGGTGACATCTGAGGCGCGACTGTGAAGCTGAGAAAAGCAGCACTTCTCCGAGGAACCCGTCGTATCAACACACATCTCACCTGGGGCAATCTAAACACACACACACACACACACTCAAACTCTTTATTTAGGGTAATAACTAGCTATCCTTTGCTTAGGCCCAATACACAAGTGAGTGACCACAGGTTTGCATCCTAACAAGATGTCACCCACTGCTGCCCCTCCTCCTGTAGTTATCTTAAAAGACAAGAGAGAGTCGTTAGTTTGGGTCTCACATAGCCTAATTGTTTGAGCCACAGCGGGGGGTCTGGGACAGGGTGGTGGAGACGGGGGTGTTCAGAAAGCAAGGGAGAGTAACTGGGAAACCTTACTTTTATGCTATTTAGCTCCAAAACTCAGGACATCTGAACATTTTTTGGACACTTTTGCACAAAGAAAGTCTAATTTGCAGGAACTTGCAGGACATTTTGTTCCACTTCACAAACACCTCTCTGTCTGCCATGTGTGTGCAATCTAACGATGGACAGAGTTCCTCCCTGGGCACAGCAGGGTTGGACAAGGCCAATCATGGCCTGCCGCTGTTCCCGTGGTGACCAACTGCTTCTGAAAGGTTTAAGAGCTGGTTCCCGCATTCAGGTGCTTCCATCCTCCCCTCACGCACCACCCCAAGCTGAAAGCTCCGGAGCCACAGCCAGCTATTAAGGGAGGGGAAGCCCTTCTTCTTTGCAGCTGTGACGTAAGCTTCTCAGCCCCTTAATTCCAGAGGTCGAATTAAAAGCCAGGCCTTGTTTGGGTCACTGCTTTGAACAGGTCACTGTTTTTAGTGCATAACTGGATTCTTAAACCAGGAGAGGAAACACACTTAAAACACTGGTTGTAAAAATGGTTGACTTTGCAAAAGCGTGAAAATCTTATGAGAATTTGTCTTGGATAACAACATGTTTATAAACACTAAGTGCAACTTATATGATTCTATGTGATTTTATTTGTTTAGCCCATTTTCATTTATTACAGTTTGTCTCATAGGGCTTAACAAGCTGCGACACCATCCGTCCTAAAGCCTGAACAAGAGAAGGGACAAACTACAAAAAAAAAAATACTAACGTTGGGGGGGACCAGTGCAATAGATACTGCATGTAGCTGAACACATTAACAAAATTGCAATATTTAAAACATTGATTAGAAGAAACTGTTTTTAAGATAGTAAATCAATCAGTGTCAGATCAGTGAAAAGTGTCCCACCCACTCTAGGGTGGTCAGGATGAGTAGAGCTGAGCTCCTTCAGTACAGAGACCCCCGCTCTTTGTTGAGGATGTGCTCTGCTGATCAGTGTGGAGCAGATGATGACCCCTGCTGGTGAAGCATGATGACCGCCAGTGCTGCTGAGCCCCCTTGTTTGTGTATTTTTTTTTCATCCTTTTAATGGACTTTAATGGCATCTTATTTCTTGTACTTTCCCGGACACTAAAATTTAAATGTTATTTTAACAATGAACCCCTTAATTCTGTTTCACAATATCCCTGCACCTTTCTTTGTTTCAGAAAGGTCAGTGTTTTCAATCTCTAATTTATTATTGCAGTCCAGGTCTGCAGAAAAATACTCTAGCTCAAAACCTTAGAGCGTTTAAAGTGAAAGTAAACAGCAGGATTGTTTTGCAGAGGCACCGAGTTATGATTGGTGCCTTTTTGAAAAAGGAACAGAAAATGAGATGCAGCCACTCCATATGCAGGCAGCTGGCACTTGACATTTGTGACTGTTAATGTCACATTGCAGCACAGCAGCTTTGAATGGTCCCAACAGTCAGAACAACACCCTGATTCACCGTCCTCCTACAGGTCCCTGTCGCAAACCATAACTTCCAGGACACGTCACAGCCCCCCCCCAACCCCCAATACGTGCTCAAGTTTCTGTTTGTCAAATTGGTTACTTTAAAGTTCAATATATATTGATTGTATCGTGAAGGTACATTGTGTCATTTAACAAATATTAATTGACTCATCTAGTGGAGGCAGTGGTGGAGAGTGTATTCAGATCCTTCACTTAGCCAGTGGTTCCTCATGGTCATGAAAAGTTCTTAAATTCAAAAATGTGAAATTTTAGGCCTTAAAAGGTCAATATTACACACTAGCTCCTACATATATTTAGGGAGGTTTTAAATATGTTCATTTAATGCTACATCTGTTGCACTCAAAATTTTCTTCTCAAGAGTTGTTTAGTCGGCGTAGTTTGTAATGTCTCAGTTTGTGGTTCTTTAACAGTGAAAACTACAAACAAGAACAGCATGCAACTGAAAACTGTTTACAAACACCTCGGTCACAATCTGAATACTTGCCTAAGCCGTGGGAAGGACTCCTGTCACCCACCGTCTCTGCCTGTAGTTCACCAGATAATGGGTTTACGGGGCTATTCTCTACTTGGCCACTTCACCTTATCTTCACTTATGGAGAAGCTTGAAAATAAGTCTGGCTCTTAAATCCCTTCTGTCTTACTTGACATAGGTATTCAATTTCATTAATGTTCAAAATGAAATACTAGTAAAAGTTTTGTTTTCAAAAACAATCTTAGTAAATGTATTTTATTATGAACCAGAGTTGTGTGGGACAAATACATGTATCTTAAAATGTATCTTAATTTAAAATGTATCTTATCTGAAAAATCTTAAAATTATTCAGGTCCAATGACTTAAACGTATACTTATATCTGAAGTTCTCTTATTTATAGTGAATGAGTAGGATTTAATGTTGTAGATGGTTAAGGTGGAGCATTAACAACTTTACACATAGTTGAGCAGGTTTGGCTTCACAATACATCGAATGCTTGCATCTGTGCAATACTTGACTTAAAATGTCAAGAAAATGTTTTTTCTTTCCCTCATGTGATCTCTAACTCAGAACATGTGATGTTAAAGGTTCAGTGTGCAGGATTTAGTGACATCTAGTGGTGAAGTTGCGTGTTGCAGTTGACGACCCTTCATCCCACCCTCCCCCTCCGAACATGAAAGAGAACCTGTGGTAGCCTTCAGTCATCATAAAGAAAACAATTTCAAAAATTTTCGATGAAACACTAGTGGAAACATCACAAGGATTATTTTACATTCAATTTCTGCCAATCGATCCCTTTCACCTCAATCTTACACTCTGAATCTTTGAGTCATTATTCTCACATCGAACCTTTGGACCTTTCCTATAGGGACCTCCAAGGTTTCATGGTATCGTGATAAACAAAGCCAAGAATGTCGCTCCACTTGTTTGTCAGGCTGAAATAAAGCACAAGCAGCCTGTTGAGCTGCAGCTGGCGGCTCAGACACAGTCACGCAGCAGCAGCAGCAGCAGCAGCCTCCTCCGTGCTTATCTCTGCACTGGCAGCAGAGATGCTCCTTCTAGATAGCACCGACGTGAAATCATCCCCTCACCTGCCCCGGGCCTCGTTCAGCATGACGAACACCTAGCGCAACAACCACCCCCCCCAGCCATGTTGTCTATCACCAGACAAACCTCCCTTCCTCTGAACTGCTGAACCATAAAACACTTCAAGCTGACAGGAAATAAAAACAGATAAGGAAGGCAAAGCTATGATTTTACTCCCTAAAACAGAACTGTATCTGACGACGGGGGAGATTAAGCTCAGATTAAGGCGTTCGGAGCCGAATTCACCCAGACGAGTAGGCACTGTGGCATTAAGGTAATTAAGGGGATGTTTTGCAGCAGCAGTGGCGAAGACGTGCTTGTGACTCAGAGTACGCAGCGTAACAGCTGTGCCGTGACACATAAGCCCCCCCCCCCTCCGCAGCCAATCGCTGATTGTCACAAGTCCTTGGCTGTGACCTTGCTCTCCCTCTCCCCGTGCTGCCGTGAGCGGGAGATGGTTGACGATCAATTCCACCTGCGCAGGAGCCAGCATATGGCTGGACATGATTTACGCACAGACATGGGCGCTCCCTGATATGGCCCCCCCCCCCCCCCCCCTCCCTTGCTCCACTCCAAAAACATACAAACAAGCACTTACATAAATGATCATGTTTTGCGCTGCTGCAGATATTTCTGGTGTGTTGGTTACGTTTCCTGCACGTCTGTGGTTAAGAAAAAGGAAAGATGTAGAGGAAAGGATGTAAATAACAGTTGCACAGAATTAAGGATTAACTAAAGGTTTCAGGTTGAAACAGTTTCCCTGTTCATTCACTTTAATAAAAACGAACAAGCACATTTTTCCCAGAATTTGTGCATTAAACAGAAACATGTTTGAAAGATAGATTCACTGCTGTTCAACAGATTCCTCTTCTGATCCAATTTTCCATCCTGTAATCTTTCTTATCATTTTCTCAATACCACTCCAACTAAAAAAAAAAAAAAACACATAGATTCTCATGGCCTCCTGTTCTCTCATCATGTGAACCACAGGGGAGAAAACCTCTGATACTTTGCCCCAACCTGAGTCTCGCTCTCTGGGCTCCTTATCACTAACGCTGCTGGCCCTCATCCTTTAATGATATCCATTTGACTTCTGATTCCTCATCTTGTCCTCAACTCATTCCTCCCTTCAGTCTCGCACCCTCATGCGACCCGCCAACATTTTTCAGATTTTCATGAATATGCAGCATGAAAAGCAACTACAATCTGTCAGATAAATACAAATAATACTGGGCAGGATGTTGCAACAAATGTGCAGGACAAACCGGGAGGATTTTTAAATCAGTGTGATGAGCTGCAACCTTTTAGCTGCTCCAGACGATTCAAGATGACTCACAGATTATCGAGTCCTGAATGTGTTTCTAGAGACGTGAGGTTTGTACGTCTCAGATGAGGTGGCGATAAAAGTGTAGTCTGGGTGAGGATTTGAGGATTTGAGGTTGGAACGCATCGATTGGTTTCTGGTCAAGGTCTTGGTTTTTGATAGATTTGTTAACATTAACCCATTGGTTTAACCATTGACAACAAATACAAATATCGAGAGGAAGATAAGGATGTCTTTAGTTGAGATAAAGCAGTATACTCAATGTTCCCAATTTGAATAATTTATTTCAAGTCCTGCCTTGACAATTATCAGAATGTTAGATTGAAATAAACCTAGTCCGAAAATATAAATATCCGACATCCAAAATTGAATCTAAATTTGTGAAAAAAACTGTTCTCTTTTCTTGTGCCATGAATCCTCTCCAGCTTTGGAACCACTGCATTAAACCAACTTAACTGAACACACAATTATTCAAGATTCAAGATTCAAGATTTTTTATTGTCAAATGAACAGAGATAACATGAAGTAGTCACTGTCAATGAAATGCTTGGCCACACACTCTCTTTAAGCAATGCTCAGTAATTTCAACCCAAAAAAAATAAAATAAGAATAGAAATAGTATAAAATAGAATAAAAAAGAATAAAATAGAATAACAATGAAATAGAATAACAAAAATTTAAAATAGAAAATAAAATATATACATCTAAATATATATCTTTACAGATGAATGTTCAGTTTGAACAGATGAATGTTCAGTTTATTCAAACTACCTTATTTGTTGATAAAAACTACTTCACTTAGGCAGAAGTTTGGTCGCGGTACCTTTACTCATAATGGACTAAGTTTTTTTTTGTATTCGTATTTGAATACTTCAATCGCTGCATGCCCAGACACCAGGGCTGAGCTGAGGCCACGTGATTGTAAAACCATCCATTATCTTTACCTCTTATCATTTGAGGGTCGCAGGGAGCTGGATCCAATCCCAGCTGACATTGGACGAGAAGCAGAGTACAGCCTGGACAGGAAGCCAGTCAATCACAGGCCTGACATGTTGAGAAAGACGACCAGTCACACTCACATTCACACCTACAGGCAATTTGGAGTCGCGGACTAACCTAACACGTCTCTGGACTGTGGGAGGCCGTCATTTAAAACAGGAGAAACTGAGTAAGGCCCTGGATGTGTGTCAGTTTCTAACCCACAACCTTTTAGCTGCCTTGACTCTATAAACACTGACAATAATGTTGCTATGGTGAAAATGTTGTGAGACACTTTAAAGTTTGCTTTCTTAATCTTGACTGAAGCTCTTTAATCACCGAACCAGAACACATCAGAAATCAGAAAGACATTTTACTGATCTGTTTACCTCTTATTTTTTTTTTACTAATCGTCATAAAATGAGCGATAACAACTACAAGCTCTAAACTGTTGTTGTTTTTTAAATATAGTTTAAAAAAGTCTCAGTGTTTCCCTTCTTACCTCATGGAATAATTTGTCTAAAGCAAAAAAAAATAAAATAAAAATCACTCGGCAGCGATGGGGTTTCTATTCACTTTTACTCAGAGCTTCGCCATAATGATAGTTTTATTCTGCCAGACATGGACTAAATGATTTCATGTGCTAATGCGATGGGCTTGGCCGTCCCCAAGGCGATGGCAGTGGTCTCATTAGGGTTTCCAGTCATGAAAGTGGCGAAAAAAGGAAAAGCACTGAATGGGATCGTTAAATATATCATCAAAGAGGTGTGTCTCCGCTCTCTCGTTATAAGTTAAGATAACGGAAAAAAAGGCCCCCCCATTATGGGGGCGGTTGTATGGGGGGGGGGGGAGTAGTTAGTGTTGCATGTATTTCTGGATTTGTATTTAATTATCGAGTCATAATGAATTCTCGATAGGAAGTTTAATTTTGTTGCAGCCACTAACACCAGTTGCATGGCTTGGATATCCCAGAGAATATACAGAGCATTAGGGAGATATATCTTCTTCATTCATCTATTCATTTGCAGGGTGGAAATAATATTAATTCTGATAATAATAAAAATATTATTTCTATTGCACTTTACATCTCCTCTTTTGAAATCAATAAGTAATTATAGAAATCCAGTTACTCTCTCACACTAGGGACTAATCATGTGCAGTTTTTTCCCTATATTTATTATTGCTATGGATTTTGGTGCAAATCTATGCAACTGTGATTCTTCTTAACCGCAGAGGACACAATGAATCGTTTAATATTCATCTAACTCCTTTAACATCTGCTGCTGAATTTAAATGCAGCAGGATAATAGCAGGAGAAATTGTGGACGTGACTCGCTTTCTATCTGTGGCTGTGATATACATTACCTACATACGTTAAATATCCACTAGAGGGCAATGTGTCCAATGCATTCAATCTGATATCATAGGTTTCATAAGGGCGACAGACCCACACAAAGAGGAATGACAAAGAGTCAGATATTACACCGTGTGCAGACGGGCACAGGGAAGCTTCCCAAAATCTGATCATTACCTTGATGTGAGCTGTTCCTCTCCGACCATGAGGTGACGGACGCCTCTTTGCACTTCACTAATGAACAACTATCAGGCAGCTTCCATCATGCAGCATCACATTGAAAAGGAAAACTAACTATGATAGAGCGTGGAATCAATAATCAAAACGTGAGAGAAGAGGGACATTTAGGGACAAGTCAAACATCTGTCTTGTTACATTTTGAATTGTTTATTAGCAGTTATCGTGGAACAAAAGATAAAACCTACAGTTAATAGCAACTGGCAATAATTGGTATAAGAGATAATGAGATGAATTCTAACTACAGTAATTTATAAGGTCGTTAAGCAACACGTTTTCTTTTATTTTCTTGTTTTCAACTAACTGCGAGCCTCCTCTTCCACTATCTGCTCCTGTTTCTCTCTCTTTGTTCATGTGTGTGTGTGTGTGTCTGTGTGTGTGTCCTCTTCGTTCCCCCTACTGCTATCTGTTCCTCCCTCCTGTGGGATCATGGGAATTGTGCAAGTAGCGTGGCATTCCACGCTCTGCCCGCGGCGCTCCAGGAGGAGGCGTGCAGTAATGACCTGCTCCTCAGCTCGCTCGCCATCATCGCCCTCACAATTAATTCCCGCCTCGCGTTCCTCTGTGGTGGGGTTGGTGGGGGGAGGGGGGGGGGCTCCCTCATTAGAGCTCCTTGTAATGTCTCTGGCAGCAGCTCCCATCCTGCCACTTCTGCCCTTCCACTGCTGCTACCATGTTTGCTTTATGGATGCCTCCCTCTATGCCTTGCTGCCTCGCAGAGTGACTGACACTGAGTGTAGAGCTGCACCTGCTCTGTGTTTTAAATCCATCGGGGCTCGGCCGAAAAACATCGTTCACGTGTCTGACACAGGAGGGGAACATCTCGGAAGGTAATTTCAGGTGCATCCTCTCAGCAAATGAGGCTTTTCACTTAGAAACAACACAATTCATGGAAATGTCCAACACACACATGATGACACATGATGATGCCTTCACAAACACTCAATGACATTTGGAACGGCTGGTGAAACTCTGGCTATGAGCACTGAACTTTCAAACCCCCGGCAGAGAAGAGTCTGACCTGGATTTCAACTCTGAGCTTGACCGTGGAAATCTCACATCTCACATCATGGTCGGCCTCACACGGTCGGTCAACCTGCAGATTCTCCAGGTTCTAAGTGTGAAAGAGGAGCAGCATGAAGAACCATAGTTTTCAAACCATGGGGTTTAGCATTTTTCCTGTTCTTACTTTTTGATGGCCATACTACTGGCAGTAAAATGTTAAATAAGAGTCTTGTTAAAACGTATTAGAATAAAAACTTTGAAGTGGGTATAATTCCTGAATGTCTCAAAAATCAACATGAAGATTTGACTGTGAACATGCTCGTTAAAAGCAGTGAACCTAAGATAATTATCACAGAATCTGCATCTCACCATGGTTTCACGCAGCTTTTCAGTGAGTTTCAGTACATTGTTCATTGTGGGCTAAGCTGGGCACCAAGCAGCTGACAGGCACACGTAGCATTTAGCTGGTAAACTAAGTTTGTCTGCTTCGAAGCTAGGAGACTATGATTAATGCTAACCTGACTAGTCAGCAGCAATTACTCAAGCCAGATTTGCATTTGACCAATAAACACGAAGATATTTCCATTTCATTTCACTTTCCTTCGACTCCAAATACCATCAAAGGAAGGGGGTCGCAATCAGTGAGACATTTTCAATTGACCAATCAGCATGCATGATCGAAAAGCTAGCGTGATATGGACAAAATCACAAAAGGAACATTAGTATTGAATTGTTTCAATTCGGATTCATAATATATATGAATTTGCAAAAAATCTAAAAAGAATTCTACCTTTTCATGTAGAAGCAGGTGTAAGTAATTATTTTAGCCATTTTGTTCCATTGTGTATATTTAAGACTCGTTACTGCCCTCTAGAGGAAATGAGCCAATTCTGTAACAGGCAGAGATGTATGTTACATCGTTAACTTGTCTCTGCTGCCTCCAAGTGGCCAATGAAAATAATTCATCAGAACCTTAAATCTACGTTTTTAAAGATATCGTCACCGCCCAGTGGTCCGCGAGCACAATATGAGAAAAGCCCAACTCTACTCGCTGAGTTTTGTCTCTTTTCCCAATAAAAATTATGTCTTTCTTTGCATCACAAATTTTGAAACGCAATGATAATAGCACAGTGTATATGTGCTAATAGAAAACAAAGTAGCAGACTGATTTTCTTTTCACACAAGATAATATATACTGCTATATGCTAAAGAGGCTGACAAACTGAGACCCATTAGTCAGTTGTTGACATTTTTATATAACATGCAGTTTAAATTTTGAATGTAATAAACAGAAGGCCTGTCAAGCAAATGTCAAGCACTTGTGTTCCAAAAGTCAAGAAATTATACCGAAATTTCAGTTTAGGGGTGAAAATGGGTCAGTTTCATACTTAATAATTAGTTGGAAGAGATTCAATATGTGGCACGAACCTTTTGAAAAAAAATTCCTCAATAAAGCTCGTAGATAGGCAGCTACACGTGGATTTTGAAAATAACACAAAGGAGGACGATGACTCCTCAAACCGTGTCACGAAAACTCTGGTCAGTTGAGCTCCGTGCTGCTGCACCGAGGATCTCACTCGCTGCCATGCTTGTTTCCGGATATGCTGCTGAAGTCGGATTCAGCGTCTGCCATTGTGGACTTTGTCAAAGCCAAGGCTGCAGCTCAGAGGTTGAGTCAACACACGGATAAATATGAGGCAAGTTCTGGTCAAGAGTAAAAAAGAAGTTTTTAAAAGTTGCACTTCTTTCACCTTGTATTGAATTATGGCAGTGATGAGTTTAATTTGTGAGCGTGTGTAAGCATGTATGTTTCTCCCTATCTAAATAATAATGGTTGTTACAGCCGGTTCAGTTCTTCTAACTTCTACCTAAATACATCTTAATACAAATACAAAGACAAAGACATTTACCCATCATATAAACGTAAATATCAAACCAGAACATTGTTCTGGTCATTGAATATCAATCATTTATATGAAAAGTAAATGCTGGCTGAGTTATTTTTTTGAATGAATAAATGAATCAGAAGTGGGTGGTTAGGGTGGATCATATTTTGTATATCAGGGTTTGTATCCATGGTCTATGGTTTGGTTAAGTGTGAATAAAGACATTCTGCTTAAGGTCATCATCATCATTTTTTTCTGTATTAAACCAAACTCCAACCGGAACCAAGGGCAATTTTAATAAGTCTGTAAAGCGGATACCGCTCTGCAAGATCTGATGTCAGATTAAACATGCCTGATACGCAATTTCCTCATTAGGTTGATAGAAAACATGATCTGGTCGGCACCATGGAAATGCATTTGCCGTTGCAGGTTGGTTGTATATAAACACAATTTCTAAGGAAAAAGGAATTGGCTTGTTGAAAGGTCAAGCAAGTTTAGCAAAAATTGATGAGTTCAAAAATGCATCCATTGACGTTGGACGCACAATGACTGTTGATAAGTCAGGTTTGTCAATCTAATGTAATTAGGATTGTGAAAACAAGAACACTCATTAATACCAGGCCTGTTATTAACCAAATTACACACACACACACACACATACAGAGTATATCTCAATATCAATCGTAAAAAAAAAAATTTGTTATCCAGATACACAACCATATTTCAGCAGCTTTGGTAAGAAATATGCAAAATCAAGAACCAAATTCCAACAGCTTCATCACCAGCTGCTGTTTTCTAGAAGAAAAATTGTACAATGTGGTGTGAGCTGCTCAAAACTGAGCCTCTTTGTGAATGTGACTTCTGGACTTAACTAGGTTCCTCCAAGATGTTTGTGTTTGCCGAAGCTGTTTGCTCAGCCACGCTGACAGATGAGCTCGGCGACTGTGTTTGCTCATATTAGCACGAAAACAAAAGTGTCCCCAATCCAGATTCTTGAAGAGAGACACTTAAACTTGGATCGTTTGTCAGTGTTTGATAAATTTAGTTTGTTGTTTGGTGAACAATCTGTTTTTAACTGGGTAGCTGCCTCAGTTTACCAAAAGAAAGAAGAAAAAGTTTCTTGAAATTTTGTGCAACAGCTAAAGGATGAAACTTAACCTTGGAGTATACACACTCCGAGGGCTATTGGTGAGTTTCTGGGTAAATTTGAAAGAAAAAATAAATAAAAACACAAAAATAAATCCCTATTTCTCTAAACGGGGCTGGCTCTCACTATTTCTGTGCCCCAGTCGAGATATTCTTCCCACCACTGTTAATTCAACACCTTTACTTACTAGTTAGTTTTAAAATGAGGATTTTTACACAAAGTTAAAAAATGCAACACATTATTTTTTTTATTTTCAAGAAAGTTGTTTGTTCGTTACTTATCATCCTCTACTCAGCGTGGACGGATTATCATGAACACATAAAGACTGTGTACACAAATACTGCACATGCACTGTGTGTCCTCTAGGGCAATTTACAACCACACATCTAACACCAAAAACATTATATTTGTTATTTTGATATTTTAAATGAAGGTGATTTTAGGTCCACGTTGAGGCGTTATTACATCATCCTGCTCCTGACATTTGCGAGGAGGACCGCTCTCTCTCACGGCTGCAGACAGGAAGTGTCTGATACAGTCTTAACGAAATGAATACCTTAACGTCATGTGATTCAATCTGTATAAATGTAGTTGACTGATTAGGGAGTGATTTCAGATGCAGCCTGTGATTACAGCAGCTACTAAAAAATAATGTTCAACACTGTCTGACGTTCATTTCCAACAAAGGAAGGGTTTGTACTTCACAGACACCTGACTCAGTTTCTCCTGTTTACTGTCTGTGTTCTGTTCCAAAGCTTCAAAGACGGATCCTTACTGTCTCAAAGTTTACGTTCATGTGCCAGGACAGCCGTGCGACAGCTGAGAGCAAATATTGATTGTGGGCGGCGCAGTTTGTCTTTTAATTCCACCTCATGACCTTTGTCACCTGCAGCGCCGCTGCTCGCACGTCCTGCGTGTGAAGGAGCCAATCAGGGCGGACGTGGTAACCAGGACCAACAGTATCTGTCACGTCGTCAAACTTTATTGTCAACAATTAAATGTAATTAGTGGTGCTATGTTTGTTTTCTGTGTGTTAAATGTTTAGCCTCTGTCTCGCTCTGATCTCTCTTCAAAACCTTTACAAGTGCAATGAGTGACACTGCATTGTATAAATCTAGAGTTTACAAAGAAGATATCTAAATGGAAAAACGCTCTGGAGAGCATAAACCTCCAACAAGGCCCAGTAGTCCCTTTCCAATTTGATTGAATTAATCCCAGGGAAATTGGTCACAGTTTCAAAAATGCTCTGTCTCGCAATACCTTAGAAAGCGATAAAAGAAATACGTGAATCTGCCCCTTGACACAGATCCACGGCAGCTTTTTTCAGATTCTTCCCCTGATTCATGCTGCATCCTTCCACCAAGTTTCATCCATCTTCCTTTCTACGTCATCTTCTGACAAACAAACAAACCAACATACAAATGAACAGATGACAACATAACCTCCTCCAAAGAGATAGCAAGTGGTGCTATGTTTATTTTCCATGTGTTTAAAAATTTGTGAAAAAGTCATCATATAAATAGATTACTGTAGCTTAACTTGCTTATTCCAGGACTCTTAACAAGTACATTAACTCAAGTACATGTTTTTCTTCAGAACTAATCATTTTTACTTTTACTGTAAAGAAGCTGAGTGCTTCTTCCACCACTGCCTAGTTCTGCACAGATAATGTCAGCTGATCAATGACCTTAAACATTCAGCTAAACGTTCCATCCATTTGATCTGTATGTTATTGCCCAGGATGCTCCAACCAACTTGATACGACTCGTTCTTTTTTTGTTTTGTCGTTTGCTGTGAAGAAAACACACCGAGTGACATTTATGCAGCACAGTCACACAGATTGATGGATCCAAGCAGGAGTTTAAATCTTATGTAGCTGCAGACAGAGCCAGAAATAATAACAATAATAATAATAATAATAATAATAATAACAATAACACAGGCCTCCAGTGTGGTTTTAAAAGCAGATGCATCTTCAGACTACTTTCCATCCACATGTTCCCTGAGCTTGGGAAGTGACTGTGTGTAGGTGCTGTCATCTGCACCGCCACGTGTGCCAGGGGTCGGATTTCGCTCGGCAAAGCCACTAACTGGATAATTAAGAGTGCTCTGTACACTCCAATTAGCAGGCGGCGGCGGCGGCGAGGGGAGGAGTGAGCGCTCGAGTGTAACCGAGGAAAGCGGCGCAAAAACCGGGCTAATGCACACGGAAACAGGCCGAGGAAGCCTAATGTGGGGGTGCAGGAGGAAATGAGGCAGGTTTTCTAAATAAATACTGTCAAGGCTGCTGCTGCTGCACTGTGGAGCATCGCTGCAAACTGATAGTCTCACCCTGTTTATTTTCCCAAGTTGGCCCCCCCCCCCCACACCTCACACACACTCCGTCTCTCCTCGCCCTCTTTCCGTCTTTGTCTGTTCTGTTTCTCACAAGGCCTGGGAGGAATGCAGTTTACCATAACAGTGTGTGTGAGTCCATCAGAAACACCTCCAGGAGAGAGTCCGGCTCCTCCTCCTCCTCCTTCCTCCTGGTCAGATGTCCATGTTGGTGAGGAGAAGCAGCTGAGAGCCTGTCGTGGTTCTGCTTTGGTTGCTTATCAATCTCTCCATCCTGCCGGTGCTCGGGTGCCTCCAAACAAATGCAACGTATATGGAGTTACCTGGAATAACAGGTGGAGCTATGTGGAGCTTATGCTTTAAATTTCTATTTCAGTGTGTTTCTTTGATTTAGATTTGGTTTTGCAGGAATTCAGAAGGGGGGGAAATCCAGGCTGGATTTGTGTGTGTGTGTGTGTGTGTCCCTCCGTGAATCTTCCCGGTCTCTCCCATGACAGATGCGAGCCCGGATCAAATTGAGACAGATGAATCGATGGATTCACACCATCACCCCTCCAACAGCCATGTCTCGTGACGCCTCTCCTCTCTGATTCTATTTCCATCGACTAAATGCAGGCGACATTTAAATCCGGGGGTCGTGGTTATTAATTACTCCTCCAAGTTCAGTTGAAAGCTCAGGGAAGACGGGGGGGGAGGAGCGGCGGCATGGGGAGTAACGGCGGAGCACGCAGACAGGAACAAAGGCCCGCCACGAGGGTTCATGCCTCCCACTGCTGGAGACCCACATACTGCTGGGGTTTCTGCAGAAAGAGGTTAGGACCACCTAGGCAGATTTCCCCGGAGGGCTATTATCGCCCGGAAGATAAAATTATTTTCAGACGGAGGAGCTTCCACTCACACAGATGCACAGGGTGTGATAGCAAGGGCACTGAGGGATCGTGTGCTCTGAGGACAGGTCCATTAAAAAAAAAGGAAAAGAGGCAGCCATCAATCCAACCGGTGTCGAAGGACAAATTCCCTGCTTCAGAATCATTCTGCAAATGTAAATGCTTATTTTGTTGCTTAAAAGGGAAACAGGCAAAAATCTATAAGAAAAAAATAAGAAAATGTCTGTTTGAACACTAAAGACATGAAAATAACAACCTTTCAAAATAAGAGTCCATGAGCAGAAGAAGAGGAAAAGATAAATGCAACCAGGTTTGGTGTTTTAGTTCCAATTCAAATCAGTCTAAGGAAATATCTTTGACGTATTTTGTTGACGTCATGTAGCACGTTGAAGTCATTCAACAATATTGCTTTAAAGAACCAGTTTAAATGGATCCATAATAATCCACCTTCTCTCATTTCATGTCTGCAACCGAGAATCATGTGAAACAAAGACAAAATATTAAGTCCTCACATACTATGAATACAGGAAAGGATCTCAGTTCGTCCAGTGGTCACTGATTCATACACGTTATTATAACCAGACAAAACCTGTGACACATCGAACTGAGCGCTGAAAGACTTTCTTTATGGACTGAAATGAAGAAATGATCGAGATGAAAGCGGAGGTGCAGACAAGGACGAGTCAACTGCAAAATGTCTTTCCTCCCACTTTCTGAAAACAGCGTCCTCGTTCCACTGTCTCTGTTTTCTCCGCTCAAGCCTTTCCAAGCCCAGGTTGTTGGTATAGGTCGTGTCCCTATGTCCACAATGACTGGCAGACACTGTAAGAGTGGGGGGTTTGACAGGTAGTGAGAGAAGAAGGTCACATGTTCAAACCTGAGCAAAGACACGCAGGTTAGTTTAATTAAAAAGTATAAACTGGGAAGTTTTGGGGTTAAAGGTTTGTACGTTAAAAACCTGGGGGTACACTCTGTAATTCAGGAGGTCATGGGTAAAATATTTTTGCTGACTTCTTCTTTCTGTCTCCTCAGTCATACCCTAGACAATCTCTTTGATGAGGACACCAATTCTTTGAAATTAGTCAACTCCCCAGGTCCCTACAGTCGACATGTGGATATCACAGATTTCTGCTCCTTTTCCTATCGAGAAGTTGACTCATGACCTCAATCACAAATCAGTCAAGTTTTGGAGGATCTGGGAACCGGTGCATTCCTTCTTACAGAAACCATAACTCATAATCTTTTTCTGGAAGGGGAGGCCTGACTGCCTTTTTATTTTATTTTGTTTCATTCTATTTATTTTATGCACGCATATTCCCTTGCCTGTCTCCTGTCATCCTGCTGATTGTGTATGTATGTGTGTTTGTGTATACATGGATGTATATGTGTATGAATATATATATATATAATATATATATATATATATATGTGAACGGATACATATTGCGGTGCTCACTGTTAGTTTGGGGTGGGACTTTTTTGTTTTGTTTGTTTTGTTGTCTGTTTTGTTTTTCTAATGTTTGTACTCATAAAACGGTAAAAAAAAACAATAAAAAGAGTATTAAAAAAAAAAAAAAAAAATTGATCTTATAATAAATAACTTGTTAATGAAATCCATTCTAGTGAAAACATACTACACGTAATAGTGCATCATTTAATGCAGACGTCTTTGCTTCCTCTCGGTCCCACCGATTGCCAGCTCTCAATAAATTCATCAAAGTGCAGCCGTTAGCAGCCTATAGGCCTGTGTGACACCGCTCACCTGGAGGAGCTGTGTGACTCCGAGACTTAGAAATGTCAGCTGTCAGTTTGTTTACTCGCACTAAGCCTGTCTCAAAGTGGAAGGAATCCAGGGATTGTTTATTCCCTCTATTTCATGATGTAATTTGAAGTGAGATGTCGCACGGTGCTGAAATGATTAGCAAGCTCGCTGATCAGTCAACTGACAAACAAAATCAATCAGCAATGATTCTCATTTAAGATTAAATCAGGTTTTAAGCAGTAAGTTACTGGTTCAAGTTTCCATTTTGGACCCTTTGTTCGAGGAAGACAAACTTTTTGAAAGTGTTTTGTAACTCAAACACTTTCACCCTCAGAGTTGGGAGGAGATAATGAGGGATTTTTCATTTTTTGGGTGAACTATCCCTTTAAGTGCCATAGGCTAACTGCAAAATTCAGTTCAAATAATAATATAAGAATATTCAAACTTGGAAACTTTCCATGGGAATATACGTGAATTAACGGGAATAAACTGGAAATGTTGTGGGTAATTTATACTAACTGTTTTTACCTTGTCATATACAGACATAAATATAAACATTTTGTTTTGTCATAGGCTGATTTAAGCCCTGAGGAAACTTTGGGCACTTGACTATATGCTTCTGCATCGCGTCTTCAGGTCTTTGCACAGTATTTGCAAATGTACACAGCCTTTCCTTCTACATTGGATGGGGTGAAATGTCTCCACACATGAGAGAGTGCACATGGCATTGTTCTGTAGAATAAGATGAGAAAAAAGTTTGTAAAAAAACGCTAATGTAATGCCAGAGATGTAAATAGTTAGCCAAACTATTGGAATCGTCTGTAAACATATTTTACAATTGATGGATAAATTAATGGATATAGGCTAGATGAACAGATGAACAATCCTCAATCAGCATGCTAATATATTTTCCCCAGTAATATCATCGAAACTTACCTGACTCGTCCTGCACACTACAGTAGGCCTCAATAGCCCTGCTGTAAAGTGAAGGATGCTGGGAGTTATCTGTGCATGTGATGGAAGAATGCACAGTGGAGGGTTGAAACTCAACGTGCAGTGTGTGCTGCATTACATACATCTTTAAAATAGAGTTTTGAATGATGTTTTTATTGCTCAGCATTTAATTAGCTTATTTTTTTTTTTTCAAAATTCCCAAAATTCCTGAGCTTAACTTCCCATGGAAAGTTTCCGGAAATTTACCGGAAACTTTCCGCCCCTTTGCAACCCTAGTATTATGGTTAAAAAATGCTTTTTCAAAATTGTTTTTCAAATGTATGTGATTTCTGGAATCCTGCGACCCTCAATGTGGACTCAACTTTTTTTCCTCTTTGCAACTCGACCCTGAAGCTGAAAACATAAAAACTGCTGATGTGTGTTAAAAATTATTTATTATTAAAAATAATCCACGACTTCATTTCATCTGGGAGCTCATGAGCAGCAACGTGGACGAAGCCCGTGTGTTGTCAGCCGGTGGGAGATCCGCAGCCATGGGTGGGATTTATAATGGTGATGAATCCCGGGGGTCTGAGTAATTACGGCTGTCGCTGGACGGAGAGAGAGAGAGTGGGGGGGGGGGGAGGAGGGAGGAGGAGAAGGAGGGAGGGGGTGGGGGGGTGCAACAACCCCGGCGGAGGCATTTTATCTTAATCACAGCTCAGCTCAATTCAAATTAATTTGACAAGTTCCCCCCCACCCCCCCACCACCAATCCTTATTAAAAGACGCGCGTGGCAAATTATACCCTCCCCTCCCCCCCCCCCCTAAATACCTCGTCATAAATGAAAAAAAATATTAGAAATATCTGTTTTTAAAAGCTAGAGGGAGGAAGGAGGGGGTGCGAGATGATTTCCCGGAGATATTTGTCTCCCTGTGTAGTGCGCCCTGAGCCACCATCCATCCATCCATCCATCCACCCCCCCCCCACACCTCTCCCCCTCTCCCCACCCCCCCACCTCCCCGGGTGTTTCTATAGTAATTTCCAGCCAATGATCAGTAGGTGTCCACATCCCTGCTCGCTCACCTCAGCACCAATCAGCCACACACAGCGACAGGAGCCGCGGACTGAGCAGAGGGAGCACAGGCAGACGCACGGCACGGCACGGCACGGATCAGGAGCAGAGGACGCGCGTTAACCCCCCCCAGCTCTCCCGCCACCTCGACCCCCCCATCCTCCCACGCTTATTGTTGTGCGCGACACCTTTTTTATTGGAGGATATTTTTCTGCACTTTTTGTTTTTTTCTTCACCTTTTTCTTCTTCTTCTCCTAAACGTGACAAGAAAGTCGATAAAGAGAAACGCTTCTTTTGTTTTGAGCGCTCTGAACACACGCACGCACGCACGCACACACGCACACGCACGTTATTTCCCTCCGCGCGGCGGGGATGTGCCGTTACGCGGACGCGCGCTGGTAGCATCGTGGGAGCTCCTCTCTACAGGAACCTGGTAGGTGATGCCCTCTCTCTCTCTCTCTCTCTCTCTCTCTCTCTCTCACTCTCTCTCTCTCTCTCTCTTCCTCTCTCTCTCTCTCTCTTCCTCTCTCTCTCTCTCTCTCTCTCCCTCTCACACACACACACACTCCCCGTCTCTTTCTCTCTCCTCTCTCTCTCCCTCTCTCTCCCCATCTCTCTCTCTCCTCTCTCTCTCTCTCTCTCTCTCTCTCTCTCTCTCTCTCTCTCTCTCTCTCTCTCTCTCTCTCTCTCTGTGTCCACATGCATGCCTCCCCCCCCCCCCCTGTCCCGGATAGTCTCCGCGCGGCTGCCAAGTGATCCAGCCGGTGTCAGATGAGTGTTTGTGGACTAGTGTTTGCTCTGTAGCACCGCTCTCCTCTTCCTCCTCCTCCTCCTCTTCCTCCTCTGTGGATTATCTATGCAAGACCTTTGGTCTGATCGTCTCCCACAGACCAGACTGAGAGTCATTAACAGCATCTCGGTGCAGCAGCAGCAGCAGCAGCGGCGGCGGCGGCACAATGGTTCGTCATCGGACGTGGCTCTTTCCACTTTTCTTTCTTCAGTCTCCTCTTTACGCACCCCCCCCCCCTCTCCCTCTCTCCCTCTCTCCCCATCTCTCCATCTGTGTCTCCCAAGTATTGAACATTTCTGTCTCTCTAAACTTTGTTTACAGGCTGAAAAAAAAAATCAATGTCCGTGACTTGATTGCCTTTGGGCTGCGTATTTCGCTCCAGGGGTGAATTGATTAAGTAATAATGACCCTGAGGAGGCTGATCATTAAGCCGAGGAGGGTTTGTTTACTGCTGGTTTGCGGGCTTGTTTTGGACGCCTCATCGACACAGAACCTCCAGATCTGGAGCCTCACATTGGTGCCACAGCATTTAAAAACAACAACAGCTCCATGTTTTTGTGCAGGATTGAAAAGGGAGAGCCATTGTGAAGGTGTTGAGATTGTATCATCAGGATAGTTTAGCATTTTAGCAGTTTATGACATATACGTTATTCAGCGACCGGGTGGCTCTATCTCCCTCCACTTAAATGTGTGCATATTTTTAATTCCCATATGTTTTTCAAGGCAGCTGCTGGGTAGCACCATGGAAGTGATTTGAAATGCTGTAGTGTTCCAGCAATGGATCAGCTTTGGCAATTAAGAGAGAAAGCCCAGAAAAAGGTAATGGAAGTAGGGGGAGATGTGTCTAATGGGCTTTTATCTGTGGAAACCAAATCCAGACAGACTGGTGGAGAGAGGCAGGGAGAGAGAGAGAGAGAGAGAGAGAGAGAGAGAGAGAGAGAGAGAGAGAGAGAGAGAGAGAGAGAGAGTAAGGGGAGGGGGGGGGGATGGAACACACACACACACACACACCTCACATACACACATGTGCACCCACACCCTTGGACACATTGTGGTTGGTCTGGTCCATGATCTGGATGTAAATTCACCAGTGACTATCTTTGCTGTCAATGGGTAAATGTGATAGAGCCGGTCTGGAATGAAATCCAGGTGTTCTCCAGAGGCTGGACAGAGTCGTGTGTACATGTGTGGGTCGCCTCTGCTATTCGGATAAGATGAAAAAAAAAAGGATTTCCAAAATACTTAACTATGTTCCTCCTGGCGCCCAAAGAAGATTATTTTTTAAGAGCTTATATCGCAGGCCTCAGGTAAAAGTCTTTGTGTTTGTAGCTGCTGCTGTCTTAATCTGAATTCTGGTGAGCCTCTCCTCAAACTTTTTGAAAAAAAAAAGAAAGTGATATTTTGGGTTTGAATATTAGGCCTACATTTGAATGTTTTGATGAAACGTACCCTTGTGTATTCAGATGTATTTATTCAGTCTGTGAAGTGGCTGATTGGACTTTTCTTCAAAATATGTAATGTAAGAATAACTTGAAAAGACATCTAAAAAATGTTGAAAGTGTGGCGTTTTCTGAAGCATGCTAATTCCTCCCCACATTATAACAATGGCATGTTGGTCTGTCACAGCTATCATCACCAGATGAAGATCACTTCTGACTACTTGTGATAGTTGCATTACAAACGTCAGAGCGTAAACAATGTGCCAGAGGAGTCTTCAAATGTTCAGCCGTTGTCTTCAGAGAGAAGTTGACGCGGTGAGATGAAATCTGATTAGAATGAAAACATTTGCCTTTCTTTTTATGTGTAACTGTTGTTTCTTTGCTTTTAGCGCGGCAGAAGATAAACCAGGATGGTAACACGCGGTTGGTAACCAGCTTCACTTCAACGACGGCCACCATCACTCCACGCTCTTCTCCTGAACATTGACGACCAGTCCTCAGCCATGTCTAACCTAAACAGTGCACTGTGCATTGAAAACATACAGAACGCAGAAGTGGCTCTCCTACACAAGGATAATCTGTCCGATGGTGGATTAAGCCAACTTTTGGATTATAACGCAGAAATGGAAAGGTACCGCTCTTTTGCAAACTTTTATAAAGCCAACGGGGCATTTCCACAGACTGCCAAGATTGCCCGCATCACAACGCCCATTTTTCCCAGTGCTAGAATTGGCATGTCCCCTTGGAACTGCGATAACGCCATGCTCTGGGGAAGGAAATCAGCGGCAATAAACCCTAATAGGACCAGCATGCATAGAAATGACTCCCAGAGGCCGGGGAAGCCTGGCTCGCTGCCAGAGACGCTGCAAATGGCAAATAATAATTTCCTCTCTACCTTATCCCCCGAACACTGCAGACCTTTAGCAGGAGAATGCATGAACAAGCTGAAATGCGGCGCTGCTGAAGCAGAGATAATGAATCTCCAAGAACGCGTTGGAACTTTTTCCGCTATTCCGGCTTTAGGGGGCATCTCATTACCTCCCGGGGTCATCGTCATGACAGCCCTTCACTCCCCCGCAGCCTCAGCAGCCGTTACAGACAGTGCGTTTCAAATTGCCAATCTGGCAGACTGCCCACAGAATAATTCCTCGGCATCCAGTGGAAACCCAGCGAAGAAGAAAAGGAAAAGGTGTGGGGTCTGTGCGCCCTGCAGGCGTCTAATCAACTGTGGTGTCTGCAGCAGTTGTCGGAACCGCAAAACGGGCCACCAGATCTGCAAGTTTAGGAAATGCGACGAGCTGAAAAAGAAGCCGGGCTCATCGCTGGAGGTGAGAACCGGGGCTCTGCTTCCCCTTCTTTTGTTATTATCCCCTTGCACTCCAAAGCATTAACCTTTTCATCCAGTCACGTTCTAAGCCCTCGAAAATTGTTTCCATGCCCACCCATGCCTGAACATCCCCCCGGCTTCTCAAATCTGCCTACCCGCCTAGCCTAATTGGCAGTAATTAGGGGTGTTTGTGCGGAGCGCAAGCTGAGCTTGGCTCAGACACCCCTAATTGCTGCCAGTCAGGCTGGGGCTGGAACGCATCCGAACAACCCCGAGCTTGGCTCAGCTCCAAGCAGGGCTGGGAAATGGTTTTCAGCAGAGAGCCATCCCTCTCTGCACCCGGTCATTTTAACCAATTATGGAAACCGTCTCTGGATGGGGAGAATCAATATCCCACAAAGCCTCAGCCTCCGACCACCAAGAGACGGGGAGAGTGATGGCAGGGCCGCTGATGGCGCTGCTCAAAACAGCCCCCCAAGTTTTGTGTATGAGGGAGGGGGGGCGGGGGGGGTTAGTGAAGCAGCCAGAACGATCCTGTGTGAATTGGTCGTGCAGATAAAGAGGGGTTGAGATGAAATCATTCTATATTATATTTGTGTCATTAAGGCCAATTATAGATCAATGTAGGGCATGATGCAGATCAGGAGGGAGGCAGAGGCAGAAATAAATCACTGTCACTCAGGGAAGAGGAACAAATGTCTCAGCTCAGTCTCAGCTGACGAGCAGCGAGGGGCCTCGTTAGGAGACAATCAGGGGACAGCGATGTCTTTGAAACTTCATTTTAATCGATTTATTTACGGAATGATATTCGGTTGTCAAGGGCAGAGGCAGAATATGTTAAGTTGCAGACGTGGTTCTCTTCACCCTGAGAGCTTGAACTTGCTCACTGACTTTACACCAGCCTGTGTATGGGTGAGTCACCTGCCGATGCAACCGGAGGGCCTGATGATTTGCTCATTAATTAAGTGATTACACAGAGAGGGAAAGGGGGTTAATTAGAGGAATTCCACCTAATCTGCTTATGGAATAACACCATGTATGGGGGTTTATTTGTTCACGATAAATTCTGTGATTGATTTAAAAAAAAACGGTTAATTTAAGAAGATAATATTGTGTCTGCGTTCTTCTTATGGTTTGAAGTGTAAACATCACCTTGTTCCTGCTGCTTTTCAGTGACCAAGATATTATGGAAACATTCAGAGTAGATTAAAGACATAAACATGCAAATGTTGAAGCTTGTTCTTGACCTATGAGGTGACAAGCTCGATGTGACATAATACATTTAATAATCATTAGTCATTAGGATGATTTAACAGTAATTAGGTCTGTTGTTTGGGTCTCTAACACAAAGAGTGGGTCAGTAGTTTACCTTTAATAGTTAATGATAGTAGAGAGAGGAGGGGATGGTCCACTGCTCAGGAGTCTAACCAGGAACCTGCTGCTGGAGGCCATCTCAGCCTGTGTGGTGCACACCTGAACCATTCAGCCATCAGGTAACCGCTGGGTCAGTCATTTTAAGCAATCGTCTCAAACGTTGTGCAGAAAGCAAAGGTTCAAAAGTCTTTGAATCTGCTGAGCTTCATTTTACATTTTGATCCTGAGCCCAAAGTTCCCAAAGTTCTAAAATAAGATCCAATTTGGGGAGTTTTAAGGTCAAAAGATTTTTTAAACAATTTTACCTGAAAAAATCTGCACATGCAATGAGATTATGTCTAAAATGTCTGTAGCTTCCAACAAGATATAATGCTCTAGAAATTAAAATGACACATTGAAAATGAGTGTATATCACTTGCTTTAATTTGGACTCAAATTACAAAAAAAAAGATACTGTATCTAAATTATTTCCGTATGTTGCAGTCATATATAAACCTTATAAGTTTAAATAATTAATTTGGTATCTTGTACTGTAGCTTTAACCGATTGTTGGAACAAGGTGATAGAGAATCTAGATGGGACTGGTTTTACAGTGTGGAAAACTCCGATGCTCTTCAGGGGGAAATTAGAGGGAAACCTCAGTTTGAGTAAAGAGGCGACTGATTGGTTGTGGGCTGTGGGTCGGACGCGACCAGAAGGTGTTAATCGGAAGCTAATTTAATGTCGTCTCCATTCATCGTGTACTAACAGGTGTCACAAACAGGTGTCCGGGAAGCCGGCCTCACGCTCTTAATGCAGGGGTAGACGCACTTTTGGAAAACATCCATTTGCAAAGACGGTTAGAATTACCAGGGGTGTGAAAAAAAAATACCCAAACAAATCCACACTTGCTTTTAAAAGCTCCTCCGGTGAGTTCAGTAATTCATATGATACGGACTCCCCTCGCTGTAATTGTTATTTTTGACTCTGCATCTGTAATTACAGGTGCACCTTCTGCTGCGGAAATGGGTTTAAAGGCATCTCCGAGGTGTGAAGTTTCGCTCCTGCTTAGTCCCAACTTTTATGCGAACATTAACAAGGGTTTGGTTTCTTCACCTTGTTGATGCTGCTAATGGTTCTTCGGGGTGAGAAGTGTGAGAAATCGGGGGCTGGAGCGATTCTATCGCCTTTTCGTGCAAATTCACACGCGAGCAGCACAACACATGTATGCACACTGTGTCTCTCATCCTCTCGCACACATCCACACTCTCACAAACAAACAAACAAACGCACACACACCAAACATGAGCAGAGTGTACTTTTTTGCCTTGGAAGAGACGATAAGCCACTGGCAGCCAGTTAGATTTGGCTGTCAGTGTTTTCCACATGGGAATCACCCTGAACTAATTATATCTTAAGCAGCGGTGGAAAATGCAAATCAGAATTTTACTCACACCCCTGAAATTGGAGAGCCAATTTAATCTAATACCCCCTTTAATTTAGCGCGCTAATGCAAGGCCCTAGAGAATTGCCCTGTGTCACCGCTGCTGTTCTGCAGCAGATTCCGCTCTCTCTCTCTCTCTCTCCCTCTTTCTCTCTCGCTCTGTCTCTCTCTCTCTCGCTCTCTGTCTCGGTGCCGCTCTCAGGCTCCAGGATGGATTAGTCTGGCAGAGGAATCTCATCTAACCTAACATTTCCTGAGCAGTTACGTTTGCATAGCTTGAGCTCCGATGGCTCAAAGGTCTTTCATTAACTTTCAATTGAAATAATACTCATGTGGGCGAGTTGTGTCGTAGCTCACCTGTTTACCTCAAACCTTTTCTTTTCTTTCTGCAGCAAGGCGCTTTAGTTGAATTTTGTAAATGTAAAAGTTACACATGCCTGCATGTATTCCTCAGCATTTTGATTCACACTGTGGCACCAGTGTTCACACAATGTGAGGGGATCCATACATTTACAAGCTTTTCCTTTTCTAAAGCAGCGTTTTCAAATCTGAGTCTGTAAAATGAGGCAGTTGCACTTGTGACCTCACATCACAGGTCATGGCCCTAGTGAGAAAAGGACAAAGATAAAATCAATCAAATATTATTATTATCATTATTATTATAAGAAAGATTAAAACTACTTATAAATGTTTTTGTTTTCTTGTGACCCTCACCTTACACTATGCCTCATTGTTATTAGAGGTTTTAATTTCTTTGCAGCACATACACTATAGTATAATACAAGTCAATGTAATTAAAATGATCATGTTAATCTCTGTAATTATACAGATCATATTATGAATTATCTTTTAGTCCTATTCAATGTGTTAATGTTTTTTGTTTTCAGGGGCATTTTGCCTATTTTGTGTTTTGAAATCAGGGTCGGGAGGGTAACATTCACTGGAATGGCTCTAAAGTAGAGCGCCAGTGCTAATGTTCTAACATAAAACTACAAAAACTAGAATGATGTCGTCCTCATGGGTTAATGATAGAAGACGTTCAGATTTATAAAAGACCCTTCAGAAGGCAGATGGGGAAGTTATAATGGAAGTTATAATAAATGCAATCCAGGTAACAGCAACATTAGTTTTCTACGACAAAAGACAGAGTGCCTGGAAAGACTTATATCCAAGCTGTGAAAAGATCCTTTTAAATTTCAAGAACATTTAACAACTTTATCACATAATTTTTCTTGTAAATTAGTATAAAAACTGAAGATTTCACACCTGGAGTCTAATGCCTTCAGGTTGACGTCCAAAACAACATCTTCAATCATGACCCTCAGAGTCCTCATAACCACACAATTTCATGTGCTGCCTCAACACTTGCTTCTTGGAAATATCGTCAGGAACAATTGAATGCAAACACTTCTCTTTTTCTGTTTACAATACTGCGAAGGCAAAGCAGGAGACTTGTGAAACAGCAGCATCTAGAGAGGCTGTTCATGGATTGATCGTATTAACACGTGTAGGAAAAGCAGGACCGGGGCAAAGCACGATCCAGTGGAACAGATTCCTCCTTTCAATTACAAATGTCATAGGGCGGCCATCAAGTCATGTGCAGGGAAACCTACAATAAGGCTTTCTCTCTTGCTCTCTCTCTCTCTCTCTCTCTCTCTCTCTCTCTCTCTCTCTCTCTCTTGCTCTCTCTCTCTCTCTCTCTCTGTTTCTCTCTCTCTGTTTCTCGCTCTCCCTCGCTGTTCTTTGTGCAGCGTTGATACGAGAACATGAAATGGGTGAGATGAAAAGGTGGCAATGGCGGCCGAGAAACCTTTTGCTATTGTGATAAAAGACAAGGCCCGAAATGGCAGGAAGCAGGACCTTGAGGAAAATAGCTTGGATTCAGCCTCCTAATGAGTGTGCGGGAGCCAAATAAGCAACAGCAGCCAGGTCTAATTTGTTTTAGGTGTGCTCAGAATAGATAAGGACAAATCTGTGGCCTTCACCCCATCCCCACCCCCACCCCCCAACCTTTGCCTCCCTGGAGATAACACTGAGTGCTCCCAGCCAATCTCCGCGGGCAAAGGAGAAGGGGGGGGGGGGGGTAAGGAAATAAAAAAATAAAAAAGGCAGCGGAGGAAAAGCCTGAGGGACAGACGGCCTTTAGATCTGCAGATCTCTAACTCACTGGATTTATTCAAGCTTTAAAACTGCAGATTAATTTGGTCGCAGAGGTCTGGGGGAGTGTGAAAAAAAAAAGGAAAAACGAGGCTGCACGCCGCCGCGCATCTCGACCTAAAGGGCAACCTTAAGCTCCTGTCAAGACAATAGGATTTTGCCATCTGAACCGCGATGCAGACCGCTTAATTATACCCATCGTCCCTGCGAGCTACAGTCGGCTACTTAGGAGCACAGGCCCCCTTATTCCTTGTCATGGCCTTTTCCCCCTAGATTGGTTGTGCCGTGTGGATTTTCTGTCAACTTCCATTTGCACAGGGTAGCTGTCCTCCTTAGGCCTGTGCTGTGCTCGGAAAGAAGCCACGGCCGGGTGACTCTGTTAAAGAATTCATCGTTTTCGCCACCGCCGCCAATTAAGGCCAAAGCGTAATCGGAGGCGTCCAGACGATGCCCTTACATTATGTGGTCTGTCGCCTCCTCTGCCCCTGTTTGATTTAACATCCCTGGTTCAGTGGTGAAAAGGAACTCATTGTCATTGTCTTTATTATAGTGAGAGGATGAGAGAGGAAGAGAGAGGAAGAGAGAGAGAGAGAGGGAGGCATGGGGGTAGAACGGCAGCCCAGTGGAGGGTGGACAGTGTAAAAGAGCAGGTGCGGGAGGACGTTAATGTGTGGCACTTTAAATTTTAAACAGATGAGAATAAATTATTGATGCGGACTCTGGCTGAGAAGTTAAAAGGTATCTCGTCATTACCGAGAGCCCGTATGAGAACGTGTGAGAGAGAAGTATTCGGTAAATTCATCAGGGGATTGAAATGAGAGACACACAGCTTCTCGGGAGAAGAATGATGACTTTGGATTTCTGCACATGTTTTATGTTTTGGCTCTAATGTGAAAATTAACTGCTGCTACTTTTACTTTTTTACAAAGCATTTTCCTTAATGAGAGAGTGCAACAATGCCCGTGAATTGATGTCACATAATGATCAGATTAGATTAAATTATAAAACATGTCCCTGAACATTGTATTCCTTCATTATGTGTCGGTTATTCCCATACGGAGAGAGCACTGAGTAAACGACACAGGGAAATGATCCTCATCATTGTCCATTACAGTAACACTCACATGATCATCACTTTTCTCATTTCAGGATAAGATTAGGGTCCCTCTAATATCTGGACTGAGAATAGTAATCGATCCAACTAATTGGTCATCTTAAAAGAAAGCAGAATATCCTTAAATATCATGAAAGATATAATATGTAACAATTCTCCATTAAAATGTATTAAAACGACTAGAACTGTTATATACTTTATGGACTAGTGTACTGATGTTATCCCAAAAATTTCAAAAACGTTTGAACATAGAAAAGTCGTCAGTTTTATTCAAAGTAACAGGACATTTCATTTTGGTCGCCTGGTAATTGCGCCGTAACCGCTTTACCTGCAGCTTTGTGCGATCGTATGGTTAAGAAAAAACACACTGATACCTTGTTTGTATTGGTCACTCGTAATGGGTCGCGATTATTCATCGTCACTTGCTGCGTAATACGAGTAAAAAACATTAAAAACTTCACAGTGTAAATGATTTACGCCTGCCTCAGGTAGATTTTCAAATCCCATGTTCCACGCTGCCTCACGATGTCACCTAGCTATTTCTTATTCGATTTCTTGGGGATTGAGAGAAAATCTGAAAACTTTTCTGACAAAAAAACAATATTTCCCCTCAAACCAACAGACTGAACAATGAGCTCCCCCTAATGCAAGCAAAGTTTACAGTTTCTACAAAAATCAGTTTACAGCCTTCATGGTAAAGCTAAGCAGCATCCGATCTTCCCCTGTGTTGTATGTGAGATGCTGATAATGTGCTCTGTGTCTGAATTTCAGTGCAAACGCTGCTTTACTCTCTGTCTCTCCCTCCGTCTCTGTTCCTCTCGCTCTCACACATCGATCTCTTTGACAAACCACTAAATTACAGTTCTGCTATCGATTTCAAACATTTTTCCTCAAGTCAAACCTCCAAACCGTCCTCGCTGCTCATAACACTTCCTTCCCACCGTGGCTCTGGTTGACTGGACAGATCTCGTTGTCTAAGATGAAGACATTACCCTGCCCTCTGTGCCAGGGTTTTCTCTAGAGCAGCAAATTTAAGGGCCCGGAACAGAGTTGATTTTGCATAAAACGTACTTATCGACTAAAGTCCCATCACCTTGGAAAGTTTGTGATTTCCTACTTTTCAAGAAGCCTGTTTTTGCAGAGACTTGTTTGAAATAGGAAATCCATCACACTCAAAATCTTAGTCTGCTTTGGTTTAACCGATATTATCAGGGCATGATAATGCTGTTATGAACAGGAAGACTCATGAAATGTCTTCCTTGTCAGTGCAGTGTTTCATAAAATGAATCATGTGTATGTGGCCCTTTTGGTCAATTATATCCTTTATTTGACCACATCAACTACAGGTAGATTCAGGTGTTATTGTCTTTTTGTTTGTCGTTACTGAAAATAGAGAGTGGCATTAAAAAACTTCATGGATTTAAAATGAAGTAAACATGCCTGTTTGGGGTTTTCATGTACTATTCCATGGCATTTTAGTGATATAGCGCCCCCTTTTGTTCATGTATGGAACAATTAATTTTTTTAACCGAACACTAAATCTCAGATTTCTCATCTCCATGCACTGTACACATATAAACAAGTCCATTGTCGATAGGTTAGAGCCATAGACTATATATAGAAATCTACAATGCGGCTCCACTTTCTCCCGTTGTACAAAAATGAATCCATACAATCGCAGATACGAGTGCAGCTATCTTGAAATCCTTTGTGCAATGATGGTTTAATTGATTTGGTTTAATTCCAATCCACTAACATGGTGTAGGTGGGGGTGCATGATCTATGCTACCAGCCACCAGGGGGCGATCAAGATGATTTGGATTCACTTATGTCGTCCATGTTTATATGGTTCGAGCACAGAGAAACACCAGAATGTTCCTTTAACCGCATCACAGGCTGCTAACCAACGTGACACAGATTAAAATATTGAGGTGCAAAATAAAAACAAAAACTCTGTATCCAATCTACGTTAACCTCGTTGCAGTTGGTAAAATACATTAAATATAAAATACAAGGCCTTAGAATTAAATCTCTGCATATCCTCCAGTGAGTTTATGTGTGCGTTAGGAGGCGGCGATGACAGATGGCTCGGAGCCATTCATCCGCGAAACCTGACGTGAAAGTGAATTTGTGAGTGACAACGGGTGATGGGAGAAAACCGGTCAACGTGGTTTAAGCGCCTCAGTTTCTGCAAGTCAAATCCTCGCGTGCTGCCACCTCCTCTATTGTGGCTCTGCTCTCAGATTATGAATATTTCATGGCGAGCATCTGACACCATGCCCAGAAAGATATTTCAAGGTTTTTTTTCTCCCTTCCCGATAGAAACCCCGGGGTTAGAGAGTGTCACACAGGCATGAAGTCAGTCTGTGGCCCCCGGGCAAGAGGATAGGATTTATGATGCACCGGTTGATGACATCAGGTGGATATTTTCATTCCTGAGCGGAGAGCCCCTTTGTCCTCCGCCGCTGATAAACCACGGAGCCGTTCACAGTTTGTTGTCACTCGTGCTGTCTGTTGTACAGAGAAATGATTTCAATCTGCTCTGAGTGCAAGCTGTGTTTTGACAAACTGTGACCGGTTTCCCTGTCTGATCAGTGAGACGCTGGAATGACTAAGCAGGGGGGAGTCTGCTCGGATTAGCGCCGTCTTAAATGCTGCCTTTAGCATATTACGTTGCCCACTGACTTTCCGCAATGATATCTCTCTTGTTTTCGTCTTTGTTAAATTTCACTTTCCAGTTTGACTAAAGCCTTCTTACAAATGTTATTCCTCATTTTCAGTTGCTTTAGGTGGAATATTAGTCTCACGATTCTGCCTAAATTACTTTAATCCTTGTTTCTCTTTCTTCCTTTTAAGAGGAAGGTTTCCACCGTCGTGTCCAGAAAGCTATTCTCACAACGTTATTGTCAGAGTATGACAGCTAAATTAAATAAAACCAAATGATTCACATGGAGTCACCTGGATTCTCCACCGGTGTATGTAAATGCACTGATGTGGTTTCCAAACTTTTTGGCTTGCGATCCTTGAAAGTGGAATTATATGCTTCTCTGAAGATAAACAGTCTAATGGGTTTCTGTGGGTGGCAGAGAAGCCGACATGCACATCTCCCCAATCACAGCCACGCGTCGTGTGGACCTGCATGTCAAGCAACCTGATTGGATGGCTCTACTCTTGTCAGGAGACTCATATGAAACGGAATCAAAACCAAACGCAAACTGTCGGCAAACATGATTTATCTTTAGCCAATCCCTTTAAACTGGTGCTTTTCCTTATAAAAGAAATTTGAAATGATATCACCAGCGCTACATAAGCTGCTTTCAGACAAGCACTGAACTCCAGGCATTTCACCTGAAATTACAGTGGCTGTACGTGAGAATGCAAGTGCAGTTGCTCTGGATATTTTACATTCCAGAAAATGTGCGACAATTTCCACAGAAGACTTTATACGACGTGTTCTGCTGCCTACATGTTCGACTCCAGACCCACTTCTTGCTAAAATGTTACGGAAATACTCCTGTTGTAGTGAACACATCTGACCTGGTCAAGCTCCCTGTCTGACAGTAGCTAAAGAAACAGAGTCTTGTGAGTAATTGAACCGTAACAAAATTTTATAATATGACCAGCAGTTTTCATTACCCCAACTTTGTGTGTGAGAAATCCTATTCAGAAAATCCAGAACCCTGGCTCCCTTTATACGGACAAGAAGGTCTGATGTTTTCCAACACAGTTATTCATCTTCTGTGATGATGGTTCAACCAGAAAAGTTTCATTGCCCGTGCAAGTGTCATTAAAGTTCTTCAACTGTGAATCACACAACACGGTCCATGAAAACAAATGAAGAGGAATTTTCCCTTTCACAACCCGGGGCATTTGAAACACAGCTCGACTGTGGTGGTCCTGACCCAGAGCTGAAAAAACACTGCTTTAGTTTCCAAGTCTTTGTGCCTTCAGAGAATATTTTGAAATAATAGCAGCTTTTCACATGTTGCGTTTCCCCGACATGAATCAACAGCAGCATGTATTTGCCCGTACATAGATGAAAGCTTGCGCAGATGAAAACTTGATGCACACATTCTCAACCGTTCTTACTAAACTGAAATTTGTTACTCGCTGAAATCGTCGCACAGATAAACTACAGTCAGGTCTCAGTTACCTGAGCGCAATTAAGAATTCAACTTTGGCTCTGAGTATTTTCTAATCCTAACCTAAATATTATGTTGATTTACAGTAAATATGCAGAGCTCTGTGTATAGACAGTCGGAGTTTAAGGGCTCCCACACAGATGCTGAGAAATCTGCTCAAAACAAGGAGGCCTGCTCCTACTTTGCATTTCAATTTAACATTTCACAGAGCTGGCAGCATGTTGCCTCGCTTAGCCCTCACTTCGTTACACCCACATGGCTCCTCACCGCGCTCGCTGACATCTTCCGCTGTTCAAAAGGCTCCGACTTGGCTGAGAAATTGGGGATTTCCATTACCAGATCCCTCAGGTATCTACACTCTCAAAAAAACCACATGTCCTGCTCATCCTCCCCTTTCCTCCGCGCCTCTCGTCCTACAACGCCTGCTCTCCGCTCACGCCGCTCTGATGTCCCCTTCGCAGAGACCTCTCCTCCGTGGCATCTGTTTGTTTTGTTTTTCCATGAAATCCCAACAGCACCCTGCTGTTTCCTGTATAGGGCCGGCTCCCAGAGGAGAGCGAACTTTGGTAGCGGCCCTGTGTAAAATTGCTTGACTTGGACAAGGGTTCTTAGGTGAATCTAATTGAAATGGATGCTGGCGCTGTTGGGTCTGGTAGCAGGTAGGTGATCCTGGCTACAGACGGCGGCCTCTGACCCATAAGTGCTGCCTCGCTCTCTTCCTACAAGGGTCAGCTCGGCCTCCGTCTGCGTGGGCGAGGGTTTTTCCGTGCATGATAAATCGACGGCGTCTCGCCAGGGTTTCAGCTGTCAAAATAATAAAATAATTCGCTCTGTTTTTAACCTAGATATCTCACACTGTGTGGGAGGACTGTGTGAGATTATATTCCGCGTTATAGCATGAGAGACTTCCAAATAGTTAGTGAATTAGTGTTACTATTAGAGCATCCCAGACAATCTTTGACTCCTAAAGGGAAATATAAATCTTTTATTCTTGTTTTTTTCCGTTTAACTTTTATTCTGATGACAAACGCAGATAAAGACAAAAACAGTTTGAGAGGACGATGCTTGTAAAGATTCGACCATTTTAAATTTCCTTTGCCAAATACATTTGGGAGGAAACGCAAGCCAGGATTATTTTTAATTGCAAGTGGGGGTTTTTTTTCCAATCAAGGAAGTGTGACATCTTTGTGCTGCACAAGTTGTAAGGAGGAAGTCAGGATGGATGGTGGGTGTAGAAATCCCCCCGGGTTTTGAACAAGAGACAAGAAACAACTGCCTCTTCTGCGTAATTTACATTCGGGCTACTTGGTTAAAGCTACGGAAGATTGTGGTTTTGGTTGAATATGGAACATATTGTAGGGTTGAGTGACAGGAGTGAGTGGATGCTGAAAACATGTGGAATACAGTGTGTTGTTGGTCAGGATTTATGTTTTTTTGACAGTGGATTTTAAACATTTTGTTATAGTGATTAAAAAGCTTAAATATTATATAACCTACAAAAGCATAGTCTGTAGAGCAGATTGCAAATATTGACGCTGCTTTATTTGGAGTCCTTTTATTAGCATTTATAGGACTATTGAATAATGTAATGAATAAAAGACTGATGTGTAAAGAAATAATCATTAAAAATAAAGTAAAACACAATTGTTATGACACAAAACATGTCTAAAATAATTTTCGACAAAGACTGCAAATCAATTAACACTGTCAAAGGTTTAAAAACTGTTCTCGTAGATACAAATAACTGTATCATATTGTGTGAATAACAATTTAACTATTAAATGCTAAATAGGGAATTTAAAGTGTTACTGTCCATTAAAACACAAGAATATCTTCTTGCGTGATCCTTTACAATGATACATCCTGTGGATACTGTTACATCATTGTGGATTATAGCATTGCATAGCTAACTATAATCTTCGGAATCCAATGGCTTTATGGTAAAAGCTACAATATGCTAGCTAGCATTAGCATGGTACAGGAAATCGAATCCCCCTCCCTTCTCTGCTACGCCGCCACCGCATCTACTTCCTGTTTGCTGTCTCTGTTAATGACGAAATTCTTTAAAGGGACGATGAATTTAACCAAATCAAAAAGAACAAAAGTGCGGCATGTATTTTGAAATTCCTGTTTCCTGCTCAGATGATTTGCTCTAAAATTAGACTTCAAATGATTTTGGGACATTTTTCTTTCTTCTGGCAAAAGCTGGTTAACGTCCCAACATCAAAAGGTTCAAACTGGCAGTGAGTCACCAACGGCAGGAATCAGAAGCTCTCTGTGGTTGGAGCGCCGCTCCTCAGGCCGCGCTGCACTTAGTGACGTCACCGGCTCGGCAGGTGTTTTGCCGTTGGCGGCCGATGGAAGACGTCTGCTGTGACATCACTAATTGGGGCGTGTCCAGAGCAGAGCAGCAGATTGCGGCTCTGCGGTTTCCTTCGTATGTGTTTCTGTGTGGATTTACATTTTTTAAAGCACTTGACTCGGGCTGTTTCCGTCACTGTTGACACATACTGACTCCCTCGTAAAGTGACATATTGCATAGCTGCCCCAGTTAAACTGGGCCCGTTCCATTTAACTATCCACTCAATGGCTCCCCGACTGTTTGATAAAAAAAAAAATAAGCGTATTTTCTGAAGCCACTGAGGCTTGGCCCGTCTTGCTGAAAATCCTCTCCTATGGAGGGCGGGTAAAATATACGTCCTACAGGAATACTGCACTGTAATTACATTCCCCTATTAGCATACGGAGGCTGGGAGTCACACTGCACTCAGCCTCCAGCAGCACTTTGCCATATGGTCCGTCTGCGCTTCTCGGGCAGTGTTTGGCAAGACTCCTGCGGAAGGTCAAATATCAAGTCAGAGGACTGTGCCAGAATTGCATCTATGCTAATTGCTCTCTCTCTCTTTCTCTCTCTGTCTCTCCCTCTCTCTCTCTCTCTCTCTCTCTGTTCCCTCATCCATATCACGGTCCTCTGCTCTTCTCTCCCTCCCTCCCTCGCTCACTCCCTCTCTTCCTCTCCCACTGAAGTAAGTAATCTGCTTTAGGATGTTTCTGAGATGGAGATGGATTTGGTTTTCCTCCGCTGCCCCACAGCCTAATCTCCCCCCTGTGACCACCCCGCCTCTCCCCGGCACCGCTCTTAAGCACACCATCATACACCCCACCCCCCTCCCGCGCGCCACCCTTCGAGTCCATACGTGCCGAGTCAGCAAAAAACTCCCAAATTCCTCATTACTCACAAACATCCGCAACACACTTAGCTTGATTTGCTCCAACAGATGCCTGGTGCAAGGCTGGACCTTGAATTAAAAGATTGGAGCAGGATCTCAGTCCTGGAATGCTATCATGACGCCGGTGTACTTGGATTCTTTGTGTGCGTGCATTAGTGCTGTGAGAATATTCAAGTGGGCCGGTAATCTGAATACATGTGCTATTAAGAGAATTAATAGGTGAATAGGGGACGACGACATCAAGTGACGCTGTGGGCAGAGTGTCGACAGAAAACCTGCTGGTGAACGTCTGCTTGACGATATGTGATATATGATCAACCTTGAAGGGTTTTGATCTCACGGTGATTCATTGGGTGGTAAAATGCCGTTGTAAAAAATTAGAACTGATTAAAAATAAATTCTTATCAATCACACACCTTGATTTTTATTCAAAATCATTATGAATTAAATGATCATTTCACTTGTAGTTAAAGTTAAACCATTAAAGCCGAGCTCTGATTGATTTGAATCCCGATTTTTATGGCGACTGTGAAAAATGAACGGCGTGGAGCGAGGCTGGGTTTGTGACCTCCGTGTTCTCACACACCGCAGGAATTTAAACTCCTCTCGCTCCGCACGCTGTCGTCCACTGAGCTCATATCTCTGCAGTAATGATGAGATGCCTCCAAGCTGTAAAAAAAGGATTATTTGGATAAATTGTTTGGACAAATTTGCATAGTTTATTTGTTTCAGGAAGTAAGTTTTATCTCATTTGAGGATGTTGATAAATCAAAACTACTACAACCATTAAAAACAACATTCTAACAATTCTTAGTGTGTTTTGGGGATTTTGAATTGATATTCCCAAGTTTTATTATCATATTCTGAAGGTTATGCTATAAGTCACACTGCGCAACTTCATATACTACCTTTCCATACTTTCATAAGAAACACTGATGATTGGCAGAGTGACACTTTGTAGGATGACAGTATTCAAGATTATTTCTTTAATTGTATTTATAATATATATGTAGTTAAAACATTCTATAGTAGTAACATAATGCAATATATAGTTATAGTTTAATTATGTTATATATAGTTATAGTTAATGTAGAAGTATAGTTTTTTTTATTGTCACATGATATCTAATATTCCTTTAGGTGTATACACACTTATCTATAATGACTTATCACCAACATCAATGTAAACAGCTCATTTGCAACCATGAGTCCAAAACCAAACCATTACCACCAAAACTGTCCAAAGTAACAAATAATTAAATAATCAAATAATATTATAAACTGTCAAATTAAAGATTTTAAGGAACAATCAAATACCCTAAGTTTATATTTTAACTACAATGGAACAGAATCAGGGTAGAAAACTATACTAATGTAAGAGTATGAATACAGCACATATATCTGAGTAATATTTAACCAACTGTAATGTAGAAGTATACACTGCAGCTCCATTATTATTTCCATTATTTGCTGTATCGGAATAAGAACAATAAAATGCTACGATATATAATATAATGATTAAGATGTAATCTATAACCACTGTGCCATACAGATAATATATTCCATTATTATTATCACCAAGATAATCAGTGTTTTTGATGATTATTTTTATATGCAGGTAATATTCCGGGCTTAGGCGCGGGTGCGGAGCAGAATCAGTTTGTGTTACGGTGTCGTGATGCAGGAGTGGGGGGGGGGTGCAGTGGCGTGTGGATGACTAGATGAGTGGTGTGTCCGTGATGGCGGCCTTGGAGAGGTAGCTTTTATAAACGGCATTGGGCGGCTGGAATATTGGCTACAAGCTTCGAGATGAGATTTCCACCCCCACCCACCGACGCTGGTAACAGTGGAGGTGATGGATTGCTATACCTTCCAGGTTTGAGCTTGGCAACGCCCCAATATTCCTGCAGAATAAAGTGACAGGCAATATATAACACATCAGTTAAGGTTGACTGCACCCCCACCCCCCCACCACCGTCACCACCGTCACCCCACCCTGCCCCTATCCTTAGACCCGGAGATCGGCCCTGAATGTTCGTCTCTTAAAGTCCTCCTTCCTTGGCTCGCGATGAATCATGCTCTCTCTCTCCTTCCTCTTTCTCATCTCCTCCGAGTTCTGTCTTTCCTCGCCACCGACGCGCCTAAGGAAATAATCAGTCGTTTCCTCACGTCCTGTCTTTTTATACGGAGACGGCCGCAGATTTTGGCACTCGCGAAAATGCAAAGGGGATCATGGCAAAAAAAGAAAGATAACAAACCGACTGACCAGGCTTTGCACACAGATTTCTCTTCGCCATCGTGAAGCCGTGTGAGAGGCGTAAGCCGGCGTCGAGACGACTGAAGCAGTGTCAGCTGACGTGTGTGTCAGACCAGAGGCAGCGTCTATTTGTATATATTTTGTTTGCATACTGTCAGGGGCTGCATCCGAAGCGTCACGGTTATGAGTAGTGGCCTGCCAGCTGATGAATAATGGGTATTGCCACGGTAACGTATGGGCCATGCGTTATAATGAGTATTCACAAACACATTAGCACACTCCCACACGCCACCGATCAGCCACCGTTTCTCCCTGAGATCCCTGAGCTCCTTCTGCCTTCGCAATTCTTCACCACCACCTTCTGTCCTTCTATCCTTTCAATCTTCACTCTGAGTTTTTGTACCTCTACCACATTTCTTTCAGGATATTTTTCTCATCTCTCACATAAAAAAAAAAAAAAAAAAATAGAAAATCACAGAGTCAGACGAGATTCTTTAGAATTCTTAGACAGAGAAAGAGAAGCGGAGCTGCAGTTGGGATTTTTTTTTAAAAATCACCCGTAATTATGGTAAATTAAAAGTTTCATGATGTCGTGCACGTGTGTGTGTGCATGTGTGTGTGTGTGTGTCAGTGGAAGAGGGGGATGATGGTGGGGGGGGGGGGGGGGGGCGCTGTGACAAGGCTGGCTGGGAGCGCAGAGCAGAGGGTTAGTGCCAGACATGTCTCAAGAGAAACCGGGGCACATTTGCAATCACCCCGAGTTCAAAAGGGTAATTTATTCACAGTCTGTGGTTAAAGTAGGGCTGCTCAGGATGCCAGTGGGATTGTGCCCGGGAAGCCGAGCAGCACAGACGCATTATTTTCATTTTTTCTCTCCTCTCCTTGTTTTTTTCCCCCTCTCCCTACCTCTCTTGTTTTCCTCCCTCATAGTTCTCCTCATTGCCTGTTGTTGTCTCGGCGAGTCCTGCGTGGCGTCTTTTAACACACGCCGCCGAGCATATTTCACTTTTACACTCATCCGCATTGACGTCCCGGCGCTGATTGAATTTTGAGGCGCTGCGGCGTCTACCATTATCATCCTCATCGTCTTGAGTGGTTTATCTCTGGCCCCGGCTCAGTGTGACGCCAAGGCTGCAGGGGAGAGGAGGAGCAGGGCGGGGGGGCTGGGGGTTGACGACGGCTCTTGCGTTTTTTATTATTTGTGTGGAAAAAAAAGAAAATAGGAAGGAACGGCTGCAACCCCGGATCTTTTAGATTTCCGTTGGAGGTTTTCTGTTGTGTGTGCACGCGTGTGTCCCTGCAGAGGAAAGAATCGTCTTTTCACGCTCTGCTCTGGTCCGGCTGGTTTGATTATGATTCGACGACCCGTTGCGGCCGCGCCGTCTCTCCGCCGCCTCGTCTCAATCAGATGTCAACATGGCTTCACCATTAACTGCACCTGCCAGGCTGGGTTAGGATCACAGGGTGTCATGGCGGCCCAGAGACCTCACACTGCCTCGCCAGAATCAGCAGAGAATTATTCCACCACATGTCACTTTTACTGTGTTGTTATCACTGGAAAGCCACCGGCAGACACTTAGAACACATCGCCCACTGCGGTGCTGTGGGGTTAATTTGAGGTCTGGAAAAAAATGTCTTCCTCCTCCTTCCGTCAATACTCAGTCGTGTGCATTCATTGCCAGAGCGGGAAATTGTCTTTCCCTCGGTGTGCCGCCGGAGCCCGGGTTGTTTTGTATGCTCTGCTGCAGAGGCAGCGGTGTTGACACGAGACTGAGCTGCTGCCACGACGTCTTGATTTGAGGTGAAACCTTCGGTGTTGCTCCTGTGTCCCCGGTGTAACACTATCAACCCTTACTTTCTCCCCTCCCCCCCCCTTTATTCTCCTCTGTCAGTGGTGTTTCTGATTTCTCGTGTCTTTCCCTCTCCCCTGGCGGTTGATGGAGTGATTTTGAAGGCGCATGCAGGTGGGGGTGTAGACAACGTGGAGCTGTGCTAATTGAGCCTTCTTTGTGCCTGGTCACTGCAGTGTGCCGAGGCCCGGGAGTGAATCCAAGCAGCACTCAAGAGCCCCCGCTGGATCGATAACGCTGGAATTTAACAAAACAGAGACATGCCAAGTGCCCAGATCGGGGTCATTATTGTCTCTGGCGAGCCGCACTTCCACCGGGGACTGATCAATGTGAGAATATGGATCAAGATAAACATTCTCATCTCCTCTTTCTCTCCTCTCTGCCTCTTAGAGCATCACGTTGTACAGAGAGAGAGAGAACACAGCTTAAGACTGAAAGTGCCTCTGTGAATGCACAATATCCAGCGTATGCATCCTCCTCCCTGTGCCTTAAAATGAAGATTCGTCACATTCCTCTCACAGAAATGTCAATATTTTGAGCAAGAATTTCTCTTGAATTATCTTCTTTTTAAGGAATGTGTTTGTCGAGACAAATATGTGTCTTTCGCTCTTGTCTTCGTGTTTCTATTCTGAAAATAAGGGTGGGTTTTTTCACACAGATTTATTGTGCGAAACAGTCTGCAGAAATATCATGGGTCTCGGATTTACCTATAAAATGATTAATATTTAATTGTTGAACAATGTTTATCAATACTATCATGGGATTGGAGATTTTTATTTTTTCGCTCAGTGTCCAGTTGGTCATTCATGAAGTTTTTTATGGACCTTTTCAAATAAATGACTACTGACGCTGCTGGAAATATGAAATCAAATACAATTTTTAGTTGCTTACTGTTAAATACCAGTCGGTTTCTGGTTGATCTCTTAAATATGACTTCATTTATAGAGTATTCTCTGTGATTCTCTCGATTCCCAAGTACCTGAAAGTACCTTTCAGTGGTGAGAAGAATGTTAAAATGTCCAATAACATCTTATCTCACAATGTTAAAGAAAAACCCTTTGTGTGTATCTGCACCAAAATGTAATGGGTTCTTCCTTGACCCACATCATGTCCTTCCACGTCAGTTTAGGGAAAATACGTCCAGTAATAATTTGGCTGGCAAACCAACCAACCAACCAACCAATCAACCAAACAACCAACTGAACAACCAACCAATATACAAACAAACAGTCTGCAGAAAATATCATGGGTCTCGGGTTTACCTATAAAATTATCAAGATTTAAATGTTGAACAATGTTATCGATACTATCATGGGATTGGGGATTTTTTATTTTTTCACTCAGTGTCCAGTTGGTCATTCATGAGGTTTTTATGCACATTTTCAAATAAATAACTACTGATGCTGCTGGAAATATGAAATAAAACACTATTATTTGTTGCTAACTGTTTAATACCAGTCAGTTTCTGGTTGATCTCTTAAATATGACTTCATTTATAGAGTATTCTCTGTGATTCTCTCGATTCCCGAGTTCCTCAAGCTTTCAGTGGTGAGAAGAATGTTAAAATGTCCAATAACATCTTATCTCACAATGTTAAAGAAAAACCCTTTGTGTGTATCTGCACCAAAATGTAATGGGTTCTTTCCTGACCCACATCACGTCCTTCCACGTTAGTTTAGTGGAAATACGTCCAGTAGTAATTCGGCTGGAAAACCAACCAACCAACCAATCAACCAACCAACCAACCAATCAACCAACCAACCAACCAACCACCCAACCTATATACGAACACAAAATATATAAGTGGTCAGTTTGCCAGAGACGTCCACATCATCCATGAATAGCTCAGTGTGATTTTAAGTCTGGTGACTCAAAGGTAAAGCGATCAGCACTTTATTCTGCAAAACAAAGTAAAGCTTCTGTGCTTAAGATCACAGCAAACTCATTAGACTTCATCATTAGAACAGATTTTCTCCCCGGTGTTTTCCGTTGGCTCAGACGATAAGAAACCTGCCAATGTACCAACACACCTTTGCTTCACGCCACAAACACATCCTGTTTTTCTCCTCTACAAATAAAAATCTGAAATTTTCTGTAATTGCTTCCAAGAAAATGAAAATTAATGGAGCTAGAATGACACAACAAGGGGGCAGGCACCCGCTCATTGTAATAACGCCAACAAAGATTTGGTGAGATTCCCAAACATGATGGTGCTTCAGTTGATCCATGGTTTGAAATGGGTGGTGATGGTTTCCTGATGTTGTGGGTCTCTCCATCACTCACTGGGATAATAGTAATTGCTTAATGTGGTGTGAAAAGACGGTTAATGATTGTTAAGCGCATAGGAAAGAATATTTGCATCCAAAATGAGTGTGATGCTGTGTTAGTAGCTGTCAAGGTGCTGCTGACTGTTACAGACTTAGAATAGGCTCAAAACCCCCCAGAGGAAACCAACAGAAAATATCTGTTATCTGAAAGTATCCTTTAATTTCATAACGGCTTCATCTATTGTCTAACAGCCTTATCTGATGAGGTGTTTGCAGAGCTTTTTAATTCATTCATTTCATTGTCTTCTCATTGATATTCATGGGTGTTGTTATGTTTGGTTCATATACCGACTAGGTTGAGTAAAGCCCTGTCAGTTATTTCTCTGAGCATCACAAGCTAAACAAGCAAGGACCAGCAGAGACTGTATATAAACATGGATGACATGATAGCTACCAAAAGTAAAGCCAAACCATCTTGATTGCCCCCTAGTGGCTGGCTTCTGTACAGCCCATACACTGAGGCTCCTCCTTGTTGTTTAAAACCAAAGTACACGTCAAAAATTTTTTTCTCCAAAATGATTTCTGTCATTTTTGGTAGTTCTTATCACGTGGATGTTTCTTCAAGTCTTATTTTTTCCATATAATTTATTATTTATTGCAAAAAACAGTTTGAAATGTCATGATTGACAGCTAAGACTGACTCCAAGTGAGTAAATGTAAAAGTGTCAATGCAAAAATTTGCAATATGGCCGCATAACTGCATCACAGCTGATGCACACACATAAATTTACTACGACTGAATATTATTGAAATACTTTCAAATCTTTACATCATAGTTACGACGTGGTGAATGGAAAATAATGAGAATGATGCTCATTAAATCAGTGATGTTTCTATGGATTGAATTGCTTAATAAATTGTGTAAAGAAAGCTCATTTTGTCCATCAGGTCTAAATCCAAAAATATCCAGTTAACTATAAAACAGAAACATTTGAGTTAAAAATTACAAATGTTTTCAAACCTGTAAATTCACTGTTGATAAACTAATTTGACTTATAATAACACTTTTAGCTCTGCTGTTAGGCGTTTTATCAGACCAAACATTTTTCTATGTCCAAACAAAGAAGTCACAAAGAAATTAATTGATTTTTTTCATTACAAATGCTTGGGATGATTAATTAACACATCAGGACTGGGTAAAAAAGACATGATATGCTTCTGTTGTCACCATGTGATCCCACGAAGAGTCGGTGTGTTAATATAGAATCATCTCTCAGCCTTATGCTGCTCAGTAAATACTTTATACATGCAGCCCATAAACTGCACATGTCTGAGTGAAGGAGACCTGCTCTCATCAGTATGCCTTTAAGAAGCCACTGATGACACTCGGTATTAAAATGTCAAATTGCCCTCCACTCAGACTCAAGTGATTTTAGTTGTGATTATGCAGCCCCCCCCTCACACACGCACACGCCCACCACCACCATCAACAGCCAGGAAAAAAGAAAAAATCAGAAACTGTGCTAATTGGTCATGGAGATTGGTGGGAGACTTCGGTATTTTTATGTCTCTGACTTCCAAATGAGTTTGGGGAAGGAGACACTGTCATTCTGGCGTGGAGGTTTTGGGGAGGAAGAGGAGGGGCCGCTGATGGCGCGGGCTCAAATTGAAATGATGCACTGTTCCCCCTCACTGCTGCTGGAGCTGCAGTAATTAAATGCCTCATTGTTGCTTCTTGGGAATTTGTATTGAATATTTCATCCAGCGTAATGATTATTTGGGTGTGGGTGGGACGTGGATGTAATCACCTTGGCTGGCTCTGTGATGAAATACTTTGGTTTGGTGGTCGTGCTTTAGAGCCCTTAAGTGCCCTCCTGGGTTTTTTACTTTAGCCCGTGCTTTTTCAAACTGCTGTTGCTGATCATCATCACGTGAATGTGTGACATGACAATGATGTGGCCTCAAACCCTGAAAATTCAAATGTGTCCTTCACGTTTTGTTTCCCACAGAGGACGCCGGTCAACACTGGCGAGGCTTTCCGGTGGTTCTTCTAGAGAGGCGAGCCGCAGCCGCCCCACCCGGCAGCAGGAGGGCAGGTGGGACTCTTGACTCTCTGCCAGGAGCACTCCATCGGTTCACAGGACCCAACGTGCTCGGCACACTTCGGAGAGGACGAGAGAGGACAAAAGGAGACAGACGAAAAAGATAAATGAAAACATAACGGTGTTGTTTTAACTCTGTAATTTCCTTTTCTGTGTAATTATTGTACCTTTTGACAGTATCATAATGTATATTTTCGGTGTCTATGAATGTGTTTTTCAGTGTTGTGGCTGTAGGTTCACAGCCAATCCTATGTAAAGGACTCAAAACAGACAATCATACAATCATCCTGAATCCGTCAAACAGAAGAGGCCACAAGGATTGATGACATAAGGAAACACAACACACTTACTCTGGAGCAATAATCTATTCTGTTGATTACTCTTCAACCTTTCATTTCTTTTGACTCCTCGATTATTATTGTTATTCTTTCTTTTTTTATCAAACAAAATCATCCTCTGGTTTTGTCTCTTATTCCATCTGAAGAGCATGTATTGAAATGTCTCGCTGGCAGTGGGACGTGACTCGCTGAGCGCCACGGACGTGCAGGACGGCAGCAGTACGTCTGTGATGGACTTGTTGACTTGTTGACTTGTTGACTTGCTTCCTCGGGACTCGTCTGAGTGGACTCGCTGCAGAACAGGGCACATTGTCCTGTGCAGGGAGAAACACCCTTTTGGAAATCTAATCGTCATTTTGTTGTGACAGCACCTGGAGGTGGTATTTTCAAAAATGGTGTGAGAACATGTTTTTTACTACTTTAGTCATTAAACCTTTTTTTGTTTTGCTCCGTTTGGATCACTAGAGCTTGTTTACTGTCTAAAAGGTAGGGAGTAATGCCAGTAAAGGAACTGTAGGTTATTTTGAACACATTCAAATTTAGAATTAATGCCAGAATACGACAGTTCTCCCTCCTACAACAGTAATGTTAAAAACATTCCAAAAACTAAAATTATTCAATAAGTTACTCATTGTCTTAAACCCTATTGTTGCATGTGTAAATGTGTTTTGGTTTTAAAGATTACTAAGAATTTGTATATTGTTGTTGTGATGCTTTTATGTGTTAAAATTAAAAAAAAAGACTTCAGTAAAAGACACCTTGACAGAGAATGTTTGATTTGCAGGAATCACCGAAGACAGAGAGAAAAATAAAACTGCTTAATTAAAACAAAATAAGAAACAATGATCAACAATCAGTTATGATCACCTGACAAACATTATACGGGTTCCCCCCCCCCCCTCCCTGCAAAGCATCAACAGGAATAACAACCGGGAGGAGACGGCAGGAATGTAACAGCATCGGTTGCCTCCCCAGTCACGTATTCCCTAGAATACTAAAATGTTGCATGGAGAAGAGTGGTTCCCAGAGGCAGCAGACTTTAAAGGACTTGTGAAATCCCATGTGGTTTGTCATGCTGGAATGAACTGGAGGGAGGGAGAGGGGGGGTTACAGGGTGGGGAAGCAAGAGAAGGGAGGATGGTGGGTGGGTGAGGGTGGTGGTGGTGGTGGTGGTGAAGTGAGACAGGCTCCTGAGATAGCTTCGGTAGCGGAGCGTTTGCCGGGTCTTTGGGTTTCAGGGGTTGGGATGTGTGTGTGTGTGTGTGTGTGTCTGTGTGTGTGTGTGTGAGGGAACACAGATGCACATTTTAGTCTGTAGCTGAGGTGGGAGGGGGGGGGGGGGGGGGGGGTCACTGCTGAGGAGAACGAGCAGAGAAGGAGGAAATCATCCGGGACCGACTTCTCCCCTGACTGAGCACGCTCGCCATCACCCAAATTGAGCTGCTGACGAGCCAGGGCCAGGAAGATGACTTGAAGTGCTCTGCGGCGGCGGCGGCAGTGGCAGCAGCAGTGTTGGCGGCAGTGATGGCGTCTGGGCCCCCCCAATCCCCCCCCCCCCCACTGGTCATCAGAGGTTGATAACGTGCATCAGGGGTGCGCCGGCTTGCTCCCCTCCCTGGCTGGGGAGATTAAATAACATCAGAGACAGCTCTCTCTAATCCTTCCCCCCCCCTCCACAACCACCACCACCTCCCACTCTGTGCTCTGGAACTGGGATTTAAAGATCTCAGGCCCCAGTGGTAATGTTCACTCTCCTGCTTCAGACAGGGACAGGCAGAGACAGAGGAAGCAGGAGGCACGATGGCGAGTTAACAGGATGGTGGGAACAGTGTGACCTCAGTCCACATGGGAAAAATTCACTTTTTACACCGTAGGAGCTTCTTAGAACTAATATTCCAGCTGTATAATATTACAGGAACTGTCAAATAGGGAAATGTTGCTTGTTTTCTTTCTTGCTAATAGTTAAATGAGAAGATCAATGCCCTCAGCCTTATATATCTGCATTTAGTGCGGATTTAGTGCAACGATAGCAATTAGTTTTGCTTTACTCCAGACATGAACTGAACTCCGGAGATCCTCCAGACTTTCTCCGTCTGTATGTGTAAACGCAAGTTGTTTGAGAAAGAGCCTCCAGAGTTTCTGCGGACTATCTCCGTCTTGCCCCTGAAAGATAAGAGAGAGTCTGGAGGAGTCGATGTGAGAACGCCACAGGATCCACCTTGGGCGAGAGGGTTGCTGAGGATGTTTCTAACATGCGAAAGACGCAAAAAAGTAGACAAATATCTCCACGTGAAAAAGTCGAATCTAACAGAAAGAGGACACAAACAAGATGTCAAGCAACTAAACAAAAACACGTGATCTCCGCAACAGAATTTATACGTTACATTCTTCCTCTGCCAGCTGCTCCACCCTTCACATGAACACTCCAGAGATTACTGTGTTGTTCACCAGAGAATCTCCGGCTGCATTTATTACGTGTGAAGGAAACCTCCGCAGAAAGTCCGCACTCAACCCTCCACAGATCCAACGGAGGTCGAGTCTGGAAACATCTTACGATAACCTGGTGTGTCGAGACGTAATTACACCACCTTGGTGGTTTCATATTTATTGAATTTACCAAACCCCAGGCATTTTAATGCTGTTCTGCTTTGTAGTTGTCACGTTAATCTTTTACTCTCTGCTAATCAAGGTCTAGGGTTTTCTGTGCAAAATCTGTTGAGGCAGGGATTCTTGATTGTCACTGGAGGGTGTCGTTGTCAGTTAATCATAAATATTTTGAAGATTAACCAAGATTCTGCAGTTCTGCTTGTCCATGTGTAAAAGTTGCAGCATGCCACTTAGCCATGGTTACAATGGCATCAGTTCTGCCCAATAAATGGAGATGGACCGTGAAAGTCGGGATGAACAAGCTTCTAGATTATATTGGAGCAGGATGTTTCAAAATGGTGCATTTTTATTTTCAGGCTCTCTCATATTTTAATAACATTATAAATGGGAACCTATATAAAAACTGGAAGTAGATGGTCTGATACTTGAGTGGTTTTAGACATGAACTCGAGAAAGGCTAGCAAAAAAAATTTGACTTGGTCCATCCCATGTACAGCACCTCCAGAAAATGTCATGAATACATGAGACTTAAGGGAAAACTCTGAGAGCAGATTTAATAATTTAGACAAAAAATTTGATCAAAAGACGGGAATGAAAACAAAGTGTTAATTCTGCCCTGACTGGGAATATTAAGATGAATGTCTCCTCAAGTCAGAAGAACAACCGGCGAAAGATGCTGACCTTATCACTTATGAACCAATTCACTTGAATGTAAAATCAGCTCTAAATAGTGGCTTTTAATGTCAACTCGTCAAATGTTACACTTTTGTCTCTTGCAAACTGTGCGTCCATCTCTCACAAGAGCCTGATACCACATTTTAGCCAACACGGCCGTTTTTAGTATAAATGCAGATTCATTTTAAATCATTTACATGCCCGTTACACCTGATGTTGACACCTCTTCCACCTCTTTCACAAACACATTTTGTTTACAGCATCCATGTCGTTTCCACATTCTGACTTCGAAGCACATGAACACAGGGAACTTAGGAAACGTGACCTGCAGATGAACATGTGACTGAACAGGTAACTTCATGTCGGCAGCACGAGTCCACAGCGCGAGGGGAAACACATCGAGGAGTCGGCAAACGTTCTGGCAACAGACCGGGGGGGAAAGGGGTCTGGTATAAACACTAATGAGCATGAGAGAAATGAGGAGCAGGTGTGTGGGCAGGCGGGGAGGTTCCAGCCACTGGAAATGGGAAACAGGTGAGCAGGTGGATCTGGAAACTGGAAACTGGAAGAAAAGTCCGGGGACATCTGGTGGGCGGTTGGATTATGATAAGACGCCAATAAACCAGAGAAATCGTGAAAGTTTTAAATGTCCAATTTCGAACATTTGATTGATCCTTTCGTGTATGAGAGTTTTTTCTCGTTTATCTGAAGTTCAAACTGCAGCAGGACGTCACAGCATCACATGTCCGATGTTATTTCTGTCCCAGCAGGAGATCGTCAGTCCCTCACTCCTGACAAGCATCGTAAGGGAAAAACGCAGCATTGAGGGAATATAACCAGTTGTCATCGACTGTCCCTTAAAGGATCGCTCTGTTTTCATTATTCTTTCTATACATTATTAGCCTGACGTTGTCATACTCATGATTCTAGTCAGAATATGAGTCTGAGACCGCTCCATTGTGCTGTGATTATGGGGCGTGTTTCAACCGCACCAGGAAAAAAAATGCCTCTTCGCTCAATCGGATAGACCTACAACCAATCAGAGCAATGTAGTATGTGACGTGTGTTGAGCGATGCATAGTTGTTGTCAACAGAACTCAACTGCACGCACGCTGGAAGAAGTAAAAGAAGAAGATGAAGAACGATTTTAGCGGGTGTTGTAAAAAGAATTTAAGGATACACGGAGAACCTACTCAATGGCAGCATCTACACATCTCAGCTCTCCAGCAGCAGGCATGTTGGTGGAAAACAACCCAAGCGCTCTTTGATGACGTAGTTGATTACGTAACTGTTGATCATCTGTCCATCATCATATAAAACCCGCCCTGACAATTTGATTGGTCCTAAGAGCTTCTGTTCGGAGATAATTTCTCGCCAACGGAGCGACTCCAGACCGAACTTCCCGACCAAAAAATATTGTGGGCGGGGCTAAGTTCGTCTGGCACCCAGGCTAATACATTGTCATAACTGTGCTCACTATGTTAACTTCTGAGATATCGGAATGTGGCCACATCAATCACTACGCTAACTAAAAAGACGTATCATACTGTTTAATTATTTACTTTGATTTGGTTCCCCCGTGCCATTCTCAGTGTCAGTGCTATTTCTGGGATGCTTTAAATGAGAGTTGGAACAATGTGGATGGTGGAATTCCTCCGGTAAATACTGCCAAACCTCTTAGTGACCTGTATCAGTGAGAATATGATATAATCCAGTTTCAGGAATAAGATTTCTACCAGTTTTCAGGACTGCTTAAATAAGATTTTAAAGCAGTGAACTCAATTTGAACCCGACTGTACACACCTCTCATAAAAATATTCCATGTTTGCAGTTGGTTAAGTCACTATATGGATGACTAAAGCAAATACTGCAGCATTTTCTGGAGATGAAATCATTTGATTAATTTGAAAAAAAAACAGCATTACTTTTTTAGACAAACTAATTATTCGGTCCATGTGTCCGCACAGAACTGCAGCGTGGGGAATTCTTTTAAGAGCGAGACAGCTTATAAGATTCATCCTTAGATCCCATCTTAAAAAACAGAGGGCGCTGTCACACCGACCCTGTCTGGTGTTGACCTTCCAAAATAACAGGTGTGAACGGTGCCTTGGATCAACGGACCAAAATTTAGTCCGACTAAAAGAGGTGGTCCTTCATAAAACTGAACCACAGTTTGAATCATTTGCAGTATGATAACGTTTATATTGTTCGGACTTTCGGATCGATTGCACGAAATTGTAAGAACTATAAACAGTAAAAGAAGATAAAGAAATTCTCTGCATTCTAACGGAAAGACTACGACCTGCTAAATTGAGGTCAAACGCACACATGTAGACAAACCAATCAGTCAACTATCGATAGATGAAGCCCACAGAGGTGAGGAGGACAACATGTACGTATATCGTACAAAAGTCTTTAGTGTACTTCCTTAATTACAATGTGAAGCCAAAACTAACCAGATCAAATCTTTGACAAAACTGTGAATCCTGGCTCGGACCTTCCTCCAGACTTTCAGGAGTGAAAACCTCCTCCGAGTGGCTGAAGGAGCAGCTGCCACTCAGATAAATACTGAGATGAGCACAGGTCCCTGTGATGCCAGTCAATCCACCGGGTGCCAGGGGTTAGTGGGCCAATCAGATGTGCTTACCCTCTCTGTGTCCTCCACAGAAATGCAGAATCTCTGTGATAATCCCTACTGGGATTTTCACAGAGGATGATGCTCCCGCACTCCACTGACATACTGAGCAGAGAAGAAATCCACACATCTTGCTGGGAAGAGGTGCTCAGGGAGGACATGTATGACGCAATGCTGGATGAATATTAAATGACAGAGGCAAAAGGTTCTCCAATTGGCCTGCACCTTATATTAAAACATAATAATTTCTAATAATAAGTTCTAATTTAAGGGTTAATACCATCCTAAAAAAATGTTTATTGCGTTTTACATCCCTGTTAAATAAGTAATTTTTTAAAAATAAATCCTAGTTTCTTCTTTCCCTCGTTAATAGTGATGACATGTTGCACATACAGCACCCCACTGTACCTATATTTCAATACACAATGTACAAAACATTTTCCCACATTGAATCACTCGCAGAGGACAGAGAAAGAGGCAGAGAGGGAGCGACACGTAGAGCCTCCCTCCTCCCCCCGCTCCCCTACCTTGTCTTTCATTATTTATTTACTGTCTGCAGTTTTTCCATCGCACGCATATTGATGCAGAGAAAGCAGGGTGTGAGTGCGTGTCAGAATCATTTCCTGACGAGGGAGACAAGGTGGAAGTAATCAGCAGAGCGCTGATGCAATATGACAGCCTCTAGAACCGCTGGTACACAGTTAAGAGCAGGAGGGAGAAGAAAAACATCTCCCCACTGTAGGAAGCAGCAGGATTTGCACAAGCGACATTTGGATGGAAAGTAGATTTACAAAGTTCTAAAAGTTTGGTGGAGGAAAATCTGATTCTAGGGCTGTTTTGTGTGAGCTCATCTCCGAAATTTTCTCCGAAATTTTAAAAAGAGACGATGGCATAACGACAGTGTATTGTTTTCTTTTTACATAAATCTTCACACGATCGTTCAACAAGCTAAACCAAAATGAGCCTCCAGATTAAGCGGCTCTAAGTGTAAACAGCAGGCGTATCCGTAGCATTTCAAATGAAAATTTACTAGCATGGGTGTAGCCTGAAATGCTTCATTATTCCTTCTGGTCCGCTTCCAGAAAAGCCCAGTCTGCTCCGATCATTATTTCGTGACTGTACAGCCATTTAGAGCGTGTTGTTGATGTCACGCCCTTTACCCAGAGGCTTCCTGGTCAGCTGTTACCGCGGTAATAATAATGGCATTGGCCAATCCGAGCCCAACAGGCAAGTCACATGTTATATTGTGTCATAGATGCTTTACGGAAAAAAAACGCTACATGACAAATGAAAGGAAAAGAAACTTAATATGGGCACTTTTATGTAATTTGTTTACCAGTTTCTATAATTGCGACTAAAGTCTAGATTTTTCAAGAAGAAGAAATTGCCCAATGGCAGCAATAATAAAAGCATCAATTTGTCATTTCATAACCATTAAACAGTTATTCTTTTTGATTCTGTGTGGAGGAGGTAAAGAGGACGCAGACGACCAAGGTCTGCAGAGGAGCCAGCGAGGCGCCTGGCTGACGTGATCCTCCTCCACTAATCTTGTCTGACTGTTGCTGCCTCCCTCTCTCCGAGGCAGGTATGGATTGATTAGTTATCCTGCAGCCATCACCGAGCACAGTGAGACGTCCAAGTGCGCCGGCTCCTTCACCCTGTTTCTCCATGTGAAACACACCTGTGCGTATCTGCCTCACACATCTGCACGTCTCTATCGCGAACATTTCTATCTCTGCCTCTGTCATCACCTTTCTCTGTCTCTCACATACGTACACACACACACACAAACACATACATGCACTGACACACGCACACACACACCATCTGCTCCTCCTGACAGGCACAACCTTCCTGGGTGCAGTAATTGATAAATGTGGAAGATGGTGCATTTAGGGTCTCGCTGCCTCTGCTCCTCACTTGCAAATGGGATGGGTGAACCCCTGCGACTAAGCACATACAAACACACACACACACACACACACACACAACCTACACACACAGAGAGAGGTGCCAGCATGCTGATTGATTGATTGGGGCGGTAGGTTTCATGACGGCTGGCGACATTTCTCCACATCATGTCAACGCCCCTGGCAGCAAGAGTCCCAGAGTGATCTCTGTGGAATGTTGTAATCAAAGTCACTGGGACTGGATTCCAGGCTGGTGTCCGTGCAAGACTCGATTTAAAATACGAGAAAATATATTTTTAATCAAAGTGATATTTTTTGGGGATATGTGTAAAGTACTGGAGGCGTTTAAACTCATCAGTACGGCATCTTTAACTTAGTGTCCTGAAATATCCATTCCCGGCAACTAAGTGGTAATGTTTGGGCATATGGGTTAGGGTTAGCAAAAAATGAAATCAGAAAAGTATCTAAAGCTGACTGGATGTGGTTGTGTGATACCAGGACTGTGGATTTTATTTTGAAATCACTAGGATGGGCTGAATAAACAGAAAAAAACTGACTTGAACCAAAATCGAAGGATGCTTTATTACTTTATTACCCCAAATTCTATATTTCTTATCACAGATACGTTTTTAGAAGCATCTTTTCTCACTCTTTATTATGTGTCTTTTTGGCGAAACCGACTAAAAGGGAGGACTGCAACAATAAATAATGTCAAAACATTTCAAGTAGCAGCAACATACCTGATGTAACCATACATCCTTCCTGATTGGGTCGACCAGTGGTGAATGCAGAGCAAAGCAAAGCTAAACCTTGCATTAAGTAAAAGTTCCACCTGGTAAACAGTCTGGCAACATTGGCACATGCATGACCACTGTATGTGAATAGTCATGTAGGAACTGAGATTATTACTCATCAGTGTGGACGTAGTCACATTGTAGCCAATGCAAAGAAAAGAAAGTTATAGATTCAATGAGATTACGTTTTAGTTCTGTTAATGGGAAAAATTTGAATGCGTGATTCCCAGCAACTTCTATACTGAACTATAATATTTCAGAATAAAGAGACAGTTCATGGCCTTAAACATCATAACTTTTCTCCTTCAAATGAGGTTCATACAGTATCTAATAATTTCCTTTCTCTGCATCACTGCATCATTCTCTACTCACTTAACTTCACCCAAACACCCATGACCATATAAATTAGTCCAATCCATTCAAAACGTTGATGGACTGACTGATGCCGTGCAGCTGTATTGTGTGATGCATAAAAGGTTACAGAGGCCCACAAGGACACATGTAATCAAGATAAAGTAAATTACCCCCGCACTGTATCTCTGACACTTTGAATCACTTAACTCTCAACTTATCACTCATCCTTCAATCTATCCACCTGTCCTTTCATCCATGCATCGACCCTGCTATTCATTATCTGTCCATTCATCTATCAGCTGCCGCACCAGCCCGCCCATGCATCCACCCACCGAGTGTTGCACGAGTGATCCGACGAACCCGTTACTCCCCTTTAAAAAAACCACACAACAAAAAAACCACCTCTTGGCTTTGTTGTGAACACTGACCAAGGACTCAAACTGTGGCAAGACCATAAGCGTGGTGGTGAATGTTGGAGGAGGAGGAGGAGGAGGAGGAAGAGGAAGAGGAAGAGGAAGAGGAAGAGGAAGAGGAAGAGGAAGAGGAAGAGGAAGAGGAGGAGATGGAGGAGTGAGGAAAAAAGACAAGGAGGATCCAAGTGTCAGGTCCCATTGGGGTCAGGGGATGGCGGCTACATTTACCAAAGCAAACAGCCCAGAGGAGCAGAGTACTTCACCTGTCGCTGTGGATTACTCCATTATCACATCCACCAGTCTCACGGTGTCCCGTTCTTACCACTCACTATTCAAAATTCATACAACACGCAGAACGGTGGGTTCTATAAAATGTTAAACTGCGGGAGGATTCAGCGTGGACTGTATTACTGGGTTATTGCGTGTGAAGCCCCGGTGAGGATGAATTCTGGGAAGTCTGGAATAATGAGAGCGGTCATCCTTTATGCACGTATGAAGTACAAAGCTGCATCGGTATTATTTTTTTGAGTAGGATAGTACTGTAGGATGCAAGGCGATAGGATTTAAAATAGGAGAAAATACATAGATGTGGACAGACAAAGCAACAATATACGTCCTGTTGACAACAACTGTTGAGTTATTTTAATCAATTATTAAACCCCCCCCCCCGACCTGGATTGGCACCAGAAGTGAATGAGTTCTTCTTTGACTGGTATCAAATCCTTCTACTAAGTTTTGTGATAGTCCGCCCTCTAGTTTCTGCGTAATCCTGCTAACTAACAGACAGATGTAAAGAAAGTGTAATCTCCTTGGCAGAAGTAATGATCAACTCAGAAAAATAAATTTGGCCCAACATGTATTTGACATAGCATAAAACCCTTACCCAACATTTGTTGTGAAATTGACTGAATGACCCAACTGTTGTAATAACATTACAGTTCCTCCTAATTTTCAGCAGGATGCCCTGAAACCAGGGTCTGGACGTGGATTCAGCCGCACCGCTCTAAACCTGCAGCAACACTCAATGCCAAGGCACTCATAGCACCACTGTGTGTGAGCTCGCCGGCAAATAATAACAAAGGAAATGGCACAAAGACAAATCCAGGGTAAAGAGCCGTCCCCTGAGAGAAGAGTGACACCAAGTAGTCCCTCTTTCCCTTTTGCAGCGGCGTGATTAATAACCCCGTGCCCCATAATCTCTCCATCATCTATCTATGTAAATGCCCCTGGACCTGCAGCGCCACCACACTTTGACTGATGGCTGTTCCACAGCACTGGGCTCAGTGTTTGTTTGTGAGAGGCAAAGAAGAGATGGGGAGGGTCACGTGTGTTCGATGCCTTGTCACAGTCTGGCCAAATGCTGTAGTTTCTGTCTGTTCCAAAAACACTTTGAGAAAAGACAGCAGAGAGCTCGAGAACAAGGATATAATTTCATCCCACAAATAAGGAACAAAAGACAGAATTAGATTTGGCCAAATTGTTTAATAAATTCTCCTTTTATCCTCTTCGCCCCTCTTCCTCAGCAAAGGCAGTTTCAATAAACAGGGTCAATGGGATTAATTAGGCCTCCTAAAGCATCATTTAAAATATTACATCCATTATTAATGCTTGTATAATTTTGTTATTCAATGAAAGTGTCTCCAGTTCATATTAGTAAGGGTTTCCCTGGTTTCAGCTGGGTTTTGTACGGACTGGGAGTGTGAGTGCTGACACTGTCCTCATGTTTGTCCCACGGAGGCAGAAAGATGCTACTGTTCTTTAAGACGTGTCACATTTCAAAGCTGTTCATTTTCAGACAGAAACGTCCGGACATACAGTTCATCTGTCTTCACGTGAGAAAATATGCGGGTCTGGACATTTTCTGGAGTTTAACTTTCACATATGAGGAACGCAGCAGGAGATGCCCTGGGTCAAAAGGAAAGGAAGATGTCGGGAACATTCACGTGAGGAGTGGTGCCCTGGTGGAGGCCCTAATCACCAAAACTCCTGATTCTCACTGTTCCAAGTTGATCTCTTTGACGGCGTCTTCTACGTGTATGGGCTCTTTGTTTTTACCCTGAGACATTTCTATTCTTCCAGTTCCGCATCGTCGTGTGTTAGAACCGTCGTCAGCCGGCCCACTCGCTCTGAATCTTCTGGACATTTCACTCAAGGACTGAAAGGAGAAGTTTGGGGAAATGTGAAATTTTTCAGTAGTTCCACAAATGGGATTCCAGATGTTAATTTAAAAGTCTTAAAATTGTTTCTTATTATAAACTCACATGAAAAAAGATAATGTAATAATATGAATCTTTCTTAAACTAATGTGCTGAATTTAATTGAGCAAACTATAATCACCTTTAAAATGGCGCAGTATGGATTATTGAAAGTTAATAAATGAATCCATCCTTGAAAGAATCGTTTGCAAGTGTTGATCTCATTTATATGTAATGGGCCTCAACATGCAGGATCACTAGTATGTTCCTGTAAATGGAATCTAAAAGACTGGAACACAGGGTTTACATGAACGTCTAAAGTGGCGGATGGAAAGCACTGAGCCACACGAGCAGGACGCTTGGTGTTTTTTAACCATCACAGCCCTCAGGCAGTTTTGGGCACAAAGACAGATAACAGGGGAGTTATGAAAAAGGTCAAGGAGTATCATCCTCTTAATGTGCAAACTGATTCTGTCTGAGGACAGAGGAGGAAAATCAAAAGATCAGCTACAGCAGATCCAGCTGCAATGCATGTGTGTTTGTGTTTATGTTGCAATGGAGATAGTTTCTCGTAGAAAACCACCTTATGTACGACTGAACTGTACCAGCAGATATGTGGGAAACAGACTGGATTATGGAGTCAACCTTTATTTGATCAAGAAGGAATGAATGAATTTCTGCGTTTATTAATGACTTTGATGGCTTCTCGTTTGTGATTATGTTTAGGCAACAAAATAATTTTATCAGGGAGAGATTGGGTTTTTGGGTAAATGAAAATGCTGAGTCTGAAGTTACTCTGGAGTTTTAATATTTGAAAAGTTTCTTCACTAACCTTCACCAAGTTCCTAAACGTAACCATAAAAAGGTTTAATGCTGCTGGAGACACTGTATTCTATGCTGTGTTTACTGATGTTGTCACAATCAACACATTAGGGTCTTGACAAATATCTAAGTTAACAACTTATCTTAATTATGTAACAATATAATATGTAACAATTCTTCATCAATCAAGTGATTAAATCTGAAATTTATCAGCAACATTTATTATTTAGTTTTTTAGTGTATCTGTACAATGTGTTGTTTTTTCTCATGTGTCACTATTCAAAAATGAGACATCAACACTAAATAAGTTAAGTATTGCTTATTATAGTTGAGTATTTCATTGATCTTTGAATTCTGTTGGGTGTTTTTTGTTGTTTACATTATAATTTACTCATCGCAGATTTATAATTCTCTAACATGTCGGATGTTCTTTGGGTTATAAAACATAATGATATGTGGGATTTGTGACACCTCTGACAAGAACCTGACAAATCTCGACCTAATCCTGGTTTTAATGCAGAGTGTCGACCTGACTTGATTCACTAATTATCACATCGTCTCAATCTTGTAATTGATAATTACAGCCGACTGATTGGTGGATGATTACAATGCAGCCGAAATGAAAATAGACACCTATTGATTACATGCTATTTGATCTGTTACCTTCCATACAACAGTTCATTTATAAATCCACAGTGTTATGAAGAGATTGTCTGAAGGTCCATAATATTTTCCTTCACTGAACCTTATTGTGTATCAAAACAAAGGCGAATGATGTTTTTCTAATTTAAAGCAGGAAAATGTTGTCGTTGCATTTTTTTTAGATTGCCTCTGGATTTGTCAGCAGAGAAAAGAGTTTAGCTTATTTTCTTTATTCTTGAATAAACTTAACTGATAACATGGTTGAGCCTAATTTGCTTGCAGGAATGTATTTGTGAAAAAAAAACTATTATGCTATTTTTTACAGTGTAGATGAGGGTTAAGCTTCCTGATGGATTTCTAAAAACGATTAGACCTAAAACAGGTTCTAAATATTCTATTAGGTTTTAAGAAGATTCTATAGTTTATACATTGGATTAAATGAATACCATCTGACAGCAGCAATTAAATTATTTATACAACATTTACAATTTATAAAATCACATATAGTTGAATCCTACCTTCAGCAAATCAGGGAAATTAGGACTTCCTGTCACTTATGAAGCCAAGAGCCAATCAATACATTTCTTCTGACGGCTTTTTACATGAGGAAATAGCATGGAGACAAATTTCCACATGCATTCGTTTTCAAATCTTTCATTGACACAGACTTTCTTCGTGATGAATGCCTTGATTTAAGTGCGAAGTAAACTCAGTCACTTTGGTTCTGCTTGTGTGTTTACAAGCGAGCGTAATACAACGTCTCACACGAGAGGGAAGGGAAGTGTAAGCACCTGCAAACTAGCAATTTCCCCAGGAGTCGTCACCGCCTTAACTGCATATCTCCGTATCCAGGGGATAGTCAGCACCCGGCCCAATCTCCCAACCCACCTCACACGGCTCTTCAGAGGGGGAGACATGTTGTTAATAATTAAGGCTGTGGCTGGAGGCACAGGGAGGCTAAACTTCCTCTAACAAGTGGCTCTCTGACAGCGCAGACATATGGCTCTCGCTTCCCCATATCCTCCTCAGCCCTCAAGACTTGTGCATTTTACACACGTTCAAAGTGAGGGGGGGTGGGTGGGTGAGAAACCTCCATCCTGGCTGCCAAAGAACAATAAATCAAATTCCTAATGGTCGGCAACAATCGGGTAATTATGAGCGCGGCTGCGTGGCACGAAAGGGAATTTTCTCCTTCAAATCGAGTTAAGCATTTAGCCCGATTTCCTGCCAGCGCTCTGAACATTTGGTTCAACAGGCCACACAGTGGGTTTTTTTTCATTTGGAACCGATACCTCCCAAATGTAGAGTTTTTAGCCTCGCTGGTCACGATCTTAAACGCCGCAGTGATTAACTGTCTGTTGTGGCACATGGAGCCGGTGGTGGAGAACCCGTGAGTGTAACAGTCATATATAACGATTTCTGACGACTTACAGTCACCCATTAAATATGTTTTTTTGCACAGTGACATAAATCCTACACGATGATGCCAAACAGATCTGATGAAGTACATGTGAGGTAAAGAGAACTGGATCTGTACCATTGCTGTGTTTTATAGGTTTTTAGCAGGAATTGAAAGCAGAAATGACGCAGAATTCCCCTGGCAGACGTTTGAGCGTCTTTTTGGGGGCAAATTGGGCGTTTTTTTCTTTTCTTCTTTTTGGCGAAGAGAAAAAAATGTCATTTTTGAGCAACCAATGTCTTCCCAGCTACCCATCCCTCTTTCCGCTGAGGGGGGGACAAATCTTGTTTTGATGCCGGTGCTGTCAGGGGGGCTCGCCAGAGAGGATAGCAAACACTGCTTTTGCAGAACATTTAAAATCAATCCTTCAGCCACAGGCCTCAAAAACCAACCCCCCCTGCCCCTCTCTCTCTCTCTCTCTCTTTCTCTCTCTCTCTCTCTCTCTCTCTCTCTCTCTCTCTCTCTCTCTCTCTCTCTCTCTCTCTCTCTCTCTCTCTCTCTCTCTCTCTTTCCCCGAGCCTTTCTTTCTTTCGTTCTCTTTTTCTCTGCCCTCTCCCTGTAATGTGGCTGCCGCTCTCGGAGAATAGAGGCAGCACTTAAAAGCCGGGCGGAGGGGCTGAGTTTTGTGACAACAGCTCCGGCTTTTATTACCACGCTGAGATGTGACCAGCACCCACCGCCGCCGCCACCGCCACCGACTCCACACATGCAGACGCACACATGCACATCCAGACACACACACTCACGCCACCTTGATGAGTAAATAATCATGTCATTAGCCCGTATGCGTTCAAGGCTGTGGTTCATTTACCAGCATCCAAGCCGCCACCTTTAGTGATGATTGGCCGGAAGATAAGCTGAAAATCATTTTGTTCCCGGTGTTATTACTTGATTAAGTCACAATTTGCCGACCAATGGAAGCAGCCGACAGACACTCCTGTCAGACGACCACCGGTGGTGCAGGGGAATACTAATACATTTGCATTTACATCATGATATCGTGACTTTTTTCTTGTCTCCATACCTTGAAACCCGAAACCATCACCTGCATCTGGCAGAATTCCCCTCAGCACCCCCCCTGTGGCTTGGTCTCTGTGTGTGCACCATTAGATGGCTGAGCTGCGCTGTTGTGATATCTGACCTGAAAGAGGGAAACGTGAACCCTGGTCCACACAGGCAGCACTCTCACTCTGAGCCGGCCACACCGAGGGTTGTGTGTGTGTGTGTGTGTGTATGTGTGTGTGTGTGTGTGTGTGTGTGTGTGTTTGTGTGTCACCCACCACCTCCTCTATGGAGCATTTTATTCTATAATTTTCAGCTGGCAGGGAGACAGACAACCACCACACGCATTCTTGTGGCCTTTTTAATGATTTTCTTCTTTTTTGTGAATTACAACCTGTTAACAACATGATGTTCACCAGAGGCAGGTTCTGGCGCCTTAACAACTGTGTCCTGTTGAATCCTTCATTGCTCAGGAAAGGAAGGATGCATATGAAGGAGCCTTAGAGGGACAGTCTAGTTCCAACACTGTGATGCAATCGTTCTTAAAATGCAGTCTCTCAGGAGGTAGAGGGGGTGGTCCACTAATCAGAAGGTTGGTGGTTCGATCCCTGGCTCCTCTTTACCATGTGCTTAAGTGTTGTTTGGCAAAAGGCTGAATGCCCCTGTGCCAGCAGTGTGTGAGAAGAGGTAGTGGTAGAGGAAGTGTAGCACATGGATAATTTGGGTAAATAACAAAACGGTGCTGTAAAGTGCTGAGAAAAGAAAAATGTCTGTATAAATATAGATCATTTACCATCTTCAGGGCCAATCAGAAACAAACAATGGTAACATTTCTAATCACTCTTTTTGGCCAATTGGAGTTATTACAAATATTAGATATTCAGTATCATTGGTTAAGACACAGACCTTTCAAATGAAACATCATTGGTTCAATACTCAACTGTGAGCTGACCAATGAGGACACACACGAGTTCATCTTAAAATAAACCGATACTGACAAAGTAAAGTATAAAGAAGAAACCAGTTTTCTTGATTTAAATCCGTTGGATTAAAGATGGAATATAAAAGAATGTTCAATGCATCTTATCTACGGAACAAAAATAATTGGAGAAAAACATAAATTTGGAACAGGAACCAACTACCAGTAAAATTAAAATGATCATAAGTCTGATGCGTTTATGTGTGCTGTAAATAGCCTCACCCTCTTTATCCCTGGAAATCAAAATGGTCTTTCAGCTATATGAGTGAGCATCGAGGTTTCTACGCTGCTGCACATGACTTCAGATAGGGGCCGCCGCTGGTGGGGGTGGGGGTGGGGGTTTGGAGGGATTTCTGGTACAAACAGCCATCAAAGAAGGGGGGGTGTTTCATGCGAGCAAAAAGGAGCCGTGGCGACAGTCGGCTTTCACAGTTCTCTAGTGAAGCTTACATCGCCGGGCCCCCGAGGACCAGGCGCAGTAACGATGGACACATTTCACCCTCCGCACTGAACTGATAACAGCTTTGGGCGCCAATGCACCGGGGCAGATGGGAAATTTCTATTTGACTAACAAAGAAATTGGACCGAAAACTGAGAGAGCAAATTTCTTTGCTTTCAATTTCAAGTCTGATATTGAAAAGCAAAGAGAGGAAGGTGGAAATATTTTTAGCTATTTAACCTTCTATAAATAAAAATTGGAATTAAACATTTTGACTTGAGCGGTTCCCCAACTTCCTGCCATTTTTACTTTGTATAAAAGAGTGAGGAAATGCAATAGAGTCTGTGATTATTGAAACGCATTTTAAAGCTACTTACCTTTCTATTCTAAATCAGTTGAGTTTATATCCTTGACAGCTCACTGGAGATAAAGCATATTACTGAGAACATGGTGCCTGAAAACACACTAAGAACATGGCTCATGTGGTAAGAATGGAGCGTACTCATTGGTGCACTGTTAACAAAGTGGCTGTAAAAGATTTCAAACTTAATTTCCAAACTAATGAATGTCCAAACTGATATTGATCAATTTTTCAACATGGTTTTCACACTAGGATTTTGAAATGAAGCTGAAGGCGGTGAGATTAAACCTAAACAGTAAAGTTATTGGATGAACAGTAAAACATCGATCTGAAACTCACTATATAATTCTGGGATAAACACTGGGAAACAATGTTTCTGCTGCTAACTCATCCAATATAAACTCAAATTCTACATGAGGTCACAAAAGCAGAAGAAAAGGATGTAGACTGTCACAACGCTGCCGATTGGTCCAACTCGAAACCAGAGGAAAGGTATTTAAAGCAATTTGACGACTCACGCTGCTCGGCAATCAACACGCAGCTGGACATTTATTGTCCTCCAGTTTTTATTGGACCATAAGAGGAAAAGGCTCTTGCAGGGCAAATGTGCTGCGTTTACCAGATGCACGGTGCACACAGGTGTTGATCTGAGAGCTATTCCACCTTTTAAAGATGATTTGCACATATCCAGATTGCACAGCCGACACCACTCACGTGTTCCTCAGAGCAACAGGCTCCTGGTCCTGTCAACAGGTGTTGGCACAGTGGACAGGCTGAACTGGGACGTTGTGGGAATATTCAACTTCCCATTATCTGAGGCACATTTGCAGTGTTGAGGTCTTCCCAAAAGCCCCGATGGATATCAATGCTGCATTAGTACACAGACCACATAGGAGATCTAATGAAGAGAGGGTAAATACATGGATACGGTTGGAATTTCAAACATGCAGATTTCAAATGATGTTTCCTGCTCTGCTCATGACAGCTACACTTTCCTGTGTCCTCTCCGTTCACACAAAACAGGAGAAGGTAGCTGGATATTGATATGATGTGTACAAAACAGCTTTTATCGGGAAACTTATCGTCCAACACTCTCTTTTTCTGCAGATTTGCCATTTTGTAAGCAAAAACATAGAAGAGTCAAACTAATTTGATATATTATTGAAGGAGGTTTAATTTGAATTCTCTCAGATTGATTGCCACTCAATCTTCATCTGCACTCATCCTAAACAAATATGGATTTTAAAGTTTCCTTAGTTTTCTTAATGTGATGCCCGATACACTGCAACACATCAGAAAAAGACTGTTCTCACAACAGAGGTGAAGGTCAGACTCCAGTCAAAAGAGGATGTTTAGAAAGTCATCTTTACAATGTCCAGCTAATTATTTTAGAGTGATGGAAGTCTGACCATTTACAGTATAAACACAAGAAACTAGACCAGCTGTCCCCATACTGAGGCTTCAAGCTCTCAGCGGCCAGGGTTCGATTCCGGCTTGCGGCCCTTTGCTGCACGTCACCCCCCTGTTCTCTCTCTGTTCCCTGTTCACACACTTAGCTCTGTCCGGTCAAATGATGGCCATCAAACGTCCTCTCACTTTCTGCAAGAGAGCTGATAAACGTTCACACCAATGTAAAATATATCAAAGAAAATCAGATTTGAGGGTGACACGGTGGAACAGTGGATTGTTTGTCTCTGTGTGTTGATCCTGAAATCTGTTGACTTCTCCAGACTGAACCCAGCCTCTCGCCCGATGTCAGCTGTGACCACCATGCCCCTCAAAGGACAAGTGGATGATGGATGGAATCAGATTTCACCCCAAAAACATTTTTTGGGATCAGAGGTTAATTTGATTTGTGCTGTAAAAAAAAAAAAAAAAAAAGACAGAAAATTACTTTTTCATTCTTTTCTCTTAGTGCAATCTTTCTACACCTGTGGCCGCATCAGTGATGTAAGCAGGGATGTTTTTCTTTTCACAGATGATGCAAATCATCAGCTGTGTGTCGTCAGTGTGACATCAGAGGACGTCTTTGAAATCCACACAGTCACACAGAGCAGTGTATTTCTACCATAACCTATGTAATGCAGTATTACAATACACCTAAATGACCACAGCTTAATATGACACAGAGTCTATGGACAGCTGAAGTCTGTGGTTCAGACGAATATGTTGCGTGTTTTTAATTATATCACGTGGACAATTTTGTCCCTGTAAACAATAGCTTATAACAGCAAAAAAACTGATCCTACTTAACTGGAAGAAGAGAGAGGTCCCTTCATTTAAGCATTGGTTGACTGATTTGACAGACACCTTACATTTGGAGAGAATTCGATTTATTCTGAAAGACAAGTTGAGGGACTTTGATAAAATCTGGCAACCTTTGGTCTCTCATCTCGAAGGAGAATCTGATTGAGTCCCTAGTTGGATGCTTTTTTCTTTTTCTTTTTTGTCCTCTCCTTTTTGTTTCATCTTTTTGTTGATGCAGGGCATTGCTTGTTTACTTGCTAGTCTTTTTTGTCATTAGTCTTTTTTGTCACGGATTACTTTTTCACCTTCTATAAAAAACAAAGGAAACACAACTGTCGACTGTTAATTTCTCTGTTATGTGATTGGTTTCCCAATAAACATATTTGAAACAATAGTTAAAATGAAAAAAAGCTCTTGCACACCCAAAACCAGTCATTAGGTTAAACCTACGCATTAAAATACCTCCTCCGAGATACTGTGGCCACTCTGAAGTGAATTTCATGGTCAACACCTGTTTGTGCAGAAGTCCACACAGAGACAATGGATCCTGAGCAGAAAACGTCGTCTTCACAAACCTCTGTGGAAGATGGGATTCTTCTTGACTCTTTTCTCGAAGAGGAAGGCTTTCTTCATGCATGGCTTCCGCTCGCTGCTCGGTGAAGAATGTTGTTACCAGGCAACAGGCATAACAATGACACAGGTGCTCTCTCCCTCCCTCTCTCTCCCTCTCTCTCTCTCCCTCTCCCTCTCCCTCTCCCTCTCTCTCTCTCTCTCTCTTTCTCTCCGTCTCTCTCTCTCTCTCTCTCTCTCTCTCTCTCTCTCTCTCTCTCTCTCCCTCTCTCTCTCTCTCTCCTTCTCTTTCTTTGTCTGTCTCTCTCTCATCCTGTGTTCGTGGGTTCTGCATCCTCTCTTCAATAACGCTAAATATCACTTGTTCCAGGTTCAGCATGGATTTGTCACACTTATAAAGAGGTTGTACCTTGATTATTCCGAACATCCTGATCTGGGCTCTCTCTATTTTCATTTAGCTCTCGGCTTGTGCGGCTGCATTTTTTCTTTGACTTTTTACGGCTCTTTAATGTTGTCTAAAAAAAAAATAACACCATAATATATTAATATCATTCAGCATTTTCATCTATGATTTAACCCGTTAGACCTATTTTTTATTGTTAAGAGAGAGTAAAATGTGGGAAACTTTCCGGATGTAAGATTCCGACTCCGCTCGAGAGAAAAGAAAACCGTAATGAAATCAAGTCATCACATTGTTTTGAGAAAATAAGATTTAAAGGCCTCGATCAAAATAACAAGATTAGGTGATATATCTATTTTTTTTTAACAGTGTGAGGTAGAAAAGAAAAAACAATCAACAAGTTCTAAAGCCATAATGCTTTTATGGAAACCCAGCAGCCTTCCATATTTTCTGAAAACAGATTTTCAAAGTTTCTTTCAGACGCCTGGAGTAATCCTGGCTCACATTTTTCTAAACAGCACATCACAAACAAAGAGGCAGAAGAGGAAGAGAAGCACGGGCAGAACCAACACACTGTTAACACTGGAGCCCGGCCCCAGCTCCTCCATGTCTCTCTCTCTCTCTCTCTCTCTCTCTCTCTCTCTCTCTCTCTCTCTCTCTCTCTCTCTCTCTCTCTCTCTCTCTCTCTCTCTCTCTCTCTCTCTCTCTCTCTCCTCTCGCCTTTCAGACACGGCGGCGGCTTTGAGCTTCGTTAAATTGTCCCTTCTGCCCCTCCCCCACATCTCCCTCTCTCTCTCTCTCGTCTCCTTCCCTCTATCTCCCCTCCACCGTCTCTCTCTCCGTTTCTCATTCACTCTGTTCTCGGGCGTCCCTCCTCCCCCTCCTCGTCCTCCTTTCCTCCTCCCCCCCCTCCACCCTCCACCACCTCAACCGGCAAGTCTTTCGCCCTTAATCAGAAGGCTGCAGCTCCCCTCGCTCCTCTGCCGCCTCCCTCCATCCTCCTCATCACCCCCATCCCCCCCCTCCTCCTTCTATCCTTTCACCACCAGCCGCCACTTCCCTCTCAGCACTCTCTCTCTCTCTCTCTCTCTCTCTCTCTCTGTACATTTTTTTCCTTTTCTCTCCCACCTCCACCCCACACCCACACCTCCTTCCACACCCCTGCAGTTAACGTCTGCCAAAGGCCGCTTCTGTTCATCACTCACTCATGCACTTAGCAACAAAAGACGTGTGGTAATTTCCTCCCCGCGTGCGGCCGACCGCCGGCCCCCCCGGTCACACCCTGAGGGGGCAGGGGGTGGGTGGGTGAGGAGGGTGTGGTGGGGGTGAGGCAGTTTGCCTTGCCGCAGCTTGCCGCTGACCCCCATCTCACGCATGGCCGGCGCCGGGGAGAGTGGCGTGCTGCAGCTGTGTGACTGGCAGACTGGGGGGTGCAGGGTGAGAAGCTCTGTCAGGGAGGTGGCGGTGGGAAGTGATTGTTTGTGGGTGTATGTGTGTGTGTGGGGGGGGGGGGGGCATTGTTTCTGATGGCTGCCACCGGCCCCGGCCACCATGTCGTGTTTGTTAAAATGACTTCCTCGTGCAGCGTTGTCACCGGCTCGCTGCTGCACCTGCTCTCCTCCTCCCCAGCCGCTGCAGATTCACCCTCTCTCTCTCTCTCTCTCTACCTCCGTCTCACTATCATCACCACAGCTCTCCCCCTTTTTACTTTCTACAAACACTGCTTTTCAAATGACCACAAATTCTATCCGGGTTCAGGCACACACACATCTGCACGACCTGTTACACGAGTGTTCCAAAAAGCATGCAGCACTGAACATCTCAATAAGAGACGACAATCGTGCACAAAGCCCGAGAGGTGAAACACAGGTGAGCTTTAGCATACGCCGAAATACTGTACAAACACACAAACACACACACACACACACACACACAAACACACACACACACACGCTCACAAACATGAAGCGTACACGTGTGAGTAAAATCACAGCCACCGAGGGAGGAAGGCATATTACTGGAATTCTCAGAGTGCAAAGCCCCTGTTCCCAGCAGTGAAAGAGGGTGTGTGTGTGTGTGTGTGTGTGTGTGTGTGTGTGTGTGTGTGTGTGTGTGTGTGTGTGTGTGTGTGTGTGTGTGTACGGAGGGGTAGTGTAAGTGGGGTGGTGGATGCGGGGGTGGGGGTGTGGAGCGGGGGTGCGAGGACACTTCCATCCAATCTGATCAATGGTGATATTAATCTGAGCACAAGTCAGCCCCGGCCGCCCCGGCATTTGATTAAAACAGGGAAGAAATATGACGTAACCAATAAATCTGTTTGTCGGAGCGGCACGTGGCTCGAGAGGAGAGGAAATACTGGCACAGATAAGGAGAGGAGAGGAGAGGAGGTTGATTGACAGGGAGAGAGAAGGAGGAAACGCGGAGGGGGGGGGACGGAGTGCCTGGTGACTGACCTCCTCAGCATTTCCACGCATGAGTGAAGCACTCAACCGAATCCTCACCTGCTTACCTCCCTCTGCACTTTCACCAAACTATACCTCTTCCACCTTCTCTCTCTTTCCCTCCGTCTCTCACGACCCTCCATCTCTCACCCTCTCCCAGCAGAACCCGTGGATAACTGAATAATCCTCCTATACCCTGCACCGGGAACATGAATGTGAGCGTGTGCCTGCTGTGTGGAGTTTTGGGGCCTCTGAAGATGGAAATAACACTAGAGAACGAGACTGGAGAAATGTGCATACGGTCCGAAACCACATATATTCAATGAAAAGGACTCTCATCTAACAAGAAAAGGCATGAAGCATGAATGCCGATTGTAAAAGCCAGATGTGAGCATCCGGACATCCGGACATCTGAAAGTTTACACATCTTCCGCCAAAAACTAAAAACACACCTCTTCCGACTGTACCTTGAATAAAAAAAAAAACTAACCACTTTTTGAAACTAACACCTTGGTAGCACTAAAATGGCACTTACTTATAGCACTTTGTAGTTTTGCTTTATTTCGAAGAAATTGTACTGTCTTGATTCTTGTTGTTCTTGGTTTGTACCCTCGGGGTTGAATGCACTTATTGTAAGTCGCTTTGGATAAAAGCGTCAGCTAAATGAAATGTAATGTAATGTAATGTTAGCAGATGTTAGTGGTTTTTTTGGAAAGTGAAAAATGGGCTAAATGTTCCTTTAAACAACTGAACATCCCCCACACCCATGTTGCATCTTCCATATTTACAGGTGTAGAAATAGAAAATAAGAAATTACTGGGTGCATTTAAAGTCAGTCAGTCAGGTCGATAGAAACCGGTCCCACCACACCTTTCCACCATGGGACTGGGTTCGGGGGGGTTGTGTCTGACCCTTCCCATTGCACTTCGAACCCAAAGATCTGATATCCACTCTCCCTTCACGCAGCCATTAGCCATGCAGCTACATGTGGAGGTGAGAGAAAAGCTGAGGTTCGCACTTCTTTCTTCAGCTTTCTTGTTTTGTTAAAACAACTTTTTCTGTTTCTTTTTGGTGTAAATATTACCAACTGCAAATCTGTGAACCTCTCCCGGGAGAGACGAGTAGAAATGAGTGTAGCCATTTGATTTTCAACTCTGTCAAACAGCGCGTTGAAAGAACTCGTTTTTTAAAGGAAGATTACAAAGATTAGTAGCTGTTATCATACTACTTGTTGATGTAATGAAAGTAATCACATTACTGTATCATATTATATTATTTTATATGTTTGTTTGGAGCTGGAGGTAAGAGAGAACATGTTGTGTATGTGATGCTGTTAATTAAGTTGAGGAAGCGATGACTCACATGCAATCTCCTCCCGTGTCACTCCTTCAGCTCGGGCTGGGAGCCGGTCACCGTGGACACCGTCTGGACGGGAGAGGAGCAATCTTGTTTGTACGCTTGTTTGTCACTTGTGTTAATCCTAATGAATGTTGTAAAGCATATAATTAAATGTGTAAATAAAACATTTAAAAGACTTGACAACTTTAATAAAAAAACAAGTTGTCCTGTAAAGACTGTCGTGTCAAGGGGCTGCTCTCGTTTAGCAGCGCTCGCGGTCGTGTTAGGAGGCGGAGGGAAGCTTTGTTTGCCCCGATGACTTTCCACGGATCCTCACCATCTGTGTGCGCCTCTGCCACGAGCTATCCCCAAATGTTTGTCAAAACGAGACGTGCACAGGGGGAAGAAAACGGAGGGATGAAGGGATTAAGACGGATGGAGGAGGATGACAGAGAAACGGAAGCGATGGAGAGTGGGGCCATGTAGGAGGAGAGCCGACCCTGGCGTGTCACGTGACCTCTACTTGATCTCACTGCGGGGGGGGGAGTCAGGCAGACAAAAGAACCTGTCAGCATCCACCTAGAGGAGCCAACGTGCACTCACACAACAACACAACGCCTCAGCTCGATGAACCTGAGCGGCAGCAGCGGATGCAGGAATGTTTTTTGCATTAACTTGGGCCAAGCTCAACCTTCGGAACATCAAGGTGCTTGGTATGAATAACCCATCGACCAAGAGGGATATCGGGCCAGCACAGAGGGGGGCGGGGGGGGGGCAGCCCCTTCCTGACATCTGCAATCGCCAATATCTTACCGCTGTGAGATATTGGCGATTGCTTGGATGTGTTTGGAGAGGCGGTGGACTAGTGGCAGAAACTCGGACTATGGGCAGAACAGGTCTCTGGTTTCTCCACGGAGAAACAACAAAAAGACGAACCTGGATTGATCTGTCCAAGAGGATTCTCCCTACCCTGTCTAGTGCCCCTGAGCAAGGCACCTTACTCCCCCAACATCTGCTCCCCGGGCGCCGTACATGGCTGCCCACTGCTCTGTGTGTCCTGCACCAGATGGGTTAAAAGCAGAGGTTAAATTTCCCTCCTTGCATGAGTGTGCTTGTGCCTGTCTGTGCATGTGTTTGGGACAAATAAATTTATCTTAATCTTAATCGCTGTGTGGTCAGGAGAGGAAGAGGGATGGAGAGGAAAGAACATTCATAGTTTTAACAAAATACTGAATTATACAACTGAAATCATGGCAGAGGTAAAAGGGAATATCGGCAGGTTCTGACCCAAAGGGGTCGCCACACAGCAAGAAGGTTCCTGGTTCAAATCCTGTGTCTTCGTGGGGTCCAGCTTCCTCCCACAATTCAAAAATTGCACAGTTTTGAGTCGGGTTAATTGGGAATTCTGAATTCACCATCTTAAAAAGGGTGTGTCCCGTCTCTCCTCCATTGTCAGCTGGTTGTGGCTCCAACCCCCCTGTGACCCTTGAAGGATTAGAGCATATTGGCTCTGAACCTCGGTGTTAATCGCTGACCAGGGAGTCGTCTAATATTAATGCAATTCCTTGGGATACTGTGCTGCGTGAGTGCATTGAGATACACATGCCAGGGGACCAGTGGTTTTTACCAGATGTGGAGTCTGCACTTTTCGCTCTCTGGGTGCTTCTACAGTTGTTCTTATCTTTTGGGCCGGTCTCTTAGCATGCAGTTTCAGTTCCAGTGCAGTGATGGGTGAGGAGGCGAGAGCCGTATCTGGGCCCTCTTGCTAATTGAGCCCAGCGCTGGACCCCAAGGTCTGCCTGGCTGACGCTTTCTTAATCCATGTCTGTTTAACGCTGGCTGTGCTTGAGTAATTAAGCAGATAATCTTCAATTAAACCGAGCTCGACCCCGCAACCCCCAACCCCCAGCCGGAGACAGATGGGCCTTAGAGCACACAGCTCTTCTTCCCCAAGATAAATGGTCCACTCCCCTGCCACGCAGCCCGGGTGCTGCCATGCTTTATGGCAAGTGTGTGCGCCATTATCATTTTTTACCACAGGACTAAATTATTGCTGCGCTGACACATTCTTGGCCGGGCTTACTGCACTTTGTTTTCAGTGGGCTTTTTTCTTTTAACATCGTTTATTTTTAAATTCACATTGATCCTAATTTTCATTTCATGTTTTTGAGTACGGCAAATTATGATACATGTATTTTAAATCTTTGCTAGGTTTTCTACTCGAGTCTAAAAAAAATGTAATATAAGAATTCTAAAATACTCCAAATATGCTGTATATATATTCAACTATTTAACAACGTCCAAATAAAAGTAATTCATATTGCAGAACCTTAAAGTTCCTCTCCTGGGCCGGTTTTATTTAAACCACTAAAAAAATTCCTTCATTAAAATAACTTCATTTAATCATTTCAGATCTATGAACATATGGAATAGTTCCTCCTCTATCTCCACCCACTAGTTTTTCAGTTTTTCTAGCTATTATATGCTACACAGGGCGAAGCAGTAATATGATAGTGATTCAGATATAATTGTTCGAACCAGAATCCAACTCTGAAGAGGAAGAAGAGCGACAGTCGACTGGTAACGTCTTTCAAAATCAGGTATGGCAAAACAGGGGGTGCAATAAATCTGCTATGTCAAAGTCATACAGAAGATCCCTTCTAGAAAATATGTTGATGGACAAACCACTTGAGGAGTTTCAGGGGTAAACCGTGTTTCAGCCAAAGAGACGACTTCTTCAGACGTGATATAATGAAGGTCGGGGCTTGCGGACTCTTGGAGGTCACCACAGGAGGAGAAGAGGTCACAATTGACTTTAATTGTATTGGATTCGGCTGCAACGCTGTTTACCCCTGAGACTCAAACCCTCCACCCACCCCCCATCTGCATAGTGGTGAGTAGATGATGAGTGAATTTAAATTTTTCTGTGAATTATCCCTTTAACAGGATTGATTTCTTGGGTATGTGATGAGTGAGTGTGGCTGGTTCACTGTAGTGTCGAGGCGGAAATCCTCAGACTGTTTGTTTCGCTCGTTATATGTGAGATATTGTATAAAAACACTATATGGATCATAAGGAATCGTTACCATGGTTAAAAATTTGACTTTCATTATAAAAGTGATCAAAATTCATCATCACTGTTGTACTTATCGAGCTTAAGCTTAATTAAATAGTATCAAGCCATATTGAAGAAGACAGTCTTGGGGCTTGACCTTCACTCAAAACAAATCATATACCGTAATTAAAAAGGTCTAATAAATGAATTCCCCAAATTAAAAGCCCAGATGGAAAAAAACATATATGGCCCTACTTTTATTGTTCTTCTTCAACTTCTTCATGTTGAGATATTAAAGCACTGAGGTCACGTGTAGATAATTTCATCATTTGGCGAATAGACTGCTACAGGGATGATGAATTTTTTATCGGTCGACCCGCAAATTTTCCCTCAAATATTCTTTGAATTTTCTATTATTTGCAAGGCTATTGCAGGAAAGAAGCTCTTTGACAAACATACGTTCATTATATTTACACACTTTGTTCAGAAAAAAACTTCTAGGATTTTTTTTAGAGCCCAAATGCAATCACGCACGTGTCTGTGTTTGCAAATGTTTCTCAAACAGGACAGAATAGTATATTAATTGGGGACTATTTACAGTCGTGGAGTGATACACATGTAGTAGAGTATTCACAACAGCAGGACAGAGAATGTGTAAATGAGTCAAAGAAGAAAAGGAAAAGTGTCAGGGTTGCTCATTTATGTGTTTTTGGCACAAAGTCATACGATTATCAGCGAGTTGAACAGACAATCCACATCAGCAGGAAGCCTTCAGCGGTGGTTTCAGTCTTTTCGTGGCTCAGTTGTTCTTTCGGCTTCTGTGGGCTGCAGCATCGGATGAGAAAAACAAGCAGCGACTCATAGAAATCTATAAAAAAAGTCAGCGGGACGCAGATAGAACGTGCTCACGAACCGTGTCAAATATGTGCTTATTTATTGAGCTTAAATAAGACTCAGAATTCCCCCTCACCCAAAGCACATACATTTAATATGCCTTATGGGACCTCGGTGCCATTTTAGCCTCACGCTAACGATCTATACAAGCTTATCAGTGCTGCTAACACGTGCACATAAACCTCTCTTTCCTCTCTCGCTCTCCCTCTCCCTCCATCTCTAACCACTCCTGTTTCCACAGCGATAATTAAGCCATCAAAGCGCGCAACCATGCCCATCCTCCGTCTCTAAGGTGAAAATACAGGCCCACATGTCAAGTGGAGCGCAGCCACCCGTGTGTCTCTTTAAAGGGGAAGACACAAGGGACGAGCAGAGAGAGAGAGAGAGGTGGATGTGTGTGTGTGTGTGTGCGCGTGTGTGTGCGTACGTGTGTGCGTACGTGTGTGTGCGTGACTATCACCACAGCAGCTGCAATGGGCTGCTAGACAACACAGTGTGACGTAGGTTGGATGTGTGATACCCGCTGCCACACGGTGCTGGTGAGCCACAGAGGACTGTTTGTCTTCAGCTCGGTTTCTTCAGCACTTTTCTTTATGAAAAAAAGAGGAGTTAACAAGGTAAAATACAGCCGGGGTGTGCAGGTGTACTCACACATACATCTACCTTTTACACACACACAAACCCACACCCACACACACACACAGACACCTGTCCCAATGTGCTGCTTCCTGCTCTTTCAATAAATTCCACCCACAGACGCTGCATGTGATCAATCAGTGATGTTCAGCGCGTCCCAGCAGTCATATGTTTATTTCCTTGTACCAACATCCCACCTCATCTGTGTTGTATTTAATGATCTCCTACATTTCCCAGAATGCCTTTTGACATTCCCCACACACCGCGGTTGTTACTGTTGGATTCAGCTGTGTATTGGATTCAGAACATGACCAAGGGCCAAATTATACCTAACGAAGGCTTGTGGCGCCGAGGGTCCACATTATCTACATTTTGACATCTGCCGCTTTCTATGTCCACCAGCCATGGCTGTGTCTATTTTTAGATCAACAATCTGCAGGATGAGCACCTCAGAGTTAAAGTCATGTATCAGTCTGGTCAAAGGTGCTGGACCGACTTATTGATGACCTATATGCAGATGTGTAAAGTAACGAATTACATTTACTCACGTTACTGTAATTGAGTAGTTTTTTGTGTACTTTGTAATTTTTTGAGTAGTTTTTGAAATGGGTAATTTTACTTTTAGTTAAGTAGATTTTGACTGAAGTATTGTACTTCGCTACATTGGAAATTACATCCGTTACTGAGTAAAAAAAAAACATAGTTCAAGGCGCAAGGCAATTCTCACTGCAGTGGTAGACAGTGTTGTGCGCGAGCCACACCTGCCAGTAGCGATCTTTTCCGTATTTTTCAGGAAGTGCCTTTTCAAAATAAAAGAAACCATTTCAAAACAAATGTATCAAAACTTTGATTTGTTGTGCCTTTTCGTTTGCAGGGTATGAATAAATAAACACGCAAAATTAGCAATAATAAAACAAAATAAAAAAAACATTTATTTTAGTAATTGATACATATGAAGTACAGTTTAAGGCAAGGGGTAGTGATGGATAAAGTTTTCTCTAAAAAACAAGTTAAGTCTTTCATTCTCACTTTTCACCTTAAAACTATGAAATGAACTGAACTTGACATGTCCTCCCAAAAGCTCTTAAATGTTGTGTCGACATGTTAAATGTTTAATGTTTGACATGTTTAATGTCATTGCACTTAAATTTGTAAAGTTTCTCCTTTAATTAAAAATAACTGTTTTTGGATTGGATTTATGACCCCTTGTCCTTATTTGCACTGTATTAGAGAGGCCCCTATCAAGTAGTTGGAAGTAATTAAGTAACTTTTACTTAAAGTACATTTTAAATGAACTACTTTTTACTTTTACTTGAGTAGATTTTTAGATGGGTACTTTTACTTGTACTTAAGTAAAATTTCATCAAAGTAAAGGTACTTTTACTTGAGTACAATATTTCAGTACTTTTTACACCTCTGCCTATATGTACAACACGTCGCTAGGCAGAACAATAACAAAAGAGTTTGAAATAGCATTGGATAATGGGAGTTGTTGTCTTCACCACCATTTCTTTTTACCAATATCCTCTTGGGTCACTCGGTTCCTCTGTGTTTTTGTGCTTAACTGGGAGAGTTGACCGAGTGGCAGGAAATAGTAATAATCGTGATCCAATACAATCAATGGAAAGAGAAAACAGCAGACTGGCTAACTGAGGGTTTTTTCCTGTCTCAGAGGGTGGGATTATAGCAGAGACAAGCAAAGCCACATGGAGAGAAGATGTGATGCAATTAAAAAGTGACCAAACTGAATCGTCCCGTTACCTTCAACTATATTGTGGATTTCCCTGCGTTTTAACATAGTACATAAGTCAAAAAAATACAAAACATTGGCCAATTCATCTACACACAAAACAAAGGACTCAGAAAAACAACTACATCTCTATGAAGGTGTTTCACTGACTTGATGACTAACACGACACCTTTTGTCAGAAAATGCACGCACAACCGTTTCTATGTGATCCGATGGAGAAATCTTGAAAATGCAACAAAACTAAAATACCAACTTTCCACAAAACTAATGTTGCAAAGTAAAGTTCTTATAGTGGTGTCGTCTTTCTCATTCCAACAGTATTTACATTTTTGACGTTGCCTCCTCTTATTTTGATATTCAGCCCCATGTGCGTTGGTTAACGTGGTTTGTTTGTGGATCCGGCGAACAGGTGCACAGGTGCAGACTCACAACTCATTACATCAGGAGCAGACCTAGAAACTGGCTCGGCTCGTTGCCAGGTTGGTAAACTTCACCCCATCCCAGCTGTGACAGAACATCAGAGCGGGACAAGCCCCACAGGCCTCATCCAGTCAACTACACATGGGGACACGGGGACAAGGGGACAGTATGAGGACAGACTCGGATCCTGACCTGAAAACCAGACGAGTGTAGAGTGTCTGAACCAGCGACTTGTTGTTCAGAGCACAGATACAAGTTGTAGCAACGGTGTGAATTGCTATAACAATTTTAATTTAAATAGGGGACTATTGTCTCTTTGTCTTTTTCTTAGAAAATCTTCCATTTCATTACCTGTACAAAATTACAATCTAATGATTCATAAACCCTGATATTTCCTGATTATATGTGATACTAATGAGATGTTGAATACAAACAACAACGCTGATGTGGATCTCTAGTGTAATTGTGTGGTTTGAGCTTTTTGAGTAAATATATAAATGACTGTCCAACCAATTTATCATTTGGTTGATAATATTAGACGTTATGAGCCTTTCACAGACACATCAGTAATCTGCGTTTACATTTGCATATTTGCGCCAAAAAAAATAATAAAGTGAGTAAACATTGCAAAAGACGTGTGCGTTTATGTTCACAATTTATGAAAGTACATATTTATTTGCTGTACTAAGTTCTATATATTTGATTATAATTGTGTTTTCTATTACCTATCATAAGGTTTATGGTTAAACTGTTAAATATCAAGCCTCAATTTAATTTCTAATAATTAGGGTTTGATAATAGCATCTTCGAAATTGGAAAAATAGAAAATGAAATTGAGAGAAATTTGACACTTGCGACCAATTATCCTTTGAAAAGCACATTCACTTGGCTGGATTAGCAAACACTTGAAGACAGTACAACACAAGATATAAATAAATAACTGGTACTATACACAGAGATTTCACAGGATTATACGTACATTTCTTTTGGTGATTACATTAATAAAAATCGGGAAATCTAAAAGAGTGACCTCGAACTGACAAGCATGTCTTCACGGCTGCATTTATGAAACGTTTAATATTTCATATTGACGTCACCATCCAACATCCCTGCACATGGAGAATGTGTTTATCTGCACTGATTCTCCGACAGTTCAAAACACTGAATTAAACAAACAGGGAAAAAGTCGATTCAGGTCAAAGCCAAAGCCACATGTGAAGGCTTGCATTGCAATACTTGTACACAGCACGCACACACACACACGCAGACACACACACACACACACACACACACGTCTGTGGGGATTGTGGACTCCTGTTCTTTCCCGGCTGGTTGCCTCCCCTCATGTTACTGACAGCTCCTAATGGCGGCGGTAGACCTTGCGTAATTAGGAGACCGCACGCCTGCCATGACGCCTGTCTCTCAGAGGCCAATTGTCCCTGATGTTTTCCTACACCGCCACTAAGCACCCCACCACCACACACACCACACACACACACACACACACAGGTCTACACGCACACAATAACTCCTCTGCTGCCCCCTGAGCGGCGGCCGTCTGCTCTCCCTGGCGCCGTGCCCCAGGTGGCAGCACGTCCGCCGTGTAGCTCCCTGTGTAGCCGTACCTGGGGGAGGTAATTATCGAGATGAGCAGCATGAGTGAGGAGGGCCCGGTTTGTTTGAGCGTGTGCGCCACGTGGAAGGGAGGAATCATGTCAGTGTATCTAAATCCCCAAACTCCGACATGGCCCCAACAGGAGCCCCCACTGTACACCAGGGGAGATTTACGTTTCTATATCCCTCATTTCAACCTGCTCTCGCTCCATCTGTTTTGTCTCTCTTTCCCTTTAGTTTCATTTCCTCCTTCCCCCTGATTCGAGCCATTAGCCGAGCCGTTCTGTCACACCTTCACGCCCGTGTCCCCAGCCGAGCTCCAGCCAATCCCGACGCTCGCCGCATTACAGAGGTGACAACAAAAGTTCCATTACATCTAAATATCTCTTAATAATTCCTCCCTCAGGATTGGCATCAAGCGCTTTCACCACGATTAGGTAACGCCTGAGCCAAGGAGAGACTGCAATTGCAGAGAGGGAATAAGGGAAGGGTGATTATTCTCAGGGTAGGGGTGCTCGGGATGCTTCACTAGAGAGCAGGAGAGGGATGAGAACCAATTGTGAACGAGAAGAATTTACACAAAAAAGGAGGGAAACACTGAGGGGAACGCGGCGAAGGACGAGTGATGTTAACGAGCACATGGTCACATCGGGTAGGTGTGTCTCCATGTGACACGCCGCCGTGCTCTCGTTTGTCTCCAGATTGAATACATGCACATGATAAATCTGGAAATTAAGGTCGCCCCGTGATTAATCCTTCACTGCGGGGGTGGGGGGGCAGATGATGTGGTGATAATGGAGCCGGTCGGTGGTCTCCGGTCAGCGGCCCGGGGGTCTTGCAGGAGAGAGAGAGAGATATAACCTTTGTCTCAGGGACGGCAGATATACGAGCCGGGGCGAGCGCCAAGGATTATACACAGAGGTCCTCGGCAGAGAGATGGAGAGAGAGGGGGGGGGGGGGGGAGCCTGTGACCGTGGAATAATTTCAGCCTCCCTCCCTCCCTCCCTTCCTCCATCCCTCCCTCCCTCGAGACCACACGCTGTCTGAGCCAGCCACCACCACTACCACCCCTCCTCCTTCTCCTCCTTCTCCTCCTCCTCCTACTTCCCTCCACCTCTCCCGCCAATCCCATAACTGCCTGCCGATGCCGGATGTCTCTTCTTCTCCTCTTCAACGTGCTGGGGGGGGCAGCAGGAGGTGGGTTGTAGGTGGTGGAGGGGGAGAGAGAGAGAAACGAGAGTCAGGTTCCTGTGTTGCTGCTGCCGCCGCCGCTGCTGCTGCTGCTAAGTGCTGCAGCAAATCATCCCTGCATTAGGAATATGGGCAATTAGCACCGAGGCACATCCCTGCAGACACACACCACACACACACTGAACACACGCACACACGTGTACGAGCACACGTAAAAAAAACAAAATATGACCCCACCACACATCCGCATTCAGATGTAAAACAACATCCACATGCATCTATGTACAGGTGAGACGGATGTGCAGCCACTTGCAGTGTTTCCAAATGATAGAATATCACAAATCAACACTGGATGTTTAGTTTTTTTACCGATTTTTTTCTTTAACACTGACACAAAAAACAATTACAGCTGCACAAACGTTTTCAAATAAGGCGTTTCGAATCTCAAAGACCATGCAGATCATTTCCAGCAGACATCCCTTCACAATAAATCCATCTTAAGCATTTAGGTGGTAGTGTATATGCGGAAGGGGGGGGGGTGCAGAGCAGGCAGTTGCCGTTCCACCTTAAGAAAGGTACCTTAAAAGATTATCTCGGTTATTTCACCGCCACTGAGCCGGCACTAATAGTCCAAGGCAGATATTGAAGAGCAGCGCAGGGCCGCAGAGATCTATTAGAAATTCCCATCTACGCGCCTCATACATATTGATTTCTGACACCAAGCAGCGATGAAAGGCCCGGGGGAATAATATATTTAGCAGGGTTTGCAGTGAGGAGGTCACAGAGTGCATAAAGATTAGCTGCACAGACCCTGACAGGACGGTGTGTGAGCCCAAATTGTAGACAGAAAGGCACGCACTGATGCACGGCTCACAGACACACACCTTAGCATGCACACGCACACACACACACACACACACACACACACACACACACACACACACACACACACACACACACACACACAGATATATGCAAACACACACACACATAGATATATGCAAACACACACCGTATATATATATATTCACACATTCCAAGTGGAAAGCTTTTGTGCATTTCCACGGTGTCGGAGCAGGGCAAACTGGGGCTGCTATACTTTTTTTGAAAGTTGTTGCCACTCACTTCATGAAAAAAAATAACAACAAGAAAAGCACATGCTGAAAGTCAAAGCTCCACCGCTGGAAATATCCGGATTTCTTTCTCTCTCCGAATGCAACCTTTTGTCTATTTGTGAGCAAGAATCCAATGTTAATTAATTCAGCCAATATTCAACCCGGTGTTGAGAGTGATCTTATGCGTCCCATGAACACGGGCCTCCAGTGGAGCCTGTTTACTGCTCTGTCTGCTGAGCTGCATGCAGAGAGGTGAGACCAGGGCAGAGCCTCCAAACACAAGTGGACACACAAACAGATTTAATGTCTCCAGCACAACACACCTGCAATACTACCCGTTTTCAAAATAGTAATGTTTGGCTAGGTTTAAAAAGAAACAGCACCACAAGGTTCTGCAGTTGCATCTGGGGACTTAAAAATGTACATTTGTTTTTTTTTTCTTTAGTTTTTTGTTGATTATACAATATATATAAACACACACACACATATATATATAGTATATATGTGTTATGTGTATTTTATATATGTAGTTATTAGATTACTTATGTAAAGTGTGTCTGAGCATTGTTGAAAGTACTATATACAATCCAATCCAAGGCCATTATTGTCATAGCCCCAAAATTTGTGTTCCAGTGGAACAGAGAGCAAAAGGCAAATTAACACATAAATAAACAGAAAAACACAAACAATAAGAAGAAAAAAATGTGGATTATATTACACATCGTTACATTGCACATGATGATATTACACAGCTGGATATCATTCGACTTGGTTAAGATATCTAATGGCCTTCTTGCTTTGTTGTCCAAGCACTTTGTAAACAATGTTTTTAAAAAGTGATATGTATAGTTATCGTTTTTTTTTATTAGAAGTAGTATTATTATTATTATTTAAGAGTTGAGAGTCTGGAAGTTGACCGATTATGAATAAAATGTATTATTATTATTGTTGACGATAAATAAGAGCAAGTCCATGATGAGATCTCAAAACCTGTCTACGTTGCTAAAAGAAAAAAGGTCCAACAAAGCAACAAGCATGTGGTCAAACAATCACACAGGTTGAAACAAGACAACAACTTTGTGATATCAGCGAGATCTCAACTTTACTTGGAACCGATAGTGAGCTGAGCGAACCCGGGACGACGCCAACGATCCATCTGGGAGTTTGTTTTCACTCTGCAGCTCGTCTGACTGCACATCCGTGTCGCCTCATTTGGACCTATCTTTGGCGACCTACTATTTCTGCTCTACACAAGCAGCGTTTAGCATTTGCTTTGGTGAGAACAGTTTTTGATCACAGACGATAGAAATGGCTCGAGCTGCAAAAGGAAGATGTTTGTGTTACATGTGCAAACGGATCTTGAACAGCTCAACAATCAGTAGCTTTTAGGATTTCCGCTCGTTGCTGCTGAGCGACAGCGGCGTTATCACTTCGGCCATGACGCGCAGAACATTACTTCATCGTCAAATTCATATCCAAGGCCACAGAAAGAAGTTTAATCTATTTTCTAAAAAGTTCCTGTCTCTGTGTACACCCGTCATGTGCCTGACTCGGTCTGTTGCTTCCTCCCTTGGGCATTTCGCAGTCCTGGCTGGAGACCTGCACGGCTGGAGAGGACGAGCGTGGTGGGGGGGGGTGACCGGAGGGATTCTGTGATGAGCTTGTCCAGGTGAAAGGGTAATTGCTTCAAAGAGGGTAAGACCACCGAGAGCGAGGCTGCGACCAGCGAGAGGGAGGGCTCGACTCCTCCACGAGAGCACTCAACACCGCCTCCCCATCCATCCATCCTCCTCACCCCTCCCTGCTCTCACCTAGCTCCTGCCTGCGTGCTCAATGCCATTGCCATTACCGCCTCTTCTTTTTTTTTTCCGCTCTCTCCAGTCCCGCTCTCCCCTCCTCCTTCCTCCCCTCCTTCAAAGCGCCACTCGGCAGCCTCTTCAGAAATTACAATTGCTCAGGGTTTAGGCAATTTGACCAAATGCAGGGCTCGGCATGTAAGGATTGGGAAAGGAAGGAGGGGGCGGCTAGGACTGCAGGGTGAGCCTGGGGGGGGACTGGAATGAAATTACCAATTCAATGGCTGGAGCACCGCACGACGGTGGCAAACCGTGGACATGAAATGAGGATTATCCGATTTTAGGAGGGGGCGAAAAGTACCGCAAAGAGTCTCAAGTCCACGAGAGCCGACGCCCCCAAGTTCCCTTTGATAACTGTCTTAACCAAAAATTTAGACTTTTGCCAAAAGAGCTCATTGTTTCAGTGAGATTTGTAAGAGTAATGTTCCTAAAGCTTCTTATTCAACTTGCAATAGTATTGTCGGCGAGTAGTTATGGGGAAGTAAGTAGGCAGAGAGAGAAAACCTCTTTCCTGGCTGATGACATTTGCCCATTTCTGGAAGAAATACAAAACAAAGACAGAGCTGATCTCTGAGCGGAATCTCCACGATTCAAAAACGATGGAAAACAGCTGAAGTTAAGATGAGAAAAATGTCTGAAATCTAAGATAAATGCAGATTTTCCAGGGTTAGAAACACAAGATCCAATTTCACACCAAGGGAGGTAATAGACAGCGGCACCATGGGTCATGAATGCATTGTGGGAGCCTGGAAGTATTCAGCTCTGCCTGCTCTAAGGACAATTCCTGATTTCTCACTTTATCTGAATGATGAGCTTCAGGATGACAGACCATTTCAAAGTTTGCTATCTCGGTTGTATGAGAATAGAAAGGGAAAATGCAGGACTCCCATATGTGCCACACCATGACACATTTCTTCTAATCAAAGATCACCGATATTAACTGTTCTCGTCTAAGATTTAATGTGTTTACACTGATAACTGGAATAATATCGCTTCTATTCATTTGCTGCAGACCCTGGAGTTGCCTTAAAGTGCCGAACCGAACCCACAGATACATTCCCTGTCACTTGTCATCACCCGTCAAGCCAGCGTGTGACAGCCTGATGAGGCCAGCCGTCACACCTTGATGACAAGCCTCACAGTTGGGCTGACGGGAAAAACAAGCATAAGCTAATCCTAATGCAAAACCCTATGAATTTGATGAATCACAATCATTCCGTGCGCCGTGATGAATGGCGATGACGCTAACTACAACCATTCATCAAGCCATCATCAGTTATCCTAAGGTGGCTTAATGTTTCATCCACTCAGACCTCAGAGAGAGCGAGCAGCCATCGCTCATCGCCGCCGACCGGGAGCGCTCCTCACACATTTCAATCTTGTCTTGTCATCTCCCCTCTCAGGTGCAGACACCCTCCTTCCAAATCATCATTTTTATCAGCGCCAGTAAACCTCGGACCCTGGACGGCAGCGAAGATGCAGATTTTTATGGGCTGGAGAGAAATTTAAATCAGCGAGCCTGCTCTGTTAGTTTGTGTGTATGTGTGTGTATTTTTTTTTTTTTTTGCAGGAGCAGTGATTGGGCCCGGGCGAGACGGGGCTGAAAGGGGTAGCTGCAATGACAGCCGGTCTTTCAGCGTGTTGGTTACAGTAAATTAGCATTCGAGCCACACTGCGCGTTTAGCACTTTGCGATTGGGTTCAGCAGAGGCCTCGCCCAGACTGTCCCTGGGGGAAACTTTGGCAGCAGTACAGCGGCGCGATGGGCGGGACCAGGCTGTCAAAATTAGATAATAAAGCACCGCGGCGCTGGCGGATAAATGCGTGTGAGAGGGCATCCATCTTGCGAGCGTGTTGCCGAAGAGGATGCTGCTAAATGACAGCCAGGGCTTTTGTATGTGTGTGCATGTGTGTGTGTGTATACTTGCATGAGACGACTGTGGGGAACCGAAGGGAATCCATCCTATTTTTATTTTTTTTTGCAGCTCAGCTTAGTTGTATATAAAATCACACATAAGAAATTCTAATCAGTGTCTTTGTATAGGAAGAAAAAAAGACAAGAATGAGGGAAGGAAGTATTTTAAAAGGGAAATATTAGAGGTTGAAGAAAAAGAGAGACAGGGGAAGAGCGACAGAGAGAGAGAGGGAGAGAGAGACAGAGATGGAGAGATGGAGAGATGGAGGAAGGAAATCAAATGTTGGCTCGGCCCTTAACCTTTCCCTGATAATGTGTGGCCTGCTGAACCAGCAAAGTCCCTGATGTTTCATCAATACTCCTTATTAATGTGCGGCTGCCATATTTTTGACATATACAATATGGCTGAGTAATGCGATCCATAATATTCATATTCTATATCCCACTCTTTTTAATATGTACATGCATTTACATGTTCAGCCGTTGAGGCCGAGTCAGGATAAGTCTGGTGATGTTTTAAGTTCTTATTTCTAAACCTAGCTTATTCCTCTGCACCAGAGAACTCCACGATGTGCTTTGACACTATTCAGTTTATTCATAGACAGTCAGGTTTATTCATCTAAAACTCTTCTAAAGGCACATCCTGTTCCAGAACTAAATTGCTTTAGGAGCCTCTGAAATTAGTTGAAGTTTATTCGTGCGGAATCTAAAAACTGGTTGATGTACGGCAAAAGCTGAGTTACGCCAAGATGTGTACAGCTTTTTTAAAATTGGGTCCAAGTATTTCACAAGATGCAGAAACCAACAACTCTATGTCCCTCTGTAGTAATAGCAAAGGTAATCTTACTATGACAAATTTACTACTGAAATTTCAACTGAGGGTGCAAACTCTGTCTACCCTCTTATAACCAGGACAGCTTAAAGGTCCGCTGTCAAGCTTGTGACCACTAGTAGTGCTGTGGAGCAATGTTTTAATGAGCGGGTCCTTGTTTAGTTTGATATTAAACACAAAGCAGGACATGGATGCACGTGCTCCAGCAGCTCATACAACATGCAGTCCATCTTCACACAATCCCCTTGGTCGACAGGTGGTGATGATAATGAGAAATGGAGAAACGCACTGATAAAGGCAAAGAGGAAGAAAAACATGTTAAACGAGGACACAAATCAATGTCGAAGATTGTTCTGTGTTTTCCAAGAAAACGAGATTTGGGACTAACTGATCAAATTATAAGAAAATTATACCAAGCATTGAATATCAATATTCAAATCCACTGGGAAACCAAATTAGCAGCTGAAAACAGCCACCATCAGGTGCACTATTTACTCCTGTTACAGTGGATTTGCTTTTTGAATGATTTATTCAATTTTACCCCTTCAGTAGGAACAGTGGACCGGCCGGTAATAGCAGAAAGTACTGAGAGACGGAATAATGTGTTATTCGTTTTGGCCTGAAACTAATCAAAACCAAATATTCTTTGGGTTTATTACAAAAATACAAGATACTTTATTCTTTAAATAGGTATTGATTGACTTTAAACTTATGGCCTCAAGATCTTTTAAAAATCTCCCTTCTTAATTTGAAAAGTTTTCCTTTCACAGTCCTTTTTTTCCCAATGAAAGTAGATTTGTGCGAATTGGTCCAAAACTGAGGTAGTGCTCACACTCCTCTTTATGTTTCTCTTTATAAAAACAACCTGTCTTTATAATGCTCCACGTGTATCTGGCCCAGAGTAACACTTTACAAATAGAGATATCTTTCATTTAATCATCTGTCGTTCATTCTCCTTGATGTACTTTGTGCTCGCGTTGTGAGCGGCGCTGCAGCGTCTTGATTAATGGCTTTTTCAGAGAGGTGGTGCTAATGGCTCTTTAATTGCTCTGACTTCCTATCCAAGCTTCCAGAACTTCTGCTCCTGCTTCTCGCACCGGAGGAAATAGGCACTTTATGCGGTTCGATGCAGAAATAGCTCCTCTCTGTCATGCAGGTATTGCTGTAACGTTGGAGTGTTAATAACGTGTAAAAGGCGTCGGCGCAGACAAAGTACTGAAACCTTTCTCCAAGGTGCTTGTGCTCATCCTGGAAAAGAAATGCTTTTAAATGAAGATTCTTTTTCTAAAATTCACTGGTGAAGCATGTCTGTATGGTTTTGTCAAAGGAAGTTTCATAGACTGTCCAAAACCAACCAGACACATGCACGTATGACCACATGCACACACAGATACAGTGCTCTGGTTTTGTGATGAGCCCGGCCTCTGGCCAGCAGGAGTCCTGTATCTCTAGTCCTACGTTCAGAGGGGAATACGCAGCAGGCCCTCTGTTGTGTTTTTCTCCGCAAAGTTTATCTTATCTGGGGGGTTCATAAAGTAGCTGCCACGGAGCAGAAAGCAGGGAGAAGCATGGCAGCGCCCGGTGGTCATCTATCACCAGCGCACAGGCTCGAAAAACCACCACCTCCATGGAGTAAATCCAACAAAAATATCAACTATTACCAACATTAGCTGATATAAAAAAATAAGCTAGAAGCTGCAATTTGCATCATGCAACTCCATCCTAACAGGTGAGACTTATGAGAGAAGCAATCAAAGGGCTGACAATGATAATCAGACAAAAATGAAAATGGGGATGATTTGCCTCATGTAGCTGAAAATCCACAGCCAGATTCACCCTCCTCTTCTCATATCGACTGTCATGCAGAGATATTGGAAATCACTTTCAGAGGCTTGGGGTAACAAGTGTACACAGCTGCTGGAAACCAACAGTGAGTGATCAGACATGTGAAAGGGTTTTATCATAATCTGATCAGACGTAAGGAATGAAAGTTCAAAATTTGTATCAATAACGTCTTGTTCGTCCATTTCCAACTATTTCTCATATGTCCAATGCGGAAATTTTAATCATGTTATTCATTTTACCCTGAACCAGTATTTCATCCCACTGTTACACTCAATTGACAAAACATTGAAATGTGCATGATTGTACATCAGAATGAAAAAGTATATTATACTTGTTTGCATAATTTCAATACATCTTAATGTGCAGTTATGGGTGAACAGTATATGTCTGTTTGTGCTGAATGAGACACAAGGGTCCTCTCAGGTTCTTGGTGGTCCCAAAATGTCTGGTCAGACAACAATGCTACAGAACAATCCACCGGCTGTGGCTGGAGGCATTCTGCAAATTCAAGGAACGTCAGTGCTGATGTAAACGTGATTTAATCCAGCGGATCAGTTACATCAGATCTGTTATGACGTGTGCATATATGATGCTGTGGTCTTTTACATCAAATCAACATTCAATGAGGGAGGATACAAATATATTAAACAAGTAAAGATACATAACTGCAGGCGCCTCATCACAATTTTACAACTACAGTATGCTAGCACTTTGTTACAGTGTATCGGCTCTTCACTACCAGCAGCCAATAGGAAAACCTCACACATTTTTTGTTTGATTAATATCTATACGTCCTCAGTCACTTATAGTCACGTTATATAGAATGCACCGTCAAACTTTTCAACAAGGGTGATCACGAGGTATTAAAGCAGTACACCCAGTTGCACTCAAGGATCTTTAATAATAGCCATTACATTTTAATGACACAAAGCGTCTGGCTGAGATCACAGAGCCGTGCACGTCCTCCCTCCACAGCGTCTGACTAGCGTGTCTCCAGTTTAATGAGCATTGGCATGAAAATGCAGCAGATAAGATTAAGTTTTCATGTAAAACTGTGAACTACGGCTTCAGGTTTTCAGAAAATTCAAATTCGAACAAAGGAGAACCTGTTTGGATGCATTCAAATGCCTCCTGATTGGTTTACTGCTGAACTAATGTTGCTCTGTACATTCACGTTACTTCTGCTGTGGCACAATTCAGAAGTTTACAGTTTTTCTTGTCAACACACAGACACTGGTGTCTCCACAAACTCTCTTGACATCCTTGCCCGTGTCTTCTACGTATATGCCACAGCTTTTATATTTGTTTTAACGTCTGTTGTGCACTATCAACCCCTCCACTCGGTGGAGGTGAATCTAGCTGGGGATCACCTGCTGGATTCACACATAGACTTCTCCTGGATTTCTACAGACTTTATATTGGAGGTCAGGCGGAGGAATTCTGCAGAGACTGAGTGAGCGTCTCCCTCGGACATTTGCGTTCACACATGCACCTCCTCCGCAGAAAATACGGAGGAGGTGCAGAGTTCAGTGTGTGTCAGAAAACCGCTATAGATATAATGAACTCCCAGTCACTGTTTTATGACCGAAGCTGTTTGGTTGGGAGTAAGTAGATCTAAATTCTTATGATGAATTAGTCCTGAACTACCCCATCCTCCAGTTGGCACGTCTGCAGTGATGGCCGGTCACTGCCCATCTTCTCCTGGCTTCTAGCTCAACTCCTCCTGTCTTTTCCAGAGCCAAGAAGAGGCTTTATCTGCTTCCTCCCCCAACCTGTGAGCAGCTGTCCTTCTCGCCCGTGCTGCTACTCTCAGAGCCGTGAGCACCCCCCCACACCGACTGTGCCAGGAAACCCCTGCAGCCAAACCCAACTGGACGCCAGGTCTGCCACCCTTTCTCCCTCCATTGTAGGACAAGGTTTTGATGGTGGTTGCTTTTCCTCTTTAATACCTATTCACATACATCTTTCCACCAGATCATCCGTCAAGTCAGGCCTTTGCATGCCCTGAGGAAAGTTTCCTCCATGGCCCTTCCTCATCTCCAAGTTACCAGCCGAAGGAGGCTCTACTTGGATGAGGGTTGTTTCTTTCCTCTCCCCGAGGAGCTGTATGGGTTGGGGCTGGTCTCACTCAGGTCTTATGGTTTTAAAGACAAGTCAAGTCAAGTCTTTCACCCTCACAGTATGTGTGACAGCGTTTGTTTGTGTTGTTCAGTGATCAGAGCAGCAAAGAGCTCCAGAGTTCAGGCCATGTGATTCTTTGCAAGTACCAATTTGTCCAAGTTTATTTAACCAAAGTTCTACAGTCATCAACTTTTACCCTTCCTTATCCTGAAGTTGGACCTTGGCTTGAATCCTTCATCTCCTCTACCTCAGTCTACTTTCCCCCAAGATTTTCAAGTCCTTGTCTCCCATTGATGTTCCTAAACTTCAGCATAGGGTTAGGGTAACACATGTGGTGCTATGTTGTTGTGGTAGTGTCACTATGAGGTAGTACAACTTGAAATGTTTTTGAACTATAATACTTGTATTCAAATTTCCTCATCACATTTAAGCCTTTTCATTCATTTCAGTGAATTAAGACGAGAAGTTCCAGCAATAAAAAAGGGTTGTGCAGTTAAAAAAAAAGTCCAATGTGGCTCAATTCTTGTAAATCACAATTATAATATAATAAACCTCTGTCTAATCTGTTGAAGTATTAAGACCAGTCAATGGTCAAGTGTCGTCTGACCCTATTTAATGTCAAATGGCCTACAGTCATATGGAAGCTGAAGAAATGATATCAGCTTTTACTACAAATTTAAACCTTTGTATTTTAAAAAATTTAACATTTCGTGAGCATAGAAAAACTACGGCTCCAATAAACACACTAGCAGCACAGCAGAGCAAGTAATTACATCACCATAAGTACCTGTATCCATAAAACTCACCACCACCCTCTTAGTTAAGTCTTTCTTTTTATTTCCAAACCATAATCTCTAGTGTCTAATTTTTCTCACAGCGTTCAGTCCTCATGTCCTGCAGACATCTTGTGAGGTGACGACCCCTGACTCACTGATTGTCATCCCTGCTTCTGTTGGAGCTGTGACTTTTAGCCTTTGAGCATCTTGGGGTTAGGAGAAATATAAATATATTAAATATAAATTGCTGTTAGATGTTTGAAAAATAATATATACGATCCTTGCAACGACTCAAGAGGCGAGCCACACCGTGCACTGTCTAGAAAGGCTCCGTACCAAGCCAAGTAATGTATTTAAATGGAAATAACAGTGCACTTTCAAACTATCACTTATCAAAGTGATAAATAAGGGATGTAAACAGTTGCATAAACAATAAATGAGAGAACCTGAGAGAGTTTTCAGCCTGGCTATTCCTCATCCTCAGTTTGGATAATGCCATGATGAGAAGATCCGGAGCTGTTCAGCTTCTAACTCGTAAAAAATATTCCCACATTGTGCAGCAACAACTTTATTGAAACAAGTGATTTAAAACACCATTATTGTCGGGTGGCAGAATACTTTGGTTCAACCGTATAAGGGACTAAACTGTAATATGTGTGAAGAAAGTGTTTCTTCATACCTTTAGAGATTTAGTGTACGGTGACCTCTTGACCTCTGTGTTGGCCTCATTTTAAAGCTGTTCTCTGTGTATCTGGTGCAACTTGTTTGGCTTCACGTATCGAAACCATCAACAACAAACTATTACCCTGTGTGCAACCCTGTAAAATACAGGCAGTGTACAATAAATCCACTATTTCTCCGTGGCCAAAATGCAGGTGGTCGTTCAATTCTCCATTTCCATCTTTTTGTGTGTGTGAGTGTGAGTGTGTGTGTGTGGAGCAGGGGAGGTTTGGGTGGGCATATCGTTAATAACGGAATAGTGATTCATCATTTAATTATGATTTGACAAATGCTCGCGCCTTCCCCGTTCTCGGCATCCTCCTCCCTTTCAATTCTCCGCTCTGCCAAACTGTCACGCACTCCCCCCGTGGGATTAATTCGAGCTGTCTGTCTTTGTGAGGCTGCCGGCGCTCTCGGGGCGGCGGGTGCACGACACTGTCAATGAACAGAGAGCCTGACACTTCCAGGGAGCCGCACACAGACGCACGCTCCCCGCTCCCCTTGTTATTGTTTTCACCTTAACCCTTTCCTTCCTGCCTCCATGCCTGAGCGTGTGTGTGTGTGTGTGTGTGTGTACACCTTCCTCCCCTCCCATCTCCCCTCCTCTGTCTTGTCTCCCCTTGCTTTCTTTGCCCCTGTCTCTCTCTCTCTCTCCCTCTCTATCCATTCTGTCTTCCTCCTCTTTTCCTGTCTACCGCTCCTCATCCTCCTTCCCTCCCTCCCTCCCTCTCTCCCTCCCTCAGCCCTCACACCGAGAGAGGGACAACAGCACCGGGGAGCAAATATCACACAAAGGAAAACCGTGGCTGTTGCTCCAGTGGAGAGGAGACGTGACCGTAATGAGGGAAAGTCCTGAGAATCAATTAAAATGTCGATCTACGTGCATGTAAAAGTTCAGGGAGACATTATGTGTAATTTAAGACTTTATATCCGTTGACATCATGTGCAGGACGGAAACTGTAAATTCGAAAGAGTCTCCCTGAACGACACCAAGCCTCCTGGTGGCAGGCGATGCTAATGGTGGTGGTGATGGGGGGGGGGGTCATTAAAACAAGGCATGTTTGAGTTGAACTGGTGCGCCCGTGTAGCCAAATCCAGCAGGCCTTAGCCCCAGCTGGAGAGATAAGGTTTAATACCAGGCACAGGGCCCGGCCTTATCTCCTCCACTGATAGAGAGAGCACGGAGGAGAGGGGAGGGGAAGGGAGGAGAGGGGAGGGCAGGCGAGGAGAGGAGAGGAAACAAGAGGGACAAAAACAAGTGTCTTGCAGGGACCCTGGCTGGCTGGCTGCGTGAGTGCGTCCTCCCGCCGTTGGCATAGAAACTAATCCACGTTCGCATTTAGCACCTGACTCGTTTTCTTCTTCTTCTTGCTTTTCTTTTTTTTTTTTTCGCCACTCTCTCCGCGGCTGTGGTGTAGTGGGAGTTGGGGGGAGGAGAGGGTATCCGTGAGCTTTCTCCCTCTCATAATGAGGCCTGTAGATGGGAGGAGAGGGAGGAGGGAGGGGGGGGCGGACTGGGAAGGAGGAGGGGGGGGTGAGACGACAGGCTGCCTGGCGGCCACCCTTGGCCTGGAGGATCCAGCTGCGTCTCTCTGTAGGACACGAACATGCTCGCACACCTACACCCCCCACGCCTGCTGTTCTACATCCTCCTGCTACACACCTGCAGGACAGTCGACAGTATTGGACACAGTATCGATTGACCGGGCTAAACACACATAAGCTCGCTGCTTCGGGGAATCACGAATTGGTTTTGCGCCAGAGTTTGATTTCCCCCAGTGGTTTGTTTACCCGGCCGTGTCTCCCATTGGTTTGTTCCAGCACACAGTGGGAACTGCTCAGCCAGCGGCTCCACACTTTACTCTCAACTTTACTTTTGCTTCTCGTGCACACAAAGGACCAAACGGGTCAGTGTGAAGAACCAGATCAAGGAAAAAAACAGTCAATAACTTGATATTTCCGTATAGTATAAGTTCACATTATAATCAACTAGATGTATGGAAGTCTAGATAGCTTTATGTAGCCACGGTCGAAAGGTGCTTTAGACACCAACCCCCCAAAAAATGTGCAGCAAATTTGGGTGACGACATTTACCAGAGTTTGCGTTTCACATATGAAGAACACAGGGAGATGTCCAGAGCATTCAGGTGAGGGGTGGTGCCTTGGTGGAGCATGAAGGAGGTGGGAATGAAAAAAATTCCGATGCGGAAAGCAGGTTTTTGTTTACAGCACATCAACACCGGCATCAGCCCTTCACGTCAAAAGCTCTCGAGTCTCGTCTTTCCAAAGTGACATCCTCATCAGCATCTTCCTCGTTTTTCATCCTGAGGTTTTTGTTTTCTTTCGGTTTCATGTCCACAGCATGTTAGAAACGTCATCAACACACCCATTGTCTGTGAATCTTGTTGTTTCCTGGAAACAAAACTGCTTTGTTTATGTTTGCAAGGAGGCTCCACGGCTGACAGTTCAATCACCAGCCAAAAAACTTCATGTTCATAGACTGTAAATAAAAAACATGTGTCACCAAGTTCATCATGTCGCACATGGAGCGCTCAGAGGTAAGAAATCAGAAATGTAAAAGAAAAAAGCTATTTGTGACCAACTGTGAATGGGAAACTAATTATATCATCTCATCTCTCACCGATGCATATTGCAACTGCACTCCACTTCTCCCAGTGAAAATGATCATCATGGTCAGAAGAAAAGGAGAGGTAAAGCAAAGGGAGAGAATACATTATTAAAAGTGCTGCAAAATAACAAGGTCCCCATTAAGGGACCAGATGAGCTAATGGGTTTGATACATTTGAAAACCAGAATGCTTGAATATAAAGAAAACCATTTGAACTCTGTATTTCATCCCCTTATTAAATCTGTGAACTGCTGGTTATTTGGGGTTTCAGGGGTTCACCCATAGTTGTAGGGTGGTGCAGCTTGAAAACTAGACTCTCAGATTAGGGTTACAAAATTCTGGGAATATTCAAAGTTGGAAACTTTCCATGGGAATTAACGGAAATTAACGTGAATATACGGGAATTAACGGGAATAAACTGGAAATTTTGTGGATAATTTATGCTAACTGTATTTACCTTGTCAAATACAGACATAAATATAAACATTTTGTTTTTTCATAGGCTAATTTGAGCACTGAGGAAACTTTGGGCACTTGACTATATGCTTCTGCGTCTTTGTGTCATTCTTAACATAGGTCTTTGCACAGTATTTGCTATCCATCTTTAAAATAGAGTTTTGAATGATGTTTTTATTGCTCAGCGTTTAATTTGCGTATTTATTTTTTTTCAAAATTCCCAAAATTCCCGAGCTTAACTTCCCATGGAAAGTTTCTGGAAAGTTTCCGGAAATTTACCGGAAAATGTCCGCCCCTTTGCAACCCTAGTTCAGATAGATTGATAGTTGGTCAGGTAAATATTTTCTCTCTGTAATCTGGATACATTCCTTCCTGTATGAAAATTGTGGCCAAATTCACAACCAGTCAAACTTACATCAACAAAAAAAGGGCGTGACATTAAAAGTCAGTCAGATTTCCGGCCTAAATTATTGTTTGCGTCGACTCCCGGTTGTGATCACGTTCTCAAAACACTTCCAAACCCACTGACTCATATTTCTGCCTCACGCCGTCCGAGAACGTCCAGTGGAAATCAATTAGTGTGATTGAACCGGCGTTGGACTGCCTCCCAACCCCGGCGCTGGCACGGGGTTCTCACAGTCCGTCACGAAGACATATTTCCAAGTGAACTCGTTAAGCTGCAATATGGTGCAAAGATGCCGAGCAGAATGTGACGCTCACATCAACACAGACCCATTTCATGTCGTGTATACACAACAGTAAACATACACACATAAACACACAGTCACAGCCTGATGGGCTTAGCAAGGTGTTTATTTTCTTCCCTTGACGTGGGTTGCACTCACGTCACTCACTGGTTTTTCCTTTTTTTTCTTCTTCTTTCTCTCCAGTGGTGCAGCTCCCCCCCCCTCAGTCTCTCCCTGTGACATCAGTCAATGAGCTGAAAGAAGGAAGCGACGAGAAGAGGCTGCTGGAGCGCCATCTCGCTTCTACCCCCTACTCCACCCCACCTCGGGTTTTTTTCTTTTTCTTCCCCATTTGTATGTATGTGTGTACGCCGGCACGCTCACACACAACAGTCTCTCAAGGCTTTTGGAGGACGGCGTGTAAGAGGAGTGTGAGGTGCTTTCCCGTGGCTGTCCTTCAACTCCCCACTTACCCCCTCAGAAGAGCACTCTGCCTCGGCACTGTCCATGTCACAGCCATTGTCCCTAATTAGGGCTACAGGACCCAAGCCCATTCAATTAATGTGCAGCCACAATGCGACGCAGATTCACCCCACTCTTCACCCTGTCACCCCTCCCTCTCGCCCTAAAAAGCCCTCTCCAAGCTCTTTCTGCCGCAGCAGCAGTTTTCAGGGGCTGGAGTATAAAGGACATCGGTTTCGAGAGCACAGGGAGGTTTTTTGTTCCATTTAAAGGACCAAACTGGAGCTGGTTTGGAGAAAAAATACACATTACATCCCAAGAAATATTCATGTCATGACTGATGAGCAAAAGGTTAAATTGTGACAATAGAATCATCACCAAATACGCTTCTCTACCTGAACTGAAGGAGGATAATTACTTTGTCGCATTTCTCGCAGTGCATGATTATGACTTAATGAAGAGGAGTGATGTATGCAGTCATGCCGTATTTGCATAAAGGCAGCTGAAGTCATGGTAACACAAAAGCTGTGCGACAAATTGGCTCGTATCCATTATGTCGACAGTTTAAGTGTTTGGGGAAAATCTGGACAGGGCGATGAGAATGAGAAAGTGTCTGCAGCTAGGGTGCCATCATTTTGCCTTCCAGCAAGGCACTTAACCCCCAGCTGCTCTGATAGAGCTGCTCTGTGGCTGACAGACTGTGGTCCTACTTAGCAGCTCACTGTGTTGTCTCGCTCGCAGGGCCCAGTCTTACATCACCGAGGCAAATAAAGCTTTCACAGAGTCCAATCAAAAGTTTTCCTGGAGCAAATTTGGAAGTAAACATCTGCAACGACACAGTGTATTACTCCAGATAAAAGGGGTTTATGGTGGGTAACATGAAGTCCGGAGATTTATTAAACTATTAACGTAACCTCACATTGTCCCGTGTTGGTGGCGGTGCCAGAGGAAAAGTCATGGGAGTCATTAGGATTCATCCTCTGGGCACCGTAAACGTCTGTACCGAATTCCACCGCAATCCATCCAGTCCAACAGTTATTAAGACATTTCACTAAAAAGCAAAGAAGGGTCGACCTTGAGGTGACGCTGGAGGAAATCTACTAAATTCAATTTAAGCCGTTTTCAGACATGTACTCGAGAATATGTCCAGAAAATTTGTTCCGGACATTTTGGAGAGTTTGCCTTTCACGTATGAAGAACGCAAAAACAGGAAAATGTCCGGAACATTCAGTTGAGGTGGTGTCTGGGTAGAGCACCATGGAAATCCGATGTTTTGTTGACAGCACATCGACACTGGCGTTAGCCCTCATCGCCAAAAGCTCATCGTCTTTCAAAGTTGACTCCATCTCCCACTTGTAGGGTCCCTCTATGACATTTCCTGCTGTATTCTCACATGAGCTCACTCGGTCACATACACGCACACACACACGTGTTTGTACAGCTGTCTTAGTGAGGACACTAATTGGCATAATGCATTCCCTAGCCCCTTACCCTGACCCTAACCATCCAAACTAAATTCCTAGCAATAACCCTTACTCTTACTCTAACCTAAACCTAATTCTAACCCTGACCCTAAAACCAAGTCTTAACCCTCAAACAGTCCATTAAAGGGGGGCCACAAAGTGAGGTCCTCACTTTCCCCAAATGTCCTCCGTTGGTGGTAGACTCAAGCTGGTCCTCACAAAGACAGCTGTACAAGAGCACACACACAAATACACAGGGATGATTTCAGGCTAATGGCTCAGGTGTTAGTAGTCAGAGCAGAACTTACATAAATCTTTTGTTAAAGTACAATTACTCACTGAAAATTATGACCCTCTTTAGTTACAGTAAAAAAAATTATAAAATGGCAACTCGAATCATATCAGATGTATACATAAAATTTGAGTGGTCATTTTTTTGATGACGTGTCGTTTGGCAAACATAACTGACTTGTTTTTTTTGTCTGACTGGCCCCATCCCAGCCTGGAAAGATGGGCCCATTGTTTTTTTTCCATTTGACACTGGGCTGGCCCTCCCTCTTTGGGCTCAACGCCTTCACTAAACAGCATCCGCAAGAAAATAGTGTCAAATGAATGATTAAGGTAAAACAAACATAGGGGAGGCGCTGGGAGACTGCGGGCCAAAAAAAAGACAGGCCCCTCAGGCAGCTGCTGCTGGTGTGTTTTCTAAAGGAGCTTCTTCCTCCCCAGTGGCTGATAATGGTGGTGTAGGACAAAGTGAGGAGGAGGAGGAGGAGGAGGAGGAGGAGGAGGAGGAGGAGGAGGAGGAGGAGGAGAAACATGATGGTGAGAGTGTAGGGGAGCTACTCTTTCAGGATGGGCTCGTTTCCTGGCTCAACGATATAATGAGTTGATGATTAGCATTAGGCTACATGGTGTCCTGAAACCAATTAAGATCCTCTTTGATAAACTAAGCAAACAGGTACTAGTGGGGAACAAACTAGTACCTCTGTCGTGTTGATATTTAATAACACCGATAGAACAAATTCTACTTTTATTTAGCCAACTTGTTACTTACGCAGGTGCACATAGACAACTGAAGACATCTGAGCTCAACTAGAATGTGTAGTTGTTGTAGTAGTTGGTGTGCACATAGACGTTTTGGGACTGACATGGACAAGTACGCAAGAATGGACCGAAAAGACTTTGGAAACCAACAGATGTGTCCTTGCACAGACCAAGTGTATACACACACAGCTGTCCAACATATACAGGACATAATGCAAATCACTAGTCAATATCTTAAGGTGTAATTGTGCATAAATCATAAATGGGTACAAGGTTAATGGAAATGAGTATTGATGAAAAAGGCAATGGTGCAATACTGATTCAAAATGTAAGTAAACAGACAATGTTTTGATCCGTGTAGGATCTTTGTCATGTCAAAATGAAGTTGTCACCACACCCATACATAAACCAATAGACTGTACAATAACAGGTGTGGGTTAAACATCCAGCCAATGCTGAGACATAAACCTGAAAACAACTATCAACTAATAAATCAAAAAGTAAAACACTACATTAACCAATAAATTGACCTTATTCTGAATAAGACATTACTTCACTGTTTACATGTTTACAGAATATTTCATTCCTATTCCTATTTAAGAGCAGAGTCTGATTACTTCTCAACATTTTAAAACCTCTGCTACTGTTTGCTTTTGCGTGTTTTCTTTTCTAATTTAGGTTTCGTTATTTTTCCATCTTGTTTCCACTTGAGCTGAGATCATATGCTGTCAAGCAGTTGGTAACTACCAAATGGTGATGTCGCAAAATGCTGTGGAAACTCCGTTAGGACGTTATGATGAGATTAAGACGTATACATGTCTACATAATGCAACTAACGTTGGAATACTCTGCACCTCTTAATCTAGTTACTGTTATTCTGAGTATGATGTTATTCGGTTAAAGGCCATCAGAACATGCAATTTACATGGCAGTGTCTTACTCAGACTATTGTCCTAATCAGGTTAATATTGGTGTCCATGTAAACGTGTCTAATGAGCTTTATTCTACATTGATCACAATACATCACTGTGATGAAACTAATAAATAAGCAACATGTATGTATGCACATGTACAAGATGGGACATCACGGTGGAAATGTTGTCCAGGGTGCATCTCCAGGAAGTGTGAATATTACAGGTCTTTGTTGCATCATCCTCCTTTTTCTGTCTTCTCTCATTTCCTGTCTTTTTCTGAGTAGCAAGGAAATGTCCCAAAACCTAGTCTGAGTACTTAGTATGTGTTTTCAGGAAATGTACAGTAGTGGTGTAAGAATCAGAATCTCCTGTACCTGTAGTTCAAGAGGCTGAGGTTTGTTTGTGATTTGGGAGGAAAGTTATTTTATTTTACATTTGCATGACAGCTTTGAAAGCTGTGTAACTGTATTTAATGTAAATACAAAATCCAGAAAAAAACTTTATAATGATTTATGCTTCCATTTCACATAAGATTTCAGTATCTATTTATTATACATTACTTAAACAACCAGCAGTAACTCAAACTATTCATTGGAGTACTGTGGTGTAAAATATCCGTAAAAACTCCTTAAATAAATCTGAGAAAAACCTGATTCCAACTGTGAATGCAGCAGAGCGAACGTGGCAGAACGTACAGTCGACTGCCCACAATCATTGCAGCTGTTATTATATTTTCCGGCTTTTTTTTCTATTTTCGCCACAACTAGTGGAGGGTAATGGCTTCATTCTAAGTGGAATATATTTATCCTTCACAAATGTCAAAGTGTTGTTGTCACAGCTTCGTTGCTACAACAGCCGTGTGTGTGTGTGTGTGTGTGTGTGTGTGTGTGTGTGTGTGTGTGTGTGTGTGTGTGTGTGTGTGTGTGTGTGTGTGTGTGTGTGTGTGGAAGCAGTTGCCCCATGGGCATATCACGCAAACACCCAGGCACGGTAACAGCCACGCATGCCCACACACAAACACACCTGTAAACATATACTGTGCGCTGGTATGTCATCAACTGTCTCCTCCTCTCATCACATCCATACACACATCTCCTCCTCCCCCATCCTCCCCCACCCCTCCCTCCCCTCCACACGCACAGCCTCCCCCCGGTGTTGTGGCCTGCCCGTGACAGTAATTGAGGGAAGCTGGCCGGAACAGTGCAAAGATGCGAGGGGGGTGGGGTGGGAGGAGAGAGAGAGGGAGGGAGAGAGAGATGAGAGGAGGAAGGGAGGGGGGGGGGGGGAACCCATTCATCTGAGACCCATGGATGTGGAATGGCATATTACAGGTCTAATGTGTAATTAGATAGATAGGGAATAAGGTCAGTGTGCTCTGAGATGGGGCGGGGGGTGGGATTACTGCTGGCACAGTGCCATCTAGTGGCGCCGTGGTAAACAGGAAGGACCCCCCCCCCATCCTCAGGTGGACGGTCGTGGAACAAATGGGGATCAAATTAGAAGTTAACAAAGACTGATGACATCTTCCTGTGGAAACGATTGGGAGATTGTTTACCTGTCGCCTGCGGAGCCTGGTGATGAGGCGCTAGCTCGTCTTCTTCATCGCTTTTTGCAGCCTCGTCTTCATGTCTTTGTGTGTCCGCCCCCCCCACCCTCCTTCATGCTTGTGTTTACATGTCGGCCTTGATAACGCGCCGCTCCCTAATGAGAGATCCAGGCCTCCACCTCCCTTTCCTGCCAACAGGTGCTCGGTCCAGACCTGGTGGAGACAGGCCGGTCACATGACAGGAAGCTGCTCAAGCTCCTGGGCCGGTAGTAGACACAGAAATTACCATCCGGGGGGGCGGGGCGGGAGGCGGGGCTTTAGTCCCCACCTGTATTTAACGAGAAGGTCCTTGCAGCTTTAAGCGTGCCTGTCTGTGTTCATATAAGTCCAGGTGTTATTTCACTACAGATCAGGGTTTTTCTAATGCGCCCATGAAAGTACATGTAGTGTGTCTGCAGAACCCATATGACAGTGTGCAGCATGTAGCTACACACATTGTGTTACCTGTGTTTAGGCTTCACCACTGGGTCTGTGGACGGATGTTCTGCAAGAGGAACAGAACAAAAACCATTACGTCACAGAGTTGTGAAGCTCATTAACATTATTCGAGCGTGAATGTTCAACTTACCGTCGTCTCTCTGTTGTGTGTCGGTACAATCGAGGGATAATGTACCAGCTTAGTGTGTGTTGTGCTGACAATTCACACAACAGCAATTTTGATAATTGATTAATTCAATTAATTCAAATGCACCAACGTTTCCTGGTTCCGGCTCCTGGCTTATGAAGATTTGATGATGTTATTTTGAACAATTAAATTAACACCCCTGCCATGATAATAACAATAATAATAATAATGAGAAATAAAAGAAAGATTCCACCTCTGACTAACCTGCTTTTTAAAAACAGCTCAGCACATTATAGGATTAACGTGTGTGTGTCCGTTTGTGTGTGTGTGTATGTGTGTTTGCGTGCTTGTGTGTGTGTGTGTGTGTGTGTGTGCATGTCCACGTTGGCACACTCCTCTATCGTTCTATTACATGGGCCAGTGACTGCACCGTCTCTCCAGTCTCACCCCTCTGCTCTCCCAGACGTCTCATATTGCCCGGAGGGATGGTGTTGATGTGGAAGGCAGAAAGGGGGGGTAGGGGCTGTGGGGGGGTGTAGGCGGGTGACTTCACACATTATCTGTCTGAGAGGAACTCAAACTGCACAGCCGCAGCCTCTACCTGCTCTCTGCTGACTCCAACACCTGACGCTTGGGCCCAATATCTCACACTTGTTCTGTTCACTCACTGCTGCTGTTGGGCAATTATTCACCGGGACAACAGAATGAGCGACGAGCCAGTGAGGTGGATACAGATGTGAAAATATCTCGGTGGCCCACAGTCTTATATCATGTTCCATTACAGTGAATCCAGCTTTAAGACGTTTAAGCCTTTTGGGATTATATGGCCAACCCCCATGTATGTATGTAGGTCTCCAGGTGCTCTTTCTAAATTTTACTTAAACACATTCATTATTTTATCATGAAAATAGCTTGTTTCTTCTTTTTAAGTTGTTGTGACTCTAAAACTTTATTCATATTTAGCATAGAACTGAACACTTCCATGCAGGTGGAAGGGAGAAATCAGCCAACGTCAATCCCATGCCTGGATTTGAATTTAGAAGCAATTCTGCCCCCTGGTGGTGAAATGACAACACTACACTGAGTCGACTACAGATAAAAGATAAAAGATACATTTATTTGTCCCAAACACATGCACAGACATGCACAAGCACACTCATGCAAGGAGGGAAATTTAACTTCTGCTTTTAACCCATCTGGTGCAGGACACACAGAGCAGTGGGCAGCCATGTACGGCGCCCGGGGAACAGATGTTAGTCCAGTAAGGTGCCTTGCTCAGGGGCACTAGACAGGGTAGGGAGAATCCTCTTGGATTTTCTGTTGTTTCTCCGTGGAGTCGAACCAGAGACGAACCAGAGACCTTTTCTGCCCATAGTCCGAGTTTCTGCCACTAGTCCACCGCCTCTCTTTCTACAGTTGAACTTTGGTGCTGGTTGTGAAATCAAGATCTTGAGGACATGATGACTTTCAGAAAGCAAAGGTCTGTCATTAAATGTATGACAGACTGGAGTAGCACGAGTCCCGTGACTCAACACTGGTTGATCATGTGATGTTGTTCCTTTCAGATCGGTAGGTTTCTCTTTCTGTTCATCTTGCAGCACAAATATGTTTTCAGGTGAGAGTTTGTGACATCCAGGCCCAAGTTTGCAAAATACTGTTTAGGATTGTTTCAGATGTTTGTGTGAATGGGAACAATTGATTCACAGTGTTTGTCAGTGTCTTTATAAACCTCCCTCCCTTACATTGAAGACCAATGTGGTCTGTATGAATATGAGAATGAAAGAACAAGGAATTGTTTTGGACAATCTGAAGTGGTACATAGCTGTTAATATTGAGGTGATATAATATATAGTAATTGTTGACTTTCAATCATGAATACTGACGTCTGTAAATACACACTTAAATATATTTTCCATATTATAACACTCATTCTTGCCAGAAGTGCCTTTAGAGTACTTAATGCTTTATTCACTAATTTCTAGTTTTTGACAGCATGATTAGAGTCTATCAGGATTTGAATCATATTGTATCTCCATTATTACACTACATGTCATTTCAGCAGAAGCTTTTATCCAAAGAGAATTACAATTAGTACATTTTTAACATTTTTTTATGAGGGGCCATTTAGGGGTTGAGTATCTTACCCAAGGACACTTCAGCATGCAGATGGGTAAGAGTGAGGATTCAACCACAACCTTCTTGTGAATGGAGGTGAGTGATATCACTCCGCTGAGTGATAGTCTCAGATGAGTCAATGAACAGCCCCGTCTCTCAACCACACAGGATGTCAGCATACACGGCTGAAGTGTGTGTGTGGAGCCAGATGATTATGAGGCAAATTCAGTGAAAGATTTAAGTTAAAGGGATCTATTGGCAGAAATTTAACATTAAATAATCCTGGTGATGTTTTCACTAGTGTGTTTCATCCAAATTACATTACATTATTACATTACATTTCATTTAGCTGACGCTTTTATCCAAAGCGACTTAAAATAAGTGCCTTCAACCCCGAGGGTACAAACCAAGAACAACAAGAATCAAGAAAGTACAATTTCTTCAAAAATAAAGCAAAACTACAAAATGCTATAAGTAAGTGCCATTTAAGTGCTACTTAAATGGCACTTTCTTGAGTCCTTTATATTTAAATACTTTACAGTATATTTACAACAGGAGCGGGTCCTCTCTATTGAAGCAAGGTGAGGTGAGGGGTAGTCAGCTGCAACATGCAACTTCACCACTAGATTTCACTAGATTCTACACACTGAACCTTTAAAGCTTTTACTTTTACCAATCCTGGTAAATGGTCTGGACTCTTCTAGTCTTGATGATCACTCACTGTAGTTTACAGGACAGTTTGGCCATTCACTCATCTATACAATGCACCTATGTGTAGCACTATCTCGATTACGTATCACTCACAAACTGCCGACAGGTGCAAGTTGGGGTTCAGTGTCTTGCCCATGGACAACTTGGCAAGCTGAATTAACCACAGATTTTCTGGTAACTGAAGCAACCACTCTAACGTCAAAGCCACAGCCGCAGCCCATCATCAAGTTCTTAGTCAAAGTCATCAGTCTAAGATCAGAGCTCCTTGTTCACCGGAAAAGAAAAACAACAGAGACAACTGAGTTTGCCCTCAGCACACAGCAAGTGTGTCTGCTGGAGCTGCATATTATCTCCATGCTCTGCTCTGTAAATATACAAACACAATGCATGTTCTTTTATGTCTCTCATAAAAGAGGGAGGTATAGATACTTTGATAAAACATGTGGAATTACAGGATGAAGCGTCATGAAATTGTCTACCGTCAGATTTATTTTATTTTCTTTACTAATCTCTCTTCTCTATAAATATCACGCTTCTCAGCAGAGCACAAAGGCATTTTGGCCACACACACACGCGCACACACACACACACACGCACACACACACACACACACACACACACACACACACACACACACACACACACACACACACACACACACACACACACACAGAAACACAGACATACCTCCACTGGCAGACGTGACTCACTTTGGCTGGAACTCAATGAGGGGAAGTGCTGAGCTGAAGAAAAGGCCCAAGTTTATCGAGGCCCGAATCTGAAAACTCAGCCCGACTCCCTGTGAGTCAGCCTTAATGTGCTGTCACTACTTTTTTCTCACCAAATCATTATTTTCTATGTTTCCAAATCACAGAAAATCATGATTACAAGTAATACAATTATTTCAAATACAAATTTATGCAAATAATTATATATTGACATATAAGCTAAACCAGGTGTTTAGCTGCACACTGTTGTATTTAACCAAAGGAAAAGTGAAAAGACAGTCAGCTAGAAAATACAAAAAGGTGACATTAAGGGATTAATTAATAATGACGCTTTGACTTGACAATAATGTATTTTCTTTACAAAGATTTCCCTGGTGCTTCCCTCCTAAACAACCTGACAACACCAACTGACTGTAATCAACCTTTAACAAGGCCATAAACCGAAACCTCTGCCACAATGCGCCGCCCGGTGAGTCAGCAGCCTAGATGTGTTGTCAGCAGGTTGTCGCAAATGAAACTAGAATGTTGCTCAGTACAACACATACCTCCGCTAATCAAATATCTAATCGCTTTATTGTTCCCATAGGGAAATTTTCCTTGAGGCCAAAGTGCGACAGTTGCTGCGCCAAATTACGCACTGACAGATAGAAATACGACAGATTACTTTCCTCAAGATGGACAAACTATTCCCTTAGAAATCTGCGACAATGTTGAAAAACACACTATTTTGCAATGATACAGAAAGTGAAAAAAAATGATGATCCTCACTAGATCAACACCAAAATTAACAAAGTTCTTCCCTGACCCACACCGCTTTGTTCCACCAAGTTTCACGGTAATCAATCCATTAATGCGTAATCTTTCTTACAAGCAACATGAAAACACATGTTTCTGCTGGACAATTACGTGCCATAAAGCCACTGTTTCTTTTCTGCATGACCTTCAGGTGCTGCCACTAATTGCTGACATAATAAGAACGAATGATGTCACCTTCCTGTTAATGATTACTGAAAGGTGGAAGTGAAAATCACGACTGTTTGCTGTCCCGGCTCATAAAAGGTAGAATGAGCTCCCCATCAACATCCGGACTTCCGAAAGTTTACACATCCTCCGCCGCAAACTAAAAACACACCTCTTCCGACTATACCTTGAATAAAATTTCGAAACTAACAATTTAGTAGCACTTAAATGGCACTTACTTATAGCACACGTAGTTTTGCTTTATTTTTGAAGAAATTGTACTTTTTTGATTCTTGTTGTTCTGGGTTTGTACCCTCTGGGTTGAATGCACTTATTGTAAGTCGCTTTGGATAAAAGCATCAGTTAAATAAAATGTAATGTAATGTAAACTACTCCAAGGCTGCCTTTATGACCCAGGCTGGATAAGTGTGTTTTCATCCTGCCCACTAGCTGGAAAAATAAACCACCATAAACCAACCATCCAGTACATTTTAATATCTCCACACACATTTCAGGATCAGTGTGTGTCCTCCAGGTCCGTCACATAGTTAGAGCTAAACTAAGTCAACTTTCTAACCACGTACTGGACAGTTTATTCTTTGTATGCTTTCTCATTCTTTCCTTTATCTATTTCCGCACGTCTACTGAATCTGCCCAGCGGTTCGAGGCAGTCATATCTGTATGTGGGCGGTGACTGCTCTGTGTGCATGTGACTGGCTGACCAGGAAAAGGGAAGCGGAAGCGAAGCCGCGGTGCTTACAGCGATTCCTCTCTCCTCAGCCCGGATCTCCATTTCCACGCAAATCCCTGAAAATCTGTGGCCTTATATGCCTCTGACACAGCTCATCAATTTTATGACCTCCACCCACACACACAGAGGCAAACCACACTTCACTGAGCAGTTACTGTCAGTGTGTACGTGCTCAACAGACACAATCACACCCAAACACTATGATTTACTGTGCCGTCTGTGTTTGGCAAGTAAACCCCACACAAACTGTACAGGGCTATAACCTAATGAGAGAGACAGAGGGCTGAGGAGCAGTGAAAAGGGGCAAAGTCCTGTTCTCAATCTGCTCCTATTGACTTCTGGCATGAGTTAAGAGTGTTGGGCTTTGTTGTTTTAGCTTGGGTTGGAGGTGAGGGGTGGTGCAGCAGGCAGAGGCCGGACGTATGACTTCTGCAGCACAGATCATGTGTTTTTTGTTCACAACGCATCGGGACTCGGTCATTATCACCAAAAGCTCTCTTGACGTCTTTGTCTGTGTCTGAAACTCCAGAGAAAGACCGAGCCTCTCACATTTCAATTCAATTCATTTTTATGTGTGTAGCACCAAATCATATTATAACGTTATCTCAAGGCACTTTACATAGAACGTTGAGACCCTATTAATTATTGACAAACCCAATAGTTCCCAGAATGGGCAGCACTTTGGCGACTGTGAAGAGAAAAAACTTCCGCATCCACTGGAAGAAAGCAGAACCAGACTCAATTTAGGTCTAAAGAAAACAGAAATAATGTGTGACCCCAACGTCCCACACCCTATTAGTAAGAAAATGTTCACTGAAAATGTTCAGTTACCATGAGGGCGTAATGCCACATTTACCAAGAGGCCAGATAATCTTTTTTCCCCTGTGCTTGACATTCAATGAGCACAACACATTCAAGGGAATGTACATCAAAATCCATAATATAATATCACACACGCCTCCAGTGGACGGTAAATGTGTCACTATCATCTACACTCAGTATTCACTGAATTATTAAACTGATTTGCCATAAAATATGTCAGCATCTCCCTAAATTATCTTGTGATGAAAAGCTTAAGCATGTGATGAATCTCCTATTTAGATAGGAGCAGCCTAAATTAAAATGTAATGCATCACAAACACAAAATAACACAGTGCAGTTAGATAACCAGATTTATATTTAGAGACACTTTTCACAGAATGAGACCAGTCTGGTTAGAGAACCATTTGCCAGGCAGCCGTTCAGTAATACATGTTGTGGTGTTGCTATTAAATGTAACACAAGATATGACGCGTAAATCCTTGTCCTTTACATAAAGTAGCATTTAGTGTGAATTTGTTCTAACACAGAGTCATAACCAGAGGAAACAAAAAAACAGTTTCAAGTGTTTGGGTTTCATGAAGCAAACCATTGTCTGACTGTCCTCAAAAAAGCGATACAAAGCATTCACTCATCTGAGGCTACTTCCGCTTGGATAAATTATCTTCAGTCATTTACAATATCAGATAACTAAGAATTTCAGAACTACTAAAATAAAAAGCAGAAACTACTTAACTTTTAGAGTGAATTCAGTTTAGGAGATGTATCTTTATATCATGTAATGTCTGTATCACATGTGATGTAGTTTACATGTGTATTTGTGGCTTTAGATTGTATTGTAGACAATATGTGTTATTTCATTCAGCTGTGTGCAAATCCATTTGTTTAGTTATTATTGTATTTATTCTACACAAGATAGCTTTTATACCTACTTAGAAAAAAAACCATAGCATTTTAAATTACAACCCCAACTCCCAAAGCTCGGACGGTATGGAAAATGAAAATGAAAAGACAGCAGTGATTTCTAAATTTTATTTGACTTATATTTCATTGCAGACAGTAGGAACATAAGATATTTTATGTTTTGTCTGGTCAACTTCATTTTATTTGTAAATATATATCCATTCCTGCCATTCAGGCCTGCAACACATTCCAAAGAAGTTGGGACGAGGGCAGCTAGTAATGAGGTAGAATGGTTAAAAAATGTGATTTGAAATAGGTGATGTCAACAGGTCATTGTAATCATGATTTGGTACAGAAGAAGCATCCAGGAAAGGCCGAGCTCTTTAGGAGCGAAGATGGGCAGAGGATTGGCAGTTGCCAACTATTGAAATTTTTAAAAAAAGTGTTCCTCAAAGAAGGATAGGAAGGGATTCGGATATTTCATCCTCTACGGTACATAACATCATTAAAAGATTCAAGGAATCTTGGGGAATTTCAGGGCATAAAGAGCAAGGGCTCAAGCCTAAGCTGACTAACCGTGCTCTTCGATCCCTCAGACGACAGTGCATCAAGAACCGTTCTTTATCTATAAGCAATAAAACATTATTGGCTAATTCCCTAAACATCTTTTAAGTGTCGGGAAATGGATTGGCAAGATTATAAAGTGGTAAATGATTTATCGTCCCAACTTTTTTTTTGAATATGTTCCAAGAATCAAAATGGAAATAAGTGTTTATTTGGAAAAAACAATACAATTCATGAGGTCAAATGTCAAATAATGTGCTTTTGTTTTGTTTTTATTGTGATAAAGGTCGAAGATCATTTATAAATCACTGTTCACAGTTTTAATTTTGAATGTAACATACCGTTGCTACTTTTTCTGATTTGGGGTTTTACATTTGTGAGCTACATGTCTCATTAACAATAAAGGGAATATGTTGCAATGTATTGATTTTTTATAATGTATTTTAATCATGAATTATTTGCTTATTTATATTGGGTGTACAGTAAAAGCATGAACATTTTTGAAAAGTTAATTTGGCTGTATAATATGATTAACACATATGAATTGATATTTGTAATTATATGAGGAAGGTCATTTATATTTTATTTCAGGTTGTTAGAACTGGCTACAGGGACAACAGATTCAAATAAGTTTCTTACGCTAACTCTGGCTCATTTACAGTCTTTTTTTTGTTGATTAATGAGCAGGATCCCTACTTAGTAAATAAACTAATTATAAATGATATGCTATAAAGCGATAAATTGGACAATCAGCCTTGGTAGAGATTTTTCAAGTCCCCTTTAATTTTTTTTGTGATTTACTGAATTTAAGCAAATATGTAAGACGAGGTAAGAAGAAGGTATTCCAGACTAGCTGCACATTCAGACTGAATGAATGGATCAATTATGTGTGGTAACCTCAAAGTATAAAGCAGAACCCTCCCCCTGTCTGGCTGTTATCCCTCTGCTCATGGAAAGTGTCAACATAACAAAGGGTTTATCTGCAATACAGTCTCCCAAATTGTGTGTTTAACCTAAGTCACGGCTTGTGAGGTGCCTTTGATGTAATGCGAAATCTGCAAATAGCGGCGGAAGGGTTGAATCAGTGTCAAGGTCTTAACCCTGGAATACATGAGTCATATTGAACCATAACACATGTTGTGCAATTAAGGTTGGTATTGAGACGCAGACTTCGACGCAGGGAAAAACTTTCTATTAAATCATGTTTAATCCTCTGGGAAATGTCACAGTGGGATGAGACATGAATAACGTCGGGCAGATGCAATTAAAAACAGAACAATGTGAAAGGACAGTGTGTGAGCCGGGCCGGGGCCTCTGCTCACCACAGCACGGTGAAATACCACATAACGTGTAGAGTTGCTTAAACGCAGCGAGATCAGCAGCCGTGGTTTTCTACACAACTTATGAGAAAAGCTAACTGCAAAGTGGCTGCTGATAGCACTGAGTATAGAGGCCAAACCAAGGGAGGTGACAGGTAGTGGCACACTTGTCATCGTGCTAAATCTATTTATTTGACATAATGTTGATCTGAAGAGGATGAAATAAACCACAAAGGTTTAATTTGACCAATTAACGTGCTTAAAAAGTAATTATCGTTGGCTTGTAAAGGCCCAGCTGTAACACCCACAGGGCGGCGGTGGCCTGTTGCCCAAAGTTAATTCATATTGAATGTAGCGTGTGCCAACATCAAAGTCAACACTGCGCCTCCTTCCGCCATCAAAACCACTATATGCAAATTATGAAGCCAATAAAATCAACGGTTCTTTAGATATGCAAGCCAAACACAGACAGACAGAGACGTCTGTAATAAGAAGATAGATTAGCAGTTAGAAACATAAATACTGAGATGTTTCTATTGTACTTGACCAAGAATCTTCTTCTCTGTCGACAGATCTATGTTGATATAAAAACGCATATTCAAGTGAGGACAACCGAGGCTCATCGAGTTTCTACTTCACCACAGCCGACATCTATTAGAAATTCAGTTATCTGTCATCAAACGTTTTTTGTGTTCTGCCGCTGCAAATTCTGCACTTTAAACTTGATTTAGCAGCAACGGAAGCAATCGGAATGATTGGAATTTTGTAAACCTCTGAAGTGCTGAACATTGTAATCTGTCAGTGATAAAAAGGACCAAACAATAAAACCATTCAAAACAAGTAATAAAAGGGGGATTTCAACCGAACAGTCAGCAGGAGGTGATTTCATGCACTGGGCATCAGAGCAGGTATTCCCCTTCTCAGCTCTGGAGGATTGTGGTGTGGGTGGAGCGTAGGTGTCAGTATGCAAAGTCCAATTTGGCAAAAATGTTATTCATTCATTCTCAGATGACATATGCTGTAACATTAAAATACCAAGCGACCAAGTGCAATACTGAGGAATGTAACTCTTGTGAGGTTCAGTGAGAAAGACCTCACAACAGATTACAATAATGCCCTATTGACCACTTTCCTCCAAACTAAGCTTCTAAATTTAGCAAAGAAGAGGAGGACTTTCTTCCTGAAGCATTTCTTCTGACCAAAAGAGCGTTCCGAATGCACTGATGTCATGAAGTCAAGCCCTACAAAGAGAAACCGCTGCGGCAGACATGTTTGATGATGGCCTCAGCTGTTATTAAAAGCCAGCTTTAATTGTCCCCTTCAAAGTCCCTTGGTTGCTGTGTAGAAATGTAACCTGTTTACTCTTTCATACTTTAAACAGAACATGAAAGGCATAAAGCCATAATGTCTGCAATCCCGGACACGCACAAAGAGACACACACAGACACACACATGCATGCGCACACAGGGGACTTCCAAACCAACACACCTCAACCCACACGCCGTCGCTACAGGCTGCAAGGCCCCAGGCGAGCACACATTCCACACTTGTTCTCTTACCTTTACTCAGATAAACTAAGAATTACGATTCTTGAAAAACACTCACCACCACACTGTGACCTCAGCACACTGTATGACCTAAAGCTCCTCCAGCTGCAGCTGCATCGAGAAACGTCTTCTTACATCAAGTGAGCTCACTGCTGTCGACCTGGAAAGTCGCGTGAGAACCAAATATTTGCATCATTTTAATTTCAGTGAATAATAATGTACTTTTTATGCATCTTTTATATCATTAAAACATAATTTCATTAAAAACATGTATACAATTGGTATTTAATACAGACTCAGCAAATCTATGCAGGACTATGTAAAAATATGCAAACTACAGACTATGCTAATTTACGCTGTACTATGCAAATATATGCAAATTTGAATGCATATCCTTTACCTGTTACAAGGTATTTGTAAACAGTGGGATGCCCTCTATTTACTTTTGTAAAGAAGCCAGTTTCTGATTCCACCAGAGGTAATATCAAAATATAAAAAAGGGCCTTCAGGAGTTTAACATCTGTTGGGCTGTAGTTTTGATATATTTGAAGGAGTCTTTCCCAGGTAGTTGTCAGTGCTTTTAGCATTTTTTAATCACAGAGCTTTTATAAATGTTGACATATGTTTTATCTTTGTGTGTCACTCTTGTTTTGATTGCTTTTCTTTTCATGTCCCTTTCTTCTACATGTCTTAAGCCCATATGTTAAGAAAGTGCTGTATAAATAAACTTATTAGAATAATGACCGTTTTGTTGAGATATATTTCTTCTCATTCACATTCACTTGGTGGCCAATTCCATACTCGTAAAATTTTGGAATTTGGTCAGGTTCCGCGTCAACCTGAAATCAGCATCACTCAACACGACTCATAATGAGACTGAAATAAGGAACCGCTCATCTGCCCACAGCCATTCTGAATCAGCAACATTGCACCTCATATTTGTATCCGTCTTGTCCTGTCCTTTTCCAGTTTTCATCCCTGGTTCAATCTGATGAAGAACGTGTTGCATCCTATATTTTCAATATCGACGCAGTTATCAACCATTATTCCATCTCTCCTCACCTCACACACACACATTAATTTACTGATCGATTATCGGTCACACTCCCAACAGAGGCCTCGCATGCTGTGTTTCTCCTCCGACATTCACAGCAGTGGTGAAGGTTGCTAAACAAAACAACGGCTCAATATATATATAAAAAAAAGACAGATGTATTAAAATGTGAGTTAGTAGAAAATATTGACTTCGTATTTCAAATATAGCTCCAAATAATGACTTAGTATCTCAAAGTTACAACTTAAAATAACAACTTTGTATCTGAAAACGTGACTTGCTAGAAAACATTATCTCTGCATCTCAAAGTAACGAGTTAGTAACTGAAAATAAAAATAGAACATGCCAAAATAATGACTTGTTATGTCAAAATATGAGTTAGTACAAAAATAATGACTAAGTATCTCATAATAACAACTTAGTAGCTCAAAATAACAACTTTGTATCTGAAAACGTGACTAGAAAATATTATCTCTGCGTCTCAAAGTAACGAGTTAGTAACTGAAAATAAAAACAGAACATGCCAAAATAACGACTTGGTATGTCAAAATAGGAGTTAGTACAAAATAATGACTTATAGCTTGTTTAAAGTTTTAAATCTCATGATTGTTTATTTGTTATCGATCTTTTTGCATTGACAGATAATGGGTTTTCCGCAGATTCCCACTGAGATGCAGTGAATAAACAAGGTGGGCACTAGAAGCTGGAAGCTGGCGGACATTGCTCGGAGTTGTATGCCTCCGTTATCTCTGTAGCACCGGAGGAGCGTGTGCACGACGCCGAGCAGACGGAGGGAGAAGCGCGGATCGGGCTGTCAAGAGAGGCTCACTGGAGCAGGGGCGCATGCGCAGCTTCGAGCTCCATGCAGCAGTAATACGTCACCCATTCAAAACAGAGGCAAGCCCGGACACACACCGAGCGACAGACCGCTGTGCACGACCGATCCTCCCGCCTCACACACCAGCTGAGGTCCGAACACACCCCCCCCCCCCCACCTCCGGATCGCTCCCCTGGGTCTCCTGCATTACGGTTGATATTAGCATTAGCTGCTGCTTCTTCCTCCAGTGAGCATCTCGCTACCTGCCCAGGCGATTCCTCCACGGTTCCTCCTCCACGATCCTCCCCGGAGATCCCCGCTGCCTCCCCGGTCCTCCGAGCTGCTCCTCCTGGGACATCGCGATGGTTCTGGAGGATGATTTGAGCACCGCCGCGGCCACCGGACGACCCGGGGACGTGGAGCGTCTCCTCCGGGAAGGGGCGGACGTCAACGGCCTGAACCGGTTCGGACGCAGGGCTCTGCAGGTCGGTGTCACTAGATGCGAGTCATCGGCCGGGGGAAAAGTTCAGTTTCACGCCTAAATGCGTCTAGTGTTAACATCGAATGGCGACAGAATAACGGGGGAAATGGAGTTGTGGTTATTTATTATATTGTTCTTTGACTTATTTGGTGAGAAAGCGACGCATGTGAGCAACACGCAGATCCCAGTGAGTCCCGGGCCTTCATGGTCAAACTCAGGCATTTTTAGCATTTTCAGAAAACTCACTTCGAAGCTAAATTAAACACAAGTGCACGTTTTATGGAGCCTTTATATTTATTGCAGGAGTTGCTAAAGCCATTGAATGCTGTGACTTTGGATCACTGTTTATTTCGCACTGCATTGTTTTGGATGAGGCCCACATGTGATGAGGAGCGGCCTTATCATGGAGAATCATAGTCACGTTCAAAGTAGAAAGTATTGTTATTATAATAAAGCTTCCATTTGCTCGTAAGTGACTTTAATCCGCAAAACAATAGATCACCCAAGCGGGTGTTGATTTTAGCTTTCTTTACTTCTTTCTGTCCTTTCTTTCTTTCTTTCTTTCTTTCTTTCTTTCTTTCTTTCTTTCTTTCTTTCTTTCTTTCTTTCTTTCTTTCTTTCACAGCAGCAGTTAAACAGCATTAGAGCTTCTGCTGAAAACCAGTTCGGACCATAATATATAATACTAAACGTTTTTTTGTTTCTTTTTTGACATTTCTATTATAAATAATAATAAAAGTAAAAGCTTAACCCATCTCAAAATCCAGATAGAGTATTTGTATCTTGCACAATCAAGCTTCATTGTACGCGGGGGGATATAAACGTTTTAACTTTCAATTTAAATCAGTGGAATGAAATAAAATGTGTTAGTAAGATGGAGGAAAACGAAACTAAAGTTGTAACGAGGCCTAGAAAAGGCCTGTGGCGCAGGAGCCACATCATTTGGAAGTAAAATGTGATGCTGGCCTTTTCCTACTGCGTTGTTTCAGTGCGTGGATGAGGATTGCAGCCGCTCCAGTGATAGACTCACACACGCTCATATCTCCTATAACATATACTAGGCAGGAGGAAGTTCAATGTAGTTAATATGTGACGATGTTTTCTCTTATTGGTTTTGTGCCTCATGAAGTTGTTTTAACGGGAGCGTCAGTCCTGAATAGTAATGTCTTGTACTTGTACTTTAAATCCTCAAATATTTAAAAACTATATTAACTATATTTAACATAGTATTGAAAAATGTTTACCCTCATCGATGCTGCTAAAAACTTTAATCCTGATGATGTTTTCTTACACTTGACATCTATTGCACTTCTGGATCCCTCACATGTGGCTCTCTCTGAGGTTTCTACATATTTTTACCTGTTAAAAAGGTTTTTAGTAGTATTTCCTTACTCTTGTTGAGGGTTAAGGACAGAGGATGTCACACCATGTTAAAGCCCTATGAGACGAATTGTGATTTGTGAATGTGGGCTATACAAATAAAACTTGATTGATTGATTGAAATAGCCTTTGAATATAACGGGGAGAAACAATAGTAAAATTAGTTATTGTCTCAGTGGGTTTTTATTAAATTGCAAACAGATCAATGCATCCATGTTTGGTACTTTCTGCTTTTATAATGCTTTTACATGTTTGCAGGATGATCCCATTAATTCCATGTGGATCTGTCTGAGTCTGTTTATCTGTGTTATTGCAGGTGATGATGATGGGCAGCGAGGCGGTGGCTCGGCTCCTCCTCAGTCACGGAGCGGATCCCAACGTAGCGGACCGCAGCACCGGGAGCACGCCGCTGCACGACGCCGCCAGGACGGGCCATGTGGGCACCGTGCGGCTGCTGGTGGAGCACCGGGCCGACCCACAGGCCCGGGACAACAAGCAACGTCGGGCCGTGGACCTGGCCGAGGAGTACGGCAACAGGGACGTGGTTGCCTTCCTGGAGGATCTGTGAAAACCACCGTGCTGCGGGGCGTTGTGGACCGGGAGGCAGAGCTCCGAGAGGCGGGCTCCGCTGCGGAGGCCTGCCGCCTCGAACCGCCTCGAACCGCTCAGTGACTGCTGTGAGATCCGTTCTTATTTATTTATTTCATTTAAACAAGATTGATTCACTTCTAACGAAATCAGGGTCATCGACAGGCACAGCGTCGCTAGCGTGTCAAACAACACGAGCTTAAAAAAAAAAAAGCTGCAATAACAATCTAAATGCTGTCACACTTCTCAGTTTTTATTTATTGTTAAGCTTCAGTTGTGTCATTGAAATACTCCAATAAGTGTATAAGCAATCCAGCTGAGTGTTTTACTGTAATATTTGTATAGTATAGTATTTTTTATGTATGCTTGTGGTGGATTTTTGTCATACTTCCAATGAGCACACTGCATTTTGAATAGTTTGCCATTTAACCAAAAGCACAAAAGGCATTGGAAAATGTTTTGCACATTTGAACATTAGCGTCTTTACTGTGATGCACTATTCTGTGAAAATTATCCCTAGAGTCAAATTTCCTCTTGGTAAACATCAACAGATCTGGGATATGCACTTTAATAAAATGTCCCTTGAATGATCATGTGTTTAAAAAGTGGAGAGACGCAAAAGCAATTGGGTTATGCTTCACATGCAGTAATGGCTGATTTACTCTAAGGTACCAGAGGAAAAAAACTAAAAAAATCAAGCTATGATCATTTATATTTGAAATTTGTTACAAGTTTGAAGACCTAAAATGTCAATGTGATGGTGAGCCCCTGGCAGGAAATTTAAATATTTTTAATTAGGTCACTTTTCATTGTATTTGCTGCTTCTTTTTTTTATATTTACGATTGGGCAGGAAACTGCTTCACATAACCATTGCATGAATTCTGACTCATGGCTCATTATCATGTTCTTACTGCAGCTCTGGACTTCACTGTTAAACAAACTGATCAGATCAATGTAACATTTATTCTTCTGCACTGAAAATGTTCAGGAGGCTAGAATAGACACTATGTGAAAGAAAACTGATAATTAATCAGAAGCTACAAAAATGAAGCACCAGATTTTTGTGTAACATTTAAATACTTTTTCTAAATAAAGGAAATCAGGTTTAATCTGCACTTCAGATAAGTTGCAATGTGAGTTTGTAATGTGTATGAAATAATTCACAATAAGCATCTAACATTTTCTCAAATTCACCATTAGCTTATAGTTGAATTTCAACCTCGATAGTTAGTGCACTCAACATGAGATTTAACCTCAAACCCACCACACTTCTGTTTTGTCTCTTTTGGAGTTACAGGCCTGAACACACTTTTTGTGAATCAACAGAGGAACCTGCTAGTCCAACACATGTCAAGCTAAGAATATGACGAAATAATAACGGCTAAACTTCTGTCCGGCACACATTCCTACTTTGATAAGAAACTCAAATCTGAATTGACAAATCCAGAAGACATAAATACACCAATACTTTATCCTTTACACTTCTTTTTTTCTATTTATTATTTTTTAACTCAAATTCAAATTGTATTTATTTTGAAATGCACTCTTGCGCAGGCTCACATTTCACTGCACTATTCTGAGAACTTCAAAACGTGACCTCAGCTCTTTGAAGTCAAAATCTCTGGCGCCCATTTCTGCTAAAAAATAAGTTCATAATGTTGAGACAAGGCAACGAAGAGGAAATGCAATGGGACTATTTTTAGATACTCTGCATAGTGACAAGATTCAGTTGCAGCAAATGAAGATTAGAAAAAAAGGACAGGAGTGGCTCTAAAGGCCCAGCACTCCTACAAAAATCCCAATATCATTAGTTTATGATGAATCTTACATGTATTGAACATTTTATGTCAATACATACATAAAGTGTGTCTCTCCTGTGTCTATAAATGCAGGGATCCGATCTGATATAGAAATAAAATGCTGTAAAAGTTCTGATTATCTGATTCATGTCACGCATGCAACAGTGATGTAGAACAAATACAAATGAGAGTATTCCACCAAATATAAAGCTGTTCCCCAGTAGGAAAAGACAAATATTCCCAAGAACAAGAATTTATTCAAACTATTTTGCTGAAGTGTTTGCAGGAATTTAAAACTTTTTTAGTTGTGTAATATGACGAAGGCATCAACTAAATATGCATGTGCTAAATGACAAAACTTTTATTACATCCTGCATTAACAGCAATAAAGACACCAATGGTTTACCGGCAACAAATGTATACATTTTAAATGCTTACAGACAACAACAAAATAGAAATCCACAAAAAAATACAAATCTAGCATAGTCGTAAGATTTAAAATCGTTTCTTGGTCTTTTTAAGTGTTTTGTAAACATGTGATCAGACTGAAGTGTTCCAGAGAGAAAGTGTGGCGTGATGATCAGAGAGAAGAGGGACTTTTTTTATGCATCTTCAGTCAAGAAAAAAGAAAAACACTGAAACTCCAGCTGCAGACAGCACATGCATTATTTATGTGAGGCACTTTCTCGTGATTCACTGATGACAAATCTGCAGGCAGAGTCGAGTCTGTTGTCCGTGTGGGAGTCGGTGCAGGTGGTGTCTCGGGTCCTTTTTCTACTTAATTGTTTTCTACACCCTCAGTGCTTTGGTAACATAACCGAAGATTGTGCCATTGACTGCAACAGAAGGAACAAAACAGTTTTTATCCCCAAATGTATGAGTCATGTAAATACAGCAATTGTGTTTGTTAACATGGTTTCGTTCATTGGAGAGAAAAACAAACAAACATGATTATAAAATTTTGTCCTAAGTTGAATCAAAACGTCTGTGCCTGTTGTCATTAATAAAATTCCAGTACAACAAAAAAGGTAAAAGGTTTTTTAAGTTTTCTAAGTGTAGCTGTCTGCAATAAACAAACAACTTCTGAGGAGAAATGTCACTACTTACCTCACTGCACTTCAGGCATGTTTAAAACTACTGTTACTGCACCATTTAGTTTGTTGTTTTCTATTCAGGATGGGGTGTGGACCAAACAAAATTTGTTTTTTTGTGAGATAGGGTGTTTTTGGAAGTTTTCACCAATTCCCCAAGGAATAAATTTAATGAATAGAAAAAAATCTTGCATAATAAGGGAACTGATATCTATGAGAGTGAGCAGTTTGGTGCAGCATGATTGAATTTAAGGGGACTGTTTGGCCTTGGTGGGGGGGTATGCTCTACTTAGAGCCATTCTAGTCACAAATGGATCTTAAGGATGCACCCAGTATAAAATCACTCATCATGTTAGTCATGTAGTATCACGTTTGAGCATAAATGTGATATATATATATTTAGGTTCAGGAGGTGGAGTGGGTCAGGTTCAATCCCTGACTCCTGCAGTCTGCATGATGAAGCACCCCCCCCCAAATTCGTCCTGATGGCATCAGTAAATGCATTTGATTTGATTTAAACTGGCACTTAGAAGTCTTTGTTAAAAAAAAATACTTAGTCACCTTTATAAATCGGTGGTGTTTTGAAAGGAGTTCAGCTCCTGACAGTTTGATGAGACTGACGGAAGATAATTAGACCCTCTTTCACAACTACTCACAACACTTAATGGAAATGACTCATCAGAAAGTAAACAACTTACTTTCAAGGTCTTCATTGTCTGAGACCAGTCCAGCTGACTAATCTGCGGTATTGCAGTTAGCAGGATACTGCTGGCTTTGTTGGCGTTCTCCTTCATCGTCTTCATTACATTGTCTACACAGACCTGAGATAACGGAAGAGAAATATCCGGCTGTCATTAAAAAACACGATGCAATTTTCACTTCCTTGTGTCACAGTCACTCTGTATTTCCCAATAATGTATCGGCTTATACACGTTTGCACTATGAATAAAGTTGCGGGTTTAAAAAGTCTCAATGGACGTATCTTTTTATTAGTTATTCATGATGTGAAGGAAGAATCCTGTGAAATCAAAGCTGCTGCCGTGAACACACTATCAGATGTTTTTTATATTCTGCAGACAGTAATCCTCTCAATTACGCTCAAGGATAAAGTTTGTGATATTGACACTGTATAATTTGTAAATATATATGTTGTGATCAAGAAATTCTAATAAAAATACAAAACCAACAATATGTTATTCTTTGGCTACTTTCTGAATTCCCAAGCTTGACAATCAATCACAATCCCACTGGGTACCTCAGACTTAAGTCTTTGAAAATAGCTTGATGATGAGTTCATTAAAATCAGTAGAATTACCACATTGCACTTGTATGCCTTTGCAAACCAGAGCAGTTTCAGTCTACATACATTTATCCTCCAGACTCCTGAGTTGACTGTGACCTTTGACCTCTAAATTCTAATCAGGTCATCCGTGAGTCCAAATGAACAAACGTATAATGAATTTGAAGAAATTCCCTAAGGGCTTTCACTAGAGTGGAACGACAGAGACAGCCCGAACACATAGTGCCTCCGGCGACTGGTGTGTGGGAATAACAAGCTAAAAACAAACAGACAGTGAAGCTGTTTGAAAATCACAGACAGCAGCAAATAGTGCATATGCGATGGATTCATACATATTTGCAGCTGTGGCCATGAGCACTGTAATCAAAGAAAATGACACCAGAAAAGAAGGCAAGAAAAGAAAAACGGTCCAAGGCTGAGGCTCATTCATTTGCTTGAATAGATTCTGCAACACAACGGAGGTCTGCCACACAGATGATTAGGTTTTAGTCAGTATTGGACTAATGGGAGCCAAATATACAACATATAGAAATATGTACCCCTCATCAATATATTATTGTTTCAGTAAGACCACTGAATTTTGATAGATAATGTAATTTAAAACACTGAAATTGTTTTATTAATGACAAAATTGAATTTTTTGTCCACCTTGAATACAAAGAAACCCCATAAAGTCGCTGTATTGCACATCATGAAACATGACAAGTCAAGTAACAGCTCAATCCTGGATGCTGGGGTGAAAATGAAAAGTTAGTTTTGTTATGGGCATATTGACACAGCTGTCACAGGAGAAGCTATGAGCAAGCCATGTTCAATTTCAGTGCAGATGCGACGAGCAGGTTGTTGTTTTTTCAAGCTGTGAACTGTGCCCTGTACACCAGTGAGTCATCATTCATGAGGCAGCGAGTCTAGATTAAACCCCTTTATTCACAATCAATAACTCCCCTTTAAGAATGTGGAAATTTAAATCTATACGTGTCTAATTATTTATCTGATTCCGGTCGAGAGTATTAATGTGTATCCAAATTAAATGATGTGATATCTAAGGGTTAATTCTCATATAATTTCTCAGCCAGACGTACAGTGGTCCGTACAGTACGTTACAACTTTGTTTTCGTCCTGTGCTGCATGATTATCTCATGCAAACATTAACCCTTCACTTGAGGGCTTTGTTTTCATGTCACACTCAATGACTGGGTTCATGTATTTGTGGCATTTGCGAGGACGAAGACAGTGAAGTGGATGAGTCACTGAGAGTCAACCTCCTCTGGCAGGGCTTCCACCGGAGGCTGGCAGGCAGTGTGCCGGCCCAGGAGGTAGTGAGAATCTGGTAGGGAATGGGGGGGGTAGGTGGGCGGAAGGATGTGGCGAGCATTCGGCAACAGGAGGGGGAAGAGGTCAGCGGAAGGAACTCGGAACTGGAGTTGTGAGTTTGGCTGGATCAGTGACTAATAAGCTGAAGCTCGCCCACATGCAATTTTTCATTGCATTACCCAGAGTGTTTGACAGAGAGTAGGTCACTCGGAAGCTGTGTGATACTGACGTCTGTTTATGGGCCACAGATGGCAAAAACTTCAGTGCTGAAAGAAGACCAACTAAAATAAATGAGCTAAATAACCACAATGCTGATATTTGTTATCCTGAACCAAATTATTATATTGGTCACTAATATGTATTTATACAGCTCCTGGCATAAAACATATATCACTAAAATCAACTCCATTTTTTTCCCTATGTGTAGTAAAACAATGGATAGTTTGTATATAACCAGTACAATTAAATTGATTCAAAACTACTATACTCTGTGGCAAAAAGTGAAGAGCTCCTTTACCCAAACGTTGTTGTGCTTCCTGCAACAAGACGACAGTAATCATCACAGATCACAGTAAACAAGGTCCCTTTGTAACAAAGAAAGTAAGAACAATAACAACAAACATCAAATAGAGTTTCTGCAGGTTTCCACAAATAAGATTTGCGATTTTTTAAGACCACATACTACCTAATAATTCCATGAATGACTCTATCTGTGGATCGCATATCTCGCAAACTATTTTCAACTAATCGTTTTCACACTTGGCATGTGTATTTGAAATGGCCCGGGGATGTCCAGAGCCAAAAAACAAGTCCAAGTTAAACAAACGAAGATGTTTGCTCATAGTTAACAGACTTTCAGTCTGCCATATGTTTATGTAAACATTAACATCTGTCCCGCATCTTTGTTTTTTTTTCTCCATGTGATCAGTGATTATTAACTTGATCTGCTGTGTTGTAATCAGAGCTACCAGCACAGAGCGACCGCGGGAGTTAACATAATTGAGCAATAATTATTTTATTGTTTTATTATTTCTTCACAGCTTGGCAGGAGTGGTTCAAACCTGTACATTTGATCGATGTGGCACAATTTTATCTAAAGTATTTGCTCCAGAGCCTCTGAGTCCTGGAACCCAGTTTGGGAATCACCTGTGTGATTCAAGGATGTAGAAACAGCTTTAAGAATCAGCTGGGTGTTCAGTGAGGACAGGGTAAATAAAGCCCTAGGGGAAGTGGTAGAATTAAATATGCACTATTATCCCTGATAATAGTTAAGAGAGGTCACTCTACAATTTTTCTTTCTCCAGCAGGTGTAAACCCCATCCATAATTCTGCTGACGAACAATTATCATTGGCTCAATTTCAAGAGCAAATTGTGGGAAGAAATGAGTGAAAAATAAATACACACATACGCACAATCGCACATACATAAATAGAAGTTGCTGTTCATTTTAGCTTATACTATAGGTAAGGTAGAAAACAAGATAAATGATAAATAATAATTGCTTTAGCAAACATTGTTTGCTTCCTGTTGCCTTGCTGATTGCTCTTACCCAGGTCTCCAGTTACGATTCGCATAAGGTTAAAAATAAAAGACAAATGAAAGTGTGATGCAGTTGAAATGATCTAAGGAGGAGGAGAGAAGTTCTGGAGGAAATGACCGGGGAGGACGTGATGTCACCAATGACCAGCACTGCCTCACACAAAGACAATGGCAGCAGAAATAAATAAATTCAGCTGTTAGGATCAGCCTGTCACTCACCGCCTCCTCATGTTCCTTCCAACAGTCATAGTCTGTTGCCATGGCAATGCTGGCATAGCACATGCCGGCCTCCTTGGCGAGGACCACCTCGGGCACAGTGGTCATGTTGATGACGTCAGCGCCCCACTGTCTGAACATCAGGCTCTCTGCTCTCGAGGAAAAGCGAGGCCCCTCGATAGTCAGCATAGTCCCTCGCACGTGACACTTAACGCCCAGACTCCGCGCCACCTCCACCAAGACCTGCACCAGGGGAGTAGAGCTAGTAAGTGTCTCCACTCAGCAAATTGAAAGAGGAGCAGGTGACTGTTCACATGGTGTGAATAGTTTATGTATTTATCTCATCTTGTTAACTGTGATGCTGAATGAATTGCAGCTGCGCTGTTTGGTATCTGCTCATCTGCATGTTTCGGTCTATTGCTCTTTGCAGTAGACTGAAACATTACACAATATTTATTCCAAGACAGGACTGCCCTCAACACAGGAGGGTTTTTGTGAACCTAACATTGTCACTCTGAGATACTGTTTTCACTATAAAAACATTCATTAATGAAAGAAACTCAAGGTCATAGAAAAAGTTCTACAAAACTGTCAAATTAGTTTAAGAGTTTCAAAGTTTCAAAACATGAAATGAATCTTGTTTTGATTTCTGCTTGCACAAGCTTGCAGAATTATCGTTTTTCCACCTCCACACCAACCCTGGTAGAAATTTGGGGAAACTCCAAATTTTAAGTAAACTCATTATTCTAAAGGTTTGGAACAAATAAATGTACAAGACATCTAAGAAAGTAGATATTTGCCAGGTATTCATGGACTCACCTCTCTGGTTCGGTTACAGAAAGGTTCGGCCATGGGGATGTGACACACACCTGGAGGACTGGTGGGCTGTCCATCATACAGCGTCTGAGATCTCTTTGTGGTCCTGGCAAACAGGAGCAAACACAAAGGACTGAAAGTTATTGTCATGGCAACCATGGCTGGAATGTTTATTAATAAAATTGTCATTAACCTATTTAAAATGTGAAAAGTCCTTTCACAGCTATCTAGGACCAAATAACGTCTCTATCTTTATGGCAACAGCTTTCCTCCAGTTTACAAGTTTACACTGCTGCTGAAACAGTGGGGTTATGCAAGGCACAGTCCCATTCTTTATGGAGGTGGCTAAGGAGATGGCAACAGACCGATTTAGCCCGGTGGCTTGAGAGTACCAGGTTCTGTGACTGCCAGCAGCCTCACAGTCTTCACTGAATTATAAGATGGTTCCGTGGTGGCAAATCATCAAACATGTTCTATTTGTCATCTTTTCCCAGAGCTTAGTACATCATAACACAATTATCTCAGTCATTCAAAATATGCATCTTTCAATTGTTGCCCAACCCCAATCGCTTACTCATCAACCTTGCACTTTTTTTCAGAGCTGCAGCTGCACCCTACTGAAACAAGAAAAAACTCACAGTAGTGTGTGGGTGTGTTTGTGAGTGTGTGTGTGTGTCTGTGTGAAATAAACTGTGGTCTGAGGACAATGCTTGTTTTTGTGACGGCAGTCGGGTTATCTTGGTCTGGCATCATTTCATATGCAAGATCATTTTAAAAATCACCGTGGCAAATGTTTCCCGCACATTTTTACCACCAATAGCAACAGTTTTGAAAAAGGACATTATCCATGCACTCATGTTGGATGGAATCTATGCTTCTGTTTTTGTTATCTAATTTTTTTTTGAAGAAGAAATACTGTACAATTAAATACTTTAGAATATTATGTTTGGTTCATCTAGCAATTAATGATTATTATCAAATTAATTTAATATAAAATATACTGTTTAACATTAAACATACCAGATTTTTTAAATCTAGATCAATAAAATATCTCCCAATGTTAAACTGTCTGAGTTCTAATGGTCCCAATTAATTCAATGGAGCTACACCAAAATAGATAAATTCATCAAGATCCATGACTTATTACCTATAAGATCTGTGAAAATGTGAAAATATTCCCCTTCTCGTAATGTTGACGAAAGTGAAAAAAGTGTTCTTTGATCTTTCCCTCTTATCCAGAGCCGCACCAAAATGGTACTTTCCTGATCCATCACATTCTTCCACCAAGTTTCATGGTAATCGGTTCAGTAGTTTTTGCATAATCCTGCTAACTGACAAACAAACACTAATAAAACTATAATCTCCTTGGCTGAGGTAATAAATGTCAGTCTTCTTGAGTATTGCAAGGTGAAAAAACAACAAAATATAAAGAGCAAAGATAGGAGATGTTCGAACCTTTGGAGTTTTAAGGTTCATGTGAGATTGTAAAACCTAAAACTCGACAAAGCCAGTGACACTGACCTATATATGCAGCGATTAAATGTTTGTTTTTTAGTAAATAAGAAGAGGTAATTACAAATATTGTGGCATCTATAAAGTGAAGCCTTGGAAACAAGGCGTCACATGCTGTGGGACAAGTCTGAACAGGTCCCAGCGAATGACTTCCTCATTTCTGATAAACAGATCTCGTCTGTGCTTGATTCTGGTAGCTGGGCTATTCATCGGCTTCACCAACGCGGGCGAGTAAAACCACAGGCAACGTGATAAACTTGAGTACAAGTATACAGGGGAAACACACTGACACAATTCAGACTCAATTCAGACAGTTGTCTGCCAACCCATTGCTAACAAATAAACCATCCTTACAAAAAAACAAGCACCTCTCACTGCACATATTGAGTTATTGAATGGAATTTGTGCACTCAGCCGACAGAGAGAGAGCACCACGCTGCCTCAGGGTCACGCTCATTGTATGTTACACATAGGAACACATATACAAGCCTGAGGTCAGAGATACTGCTGAGAGAATATAAGTTCTCATGGAAAGCTATTCTCAGGTTCACCAGCAAGAGTTTTTATTTCTGAAAGGAAGAGTTCATAATCATCTTCTGCAATCTGAGCCACTGAGACAGAATACCTGGGTCCTGTGTTCATGTTCATTACGAAAAAGGTGATGTGTGTGGAAATGCATTTCAACAAATTCAAGTTTCATTCTGACCGAGGTCCTGGATTACGCCCCTTGGTTGTGAGTACAGCCATCCAGTGCTTATGTACACATCGAGCAGTGACAGAGCAACACTGTCATTATCATTCATTTGGTGCTGTGCTTACGTCAACCGGCCAAAAGCAAGTCCAACATCTCCTCTCTTTGCTGTGGTCCTGATAGAAATCTCTCTGTTTAGTTGTTAAATGCTCCACTATGTTCACCAGCCACCTCAGCTGAGGAGGTTATGTTTTCATTGCCATCTGTCTGTCCATCGGCAGGATAAATAAATGACTACTGTACCCATTTCCATCAAATTTTGTGAAGGGCTGGGGAATGACCTAAGGAAGAACCTATACAATTATGGAGTGGATCTGGATAAATGGGCAGATCTAGGATTTTTTTCCACTTTTTTAACATAAGAGAAGCACCTTTCTAGTTACTTACTGTGTCTCCCTTTTTCACAGGGACACCTTTTCCCCTTTTTATATATAAATATATATATATATATATAAATATGTACTGTATATATCTCAACATGACAGCCACTGACAGGAGAGTGGCAATTAGCTGAGCAAAATGAATGAATGAGAACTGACAGCTAACAACATGCAAGATGATACACAACAATGACAAGACAGGAAGGAAACACAACACTTTACAACTATCTGTATGGTAAAGGTTGTGTGGTAGATGCTCTGTCCCCACACTGGGGTTAACTGTTTCCATAGGTGGAATAGCACAGAGACTACATTTTTTATTCTCACAAAAGCCTGAGACCAACGTGACACGTGAGAGCTAAACAAAAACAAATTGAACACAGGGTTATAGTTTGTTTCCCACTGAAAGTGACAGTAAACAAAAACTGGCTTTAACAAGTGCGTCAACCACAGCGAGTAACTCTTTCCTCTTTCTCACTCAGCTATCTGGACGCTCTCGTCACACAGTAACATGAGTCCTGTCACTGAGATTTGTGGGAAGATGTTTGTACAGTCGCCCTCCTGTACACTTGTTACAGAACAACCACCAAGAACAACTTTTTTCAAGAAGCTTGAACTATTTAACAAGAGAAACAGTTGATATGAGAATAACAACACATTCAGTTATAAATACCTTATTTCAAAGAGTTGAATTCATAAAAGGAAACCATGAAATCATTTAATTCACATAAATATACTGTGTACTCTAGAATTCAAGTTTAAGGCTATGCTGTGATAAATTATATTGTGATGTTGCAAGTTATTTTAATGTTACAAAGACAAACAAGTATCTCAACTATACTCATTACACCTCTGAATATACTTGAAAAGACGTTTGATCGGACAGTCAGGAAATTCCCTAAGTTCCCCCTTGTGGGCCGTGCTCACAGTTTTCACATCTGGCCAGTTTATTTAGCTTCATCTAGATTCTGTGACTTCTCCCTGTGATTATCCACGTGTGCCCTGGTGGGATAAAGAGCAGCGAGACAACTGCTCAGCAAAAAAAATGTCCCGACATTGTTCTTGACCGTTAAATAGTGGCCACAATCATTTTGCTGAGTAGCTCAGAACGCCTCTGTGCTGAGGTAATATGGGGCCTGAGTGCAACTTAAATTAGGATAATGTGCTAAACCTTGTTAGTGAGACTACTGGACACCAGAAAAAGAGGCAATCTGTGTTCCACTACTAAAATCAGGGTTTTCTGCAAGTTTCACTAAGTTAAATTTAAGACTTTTAAGACTAAATGAATACAAATTCAAGATCTGTCAAGTACGACAGATATAAAGTTATATCCCACAACTGTCAGAAACTGAATATAAAATAAACCTTGTGATGTTTTTACAAGTGTGTTTCATCTAAACTTGACAAATTGTTGTTTTCTTTACCCTGGAATGGGCTCTTTGTATTTAAATACTTTATCGGGAGCAGAGGGAGCCATGATTTTTTAAGGAGCCAAGACTGGACAAATTAAACATCTTTTGAGGCCCAGATACAGACACACAATGCGACAGCTCCTCTCCAGCGGCCCAGTGAGTGGGGGAGGGAGAGCTCCACTGGCCTCCAGGCACAGGCACATGAAGCTAGGGCTTCCCTCTACCGGCCCAGTACTTGATGACAAAAAAATAATTTTTCCGGCACTCTCCAGCCTGTCCTTTTCATTCATTGTGTGTTCGCCGTGGGTCTCTCAGCATTATCGCTCTCTTTTTCCTTCCCTCCTACCCTCACTTTAACTCTCATTCTCCTGCTCATTCCGTACAAAAAGCCGGGCCCGCCTCATCCCAACCAGGCTCCACCCGATAACAGTAACCAATAACAATAACAGTGTGCTTTTATGCAGCACCAGAGGAAAATCATCCAATACGAGTCTTGCAATGTGAAAGTAAAGATGTAGTTGAGGAGAGGACTGCACTGAAAGTCACTACGTAAAATTTCAGGAAAATGTCCAAAACTCAGTGCCTTTCTGAAAGCAGCAAGAGGGTAATATTAGTAAGGTGCTATGAAGAGTATCTAAGTCCTGGGAGTAAATTGACGGGAAAAAAAAATTGCCAGATAGCAAGTTATCTGAACCATAATCTGATATGTTCACGTCACACTCACCTGTCAATGAACTGATCTATGATGACAATGTCTCCAGGCTGAATTTCCTCCCGCAGTGAGCCACAGGCTGTGGTAACAAGCAGATGTGTACAGCCCTCTTCTCTCAGCGCCCAGATGTTGGCCTGGTAATTCACATTGGATGGCATTATGGTGTGTTGTCTCCCGTGCCTACGAACAGGAAAATAAACAGCATTTGAGATACAGACAGTTTACACTGATCAATTTCAGAGATATCAAAATAAATGCTTAGATGTAACTGAAAATAAATTTGATATGGAGTGAAATATTGTGTGAAGATATGCAGAAACTAGTGTCCGGTATATTTGACAAGTGCACAGAATTTCCACTAGATGGTGCTAACAGATAACATTATCAGGATTCACATTTTCTTACCTTGCAAGAAGGACACACTCCACATTTTTTATCTTTCCCAGTATCAAGGCATCAGACGGCTGTTCAAAAAGCAGAATCATCCAATTATGAATAAAACAGTAAAGAAATATTTTACTGCAAGGAATCTTTTTACAAAAAATATGCCTGAATGCCAGTGGAGCTTGTTATTTACATTGATCTATTAAAAGGTCGTGTGTAAGATTAACAGTAGGTGAAAGGGATCTATTGGCAGAAACTGAATATAAAATAATCCTAGTGATGTTTTCACTAGTGTGTTTAATCTTAATTGTAGTGATTGTTGTTTTCTTTACCCTAGAAGGTTGTGGTTTGTTCAACAGCTTCACTGACCTTTCCATATGGTGTATCCACATAACGCTCAGTCCTTCCCTCCAAGATGTCTGGATCATTAAGGCCTGAACCACCAATTATTCCGATCTAGATCAAACAATAGAAAAAGGTTAAAAGTCTTAATATCACACTAATGAAACACTTACATCTATATAAATAATTTAAATTTAAACAAATTCCCTTTACATAAGAGAATTGGGAAATAAAGGCAAAGATAGAAACACAAAAACTGTTTCAAACTATTTGAGCACTTTGTCAAATCAGTCACCATTATGAAACCAATTGGCAAATTCATCTGGTAAGACGTGATGCTGTTTTTTTCTCCCAGATACAGAAAGCTTTACAAACTGTATGTGTAGACCTATAAGTGTTTATTATCAGTTGACATCTGTGTTCAGTGTTAGGTCTATTAGGTTTAAGCATAAACACATTTCAGAGACAAATATGGTACAAATATTAACGTGAACCTAAATGTCATTTCAACTAATGGTTATCTGTTTTCTGTAAAAAGTTACTGTTTTGATTTCCCAGTGGGGCTACTCTTTCCTTTCGAGCTGTATGCAACAAAATATTAACATTTTTAACGCACAATATAAACATGAATGCAAATCTTTATTCTGTAAAATAAAACTTTTTACGTCGCCACATAGCTGCAAACACAAATGCAGATACCCATGTCTGTGAAAGCCTCATATCATCTGCTTTATATCGGCCAAGTGATAAATCAGTCAGGTTCTAATATGATCATATTCTCACATGAGATTCATAGTCATAAACATAATAATATTAAATTCAGTTGTTAAATAAATTGAATTCCACCTTAAACCAGCAACCACACTGATACAGATACAACTTATTGATGCATCAATCATAGTTATAGTACAATATCACTGCCTTTTTTAGAGAGGTGTTTTGTGAGGTGTCATTGTGGTGCTGCAAATCTATATTAAAAAATATTATTTCTATTTATATATTTAATGGGCCCATTAGCGAACATTAGTCTATGTCTTTAGTACAAATACTAAATGTAAACATGCTGGAATTAACAAAAATGCTAATTTACATCCACTGTCCCTCTGCAGGAAAACAAATACAGAGACTGATACAGTGAAAGCAAATAATCCACAAGACAAATAGAAAAAAAGACACGTGGCACATTAGCCCAACTAAAGGTGATCACAGTCCTGTTTTCCCATGAGCCCTTGTTTTAAAAGTGGGACAATCCAACATGTACAGACAGCAGATACAGTGAGATGTTACTGTTTCACACACTTTGATGGGGAGAACAAAGGCACGTAAACATCTGTCAGCACAACTCAAAGCAGCTCAGCAGCAAGATGATCCATGCGATGAGCCAACACCTCTTTAAAACCATCAGACCCGAACCAGCTTCAGGGTCTGACAACATGAAACATAGGCCTGTCTGTGAGTAACACGACTGACGCCCATCTTATTATAATACTTTAGTAATACAAGTTTTCCTGGAATGTTTTGATACTTTAATTCATTTGAAGTATGACCTGAGTTCTTCTTCCCTGCAGTCAGCTGTGTGTGGTTAGAGGTGCCGGCTGAACACGTGCTCCAGGGGATGCACCTCCCATGCTTCCGGTTCAGCTCCTCTTGACCGTACACTGGACTTAGCCTGTTAGCATGTGTGTTATTTTAGCTTAACCCTTTAAAGCCGACACACTTTAAGCTTGGCTAACACGATGCTAACATCTACTAGCTTAACCCCCCCAGCACTTCATGTTTGTCCGAGCTGCAGCTGCTGCGAGCTACTCTTCCTCGTTGGTTTCCCAGAGTGACGTTTATAATAGGGCGTTACGAGGGGGGGTGGGGGTTCCTTACCTTAATGGGAGCAGTGGAAGCCATGACTGCGTCTTCTCCTGTTAAAGTAAAGATGCGGCAAAGTACTGAGGCAGAAGAAGCTTTACAGTCTGTGGTTAACATCCGCCACAGAGCCGGAAGTCAAGCATTTCCTTTCCTGTCACTGTGCTTTCAAAACAAAAGCGCAAGCACAAGTTCTTCATCTAGTTCGAGAGAGACGTTTAATAGGCTATCACCTTATAGAAGAAGACATATCACATTATTATCTGGTAATAATAGTTGATATACTTGCTTACTTAGCCAAAAGGCAGATAATAACTGTATACTCTTAATTACCGGTCCGAACTAAGTTGATAAGCAAAACTGGATTTCATATTTAGTTTTTAAAGATGAGCATCTTCGCTCATGTTATCTCACAACTAAAGACAGGTTTTACAATAGTGGCTCATCTGTGTATATATTGTGTGTAGTCTATATTATTTAAAGGTTGTGAATAAACACGACGAGGTGTTTCAGCTGAAATATAGTACTGCATTAAATACAGTATATCACATAGATATAGTAAAGTCATTTTTTTTGTGCCCCTTCACCACATTCAAAAGGAAGTAAAGAACACTTTTCCTGCCTTTAAAGTGTGATGGTTACATGTCATATTGCACGGTAGATCCTGATAATAATCTCTTCTCACATTCAGAGCTTTCAGAGTAGCAGGCAATGTAGATATAAAGAAGTATTTGGACCTTTCACAGGATGCAACCAGCAAAAGTTCGGCATTTGTTTATTTATCTTTACAAATTTGAAAATCAAAATAGTTTGCTGTTGATCAACTAATCAGCTACTCAACTAACCATTGCAGCTCTATCTGAATCAAATGTTATCTACAGAAGCTTTAATATCGAAATGTCAGTTTACAACATGATCTGTGGGCACTGTGGAAATTCTATCACACAGTTGTAATGATACTTATTCAGTTATATGAATTACAAAGTGTAAACACTGTTGTGTAACAAACCTATGGCCTTATTATAATTAACTATAATACTTTGATTTAGTCTGGCCGTACCAAAAATAAACAGTAAACAAAAAAAATAAACTTATTTGCTTTTTACATTTTATTTTTAAATAAAATACAATAGAAAAGAGAAATCTTAACACCATCTGATGATAAATTGTTCTCACTGAGCTGCAAGTAGAAATTATTTTCTGAAGATGATATATTCAAATCATTGTAACCAAAAACATTTCTGTATTAAATTTATCCCTGAGAGCACCTTCAAAATACAATGCATTTGTGAATTTCCAGAGTAAGGTTTGACACTTGAAAAAGTTACACTCCTAATCTGATTCCATCATGTCTTGTTAAAAAAGTGGCACCATGCACATCAAATAGCACTATTTCAGGTGTTTGCTAACGCACAGTCAAGAATGAAAAATGTTTTATTTGTCCAATGACCCCGTTCGGGTCAACACACATTTGTGTGTGTCGCATGTAGTGTCCAATGAGAAGTCAAAACGTGGTGGTGGTATTAAATTGATATGTGTAAACCCTATATCCTCCGTTTATGAAATACTGCTACCACATTATAGATGAGCGACAATCTGGACTTCCACCTAATTATGACAGAGAGGTCAGAGCGGTGGGGTCAACTGGGTCATCTGTGATACTGTCAATAGCATTGTCATTATTAGTGCTGCAGGCCTGGGTGCCAACGTCGTTAGCAAAAGAATCACTGTCACTGTCAATTGTGATGATGGTGGGCGATCGCTTCTCCGAGCGCTCATCACTCTTTGACTTTTTGCATTTTTTCTTGTGTTTCTTCTTTTTTTTGTGATGCCGTTTGCTTCGCTCCTGTGCGTGTTCCTCATCGATCAGCTCAACACTCAAGCTCCTGCTCGTCTTTCTAGACCTCTCTTTGGATTTTTTCCGATGCTTCTCTTTGCTCTTTTTCTTGTGTTTGGTTAATGGTGCGGAGGCGTCTCCTTCACAGCCAGAGTTGGAAAGGGTGCTTTTAGATGGCTCCTCCAAATGTCTTGTTTTGTACTTTCTCTTTCCACCAGGCTTGTCATGGTGGGATTTACTTTTTGCTGAAGGAGAGCGGCTGCTGGAAATAGATCTTGAATGCCTTCTATCCCGTCTCACTGAGTCTCTGCTGTGGCTCCTGGAGTGAGAGTATGTGTACCTATCTGAGTACTTGCGGCTACTGTAATAGTAAGACCGCCTCTCTGTATAATGCGTCCCACTGTCATTTCTCTCCTGGCTATAATGTCTATAAGACTGATCGCTCTGATAATTGTCCCTCCTTTTAGAACTACAGTCAACTTTTGAATCTCTTCCCCTGGAGAGCGTGTCGACACTGCTCTGGGAGATCACCAGCCTCCCGCTGTTGTGCCTGCGCTCTCTACTACTTGACCTCCTTCTTCTCCTCTGGTCTCTGTCCTTTGAACAGTGTCGCCCACTAGACCTCTCATCAACATCAGAACCCCCATCTCTATCTTTTCTGTCTGACTTCCTGGATGTCTGGTGTCTGATGGATGTCAGCAAGCTACATATTGCTTTTGAATCAGACTGATGACTGTGGTCCCTTTCTACATTCTCCAACTTTCCAGCACCTTTTGGATCACAGCTCTGCGAAGCAGAAGGACTGACACTGGAGAAGCGGATGTGTTGAGGTAAACGAGGCACTTCCTCTGTATCTTCACAGTCAAACTCATCAGAGTCTGAGGAGAGCTGAACCAGCTCAGGAGTCCTCTCTACTGTGGGCTTGACAAAGCCTACAATGACACAGTCGTCAGGAGACGAAGCCTCTTGTTTGTTAACTTCACCTTGAGTCATGTCTGTTTTGTTATGAGGGTGCATCTTCCGTGGAGAAGCATCAAGCTCTCGTGTCTCCTCCTCTAAGCTGGTGTCAGAGTCTGAGTCGAAGACTGAGACACGCTCTGCCCGGCTCTGTTCTGCTGTGGTAGAATATGAAGGTCCAGGAGTCTCATCATCCCACACAGAGTCACTCAGAGTAGACATGGTTTCTCCTGGGGGGTCCAAGTCTGTTGTGAGATCCTCGTCCTCTGAAATTGCTATCACAGATGAGTTGGAGCTGCTGTCTTCATTCGAGGAAGCGGCTGGGTAGTCGTACACAGCATGCTGGTCATAACACTCCATATGGAAGGGGGATTTTGCAAAATGGAGGAACTCATGCAGAAAGTGATCCGTGCGCCCCTGGAGGAATGGCCTGAGCTCTTCCTGAATAGCTCCATCTTCCATGTCGTAACGTGTAATGCGTGACATGATGATGTGCTGAACTATGTTTACCAAAGAGCCGTGGGACCCATACAGCACACTGAGTTCTCTCTTTACCCAGGGGATCAGTCTATGAAGGCAGGCAGGATTTTTTCTGTAGAACTCAGCTGAGGTCTTTCGCGAGCGGCCGCCATCCCGAACAGTCCGGACCCTAAGACCTTGCCGATAGAGCTCCCTTCTGAAGTTAACCATTTCCTGTTCTCTGACGCTGTTCACGGCTCTACCTTCAATCGCAGCTTTCCGCTTGGCCGCCAGCCTCATCATCATGCGTCGGATGTACCGGTCCTGAGGTTGTTGGACAGGCAATGTTGAGGCTTCGAACATTACTCCATTGTCCGGAGGTGGCGAGGTCCTTCCACTCATCTGTCGGTGGACTCCAGTGACAGTTGTGCGGTATCTAAACCGCGCCCCCCCAATAGTTCCAAAGGAGCCATTGTTCACTGGCTGCAAGTCAAACTTTTTGTAGTCTTGATCTGATTTGATACTGTGGTAGATTGAATTAAACGGCTGTTTGCATAAAGGGCACTCTGCTTTGTTCTTGGACCACTCGTGAATACAACGGAAACAGAATTCGTGCAGGCAGAGGTCCAGGTACGAAATGTTGTTGAACAGGTCCAAGCAGATGGGACACTTGGAGTCTGGGGACACCTCTGCTGACACGGCTCCAGAGGTTTTCTTCCCGCTACTCTTCTGCCTCTGTTGCAGGGCAAGCTTGAATGCCGACATGATCTGACACAAAATAAAGAGGTTGAAATCAATATTAAATTGTAAAGTCTCTTTTACAGAACAGGAAATGTAAGGCAGCCATCAATGTACACAGACATGTATAGTGAAGTATAAAATCAGACCTTTAAACTTAAGTAGCTTAATTCTACAATTAACACTGCTAAAGCATAAAATACATTTCCATTAACTGGGGGAAAATACACAGAGTAATTCATATGCAGTAAATTCATTAGTAGGCCTGAGCTTAAAAGTCTGCAGGATGTGACTTGAACACAAAATGGTACATTTAATTTCTCAACAAATTGCAGTCTGAACATCTTTCAGTTTCAGCTCTGAAGTTGCAATAGAAATACAAAGATAATGCAATTTCTGTACTGACACTAGTTTCAACCATAAAATGTAATGCTCTTCAGTACAGTCAATATGCCTGAATATTATAATGTTCCGATTTTGTTAATGCTAACATAGAGGTGTGGGTTCACTCACATGTTTGAACACTGAGGTCATAGTTGGTTGTTAAACTGGACTGGATTATATTGCTACGTGTTATTAAAAGCCTGACACAGCTCCTCTCGATCCACTCGTCTTTTTAATATTGCGTATACAACTGAACTTAATGAGCTGCCTAAAGTTAGAGCTGTTGTATTCTGTTGAAGTACAATGTGCATGTGAACCCTCTGAGTGTAGAGATGGTGGAGGGTAAGTGTCCATGTTCTTATCCAGATAGTCCTCATCTTTCTTTTCATGATTAACAATCTCTCCCTTTATTATATAAACAATAAAATTGGATTCTTGGATTGTTTCCTTACTGTTAAATCTAAAGCTTAGTTAAGTACGTTTACCAACTTATTTCATTACTACACTACAAAGACCCAACTCAGTACAATTACATGTAAATCGAATTGTCCTTTAAACATTTGAGTCTCTAGAGAACAAATAAGTCATTAATATAAAAATGACAGCCAAACTCGAGAGCATGGGCAGCGTCATGGTGGAGTTATGTCAGCTCTTCCAGTGTCAGATCTAGCCCCCCTGTACATGAGAGATCATGGAAACACGACTATAATTTCCACCAATCATCGTATCATAGTATTTAGAGGATCTGACGCGAGTGAGCTCGACATTAAACCGACGATTGTCTCCCTCCTTCTTCCCCTTCGGCTGTGTCGTTTGTCGGTTTGTTAGCATGTTAGCACGTTAGGCTACAACCGCAAAAGGCTAGTGTTTGGAGCAGAGTGTTGTGGCTTCACAGTTGGAAATAAGTCCGTTCGAGTTCTGACACGTGTACGACATTAAACCCTTCTGCCAGGAGAACAGTGGAGCTGACGATAAACAAACCCAGAGTCCAGTTCCCGAACAGGTTGACTTGGTTGGCTAAAGTTAGCAGGCTAGCTAAGGCGGCTAAGATGCTATGTAGCTAGTTAGCCAGGACGTTTGAAAAGTTTACCTCCGAGTTGCTTTGACACGAACAATGGTGACGGTGTGTTAACCTCCTCTGTCCGGGAGAGACGAGGCCATTTCCACACGAGGTTCGATCCTTAGTGGAGGTTTACAAGCAGACAAAAGAAACACAACCCACCTACACGTATATATATGTCTATATTCTATAGTCAACTAGACACTTCCGGTTTTCACAATAAGAGGCATAAGAGCTATTTGAAACATTAAAGGGATTATGTTTTGTTTTTACAGATAACACAGAATAAGTGATAAGACTGTTGCGTGTTTCGATTATTTTAGATTTAGATTTGCATTCTTCATAATTGCGCTGTTTGATACTTCTGGTACCAAAAGTACATATCCCGATCTGTGGTTACCAAAATAAAAGCCATTTAGGCCTTGTTTTCATGTTACGACACTCACTGACTACTGGAGACAGCTGTACATTTTAAATACATATTTTTTGTTTTGTTTACTGCCCCCCCCCCCAGGCCTTTAAGCACAGACTATACATTTGGCCAATGTAACTATTATGTCCTTCAACAACACATGTAGTTATATTATAAAGTGAAAATTCACATTTTCACTGATCCAGCTCTACAGAAAATATTGCCAATTAATTTTCTTCTTTCAAAGAACAACTTCACTGGTAGCATTTGAGTGTTTTCTTAACAATCCACCAACTCCAATAAAACTACTTAAAAATGAGATGCATCAAAGAAGCAAAGTAATGTGTTTCCAGATTGTGATTTAAAGCTAACTGCTGCTCTGCTAAGGCTGTGCAACATGTGTAAAAACGAAAAATACTGATTCTTAAACTGTTTACATTCAGTTGTGAAATCAGAGTCATGGGGATAGATGATATTACAATGTCATATTTTAATGGCATATACACAGTTTTTACAACACAAACTCAGGGACATTTTTGAAATATTTCAACTTCAGTGATGGCCGTGGGTCTCGGGGAGATCTGGAACAACGTCTCCTGTTTCCAGAATGGTGTCACCCTAAACACAAAATCAAGAACAGAAATAATTACAAAATATTAATTTCCTCGTTCAAGATATCCAGCTATGGCCGGTAATGCAAGCTCATGCAGAGGTGTAAATACAAGAAACAAAAATTGTGTGATTATAGCATGTCAGCCTTCTCTGTTGCAGCCTCACGTGAATGGAATAACATCCCAACATGTATCAGAGACCTAAACACATATCGGTCATTTAGTTCTAATCTGAAACAGTGGCTGTTTGATAATATGATCTGCCAGCACTAAACTTGACCCGCCTGCTCTTGCCTCCTTGTGTCAGGGTGTCTGTGAATTTGTCCTGCAACTTACTTTGTATGCTTGCTTGTTTGTATGCTTTTTGTAGCTCGTTCTATGTCTCTCCTGTGCTGCTTCATGTACTATTGTCATGTCGACTTTTTGTTAGTTTGTTGTGCATGTACTGTCTGCTTTGGTGGGCTACTGCCTCGATGTCTAACACATATAGATGTCCTCTATAAGTCCTAGTCTACCTTTTCAATTTGTGTTTGTTTGATGCTGACTCTTGTTTGTCCTGCATGCTTCATGTATTTTAATGCTTGAACTACTGAATACTTGTATGTGGTTATAATTAATGTTTTATCTGTTGCTTTTCTATGTTCTTTTTTAAACTCTTTCTGTTATTTGCTTATTTGCTTTTTAGGGAGCCTATTGTTACATCTGGCCAAGGACTGCAGATGGAAACTAACCTTCTGGCTAAATCTGGCATATTTACAGAAATGTCTATTAATATGCACAGTCCCTGTCAAATAAACAAACAAACAAACAAACAATAGAGGCATAATGTTAGAATCAATAGATGGGTTGAACTTACTGGGAACAGCTTGGGTTTCAGTTCCACAATACCATATGGCTTGGGCTGTGGAGGACAATAATACTGTTATTTAGAGCCTGGAGTGTAAATCCTTGTAGGTAAAGCTACTATCAAATGGGAACACCATGGAGCAGTGGTTTACTGGACATACAGAAAAAAACACAGTCAACCCCTGGAAAATAAGGAAGTTTACAACCATGATATTGTTGTTGTGCCATTTAACATGACAAACAATGTCAAACATTTCTTTTAACTTACGGCAACATGGTATTTCACGTAGTAGTGAACAAGCCAAGCAGGTATCAACAGCCGGGTTAACGTGAAAACTCCTCCTGTATATGCTTTGTAGGTCTGTAAGGAGATAAACAAATAAATATAGACAAAGTGAATTACACAAGTAATCATGGTCTTTAATCTTCACTGCTCCACATATATCTTAATTTAAACAGGTGTTTGTGCTCTCACACCAAGTAATTTATATATGCATGTAAAATATTTAGCTGTATATTAAGCATTGGCCCTAAGTGGCTCTAAGAAATACAGAGAATTGTCAAAAGTAAGATAAAGTAAGATAAAGTAGGGCTGGTACAGTTAGGGCAACAAATGACAATATGTAACAGAAAATTTTGAATTGAAAAGAACCTGCAATTTGTTGGGTCTAGTCTATTTAACAGTCTTGATAAATCAAAACAACTTTGGCAAAACCATTCTGACTCATTTTCAAAAGGCTGGAACACTAATTAACTCGAAATTTAGGAAGATCTTTGCACCAAATTATAATTCTGAATAACATCTATCCAGTATCTTTCCCACTGATGAAAGGTCACCATACAGTTCGCCTTTACAAAAACACTGAAGACGGAAAACACCGCTGGCTTAGTGCTGCATGGTGCTGTTAACTCTCTCTCTCTTTGAAAACACTGTCAGGGCTCAGCAAGTAAATTTCCCCAATCTATTAAATTGAATATAATTTTTTTACTTGTATAGCGCCTAATCACAGATTATCTCGAGGTACTTAACATAGTAAGTTCGACCCTTTCCAAATAATATTATTAACATGTAATATGCACAACAGTTGTAGCATGGCATTCTGCTAAAGCTAATAAGAAGTCACCTAATCTAAACAATATCTATAATTTATTAATATAAACTCTAAATATCAATATCAACTCTAACTAGATGTGATATTGTGCCTTTTTCCAAGCAGACATTTTAAGGTCAGGTGTTGAAAACAAAGTCCCTGTTGGCGACTAAAGCTATTTACCTGTTTGTATTGTAGCTCTCAATGTGCTAATGCTACTTCAATGAGATCAGCAGCTACAGTGAAAACGTTTCTTCACTTATACATCACGTATCAACTGTCATCACACCCGCATGTTTGTTGTTGTACGGATGTTTACATGGACTCACATAAAGCCTCCACAGGCTCTTGGGCTCCAGGAAACCAGCCCAGAACTTGGAGACGACGCCGGCAGGTTTGGCCTTGACCACGGGTTCCCGGGGGCTGAGCTCCTGGTCCTTCAGCCACTGTCTGCGGAGCTTCGCCAGCTGCTCCACACGGAGCTTCTCGTCCGGCGTGTACCCAGTCATGGCTTCTTTTTATGGACGTTCAACCTCAACACAACTACAATGACACCATGGAGGACACTTCCCTTCAGAGTCTAGAGTAGAAGAACAGGAAGAAGAGGAAATGTGGTCCAGATTGAAGAGTTCGCCGGATTATAGTGCGACACCAACAGGGCAGGAGTATGTACTACATGATGTTTATTTATTCCCCTTGTTTGAAACATAGAATGTACATACGGTTTGAAATGATAAGATAAAACAAAATCATCCTTTATTAGTCCCATAATAGTAAAATTTGCAGTAGTAAAAATAGACATCAGTAAGTAATAAGTAAGATGCAATAAGTGTAAGGATAATAACACTTAATGTAAGGAAATATAAAAAATATGAATCAAATTACACAGTGTAAAAACAGGAAAAATAACTGCAGTATGAGAATGTGTACAGTGAATGGATTGCACATGAACCATTGTTTTGTACAGACAGAATTAATAAAGAACCAGGAGCATGAGTACAACCATGCAACAAAAAGTGAGGTCTCTGTATTCGTATGTTAGTCAGGTTTTTATTTACACATTGAAAACTTCACACAGGGGTTTAACTTGCAAGGCTCCACGTTTTTGGTTCATGACATATTACTGATATTTTACGGATGTGAACCACACTTATCAGGATTAAAGGATCAACTCAATAACGTTATTTATCCCACTGAGTGGAATTCATCTGGAACAGCTTGTACAAATGACCATAAACACATGACAATCATGACAATTTACAATAAACTTTTTATTATTGAAGGTCCTTCTTTATCCACTAGATGGCGAAAAACCACAAGGCTGACAAGGAAGTTGCACATTTTCAAGAGTAACAGGCCTTTTGAAGGTAAAATGTCAACCTCAGTTCACTTGTCTCGACTAATAGTCAGCAAATTGTGAAATGCTTTCACTGGTTCTGGAGGAGATTTATTGAGAGAAGTCTGAGAAAATAACCCATCATCATGTCAATAGCGATATCAGATTCAATTGTCTTCTCAATGATGAGTACAACAGAGTATGACAGACATAACCAGTCTACATCAGTCTTTCATATACATTCTATGAGTACGACCTGGCTGAGATTTGTGGCTCTAAACTTATGACAAGACTGGGGTAAAACTCTGCTTCATTATTCGGATATTTTATTCACATTTAAACTGTGTTTCATTGCTTTAGTAATGTAACAAATTATGTTACACTCATCACTTATCAATAACAGTGTGTATTTTGTGATTATTCTATTGTTATTGATGATTGTAAAGTAAAAGAAAATTATAGATTATTTTGAAATTATTTTGTTAAAATTAAGATTAGTATTTGTGTGTAGATTCCTACATAACTCTTTAAGTATTTTTTTTTTTTTTTTTTTTTTAAAGGCAATGTTTACAGACAGTCCTAACATCCCTTTGTAAATAAAGCTTTTACTTTGAAATATTGACCGGAAGAAGTATCATTAAACCCACGGTTTCCTGTCCGGTGTGTCACATGTAGCATGGTGCATGTTATTAGCTAATTTGGGGTCATTCATCGTCTCCAGAGGCTCCGCAGACCGACAGGACATTTATCCATCTGGTGTTATATCAGCACTAACTTCAGGTAAGGCTTGTCTCTTGTCTCCTAACATCCAACAACACCTCTGTCCACTTAGCATTGATGCTAGCTAACAAAATGAACCAACCTACGTAATGGTGTTGTTACGATAGCCGACGAATCGACACAGGCATTAATTAGCATTTAAAGAAACAACTGACACGTGTGTATAAACCGGTTAGCACTCAGGCTAACGGTATTAAGATATTAAACTGCTGTATCAGTTCTTATGAATATGAGCAAGCCTGTTAGCTGTGCCTGATGCTAACGTTAGCCGGCAGATCATAGCCCAGCTACAGCTCTAAGGTCACGTGGTCCTCTGTCACAACACCAGCACTTCGAAAATGATGACGTCGATTCGTGGTCTCTGGACATTGGAGCGGTGACACTAAACTAATGCAAGACAGGTGTAAAACTCTGCTGCATTATTCAAGTATTTGATTCACATATATTATATTATATTCACAAATATCTTGCACTCCATCACTTATCAATACACAAAATACCAGTGAGTATTTTGTGATTATTCTGTTGTTATTGATGATTATAAAGTAACAGAAAATTATTTATGTTAAAATTAAGATGGGTATTTGTGTGTAGATTCCTACACAACTAGACAGATCATTATTATTTATTTTTTACTCTTTATGTATTTAATTTATGGAGACACAGATATTCCACCTCACTGTTGATCACGGTGAACCCCACTGACTGTATCTCAAGTTTCAGAAACTTCTGAGAAAAATAAAAGGGAAGTTTGCGGTTAAAATAGTCTCTGTCTTCTGGGGCCTATTATGCCAAGCATGGCAATTTATAGATTGTGATTTAATGGCAAGATCTCTGAATGTTGATGCATTTAAATAGTCAAGTGTACAGATATTCTAAGTACATATACATTAATTTTGTATGAACTTTTTGTCTTTACCTTAACAGGGTTGTTTCCAACTTGTTGGATGGAGCCTGCGTCCAAGTTTGACCTCGGGGTTTGGGATTCAGGCAATCCTGCAGAGCAAGAATGGTCAAGTATTTCTGTAACAAAACAGACATCAGCAGCACGTGGGAACAAGTCTTCTCTGCTTTCTGGCAGAGGTACCCTAACCCATACAGGTATTGTGATATTTTCATAGTCGGTATGATTTTGATATAGATGTTCAGTGTGAACCCTTCAAGATATTCCTGCTTTTTTGGAAAACAAGAGTGGATGTGATTGTTTCAAATGGGAGGACTGGAAGTGTTTTCATGTTTATATTAGGGCTACTGGACGAATTAAACCATAATGAATGGGTTTTAAATTTCAAGATCTGAACTTGATGGATCTTTGGAATGAAGCAGTGTTATGGGATTATTAGCAAAGCTGCAGGAATCTTGTTTTTGTTTAGAGTTATTCAAAATCCTGCTAACACAATTTTTATATATGTTGCCTCATTATGAAACAAAAACAATGCCCTCGATCATGATTAATATAGAGAAGTGAGAAACCACATCAGAGAAGTAAAACAAAGGCTTTTAGTATATTCTTAGTGGGCCTTAGTTGTAATTGCTGTATGACTTAACCCGAGAGATCTTTATTCTGTAATGTGTCACAAACGTATACACAGAACTGAATTGAATGATAAGCAGTTATGAAACCTTAAAATCAGTGGTAACCACCCAGCTGACGTGGCTGTGTGTGTTTCTGTATTTTTCTCTATATACCAGCAACCATGTTCTAACAGAGGACGTTGTGTACCGGGAGGTGACTGCAGACCAGCAGCTCCTCTCCAGACGCCTCCTGACAAAGACCAATCGGCTGCCTCGCTGGGCAGAGCGGTTCTTCCCCTCCGGCATGTCTCGCTGCGTGTACATCATCGAGGACTCCATCGTGGACCCTGTCAACAGAACCTTGACCATCTACACCTGGAACCTCAACCACACGACTCTCATGGTGAACAGCCTGATTCTCTTTGGTTCTCAATTTCTATGACATTGTGGTTAATCAACCTTTAGTCCAACCAATTTGGAAAAGTGTTTTATTTCCATTCAGTCCAATTCAAATTTATTCAGTACTTTTTGCAAAATCTTGCTGACAAACACATGGAAATGGAAACCAGGAGGTAGTCATCCTCATTTAGTCGTTTACAATAGACTGACAGAATAGACTGAACTCTGCCATGACTGCACAGTGCGGTCAGGTGTAACTCCAGCAGTAAGGAGGAAATGTTAATTCAGCTGCCGGATCTTCAAAGCAAGCAAGCAAGCGTTTGAACGCAGCTCAGAAGGTTTAATCTCAGGGAAGAAGGACCTTGACATGACTTGTACATTATGCAGCTTTAAGGTGTCTCCTCATGCTGCTCGCTAACTCGGGATCCATTGATCCTATTCATGTTTTTAATCCACTGCAGTATGAAACAAAACCGGCATTAAACTGGCAGTTTCCTCTATTCAGTTCTTTGAATTCTGTTCCTGAGTTATGTGGCTAATCTCACTAAATTTAAAACATTACCGTGACCTTGACCTGCTATCACTCTTCTCTCTCTCTCTCTCTCTCTCTCTCTCTCTCTCTCTCTCACATTAGTCAGTTGAAGAGCGCTGCATTTTCCAAGACTCCGCAGAGCAGCCATCCACCACCCTGCTGAAACGGGAAGCGTGGATATCATCAGGCATTTATGGTTTCTCTAGACCCATTCAGGTACATTCCATCCGTTCATGCAGAAAGACATTTTGCTCTTGTAACATGGTAAATTACTTGCACATAATATATTTGTGTAATAATAGGCTTCAGTTTAAGTATATGTATTTTAGACGGGCAGAAATATGATCCGTCTCCAAAGCTTTAGTATGATTTAAAGGTCATAGTATAGACATTAGTAGGAGCCTGGCTGGCAAAGAGACAAAGTGGGAGATTTAGGGGAAATTGAAATACGTTCCAAAAATGTGTCAGCCCCCCAAAATTGTTATTTTTAGATGTAGATGTTTCCAGGCTTGTTTGTAAATCCCCAGAGAGAAGGCAAGTGAAGCTCTGTAGCTCACTGTTATTTTTCAGGTATCTCCACCATGTAAAGTCATTTCCTGTTCTGTCTTTTCCCAGGAGTTTGGATTGGCCCGCTTCAAGAGCAACCAAGTGAAGGCCATGAAGGGACTGGAATACGCTCTGTCCAACTTACAGGGTGCGTATATTCACCAGCAGACACAGAAAAAGGGAAGAGGGAAAATAAACAAGTTTATTTTTAATTGTTGCCATTTTTGGAAAGGAGAAAACTGATTCAGGAAGTTTCACTTTCATCCTTTAAAGTACATAGTTTATAATTATATTAATTAATGGAGTATTTTAAAAAACAAACATTAGTTTCTTCACCTACATTGATAAACATCCTTGAAGCAGCCTCAGTATGTAAGTATTGTTCTAGATTTAGTGACAGTAAAAAAAGTTTCTCCTACTGGACTCTTAAAGCTAAACATTTACTTTCCCTAACCCTAACACTATGTCAGTGTTGCGTATTCAAAATACTGTCTAAACCCCTAAAACAACCAAAAGAGGATTAAATCAATGAAATCTGATCAAAGAAAGTTATACATTTGCAGTCTGGAGTATGGATCTTATACAGATGTATAAATGTTTGCTCTCTATCACAACTAAGGCTGCAACTAACCTCATTTTATAGATTTGAAACACCAATTTTCTGTCGATTAGTGAGAAAACTGTGGTATCTGTGGATTGACAAATTGTTTCACCTTTGATCAGAATCCTTTGTCCTTCACAAAGCCTTTTATTATCAACATTTTTTATTTTTAAGATAGAAAAATAGACAAAAGTTTGAAAAGTCAGTGTTATTAGACAGTGAGGTGTGTTATTCAGGGCGTAGCCGCTTTGTGAAAAGGGTGGTGCCTTGTTTGGGCACTGAGGTTTGTGATGTGAAAGCTGTGTGTTGTGCTAATGCAGCATTCTGTCCCACTGCCCCTTTGTTGATGGCACTGCAGGGATTGGCATCAGAGTGATGTGGTAAGTGTGTTAGCAGAGAGGCCTCAGTCCCAGGCACTGTCACATGATGTCATACGTGACCCTCAAACAGTAGCTTGTGTAGCTCGGGTAGTGACCGTCTCCCCTCGTGTGTGTCAGCAGATAAACACAATTTTGTCTTGATAAAGTCAGAGCAGAATGTGTGATTAGTAAAACTGAGAAAAGTGACTCTAGTGTTGGTATAAAAGTAGATCCTGAATAGTGTAGTCGACCTTTGTTAGAAATATTTTAAGCCACAATCTCGCTGAATTAAATTAGTAAATTGCTCTGTTGGAATGTTTCCATTTCATATTACATTGACCAATAATTTAATTATATTTCTAACATGATGGTACATAAACTGCAGTGGAAATCCAGTTCAAACTGTAGAACTCTTGTATAAGAAGTCAAAATGCTGTAATTTTTTTTAGTTGCATTATGCATTTCTACTCTTTAACTTTGCATTCTACATTAACCAAACAGTATGTTATGGAGTAAGGACAAGTTGTTGACCTTGACAACAGTATCACTTCCATGTTCACTGTATTGCATTGTCAGCAGTTACTTATCTAATTATTTGACTTTTTTTAAATCTCTATTATAAAATCAACATGGTGAAGTTCATATTTTACTGCAATGCTGTTAAGCAAATTGGGCTTTGAAAGGTCATGTGTGTAAGATTTAGGTGAAATAGATATATTGTCAGAAATGTTAAATACAATAATCCTAGTGATGTTTTTACTTGGGTTTTTAATCTAAATTGTTGTTTTCTTTACCCAAGAATGGGACGTTAATATGTAAATAATTAATATTCAAATCAGGTGCAGGTCCTCTGTCCTTTTTTTTAACAATAGCCCAAACTCTGTCATGTTTGGAAGAGGAGGGTGAAGTGAAGGGTATTCAGCTGCATCAAGCAACTTCACCACTAGATGTCACTAAACTCTACACACTGAACCTTTAAACACTATAGTCCATGGGTAACTTGTGTCAAAATAAGAACCCTATCAAAAATCGAGTTTTGGAGGCCAAAGCAGTTACCAATATTTTTGACATCGATTCATATATTTATCGGCAGTAATTCCTAAACCCGTGATTATCTCACCCTTGTGAAAAAATACAAAATATTTTAGGTTTGATATTTTACAGTTTAACTGTAAACTTTACTGTAAAAAACTACAATAAATAAAAACAAATAAATACAACCACATGCACATAACTTGAATTAAGAAGATTAACATACATTTTTATCAGCTTATGTTAACCTAAATGTAGCTTTATCTTTTTCGCATTTTTCTATTCTGTAAAACAAAAGTTTTCAAGTTTGTGTATATCGGCAAAAAGATGCCTATATGTCTGAAAGCCTAAAACACCACTTAAACCACTGACACCAGCAGTACTATCTGCAGGTTGATTTAAACGTTCTTTTAGGGGCTTTTTGGACAAAATGTGAATTCACAACTAGGTACTTTTCAACTGTCAGTGAGTGTTGGTGGAGCAGCTGCTCTCAGACTGTGTGGGACTCGGTCAGTGAAACAAACACACACAAGAAACCACCTCAACTCCTGTGAGGAAAAGGGTTGAAGCTGGTTTGACAGAAGAAAAGTGAAAATGTGCTGCTTGTACTTTGTCTCTGAGTCCGATTTGTGCTGAGCTCACACTGTTCACTAAAACATGCACGATGACTAAAGATTTCTTTTCAGTAGAACATTATGTGACGTAGAAGTCTCACTGCACAAGCAGATAAATGTTGTTGGCCACACACACTCCTTCCAGTTATTATCAGCCTGTGAACATGTGAAGAGGGTTGTCCCTCTGCCAGGCCGCTGCTCTGTTGTGTTGTCGCCCGGTTGTTGTTCTCACGTGAGCTGCTTCATGTGTGAGGGTTCACACTAAGGTCAGACACAAATAGACTCTGCAGCCAGTGGGAGGCCGTTCTTATCAACAAACCAATGTGGGCTCACCTCAAGACTTTTTCAGAAAAACAAAAACACAACATTTTGCATATTTGTGGCCAAGTTTCTTTCACACAAAAGTTACAATTTCAATCTTGCGAGCTCAGACCTTTCTGAAAACTTAACACAAGTCTGAGTTGAGTGCTGTCAGATTAATGTAAAGATTAACAGATTAACCAGGTTAAATACACACAAAGAAACTCACTGTGATGCATTTCTCGTCCAAGATTTTGAACTCACTGCTGCAGGGTTACACTTCCTCTCACGTGCCAGGGGCCGAGTTCATCCCACCAGCCTGACTCAATGTTAAGTTTTCTTGTCAGAAAAGGGTCTGTTTGAGTGTTTGTTTGTTTACACAAAAACTACTGAACGGATTTCCACGAAACTCAGAGGAAGAATGGGACATTGTCCAAGAAAGAATCCGTTGGATTTAGGCATGGATCCTTGTTTACCTTGTTTAACAGTGTGATAAAGGTTCTTTGAATTTAAGGTTTTGCCTCAGTGGAGGTTTGTGTCTACTGCAATCCTAGTCCTCCTTATTTTCTCTCTCTCTCTCTCTCACAGGAGAGGCACACCCGCGGCTGCTCAGGGACACCACGAAGGATGTATCGGGAAAGGCCAAAGAAGCAGCCAAGAAGCTGGCCTCTGCTGCTGCTGCGACCCCACAGAAACCCCAGCAGTACATCTGACAGGAGAGTGACGTGTCGTGCAGGTGACACCAGAACAACACAATGCCTGAATTGTTGCTGGGATCTTACTTCTCCCTGCACTGCTGTTCCAACCTCTGTCTGATGATCTCCATTTCACCGACTCTTACTTCTTTCCCTCCTCTCCCTGTCGTCTTTTTCCCCTGTTCCTCTCTCGGCTTTTATTCGTTCTCAGGTATTGAGCCTTTGTATGAAATGTTTTGCCTTCGTGTAAACTTCAGATCAGCAGCATGTTTTTAATGCTGTAACGACGTCGGTGTACATGCAAAAGGTTTGGCCAACGTGTCTTGGCCACTTGTTTAATATTTTACGGGACTCTACTGTTGAAGACTATTGAATAATTATTTATTAATAACTGGTATGTGTACTTTCATTTCACTGTATATTTCTGGCACAATGTTAAAATTCTTAACAGTTTGACACTTTGGGATTTTACCAGTTTATCATTCACTCATCAGCTGCTTAACATATCAGTTCACATTAGACCAAGTCTTATGTGTTTGGAAGATTTAATGTTCAACCATTTTGAATAATGGTTCTTTTTCATTTCTTCATTATTTTACATTTTCTGGGTTTACCACTATAGTAGTGTCCCACTCTGAAACATAGCACAGAGCCTGTGCTAGTAGAGTCAGCATGCAGTGTATATTCTGTAATATAGTGCACATAAATAGAAAGTGTAGTGTTAATGCAGAACCAGAGCACGGATAATCACAAGATACCAAAGTCACTTGTGTGACTAAAGACCGACTGAGCAGCTGCCTCCTCTTCATGCTCAGATTCATTCTGCTATTGTGATTAATCTTTACCTGTACGACAGATTGTTTCAATCTGCCTGTTCCTGTGAAGCTGAACCGATGATGAAGGTGTTAATTGTACATTTCAATGACTGCATTCCCATGTAGATATTTGAGAATATGTAGGGTTTATTTTATTTGTGTTTATTTTAACCAGGTAGTAAGACGTCAAATAATATATAAAAACAGAATAGGCTGGACAAGTTAAAGATGTAAAAATATTGTTCAACCAAATTCCAAATATTATATTTGTGTTTTATTTTTGTCTAATTGAACTCTAATAAAATGTTTAAAGTTACTGTTTTGATTTTGCCTCATGTCGTCTGATTTCTCTGGTGAACTTTTTCTCTGCAAACGATGAACTCTGACATTTAAAAACGACTTGATATTCCAGTTTCGTTGCTGCACAAACCAAACAGGAAGCCTCATAACATTTGAACACATGTATCTGCTTATTCCTGCTGCTTTGTTTTTGGCAGTTGACGGTTGTCAGTTTCTATTTCCCTCTCAGTAAGAAAACCTGTTGTTCTGCAGAGTGTTGAAATCATTTTGCAGGTTAATAACGAGGCTGAGGCATCTTTACGTATAAAACATTTTAATTATATTACAATGAGAGAATGCACAAGACCTTCAAGTGTTTGCTAAACATAGCCAGCACCAGGTACTCGTGTACACGCACTCGCACGCACAAAACAAAAGGAACTTATATAACATCTTCTGAATGCATGTTACACATCCGCTAAAAGGAACATATTCACAGGTCTCTGGCACAGAACTCTCCCTACTCTGCACAGTATGTCAGCCTGAGCAAACTCCCACCATCCTCTTCTCCACTGAATCCCATCCACCTCTCGCTCCTCGAGAGCAGGAGGAAGAGATGAACCGAAATGTTGATGCAACGCTTCCTGTGGAGCGAGCGTCACTCGATACATAACAAGAAGAAAAGACATAAAGGCTGGAGTCCAGGACCAGGAAGCGCAAAGCTGACCTAAAGCCTACAAGTAGTTAAAGCTATTCTGCTGGAATTACATAAACTCTTTACTAATCATTCAGCACGGAAAAAGTGACTCTTCATTTGGCAGGAATAAAATTTCATGGAAGTTGTTTTTGTAAAAAAGCACCATTGCTCAGCGGGCTCTGGGATGCGAGGGCGTCGAACCTCTGCCTTGCCGGAGCTTCTCTGCTTCACCCTGGTTTCATCCCACTACCCAGACACCCTGTTTCTCTCTCTCTCTCTGCATTCTGACTTCCCCAAACATCACGCTGTGCTTTGGTGCTCTTTTGAGAAAAAAGGGAAGAAAAAAAAACAAACCCAACACACTGAAGTAAATCTCTGTGCAACAGCAAAAGAAAGAAAACATCAAACCTGGTCTGCCCCGATCTCTGAAGTCTGTAAAACTGAACCCGTCTCTGTGTGGAAGTTCTGCTTTGATCTTTCTTTTGTTCCGAGTTCAATGAGGATTCCTGTCAACTCTTTCGACACAAGCCTCAACTTTTGTTTTGAGAAAAGAAGCAGTAACATCTTCTGTTAGGGTTGAAAATAACTGATCAGACAGTCCTCATTAATTGGTACAATCTCCGCTTTCTCTGTTTCTTCTAAGGAAATAACGTTTTCAAAGGCACATTTATTTATATTTGAAGAATTTCCATTAACGCCACCTGTCCAGCATTCAAACTAAATGTTTAACCACCATAACACACTCATGTTGAATGTGTGCTAAGTACATTTGTATGAATAATCTCATATCTGGCCCTCAGCTCATCCCACTCATCTTTCTCACTGGGAGGTTCTGTGCAAGAGAATAATCATATGCCATCAATATGGTTTACTCAGTTGTTCATTTGACCAACAAATAGGACATTTATGCTACAAACAGTCAGGTAAAAATTCTTGGACATGAATGTAAACTCTTGATGACGGAGAGAAAAACGACCTTTCCCGAAAGAAATAGGGTTTTCGTTTGTTTTCCTTCTCTCGTAAATTTTTTGCCCTGCTGCAGTGAGTGGAGAGAGAGAGAGAGAGAGTGCAGGTAGGATGTAAAATTCATCAAAACAAAAGAAAGTTGGTCACCGAAACGAATGCACCACAGAGTCGAAAGCAAAACCACCTGCTTGTCTCAATAACCCCCCCCCCCCCCCCCCTCCCCCCTCTCCCTCCCTCAGAAAGCACAAGATGGTAATATTGCTGTGTCTCAAGAGGTCCCCTGATCAACGGGTAACACTATTCTGGGGCCGGACCGCTGGGAGCGTGGAGGATAACACCTTAAGCTGCCATCGATTGGATTAATCTTTTTTTTATCGCTCGTCTCCCAGGGACTCCCACTGAACAAACACACAGTAATCAACATAAAAACAATAGTAAAATGACAACAACAAAAAAAAATAGACACATGCCTCAAGCGCAAAAAGTTTTGAACCCTGTTGATGACCATTCGAGGGGGGGGGGGGCGACTGGAAGCTGCCATGGGAGATTACCAGTGTGTGGTTTTTTTTTCCGGGACAGTGGCGACACTGGCAGATGATTGGGCGTCAAGAGGAGTGGGCTGGGGGGGGGGATAGTGCCTGGACAGGATGTCATACAACAGCGGCTACTCAGTAGAGACTGGAGGGGCGTTTCATTGATGTCTTTATTCTTAATGCGGCCTTGTCTTCACGCTCCTGGAAGTGTTTTGGCATTTCAGCACCGCCAGAGGAGGAGGAGGAAGAAGAGGGACGACGAGATGATGAAGAGGAGGGGAGTGTGACTGACCTGAGCAGGGACTGCAGGTTGGGGAGGTGGGAGGGGGACGGGGGGATGAGGGAGGCTCACCAAGGCACAGAATGACAGCAGGAGAGTCAACCAAGGGAGGGGGGGGCCAGTGTATCAGCCACCATGCCCCCACTCTCCCTTCAACAAGCCTGTCTGTCTATCTCTCTCTCTTTCTCACACACACACATTCACACAAACATATATATATATATATATTTATAGATAGATATACTCAACTCTTTTTTGTCTTTTCATTACAAGAGCACATTTAGGAAAATATAATACAAAATTTTATACAAGAAATATAGACTACACTGGCTAGATTCACTTTTAGTGACGAGTAGCTTCTTTCGTATGCAAGTTTTTTTTTGTTTGTTTTCTTTCGAGTCTGGTCGTTTTTAGTTTTTTTTGGTCAGACCTGCCACGGGGGGGTTCGGCCCTTTTTGTTTTTGAAGCGTCGGGACGCCGAGCTCTGAAGAGACTGAGGAGACTCGGACTTGTCAGAGAGCAACAGGACTCGTCTGTGAATGGTGACGATTGTGCATAAGGTTAAAGACAAGTCGGAGAGGAATCTTATCCTCGTCGGTCTCCAGCGGCGCCGAGAAGCTCCAAAAATACGTAAGGTTTAGCAGAGAGAGAGAGAGAAAATCAGAATTAGTTTTTGTTATAGAAATTAAAAGTTCACAACTGGATATTGTTAAGGTTCTACTTTCTACTCATTAGAGCTGGTCCTTTTTTAATTTGACCTTTTTTTTTCCGACATTTACAGCTTTGACTTGTTAATCAGAGCGGGAAAAAAAACACACAAGCACAAACACAAACACACACACTGCTTGAAAAAGTAACAGAGCTGTAGAAAGATGCTGGGTAGATGGGATTGTGGGCCCGGAGAAAAGAGAAGGATCCATTGGTGAAAAAGAAAAAGGAAAGCTGCCCCTCTTTTTCTGTGGATCCTCTCTCTGCAATTCACCCACTCACCATCTACAGGTGAAGTAAAAAGCTCTGATGTGAGACCTCCTGTTCCACCAGTGTCATTTCTCAGTGGAAGCACCCGCCTCGTGTATTTATTGCTACATCAATTCGCTACTGAGACAAAAGATTTAGACCAATCTTTAAAGAGTAGAGTTTGAGTTTCGAGGCAACTCCTTGTTTTTTAGACATAGTAGTCCATCCACATAATAGGGTGGTATAGTGTAGTGGTCAGTAGTGTGGAGGAGTGGTTAGGCGACCCAGCCAGAGGGACACATGGAGGTTTTGGACAGTAACTGTTCATCTTTTCACATCCTTTCTTCTCTGCTACAGCTCTGAAACCTTTTCAGTTTGTCTTTGGCCAAAAATCGGCCACGTTTGGTTGTGAGGATGTTAATCGTGTACAAAAGTAGCTGTTGGAAAAAGTTCTATTTTTGCTGTTGCAGAAGCAGCACACAAATGAATAATTCCACAATTTGGGAAACACGCTTATTTGCTTTCTTGGTAAGAATTAGATACTAAAAATGATGCAGTTCCCAAGCCTGTGTGGTGAATAGGAATCTACACAGTTTATCTTAGCTTAGCAAAGACTAGAAAAAGCTAACCTGGCTCTGTCCACAGCTAAAGAAACCCAGCTTCAAGCACCTCTAAAGCTTTTAAAGTCTGTGCAAGCTAAATATAAAAATGTTAGTTGCAGTTTTTTGGCAGCGTCATGTGTCTGACTCCTTATCAGTCCGGATCATGTGCCTGACTGTTTTATGACCAGGATTTTCCACATGACCCACAGCAACTTCTCAGGATTTACACTAGAGTTCTTATCAGTGTAAAACAAACAACATGTGATTTGCTAATGAGTTTTACAGGTGCTGGTCACAGGTATTTAGCTTTTTACAGGTTTATCTATGTTCACTCGTGTCCAGTCTATATGCTAAGCTGCGCTAACTGTGTCTGATTCTCACATTAAAAAAATAAATAAGCAAGTTTCTCAAAACGTCAAACTGTTTTTTTAAGCTTTGACTAATTTTTCAGCTGCAGAATGTTTCAATAAACAAGCAGGAAATCTGCAAAAGCGAGTCCTGTAAATCTAATTGTGTAAAAGGAAGATATTTTGTAATTTAAAATAGCTTTGGAGGTCCCGATGTTGCAGAACAAACAGAAGTGCTTTGGCAGTAACATCACAAACTTAGTGCAAAGCCTTGTCTGTGTATGATTGCTGAGTGAAGATGATGTGAAACTTAGATTTAGTTTCTGACGTCTCTTAACCTTTTTACACAGACAAACACACACACACAAAAAAATCCTGATCAACAAGTCAAAGCTGTCAAACGCACACCACACAAGACCCATATAGAAACCACAAGCTCTGCTCTGCTCTGTCTGAGCCTGTTGCAACACTAGGTAGGGGTTGTGAGGTCAGTGGTCAGGGTGGGGGGTCAGGAAGGATCGAGTGGCTTTTTAGCCCCATGTGCTTCCTGGAAACCCAGGGCCAGGAAAGGAGGAACTGGTTCAGGGTGTGCCGCCGCGGTGGACTGGTCTGACGTAGGTAGTGGGCGGCGATGGCAAACTGGTCGGGGGGGAGGGCGAGGTGAGAGGAGGGACGCACAGGTGAGGAAGCTGGCTGGGAGTGGGATGGTCACGCCGGGTCTAACAGTGGTGCGGCTGCAGTCTGTGGGAATGTGTGGCTGTGTAGCTGGTGTCGCTGGAGCTGCTCTGGAGGCTGTAGTGGTCCTCTTCCTCCACGTCGCTAATACTATCCAAGCTGTCCGCCTCGCCGGGGGTGAACTCCATGCCCTCGATGTCCACATCTGCAAACAGAAAAGAAAACACACGGGGTTATTTTCAGCACTGTTTGAAAACAGAGCAAGAGGGAGAAACCTGTTTATTTCCACCGAACCGTGGGCATGTTTATTAGGGAGCCTGTGGACTAAACCTGGATGTCGGCGGCCATTAACCCTGGAGAGACAGGCAGATCTCTGTGTCTCCACAGCTAAATCCCAATCCACTGATAAACCAGGGTTTATACACATTTTGACCAATGGATTTCCATGACTTTTCCATGACTTTTCAATAATTTTAAACCAAATTTCCATAACCAAACATTTTGTGAGATCTCGGTGTATACATGAAAAAGTGACAAAATTTAGGATTTAAGCTAACAATGAGAATTTCAAAGCATACAGTATACAATTTCCATAACCAAACATTTTGTGAGATCTCGGTGTATACATGAAAAAGTGACAAAATTTAGGATTTAAGCTAACAATGAGAATTTCAAAGCATACAGTATACCTTGAATTACACAAATGAATGAGACAATAGTTTGATTAAGGTCTTTGTCTGTTGTAACCCATGGCATGTACTTTTCCATTTGTAGCCAAGTATGGTTAAATCTACACTTCCATGGCATAGTGCATTATCCTGCCTGTTTCTCCACCGAACTTTTCAATTAGTATCAGAGAGTATGCTTGCGTATATTTTGAGCGTATTTCTTTTAAAAGCATATGAATCATTTAAAACTCAGCGTTAATGAACGACATGAAAATATGAATGTAACAAATTTCCATGACTTCTCCAAAACTTTTGAGATTTAATTTTTTTCAAGCACTTTTCCAGGCCTGGAAGTTAACATTTAACAATTCCATGACTTTTCCAGGTTTTTCATGACCGTAGGGACCCTGATAAACAACTGCATCCAGGATTAGTAAATATACAGTACAACCGGCTGAATTCAAAATTTAATGACTGACTATTTATGTCATTTCTGCAGATGAAACTAGACAAGGCTGTTTAGGTATTAGCCTTTAACCTGGGTCCATCACCTGAAACAAGGCCGGGGGGGCTACCAATCATGTGGCTCAAGGTTTATCGGTGAACAGGGGGAGGAATGCAAACAGCCAAACATCCAGACAGCTGTGACTAGGTCCATGTGGATGAACACACTGATAGTGTCGTGTTGAGAGGTTATCTGTGAATAGATTGTGAACTAACAACGTCCATGACAAGACCAGTCGCCAGAGCGGATCTCCATTTTGTTTACATTAATAGTCATAGTTAAATAAAGCTCTGACCACAACAAAGCACAGATCTGTCTGAATGGCACAGTAGAGCTGACGTAACAGGACATAACAATGTGGGATACACGTCTTTATGTATTCCAGAAAATGACGTATGGATTTTGCTTCTGATCAGAACAAATACGTCTTTTCCCTGATGGGTTGATCCATGATTTGCTACCATGGGTTTACTGTTTGAAGCCAGCTCACCTTGCTCGGAGTCGGTGGAGATGGTGGAGCCCAAGCTGTCAGTGCGGAGGCGCTCCACAGACCCGGACACGGAGAGCTGCTCCAGGCGGCGTTTGAGGTAGCGGTGCTCTCTCTGCAGCTGCTCCTTCACATTCAGAGCCTTCTTGTCCTGCTCCTCCAGCTTCTGCTCGGAAGAAAACAACACAAGAGTCAGACATAATGTCCACTGGAAACCAACACGTCCACCTGTAGTAGTGTGTACACCTGTATACTGTACGAATATTATTTACCCTTCAATACCTCACCCAAGGAGGTGATGGTTTCTCCCCTGTCCATTTGTTTGTTTGTCAGCAGGATGACATAAAAACTATTGAACCCAATTCCAAAAAACTTGGTGGGAAGACATTGGCCAAGAAAAATAACATTACGATCCAGAGAAAGGGGCAAACTTTCTTTGACATTGTGAGATGGGCTGTTTTATTTAAATTTCTTCATTGATTTCTCAGAGTTAATATCTTATATCCTTTTGGAACAAATCAGGCATATTTAGGGGGATGACATCCATGATTGTGTGCAGTTTACTGCAGATCCACATACAAATCCAGATCTAGTGATTTCAAATTTGGTTTCTTGAGGAGTTGAAATTGAACAATTGAAACATTTGAAATTATGCACAAGTTCCCCTTAAAGGTAAGTTTGGGAATTTTCTTTCGGGTCAGATCATTCACTCTCACGTAATGCATTTTGTAAATCTTGCAGTCGAAATCCAAAATTTACGGTGACTCAGAAATAGAATCCCACACATTAATATTTCCAGCATGTGGCAATCATATCAAATAAGATGAGTGGAGGCGTAGCATAAATAATAATCTTGTCTCATAAAGAAAAGTAAAAAAAAACCTAAGTGGAACCTAACAAAAAAATCTTAACTAAATAAACCTCACCTTATCATGCAGATGATGCTACTAATACTTGCTATCTATCAATTCCTATCAATCAGACCTCAGCCAGGGTCACAGGAGTCTATTCAACAACTGTAAAATTTCCACATGAGGAAGTGGCCAAATGACTGCGTGAGGTTAGAAAGCAAAAATGAAATGTCAGATCTGGTAACAGTCTGACTCAGCGTGGGATCAGATCTTGCTCCATGTTAGCATATGAACGTTTTCGGTGGTGAATCAAAGCGGAGCCGTGTCAAACGTGGTCCCTTGTGATCCGAGAAGACAACACAGTAACGAGACTTGGTGCAGAGAGGACGTGCATGATAAACAGGAAATGAAGGGTTAAACCTTGTGACTTCTGGATTTTCCACCCACCACACTGTTGCTGCTGGTAAACAGTAAGATCAGTGAAGCATGTCCGAAACTGTTTTTATATTTTCTTCTCATCTGCTACATGACAGGTATTTTTAATACCACTTGTGTTTGTGAGCTGAAACGTGAACCGTGGAAGAGGAGTCAGGCTTAAACAAAGCAAACATCCAATTATCTCTGACATATCAAAAGATCAGCCACCAAATGTACTATGTTATTCCACTTTGTTAACTCATTTGTGAGGTATGGGAGTTTTTTTCTTTTTCTTTCAGGCTTGGGAGCTTTTTTTTCAGGCATCCCCTGCACACCTCTGATTGAAAGATTAGCAAACAATACCCCACTTAAAGCAGGCGAAGGAGAAAACCAGAGAGCGTGAGTTGGGTGCACGAGAAGCTCAAGGAGAACTGAATCTATTTTTAGTCTACACTAGAACAGCAAACAACATTTTTTTTTCACAAGAAGTTTGAGTCGTCTTTCAATTATTGTTTGTGAGGAATTGATTATTTGATCTTAATTGTCAGAAATAGTAAAAACTCTCTCACGGTGGTGTTTTTAAATTGCATTTTCTTTGCCAAAAAAGGTTTTGCTTGATCAATGACAATCGATTAATTGATTCTAGTTGTTCTTGTCAAAATGAATTATGGCTCTGAACAGGCCATCTTATCAAAAATGGCTGTCATCTTAAGTGTTGTTTTTTTCCACCCAGCTGTTCTTTTAGTACCTTGATGTGCATCCTGGCCCTTTTCAGCAAGCTCAGTGTGGTGTGTCTCGTGCTGTCTGGACCCAAAGGCACAAGCTTCTTCAACTGATCCAGGTACAGCCGTAGTTTGGCACGTCTGCAAACACACAAGCACGAGGTGAGTCAGCACAAAATCAACCAGCAGAAAAAGGTCGGAGAGAAGGAAGGTACCAACACAAACACACTGAAAAGAGCATAACCACACATCCCTGAAGTGCACAAACAAATGCTGATGCTCATATAGTCTGGAAACAACCATACTCATATGTTTTCTATTTAAAATGGTGTATTCATTTCAAAACGATCTCAGGGATTTAGCTCCGTATCAGTAATAGTGGCACATCTCAAAACGCATATCCTGTAATTGACAATAAGTGTTTGCAACATTTTGTCTGCTGCTGTTTTTGACGACCCATCCATACTGCGATGCAACCCCGGCATTTCAAAATAAAATGGGGCCAACAAGGTTTGCAAAAACTTCAAAGAGGCTTTAACCTCAACCACAGACTGTAAAATAAAGATATGACATGACTGCTCGCTAAAAGTGAAGCCAGAAACGTCTTGCTCATCACATTGTGGCTTATCCTAGTATATGCCATAGGATGGTTTCTGTCATTTTAGGTAGTTTTAATCACACGGATGTATGTCCAAGTTTTTTGGGTTGAAATTTTTTGGGTTGAAATTACTGAGCATTGCTTAAAGAGAGTGTGTGACCCAAGCATTTCATTGACAGTGACTACTTCATGTTATCTCTGTTCATTTGACAATAAAAATCTTGAATCTTGAATCTTGAATCGTAAATTTGGTTTTAATCAGTTATTTCATGCAAAAAGAACAGTGTGAAATGTCATGATTGACAGATGAGACTAACTGCTGATCGGTTGAGTGCCTGTATCGGCAGCATTCAGATATTTTAGTTTGATTTCTGGGTAGTGAGAGGAAGTGGAGAGTTTTCATCCATCTTTGTATACAGTCTATGAACTCCACAGTCACCAGGTGCAAAAAACCATCACCGACCAAAATGACGGCCATGAGAAGTTCCTCATCTGTCCTGAACGGCTAAACTGATGACAAATCCTGACCTCAGAAAACACTGCTTCCTTGCCAAAGTCCCGCAGGCCAGCGACCCTGAACTGCCAAGTAAACACTCACTGGAGGCAGCATTTAGCTGTTTAATGCAGTGATAGTGGCAACAAAACAAAGCTGATCTCTGCGTGGTCATGCAGTGACTTTGTATGGATATTGTAAAGGGCTGCTTTTATTCACAACATTTTTTTTTAATCAGCAGATTACCTCCCGTCTCTGTCCTTGGGCCATTCAACTTTGTTCATAAAGGCCTTTCAATCCTCCATTAGTCAGGCTAGTCCATGAACCGTTCCTTTGTTCTGAGCTAGCCTTCCCCTTTTCTCCGGTTCCTTTGGCTAACTCCGGCTGAACGGTAAACATACTCCGACAATGCAAGGTCTCCGTTGGCCATCGCTGCAACGACCATCCGCCTAATAAGAGAAGCGAAGCCCTCTGGAGACCGGCTGCGGAGCCGAGCACACAGGAGACCACAGCCAGTGCACAAGGACGCGATCTTTACACAGGCTCAGTCTTTTCCCTGTTTTCTTTTCTTTTTAGGAAGGGCGTCACCTGTGTTTTTCACATAAAGTAAGAAAATCTGACTAGCACTGACTGTTTCATTTAGAGTTCAGCTGAGGACGGCCTGTGGGTAACAAGACAGTGTCAGGGACTACACATAATAACCCAAGGTCCTAAATGAAAAACGCATCTTTAATTTGATTGTAGCTGTAAAAACACACCAGATATTCAAAGCTAATTTGATTTTGATTGAAAATATCAACAAGAATATCCTCAAAACCATGTCTACCTCTCTACAGGTGCATACAGGCATTTCCCAAAAAAAGGGCGTGTGAAAGTGCACTCGTTCTTTTCTTTCCTCCTCTCCCAGGGGGCAGCCTCCAGCTTTCCCCCCCATCCGCCGAACCCCCTCCTCCGCCCCTCTACTCCACCCTGCCAACATCAACACACCCTCATCCCACTGGAAAACAAGTGTCTTCTGAGGACAGGGGTGGGGGGGGGTGGGGGGGGTGGGGGGGGGCCCACCTCCAACCTGCCCCAGCCCCAGCCACATGAAGCACTTGGAGTCCGGCCAGGGGGGAAGCAGGCAGGAAGGAGCTGGGGGTCTGCAGCCCAGGGGGGAGAGGGGTGGTTTTTTGGAAGGGAGTGGGGTCTGAGCGAGTGGATGACTTTCTCTCGGGTTGAAAAAAGGGCTCTTTGAGTGCAGTGTGCTCAGCTGCACCAGGCAGCACTCCATACACATGATCCAAGGGGTAACTCGAGCCAATGGGCAACCATCTTGTCCCCTTCCCCCCCCCCTGCTCTCCCCCCTCTCCCTCTCTTGTAATGAAAAACAAAAACAAGGCGTTTCCCCCAAATATTCTGCCTGGCAACCCACCTTCTCCCCCCCCCGAACAAAACTTCACAGGCCTCATCACAGGCCCCACCTGTATGCTCGCCGCATATTTGACCTGGCATGCAGCGTGCAGAAATGTGCACAGATGCACCTTCACTGCTGCTTTTAACCACATGAAAATAAAGATGAATGTCTCCACTGTTTAGCCGTCAACCTTTCAGATATATACTGCCTCTTTTCACTCGCCCGAAATGAAAAGCATACAACTTGTCACTCAACAATCGAATATGCTGACCTGGAAGAAAAGCATACCGGCTATTTCAGGAGATGTGCACAGAACAATGTTAATATAATCAAAATAATATACGATGAAAACAAAAAAAATATATATACTGTTTTAGCCGATAAAGAAAGTTGTTATAACGTTGCAATAAGATGTGGTGGTGAGTTTTAGAACATCTTTTTTTGCTGGTAAAAAGATGTTTTAACCTTCAGGCTAGCTGTTTCCCCGTGCCACTTTTAATGCTAATCTATACAGCTGCTGGTTGTTGCTACATATTTATTATATTGTCTTCAGGCAAATACATGCATGTCCCAAAAATAACTCCTTTAAAAGACAACTATGGTTGTGATTGATCAACTGCCTCGAGCATGTGTAGCTTCATGCCTATGACGCATATCTATAAAGCACGACCTGGTTAAGCCTGACAGTGTGTCCCTGACAGCATCCCCCCCCCCCCAGCAGCACGTGTCACCCTGCCGAGAGAAACACTCACTGTTTTTCTTCAAGAGTGCACAGCTGATTTGGAGTTAGGACCCTCCCTCACTCCCATTTGTTATTCCTAAGCCAAGCCCTGGTCACGCAATGTTTATCAAATTGCCTCAAACAGCCATGCAAAGTGCAGCGCCAGACGAATGTGAACGTTGATAGAGAGCATACAGTTCGCATGGCTCTGTATCACATGACATTTTCCAATTTGTCTGGGTTGAAAATAGGAGCATCTTTGATATCCCAGTCATGAATAGTGTCACAGTGCGGGACTGTAATGGCAAATTTCTGGTTTGTAAGTCAGCAAGTGCAAAAGCAACTGCATGCGACATTTACTAGAAACACACAGTGTTATGCTCTAACATCAGCATTTGATCTCTAAAATCTGCAAAAGCATTGGACTGTAATTCCTCTGAAGTTTAGGATGTTATAGTAAACCTGCAATCTGATTTTCTCTGGAGTCCTGTCTGCAGAGAAATGAGCACCTGACTGTTCTCACGTGAGAAGTAGCACGGGATGATTTGTGTCTGATCTCTGGCCCTTCCTTCCCCCTCCTCTTCCCTCTTCCCTCGGCAGAGACATAGGAGAAAACAGAAAAGGGACTTTTGCTCAGAAAGCTGCACGCTGCTGAAACTGGAGCAAGCTTTTCAAACTGCTGACTTAGCTCCAAGGTTACTGGGCACAGACCAGGCCTTTCTCACAGACCTGGTCACACTTTGGGACTCTGAAGGAGAGGAAGCATGTTGTTTTCAAAAGAGAGAAGTGTAGCTGCAGCACCTTGTGTATGCAGATAACCAGTTTTAACAGAGTCAACACACACCTAATGGTTCACACACAGCATTATGAGGACATTAGTCCTACTGCCATCCAGTGGGTCGGGACGTGAATCTATCGGCACACATTTTTGAAAAAACCTGGTGCAGGGCCTGAGAAGTCTAGCACAAACAACAGCCCTTCACTCACTGCACTGTCTAATGAGCTTGCTGCAGCCCAGCGCATTCCTCAACCCATACGCACAGCACTGAGTGGCTTGTCTGGCACCGAGCCAAACCCGCTCCAGCAAGGTCAAGGGTCATCAGGAGACACCACTGCCGGAGCTGACTCGGCCTGTGGTGTTGTTTTGACTTGACAGCAGCGTGGAAGACAGGCTGCCAGGTCGACTCGGCTTTAAGACGACTCAGTGAAGAGTTAATCTCAAAATGCAGAGGTTTGGCCTTCAAATTCAAAATGTTCTATTTAGTTTAAGGGTTAAAATCAATATTCAAACTCATTACAATTCATTTTATAGTTTTGGCCATATTTCTTATCAGGTATAATGACTCATCAGGTTTATTGCTGAGATCATGAGATGCAGCAACATCACTAAAGATAAGGTTTACCTACTTTCGTTATCAACAGTTTTGCACAAATCCACTATCAGGGATTATTACCAACAGTTTGGATTCGCTCACTTTCAGGGTTAGTTTCAAATAAATTTGTTCAGTTTGGGTATTAATATAATTATTTGCCTTCCAAATAAGTTTGGTTATCTTTTGACTGAACTTGTATATTGATAATGTTCTAGGGTTTCTAGAATTGATTTGGTTATAACTCTCTTACAATTACTGACATGAATGTTTCTTTCTATTTATAAAAAGTGCCAACTGTATTTCTTTATCCTGTATGGACAGGCATTTAGTGACACTGGCTTCTAAAAAGTTATTCTAAAATTTAGAAAAGGTCACAAATACGACCCCTGAACTTTTTCAAAGCAGAAACTTTCTGCATCTGGCCGCCTGTTTACAGCGCAGCTCTGTTCAGTCGAGTGAAAGTGGGGTCTGCGTTGTGTGAGTGTGGATCACCATGGTGAGGTGGTGGAATTTGGGGTTGCCAGCGGAGTGGCTCCACATCTGGCTGGCAGGCTTCTGGGGAGTAACGAGGCAGATGGAGGGAGGTTTGAGGTGGTGAGGGGCCTCAGAGGCCAAACACAACACACACACACACACACACACACACACACACACACACACACACACACACACACACACACATACACTAGGCCTTTCAGCGGCCCACTTCATCAGTCTCGCTGTCACCTCCCAGCCCTACCCTGAACATGTTTACTTTTAACAGAGATCTGATGTGCCGTCTCCGAAAAAACAAGAGGGTAGACAAATAAGAGCATTAAGAGCAGGTCAAGTGAAACTGGCAGAGGGAGTTGCCACGGTGCCCACGCTGGAGAGACATGTGACACCAGGGACTCACGCACAGGGAAACACAAGAGGCTTTTTTTTTTTTATCCTGCTGATATGCAACGTCAGTCGTCTGGGACAAACTGTATTTGTTTTCTGCCGTCGAGGAAGCCACACCCGCCCACAGTGGTGAGTGACAAGGCGAGGTGAGACAGAAGTCTCCCATAAACAGCAGGATCATGGAGTTCGGTCTCATGTGACTGCTCTTACACGCAAACAGAAACTTGGAATACACCACAACATCAGCAAGGACGGAGGGAGGGACCGAGTTACACTACTCGCACAATTAGTCTGAAGAAAGAGGAGCATGCCTAGCTGGTGACTAAACAACAGGAAACTACAGAATTAGGCAGTTGTTGTGCACTCATAGTAGTAGCATTTCCTTAAAACCAACTGGAATTTCCACTGGGTGTGCGAGGGAATGCCTGGTAATTAGGCTTTTTTTTTTTTTTTCTCGTGCACCGAAACAATCCCCTGAGCGAGCATTGGATCATTACAAAATCCCTTCCTCAGCACAGCCAGCTTACATTGGTGTTACAAGAAAACAGATGTCAAATAGAATTTAAAGAGCAGAGCGCGTGAGAGGGTGAAACCCAAAGGCCTCCCTGGGTGCATCTCTGATACATTTCACCAATGAGGGACCTGGACATTTGCTGCCTTGCTGCTGCATACATTTGAAATGTCGGACAGACTAGCAGGGACAAGTTCAGCGAGCTCAATAACCACATCCCCCCCCTGACTGGTTTTATAATGATCCTTGAAAGAGGATTCCAGCTTCCGTGTTGAGTGTAAAAAGTTTGGCTGTTTACTCCTGTGAGGAGCAGCGTGCTTGAGGATCTGGACCCGCCTTAAAATCGCAGAGGTTGTGAGATGCCAAAGAAAAAAAAACACTGTGCAATTTCCTCAAACTTTACATGAGGGAGAAAACTTGGGTTGAGCTGTAAGTCACAACCCTCAGACTGATGCAACTTGTGACGAGGAATCTTTTTAACGGTCACAAGCCGAAAAAAGGTTGACACCTGTGTTTTGGAACGTAATACAACTTTAGAGAATAAAGGAGGGAAGAGAACAGATTGACAAATGACAGAATGCCTGCGGCTCTAATCTTTTCAATATTCAATCCATAGTCAAACAGATATTCGCTTGAGATCCAAAACAAGCAAAGGCGAACATGGATGCATCTGCAAAGCATTCTATTAATATTCGGCCAGTTTTGTGACCCCCCATCCACCCACAGCCTCCCCCCCCTAAACCCCCCCTCTTTCTTAACTGCACATTCCAGTGTATGTCTGCATACTTCGCTGACCTGAATTTCAAGCTGCCTGCTCGGCACTCGGAGCAGCCACGTCCTACGCTGACTCCCGTCCCTCCCTTCCACAGCGCTCAAGAATGTCTTCGCCTCCGCCTGGTTCAGTCCACTCACGTTCCCTCCTGCTCTCCTCCTATTCACTGCACTCTTTTTATTGTTTATATATAATAAACAAAAGCCGTGCAAACACCTCGTTAAGGTGCATCCTACGTTGTCTTTTAGGAGCATCAGCTTCTTTCCAGCAGAGAATCGAGTTACTGACACAGAAAGGGAAGAAGCCTGCAGCAGCAACACCTGAGAGGGAAAGGAATGTTCTCACCTCAATGTAGGTCTACGCAAGTCTCATTCACATACTCAAATAGTGTCTTTGTGAGGTTACAAATGCACAAAAAGCCAGTGCACATTACCCTGCAGGCCTCATGCAAACACAATTGTCCACATAGTAGACGTGCAGTAACCACAGCCAGTCTAACCTGAGAAGTTGAAGAACCTCTCAGCACCTGGTGACCTCAGGGTGGAGAAATTTCATGTGACCTCTGCCACTGACCTCCAGCTGTGGCACGTCTCTTATTGTAGAGTCTTTCATTAGTTACAAAGCAGACTTTCCTGAGGCCACAGCCACACTAACTTCAGAGAATGTTGAACACATCTGACTACAGAAATCAGGAGGGAACAGATATCCCATTTATATGTAGTATGTAGTTGTATTAGTCCATGGCAGGTTATAATAATAAAAAGGATTACTTAATTCGTATTAGATTCCGTGTTCTTTCATCAAATTGATCAAATTGTTGCTATTTTAATCTTTTTTACTCACTACATTAGCCTGACAGAGGCAATCACTAAATCATTAGCTAAAAATGTATCTGTAAAGCTTTTCATGATAAATATGATATAAAATATGTCAGGTTTTTTTTCCCTCTAATAACAGTTACCACTGATTGGCAAACGAAATAAGCTTTTTAAAATGTCAGTTTGAGCTGTAGGACATTTTTGATTCACATTTATGTCTGTTCTGTGACATTTTACCAACCAAAGAAATTATCTGCAGACTAATTGTTGATCAATAATAAAAATGTGTTGCAGTCTTACATGTATTCACTTTATTTTGATATAAAATTATATATATTTTATCTATGTGGCACAACCAAAGTCCACTTTAAAGTTTGATCAGCATTCACCAATTCAATGTTGAATATAAATTTAGCTACAGATTACAGAGCACAACTCATCTGTCATTACTGGTGGTTAACTAGCAGCTAAAGTCACACAACTGAGGAATGCAACTGACAGTGTGGTATTTGAGGAAGTTAAAGACAAAAGCAATGTGAGCTTGTGAATGTCACAGCAAAGCCAAAACTTAAAAGCAAAAATGAAACTCCCAGCACTTTAAAAAAAAAAAGTTTTTATCTCATAGCCCGTAAGAGGCAAACATGAAATTAATTCAAGTAAAAAAGATAACGTTTAAAAGCATGATGACGACATAATAAGCTAACTTAGGCTGTGCAGTTTACAATCCACAATATAATGTCCTTCGAAACTCCTCCACTTAAAAAAGACTCATACCTCAAAAGAGTGGAAACGGGCAAAGATGAGTTTTTGCCAGAGGAGCTTTCTCCTCTGAAGTGCCTCAGGTTTCTGCTGACTCAGACACTTTTAGAGGGCAAAAATGAGGAGTAAGGGGAAACAAGATAACAGAAAAAACAGATGTGGTCTCTGGAGAAAAAAGGAGACAAAGAATAGAACGTAAAGAGGTGAAGTAACAGGGCCGTGGATGTCTCTCCCTCCCACTGCCATAACTCAAACAGCTCAGTAAGGTACTGCTGCTGCTGCCCGGCCTTTGACACACACACACACACACACACACACACACACACACACACACACACACACACACACACACACACACACACACACACACACACACACACACACACACACACACACACACACACACACACACACACACACACACACACACACACACACACACACACACACACACACACACTCACACGCACATTGATATACTTCACCCAATGGGAGAGAGCTCTTCAAAACCAAATAAGTCATTCATCACAGCTTGGAGTAGGAGACACTGAGAGTAAATTTAATTAAAGAGAACATTAGACCGTGACAAACCGAGAGTCTGCTCCTGTGTCCATGAAGTTTGTGTAAATTTAGAGTCAAGTTCAAGAGGTGTTGCACAGTTGCTGCACATTATCCGCGGTGGGATACGCTGTGCTGCTTACGGTAAAAGGCCGTTTGTTGAAATCAATCTGCAGAAATGAAAATGAGAGCACCTGATCGCGTGGCCACTGGAGAGTTAAAAATAGATCTGTAAATCCTTTGCTCAATCGAGGTAAGCGCTGCAAACGCAACAGTTGCCCAAGCCTCATGCCACTGGGCACGGATTTCCTGTCAACAAACGATATGTGGGAAACGAAAAAACGTCTATACTTTCACAATTTCTTGGCATAACGAGAAAAGGAAACTTGTGGCACGCACGAGTCGTCACAGGCGTGATGAGCGGCGGCTTAAGTCAGAAATGGGAAGGAAGCAATGCCAGCGGAGAGCAACCACACAGAAGCATTCGGTTTCACAGAAATGTCAAGCTGATGCTCTGCGGCTCTGTCCTGTGTCGATGCAATGATCAGAGGGGGGAAGAAAAAAGCTGCAGAGTCACCCTTCAGAAGGTCTGTGCAGAGCTGTCACAGCTGAGCTCGGGCTGCAGCAGATAAGGAGGTTGTGTGAGGACAGAAAACCCCTGTGGGACAAGGCTGGCTCCCGGCCAGACACCTGACTCAGGCCCTGTTCATACCTGGCAATAACGTGCGTCTCGGTTGATCCAGTCCCGAGTGGACAGCTCTAAATACATCACTTCACACTCGGGATATGACTGTGTCCCTTAACGCGACTGAAGGGACCACATGTGATCTGGTCTCGCTACATTCCAATATACACACGTACATCAAGACCAAGTGTGTTGTTGTAAACATGCTCCTCCAATATGAATGTCTGCCAGAAATTAAAAGAAGAAAATAAAACAACACTGGCTTTTATTCTTCATCATGTTCCAGCTAAACCAGTTCACCCAAGAGGTCTAATGTTTCAAGATGTTTGGGTTTATCAGGAAACGTAGACAAAACCAGAATAAAGCAATTTGATATTGCGAATTAATGAGTACTTGAGTGGGCGTTCCTTCAGGACACACTAGCATAAACACTGCGAAAAGAATGTAGACTTACGCGTGCGAGTTCGGATCTAATTGTTTCCTCATTGAGTATCTGGTGTGTCACACCTGTACGTACGGCCGTCCACTCAAGAGATTTGTTAAAGCCTCAAGTGTCCATACCTGCTCAACCAGGTGAGCTATTGGGCGCACCCCTCACAAGATTCTTTATTGGGTACAGCCCTAACAACTATTTGACTATTCTCAAGAAATGGCATGCATCAGTCATCCTGTCAGCCTTGGGACTATTTAGTAGAAGGATGTGTCTGTACCAAACACACAAACACATGACCAAACAAAGACAGTGAGTCAGCACCTGGTTGTCTGAGGGGTGTGAGGGATGTGGAACTCAAGGAAACAGGGCTGAACAGGGCATGGAGAGAATTTTCCAAACTAGTCACTCGGCCATTAAACTGGTTGGACAGGACAGCAGGACTTTTGGTTTTGATATGAATCAGCAGCAGACAGGCAGACAGTCTGCGATCATCCGAGGAGGCGGAAAAAGAAAAATGTTGCTATCGTTTCAATCAATATAGCAAAACAGTGGGCCTGGAAATAATAGATTTTGTGTCGTTTTTTTGTCCGAAATTAAACGTTTGGTCTACAAAATCGGACAAAACATTGTTACTTGTTATAACGTACAGTTATGTCTTATAGATTGATTGTTTTGTCACAAAACCTCCCAAAATTCACCATGCGATGTAAAACCGAGAATTTACGCAAAAGGGATCATGGGAGTTGTTGTTTTCACTATCATTGCCGATGAAAGTCTACCTGATGTGACTCAGGCTTAAATTGTGTTCACGGTTGAGGTAATGTATTAAAGTTCTATTCACATTATTCAGCAAACACAAATAAATATATGTAATGTATTGCTAGGGACCAATACAAACTGTGGAAGGAAATAAACAGCTGACTGGCTAATCTGGCTAATGTTGTTTGCACCAGGAGTTATAGCAGAGACGAACCAAGCCACAGGTAAAGTGGATCTGAAGAAACTAAAATACATATAAACAACATTTTAATGAAGAATTGTTACATCCGTAAAAACTATACTGTAGATAAATATACGCTACATACGACTGCCTAATAGATGATCATGCCAAAGCCTGAAGACACAGTTTCAACCTTTAACACCTGCATGTTGGAGTAATGACAATGTTATTTGAAGACACAGGTCCAGACAGGGTTTGAATCAGGATGCATTATGTTGTAAAAGATCACAATGATACCTTGTCATTGCCGGGCCTCTTTTTTACAAATTGGTAGGTTGAAATGTCTCCTTAAAAACGGTCACGGGTGGAAAAACAAACAGGGGAAATAAGGACAAGATGAAAATACAGATTAATGTTTCACTTGTGTTAAGGATCATTTCATTTCACTGCTAAAATCTTAGAGAATAAGCGAGAGAAGTCACATGTTTTAACATTACAGGGATGACACTGCACTGAATGTCTTAAAAAAATGGTCTTTTTTAGAAACATGGGGCCATAGTGATGACAAGGGAAGTGAGTAAACTGATTATGGAAGACTCTGATGGAACTGTCAGTTTGACTGGAACTCACTTTATTGCTCAGCCACCACACCCCGTCATTGGACATGAGGTAACCGGTGTGTCTCAACACCCCGGCCTCCTCCTCCGTGTCTCAGGTCAGGGAGGAACGTGTCTGCACTTGTCTCTTCTCTCTCTCTCTCTCCCCCTAAACACATCCATTACTCACTCGCAGACATGTGACGGGCAAAACCCAATCCATCAACGTGTGTGATAGTGTGTCACGCTCACGCAGCCCAACACGCCCATCTCAGCCTCGGCTCACATGCTGATAGTCACATCAGCTGTTTCCCTAAATCCTCAGGCAGGCAGTTTTTCGACAAGTCAGCTGAGGTAACTGATGCAAAAACAAAACTGCCATCAAATGTTTTACTGCATCGACCAAACTCTACGGAAGTTAGGTTGTGTTGTGTATCCAATACGGGTTCGGCCTCCTGACAATGTGAAGTCATCTCCTCTGTTAATGAAGTCAAAACAGATGTCTGTGCCTCTAATGAGCAAGCGTATCACATCACCACGAGCTGAACCCTGTACCCCGAAGGTTGGAAAAGGAATATGTTTCTGAGTTGCAGTGAAGTGCATGCTGGGAGTGGCAGAGCAAGATCCCAGTGCGTGTGAGTTGTCTCTGGCCTCCTCCGTTTGGAGAAATGACAAGCGAGGGCCAGAGTCAGTCCCCCGCCTGCGCCTGCAGCATGGGCAGGATTATCACATTACTGAAAGGATTCCCCTTCCATACAAGGTAACGAGTTTCATCCGTGAAATGGAGACAGATCTCAATCGACACGAAGGCGCTCTTTGAAACCGGCCTATTATCCGTTTTGAGACACGGGGAATTAATTGATTAAATCTGTGGCTCTTTGAACATGACCTCTGATCCAATCTGCTGCTTCTGACTGAGAGAGACATATCTGGGGGGGGTTTCCCCCCTATAGCCAGCGTCCCTTCACCGAATATGTTAGGAATTCAATTGTGCTGAGTAAAGATATGAGCACAAATCAGATGAAATGGAGAGAGATGGGGTAGGTGAAAGAACTTGAGATGCCACCTTACCTGTGTTTCTCCAGCTCGTTGTGTGACGATCTGAAAGGCCAAACAGACAGAGGACACAGATGAGCGTCAAGAACACGTGTACCAAGAATACTATAACAACAGTTAGGCTGGGATGTAATAAATAATCCCTACGTGGGAGGCGTGGTTAGTAGATGTAAAACAGATCAAAGAAAGACATTTGGAAGAGAGCGCCAAGTAAGAGCAGATCTGAGAAGCATTCAAGGAAAATATGTCAAGAGATCAAACAAGGACAAATCAGCTTTTACTTTCCTTTCTGCCTCCAGGAGCCTATAAGGCTTTGGAACGCTGCACGAAAAGAAACATGGTAATGTGACACTTGCATGTTTACTTGCGTATTAATTCTGATTGGGTGAATTAAGGGCACAGACTTCCAGGAAAATTGGTCACACCTTCAGAAAAAATAGACACCCATGACAACTATGCAAAAACAAAGCTCTGTGCTTAAAATCTCTGTGATGTGTGACATTTTGTCAGCGAGGACCAGAGGTCAAAAATGGCCTAGAGAGAGAGAGTGAGAGGGAGCGAGAGAGAGCGAGAGAGAGCGAGAGAGGCATCTGTGACACTGCACAACACACTCCTCCGCCCCCGCTGGCTCGCCCAGCACCCATACAAACAGCACGCACGCACTGTTGTTGCTGCTGCACGCTGACTGAACAGCAGCATGGACATAGGATGAGAACACACCCAGACGTCTGGGAGGCCTAGACGCTACAGAATTCCTCAGTGTGTGGGCTATTCTGAGGAGACTCTCTATTATGATGTGCAGCCGGGGAGCAGCGGTGGGGGGGTGGGGGCCCCTGCAGTCCCATCTGAAACAGGCCCTCTGTTCACCAGGCCGTCATGGATACCACCAGAGCAATAAAAACAAAAACAGCGACAAACAAAAAAAGGGCCAGACTGACAACAAGCCTTTTCAGATTCCCTGAACTGTTCGGGAGCCCTCCAGCTTTCACAGCAGCGGTTCAACCCCCACCCCCCCCCCTCCCCCAAAAAAGAGTTACAGTTGACCATGCAACAAGGGGACAAACTCTTCAAACCAATAACCCACTTCAAAAGACTGACAATGAGCATTAATCCATGGTGGAGGAAGTAAAGTAACCGCAGGGGAACGTCCCAGGCCAAGCACAGGGCACGACCAGGATATCATAACACGACCTCCACAGGAAGAGACTCCACACGGAACTATAACAGCACCAGGTTAACACACACACACCTTTACATGTTATGTAAACGAGCGATGTAGCATGCAAAGCACTATGTGGTCTGATGTCATAAACTTGTCCCTGATGGCCTGTAAATTGGCTTTTTATCACCTTCTACATGGGATGTAAAAGTGCTCATACTGGTGTAGAGAGAGCCCTGTGTATTTTTTTTCGCCACACAAACGTCAGAGATTTTAAGGATGTCAAAAATAGTTAGGCAGGCTTTTTCTTTATGATCAGAGCTATTTATATATTTTTAATGTCATACTAAGTGTGAGAGAGAGGTGAAGCAGGAAAAGTCTCACCAGGAAAATTGGATGTCTCGCTCTTTTTTTTTTTTTTTAAAGAAGTGTTTTGATATAACAACAGCCTTACGAGTAAACAAGGGAATCCCACCAGGGTTCTTCTTTGTGTATGTGCAGAAATAGACTCGCAGCTGAATAATGCACCACTGCAAAACATGCTATCTGCTTAATTTGAAGTTTCGGTGGTGATATCAAACGCTGTTGATGCTACAAAGAAAGCTTTGCAATTTTCAACTAACAACCAGTTTTCTGTAAGACTGTGAATATGGTTTCAGTTCAAGATGAAATATGTTTTTAATTCACTAACCACCCCCCCCCCCCCCCAGCATCCTGTTGAGAGTAAAGAGGGAGATGAGGAAGTTTGCCCCCTTTTACTCACAGCCGCGAGAAGAAAAAAAAGGAGGGAAAAGCAGGTCTGTTGCATGAACCCAGTGTTTGTCGCCGTGTGTGTGTGTAGGTGTCTGTTTAAGCCACCACACCCACCTGCCACATACACACACACACACACACACACACACCCCTCACCCACACACACTTAACTATGTTAGTCTGTTGGGGATAGTAATGAGAGGAACGCGGACGTGGGGGGTTGTCTAAAAATAAACTTTCAATTTTGCAAAACCATATGCCGTCACAAGGAGTGTAATTACAACAGTGATTGTAAACGCTGGATGTGAAATGATGTGACTCTACAGAGGAAACCAGGCTCACTGCATTTCCCTAAACTAATATTACCCAATAGCTTTTTTTTCATTAATATTCTAATGTTGACGTGCCAGAGTTCTGAGGAATAAAACTGCACTGACACTACAAATCAAACAGCACTAATAATTGATGGACATTTGAATGAGTTCACCTGAACTCATTAACCTTGTAAGAGATAACCCTGGAATATTTTTGCATGGATGCAAAGTGAAGCCTCCTCACGTGCGGAGGAGAGAATCGGACTAAGGATCTGACCGTATCACCACAGTGTTGTTATGAATTATGAGCCCTATGACTGATCTGGAGTTGGACAGGCATTTTCATTATGGAGATGAGAATTAAATATGAACCAGTATGATTTTCAAATAGACCAAATGCAAACTGAAACGTGTTTACATTTGTAATTACATAAAGGTAAATAATGATCCCCACTAGAACTCTGGTTTTATTGTTTTGCTGTGTTTCTCCCAAGTGGGATCCTGTAATACTGTATACCTCAACAACTTGTCTACATGATGTATGCTATATCATGTATGGTGGTGTGTGCAGGTATGCAATGAAGGTATGAGTGGATATCATTATGTACTACTCACTTTGTTTTGTAATACCTGCGTATTTTTGAGACAAATATGTGCGAAGTCTGTTATTAGTAAATTCTCAACCATATACTACTTGTTCCTGCATAAAGAAACATGTTTAATTTGCCATGTACCATGCCTAAGAAAAGTTTAATAAAAACTTAAGTTCAAAAAAAAAAAACGTGTTTACAAATGCAAAGTGACAGCATGGAAGGAAATTGCGAGCTCTTGCAGAAACGCCTAAATACTGGGAGAAGAGTCGAGCTGATCAGAAGGGAACGTGTACTTTCACATCGAACACACACAAACACACACAAACACACACAAATCAAAGTTTTGCACAAGTGAAAACATGTGATCACGACAGCTTCTGTACGTATCGACAGTGTTTCGTATCAGCGTGGGGAGGGGTTTTTGTTTTAGGAGTGTGTGTGTGTGTGTAGGAGTGTGTGTGTGTGTGTGTGTGTGTGTGTGTGTGCGTGTGCGTGTGTGTGTGTGCGTGTGTGAAGCAGAGAGTGGGAGCAGCAGAGTTGACAGTGTACGCGTGGCAGTGTTTATCGGAGAGACCAAAACAGAGGAGAGAGAGAGAGCCCAACCCAGGCATGAAAACAGTGTGTGTGTGTGTGTGTGTGTGTCAAAAAAAACACACAACGGGGGGTGGGGTGAGTGTATGGGCTAGGGTGAGAAGAAAAAAAATAATAACAAAAAAAAAAAAAAAAAAAGAGGCAGACATATTTACCTATTGTTGTGATTCTTTCTGGAAATTGGCGACGCTTTCGTTTTCTTTCGGGAGAAGTCGCTGCTGAACGGTAACACGGACGCGTAGCCGTGTTCTGCCTCTGGTGACAGGACACACACACACACACACGCAACACACACACACACACACACTGAGTTTAGTTCCTTCATCGTGGAAGAAAAAGTCATCTTCCCAATGGGGCCATTTGAGAGTGGGGGGGTGGGGGGAATGGTTTGACACGACACAGCTAAAGAGGCAAAACTGACACACAACACGTAGCATTGTGTAGCTAACGCTGACTACACGTCATTATGATGCTGTTGTCAATGTCAGGCTTGTCCCACGGATCTGTCCCTCGTCTCTACACATGTCCCCGGAGACACGTGACCCCCTCTGCACTGGGAATAACACTGGTTCTCTCCCCCCCCCCCCCCATCGCCTCTGCTCCACATCCCACCACCGTCCACAAGCAGTGACATCATACCTGCACTGTGGCCACTGTTTAAAACTTTACTAAGCTAAGCTAGCTGCCCCCCCCCCCCTTTCCCAGCGGGAGGTGGTCCGCTACAGGGATCGGCAGCAGCAGTGGCTGTCACGGTGCTGTCAGTCGGCTGTTACCTCTGTCTCTCCTCTCCAGGTATTCTGCCGCCTCCAGCAGAATTAACAGAGAGTTAAGTTCCATCTTCTTCCTTCTTCTTCTTCTTCTTCTTTTGTTATTTAAAGAAATAGGAAAAAAAGACCCAAAAAAAATGATGTATTTACATGAATGTGCGAGTCGGGAAGTAGCCGCAGCCGAAATGATAGAAAGAAAAAAGAAGAAGAAGCAGTGGTGGATGAGAGATGTGAGCTCGCTGCTGTTTTCACTTGTGAGTCCTGGTGACTCCAAACTACTCTATCAACAGCAGGCTGCCTACAACTCAGCCCGGTGACGGACACACGGCTCGACCAATGGGAGCAGCCTGCGGGACGGCACTCCGGATGTGCTCCAGCCAATGGGCGGGCTGGGATCGGTTTGATTGGTGCGACGGGACAGAACAAGTCAACAGGGACATACCCTAGCAACAGCCTGGGTCGCCCGCCCCCCTCCGTGGCCGATTGGTGTGACGCGGGGGCGAACGGGCTCTGATTGGCTGGGGAGGGGATTGTGGGCGTGTGCTTCGCGGCTGAACTTGGGGCGTCGCTGTGGTTGATGTGAAAACTTCTCTAAAGTGCGAGTTCTGGATTTGAACCGTGAAATAAACGCGTAACGTCCATAAAGACTCTGTTATACACGTCAGCGATAATCTGCTGGAAGTGTTTTTCATTCGCTGCTAACATCAGGCACAAGCTTCACTGGGTGATGAGCTGCAATATGTTTGTGTTATTTGCACGTTCGAACAAAAAGCTGCAAAATGCATTTTATATGAAATTTCCCATTGACTGTTATGATATGAACATTTATAGAAGAATGTCATGAGCATGAATGCACAGTTAAAACTAACCACAGCCGGAGAGAGAACAGAATCATCATTTTGCAGCTCACACTGCCTGTGTGTACAAAACTGGGTGTGCACCACCATCCACAGAATATTGATCATTTCACCTGCGCTTTTATTTCTGAGATGTGGTTAAAGAAGACACAATAAATGGCTATAATATAGATTGAAAACCAGGTATCTTTAATCATTTTAATTGTTTTTTATTTAGTCATTTTAATTCAAGACATGTTGTGGACATTTTCCATCAATGTCTTGCTTTCTCGAAACCAAACTTTAAATGAGGAGAACAAAATTGATGGAATGAAAATTATTTTTAGGCCTAAAGATTTGCTTGTTGCCGTCCTGTTGTCAAACTGGGTTATGATTGTTTTTTAATTATTTAGTCGAGTCAAATCTTAAGTCCTTAAAAGCATCTTCTGTTAATAGTATTCATCTTGAAGCTCAGAGGGAATCTCCCAGCCGAAGCGAAACCCTGAACGTTGCCTGGTTCTGGCTGCAGACCCTGAGCCGTGTGGTGCTCATGCAGCTGAACCGTGGGAGTGAGCGAGGTGTCACGATCGCTGGAGCATAGGAAGAGTTATGAATATCTCAGCAGGAGTGCCTGCAGAGTGTTAAATGTGGGTTGCTCTGCATGGCAAGCAGTTGTTCGCCGGCAGCCAGATGTGTGTGCATGGGATTGTTGGGAGGGTCGCAGATGAAGCAAGGGATTCATTTTACAGAGACTGATGATGAAAAGGCCCCCGAGGAGCAGAGCCACAAACATTGTTTTTGTTGTAGTTGCTTGACAATAAGTGTCACACAAGATCCTTGGGGGAGTTGTGAGACAGACAGTTCATCAAAGAGTTTAACCAACACATATTGCTGTTTGTTGTCATGGTTTTTGAATGTCCTAAATTGTGCAAAACTTGACATTATCGGCCACACAAACACAAATAGATAACCCATCATATTGCAACATATAATTTAAAGTACATTGTTTGCATTCACACAATTGTTGGTCTGTTTATAGTGAACAAAGAATAATAAATCAAACTGAGATGTGTTTATAATACTGTGTTGGTTGTCTTTCAGATAACTTGTGTGGAAACACGCCTCACTCTCAACACAACACGATTCATCAAACTCCAAGCCTCTAAAAAAAGCTGTAAAGTCGAATCAATATTTCTGTTTCAGCAAAAACAGAACATTCTAACTTTCAGAATGAATTCATCTCAGATCTGTTGTAGTGCATTGCTTGTGACTAATAAAGTAGCATTAACTCAATTTAGGTTTGGGTTCACCAAGCTGAAGCCACACCGAAACTACATCCAGCTGCGAAACATCACAAATTAATGTCAAGAGTTTTTATTTCCTGTTGTCGTTGTGCATGAAATAATTTCAGTGTCTTACTCTTGTTTAATAATTACAATACATTTCTCATTACAAATTCCTTGTTTCCATGATGCATGTGCATGGTTTTAATGTGTTGAATATCTTTAGTTAGTCTTTTGAATACCTCATTAGGTGAGTCTAGGCTTCATGCCAGTGACACAACTGATGCTCTTTGCTCTTTGGCAATTTGAATACACAATATCTAGATCAGAACAGGGAACAAATTTGTTTGTTTAAGATATATAACGCTTATTCATCACAGGGAAACAGTGTTCGCCGTCCTGCGTGCGTGTGCTCTTCGTGGCAGCGTGAAGAAACAGTAAACAAGAGACCAAATTAGCCTCCACTACATCCTCCTTGTGAAACTGTGCAGATGTACAGTCATAGTGAGAATATACCCAATCTCATATGCAGCGCAACTGTGTCACAACAGCAGAGCTGCTGCGATTTGCCTGCTGCAGTCTGGTGTTGTGTTTGGGCTGCGTCTCATGACTGTTCCCCGGGTAATTATAGAGAAGTTATGTAACTCGTACACCTCTTATCACAGGCCCGCATTTGCAGTGATGTCAATGCACTGGGCCACTGAACTCTGTGCATGTATCTGCAGCTCATTTATGTTGATTGCAAGAGTCCACAGGTTTATGGAGTCTGGCTCCTCAGGTTTTGTTGTGTGAGCCTTTGTTTGACCTTGACGGGGGTCAACGCAATCAAGCAAACGCCCGCCCTTGACCTGGCAAGGATCTTTTATGTGAGCAACAATTCATCAACTCATGCATGTTGCCACTTTTGAAGTCAGAAGTGTTCACTCTGCACAGATTCAGAAGGCCTGTCTCCTCTGCACCTCCTGTGGACTTCAGCAGCACTGTTCATGCTGTTATTCAAGGACGTGGTTTGACAATCATCTCAATTACAGAACCAACTGTGGCCAAGAATCCCTTTTTAAAAACCTGCTCGGTGTACTTGATAAATGCTGATCAGGGAATACTCAGATCTGCACTTCATTAAAAAGAGGCCTGCAAAAATAGCATCTGTTTTTGTCAAATGCCTGTTAATCTAATTAAACTTGTCAGATTTCAGACTGTAACAAAGTAAAAATACTGTGTATTTTAAAAATGGCAATAAAACCAAAGTCACATGAACATCTGCAATTGTTTGGTTGCAATGCTATATAACATTGTTGCTGTAACATAATTTAAATTATTAGTCTATTTCCGGGGTTTGCATGACAAAAAACATCGGCATCATTGTTGTCCTGGTGAAACGTGTTTGCCAATCTAATCCTGTGATATTCGCTTTAATGGGAAAGAATGTAATGTCAACTGTCCGTGTTCTAAAGTGCAGATATTCTACCATCCTTTTGCAAGGGAAATAGCCTTTGTCCCTCCCACAGCACGCTTCTATTTATAGACTTATCATCTGCTCTCTGATCACAGTAGCTCAGGCCTTTGCTTTGCTCATTGCTTCAGGCCCGTCAGCCAAAAGACCACTCTCTCCTCTCGTTCCTTGTTGTCTTCCATTCTGCAGAAACATGTCCATCCTGTCAGTGCACCAGTGACCAGCCGGCCTCATCGGATCATCTGTGACTAAATCTGCACAATAAATAAGAGCATTATAACCATGTTTTTGGGGGGAAATTGAGGTCATGATATCGACCTTCCAGCTGCTCCACTACATAATGCTATTACACATTTATATAATTATGTATATATTAGGTATTTGTATTTAATTACAATTGTTTAGCAGTCAGAAAATAAGCTGAAACTGCAGGCCTCTTCATTGTGAGTGTCAACTGAAATATTCTTAATGTCCTTTTCCCTTTGTTTAGCTCTATACTGTTAGAGTACATTAGAGTCACGGTTGATAGAAACCACACAGAGGCCTGCAGCAGCTCTGCAGAAGTCTTCCTTGTGCAATCGCTGCAAAGTGAGACCATTAACAACTATAAGGGCAAACAGTATAGCACATACTCGTACATCCAATCAAGCTGCACCAAATTGTGCACACTCATAGATCTCTGTTCAATTTTCCCCTCAATATGCATGCCTGGAAAATTGGTGAAAAGGTCAAATGTATTAAAGGGTTCTAAATCCTCGATCCATTCCTTTGTCTGGATCTGCATCAAAATGTAATGAGTTCCATTCTTCTGTTACTTTTTGTTAAAATTCCTTCAGTAGTTTTTGCGTAATCCAGCTGATACACAAACAAACTAATCAACAAACAAACAACAGGACAAAGGGCAAGAACCTCACCTGATTGACAGAGGAAATTATTGGTTTTATTTTCAGGTACTAAAAGGACAAGTACATTGAGTTGAGTGATATTCACTAGTCATGCATCAACACATCAGTTTTGTGAAATGGAAAAAAAAAGTCTGGTTAAATTCTGCTGCTTCAGTCAATTTCCATTTTTAGTCATGACTGCTGAAGAGAGTATCAGCGACATGTGTTTTCTGCTTCCTCCGTGGCAGCAGGCGGTCTCACAGTGATAAACCCCCAATCAAAGTGATGTTCTCAGGAAATAACCCAAATGCTTTCAATATGTGACCGGGGGGGTGGTTTCTTTTTTTACATGAGGCTCTTCTGTCATTCTGTCGGCATTTACTGTCACGCTTGTGGCTCATAAAACCTCTTTTGACAATAAATATCTGGAGGCCTGGAGCCAGGACGTGGAGCCAGCACAGACATGTCGAGTCTGAGAGGAGTTTGTGCCAATTATTGTTTCATCCAGTGACCTTCTTTAACCAGGCTTTGATCAAAATCTAATCAACAGCATGTTTCTAAAGAAAGCTTTTTCATCTTTTTATAGCCTGATATTGTTTGGCTCCATGCATAAAGGACAATATCTCTGCTAAAGTGTGCTAATGTGGCTCCAGAGTGATCGCTGTTCAGCTGAGCTAATGAGAGAGCAGGGATGGGCGGTTGTTTATCTCGTTGACACTGATTGTTTACAGGCTACCTTCTTCCCTTTTGCAAGCCCCCTCCACCTCCCACCCGTCGCTTCATCTTTTTTTCAGGCCAAAGGTCAGTTACTGTAGTCTGCGTTCCACCATTTTGGATTCCACACTTTAATCAGGATTAGGAATCTTACTGCTACCCCACTCCTGAGTAACTAGAGAAAAGGGCTGAAGTCCACATTCAGCATTTTACATTTTCTGTCAGCAGGTCTGCTATCCGATTATTTCGAATGGGGTAAAAGCACTTTTTAAAAAACACAAATGAAGCCATAAAGGCTGCACAGCACTGGAATACTAAAACCCTGAGCTGCCGGAGTTAAAGCCTATTACAGGGCTAAGATCAGAAATCCAGTCCTCATGCCCTTACACTTATCAAAGGTCATATTGTATTAGCGAGAGCACGCTCGGATTGTTCTGGAGCAAGATGTCATGTTTGCCCGACTAATTACAGTATTTTCTCGACACATAAAGGCGCTGCCGCTTGTGTCACTTCATACCTCCTATTCACAGTTTTCTATTGAGCTTTAGCTTGATGCAACACATCGCAAGGTTTGCATAGTCACATATAGTCTTAGTCACTAAAATTACATGTTCCGCCCCCCCAGTGTATTGTCTGGATCATCGGGTTCGTCATAGCTGTTGCTGTAACAGAGAAAGACGGCATTACCTGGAAATATTCCGAGTTGGGCGGGGTGGGGCGGTTAAGTCTCAGCACCTCTTGTACACTCACGCACAAACATCCAGCTGCATCTGTTATTATCTGTTTTTCAGTGTTCAGTTTAAAAATGATAGCGTATAAAGCAAAATATGAAAAAATGTATATGTTGATTTGTGTTTGACACTTTTCTCTGATAGAGAACAAATATCTCTGCAGCTACGAGCACAAAGTGTTTATGTTTATGTTTGATGACTTGAAACCTTCGAGGCTGCTTCTGGCTGCAAACCTATTCACACATGCACACACACACACACACACACACACACACACACACACACACACACACACACACACACACACACACACACACACACACACACACACACACACACAATTCAAGTTGTTTTGTGCTTTCCTAAGATTTTAAGATTATTGTCCCTCAAGGGGGGAAACTGATTTACCGTAGAAGAAAATCACAAGAGCACATCTCACAGAAGAACACAACAGACGTTGCAACATTCAATTTAACCCCAGTGAACCTGTACTGAAGAGACTCTTCTTATAATGGGTGGTCAGATTGAAAGTGCCTCCTCATAACTTGTTGTATCTGCTAGAAAACGTCACACTAGTTGTATAGACAAAATAATGTTATCAGATTTTTGCAGAAATTTGAGGCAGCTATAACACAAAGGTGATTTTTTGGGTTGCATGCTTTCAGGCAGTATTTGTGCTCCTAAAAGCTGCAGATTGCTCATTTGGCACCTTCGGAGGACACCCCATCAGCGCTGTGTGTTCTGGGTGTACAAAGCCGGCTGTGGCTCAGATGGTAAAGAGGGTCCTTTTATTACATTACATTACATTTCATTTAGCTGACGCTTTTATCCAAAGTGACTTACATCCCTGGCACCTCCAATCTACATTCTGAAGTGTCCTTGAGCAAGATACTGAACCCCAAATTGCCTCCGACGGCTGTGCTGACCATAGGATAGGAAAAGCCCTAGGAGCAATGCACGAATATGAGTTCTGTGTTTTGAGGGGTCAATTAGACTGAAAAGTGCCGTATAAATACCATCCATTGAGTCAATTATACAGTATGTGTACACAATAAACATCTATAGACTCTTTCTTTCCCCTCCACCCATGTATTCTTTCCCCACCTGTGTCCCACCATATGTGCTTCTTTCTCCATCTGTGTTCTTCTGCCCACAGAGCTGACAGCTCTTCACACAACAAGAAGCTTGAAGGTGGCGGATGGATTTATTTGGCGACCCTTTCGTGTTTCAGTCCTGAGGGTCGACCTCTTCACTGTAGTACCAGTGGCAGCACCTGGACTGTGTACTGTGTCTGGCACTGCTCATCGAAACTCCCTCCAGGTTCCTGGGTTCCTCAGTTCCTCCGCCCTCCTGCATCAGCGCTTCAGCAGAACAACTTTCACCTGCTCCTTGCCCTCTGGTGCTCAGTGTCACATGATGGCACCACGTTGCTCTGGCATATGTCCTCCATGGGATATGAACCGGTGAGTGCACAAGGCCACGGCTCTCCGATATGTTGTGTAGGATGTGGAAACCACAACACAACGGTTAAAAGACATATGGACACATTTTAATTTTAATTTTCTGTCTCACTGTTTCGAGTGAGGGAAAATCAGAGCAGGCTGAAACGCAGGGAACCAACAGAGACACAGAAACTCAAGTATTGACACAAGAAGTCCAAGAGGGGGGCAGGGATCTGTGCATGTGAGGGTGAATAGGCTCAAATAAAACAACCATATCCGTGACCATGGCAACTGGCGAACTTAAGCTAATTCATACTCTCAAACAGCGGGTCTCTAACAACAAACATCCTTCCTATAAATATGCAAACCAGGCCTGTCTTCTCTTGTGGGTGGGCAGCAGAGAAGGACGGTGACAGACCACCCACCAATGGATGTGATCTTCTTGTGATAATGGATGATATCAGACTCTGAAAAGGGTCTTTTGTTGGAACAAGTAAAACTGAAGTCTGTGTGTCAGGGGTTTGCGGTTTCTCGAGTTTGATTTCCCACTGAGAATCCTTGTCAGCATGTCTGGATTTATAAATCCCCATGTCACTGCTTGCAACCTTTGTGACTCATTAGTTCAAGTGAAACTTTTCTATTAAATAAATAGTAAGATATTTAGTAAAATTGGCTTGTTTATCTGTAAATAAGAATACAGCTGCTGGAGCTGAGGGATAAGCCTAATTTAGCGTAAGCCGTTCTCATATATGAACTCCAGAAAATGTCTTTCACATATGACGAACGCAGCAGGAGATTGTCCGGGTCAGACGTGTTCGCAACAAAGGAAAATGTCTGGAACATTCAGGTGAGGGGTGGCGTCTGGGTTCAACACACAGGACGCACAAACAGGATGTATGACTTCTCCCCTCGTCAACAAACGCTCTCAAATCTCCTTGTCTATCCAAGTTGACGTCTTCTTCTGTGTCCTCTCTATGTATGACAAACTCTTTTTAATCCCGACATATTTGTATTGTTTTTGTTTCTGGTTCCATGTCTGTCGTGTGGCAGAAACCTCATCGACACGCCCATTCGCTGGCTGTGAAGTTTCCAGACATGTTCCTGCTGTATTCTCACATGGGCTCACTCGGCTTACAAACACTTAAAATATTCACACATCTACACACATCTATATCTCATTTGTTTAATGGAAACGTACAGATTAGTATAAAAATTGCATTTTGTGACTTTATGGGAAGTTATGTGCTGTATTGCTGCCTTCAGTATGCACAGCCCCTGGCTCTATAGTTAGCACACAAGAGATGGTAATGATCTGCAATAGAAAATAAAAATGTCAGACTTGTATTTACAACGTTCATAGAAACGTCTTAAACTGCGTCTGCAGCATAATCCACTGTCAAACTATCGCAGTCTGAAATTAAGGCTTAATGTTCTGCGTGATACGACAAAGGACAAATAACACAAATGAAACATCACAACAAGACAAACACTGGAGCAGACAGAGAGAAACAGATTCAAATGTCATCAGAATGTGTGGCTACAGGTTTGGTGAGAAACTAAGCAACTGGTTTGGAAAAACATACATGCACACTAGCCCCACCGGTAAATAGTTGTGTGTTTGTGCGTGTCTGAAGAGTTTAGCCTAAGCTTTTCATCAGCCAGCTCAATGGGCGTGGCAGTGACAAATGTCAGAGAGAACACGGCACTGTAATCACTAACTAACAGGGGTGATATGATGTGGCTGATCCTCTGTTTGCATTGTGAGAGAACTATTTGTGGATGTCTGTGTTTGGGTGTCTGCATTTTTTTCTTCTCTCTCTGCGCATTATTTTGCCCATCTGGCATTTTTAGGCCCAGAGCTGCAAGGTACTGGGGTTTTGCTCATATCCGGTGCTGAGCTGGCAGTGGAGGGAGGGTCCAGCGTGTGAGGAGTCATCAGCACTCCCTTCCTGCTGTACTCTTCCACTGATCCTCACACACAACCTCAGTGGTGAGTTTCCTTGCTTGCATTGTTTTGTGTCTGGCCCCGGGGACGTCTCCCCATATGTTGTTGTGTAATAGTGAATCTGAAGATTTATGGGCAGGGCGCTCCTCACCTCAAAAAGAGGTCGCCCTTCTTCCCTCCTCATACGTTCAGATGCCTCTGACAGGCTGTATCCCTGTGTGCCCTGGGTAGGTAGTTCCCCCCAGGTGCTGACTGTGTGTACATACAGTACATACATAAATATGAATATAGTAATCATCTCAAACCTGCACAGGCACTGAGGACAGATCTGGAGGTTCATCTTGGGCCAATCCATACATGAATGAATCTACGTCACCTTCCTTGATTCAGCTCAGACGCTCGCTGGTTAGCTCCCCCCGTGCATCAGTCATTGTCCCGAGCAGCGGGAGGGAAACACATTTTGAAGTTGAGCAATGTTTGCATGTAAAGACAATAGGCGATAACCCCAGTGGGTGAAACTGTATTTCAGAAGGGCACTGAACCTCCAGGGGTCTGTCCTTATGAGGGAAAAATACGAGCAACAACAGAGAAAAGATACAAAAAAAACATGCATGTTTATTTTTGTGCATTGCACATGCATCAGTGGGACAGCAGTATCATTAGAATGACTCACAATATTTGTTTGCTTTTAGACACACAAGCCCAGCCCATAGGAGGCCTGGAGTGCTCATGCAATCCCCTTATCCGTCATTTTTAAGAGACTGAAGTGGAACAAAGTACAGGAGTTTCAGAGGCGAGGGGTTGGGCGGGGTGGGTGACATCTGAACGCTGAAGTTATTGCTCGGTGCAGCTCAGCGATGGCGGCCGGCCTCAGCAGACAGAGAAAGAGCGAGAGCGAGAGAATGGCCCACAAACCCACAGCTGTTTCTAATCGGTAACTCAGCACCGATGGCTGACCTACATTCTGGTGCTCGCACGTCTTTGAACCCGTGGCCCTGTTAGACTGTAGCCATATGGGGGGAAGGTAGAGGGAAAAAAAAAACAAAGAGAGAGGGAGGGGAGTCAAGAGGGGTAAGAGAAACAACAGGGAGTGAGAAAGGGAGAGAGAGGGGCAGAGAGAGAGAGACAGTGTTTTCATGTTTGTATTTGGTCATAATGGATTGTGCAGGTATAGGTCTGTCACAGTTTGCATTTATGTTTCATGACAGCGTGTATGAGGCAGCCAGCGTTCTGTGTGAGCCTGCAAGTGTTTCCGCAGCCCAAAGTGCAGCTGTGCACACCCAAAAAAACAAAAACAAAAATGAACTCATATAGAAAAAAATAAATCATGACCGTCAATTTTCTGTCCCTCTGCATGGGATCTGCAAGCGCTCGGAAAATCCTCATGTTTCCTAAATGTGTTTTCCTTTGTCAACACCCAGCTGTCCATCAAACTTTAATAAAGTTTTGCCGTCGGCATCCGAATGAGTGTCCCCCTTTCATTAGGGCTGGAGTGCATGGAGCTAGCATTCCTTGCATGCAGAGGAGGGGTACGGCCGAGTGCCAGGGCTCCCCTGGTAATGACTCATGGCAAAGATCCCTATCCCAGTCCCACTCCCAGAACAGGACGCTTCTCTGGGGTATGCAGAGAGAGAGAGAGAGAGAGAGAGGGGGCTGTTGTATGGGAGAAAAGAGAAAAAGCAAAAGGGCTGGTGGTGGTGGAGAGGCAGCGTTGGAGCAAAAATGGTGCAAAAACCGTTAGCGTCGAACGTTTCATATGCACACTCATACACGCTTCGCCTCGGAGGGGAGGAAGGAACTGGAAGTGGGTCACTGTGTCTCAGGACTCTGGAAAAAAAAAGAGAAAGCAGCAGCAGAGTGGGGGAGAAATAGAGAGAGAGAGAGAGAGAGAGAGAGAGAGAGAGAGAGAGAGAGAGAGAGAGAGAGAGAGAGAGAGAGAGAGAGAGAGAGAGAGAGAGTCAGTGGTGGACCAGGGCCTGCCAAGAATTCACTAAAAAAATTACAAGGAAAAAGAAGGAGGGTTAGAGCCCCAATGACATGAGAGTCGTTTTACTGTGAGTCAGAAAGAGGGAAAATAACAAATTACTGGTGTTTGCATTAGAGTCGCTCCTCACGGGCTCGCTCACATAATGTGTCACCAGAAAGCAGGTGTGACACCGGCGAGGGCAAGGCCTCAGAAACAACAGCACAAAGAGGCGTGCTTCAGTTTCAGTCCGTCTCTCTCCACAGACCCCGAGCCAACAACAGCTCACACCATGAAAACGTCTTCTCTCAGTGCACGTCCATGTTGCAATGGTGTCTGTCAATATGTGGCCACGGCAGAAACACTGGAATTCCTCCTGTGAAACAGTGTCAATGAACTTGAATGAGACTGTTGAGGAAACAGACACGTCGCAGACAAACACTACCAACCAGCTTTTCCGCTTGTGCTGGAGTTTTCCTCTGCTGACTGGCTCGCATCGGGTCAGTGGTGAAACTCCGCTCGGTGCACTTGCTGTGTGTGTGTGTGTGTCTGTGTGTGTATGTGTGATTCTCTGTTCCTCTCTGGGCCATAATAGTCCACAGGGTTCCTCTTGTTTTTGTGCCGGACTGAGACAAAGGCCTTGTGTCAGCAGCAGTGATGCCAAACACTGAAGAAAGCCATCAAGGTCCTGTTGGGGGGGGAGTGTAATCAACAGGGTGGAGGGGGACTGCTGCATTATGGAGGTCTCTGATTAAACGTATTCATGATTTCCCCTCTGATTTCCACACGCACTTTCCTCGGTTCCCTCCCCCCACTGTTCCCTCCTCTTAAAATCAATGCTCTCCAGTTACTTATTCTCGCCCCAGTCTGGTGTAAGTTGACTTGAATGCAAATCGGAGGTGCCGGGGATCGATCTACTGATATTGAGTGAGTGGGCGAGCGGCTCAGCCTCTCCCTCTCTACCCCCTGAGCCACAGCTCTGAACTGATTAAAACCAAACTTATTGGGAAAATGACACTCATCACATCAGTGTGACGAGAACTAACCAAAATGACAGAAACCATCTTTGAAAAAAAATCCATTAGACATGTCTGTTTTGTGTGGCCCGTGTCCCATTCACTAACATGGAGGAGGCAGGGTTTATGACTTGCACTGCAGCCAGCCACCAGGGGGCGATGGAGACACTTTATCTTCACTTTTTGGGAACTGTCACGTCAACCATGGTCACTATGTGCACATTGAATCAACTGAAGTGAGGGCGTGGCTGCCGAAAGCATACATTCTTATTCATCACACCAGGCAAACACATGGATTATGGCTGGATATTTACGCATGCAGGTGCAAACAATGTTCAACTCTTCAATGCACACAGTTAACTTATAGTTTTAATGCATCAATCTGACTTGTCTGTGGTACATGAGAAAAATGACATGGACTTAACTATAGGATGCACAAGGCTCAGTATTTAATCCTGTTTTAGATCAGAGTAAACGAAAATATCAGATTGTAAGTCTGTGGATTACAGTGTACAACATAGTGTTTGTGTTCTTCGGTTGTTCGTGTGTTGCTGTGGATTTAACTTCTGCAGAGTGAGGTAACCTGACACAAGTCGTCTCATATGATGTTTTGGTCGTTTCACTCAGCGGAATGATAATCATGTTTGATAGCATGTGCTTGTGTGTGTGTGTGTGTGTGTGCGTGCGTGCGTGTGTGCGTGTCATGGTCTCCACTACCCTCATTAAGTTAACTGCGGTTGACTTGCCAGGACTTGTCATGGACCTCTGTTTGGCCTGTGGTTCCAGACTGTATGTGTGTGTGTGTGTGTGTGTGTGTGTGTGTGTGTGTGTGTGTGTGTGTGTGTGTGTGTGTGTGTGTGTGTGTGTGTGTGTGTGTGTGTGTGTGTGTGTGTGTGTGTGTGTGTGTGTGTGTGTGTGTGTGTGCGTGTGTATGTGTGTGCGTGTCAGTGGGGGTCTGTCAGCTTAATCCTCTGTCAGAAAAAGACAGGAACCGGAGAGAAGGGGTGCAAAACAGCCTGTCAGTCACGTGCTACTCTCTCCCTCTCTCTCTCCCTCTCTCTCCCTCTCTCTCTCTCTCTCTCTCTCCCTCCCTCTGCATGTAACCAGAGTTTGTGTCTTTGTGAAGGAGTTCACACAGTAATAATACATTGCTTCCCTCAGATGCCTTGATGTGGAAACAACACTTTCATCAACACAAACCCACAGGGGGAGGAAAGACAAATGTTGGAAGAGGCGATCGTCTGTGTCTGCGAGAGTTGTGAGCTCAAATTTTGAGCCTTAATAATAATAATAATAACTTTGATTGTACAGCACTTATTTAAACAACGTTTCAAAGTGCTTCACAAAATAATCCGCGGCAAAAAGATGCATGAACTCAAAAGAAAGGTTTTCAATTCAGTTCACTTTTAAAGGCCAAATCATAACATAGTAAGGGGAAAACCTTAACATTTATAGAGAAACCCAACAGTTCACACAAAAACCACAGGGTCTCATTATTTAGCAGAGTCCGTCTCGTCTTTACCAGATCCAGTGAGTCACATTAACTGTCGCATTTCTGTGGAAGTGACATGTCTGCAGCCAACGTCAACAAAAACAAGGAACCTTTCCCAGAGAGAATCGACTCACATGGTGTGAGCTGAGCTGTTTGAGCGACGAGGCCTTCCGAGGTTGTGCATTGACATATCTATCGATGTTTCGTGTTCCTCCGTGTTTGACTTGCATGTGGTCGCCGTTGGGCTGCGGCGCCGCACATAATGACAAATGTTTGCGCTCAGATCCTTCGACAAACATCAGAGGAATAGTTTCTGTCTCCTCTTGTTTGACAGCTGTGGTGTATTAGCACGGGGACAGCTGATTTACAATGCCAATGATAACACACTGCAGTCGCCCTTCAAACAAAGAGGCCACGGAAGCTGATCCAGGGACTTGGGCAGCTTTAACCCGTGACAGCTGCAGGAGGATCACGCAGGGGACAAAGTGAAGGCCTCATGCTGGACGTCAGGTAACACCAACAGGTAAGAGACGGCCACGTGTTCAAAATTCTGAAGGAGTTTTTTATTATTCAAAGGTTTAAAGTTTAAAAAAAAGATAAAGATAAACAAGATTTAAGCTGATTCTGCTACAGCCCTGCTTCTCCAGGACTTAGGGGGTGTGGTTGTATCCAGCTTGACTGACAACGACGTCTCCATGGAAACGCAGGCAACAACCCTAAACAAAACAGTCACGCTGAGCCTGAAAACAGTCGCTTTTTACAGTGTACTTAAATGACTTCATGTTTTTTTTTTTTTTTACAAGAGTGTGCAAATCCTCAGGGTGAGATATACGCAAAACATGGAAGACATAAAAACACAATGACGAAAATGTTAATGCTCGCTGTAGAGTAAAGTACTCTTTTATATCAGACATAATATAAAGCTATAAGTCTCACAATGGCACTCGGTGGAGTCCCTCAAAATGAATCAAACTGCACCAAATTCCAGAAACTTATAGATATCTGTATTCTTAACGTGTCTGATTTTTCCAGTGGTGTTTGTCTGAAAACAAAAGAGCGGACAGAAGATGTGCTGACAGCCACACTGTTGAACTTGAGCAGGAATTGTGTTTTATCTCTCGTTGCACATATCTGTAAATACGGAGCCATTGCACAGTTTAGAATCACAAGTCCAGTGCGGTGCAAAGCAGGGCCTTGAGAACGAGCCCAGGGAGATATGCACATGTTATCAAAGGCACATGCTGAGCAAAAGACAAACAGAAAGGATGTAATTTAAGGTGCTCAGTGCGAGGTCATTACTCTGGAAAATGGCCTGTAATAATGCAAAGAATATGGAATTCCTCTCTCCCTCCCTTCGGGGGTGCATTGTGCAGCGTGCTGTCACTTACAGTGGCATTTTCAAATGTCACATGTCCTTGAGGCACAGGATGTGACTTGACGATGTGGTAAGTGCAGACAGATGCATGTTTTTTGTTTTTTTTGCAGCACCTGACCACTTTACAATTTCCAGGCACTGACAAATTCTTCAGCTCTGTTGGTTTCTTTGTGGACATTATAAGAAAAAGGAAGTTTAAAGTGACACAACATGTGTTTTAACATTCGTGCTTTCCAGAGAAACATCAGTGTGACTTGTCAGTTGACGGGATGGTTTCAAAACAACACAGCAACTGATGAAAGCACAGGAGGCATTCCTCACTGTCATATACAACCTCCATGTGTCTGTCTGCAGAGTGAACTCTTTTGTTTGGGCCTTGGATGCATGTAGACTCTCACAAAATAACAGGAAGGCACATGAGTGTAACTATCACAGTGGAACTTCTGCACATGCACTTGATATCCATGCTGTTTGTGCGAGTGAGAAGGGGATTAGAAATTGGAAATTCATGTATGTGTATTTAAATGGATAATGAAATGTATTTTACAACTACAGGTTAATAAGAAATAACATTATGCAGGGTGAACCTCCCAGCCAAAGTAGAATGCCACTGAATAAAGTGCATACCTCCACAAAGGCTCACCAGTCCACTCATGAAACCACATTTAAATTCACTAGATCCAGATTTTTCATTTTGATCTGCACCAAATTGCACAAACACACATATTAGTCCCTTCAACATGCCTGATGCCTTTCAAGATCCATGAATTATTCTTCCATGAAATCACTTAGAACACCATATCTTGTCATTTCCAAGAGACTGGAAAAATATTACTGGATCCGAACCCCTGACTTGGATCGACAGCGACATTTAATGGATTCCTTTTTGACCCACACCACATCCTTCCATCCGAGTTTTGTGATAATCAGTCCAGTATTTCTTGCATAACTCTGCTAACTAACAGACAACCGACAGAAACACAACCTCCTTGGCGGAGCTAATAGAACACGCCGTGCCAAGAAATGGTTTGGTGGTTGTAACCGAACCTTTCAAACATCACATGTGTCTGCTGGTTCAGTGCCAAACAAATATTGATCCAAATCTCTATTAAACTGTCACTTTAAAACTGTTGCTGTTTGAATAAAAACTTAGAATCCGTGTGAGGGAAAGTGCTCATCCAAAGGAACAAACCCTGCTCCCTTTAGGAAAAATATCTTTCCTGAAAGAAAAGGACCTGTAATATCATCACGTGTTTGTGTGTTTGTGTTCCTGCTTTGCACAGCAGCTACTCCCCGTGCGTAGACAGAGAGAGGTTGGTGACTCCGACATGAGATAAGGAAGAGGGACGTGCTCCACGGCCACATCTCACTCAGTTCATGTCGGGTCGCACTGTGTGCAAGCCACAAATTCCTCAGAACATGGAGCTGTGAGGTAATCAGCATGAGTAATAATTGCACACTGTAAATCACATGTCTCTAACCTCACCATGGAGGAGAAGGACCTATCACGCACTTGAGTTTCATTTTGAGTGGCTATCAAATAATATGACAGTCTGACATTGCCTCATGGCAGTAGACATGAACGCTTGATTCACAGCAGCTCTGCATGAAATCGTGCAAAAACGTACAAAACACACATTTGTCTATGAACCACAGCATGGTGTATTTATTAATAGTAAATGAAACTTTGCAGATACAACTTCCTGTGACCCTTTGAAATGTGTTTGTTGCTCTTGTGTGCGGGTCTGCGTGTACATGTGTGTGGCCATGTGGTCCGAGGAAGCGTACGTGTGTGAAGGCAGCTGACCAAACAACTTCTGTACAATGCCTGAGAAAATTACAGTAACTCTGAGTGTATTATTTTACTGAGGTGGGGGCTACTCATATGATTATACTGTTTTAAACATATATAGAGATAAATGCAGTATCCAATATATTGTAAAGAGAAGCAGCTTTTTTACCTCTTATTTCTCACAAGATAAAATCTATTTTTGTCCGAATGAGTATAGAATCAAAAACAAAACAAAATGTAAACTAGAAGGTTTTGCATGAATTTTCAGAATTATATTAAATTAAATGTGTCCCACACTGTGATTCTTGTAAGGCGTCAGAAGCCAAGGTAGGAAACTACTGGGTTATTCTGTTTTTAAAGCATGTTAGATCATCCAGTATCTAAAATTTAAATTAAATTAAAAAAAATAATATATAAAAAAAATAACAAAATAAATAAATAACAGAAAATAAATGAAAAGTACATTTTTACCTTTCTAATTTTCTGCACATTTTGGTAAAATGAGCATCAAAGCCCTCAAAAAGCCAATTAATTTGCCTGACAGATAATAATAATAATCCTTACAATTTGTCTGTCAGTACTCGGGCCCTAACAAAATGTTATATTTTAAATTATTGATTATTTGGTATAAAAGCTTTATATGGGTAAAATAACACAAATTTAGACTCTAGCAAAAGGTCACCTTATATCTTCCCCAGCCCCTAAATAGATGGATGGATGGAGCATATAAAACATGGTATGGTAACATATTAACACACACACACACACACACACACACACACACACACACACACACACACACACACACACACACTTTTGCATGTGATTTTATTTCACATGCAGACAATCATCACTCAAAAAGCGACATTGTGTACTCTGCTGCCCTCTTGTGAATATTTAGGTATAACCTGTAATGGGGTTGTGTGCTACGCTATGATATGCAACTACGTGATACTACTAAAAAGTATTTCACCTATACCGTAACTTCTGGATACACCAGAACTATTAATTTTACTTCACTTTATATTTTCCCTGGAATATTTCCAAATGTATATAGCATTGTATTATATTTTCCATGACATTGCTATAAAAATATACAAGATGTTTTATTATTAAAATAAAATGTGACCAGACACAAAACAGACCATTGGTTCACGACAAGAAGACACTGACTGTAAAGACACTGTGGGGGACACAATTCTACATAATATGAATGAATAAAGATAATAATGATAGTAATAATAACAATTACTTTTGTCCATTTATATTTGCTCTATCGTTCAGACCTAATTCCTGATGAATGTAGTAGCTTATTGTATAAAGTATGAATCTGCAGCTGATTCAAAATAAACAATAAGTGAAATATTATGAACTATAATTCAACACTGTGGGGATATAATTCTTCATAATGTAAATGAATACTACTACTCCTATGATTTGTAACTGTATAATAGGTCAACCTAGTGTTTCTAATAGAATCTCTCACTTTGCAAACTGTTTGTACACATTACATTACATTACATGTCATTTAGCTGACGCTTTTGTCCAAAGCGACTTACATATTTCGTACACTCAACATTCATGATTACACATCATGGTTGTAATCATGTGTCAGTACAATGTCAGAAACACGTGTGTGTGCAGTGGCTCGGGGTCCAGTGGCTCAGTGGCCCAGTGGTCCAGTGGTCCAGTGGTCCAGTGGTCCAGTGGTCCAGTGGCTCAGTGGTCCAGTGGCTCAGTGACTCAGTGGCTCATGGACCAGTGGCTCAGTGGGCCAGTGGCTCAGTGACTCAGTGGCTCAGTGGTCCAGTGGTCCAGTGGCTCAGTGGTCCAGTGGCTCAGTGGCTTAGTGTCTCATGGACCAGTGGCTCACTGGCTCAGTGGGCCAGTGGCTCAGTGGTCCAGTGGTTCAGTGGTCCAGTGTCTGTGGTCCAGTGGTCCAGTGTCTCAGTGGTCCAGTGGCCCAGTGGCTCAGTGGCTCAGTGGCTCAGTGGCTCAGTGGCTCAGTGGTCCAGTGGCTCAGTGGCCCAGTGGCTCAGTGTCTCAGTGGTCCAGTGGTCCAGTGGTCCAGTGGCTCAGTGGTCCAGTGGCTCATTGGTCCAGTGGATCAGTGGCTCAGTGGTCCAGTGGCTCAGTGGCTCAGTGGTCCAGTGGCTCAGTGGCCCAGTGGTCCAGTGTCCCCAGTGGTCCAGTGGTCCAGTGGTCCAGTGGTCCAGTGGTCCAGTGGTCCAGTGGTCCAGTGGTCCAGTGATCCAGTGTCCCAGTGGTCCAGTGATCCAGTGGTCCAGTGATCCAGTGGCTCAGTGTCTCAGTGGTCCAGTGGTTCCAGCGGTGGGTCCTGGGGGTCAGAGCCCCGGTGTGTGTGGCCGCAGCCCGGCTCAGGTCCCTGGCTGAGGCGGCCTCTGATCGGCTGTTGCTGGGAGCTCCTCCGGCCAATCAAAGCCGCAGCGCTGCCGTACAAGTCGTCAGTGGGCTGGAGAAGCATGACATCATGCCCAGCTCCAGCCTCCCAGCGGAAACACAGCGTGAAACCTCCTCATCCCACTACAGCGCCTCCTCCTCCACCAGCCGACCGTCTGCAGCGTGACGCCCCGCCGCCCCGGCCCCGACACTCACACCGGGAGAGGGGGGCATCCCTCCGTCCGTCAGTCCGTCGGTGCATGCGTCTGTCCCGGGGAATGGCGGATGGAGAGGCCGCCGTGTCTGTGGAGTGGGACAGCGGTGCGGTGATGGGGGTCTAACCGAGAAACGTCCCACCTCTGCGGCTCGATTTCCTCTGCTCGGCTCGGTATTCAGCTCCAGACATGGATCCTGAGAATAAGTTGACATTTTGCCTCGGGCTGAAGGCTGAGGAGGTAAAACACACACCACCACACACACACATACACACACACAAACATACACACCACACTCACAAATACATACACACCACACTCACACATACACTGCTGTCAACAGCTGGGCTTCAGTGACTCTGCAGAGCAACATGCTTGCCTCTCCTGCCTGTTGTTGTTGTTGTTGTTGTTGGATTCTCTTCTCCTTCCTCCATCTCTTCATCTGTTGGTCCATGTCTCAGGGCCACAGTGGCATATTTGCTCCACTGCAGTGAAATGGTTGGGTGTTGGGTGAAGTCAGTCATTTGTTTGCTTGTAGTCAGTGGAAAGAAAGAGAGTCTGTGATGATGGGGTCAATGGAACAACAGCTAATTATAGGCCACTGTTAAGGTTTCCCCCTGTAAGAGGGACTCACTGGGCAGGACAAGAAGGAGAAAGTGATTTAGAATGATGATGGTGCTGTCATGGTGTGATGGTTTGGGTTTTGATTTAATTGATTGATTGATTGAATATTTATTTAAGCCTCGGAAGACACATTGAGGGATAAGACCCTCATTTTCAATGGTGCCGAGGGTACAATAAAAAAGTTGATACATTAAAAGTTAATACATTGAATAAATAGGAATGAAATAAATATGCATATATATATACACAGTATATAATTCAGGGCAGAGGTTCGGAGGTTTGGGTTGAGCAGGCCTCCACATGGTTCCAGGCAGCTGAATGCACTGGGTGAAGGTAGATCACAGACCATGGCTGGGTGTGATTGTGAAACATTGTGAAAAACTGAATTATTCCACATGGAGAGACAAAACAAACTGAATCTCTCAAGAATCAAAACTGAGTCTCACAGGAAATTGTATTAAATTTCAAGTCAAATTTGCTCCTTTGGCTCAATAAAGTACAATATTAGACTATAAATACAATCTAAGTGATAGAATGTGAAAAGTCAGGGATAAATGTTCAACATATTACTACAGAGAATAATAGAGTATTATCAGAGAAAAACAGATCAATCCACAAATATAATTTAGTTGAACCACAACAAAAACATTTAGTTGCTTCCATGGAAATATCAGTTTGTTCCTCAATTTAATTTCACTTTTGCTTTGAGCGTGGCAGATTTAGAAGTTTAGAGATTTCAAAGAAGTTGGTTCTCATGTTGTCGGAGGCCCTGTTCACAACCTGGTAATAACATCCTTCCTGAGTGATACCATCATTAAATACATGTGTGAGTGCACCACATTAAACTGTTGCTCAGTGTTGATGGCGTGACCACACACAACTAAACACATGGACACGGAGAAGCTTAGAAATACAGGTGGCCACATGGAGGCCCTGACCTTCTCCAGATGTGCTCTGATCACTGACCGAGGTGGTTTTTGTGAGCCAATCACAAGTGGACAGCTGTAAGTACAGGTGTGAATTCCCTCAGGTCTGATAGCGATCCGATCACGCCAGGCCACATGTGTCCTGGACCCACAAATGAAGGACCGCCCACTCAGCTGACGTCCTAACCCTAACCCTCTCTCTCTCTCACACAGAGACAAACACACAAACATCGGACCGATCTATGAAACTCCGACTGGGTCAAAACAACATAATTTGGTCTTAACTATCACAAATGGCATACGTGTTGATTTGCATGTAGAGCGGGGAAGTGATATATTTAGCGCTGGTCACTTGTGATTGGATCTCTCAGGACAGATGTTAATACCAGATGTGAACAGGGTCACTGTCAATCATTACATTGTGGTTAGTGACGATTCCGTGGTGGTGGCTACAATCAAATCAACCTATGGACAATGAGATTCCATGTTAAACCGGAGCAGGTCAGAGGAAGCGTGCTGAGTGGGTGGTCCTCAGGACACATTGGGTTTCACACAGCGGAAAGAATGTGTCCACATGTGTCCCGGACCCCCTCTGATCTGATCTCAGGACGCTTTACTGTCCATCAGGCTGCGTTCAGACCTGTTCCTGGTGCTGACCACTTGTTGATATCCGGTCTGAACAGGGTCCCAGTAACAGTGAGTCTCACCTCAATCCACACGATAACAGCAGATCACTCCAGCATTAAAGCGTGAGACCTTAACCTCACCTTCATAAATTTACACCACAGTTTTATGGTTTAACATCCTCGGACGTTAACTTGACTGCATCACATCAAATTTAGTTTTCTGTGCCGGCGGTCACGTTCCTGTCTCGAACATCCAGATGGTGACCTTTCACTAAATACTGTTACTGTGGCAGTTGACAGAATTTTGCACAAACATCCTGTCAGCCTCTCTCACGTTTCCCCTTGTGACATTAGCTGAAGTCGAGACCTGTGGGACCTCAGAGGTGGAAATCATTGGTGGTTAGTCGGTGGTCTCGGGGGAAGCCTGAATGATCTCCTGACACTCGTGTATGTACTCAGCGCCGTGCGGTGGGTTCACCACAGGAACTCGGCTCGACATTGACAGCTGAATATTTCCTCTCATGACTTTGACTTTCGTAACAGCGTAGAAGCTCAGTGTTGAAGTACCCGAGGTTTTGTTTGATGGTTTGTTTCATCTCTTGAGCTTTTTATCTCGTGCTCTGCACATGTCAGGGACCCAGTTTACAGGAGCTCTTATTTAAGGTTATGTTTTTCATTTTTATTAGTTTGTCTGGTGTTTAGCACAATTACACAAACACTACTGAATGGATTTCCATGAAACTTTGTGGAAGGATGTTTTTCTCACAGAACAATTCTTGGATCTTGATGTAAAACATGTTCAGGGGACTGATATTTATGAGTGTGTGCAGTTTCGTGCAGATCCAAATAAAAATCTGTATCTAGTGAATTTAAATGTGGTCTCTTAAGGGAACTGTTGGGCCCCTGCAGAGTTAAAATACGATTAAAAGATTTAAAATAACAAACATCGAAAATCGAAAGCAGTCACTTGATTATGTATTTGTTGCACAGAATATTGAAAACTGTCAAGTGCCGAAAGCTGCTGCTTCTTTGATTAGAGAGATTCTGTTTTAAATCCTATGTTATTGAATATTATGTTCACGGTCGTTTAAAAAATGTACCCATCCTTATTAGCAGTGAAGAATATGTGTTCTCACATATAGTGCTGCCTGCCATCAGATCAGTATTTGGCAGTGTCTGTCCCGAGCTCTGCAGGCTGCAGTGCCAACCACATTTTGGCGCCTGTTTGTCCTTGATTGGATGTTGCTCTGCCACCAAATTGTCATGTAAAGTTGTGTTGTGTAGTTTTCTACACGAGATTCAACCAGTGGATGCATCAGGTGCTGAAGATTACTATGCACAGTTTTAAAGGATCTATAATAGCAAATATGCCTTCAGCTTAGAGACACCCACACATCACAAGTGACACACAAGTGACACACACACACACACAAACACACACACACACACAAACACACACACACACACACACACACACAAAACATGGCTATAGGCCTGGTATTAAACAAGGTAGTGGCCCCCCATTGTATCCCCATAGTATTTTCGACAGTGGCCCCTCATCTAGCAGCATACACACACATTTTTTTCTTTTACTCCCAGTGGGCCGGCATTGTATTTAAAGAGGCGAGCAACAAACATGCAGCAGTGGTATTCATTACCACTGCAGGAAGTATTTAGAGACACACACTTCTATGATCATTCACTAATGGGGAGTTTTATAAAAACCAGGATGCTGCAGGATGTTGATTAGTTGATCAACCAAAAAAAGAATACATTTCAAGACACAAGGAAGGAGATGGAGAGAAAATATACAAGATTTTTGAGGTGTGTCTGGGAGCTGCTGTCCTCTCTGTGGTTCCTCAACACTCAGAGGAGACATGGGTCACATTAAAAAGCCATTGACCTTCTCATCCCTCTTGAAGGGCCACAAGTGTGTCTGCGTGTGCGTGGGTGTGTGGGTGGCTGCCAGCATCTCAAGACTGGAAACTCACAATTTAGTGGACTTTTTTTGGTCATGCTTGATTAGAATGAATTTACATGGTCTAATTTCTCCATCCTAACCGGTGCATGTCTCCGTCTCTTCCAGATGACCATGTCCCTGCAGGGACTGGACGGAACCGAAGCTGCCACGGTACTGAGCTCGACCTTCAACCACTACTACACGCCTCACACCACTAGATGAAATAACACATTGTCAACATGTGTGAAAAAAGCCTCCGAGTGTAACCACGGTGGTTGCCATGGCGATCCACAATCATCTGTTGGCACTTCAGAGTTTCATGTGTGGTTACTATGTACATAGCAGATTTAGAAACCTCCTCCTGCTGCATTATTACTGCGAGTTATGATTCTGCCTGAGCTCATCGACACACATCTTTCTCTGAACATATATAATAACGTTGTGTGGAACGTTATATGTCTCGTGTCCGGGTTAAGTCCCTCGCTGGCTCGTGTCCTTCACAGTGACACGCTAACGAGTGAGATGTAAGTGTTAAATTCACAGGGATGTTTTCATTTCTCATTTTAGGTGGCTGTTTCTCAGAAGGAAACCAACATGCGCACAGTGAATAAGGTGGGAGCTTTGTTCAGCCTCATTTTGCCTTGACCCGTAGCTGCTGTAGAACATAGACATTTTATAACATATTCTTAAAGCCGCTCTGATCAATATTTGTGTAATGACCGATGGATTCACATGAAAGGATTCGTTCATAGTGAATTATAACCCTCTACAAAGCATCTACCGTCTTTAAAGGAGACAAATTATGTTTTTTTCAGTTTTTCTTTCCTCTATCAAGTTATTTTTGTTTTTTGTGTAAAGTAAACGATTTTCAAAGTTAAACAACCCAAAGTCCCCCCCACCCCTGTTGAAAACACTGCTCCTGAAACGCCAATGCATCATTGTGATGTCATGATGCCTCATATTTACAGAATGCACCCCCTAGCAGCTATAGTCTGCCACTGCCCCAAACAAAGACCGGTAAAGCAAGAGGTGCAGGAAGCGGTTGACCAATCCCAGCAGACTGAGCTTTATCTGAAGCAGTCCCCTAAAGGAACAGGAGCTAAAATCTAATTTTTCAAACAGAGGCTGAGAGCAAAGGAAAGTGATGATGTAATGAGCTAATAACCCAAAACCCAAATATTTTTTCCCTAAGCCGAATGGTTCTGCTACTATACAGCTTTGGTACAATTTCAGTCTCACAGCAGACATACTATTGAATATTGCAAGGGGTGACTATTGGTTTAATTAAATGGATGCTAATACAACTCCAAATTAATCTTAATGTCTCTTTTTGTGTGTAAATATGCAAAATTATAGCTAATTCAACAACTTTAATAGGGAGATGAAATGTTTAATAAATATTCAGTGGACCTTGAGTTATGTGGAAAAGCTTGAGAACGAATAGGAAAATCATAGCAATGCCAAGCAACCATCTCAACTGTCCTTGTGCTGTGCCTTTATTTTCCACTGTGTTGACGTTGTGATGCTGTGTTTTGTCCACCAGGTGGTGAAGCCACCCAGGGGTTCTGGTAGCCGGCCTGTAGTCAGCCCAAAGTATTGTCCTGGAGTCAACAACAGTCCAGGTTACCTGTGTGAGACGGGACACTGCTGCGGAGAGACAGGCTGCTGTACCTATTATTATGAACTCTGGTGTGAGTCATCCGACTGACCTCTTCTCCTCTGTGTCACTGACCAGCTCACACTGCTGTGACGCATTAGAGTGTAACATTCGGATTTTTGCGTTCATTGCTTTCACATATTAACAGAACAGAAGTGAAAGAATTGTTTGGTCTGTGGTTGGATTTCTGCTCTATTGCATTTTTAAGCTATAAGTTGCAATGATAATTTGACTTTGAAACTTGAAGTTTGACACAACACTGTAAATGTACAGATTCAGTCAATAATATACTTTTAGGGTTAGGCAGTGATATTGGGATAATAATAACGATTGTTATTATTGTAATTTATTTTCATTAGTAGCAATATAAATGTATATAAATATAATGCTAATGCTAATTTTCATGTGTATTTCACTTAAGGTTTAAAACGACAACCTTCAGGAACAAAAATCAATCTTTAAAATTCCAGATAATTATGACAAAATTTAAGATTTTCGATATTGACTCATGTCAATTTTCATCTTTCCCCTCCAAACTATTCATCATTTCTTTTTAATAATGAATGAACCATCTACCCATGATAATAAATTAAAAGTAGCTATTAAAGACCCATTTTAAGTATTTTATCTGAAAGTTGATATTATAGTAAAATAAACCACAAACAAATAAAATGTCCAAAACAATACTTAATGCCTCTGTGCAACCCGAGTAGCTGTACTTCAGATAACAGACGGAATCCACCATGTTTGCATTTCATCATGGTGAACATTTGTGTTCATTTCCTGTGTTCTGCAGGGTTCTGGCTATTGTGGACGTTGCTGATCCTCTTCAGCTGTTTCTGTGCTTTCCGCCACCGCCGGGCCAAGCTGAAGATCCAGCAGCAGCAGAGACAGAGAGAGATCAATCTGATCGCCTATAATGGAGCCTGCAACTACCCTTCCTCAATGCTGGACCTCAGTACGTTCCCTTTATGTTCCCCAGCTGTTAGTGCAGCTCTACACACGGGTTGGATTCACAGTGTAAACAGGTTTAAAATTATGCAGAGGGGTTGAATGATGTTAAATACAGTGTTTTATATATTGAAAACAACTGTCAAGGTTCAGTTTTCCACACCTACCTTGAGATACATCTTCACTTAGTTGTTTTATTAGTTGCTACCCTGGCAACAGCGTCTGTTGATATCAAATTATTAATATTTATTTTTAGCTGAGGATTGCACATTAATATGGCAAAATTAAGACCCCACTTACCTAATTAACATACAGACACAGAAATACTAAAACCTGTAGAAAATGATAAATGTAGAAATTCAGCAGCAAATAAATGTATGAATAAATAAATGGGTCAATGTAGAAATACATTTAAAAAAGTAAAAAGAAATGAAGAAAGAAATGTACAAAATTGTATTTATTGTATAATTAATTTATGCATTTGTTTATTTATTAAAACACTTGAGTAATTTCTTTATTTTTTATTTGGTCAGTTTCTGTCCTTGTTACACTTAGTGCTTGTCAATATTTGGTGCAGCAGTCTGTGTTTGTGAAGTCTATGGACAACAACGGAGGTGTCCAGCTCAGAGAATTCATCAGGTTTTATCTTCAGATTAATTGTTTGTATAAATTAGTGGTTTTAGTATTTTTTTAATGGTTTGTTCAGAATTCGAACACCTCTCTCATCCTAGTAAACGTGGGAGTAGACGGCACATCTGAGCTGATGTCTCTTTCCTCACAGGTTTTCTGGCTTCTTTCAAGTTGCCGTCTTACGAGGAGGTGGCGGCCCAGCCCTGCACCCCCCCTCCGCCTTACAGCTCTGTCTTCGCCCTGCAGGGTGGTAGCATGGGGGGTCCTAGCTCCTCCTTCCCCTACCCCCCCTACCACCGCAACCCCTGCCCTCCCTACCTGGGCCCCGGCCCCAGCGGCAGGACGTCCTCCCAGAGCTCGGACAACTACACCAGCTGCTCCTGCGAGTCCTGCTCCCTCACCTCCCCCTCCAGCACCTCCTTCTCCTTCCAGGTGACAGACGAGATGTACGACAGCAGCCACATCTCCTCACCCAGCGACGCCTGGGGCGACTCTGCCATCGTGCCGAGGGCAGGCGCCACCTTTCCGTCCACACCCTCTCCGCCACTTCCATTGCAGCTTCAGCCTGATTTTATACCAGCGGCCGCTCCAGACGTCGAACCCGTGCAGAGATGCTCCACTCATGGCCGTGAAGGAAACTCGCGTCCGGCTCCATCGTTTTCCCTCCCTCTACGCTCTCATCCTTCACAGCCCTCTCGCCTCCCGCTTTCTCCCCTCACCCTGTTGTCTTCCCTCCCTCCTGGTCAGGTCCATCCTCTCATCTTCACAGACCCACTGGGAATCATGGCTGTCCAGAGGGAGAAAGAAGAAGATGCTTCACCTCATGGTCCGACCCCCAGGCCCACGCTGTCTCCCCCAAAACAGGTGCTCATCTCCTCCCATGTGTCCACGTTCACAGGTAGCAGCAGCAAAGGGGAGCAGAAGCTAGAAGAAGAGGAAGAGGAAGACGAGGAGGAGGATCATTTCCGGCACAGGCGACTGACGGGTGACTCGGGCATCGAGGTGTGTCGCTGCCACGTGAAGAGGGAGGAGCAGGAGGAAGAGGAACTGCAGAAGGGGCATGTGGGTAAAGGAGGGAAAGAGGACGTGCTTCACGACAGCCTGGACTGTTCCCACCGAGCGAAGGCCGGAGGGCGGCCGCCTCTCTCGGACGAATGCGCCGGGCAGCGCGGCCGTGTCTCCTCCTCCTCCTCCTCCTCCTCCCGTGGCCTCCAGAAGACGGTGGAGGCCTCGTAGGCTGACGGCCAGTGAGTTTAAACAAGTGGAACAAAGTGAGATGTTTATGGTGAACGGCTTCAATACAGATCAAGACTAGCAGGTGAAATGTTGAATCACCTCAGAAAAGTCTTGCAGGTCTCTGTGGTTTACGAGCCAAGAGACAGGAAGAGGAATAGATCCACCTGCTTTCTCTGTGTTTTATTTCAAACGAGAACCTGAAAGTCGTAGTTTGAAGTGGGCTGATTTGGTTCGTGGTTTAGGAGAAAACAGATATTTTTTTCGAGAGTGATGAAATGCTAACGAGTTGTTCCTTCTCTTTCTCCTTTGTTTCCACACATGCTGACCAAATCAGTTTTCACAGGTAGCTTAGTGACAACATCCCTTTACCCTTTACTTTTTATCTCTCTGCTTGCTAAAAAAGCATTTTAGCTGTTGTCAGTGAAATAGTCAGTGGTTCCTAACCTGGGGGGTCGGGACCCCTCAAAAGAGTCATAAGAGGATTGACCCCATAAGAAAAATGAAGAGCGCGGTCGACCATACAGAATTATGTGCTAATTTTCCAATGTTTTCCTGATCGTAAACAATCTGAGAAGCGAAAAATCCATATTTGGGTTGAGCTGCTCACAGCTTATCGACTTATGCAATGTTAGATGGATCTGAACAAAATATTCCTTTGATTCACGGGGTCATACATGTTTGGAACCACTGTCTTCAGTGGTAGAATAGCAGTATACCATGTTCTTTATGCTATTTGATCAGAATCTGTTACCGTATTTGTATAAATAACATTCTTAAAGTTCATGAAGATTGTGGAACAGGTTGTTTTGAACAGGGCAGATGGAAAACAGGAGTTATATCTTTTAATCTACTGGCTTCTGATTTTTTTGAAAAAGTCAATTATTGATCACTTAAATATTCCAGATGTTCTATTTCTTGTCGGGTGACTTTTTACTTTCACCAGCCTGTTCCCTCTGTTTACCAGAGGAAATAATGACCGAAGGCATCTATTGTGACTGATTCAAGGTGTGTGTGTGTGTGTGTGTGTGTGTGAGTGTGTGTGTGTTTTATACGTTTTGTCTTCTGTAGTTCCCTTAAGGAATAAGAAGATGCAAACATTGATTTTAAAATGTATGGGTGGCAAAGCTTTACAATGATTATACTTTGATGTTTCAGACTGTTACGTGAATATTCAGCATAATTACCAGACTGTTTGACTTTGGATGTAACGTGTTCTAACATGTTCCTGTTTGGCCATTTCTTTTTGCAGGGCAATGGGAACGTTGAGTTTTAAAACTAGGCAGAAACTTTAAGCCTAATCTCGTCACTGATCATGAATGTAAAAGATAATGTACTGCAGCAACAAAAAACAAAAATATATATATATTGGAGATTTTTACGGAGATTTTTTATTGCACGTTGCTTGACTGAAAGAGTCTGGAAAAGGCAACGCAAAGTGGCAGACGTGGGCTTTGAGACGACACTTGAAATGTGATGTCTGTCTTTGAGAGCGTATACCTACGCCAAAGCTGATTGGCAACTTTATCACCCGAATGCATATTGAGATCAGATCCATACACCATGTAAACAGAAGGTTTTCTGCAAACTGTTTCGATTAAACACTTGCAAAATATCCATCCTCTGACACATGCATGTTAACGTACAGTAACTAAATAAAGATCAGCCCCTACAAATACTTATTTTGATTCGCTATCCAGATCTTCTCCGACCCGTTCATAGATGTTAGCATTCTATGAAAAACAATCCCAAAAATGTACAAAAAAAGAAAAAGAAACTGCATTTTTAACAGTGGTAAAGAAAGAGGAAAGAAATCCTTGAACCACATCAAAATTTAATGGGTTCTTCCCTGATCCATACCACATCCTTTCATGGAAATCCATCCTGTGGTTTTTGTGTAATGTTGTTAAAATCAAAAAACATAGACAGAAGAAAACATGATGTCATTGGCGGAGGTAAAAAAAACAAAAGTTGTAAATGCATGAAATGAGGGTTTACAGTCGCAGTCAGTTTGACGCTTTTATTTTGAAAACTGCTGTGACTAATCTGAGACTGTTTTTCTCGAGGCGTGTCCTGGTTTGTATATAAAACCTCTCGTCGGTTGATATTCCAGTCGCACAGCGTGTGTCACTGACGTCTCTGCCTGTTGGCGGAGCGTGAAACCTTTTGATTGATGCTCTGTATGTGTGTGGATTATGTGAGGGTTGGTCTCAGTGCTGCTTAGCAGGAGCAGCACGTGCTCTCTTGTGATTGATCCTCAGTACAAAATGTCCTGGAAAATAGATCGAGTGTCAGAGAGAGGAGGGGAGCAAGTCTGTCCTGCTGTGGTTTGTTTTAAGTGTCTCTGTGGTTCAATGATTCGAGGCCACTTCGTTGTGTCCTTGGCTCAGAGGGACGATGACTTGCCTGAAGGTTTCGAGTCATTTGTAGGAAACGGCGATTCTTCTCCGAGATACCTTTTATTGGTCAAAGACAAATCATGTGTGTCCAGGGAGTGGAAGTAGGTTGTGTTGCAGGTGGTGTTGCAGTTTGTCATCTGGATCTTCTCTGTTTGAAGCTGAGAGGTGACATATCAGCAGAAAAGCCTTTGGGCTGCTCTCCATGTTTTTAGCTTTAGCTCAAAGAAAAGTCACAATTTTCTCTTTCATTAGTCCAGAGGTTTTTTTAAAAATCCAAGTATATGGTGCCTGGATGAAAATAGACTTTCTGTTCGGCATACAGTAGTTTTTAATGCTGCTATGTGAATGTGTGTGTTTTCTGTAAATTGTGTGTAGTCGTACATCCAACGTTTTTTCTAGCAGTGCTTACGGCAGTCTCTTTATAAAATATACGCAGTACACGTGAGACTTGCAAAAATAGTATTTAGCAATAGTATTCACACTTTTTTCCTTATTCTAGTCAATGCTGGTTGATAGGAAATGAACTGTTGTGAAAAAAGACATTTACCTCTTCATTATGAATCCGTGAGCTGTGCCGGGCAGCGGCCCTCGATCGTACATAACACAGCGGGGTCTTTTTTGGAAATGCCTTTGGCTTAAGGTTTCTCCCAAGTGCGAACCCAGATCGTCTGGTTTTACCTTCAACCTGGTTTGTGTCTCTCATGCGTGATCATTACGTCTGAGTCACATAGCCACACATTTGTCTTTCTGTAGGAAAAGTAGCTGAGAGTTTCAGAAAATCCTGAGGATAATTTTGGATTCCTCAAAGTCTCTTCTGTCGATCTTGATAAATAAAACAAAATATGAAGCCAACATCCTTCCACTGCGTTTTATCATAGATTTTTAACCCAAGTTGTATTTTTTGTTCCACAACAAGAGTTTAGCAAGAACTTAAACCCTTGCTTTATTTGCATGGCATTAACTGAAATTTGTTTTCATGGAAAAATAATGCTTTTATTTGGCACTGACTTATATTTTAAATTATAATAAATGTAGTAATTCCATTGACTGTAACATTAAGGAGCAAACAACTGCTTTTTGTAAGAAATGAAAAGACCCATTTACATTTGTACTGTACACAGAACGATGAATTAAGAATATTAGTGCAGGAAATAGCTCCATAAACCCTTACATATTCTTGTATGCAAATTATCTAAATAGTCTTTGATTTACTGCATTAAGTTTTATCTTTAGCTAAAAGGCTGAATTAATTCAATCAGAATTATACAGTATATGAAAGTAAATGCACTGTATAATTACGAAATCATGTATACTAGAAAAACACATTGTGAGAATTACTCTTATTGTTTTTTGTTGTGTAGTTTTATAGTGCACAACACTCACTGGCTTTTATGAATTTGTATCTTTAAATCTACGTGTTTTGGTCATACGTGGTAATAAAAACATTTTATGAATTTTTTGTGTAGGAAACATTAAAGGTGGGAAAAAAAGTTCTGTAAAAAAATCCACGAATCTGTTATTTTGCACTGGACTTTTATGCAGAGCAGAACAGAGAAGTTGATGATGATTCCAAAAGTGTCATTGAACGACCTGCGTTTTACGACGATCATTTGAAAAACACATGTTCAGCTCTGTGACTTGAATGCGACACGAGATTCACAAACCGGAGCCAGTTTTACCCCGACTCTGATTTCAAGTAAAAGCCAATCTGAGTTCAGTGTCTGTGGAGCTGGTTTAGTGTGAATTCAGAAAATGCCCCAACCCTCCCCCATTTCCACAGTGTAGGCCAAGGCCTGATACAAGACTGTTACCTCGCTGAGTTTTGACTGCAAAGGACTGTTTACTTTTCCTTATCGAGATAGTATCTACTCTATATTTGTACTGACGTTATTTTGTAATGCCAAGAATTGATGAACAGAAGAAAAAAACAACACAACACACAGAGAGCCCACACTCTCGGCTGAACTAGTTTGCAAAGGAACCAACAAAACATGAAAAACCTGCTGATGCGGGAAAACTCAAGGTTGTTTGTGAAACTTCTCCTTCTTACTCCTGCAGCGACGGGAAGCGCAGGATTTATAGCAGTATCTGTACGTGATCGTGTGTGGAATAGTTCCGATTAATATTACTACAACATGTGGTGTTCTTTGAGGGTATCTTTGTGCAATTCTACCTGCAGCTCTTCAGTGTGCTACGTGTGGGGGAGTTATCGCCAGCCGCGTGTTGTCGTGCTGTTGAATCATTGTCGCTTAATATGAGGCCAAAGTCGAGTGTCGTTGGTATTCGTTGACATAATATATGTCGATATAAACATCCAAGAATTTTTCTGTCATCATGAGTATCAAGTTGATTTTGTATCTTGGTGTATAGCGTAGAGATTTCTGTTGCGCACTCTGACGTAAAATCAAACAATGCGATGCTCTCACATTTTAAGATATATATATAAATATATATTTGGTTTCACATGTTTTGGTGTTTTTTTCATATTGTGTGGTTTTTAGGTTTCTTCCATTTGAGTTTTTTTTTATTGATGCTCTTTTCAGCCATGTTGAACACTGACATCTGCTTTTATTCAACAAAAACTGTGGATTTTGTGTCAAAATAAACGATAACAAATGCTAACGAACACGTTTCTGTGCTTTTCTGAGCATTTTACACACGTGTAGTTGGAGATGCCGGACGTACCAGCAGTGTGCCGCTTTGAAATACGGCTAATGAATAACTTTTATTCACCCAATCAGGAGAAGCAGCCACTGTCACACTCAGGATGAATCATTGGGGCACACTCGCTGTGAAAGCTTCATCGTTAATCAGGTGTAAACCTCAAGAAGAAGAAGAAGAACAATAGGAAACCTGTGATTATTTCTAAGGGGCGGATGTGTCGGTGCTGACATCCACAACATGTATTAATGTTATTGGAATTTCACATTTCATACAGAGGGAGACTCAATGGGCTGTAGAGGAAACCATAGAAAACAAATATCAGATAGAAAACACAAATAGACACTCCACACCAATTACACAACCTTAGAGACACCATTAAAGCTCACATACACACACACTACTGTATAAACTACTAAAACCATGAGAGAAAATACATTTGTAAACCAGCAGCAAATCAATTTTATTTCATTCCGGCAGCCAGTGAAGTGTTTTCAGTACAGATGTGACATGTTCTTTTTTCTTATACTGCAACTAAGCACTGTGGCTGCAGCATTCTAATGAGCTGGAGCCCTGTCAAAGTGCATCTAATCCGATCTAATCTTCTGGAGATGAATGCTAGGCCATTTTTTCAGAATCAGACCTGAGACAGGAAGCTTGTAAGATTTGAAATGTTTTTAAATGGTGGAGAACTCTCGAGAAAAGATAAATGTATAAGAACAGTGGCAGTGTTTTGTTCGTGCAGACAAACAGCACATGCTTGTTATGTATCACTGGCAATGACCAGTCCTTTCCTTTCTTATTGTTCTTCTCAAATTCAGTAATTTGCTTGCCCACCAGAAATATTACTCAACATCACCAAAGCTGGATGATACCAATCAGTCACAGCAGACATTTGACTTGTGTCGCCCAAACCTCCAGGGGCCAAAAAAAGCTCCTGAATGAACTGTAACAATGATCAATGTAACGGTACATTTGTTCAGAATAATGTTTTACTAAACTGCAAAATCCACTCACATGACGAGGAGCCTTAGGGTGGGTCCTGCTTTATTTCCTGAGGCTCAAAATTCAATTTAAAGAGCGTCCTTTTTTCAGCCTTGAGTTTACATGTTGCATAAGAAGACACAGGTGCAGGTTAACTTGGGGGCTTTCCCTGTAAACACAGCAAGGTCTGAGCTCCCCACAATGGTGGTACTCTATAAAGGTCATGTGTTGATCTCCTCTCTGATTTGTATGCACAATGGATGGAAATACACACAATTTGACAAAAGGTGGAAGAGTTGAAGGACTAGTGCTCTGATACGTTATTGTGGGCCAGCTACTGTCATGTGATCAACCCCAAGTAGAACCAACATAAAAAGTTATTTTAAAAAAACACAGGAAATAGTATAAATGTATATTTCCCTCTGATATTGATAAATACATTACAGAGTGCTTTAATGAATTGCAAACTAAGATGCATAGGCTACAGCGCCATCGAGTGGTGTGATTTGGTGCAGCAAGCTGATCTGAAAATTATGCGAAAGGGTTTTGTTTATTATAGGTATGCGATACCAAGGGAGCGAGCAGAGGAAGAGAAGATCCACCACTGTGCTCAACTAAAGTACAATTATAATGTTATCCACGCAAAACCCCAGCTTGCAGCAAAATTATTTATTTTCTAGTAAAACAAATAAACAAACCCGTGTTGTGAATAAGCTCAACTTGTAATAGAGGAAGCATTGCTTTGAACTGGGTGAGGCTGAAACCACAGGACTGGGTGGAACACACAAACATCTGTTCGCACCACCTCCAGTTTTCCGTTCATCCAGCAGCCACTGGATCGGGCAGACACCACTGTACAGTACATACAGTACACATGGGCCATTAAAGAGGCTGGAAACCAATTGACTTAACTGACCACTGATACAATTTGATGCAATTAATCTTAATTAATAAAAACATTTCTCATCAAAGTACAAACAAAATACTTTGTAGCCATGAGCACATGAACACATTACTGTGATGGAAAAGAACACATTTTTATCTTCAACGTTTTTTTGTTGATATCAATTTATGAATAATTTTATTGTTTCACAGATACAGATCAAATGTTCTGCAATTATGGTAACTTTATAAAAAAAACATTTCTGAACTAAAAGTATAAAAAAAATACCTAATAGTACAAATAAAATCCAGTTAACGTTGCTTATTATACCTATACCATTATAAATCTAAGCAGGCTGTATATACTGTACATTATACAAACGCAGTACTGTCATAAGATGCACGTACCTCGTGATAAATGCATCCTGTACATAATGATCCATGATCCCCCATATAAGTAACCTTTATGTTATCGATCCATAATAGTCTAAGCATCTTTGCACCACTGCACTATTGTCCTCTGGTGAAAATGACGTTATAATTAGTAGTTAAATATTTCTTGTCCTTCCATTGCACTACTGCCTTATACAGTAAACATACTAGTACTAGGAGTCAAATTCCTAGTGTGTGTACTCTATGTACCATCCACACTATGTACATGGTAAATAGATCAGATTCTAAATATTTGTATCTTGGTTTCTTCCCTCTGCTAATCTGTATAACAGGCAATACTGTTCTGGAGTATACAACGTAAATATTTGTGTATTTTGTTGAGAAAAACATCTGAAAGGACATTTATGTTATCGATCCATAATAGTCTAAGCATCTTTGCACCACTGCACTATTGTCCTCTGGTGAAAATGACGTTATAATTAGTAGTTAAATATTTCTTGTCCTTCCATTGCACTACTGCCTTATACAGTAAACATACTAGTACTAGGAGTCAAATTCCTAGTGTGTGTACTCTATGTACTATCCACACTATGTACATGGTAAATAAATCAGATTCTAAATATTTGTATCTTGGTTTCTTCCCTCTACTAATCTGTATAACAGGCAATACGGGTCTGGTGTATTAAACGTAAATATTTGTGTGTTTTGTTGAGAAAAACATCTGAAAGGACATTTAACAGAAGGTTGTCTTTTTCTCTCCTGCTCTGTGATTGGTCGAGGCGGACCAGCACCCACCCCCTGCCCGGACCACTCCCCTTGCGCGCCTGGTCCACGTGACCCCTGTGGGCTCGCTCCTGCAAAGTTAAAAACAGACTTTGTTTATCCGCAGACTGTTTGTTCGAATGCTCTCAGACTAGTTCACCTGCAAACCTGCAAACCCGGGTCCTCGCTCCCTGCACCCCCCAGCGCAGAGGAGACACTTGCATTTCTCTCTCTGGACATTTTGCTAAATCATTTATTACTATTCTTGTTTTTTTTTTTGTTCTCCTCAGCTGAGACTGAGCTACACGAAGGAGCGAGGTCAGGGTTGTTGTTGTTGTTTTTTTTTCTCTCACCCCTTCCTCCATCTTTAGCTTAAAGACTTTCTTTTCTCTAATTCATTTCTGGATCCGGCTGGTTTGTGCTTTTTTTTTTCGGGCTGCAGAGAGAAAGAGATAAAGAGAGAGAGAGAGAGAAGCAAGAAGGATCTTCTTCTGTTAACCGAGCACTCAAAGTCGGAGAGAACCATGGCGACCGAAGTGGATACGTGGCCCGCCTCTCAGCAAGCCGACGGTGAGTGACTGAATTCGGCCGGGCCTTGCGTCGCCTGCCCGGGGCGCAGAGGCCGAGGCTCCGGGTGGTGGAGCTCCTCCAGCTCCGCCATCCATTGTCCCTGCATGGGATGGGCTGCAGCCATGCTCCACCATGTGCTCCCTTTAAACCCCACACACACACTGCCTCACACACACAGACACACACACGATCGGTGCAACACACACGTTGACGCATCGATGCACTTCATCCAGAACCGAAACCCAGTTTTGCATTTTGACGCTTTATTATTATTTTTTATTTTGTTTGCAGCTTCGTCGCGATTGTTTTGTTGTTGAGCTGCTTTCGCGTTTAACCCTTTCGCGTTTGTGATTGGACGAGGACACGACGCTTACTTCCGCCTTGACGAGCTCCGTGTGTAATACACGATGTTCTGCCGTGTTTTTGTATCTTTTTTTGTGTTTTTGTATCTTCTCCGATGCGGAGGCTTGACGCAGCTCGAGCTGTTTGGTTTCCTGTCCCCCCCCTCTTCTACGATAAATATCACTTCCTCAATCTCATACATGTGCATTCATGGCCCTGTTGTTGTTTTCTATTATTCTGCAGGATTCAACCTTTTTTTTTTAAATGCACGACACATTTCCTCAGAAAATCTGACGCTATTGTTGTTTTTGTCGTGTGTTGCACGCTTGCAGGTCAAATTGAACACAAAGCAAATAAAAACAGGATGTGATTTTTGGTGAACCCGCACCAGCAGCCATGTTTACCTCGTCCTACGTGCCCCCCCTTGATGTAAATGATACTGTGATTTATGTCTATGTTTTGCCTGTGTCTGCTTGTGTTCCCTGTCTGTCTGTCTCTGAGCCTGACAGTGACGTAGCCATGTATAGCCCCACTATAAGAGCCAATGGGAGCAGCCTCCTTACATAACCACGGCTGCTGCTGTATTTAAAGGTTACATAAGAAATGTATAGTGAAGCTGAGCGAACAGCAGGTTGTGAGAATTCACAAGTTCAAGCACAATAAAACCTGGATTTGGATATAAAAAAAAACACTTGCAGCTGATTCACCTTAGGTTATACAGAGGGGGGGGGGGGGGGGATCTGTGTGCATGTGAGACATCACATGGTTTGTTGCTCGCTTGTTATGCTTGTGTGTGTGTGTCTGTGTGTGAGAAAACGGCACAGATGGCTTCTCCTGGTGAACTCCACTGGCCTATCTCAAGGAGGGTCGGCCATGCTTGATCGAGCAGCCTCTGTTGATGAGGTTCACACACACACAAACACAGACACACACATGCAGACACAAGCGCGCTGTCAAAGGGTCTATTGTCTGAGCTGAGGAGCAAAACAAACCCCCAATATGTTGTGGGTCAGACTGGAAGCTGGACTCGCACAACAATATGGGATTTATTTAACACTGACATAGTGGAACACGCGTCTTATCAAACATGATCAGTCATTCAAGATTCAAAACATTATTTCCACATTTGGAATTTGTCTTTCTGGGCGAATAAAATAGTAAATGTTAAAAACCAGTGTTAACTTCCAGGCTTGTAACAATTCTTCATTAAATTATCTAACTTACATTGACCAAAAGACCCGCAGCAAAGGACCAGGTTTGAACCGGACCTGGGCTGCTCGAATTTCAGGACACGCCAAAAAGTGAACTGAGCTTGGTGTCAGTTCTGTTTCAGGGGAATGTGTTTAGGGTATTTAGTCTTGATCTAAAACTAGAATGAGAAATTATGGCCCACTGACTAATCAAGTAGTGTTTCACCACTAATGATCTGCACGGCCTGTGTCACTTTTTGTTCAACACAGAGGCGAGTTGTGTTGTTGTGATTGCCTCGTGTCAAGCCACACCTCTGAGCACATTTACATACCTCCCTTGGTAAATAAATGCATTACGTGAACAGGAGAAACCCGCAGCCTTAAACCTGAAGCCTTCTCTCGCTTCAAGGTTCCTGGCCTTCTACTTTTTTGCTAACCCCTCCCCCCCTGACATGCATTCATTTACACATTTACATCGAGTCCTCGAGTGGAGAAACTTAACACCACCTGTGTAACGTGGTGTTTCACAGTGCACCAGTGGAGGTGATTTTAAATGAAAAAAACAAACTCGTTATCAGACTCTTAGGCCGTTTATCTGGGTTGCTCTAATCTCTTGAACGCACGTCCTCCTCACACTATCTGTGTTATTGCTCTCAGACTGGTACACAGGGTGACTCGAGAAGCACAGCTAGCAGATGATTCTGTGAAATAATTTTTATGCCACTGCTTTAATAAAAAACACTTGCACCACGTGGCAACACCTTTGTTTGACGAATGTGTGTGTGTGGTGTGTTCATGGTTCCCCGTATAGCTGGTGCATCTTTCAACACCATTTATATATAAGCACAAATCCCCACATGCACAAGTGTAGGCAACACTTCTGAGACAAGTTTTTTTTTCAAGCAAAACTCAACTTGAGTCTCCTCTCATAGAAATAAATGACAGTTAAACCCTTGAGACGTCCACACCCTTCGCTTTTCCCTCTGATAGATAATCACCACAGGGCCCAGATAGGGGGGGTTGCTCCATTTGTCTCCTGCATCAATGTGCAGATGCTTGATTTTAGAGGACAGTGGAAAGAAGGAAAAAGATAGTCACTCATTACCTCCACCAAGGAGTAGGGAGGGGTAAAGGCTTTTTGTCAGCAGCTGTTTATACTAAATGAAGCTAGAAACCTGTATCAAGTACCGATATGTAACTGAGAACCGTAATGTGACCTTAGCTATAAAGTTTTGATTTAAGGGGACTGTTGGGCCTTGGCAGACGTATATGTTCTAATTCGATCCGGAGCTATATTTAACCAGATTGTACAAATTAGAGTTTCAGGGCTAAAAAAGCAGCTCAACAACTTTATAAAGTAGAATAAAGATGAGAAGAAAATACTTAAAAATCGTAGCAAGTGGCAAAATGCATTATTCCTCGTCTTTTCTTTTTCCGAGACCGACGAGCTCAACAGGATTGCCGGGTCCGTGCACGTCAGACTAGCCACCTCTGCCCTCTTAACCACAACCCAGAGTGCCAGCTGAAGTCAATACAGTGGATAAGTTGCTGGCAGCCTGGGATTTGTTGCAATATAGTTCTTAAGTTGCACAGGGATTTAAAAGGCTCTGTTCATTTCCTCCACTTTCTGACCGGTGCCAACGCAAAGCAGATTCAGACGAGATGAAATTCAAAACAAATGGCCTCTGCTTTGAAACACCAGGCTGCGACCTTTCAGTACTGTGCCACAACCCGTTAATGGAGCTGGTTAAACTTTGGATTACATCTACTATCTTTTACTTCCCTGGCCAAAATACACATTTTAGGATTATGCTGACATTTTTCACAGACACGTGTCGACTCCTGCTTCACTGTGTCTTCCCCCAGAGGGCTTCACGTTTCTGTCCAGGCTTCATGTTTCTGTGACACATTTGTGAGAGTTACAGACAGGACAATCTTTTTCTAGTGTCAAACTCACACATGCACATGCATCATTGTGCACAGAGTGAAGCAGCAGGAAGAAAAACACATTCTTTGAGTGGACTGGCTGCATTTGACAGACTCTCCAAGGAATTCTGACAATTCATGGTTGTGGGTTTTGAAAACTAGATCCACCTCTAGGGGAGGTATGTAAGAATCTGTGCTCTACTGACCCCCTTCTCATTCCTACAACATGGCAGCTTCACCAATACTTAAAACTAAACCCGTCAACACTGCAGCTCAGGCTCTCTGGCTGTGGAAAGCTCCCACGCAGCTTGGAGAGCAGAGGTTGTCCGTGGACCTGTGTGTTTTAACTGCGGGGGCGGTTTTTTAATATTTGGTTTGGTGTTAATTTATTTGTCGGCCGGTTGAAGATGACTGTGTGAGTTTGCTGCAACAGCTTTACAGGGACACTGGCACACAGACCTACCTCTGTTGGGTAGACTGCTGCTCTTTCAGCAGCTGCTACAGTCCAGCTCTGCATTACAGCGGCACGTGATCCGTGCCATGTTGAAAAAAAAGTGACTCGACTTGGCTGCATTATTATCGAGCTCGTTTTGCAACTCTCCTCTTGGCGAACGCCTCAGACGGTTTCTGCTTTTTTCCCCTTCCTGCTTTTTTCCAGTTGGCCGGCCGAGTGTTTGGCTCGCAGCCATTGGTTAGTTCCTAATTTACAGCACTGGCAGGCCTTGTGGCCTACATGAGGGGAAGGGAGGCGGAGTCCGGCAGGATGAGGTGACACATGGCCGGTTGTTTACGGATTTTTGAAGCCCATTGGGTGTGGTGCTGCTGCGTCTTCAACAGGTTAATGCAGGGAGGTGTCCTGCGTTCCGCTCGGATCCGCCTCCCTCTAATTTGCTCTTTGCACAGCTTGAACCGACTGAACTCGGCAAAAGTTTTGAGCACATTAAAAAAGTTGTTGCAACAGAAGTACGATGAGAACTTTGAGCTGCGGTTGCTGCCGATCTTCAGATAGTTGGTTTTATCTGTGGCTCAGACATTATCCCCCCCTCTCCTCCCCCCCTGTGTATGCACCATAATACTGTAATCTATAGGGCCACAACTTTTTCAAACTGCCATTAGGACACATGTATAAGTGGAGCTAAGTATTCATTACACCCTCACGCATTCCACCTCCTCCCGCGGCTGCTCTCCATCTCTCCTTCGGCCTCTTGCCGTCATGTGACCCCTCCCGTCCCAACCAGGCCATATGTAGTCAGGTCCACGCTAGCTGCCGGGGACGGATCGCGAGAATACAGAGGAATGAAAAGATACTCGTGTCAGCATTTCTGCAGCATGTGTTCCCCTTTGCTCCCTCCCTCCCTCCTTCTCTCCTTCTCTCTCTCCTCCCTTTCCTGCAAATACACTCCAGTACTACTTGTTGTTGTTGTTTTTATTCTTTCTCCACACTTAAAAGAAGCAGATTCCTAAAACTAGTACTTATTTCTACTCACCAAATACAATTACCTTAAGTTGCTTGACACATTGATCCACATTACATCTGCTAACACAGTGTGTGTGTGTGTGCGTGCGTGTGTGCGTGTGTGTGTCTGCTGGTGAGCTTGCTCCCTGTTGTGTCGCATTTGACCTGGTGTGTAAAGCACTTGACACATGGCTGTAGCGCACGCAGTCACTCAGCGTTGTTCTCTAACGCTCTGAGTCAAAGTTTCCTGAACCCACACTAGATAAGTGTTGTGTTTGCAGGGCAGGTAAATCTAAGCCAACCAATCACATTAGTTTAAATTTTGTGCTGCAGAGAAAACTTTCTGCCATAATATTTGTTCAGAAATAAAATCGTCCTTTTCCACCAGAAGCATTCCATATGCTCAGTTGAGCAACTTTAAACAATCTCCAGAATTTGCACCTGATCCCGAACTATGTCTCTGTCAGAAAAACTGGTTCAACTTTTCAACACTTTGCGGCTCTACTTCTTGTGTTTGGGGGTTGGGGTGGGATTATCATGACCAATCAAACCAACCAAAACATTGTGACCACCATATAAATGTATACAAATCTAAGCTTCTCTATTTTTGTGTAGGATTATGGTTAAACTAGAAACGTTTTATTTAAATGTTTTCAAGTTGAACCAACTCTGAACAAGCCCGAGCACAAGCAAGCTTATTCTCTCGTTTTGCGTTCGGATGATGGTGTTAACTCGATGTGCAGTAATTGTTTCCTTAACTACAAATCCACTGCTCCATCTCTCTGATCACAGGCTTGTTCTCTTTCGACGGAAACCTGGCACACGCCAACCACCCCCGCCGACGCGACGAGGAGGACGAGGAGGATCTGATGATCGAAGCCGAGCTGAACGGCAACTGGACGCCGCAGGAGAAGGCGCTGCACGAGGCGCGGCTCAAAGCCAAAGCCAAGCGTCGCCAGCGCAAGTCGTCCCGCAACTCCACCAGCGAGTCCTTCTCCGAGTCGGGAGACGTGGCGGGAGGCGACCCCAACAGTCCAAAAGGCAAAGTCAACGCCAACGACCGCAAATCCAGGACGGGCAAGGGCAGAGGCCTGCCAAAGAAAGGTACAGGTTGTTCTCACAGGGAATGAGGCAAAGGGAAATTTCACCTTGAAGAGCTTGATTCATATTAAATATTTTAAGTTGGAAAAGTTGAAACCATTGATATATAAATAACAGTCATAGTTGTCTCATCTCTGGTCATGAAATGTTGAGAAGCGTCAGTCTAAAGTTTGTATTTACACAATGTGCTGATTGTTGACAGTAGGGTTGCAAAATTCTGGGAATATTCAAAGTTGGAAACTTTCCATGGGAATTAACGGGAATTAACAGGAATAAACTGGAAATGTTGTGGGTAATTTATACTAACTGTATTTACCTTGTCATATATAGACATAAATATAAACATTTTGTTGTGTCATAGGCTGATTTGAGCCCTGAGGAAACTTTGGGCACTTGACTATATGCTTCGGCATCGTTGTGTCATTCTTAACATAGGTCTTTGCACAGTATTTGCAAATGTATACAGCCTTTCCTTCTACATTTTCCCCAATAATATCATCGAAACTTACCTGACTAGTCTCAATAGCCCTGCTGTAGTGTGCAGGATGCTGGGAATTATCTGTGCATGTGATGGAAGAATGCACAGTGGAGGGTTGAAACTCAACGTGCAGTGTGTGCTGCATTCCATACATCTTTAAAATAGTTTTGAATGATGTTTTTATTGCTCAGCGTTTAATTTAAGTATTTTTTTTCTTTCAAAATTCCCAAAATTCCCGAGCTAAACTTCCCATGGAAAGTTTCCGGAAAGTTTCTGGAAATTTACCGGAAACTTTCCGCCCCTTTGCAACCCTAGTTGACAGTGACAATCAGTTTGGCTGAAAACCTTCTGTGTTTCATGACCTACATTTTATCAGCTGTTCAAACTGCGTTGGGAGAAATGAATCTGTAGCGAGTTCCTCTTATCTATGGTTTGTTTGCTGGTTGTCTGCAGGCGGCGCTGGTGGGAAAGGAGTGTGGGGGGCTGCTGGGATGGTTTATGAAGACGAGGAGCCAGACGTGCGTGACCCCAACTATGATGAATTTGCCCAGGTGAGTGAGAGAGTGGGACCGACTGTTGGAGTTTGGTACAGTTTGTTGCTCCAGCATTTTGCATCATAAAAGTACTGATTACTGTTTTACTGAGTTATGGTTCAAGAATCAAATCTGCAGATATGAGGCTCTCACAGACCAATTTATTTTCAGTATTAAAGATTAAATCTTTCAATATTTTCCTCATTAAGTTGTTTATATTGTGTAGGTATATAAAATGAGAGGATGAAATCTGTAGATTGCTGTTTTTTATCTGATTGAGGATTTTAAATATTCATTTTATTTTCAGAAAAGGCGGACATTATATTTTTCCTCAAACTGACTGATTCTTTAAACTTTATATATTCTGTCTCTGGAGCCAACCCCCTTAAATACGGATGCTGCTCAGCCAACATGTTGTTTTTCCCACTAATGAATGAGCAGCTCAGTTTAGTTTATCTCAGTTGTTGTTGGTCAGACGTGTTGTTTTCAGCAGCTTTTTGTTCCACAGAGGCCCACGGATCTGAGCTGGGTTGTGTGACACCTTTTATTTCTTGTTTCAAACAAATGTGCTGATGTTGAGGCTGCTGCTGCTGCTGCTGCTCAGCACATACAGGAGCCATGTGAACAAGATGACTGTCAACACACCTATGTAGAGGATGTATTGTTTGCTTATCATGGGGAGCGAATGATCACTGGACCAGTTTGTTATTTCTACTGGATTGTTAAAGTATTGAAAAGACAGGGCCACAGCTCATTAAAAAAACATGCTGACATGAAGGTTTCACCCAGATGGCCCCGTCCCATCACGATCAACTGTGTTTTCAATCTTTAACCCCGTTATCGAGCCGACTCTCTGCGGGACGCTGAGTTTGTCTCCTGCTAATGGTCACGCTGACTCTCAACACACAGTGGGAATGGAGCCTGTGGGATTTGGCCTTGAGAGCAGTGTAAAGATGTCAGTGTGTTAAGAGGGAACTGGGACAGAGTGGTACCAAAAAAAAAAACAGACAGGGACATGTGCAGTGGAATTTGAAGCAGCCTGAGGAGCTCACCTGAGCAGAAAGCCTCCTCCTGTCCTTTTCAGATTCTAAGAAACGCTTTAGTCTTGCTTGACCGGTCCTTGGTCAGGCTGTAAAAGTCTCTTACATGAAGACAAATCATGAAGAATATTGCCTCTACATGTAGAACAAGGAGAAAGTAAAAGGGAAAGTACTGGTACTGGGATTATGCTTCTTATTGTTCTCCAGGTGGAGCAACACCCCACCTCAAAAGTAGCCGGACTGGTTTTGACCGACGTACTGGAACAAAAACCGACAAGTTTAAATTGTTAGTTTGCTTTGCAGGAGAAAACACCCATAACACACCTGGATATTATATAACTCACAATAATTGACTTTACTTTTTTTTCTCAGGTCATCGAGCTTGAATGTCAGGATCCAATACTGGATCAATACTGGATTGCAAATAAAAAAGTTGCATCTTGTGCATCCACTTTGTTGAGCCGGTAACTGATGATGTGTGTTATTGTTCTTGTGCAGGGAGACACTGTTTTTGCCAAGGTGGTGCCAGAAGTGGATGAGAGGGAGCTGGAGAAGATGGTCAACCCGATTGTTCAGGAGTACTTTGAACATGGAGACACAAAAGAAGTGCAGGTACATGCTTTCAAATCATTTCTTGTTCCTCTTCACACGCTGCTGCGTGTTCACAATGAATTAGATCAGTAACCGTATTTGTTAAGCTGCTCTCCGACATCTTCTGGAGTCCTGACATTTTCCATAGGGGCCGCATGTGTGAACGCAAATATCCAAGTCAGTGGCGTTGGACATTTTCCAGTCGTTTTTCCTGCCATCCCCCAAGTAAAATGTCTGGAAAAATAGATTGAACCCATATGAGAATACAGCAGGGATCTAGAGGGCCATGGCTAATGCTCTATCCCGCCATGTCCTGACATTTTCTGGAGTTCATATCTGAATAAAGCTTTAGTGAGAAACCATCTAGTTCTCTAAACTGGATGTGTTTACTCCACAATAACCCTTAATTATTTGTATTTGTCCTCCTTCCGGTCAGATGTTGCTGAAGGGCCTCAACCTGGGCCACCATAAGTACGAGTTCTCCTCCCTGGCCGTGTCCCTGTCCCTGGAGGGCAAGGCGAGCCACAGAGAGCTGACCTCCCGCCTGCTCTCTGATCTGTCGGGCAAGATGCTGTCACAGAGCGAAATGGCCCGAGCCTTCGACAAGACGCTGAAAGAGCTGCCAGATCTCATCCTGGACACACCGGAGGCTCCGCAGGTAAAACAAAGACACTGTTGTGCTCATACGAGGTCGGGGACACGCTTCAGGGCTTTACTCACTTTAAAAATTAAGTACGACACAAAATGAATTTAGTTTCGATTGATGTTACACACAAGCCTTGAGCTTTTAACACAACCACATTAATTCCTGAGGCAAATGACTCCGCAGTAGTCGTATTTATTCATCGGCCTGAGCTTCAAATTACAGTTATCGAAACATGACACCAGGCTAATTTCCCTCCTGTTTCCATAGCAATGCTATGGCGTGCAACTCTGAGGCTTTGATGTATTATAAGGACTTTGCAAAGATCAAGAATATGTGTTAGATAATGTAATGATTAAGATTAAGATACATTTATTTGTCCCAAACACATGCACAGACATGCACAGGCACACTCATGCAAGGAGGGAAATTTAACCTCTGCTTTTAACCCATCTGGTGCAGGACACACAGAGCAGTGGGCAGCCATGTACGGCGCCCGGGGAGCAGATGTTAGGGGAGTAAGGTGCCTTGCTCAGGGGCACTAGACAGGGTAGGGAGAATCCTCTCGGATTTTTGGACAGATCAATCCAGGTTCGTCTTTTTGTTGTTTCTCCGTGGAGACGAACCAGAGACCTTTTCTGCCCATAGTCCAATTTTCTGCCACTAGTCCACCGCCTCTCCGAAAGATTGGGGATAGAACCCGCGATCTTCGTGTTGAAGAACGACCATTCTACTCACTAGGCCAAACCGCAATAACCGTAATAATGTAAATCAGTCTAGAGGCCAAGGGTTGTAAACCTTATTATGTGTGTCCCCAATCTAATAAGTCAAATTAAAGAGGGCCTTAAGTTGCTCCAAGAACACAAGTCAATGATGAGACACAAGCTTCTATTCAAAAAGGATTTGGTAAAGTGACACCATGTCTTCATGCCGCCACGCTAAGCTATAACATGTTGAACTTTAATGTGTGATACTGGGATGTGTTCACTTTCAGATGCTGGGCCAGTTCATAGCCAGAGCCATCGCGGACCACGTCCTCCCCATGTCTTTTCTGGACTGTTACAAGGGCAAGGTGGACTGTGAGCATGCCAGGTGAGCCGAATATTTTTTTACCTCATATTGTCATTCAAATAAATGTCTTTGTCAGGCTTTTTCAGACATGTATGTCTACATGAAAATGTCTAGAAAATTTGGTGCAGATATTTTTCAGTGTCTTTCACACATGAAGAAAGAAGCTGGAGATTGTTCGGGTCGGACATGTTCACACCAACAGGACAATGTCCAAAGCATTGGCAAAGTAGGGTATCCCAGAAATCCCTCTTCTTAGCGACACTTTCCAGCCCTTCCTTTAGGCCCCTGTGCGTAAAACATGGTTTACCTTTATTATGACGTAATCAGAGGACACACTTGCATTTGTCCAAATAATTAGACAGTGGTTATGTGTCGACAGTGGATCAGTTTGAGATAGTGCTGAGAGCAAAGAAGAAGGAGCAGCCACAGTGAGCTGCTAGATGAAGAGCAGCAGGCGACAGGCTGAACCCCTCCAGCCAACTCGTGTCAGTGCACCTTGCTGTTCACAGCCTCCTGCGATTCACAGAATGAAGGGTTATTACTTCTTTAGCAAAACATTGGTTTGTTTTACTGCAACAACAACAGGTGTGGCTGTATCGACCAGGACTGCAATCTTCAAGATTACCACTTTTTTTATGGGCTCTTCCAGTTAATGTCCGAGTAAATGACAAACATGGAAAACAGATGCAACAAAAACCCAATTTGCCGTTCCTCCTCTGTGAGTTTAAGAAGGAGCAGATGTGTGGTTGTCAGATAATATGTCCACAGAACACAACATCTGTGTAATGTTGTCTTGGTCATTTTGGACCTCCATGCTAAATTGGCTAATTCACTTTAGTGTTGAAGTTGATGCATTAAATTACATTGTGGTTGTGCTGTCTTATTTTTTCCAGAGTGGCTTTAGACCGTGCCGCTGTGCTGCTGACCATGAAGAGGGAGATGGTTCGTTTAGATAACGTGTGGGGTGTGGGCGGCGGCCTGAGGCCGGTCAAACATCTCGTCAAAGAGGTAAGATCAGTGTCGCACATTTTAAACAAACCCCGCCTGCTCGTTTCGCTTCTCTAAATGATTTAATAGATCTAATCCCCCAGCACCTGAGATTGAGAACGAGCTGTTCTCTCTTTGTTGACATTATGTAAACAGAAGGCCGAGATGCATGCTGGGTAGAGAGCCACTGGCCAACACGCTGCTATGTTGCTGTGTCAGCAAAGAGCTTTTCTCTCCGTGAGAAATGGGAACGGCAAAAAAGAGGGGGCGACACACACACACACACACACACACACACACACACACACACACACAGTGGCACCACACATGTTCTCGTCTTTGTTTACTTTTATTGTTCCAGGATATTGATTTCTGAAGTGGTTGTGAAATAAGTTTCAAGTCCACATTTTGTCAAATTGTTAAGTTACACAACATTTGACAAGGGCCACACTCTCATTCCAAGAACATACGGATATACACACGTATGTTTTGAAATGAGCGCATGGTCCGTCATTGTGTGTTCAGTTGCGTGGCGTTTTGCAATCCTAAGGAGACTCCGCCTCTCTCGTCCACTTCTGATTTCCTGGTTGGTCGTGTGTGTGTGGCCGCTCTCGCTCACTGCTCGCGCTCTCTTCTGTCTGTTGTTGTCCTTTAACTCCTTTCAATTTCTCTCTCCTCCCTCCTCCGTCACTGTCCTCACATTGACTCACATTCCCTCAGCTCGGCGAATTAGACCCAGAGTTGACTCTGAAGTGTTGGTTCAGCTCCGAGAGGTTTGCACTTGTTACATTAATCACACTTGTCTCAAGCCTCAAGTGTGACTAATTGTTCCATAAATAGTTTCAAGTGAAACGGTGCATGCAGCTCAGCAGTTAACCACACCGAATAAAAAATGAAGCCCAGACCTAAATATTCGAGTGTAGATGCAAACAAGAAGAAATGCTTGAAAGAAGAATGTTTTTAAACTACTACTAGAATAGTAACTGGCACTGTGATTGGTTGATTGCATGTTGCGTCCAAAACACACCCATGATTAACTAATTACAACCCGTCTAAAACATGTATCGGGCCCAGGGACCTTTTTCCTGCTGTTAATCTGCTAGCAGTGGATTTAGACGCTCCCTAAATACTCTCGCACCATTGGTCTTGTCCGTGTGAGTAGATTGTTGAAGTAGAGACCCTTGAGTTGTGAGTTATTTCCGACGTGTGCCAAGGAAGCCGGGTTATTGCTGCAGTCAATCCTCTCCTGTAGCTGGACAGAAATACTTTTGAGCTACAGGTAATTGCAGGTGTTATTCAGCTCATCCGTGTGAATACAGATGCATGTTGAGTTTTACTTCCAATATCCAGGAAGGAATTACGACGTGTAACAATGCAATAATAGATGTGTGCTATCACATGATAAATTCAGCACAATCTATTTTTTACAGTAAAATCTCACCTTTGCTGTTCATGCAGTCAGATTTTTCTAAATAAAAGCCTTAGAGGGTGAAGCAATTTTTCCCTCTCCAGATACTTTCATTTTGTATACCAAATACGATGGACTTTTGTTTTGGTACTCAAATGTGAGTTATTAAATTTCGGTGCACATTTGACTTGAGTCTTTTCAGGAACAACCCATGATAATGATGGCACAGGTCCAAGTCTCCGGCTGTGTTTGATCAAGTCGGCACCTGCACTGTTAATGACCTGGTGTCGTTGTGCAAACAAACCAGGAATCTCAACAGCATGTATTCAAGAACACAACAATGGTCTCATTCATATGCGTTTGTTGCAGATGAACCTCCTGCTCAAAGAGTATCTGATATCTGGAGACGAGAAGGAGGCAGATCACTGTCTGAGAGACTTGGAAGTCCCCCACTTCCACCATGAGCTGGTCTACGAGGTACTGTCAACCAACTTCCTCTCATGTGCACATTTATTATCAGATTTCAGTACTAGTCTATCAACCCAGAATGGTAGAGTACAATGCATACCACAGAATAATCGTCCATCCTCTATAACAATGTAATAATGCTCAGTGAGGCTCAGATAGTTCAGTACAAGTTCTCGCTGAATATTTTATTTGTGAGGTTTCTTATTTTGGCAAAGAAAATGGAATTTCATTGAGTTGAAAATCTAAAATATGTGTTTGTCATTGAAGTCAAAAACGTTAATACAATTATTAATAATTTTATATGTGTGTCCAGAGTGTATAGACACTTGTTGTTGTGTAGTTGGGTGCAGTTAATGTTTTATGACCAGTTAAACTATTTTTACAGTTTTCAAAATGTCAGATAAGCTTTTTATTATTTGCAATAAAAAAATTACAAGATTATGCTGGTGAGTGTGAGTGAGAACAGTCATGTTCAGTCCTTCATCTTCTCCTGACTCCTGGTGTAAAAAATGTCTGAAGGCAAATGTGTTCAAACACTGCCACCATGTGGGGAAATGTGCAACTTTCACTACTCTGGATTTGTGATGCCTGATGCAGATCACGTCCCCTCTGTCTTACACACGATGCCGTATATTCTTGTTTTTCAGGTTGTTGTGATGGTGCTGGAGTCGAAAGGCGACACTGCCAGTCATATGATGATTAAGCTGCTTCAGTCCTTCTGGAAAACAGGCCTCATCACTGTGGATCAGATGAACAGGGTCAGTCCCTGAATGTAGTGAAATAATTTCAGTAGATTTTAGACTTAAAATAGAAAACTTAATGTGAATTTAATCCTGACTCTTCATATCAATTCTTGTTTTGCCTGTAGGGTTTCCAACGTGTTTACGATGAACTCCCTGAAATCAACCTAGATGTGCCACATGCCCACTCCCTCATGGAGACCTTTGTGGACCTCTGCTTCCAGGAGTCCGTCATCACCAAACAGCTGAGGGATGCTTGTCCCGCCAGGTTAGTGAATCGTTGATGATAAGCTCTTCAGAATAATATTTTTCTTGTTATATCTTATTAAGAATAGAGTGGAGCTTTTGATGGGGACTATTTAAAGATGGGGATAAATACACATTTGGTCCAGTACTGTGTATTTACATCCACAGGACTTTGTATATGTGACTAAACTCAGAATAAACTGCTCTGCCAGTATTCATAAAATTGAAGAAACATGACAACCAGTGCAATAGTGTTGGTAACTGATGGGTTTAAATAGTGGCACAGAGGAATGCACAGACAACACCACAATTTGACAATGAGAAATATAATATTTTTAGTTACAAACCAGAATCACACCATTATGTCTCTCAAACTTTTCTCCACCAGAGGGCGAAAGCGGTTTGTAAGCGAAGGCGATGGCGGCGTGATCAAGACCTAATGCAGGAAGAGGAAGAGTAGCAGGAGGAGGAAGAGGAGTCGCAACAGGTTCTTCACGCCTTGATTCTGCTCCAGCGTGTCTCCCTGACATCAGGCGCGCCGGCCGTTTCCTTGTTCCTCTCCTGATAATGTTGTCATTACACAAACCAGCGTTGACGTTCGGTGAAAGTAGACTGAAGAGTGCTCTGGGCGTTCAGTTCCCTTCATCTTGGTAATCACTGTTTTGACATTTTTGTAAGAATATTCTTTGTTTCTGGGGGTTGATGCGCCCCTGTTGCCTTAGTCTTTGTACCTGTTTGTGAAGGAATAATTCAAGTCAGAGCTGCAGAGGACAGACAGACACACACAGACAGACAGACGGGTGGACAGGATGGGTTTTGTGGGAGATTAGCTGGGGTGGTTTGTCTCTTGCTTTGCTTCACCTGTTGCTGCGTCTCTTCATCTTTTTTTTTTCATGTTATGTGCTATAAATGGAAAAAAGCACTTAAAATACAGAGCATACTGTACAGTCAGGCAGCACTTAGTAATTTAGCTCAACAACAAGGAACTTAAGCTTTTTATTTTCTGCCACAATTGATTTGAGATGATTAGGAACACCGCGCTTCGTACCTTCTGGTTCCCGTGCTTCTACCCATCACTCATGAACAGCGTTTCTTTGTTCTTTTTTTCTCTAAGGCAAAATCTTCACTTTGTACAGCACAGCTATGAATGCAAGAGGTGTTAGGGCACTGTCTGGGTGTTAAAATGCATTAAGGCAAATATACTTTGGAAGCATTTAGTGAAAATAAAAAGACAGTGGGGTTTAATATGTGTAAAGTTAAATTGAAGAAGCAATATTTTGAGCACTCTCGCTTTTGCTTGCAATTGATGTATCAGCAGCCACATGGTAAGCGATGGATCTGGACAGGTAACCTTACAATATGAAACCAAACTTGCTTCGGAGAACAGAAATATTCTGGATCATCATTAAACTTTGATTATGTTTAACAACTCTGAAAAGGCAGCCCCGTTCGGTATATTCAGATTGTTTTCTGCAACTGTCTGTAAAAGTTTTACATGTTGACCAAAGTTATAAAATGTGGATAAGAAGTATATTTCATTCATTAAAAAAGGCATCAAAATGAAGTCTGTTTGGTTTTTTTTTGTGCTGACAGTATTTATGAAAGGGGGACCAGGAGAAGTAGAGATGTGGTTCATCTTGTTTACTTTACCCTAGAATGGATCCTTTATATTTAGTACTTTATATTTATATCTGGAGTGGATCCTCTCAACGGAGGCCGCCATGTTTTCTACCGTAGCCCAGACTTGACAAACTACACACCTTTTTGAGTTTGTATGACAACTGCAGGCTACCACAGGTTCTCTTTCCTGTTTGGAAGGGTAAGATGATGTGGGTATTCAGCTGAAACATGCAACTTCACCACTAGATGACACTAAATTGTACACACTGAACCTTATTCTGTATATGTCAAGAATAAGATATCTTATCTTAAAAACACCTTTTATGATCATTATACCACATTTTAATGGTAAATGGGAAGATAATGCGGATGTAAGGTGAACTCTAGTTGATGTCGTCACCAAATTCCCTTTGTAGTTGTAGAACTGAAATGCAGCATGTGGAGGACTGGATTTTCCTGTTTCTGACTCCAAAGCTGAGAACCAAAAGTGATGTTTCATCAACTTTAAAGGGGAACCAAATCAAAAATGTCCTCACTTTTCTTGCTGTGTGTACTGATTTCAGTCTGCCACGATACAATTTTACATAAAGTTGATAATACATACGTAAGTGTTAGAATACGTCTATGTTTTTTGATTAAAAGTAAATGACACCATTGTGTTTTATTTCTGAATATAAAACATGGGCACATCTGATACCATGAAAATATCTACATCTGCTTTGCTCATGAAATGTGACGTGATTAATTTGACTTTTTTTCCCCTAATTTCAGATGAAGTCGGACATTTTGAGAGCAAGTTTATTGATATTATACCTGCACCAGTGACTATGTATAAAAACTCAAAATTTCCGATTTTATTAGAATTCTTCAGGAACTGTAATTTCAACAGAAAGTGTAGTTCAATGGTACAAAAACCATGAATTCTTCGTTTTTTCATTTATATTTATGGTGGATGTATGATATTCATTTCAAACTTTAGGGCAATACAAAACAAATTAATTATGACGGTAACAAAATGATGTACAGCTGATGAAAATAAACAGATAATAAAACATTTGCTCCAGCTGTCAGTGCTCCAGTCTTCTTTCAACCGACGGCACGTGAAGGCATCTCAAGGAGCAGAGCCCACGTCAGTGAAGGAACCCGGAAGTAGCTCGTAAGCTAGCAGCGGAGAATGAGCAGCTGAGCCTCCGCAGCGTCTCCACAGGTCTGTGGTTCGGTTCCTCTATGAACATTAAACTAGAACCAGGTCCCGGAAACGTGTTGGGTCACTAGCTGACTCACTAAATGTGTATTGTGTTGAAACAGCGGGTCCTTTGAAGCTAGAAGTGACGTTAGCACTACTAGCGCGCAGCCTCAAGACTACGTTGCATTACCGGGTTGATTCGGTGGGTGAACCGGGTGCCACTGGTCTTGTACTGGGAGGCTTTGTACGTACGAGTTTACCGGAAATTTACAGGAGAAAAACCCGCATCCGTTATAATGCACCATGCGATGTTAGCGTTAGCAGGAGCCGCTGTTTGTAGCCTGAGACGCTGCAGGACGGATCCTGCAAGACCAAGCACAGAAATCAGGATGTCATCTATATACATGCTAATAATTATGAGCTGTAAATATCAGCGATAGTTTAATTTATTGTGGTAGAGGTGCAACCAGTTTCCGGTTTATGAGTTGCACTTGGATAAAACCAGTCCAGTCTAAAAAAACCTTAATCCGATTAATCGATCACCAGGAAATCAATCATCACTTCATTTTAGCTGTGTTTTGTCTCTTTTGTAATCTTTTCAAAAACGGTACTGTACTGACTGTCACCTAAAGATGCAATTATTGTGGTTCATTTTTTTATATATTCTATAATTCTATATTTAAAATGATTAATCGATCTGTCATCGTTGAGATTAGAGCTAAACTGGCCAGGTCAATATTGGCTGGTTTCGGGTTAGCGCAAAAGTATACTGGTTGATAGGTAACAATAAATTGCACTTAAGAATCTAGTTTAGACTTGATGCAATTTAAAAATGTTGTCTTCATTTCCATGGGCTGATCACGAGACAATGGGCCCCTGGGCACATGCCTGTTTAAGGCCCCCCACCTAGAATAGCCTGTCTGTCTGGTTTGGCTTGCAGTTGTGAAGTTAAACCTATAGGATATAATTAAATAAAAGGAATGGACAAAACTTATAAAAGCAAGCATTGTTGGACTATATCTCTCAAATATTTGAATCATAGTATTCTCCTCCTCTTGTCTCCAGTTACAGAAGGGCAGGATGGGAAGGCAGAGGAAGAGGGTGGTGACCGGTGAAGCTGCTCCACTTCCCAGGAAAGACGAGAAGCCCCCTGCATTCCCCCGCAAGGACAAGAAAAAGAAAGTCGACATTGGCAAAGTCTTCATCAACATCTCTATTGGCCTCTGCATATTCAGTCTGATCTGGTTCTTCTACGCCCTCTACATGCGGTCCAGCCTGGCCAAGCGCGTGGCGACTCTGCACCCGTCACCGCCCGTCCTGGATGCAAACAGCAGCAGTGCTAAGGTTTCTCCAGAGAGGTTCTGGGGTTCCTACAGGCCGCAGGTCTACTTCGGCATGAAAACCAGGAGTCCCAGGTCCATGGTGACAGGTTGGTGCAACATTGGACAATGACAATTCTGTACAAATGTGTAATTTTAATACATATTATAGTGGGACAGGATGATGTATATGTACGAAGAATGTGAGCATATTTTGAAGTTGTTTCTCAAAAATAATTTTAACTGTTTTTCTGTGTCAATCAAATCTTCAGTGTTTAATTGCATTACATCAGAGACAAGGTGGGAAACGAGTAGGGGTGGGAATTGGCAAAAATGTGACGATTCAATAGTATTGCAATTCTGCGATATATTGCGATACTGCAAGTATTGAGATTCGATTCTGCGATATATTGCGATTCATGTCCCCCATATTATTCAAAGGCATTACAAAAGATTAGGAAAATAAGACTGCTCACCTCACTTCAAATGTCACATTTAATTCTGTGAGCATCATTGTCTTCTACACATTAACTGAAGTGCAAAAACTAAGAAAGGGTAGTGCAAAAACTTTGTCCTTGAACATTCAGGACACAGGACCTTTGTAATTATTTTCTGAATAGGAGACCTCACATGAACACTGAGCTCCCAGCACTTAACTTACAATTATTTAAATGCAATACAGTAACATAAAGCAGACATAATAGAGTAACATAAACCTGAGAATAATCATATAAATAAGAGTAACCTAGAGCTTCAATCACATTGAGAAAAATAAACAAATGTGTACTACTAGAGTCCAGTCCAGTTGGATGAATGTTAAATTCATTTCGGAATATTGGCATTTTTGTTCAGAAAAAGGAGTTGGTCAACATGCTCATATGTTAAAGTTCCTCTGGGCCGTTACTATATCTGCTGCAGTGGAGAACATCCTTTCCGCATACACACTAGGTATCTTTTAAACTCTGAAACTCTCCTCGTCATGCTTTGCCAGCCAGGGGCTGTTACATATATAATTGTAAAAAAAATAAAAAAATAAATTGCAATACTTTGTGCTACAGTATCGATAGTATCGCGGGCGCAAAATATCCCGATACTGAACAGAATCGATTTTTTCCCCACTAGAAACGAGGACAGCCACTTTTCAGATTCAAGGAAAACAATGTATCCCTGTTGGCTAATTTGCAGGACCAAAATTATTAGTTGCATACATTTTCCAATATTAAGGAAGCACCTTATATTATGCACTTCTTTTCTCCAAACACAATTGCCTGGTAACTGAGTGCAGGGAACTAGTCAGTTATTTTTAATCTGAAAATGCTGACAAGTAGCAGGAGCACAGTTTAATGGCTTTATTTGTGCCTAGTCTGTACAATACAGCCAAATTGATGTAATTTCATCATCACATCTCCACAGGATTGATGTGGATGCGTCAGTTTTCTGACAGGGACGTGAACCTGAGGCACACCTGTGAGCAGGGGGATCGTTTGCAGGGCTACGGCTGGATGATGCATGATGGGATCAACTTTGGTGTCCAGGAAATCCGAGACAACGATTTCACCCTGACCACAGAGTATGTTAAGAGGGCGGGAGGGGATCACGGAGGAGACTGGACCTGGAGGATCACCGCCAAGCAGCATGTGAGTTCTGCCTGTGTTTAGTCAGATTTGCTGGGTGTTCAGATAACCCCTTTACATGATATTACAGTTATTTGATGTAATTATTGTCTTCTGTATGAAATATAAATGATTTTGGGTAACTGATTTATTTTTTTAACCCTACAGAGCTCTGCACCTCAAGCACCCGACATCTCCCTATTGTTTTACGCAGCAGCCGACACACAGGGAACTCTGGAGGCTCACGTCGAGGAGAAGAGCCGCCTGGCGTCCATCACTGGCTCTTCAGAGGAGCTCGGAAACTTTAAGATCACCTTCCGAAAGCCTGTTACCGGGGAATCAGGACAAAACAGCGCTAGATATGCAAGGTAAATGGATGAATACAGATCTGAACGGTATTGTGAGCAGCAACTTTCAAAAGAAAGTGATCATGAACCCAATAACCAGAGGGAGCATAGTTTAGATAACTCAGTGCTCAATCTTATCATGTGTAAAGATAATCTGCATTGAAAGATGACTGTTAGGAACTGTCAGCAACATCTGACTGAAAACTGGTTAACACATTACCTGTTTAAATGAACAGAATATAGTTACACAGTTTGAGAGTGGGGATTGAAATAGTTCAATAATCCATCAGTGATGGAATAAAAAGTACATTTAAATAAAAACTGCAACTAGATGGCAGTAAAAGCGGGATTTTCACCATTCGCTTTATCAATTCTGTTATCACAGTTGTGATTTGCAGCATTTCGGTATTTATCACAACTTGCATCTATATATACAGTTGTATATATATATAGAACTAATGGAGGGATGTGGGGGGCTGTGTTGACCTCTGTTTAATTTTTTATTTGATTGAATTATTTGCTTTGTCAATTAATGTCGTGGAAGAGGGCAGATTCAACCTCTTTCTGCTCCTTTTCATTCAAGATTTAAGATTTTGTGAGAAAACCAACATAGTAAAATAGAAAGGCAGAGTATGAACTGATAGAAATTAAAAGAATTGTATAAATTCTGAGTTTGACGCAGAAGGATGGATGATGTAGTATAATTAAGAGCTTGAAATAGATTTTACTGTGACCAGTCATTCTGTGTCAGCATGAGACAGCAAAGGTTCAGTTCAGTTTATTTAAAGAGCAGTGACAAACTATGAACTACACTTTGAAGATTTTGTTTCAAAGCTTTGAAAAAACAGGACGATGAATAATGATTTTCTTACCTTTTCAGTTACAACTATCTGAAGACTGTGTCTCCTGGCCTGGAGAAGCTGACTGAGATCGTGAAGCACAGTATGAACCACAGGTTTGTCTACACCCTCCCCTCTGGTGAGAAGAGGCATTACATTGCTGTCGACACCTACAAGCCCCCCCATAACCCAAACCAACAGAAACCTGCTGATCCGAGGAAGCAGAGCGACTTCGTGGTTCACCAGGTCACTGTGCAGATGCCATTTCAGATTGAAGTTCTGTTTGAGTCGGGAAGCTTCCATGATCGTCCCAACCAACTGGTGGGCCCAATCATGACCCAGGAGCTGGAGAAAAGGAAGGCTGAGTTTGACGCAAAGTTCGAGAGGACTTTTGGCCTTGAGAGCAAAGGTTTCAGCCCGGCACATATTCAATTTGGCAAGGCAGCGCTCAGCAACATGTTGGGTGGAATGGGCTACTTCTATGGGCAGTCAGTGGTTCAGTCGGGCTACAACGAGTACCCGCTCCTGTACCCTGAAGGCGCTTTATTCACTGCTGTACCCTCACGCTCTTTCTTTCCCCGAGGATTCCTTTGGGACGAGGGCTTTCACCAGCTGCTGCTCAGCAAGTGGGACCCCCAAGTGACAAGGGAGGCGATTGCCCACTGGATCGACCTAATGAATATGGAGGGCTGGATCCCCCGTGAGCAGATCCTGGGTGATGAGGCTCGCAGTAAAGTCCCAGCCGAGTTTGTAGTGCAGCAGAATGAGAATGCCAACCCACCTACTCTTTTCTTAGCTCTTCAGGAACTTATTGAACAGTTCTCTGACAATCCAGACAAGGCAGCTTCCCAGCCAACTTTGCCTTTCCTTCGAAGGCTCTTCCCCCGACTGAAAACCTGGTACGAATGGTACAACACCACGCAAACAGGACCCCTGCCCAACTCGTACCGCTGGCGTGGTCGGGACAAGGACACTAATCTGTTCCTCAATCCCAAGACCTTGACTTCTGGGTTGGACGACTTCCCTCGAGCATCACACCCCTCAGCCGAAGAGCGGCATGTGGATTTACACTGCTGGATGGCGTTATCCTCAGGTATTATGGCCAGTGTAGCGCGCCTTCTTGGCGAGCCCCATCATGACTACGAACTTTCACACCAGGTGCTCTCTGACAACAACCTGCTGAATGAGCTGCACTGGTCAGAACAACTCCGTGCTTTCAGTGACTATGGCAACCACACGCAGTCTGTGTCCCTGCAGCAGGAGAAGGTGTACGTACCTCCTGGTCAACCACGCCATCAGTTCCCCATAGCTCGTCTCGTGCGCTCAGTCCGCAGAGCCCCCAAGATGCAGTATGTTAACGCTTTGGGTTATGTTAGCTTGTTCCCCTTCTTACTGCAGATCCTCAAACCCGACTCGCCTAAACTAGAACATATTTTCAGAGAGATGAGAGACTCTGACAAGTTGTGGACACCCTACGGCCTGCGTTCACTCTCCAAGGCTGATCCCCTGTATATGAAGCGAAACACGGAGCATGATGCCCCCTACTGGAGGGGCCCAATTTGGATTAACATCAACTTCTTGGCAGTGAGAGCTCTTCATCACTACAGAAACACAGAGGGTCCATACCAAGAAAAGGCAGCTGCTCTATATGAGGAACTCAGGACTAACATCATCACTAACGTTTATAGACAGTATGTTGAAACAGGATATATCTGGGAACAGTACAACGACAGCACTGGCAGGGGCCAAGGAAGCCACCCCTTCACTGGCTGGTCAGCATTGACAGTATTAATGATGGCTGAACAGTACTGATGCTGTTGATTTCATCTAGTTTTTTCTAAGATATACCGGCCTTCACTTATTTGGATGTGATTGAAACAACACCATGGTCAGGTGTTATAGGAATACTGCTATTTGATAAAACTCTGCTCAGAAGAACCAGCTTAAATATTTAAATCATGATCTCATTTACACATTAATTAAAATAACAAGTATTGTCTGAATGGCAATTTAAAACGATTAAAGCTACCCTCACTTTGCTGTATGTTGAGCCAAGCACTGTCTAGTGCTGCTTGTGTACATAAGATGAATTTATTGAATGAAATCAATTTACAGACACTTTTAAATACCTGCACCAATACTTAGAAGTCCACTTCTCTGAGGGAGGATACATGCTCTCCCACGAGATGTGAGGACGTTTTTAAATGGACAGTTGTTACAGGGATTTGTCATAAGCTGTCATATAAACTTTCGACCATAGATATCAATTTTCTAAATGTGCCCGATGTTTTTCATCATGATCGAGTAATCAACATCAGTATTGGAAAAACACCTAACATCTATGTAATTGTTAAAGAAATTAGGATCCTAGACCCACACCGATATCCAGTGGGTTCTTCCCTGACTCGTACCTCATCTTCTTCCTCAAAGTATCATGAAACAAGACAAACAGACGGAGGTAATAATCTTGTTTTGGTTTCACTTAACAAATACGGAACTTCATTTTTTCACTTGTGCCATGTGTTGGTTCTGTCAGAATGAAATTTGATTTTAAAAAGTTCTTTCAATCTTGCTCATCATTTCTAAAACCGCTGAAAGTCGAGCCAAGTTTGTTAGTATCGAAAAACAAAGAAAACAGCCATATTTTGTAACCTGTGTGTTTGTCTGGCAGGGAAAACAACATGGACTGTGACATTGGTCTTGTTTTGTTAAAAACAATAAATGGTTTAAATACAATTTTGTCATATTTTGTTTTGGTTGGTAATGTTGGAAGTTTCCTCAATTGACAGAAGCAAATGGGTCATTTAAAATAATACCCGCAGCTACACTCTCTGCTTGGAATGCAAGAGACAAAAAATAACCATCCACCTACTTTCTAATTTAAGCTCGGCTGCTACTGCTCAGACCCCCGACACTCCTTCACACCGGTTGCTTATAACTGTCGATCTCTGTATAGAAGATAAATCTCTCACTGTTTGAGCTGACGTTTCAGTCTCTCACAGATAGAACGGATCCCTCCATAATCCGTCTCTGCACCAAATTATTCGTTTGTATGTGTACTCTGGTGTTTATGAAAACAGATAAACCAACATGAAGACCAGAGAGCTGTCTGAGAGAAAATCACGTAATTCTGAAGCAGAGAAAAGAGGGGGAATTGGTCACAGCCATTGCACAGAGATTGGAAACAGACAATTTGGACTGTGCTGAAAAAGAAAGACTACTGGTGTAGAGAAACAAAGATGAACTGAAAGTTTGGAAAAGCATCACAGGCTTGATGCCGTTTTTGGAGTCGTCCGACCAAATAACCTTTTTTTACTTCTGCACTCCTGAAAAATGGGGCAGTCTAATATAAATGGTTCTCTGTCCCAAATTGTGAATGCCATGACATAAAAGCAGAAATTCTGAACCCTTGTCTCATTCATCTCCTCGACCCAAATGTCTGAAAGGCCTTCAAAAACAAGAACCTTTGTAGTTTTCAAGGGGATTTAACTTGAGTTGTTCTATGTTATAATAATATATGTCTTCACCATTCTCCCTCGGTAGTTTCTCACTGTGTGCACTTCCAATATGTGTATCTTGCCAATCTTTCTAAGGATTGTCTTTTCTTGTCTGGATGAAATCCCATAATGCCTCTTTTCCTAAAAATGCATTTTATCCAATAAATACAAGCTCAACATCAAACAGTTGTACTATCTAATCTATATTTGAAAGTGTGTATGTTATCGTCATTCATGAGAGAAATTTACATATTTTGACGTAATCATCATCTGCCTCCTGTTAGTCAGGGACATTAACTGTTGTGTATGTGAAGTGTTGGGATAACAGGATCGTCTTTGATTCATCTTGCAGTTAATAACTCTGTTACAGTAAGTGACTGTAAACCACGGGGTCCTCGTCAATAAGCACCAGACTCTCAGGGTACAGGTTAGCTTGTGATATTTATTTCGTCTTTGCCGACTATTTCACAAACAAACACTCAACACACTCTGTTCCACACAGTCCCCCAGTCCCAGCATGCTAGGAACACCTAGGTGTAATCAAACTCCACTTCCCCAATCTCTCCCTCCTGCAGCCAGCGCTGATCACACCCCACTACCACAAACTCCTCACACGTTCAGTGCAGATGTCAACAGTGCTCTTGCCAGTCAAAGCAGACAGTGGCTTCAACACGCTGTGACCTCAGCTACAGCAGCCGGGTACTCTGTCTTTTGTCAGATGGCACATTTGAAGGCCTCAAGCTGACGTCTGCTGAAAGTTATTTCTTTTCTTTTTTTCATGGTTTCCATGGTGCGCAGTTGTTGTGAGGGCTCGCTGCTTAATGAACTAACATGAAAAGGCACTGAGAGCACATGGATAGGAAATTCTATTTTACTCCTTGACATATGCAGCCGTATATTCACAGACCGGGGCATGCAGTTCCTATTAATACTTTGACACCAAATATGAAACGTGGGTACTAAGAGCACTGATACTGGCTCTCTGTCTGTGTGTGTGACCACTGGGCTTCAACCCTTGAATGGGCTCGATGTGCAGTTGTATAGTTAAAGGCTTAGCGTGGTGCATTAAGGTTGCGTGACTAAAAATAGTGTCTCTGTCAGTTCCCAGAGCAGCAGATCTGCTGCGAAGCCACAGATTGGTTGAACCACATTTATGCAAAGATACAGTATCGCCTCTGTTTTCTCCTCATGAGAACCGTAGATACTCTAAGTTATTGGCTCTTTTGCTCATCTTGAAAACGGTTTCAGAGGAATCCTTTGGCTTTTTTTTTTTTTCCAACACTGACACTGAGAAATGTGCGCTTGTATGTGGAATCAATGATGCCCTTAGGCTCAGTCGTGGGAGACACAAGCTCTTCATTTGACCCTTTGACTTGTTAACGCACGGCGCGGTTTCCAGGGATTTGGACACAGATGAGCCACATCGTTCGCCTTTTGGCATTTCTCGAGGGGGAAATGGATTCAGCATCCCCTCAATGCAACTACAGTCTGAATTGCATTTATTTCTTTGAAGAGTGGCTGACAATCTGTGTGACTAAAGCACTCACTGCGCAATACATCCCCCTCACCCAAGACCCTTTTTTCACAGCGAGATGGGATAATAGCCAAACGGCATCAGAGCTAACTAATGTGACTGCATAATAAACAGATGAGTCAGGGAGTGTTCATTTGCATATCATCCAAACCTTATCCGACTGTCTATACAGTGAATATCCTGTGATTGCCGTCTACAAGCGTCACATAGGCTGAAGAGTGCAGAGAGAATGCAGAGTCCAAATGGCTGCAGCTCGGTGTTGAAATGGTCGTACTTCTCCAGAGTAGCTGTAAAGTTGTCTAATAGTTGTTCGAAATACCAGCAGCACCCTCCTGTAGCACTTGTGTTGAATGTAATTACTGGGAACGTGTGCTAGAGGGAGCTAACTAATAAGGCATTTGTGAGGGAAAGAGGCTCTTTGAATACAGCTTAGCTATCATTTTACTTACAATGGAGAGCTACTTGGAATTAAAGCAGAGTAAGTGGATAATTATGCTAATGGCTCAATTTGGATTTAAGATATGGTGGCAGGCTTTATTTCAAACATGATCACTGCTGCTGCGTTACAGCTTCTCTCACACGGCTTCTCTGGGCATATGTGGGCTTGTATTTTCATATTATCTCACTGGAGATGTCAGATGTTTTGTCCTGAGGCCACAAACTAATACGTCTGTGCATGAGTCCATGTGTGTGTGTCTCTTCTCTGACCAACTTTTTTCTTATCTTTTACCTCCTGTACAATAAAACAAGAACTCTGGGCGAACTAGCTGCGGACTTCTGCTTCTTGTGACGTATGCATTCTCCCGTCTTTCTCCTTGAGCCCCATGGCTATGATCTGTTTAATGAGACAATTTTCATTATCTCATTGCTTGTTAACGCTGCTCACTAACCCTCCCAGGACAGTGTAAGAGTGTTTGTTCTCCCTGACATCAAAACAGCAAGTCTTCCTCTCTAATTGCTGTTTAGACTATTCGTCTTTCTGCAAAATACCCTGCAGGATGGAGCAGCTCCAGCTCACACCACCCTGCCTTTGCCCCCTAGAAGCTCACTGCCGAGCACCAAAGTTGCCTCAGCCAACATAGGTCTATGTATGTTATGTAAGGCTCCCTATAAATAGGTTCACCCGCGATCTTTTGTCTTTACCTGATTCGCTCTGAGCCCAACAGTTTTTATTTCTGGAGAGAGCTGTGGAAGCTAGTGCAATGTAGAGCTGGCCGTTTCCATAGTTACTTTTGTTAGCTGCAAGCTCTTAACATTCTTCATCTGTTTCCTCACATGTCTGCTGTAAGCTAGGCTATTTGTCTGTTTGCGTCGCATGTCCCTGTTAATGGCTGCATGTGCATCGATAAAGCAGCCGTGGAAACAATGCTCCCTGAATTTGAACATTCACATCTTTTCATGCACATTGTGGTGTCATTGGATGGAAGAAAGAGCAACAAATAGAAATCAGTGTGGGTGCAGATGAGTCAGAGACTAGAGTATGTAGACCTATTACCTTCTGCTGGTCAAAAGTACATGCAATTAGTCCCATGTTGCATGATAATGATTTTGTTTAGTGGAAGTTGTTGAGTTACAGTCTGAGGGGATTGTTATTGTATCTGGTGAAGCAAATACACCAGGTTTTTGCTTTTTTAACACATAAATTAATCAGACATTTTTTTTAAATCGGTTATGGTGCGATTTAAAGAAATAATGAAAACCCACTGCCCCGCTTCATGCATTTCTTTTGAAAATGTACCAGCAGTTAGGTAACAGCAGGTACAAGCAGCTGGAACGCGCCCAAGAATCGGACTGTCAGAGCGCTGCGAGCACAGATCCAACAGAGAAGAGGGCAAGGTGGGAGCCATGCGAAGTGCAGTGTGTGTGGAGGAGTCTGGGGGCATGGTTAGAGAATCACTGGGGCATTCCGCAATCACGATTGGAGAGCTGAATGTGATTCTTACCCATCCCTGTTGTAGAAGCAAAGAGTACAGGCGGCTGGGGACCAAAGTGGGCGAGTGAGAAAGTATTTTTGGATCGCATGGGAAACCTGCCACACCAACAGCAGCAGCAGCATCGGGGCCTGGTACCGGGCTTCCCTAACCCACTCCCACTCTCAGAGGAAGAGCAGGAGAGAGATGCTCCTTCAAAAGAAGAACCACGCTTCCGCTGCTTTTATTTTTCTTATTTGTGCTAGTCTTCCGTCAATTGCCCAGTGTTTGAATGATGATGTAGTATATATAACTATGCAGAGCCCAACACGACAGAGCGGGAGAGGGAAAGAGAGAGAAAGAGGGAGAGAAAATAACGAACTTGGCAGCTGAGGCGAGTATCTTGTATTTATAGAAAGTCGTGTTTCCGGCAGAGGTTTCTGCGGTTTTAGCACTCGCAATCCATTTTGCGGTGTCTTTAAAGGCCCCATTGTATCCAGGTTTAGATTTAAGATGTTCCCTCATCCAGCGCCTTGGGGGGAGATTTGACTGTGAGACCTGTCAGAGTGTGATTTGGGGGAGGTAGATGGATTTCACCAGCTCTTGTGCAACCCTAGCTTTCGTAGGATTGCTGCAACCAATCTGCTCTGCTTTGACCAACTTTATAAAAAGGCGTTCGTCGAAAGTACCAAGCAGAACTTGAAGCCGAATGTAAATGTGTGTGCTTTACGGTTTATCTGCATTTCATCGTCCCATGCATGCAGACAAAGCTGTAGCCTACCTTGTTTGTTTTATATTGCTCCTATAGGTTTGGTCCAGTGTTTCCTGCACAACCACAAGATCGGTGCAAAGTGACCGTCTTTTCTGCTTGGGAGTAAAAATAAAGATGTGACACCAGACGCAGCTAACATTTGGTCTGAAAAAAATCTAAAGACAGTAGAGTTGTAGCCTCCTGTACGCTCAATTTAGAATTTCCATTGGAAATCCATGGACAAGAAACTGGCTAGTGATTTTCAATAAACAGTGCCACTCATTCTGATTCTAACCAGAATTATAAATTCCCTTTCAGTACAGTGGGAACAATGATATCCTGAAGAAAAGCAAACGATAATGGATTTTGCAGAAAATATGGGGAATGGTTTGTCCTCACCTCTGGACTCCGGCTGAGACTTGAGTCATAGTCTCACACCCATGAAGATTTTAAAAAAACTCTAAACTCTGAAACTAGTTTGTACAGAATGCAGATTAGCTCTAATATGAGACATTGACGTGCGTTTAATTCTCGTCAATAGCTTGACTGTTGCACAGTTTTGCAAAAGTCAACTTTGTGCTGTCAGAATACCAGCCCCCTGTATTATTACAAGGCTAAAGAACCGTATTGAAAATCATAATAAGAAGATATAGAGCAAACGTTACTGTCCAACCTCTCCCTCATCTCTCACAGGGCAGTCACTCCTCACTGCCTCTTCAACTCTCGCCGGCTCCCACCTGCAAGCAACCTCCCACACCCTGTCCAGGAGTGAGGCCCAAAATAACACAGCCAGGGTTTACATATGCAATATTTAATTTATATATAAAGTATTTACCTTTCCACGTGGCACAAAGCTTTCACTTTACTTATGAAAGTAATATTAAATACTGCATGTAAAGCAGAAATGTTTGACAGTAAAGCTGCTGCTGGGTCTCTAGCTCTTTATATACAGTCTATAGCCTGTGGTTATTTTGATGATATAAGATCATAAGAAGATTTATGCAGACATTGTTGGTCCTCATGGCTTCCGTGATCCACTGACTTTTCCTGTATAGCGCCACCATCAGGATTTTGGAGGGATTGCCATGATGTTTTGCAACACATATTCAAACACTCCATAGAATAAATTATAATTAATTTACACTTCCTGTAGTGTCACCCTGGGGTTAAAACTGCAATACTTTGGTTTCTGCTCAAAACTAGTGACATATGTCTCAGCCCCTGCTTTACTCTCTGTTTAATGCTAATAACCATGTTAAGAAGATACACTTTATTTATCCCACACACATGCACAAACATGCATAGACAGACTCATGCAATGGGGAAATTAGTCCTCTGCATTTATCCCATCTGGTGTGATCTTTGGACAGACACACAGAGCAGTGGGCAGCCATGTACAGCGCCCGGGGAGCAGATGTTGGGGGAGTAAGGTGCCTTGCTCAGGGGCACTCCACAGGGTAGGGAGAATAGTCTTTTGATCTTTTGGATAGATCCAGGTTCGTCTTTATGTTGTTATTCTATCCAGGTAAGTTTTTGTTGAGTCGAACTGTGGAGTCGAACCAGCATCGAACCAGAGACCTTTTTCTGCCAGTAGTCCAAGTTTTTCTGCCACTAGTCCACATAGTTACATAGTACCTAGCTTATCCAAGATGGTGAACCTGGCAATAACATCTAACCTTCTCAACGAAAGCTGGATAGAATTGACATTGTGAGCATGTTAGCCTGCTGAAATAAGCATGTAGCACTTAAGCACAACATAGCATAGCTATAGACTCTAAGACTTGTTCAAAAATGCTTTAAGATGCGTGTGCAATAAAGTCACTGTGTGTAATTGGATGCATTTTAATAGCACTTTGTTATTATTAAGTAATTAACTGGAATAGATGGGTGGAAAGATAAGTAGATGTCTGGATTGATTCCTCTTAATCTAAATGAGATAGACACACCAAAGGTTGAGCCTATTAGGTCGGGATGTATTAAAGCTTGTTTTACTTTTGCTTTATCCACTTTCCATTCAGTGGAAGTGCCAGAACATCCTTTCATTACAGCAATGTTTCATCTCCTTCCCATAACCAGCACTTTGAACCTCTTTTGAAGTCAATGTCCTTGTTAAAACATGGAGGTAACTTTGTATTGCTCCACTTTCTGTCTCCACCAACCAAGAAACAAAAGCATTTAGTCGCACTTTTGCTCAAATGTGGGGGAAATAAAACAAAGGCTTTCATTTAACTTTCAAAGGTATGGAGTTACCCCTGCGCTATAATGCCAGTAAGTGCTAACATTACATAAATCCATTACTTAGTCCCTGTGCTGTGGCATTTTATGGAGGAGAGAGGTTAGCCACACTGCAGTTATCACAACAGCATCCCATGATCTGAACTCTGTGTGATCAGATTGGTTTTAATAGACTCTGCATTACTTGGAGGCAGAACCTCAAAGCTAAACATCTCCGGGTCTGGAATTAGAGTGCACATCTGAGGTGAAAACGATTTGTTCCGGAGAATGTCACTGCTGCAACCAAAGAGCTTATATGCTATTATCATACACTAACATAAAAAGATGACAGGGAAGCGACTCAGAGATCCTTTGATTCTTTGTCCACCGCTCAGCATTGACGGAGATAACATCAAATTTGAGTAGTCTGGTATAACCAGGCTGTTTATTATCTGATAGGCACTTTGCATTTGTGCTGCAGCAGACAGAGCACATTTGGTTCCACATAGACAAAAGGCTGTCTTACCTTCAGTTAATGCCGTCTAGAACAAAGCATACATGGATATTATTCATATGTCCTGATATGTGAGTTATAAGGTAAGTGGAAAAAAAAGTTGAACAGGAAATCCTATCACATCAATACTGACAGCATTTGACCAATAACCACAACTCCTGTTAACTCAAATATCAGGACATGTGAATAATATCCATATATGCTTGTCCATGTAATTTTACTGGTGTACAGTCATGTGCACTGGTAACCCCTTGTCACAGGTTTCATCGCTATGGTTAAAAGTCAATCTGACCAGTTTAAGATCGTTTTAACCAAATTAAACTGTACTGAATTAAAATTTGAAGAATTGAAAAATAAATCAAAATTTTCAAGTCTTAACACTTAAATGAATGCAAAATGAAGTATTGGCAACAAAATGTACTTTCAATTATCAAAAATAGTCAGCTTATCTAAAAAATAAATTAATGTTGTTATTATTTGTAATAGTGACTGTTGCTCTCCAATTTATATAGCTCAATAAAAGGCACAATTGATTTCCTCATAAATGAAGTGTATACAATTACAGTAGTAAAATAATTACAGAAAGAATAGTCAAGTAAGGTCCAAGAAGCATATATTTTAATTAAGTACAGGCTTTACATAAATGTACGTTGTTACTTTGTATTATTGAGAATCACTACTAGTTCATATCACTGATAAAATATTGATCTGGGACTAACAAGGGCTTGCAGGGTTTGCATAACTCAAGTTAACCAATAAATGTGATACTTGTCTATTACTTGTGCAGTATAATGTCATATATTTGAAACTACATGACCCCTTCTCACGTTTGCAAAAGGATCTTTGTGATTATCTTGACCACTGCTTGTGTAAAAAGAAATGCGGCCCAGGATTGCGGTAAAATCATGCCAAGCCCAAGATTCCCATTAACATGAACATGGAACCACAGGAACTATTCAGTGCAATGTAACAAGTAAAAAAGTTTTTTTTCTGTTGCCGGTTCATGTGTGATTACACAGCTCAATGCTGCACCGTCGCTATCCGTGGTCCTGAACCTCCAACCGGGGCCAGAGGTCTGCTGCAGACGGCAACGTCCTATGAAAGAGTATTGACTTTTCTGTAATAGGAAGTGTAACCACGGAGTGCACCCAGCAACAGATGCGAAACTGGGAAAAAATGCTTTGGGGTTGAAATGTCATGTGAACAGTTGGGTTCAACCACTGAACACCTCAGGGGTGTTATCGACTCCCTTCAATGCTTTTAAAGGCCAGGGGTTCGTTTAGACGGGGCTCTGCAGTTATTCATCCTGATGGTGTGAGTGACCACAATATCCAGCAGCCGCATGAGACCAAGGGACTTTGTGAAATTGAATTTCCTGGAAGAGGTGTTTCGGTTTAACTGCTGAAAACATCTTGGGTTTTTGTGCGATCTGGCCAAACCTGAGGCGAGTAGGGACAGAAATGTCAGGACACAAATCAGTTTATCTGGACTCCAGGTTGTGTTTATCTTATAGTTTAGTGAACCACTGCTAACTTGCAGAGATTGACCTCTTATCTGATAGATTCCTGCAGATTTGCATTAAATCTTTTGATTAATCTTCCTTTATCATGTTGCTTTTTATTCTTCACTTCAATATATCACAGACACAGATTAACAATGTGAGGTGTCAGATCTACATACAACCATTTGTCCTGTTACAGCTGGTCGGGCAAAAACATAAACCAGTAAATACATCTTTAACAGTTTTTTTGTAAAAAGATAGGATATGACTATTATAGCCTGAATCTTCTATAATTACTTTTTAGTTCAGGGATATATACATGCATCTTACATTATGTTCTTTGTGTATGCTTCCTTGTGTTTAGCAGCCTAAATAATGTTTTGCTTTTGAATATCTGTCCTTTTATTACTTTGTATCTTGCTAAGACTTTTATGTCTTACATTATATGTCCTATTTTTTATACACAAACCTTTATATATGTATGGCATTATTCCTACTTAGCCTAAAGTTTTTATTTGATTGGTGGAACACCTGAACTCCCTGTTTTGTGAAACTCTAACCAGTAAATCTGTGCCATTATTTGGATATTTGCTCTTAAATGTTAAATTAGGTTCCTCTTTTACATCATGAAGTATAACCCACATACAATAATAAGGTATGAAGAAATCCGAGTATCTTTTAGTTGACAATGAACCAAAAAAAAATGAAATTTCCTATTACCCAATTTTGATTTTAATAATTGTGAGAGCATATCCTACATCTGTCACGTACATCGTTACATAGGCTTAATAAAACTTCTTTTCAACCAAACAGGAATAAACCTGCTGAGAATGATCAAGTCCCTCAAACAGTCACATGGCATAAAGACCTTCACCGGAAATAATTCCTCTTTACAGGGACATTTTGAGAGATAGGAGGCAGGAGGGTGTTACAAGGATATGCCTTCATAGTTGTACTTTAATATCATTTTTAATTGAAATGATAAATCGTCAAGGTGCCGAATTAAAAAACCCACCATTAAACAGTGTTTAGCACTAACCGCTCGTCGCCACTTGTTGAAACGTCAGACTCCATCTCCCCAGTATGGAGCACGGGGAGGGCTGGAGGGGAGGAGACGAGGGGGGGTGGGGGGACTCCGTCACATCCTCTGTCCTTATATGGGCATGAAGTTTACACGCAGCGGGGAATCCTCTCACTGGAGCTGATGAATGGGGAGGAGGGCCGAGGGAGCTGCCAAAGTGTATATAAGGCGAGAGAGGGGAAGTCGCTGATGTGAAATCCACAGCAAGCAAATACCGACCGAGGAGCAGAGACGAGAAGGAATATACCTGTTTTTTTTTTACACCTTTTGCCTCAGACCACTTTGGATCATTTGTTGAAAACCATCAAAGGGGGGGTTGAAAGACCAGCAATCATCTGCATAATCTCTTTTACATTTCCCCCCCCTCCTTTTAAAGAAAAAAAGCCTTTTTCCCTGGGAGAGACGGACTTCTCTAAGTGGCATCACTATGTTGAACAATATGGATTTGAATGCGAAAGATTCCTTTTATCCTCAGTTTGAGAATTGCAACAGTTCTTCGCTAGGAATGGAAAACAGCGTGCGCAAAGAGAACCAGGAGGTGTACGTCGATGCAGAGCGGGGGGTACCTGCCCAGTTTGGCCACGGTGAGTTCGCATCTTTTGCACGGTCGATGAAAATGTGCATGCATGAGAATTTGAAAACGTGTTAAATGTGAGCACAGCAGGGATTAGATAACACGCACTTGTGTACATGAAGGCACCGTAAAGGAATTCCTGTGCCAAAATACGCACGAATGTTTATGTAACCCAGATTTTCATCCATCGCTTAATCTGCACTGATTCCCAAATACATAAAACACTCGCGGTGACAAAGTTTTTTTTCTCATTCTGATCCATACAGAAGGAACCCCTGCGACCCTCAAAACCGAAGCTTCCAACTCGGAATTTGCTTTTAACCCCTGCGAGTGCCCAAAAGACACCTACACCCTTTCCTCGCTCGCTTACTCCGGCAGCTTCTATGTGGAGGCATCTCAGGGAGCGCCGTGCAGCACCGAAACACTCCTCAACATGATCACCGAGATCGTGGGCATCTCCACGCTGCCAATCTCAGAAGTGCAACAGAGCGGCAGCGGTCGCGGAACTTATCCGTCGCCTGCGCCGATGGACAGCAGCGGGGGCAATTTTGGAGACCCCGGCGTCAAGAGGCAAACCTACAGCGGCTCCGGAGCCTCTCCTCCCGTGTACTCTCCGGACCAGACGTGCCACAGGTACTCCGATGACCAGGCCGGCAGCCAGGCCCAAGACCCGTCCACTTCCCAGCTCACCTTCGGCTCCCCAAGAGCTCCACACCACAAGAACGCTGAGCCCAAGTCCGAGGCCGCGTCTTTCCCCGTGGTGGTGAAGAATGAGTTCGAGAGCAGCTGCTACGAGTGGGGAGCATTTAACAAGAGCGACTGTCTGGAGACGAGTTTCCAGACAGAGACCTTCCCCATGTCCAGCGACTTCCCCCCCGACCAGCAGATGGATGTTAAGGAACTTTTGGACACGTTCCCCCCGATTTGTCCCAACCCAGAGATGGAGTTTAAAGTGGAGGCGGGCATCAAGCAGGAGCCGTGTTTCTCTGACACCTGTTCCCAGAGCTACTCCAGCCCCCTGTACAACAATTACCTCCCTCCCCCCCCGCCGATGGGCCTCTCCTCCAACCTGAAACCCTTCCCCGAGCCCCCTCAGCCATCTAATCAGTGTGACTCCTTGTACACATCGCCAGCTTTACCCAGCACCATAGACTCCATCCTGTATTCTTCCTTGCTGCCAGATTCCTTCGCCCAAAGTTACACCCCTCGTGTGACCAAGTCCCCCCGGGCCAGAAAGAGCCCGGCCACCCCCCACGGGCCAGCCAAAGAGAAGCCCTTCACCTGCCCCATGGAGAGCTGCGACCGGCGCTTCTCCCGCTCGGACGAGCTCAACCGGCACATCCGCATCCACACGGGCCACAAACCCTTCCAGTGCCGCATCTGTTTGCGCAGCTTCAGCCGGAGCGACCACCTCACCACCCACACCAGGACTCACACCGGGGAGAAGCCCTTCTCCTGCGACGTGTGCGGCAAACGCTTCGCCCGCAGCGACGAGAGGAAGCGGCACGGACGCGTTCACCTGAAGCAGAAGGAGAAAATGGAACTAAAGCCTCAGGTGACCACCGCCGCCGCCGCCTGGCCGTTCACTCTCCCCGAGGGGATCTGAAGACAAGGCCACGTTCTCCCCCTCTCACTCGCACATGCAACATTAGGATTCTTTCCGTCTTGGAAGAGGAGCCAGCTGACCGCAACTTGCCGTCTGAGTTGGTCTGACATGGCGAGTCCGGAGGTTTTGCGCATATTCGCTGTTTTTGAGGAGCAGAGAGGGAGTGAAGAAGTTGTGCTTCGCCTTTTTTTGCCTGCTGCGGATGTGGCTGACTCCAGGCAAAGGTGCATTATAAAAGTAAACAGCTCATCAGTGACTGGCGGCTGTTTTCTGTCAGAGCCGAACCTCTCTCTGCTTCGGCATTGCATGACCGCTGTTCAGCACCTCTTCATGTGGACAGCTCCATCCTCCATCCGCCTCCGGGCCTGGATGGTTTGCACTTACAGATTATTAACTATCGCCATTTAAGATTCTTATTTTTGCTTTTAGCATTCTTAGAGCAATGGTTTGGACGATGTTCCTTAAGATGCATGTTTATGTCAGTGTTTCCTTTTCCTTTAACAACCACTGTCAAGCTTCTCTTTCACTGCACAGTGAGGGCGACTGACATGAATGTAGGCGAACACATTTATGGCTTCGACCATAAAGCTGTCCATCTTTGATCAAATTTAGAGTTTTTTTAAAACTTCTTTATCATTTAGATGTCGGTGTTTTCTGTCATTGGTCTTTGTGTTGTGTTACAATTGTTTGGATTATTACAGTTGTGAAAGATATATCATAAATGGGAAATAAATATATTTGTATTACTGTACTTCTTTGTATTTTTATAGCTAACTGTATATTTTACATTTATCACATTTGAGTGTCATTTCTAAAGTGAAATGTATTATAATGAATAATGTCTTGGTTTTTTGAGGGCTACTGTTTAGTAACACAATATTTTAAATGTTACAATTTGATATCAGAAACATTTTCGCACTTCATGCCAGTGTTGGTATGATGAGTGCTGTTTCATTGAAGTGCTGATCTGGATTTAAAAGGGATCAGAATGTACACTAGTTATGATGTGGCTTTTCAACCAACACATGATTTGGCAGTATGTACAGAACTGTGTTTAATCGAGTTAGACATGATGAACAAATCATATAATCATTGCTTTTGAGTAAATCAGGTAGCACACATTGCTGCAAGTTTCTGTGGACTTAACCGTGATGATGAGAAGGGTTTGACGGATGATATCTTTTACTGGAATGAATGCTGAAATGTTCACTTTAGCAAAAAATAAAAAAAATACAAAATAAGATAAAAAAAATAGTATAAAACTATGTTGAGAGTTTGGTGAAATTGTCACCGACAGGGTATTGCAAAAAAGTAATTTAAATCGCCTTAAGTTATATTAACTGTTCAAGTAAAGATTTTGTACATACATAGTTTCTACAATACTTTAAATTAATATTGATGTTGTTATTTTTATGAAAAGTTTATGAACAAAATAAACATTTTCTGGAAGCAGCAAGTTTCTTGTGCATGGTTCAGATTCATCGACCAACTCGTATTTCCTCTCACGCTTTGTGCAATCTGTTTCACACAGTGCTGAGACCCCCCATCGGAGAATTCACATGAGTGTATCTCTTCCCAAAATATACATTCGAACAGGCCACCTGTGGCACCACACTGCAGCCCGAGCATTAGACAACACAGCTCTGCCCTGTGACTCACGCAGCTTTTGACTCAAGCACATTAAAGTGAATACCCTATCGCTCAGTGCTGTGGTTCTGGATCCACTCGGCTTCAAATATCACTTTTCTCATGATGTAAATGTAGAGACGCACACTGAGAACGCAACGACAATCTCTACAGGAAACCTGTTAAACAGGACATTTTCTTACCTTGTCAGTGAGATGATCTGATGATGTCGGTTCATTCATTCCTTTGTTCAGTCACTCATCCATTTTTGCAATAAAAATATTAATTTCCACTCATTTGCTGGATGCAATTATGGTCTATTATCATGTATTTTTCTCTTCTCTTGTCAAAACTGCTTGTGCATTCTTGTAGAAATCTCTCTCCAAAAAGACTAGAAAGACAAGGCAGTGGTGCAAGCCAATACTGCTTCTGTTTGTTAATTTCTTCAAAGCAACACAATTTGTATGTGACTATATCAAGGACAGACCCCACTGGCAGTCTATTTGCTAAAAATCACACACTTTAAAGCAGAAGTGTAAGTAGGCAAATATGAATATACTGCAAAGTATGCATGAGATTTGGGGAAGAGGTTGTTGTTTCTAATCATGAAGCTCTAAACCCTTGCAAACCTAGCAGGCATGTATTACCAGGGTCTCTGTGGCGGTGTACATAGGACATGCATGTGCCCATGACGCAGTCGGCTGGCAGAACACAGCCCAGCTTGCCCACGGCAGTGCGTAAGTGCCTTCGTTGTCTGTAGCTGACAAACATACTGGAGCAGTGTGAAAATAAGAGCCGCCACATGGAGCACTGTGAATAGCATGTACCCGTCCTTTGCTTTCCATCACTCATTCTCACGTACAATAGCACATGGTCCGACATCAACATGCCTTCCCTCACCCGTGTTGTTTTAGTGGCAAACAGTGTGCAGTGGTGGATGGTTGAGGTTTTGAATTGCAGTGATGTGCAGTCACAGTGACCATTATTCACACACTTGAAGACTGAAGAGTTATTGAACTCTGGCCATTGATGGAATTTCTGCATTTGGAAGCTGAAAATTCACATTTGCATACTGTAGATGGTCCTTGATTTATCTGCAGCATGTGAGCAGAGCAGTTTCAGCTCATCTTTATCAAATGTGTTGACCATAAACCTTCCTTTAGGTCTAAAGGCGTAAATCTGATCTTTTCCACTGACTGACAGTTTTTTTTCTCTCGTGTAGAAACGTGTAAATTGCCGAAGCTATTAAGTAATTGTGCGGAGAGGTCACATGACATCCAGGTCTCCTCAGAACCTCTGCTCCGAGTGGTACCACAACGAGCACATTAAATCCTTACCATGGTGTCACTAATGCAAACATGTTAACATTAGCGCCGTTACATCGTGGGGGGGGTTTATCCAAAGTAGTGCTTCTGTGTGACTAATGCATTCCATATGTGACTGAAGAGGAAACCATGAGCGGATGTGATTTCACTTCTATATTGTCTCATCCAATTAATCACTTGATGGCGGATTGCTTCTGGATAAGTCAATAGGACTATTTATCTGCTCTACCAAATGAGCATTTTGGCTCAGGATTAAATAAAAGAAAATCATCCCTAAAAATGACGGTGAAGGATTAGATGAGCACGAAGAATCAGGATAAGTGTCACTGTGGAATGATTTGTACTTACATGTTCCTTACTTCATTACTCTTGTGAATGGCCTACAAACATAACCTATTTATTTTTGCATCACACGCAAGCAAATCCTTACCTCGAGTACATCTATATTATATTTTATAGTTTTATAACCAGAGCATGCCGCCCTCCTCAGAGTTTAGCCCATCCACGTCTGTGTCGCCTCACCGAGCTTAAGAGGGACTCGTACGGCCCCAGTTGTCTCTGAAGGGGCCCGACACCCCTTTTATCCACGCTTGAACTCCAAACAATCCTACCTCTACAACAATAATCCAATAATGACTTCCAGAGCGTATAAAAAATGAATTTATTTGCTTACAAGAAGGATCCGAGGCAGTTTCCGTGATTCAAGCTTCAGGTATCAGGTCACCTCAAGTGCCTATTAATAATCACAGTACTACTTGAGACGGCCTATATGGCCACGCCGTCTCATTCGCCTGTGGATTGATCTATTGTGGGGTAATCACCATGTAATTTTATGCGCACCTTTAAAATGTGCACCGTGGCGCGTCATTGTCCTTGGGGTGGACTCAGTAATCAAGGTGCATAATCGCATGGCTGTAATGGCAATCAGCCTTAGCAGATTAATTCCTCGGATCATGCATCAACCCTTCGGTCCCTGTATCTGATCATGAAGAAGGGTGTAGGTGGTCTGGAGAGCGCAGGTGATTAAAAAGAGGAGAACCGTTGCGGCAAGAAGGACCTCGTTATGCAAACATTTTGGAGTGCCTAATTCCTTCCATTGTTACGGCTCCCAAATTCTTCATCTGTATTACTGATCAGGCAAAGCACAGGATGTAGAAAACAAGTTTCCCCTTGCGCCTTCGTAAATTACAAGTCATCTCCAAGGTCAAGGACCCCGGTCTGCCACTTTTATCTGGTGAACAACATCTCTATGGTAACTATGTCAAAGGACTTGCAGTGTGTGCTGTACCTTAAGTGAATGGAAAGCAGTGAACATACCCAGCCAGCTGAATGCCTTCATGGCAATTCAATAACATAGGAAAATTTACAGCTGCCCTTGGAACATTCCAGGTATGAGCTCTGTCTGTATTGCGGCAGCAGCCTGATGCAGCTGTGTGTACGTGCAAACCTGTGGGAGTCTCGACAATCCATGAAACGATAATTCCAGTCCACACTCATATTTATTTCTGTTAAACCCACTGGTCTGAAATCCCAGTGTGTTGGGTGCTCGTCGCGTCCAGTTTGTGCAGAAACACGGAGATTTTTCATTGTTTAATAACACAAGTACAGACCTCTGCCAGGGCCCAACAGTCTCCTTAAATTCAGTCAAGCTGCCCCACATTTCACACACTCACAGATATCAGTTCCCTAAATGCACCCGATGTTTCTTAATCAAGATCCATCGAATATTTTAAAGTATGAAACGTTGAAAAACGCAATGTCCCGAAATGTTAAAGAAAGTGAGAGAAGAAATTTGATCTTGAAATAATATTCGTCCAATCATTTCACTTGGACCGATCAATGATTCACGGGCTTACCTTTCTGTCACTAACAAAAGTCGTCTTCCAGCAGTTGGAAGACAATGTGCGCTCATGTGGTTCTTTGACGAGAGGACCAGTGGGAAGGAGTTGAACGTATCAGTTGCATATTTCCAGTGTAGCCTGCTCTTGCAGGGTTTTCCAGGATTACCGACTCTGGCTTTAAATACCATCTACGAGTGTTTTGAACAACTGCCAATGCTGAGGCCTGAGGAGAAGCCGGCTTCATGTGTTCACCGGAGCAGCCAGTTTAGAACAGCCACGAGCAATCACACATGTCTGCCCACGTACTTGTTGTATGTGGATCGACAATGCTAATACATTTACACTTCACACACGGCTCATCCTCATTGCATCACGTGTGCATTTACCTGTACATTCATGTGCTCAAGCCCTGACTGCTTGCAAATCAATCACCAACAACACATTGAAATACCAGCTGTAAATGAGATGGTGCAGATGAACCCATAGAGCTTATAGAACATAGAGTTATCACCTGAGTCTCTATTTCCCATCAGCACAAATAGTCCAGGCAAAGTAGCCCATTTTGGAGCCAAAAATAGAAGTAATTGTAAAAGAATTTTTTTCAGCATAGATTATTTCTATGAGGTGTCCAGAACAACATACTAAAAGTCCTAAGAAATCCTAGTAGAGGAAATATGTTTAATTCTCATCAATGTGTGCATATTAGGCCCGGCAATACACCCCCAAAAGACTATTTTTTTCCTTTACTCCTATCAAAATGAAACTTTACACAATAAAAGTAGCCATGAAACGTAACATTTTTTGTATTACAAGTTTCTTTGAAAATGAATTTATGTATGTATTTGTAATACATATGAATGGTGTGTGCCTATGCAAATTAGGACATATTCAATAAGTGTGGAGCTCATGTGCTTGTCAAATTCATTTCAAAAGAAACTTGTAATACAAAAAATGTTACGTTTCATGGCTACTTTCATTGTGTAAAGTTTTATTTTGATTGGAGTAAAGGAAAAAAATAGTCTTTTTGGGGTGTATTGTTGACGGGCCTTATTGGCACACATTGATGAGAATTAAACATATTTCCTCAACTAGGATTTCTTAGGACTTTTAGTATGTTGTTCTGGACACCTCATACAAATGATCTATGCTGAAAAAAATTCTTTTACAATTAGTCGGTCGTAAAACGCTACTTTGCCTGGACTAAAAGGGAGTTTGTCTGTTTCGCTCCCACAGACCTGATTAGCTTCCTTTCACCCCCTCCCTGACCGGGGTCCAGCCCATGCAGTGCTGAGGGCCGTGACAGCGGCTTGTTGTGACACACAGGAGGACATGTTAACCATTAACCCGATCAGCTGGTGGTAGAGTACTACAGCTTCCTCTGACAGTGAAGGATCATCGGAATCAATCATGATACATGTCCGGGGCTAAATCCCCAGCTACATGCTCTCATCACTTTCTTCTTCAAACAAAAAGAGGACAAACAGTGAACTGAGCAGCTCCTATATGCTCTGACGTACAGTATGTGGAGGAAGAGCTTCTGATGCACACACACACACACACACACACACACACACACACACACACACACACACACACACACACACACACACACACACACACACACAGAGAGCATTGCACAGTTAAAACCTGTTGCACACACAGCAATGACTCTGAAGGAAGTTTGTGCTCCTGTATAAGAAAAAAAAAAAAAAAAAACGTCCATCATGATATTACCTCCTGCAAATATCCACAAAACCCGTCGCACATTGGCATGCGGCCGTTTCACAAAGTAGAACCAAAGAAGAAATGTGCACAAAAAAAAAAAAAAAAAATGCACCCATCTGCATATAACATCACTCTGTGAACACGCACGACTGTTAACCCCTCTACCCATCAACTAAATTACGGCGTGACCATGTGTCCAGTCGAGGTGTGAGTGATTACTTTAGTGCTTTGACATTTTGCAGCAGCAGTAATGAGGCATGTCTGTGACAGGCGTGTCACCGCCGGGGAGGAGGCGCACTGTGGCCAAACACTGGCACTTTCCCGAGATAATGACGACTCAGCCACAGAGAGATGCACCGGGAACGGGTTGAAGTCTGAGGCGTCTGTGCGCATGTGTGTGCTCCGCTGAGAGAACGAAGGGAGCGAGGGAGGCCGATCCGGAGTGTGTGTGAAGTGTATTAGTGCGTGTGTGTGTGTGCATGTGTGCGTGTGTATGCATGTGTGTGTGTGTGCATATCTGTCATTGCCAAGATGGAATCAGAGCCTGGGAGAGAGGAGGCCGCTACTGGGACATAAAGACTAGTAGTATGAGAATGAGTGGGCTGAACACGCTTCTCACACCGTGCACCCTCCCATCAAGCGGGGCGACGATTTGCATGTTGCACACCAGCCTCACCGCCAGCTACAGTATGTATTCTGCATCTAAATGAAGCATCAGACCCAAAGCGCCGCGCTCCTCCGAGCTCCATGAAATCTATGCAAAATGTAGATACTTGAGCATTAGCAGCAGCCGCAACAGTTGTTTTAGTGCCCCGCGGAAATTTGTGACACTTTGTGATTCGGAGCCATTAGCGAAAAAGAACAGCAGAGAACAGAGAGGCTCGTTCCGGTTCTGGACAGGAACACGACTGACCTAAGAGGGAATCACGCAGTAGCTGGTTTTAATGGTTTCAAATCACTTAATTTGTCTATGAGAGCTTCTTTTCATTTGCTTTAGAATAAATAGGAATATTGATTCTATTCTCTTGTATTCTGTTATGGTTCATTCTATTAAAGTATCTTCTGTACTATCCTTGTTCTGTTCTATTCTATTGTGTGTTATCTGGTCAGTTCTATTCTATGTTGGGTGTCTCTATTCTATTCTATTCTGTTCTATGCTATTCTAAGAGTAGTTGTGTGTTTGTATCCTATTCTGTTCTATTCTATTTAATTAAAAACAATTTACGGATATTATTTCAGGTCCTGATACATTTCTATGAATAATAATCCCATCTAGATTTCACTGTGGAGTGATTGCCTTCTAAATATGGACTGAATATGAATATTTATACGATATTCGGCACTTTACATCATAATGTTGCTTCTGTACTTCAGTCGCAGTACTTGAGGAAATGTTATGACCGCAACGTGTTTCTCTGACTGTAAATACTACTGACAAAAGAACCAACAATTCCACTTCAACCCTCGTGTGAAGTAACTTTTCTTAGTGGAAAATCTTGTTGGACCAGATATTAAAAATGTTTTTCATCCAAGTGCCTCAACAGAACGTCCACATTCACCAGACCAGGCGTCTTTCTTCTTGTCTTCACTCGTCCAGTTCTGGTGAACCAGTATCTGCTGCAGCCTCAGGTTCCTGTTCTTGGCTGACAGGAGAGGAACCTGCTGTCGCTGCTCATCCCTCGTTGCTTTCTGAGATTTCCTTTTTGATTCTCACAATTGTCTTATAGAGTGTTTATATCCAGTATATATCTGAGTTAACACAGTCTTTCTGTCAGCCTCAACCACAACCGTTCTCCTCTGACACCAACCAAATCTGTCTGTTCACTGCCGGTCACTGGGTGAATTCGTTTTTTGCATCATAGACTGGTTTGCAGTAAAGAATTAAGGTAGTAGAGTTAAAAAACAGTCCCCCCCCCCCCATCGAGGTGGCTAGGTTTTCATCTGCTTTTGTTTGTTTGTGAGCAGGCCTGTGCAAAGATTACACAACCTATTTCCATGAAATTTTGTGTAGGGGTATTGCATCACCCGAGGAAGAACCCATTACATTCTGGAGCAGATCCGGAAATGCTATTTCCCCCCCCACTTTATTTAACATTGTGTGTTTTTCCAAATCGGACGTGTTTGGGTGCAGATCAGAACAACCGTCTGGCTTTGGTGCAGATATGCGCTTTCTTAAATGCAGTACATTACAGTATAATGTACTAGATTTGTACTTAAATGTACTAAGTTGCTCTCCACCACTCTGGGTCCGTGGGATGACGCTGCTCAGCACAAATTAAAAGTATCGTCTCTCCATTAAAGACATCACACACTCCCCTCCCTCATCCCTCACTGTTCCCTCCCCTCACAACAGTGCATAATTGTCCCGCTCTGCCCTCGCCCACCCCCACCCTCCAGCGGCTTTTAGCTGGTGATGGACTGTCACTTTCACCGGGGGTGGGTGCACAGAGAGTGACGTCTCCCCTTGTCTGGGTGTATAGGAGCCATGCTGGGGTCACACAGGGACGTATATGCTACAGTATGTTTCCCATGAGCCGAAAAGCACCGAGCGTAAATCAGACTGAAGCCGCCTCTGATCTCAAACCTGTAGAGTGTTGGAAACCTAAAGAGACACGTTTGTGTCCCCCTCCTGTGATTGTTGGAGCTTTTAAAAGGGGGCTTTCATATGCATGAGTCAGATCAGCAGTACACATTTAAAAATCGAAGAGCGCTTTCTCTCACTGCAGGGCCCCAAACTCCCTTGTCTCGTGTTGTAAGCAATCACCATGTGCATTAACAATGTGATTTTACATTGTAGTTTTTGGAATTGCTTTTGCAGCTTTGGAGGATGGTATGGAGGAAAGGAGCAGTGCTTGAAAGACTTAACACCTCAGCACTGGGAAAGGGTTTCAAATACATTTATTTACATGTTATCTATCTATACATTTGTCAACCTCGGATTCTGACTTGCATGTTGTTTTCCATTTTATATCACTGGTTAAAAAAATAAAATCTGTTTTCCTAAATCAAGCCATTTTAAATGATGCTAATTTCAGCGTTGAAGAATCATCAGCACAAATGCCTTGTGTGGAAACAGAAGAGGTTTTCTTGTTAGTCATCCGTGATCCTGTCACTCAGTGCCGTGGCGGCATAGGGTCGGCTTCCTGTTAACAAGACATGTTTACGGCATCAGCGTTGGTCTCCCACCGTCTGTGTGTCTGTGCATTTACACTCCGCGTCGCTCCTCAGGATTGATGCATCCACCTGTCGGTTAACTATTAACTGGCCAGGAACTGGGGAGACAGATAGTGTCCCCACTCCTCCACAGCACTCAGAGGCTGAGGCAGGCCCTCCTTTTGTTATGGAGCCAAAATGGTGCCCAGTGGCAGGATGCTGCGTCTAACCATTAACTAGACCCTCGGCACTGGAGCTCACCAGTGAAGTGACAAATCACAATGTTCCCCCCCGAAACTGAGCCTGGAGAATATTAACCCTGACTCAGCTGGGGCTCTTCCTCGTCGTCCTGCAGATAAATGAATAGATGCTGATCCTTCCATCACCATCAGCTTCTCCTTCCTCCTACTCATCCACTCTGTGTGTCTCTTTTGGCACCACCGACAGTGGCGTCTTGTGAAGAGATTGATAGGACGAGAGGTGGATGTGCCGCTTCCTGCCTCTGGACGGTAAAAAGATAATTTATGGATCCATCACTTTGCGAGTCGTGAAAACAGTATTTTTTTTAAAAATAACCCTCAGAGAAATTATCATTATGAACGAATACAGAAGCGTGATTGAAGTTGAACAATCACTTAAACAGTGGCAGAGCTTTTACAATCAAGGGCTTTAATTTATGTAGCAGATTCTCTTCATTTGCCGTGTCCAGCAGTACCTGTGCCGCGGAAAGTCTCTTTTAATTTGACCGTGTTTCTGTTCATGTGGCTCATTCGCCATGCCCTCAGATGTTGCAGGTCTCCCCATGTTTAACACCTCTGAAATATTTTCTCCCTCCTTCCACCAGAAGTTAAAAGGACGACAGATTTAGCAGTTGCCGCCATCATTAAATCCTGCGCCCCTTCATAAAGCCGGCAGACCTCCATGGTGTCTCGGTCCCGCTCCGTAATGGCCGCTCATGGTCCAAATGAACTGGAGAGCTTTCATGTGTCCTGAACAGTGTACTCGTCTCATTACGGCCCATAGTGGTTCCACATCAAACATCCTCATTATTTTCAATGAGGGAAGAAATCGCAGAAGTACGGGACGAGTCGGAGCTACAAAGTGACTACCAAGTTCAAATAACATCTGCCCCTTTTGGTTATGCTATGCAAGCAAAATGGTGCGGAGATAAGACAATTCTCCAGACTGATGACATGTCACCGCTTTCAATCGTATTTACACAGGATTCGGCGAAAAGGATGTGAAACCAGGAGCTTTTAATCTTTTAATGTGAACACTTCAGCAACAGAACTGCAGAAGTAAACTTCATGCACGCTGTTCCATCGCGGTGATACATTTAGAATATACTGGGATCCTGATGAATAAGATTACACCGTCCAACATCCGATCCTTGGAATATCCAGTATCATAAATTGCTTCACACAATCTGGTCATTGAGGCACAGCAAAGAATGTTTCGATATCACACAGACCATCATATGAGCTCTGAGTGATGCCTATTTATAGTTTCAAAGCATTTCACATCATTTACATAAAAAGCCTCTATTAGAAGCCTAATTTAATATTAGCTGACAACAATTTGACGAGAAGGGGTCAGAGGTTAAAATAACGCACGACGCCCGTTAACTCCATTAACATGGAAATGAATGCAACAACTCGACAGCCTGTTGTCATACCTACAGTGAACAGCCTAAATAAGTTGCAATGAAAAAATCACAAGGGCTGTACTTGATAAGACATACTCGTGTTACTATGGCAACATCCATGGCTCAAGCTAGGAATGCAGAGATGTGGATAATCGTTGTCATTGTGATACACGGGGCTTTTTGCAATAAGACCCATTACCATGTTGGGACATTAATACGTTTGCACTCTGCAAGATCCGTTTCCATTCAGAAATCACCAACAATGGCTTTACATACACTGAGCTGTCTGCAACACAAACCCCACTGTCGGTCATTACAACATTAATGCACTCTGTGTGAGCCTTGGTGCAGAAACATGTGCACATGGATTCTACTTTGCACTAACTGTTTGCACAAATGATGAATTACTTTAAACAGATTCTGCTTTTCAAAGTTTTTTTGGACACAAGCAAATCACTTGTTTATCATTCTGCAGAAACACAGCCTTCACTAGAATGAATACACAGGGCTCAGTATTCACCGACCTAATAATACCTTTTTTTTTTGTATAAAGTAGATGTACCAGACAACTGCTATTTATTGTAGTAATTAATGTAAACAGATCTTTACAAAGGTAAAAGTACCTACAAATGTTTGCATATGCACTGTATCAAATGACTGGCAATGCAAATACATTTTCAATATTTTAATATTTTAATTTTTAATTCTAAAAATCTAAAGATACATTCCTATCATTGGAGAAGATTAGACTATAGTTTCTCAGTATCAGTTTTTTTTCTCGGTCATAGTATTTCTGCAGAACACTGATGCATTTTTAAGCACCAACTGTAAGTAGCAGCAGGACAGTTTTTCTCTCAATTATTATTAAGATGATCTCCAAATGTTTTATTCCTTCCCCAGTGGGTGTGTGTGTGTGTGTGTGTGTGTCTGCTCATCTGTCGTGGCCGGACAGCTCGATGATCAACGGTACACTTAACAGTGGAGCTGCTGCATTGTCGTGAAGTGAATGTGATGATGATTCTCAAGCTGTAAACTGGCAGTTTCACATTTTTATCCTTTTGGCGAGCGTGCCACTTCATGCACTTGTATTGGCTGATGTCGGCCTGCGTGTAGTTCCATTGTGTTGCCCTGTGAGTGTTAACAGACGGCAAAAGCCCATTTGACGAGGTGATGTAACATGAATTCCTCGTGCTTGCAGGAGACTGACTGTCCTTTATGCTCAGTGTGTGGTCTCTGATCAGGATATTGATCTCCCCAATGATTGAACAGGAATAATATGGTAGATGAAGCCTTTACACAACATCTATACATTTATCATATTCTCTTAATTATGTTGCATGTGATAACGAGAGAATAATCACCCTAATGTTTAATATAATCACGCTCTGAGAACTATATCGCTCAGTAACTGTCATGTATATCATTTAATCCTTGCATATTACTGGTGCCCCCTGCTGTTTAAAGCTTTAACTGCTTTCTAGCCCCTTTTTTTTATTGAGATATTGATGTTGCTCCATCACAGAGCCATGACTTATTGATGTGTTGTGTGACTAACGCGACCTATTGAATTAAATTGACTTTAAGGTCAGATACACACTATAATATACTTTGGGATGCTTGTAAGGATATAGTTCCAAAGATAATAATGTAGAATCCAACATGCTTCTTCTGGGTGTCTGTCTCCTCCACTGAGTTCACATTTGATGTTGACATGACTATAAAGACAAGTGTTGCACAATTTACTAAATGTAAATGTTTAGCGTCGAACATAAACATAACATGAGAGGTGGCCTCCATCTTGCCTCTTCTCCTCCTGTATCACCTTTTCACAGCCTCGCTGCCAAAAGGAAATAAACTCCAGCCAAAAACACTTTAATTGTACCAAAAAAAATGTCAGACATGTGTTGTGGTTGCTAAGCAAACAGCGCCTAATAATATCTACATGGGAGAGGTTTGCATTAGTGCAGCAAGCCAAAGCACGGCATTTCTCAGTCTCCACCAATCTAAAGAGAATGAAGGTTCACCACACTGTAATTACCCAACAATGAGTTTGTCAGTCACTGCTCATAAATATGAATAAGGAGGGATGGATAAAGGTGTTCAGTCTAAATTTGCCACGATTTTTGACGCGAGAGCGAGAAAACGGCCCCGGCCTCACATTCATCCTATCAAAATCTCCTGAGGGAGAGAGTTTTTAAGCTTTTGTGTGTCAGTCTTTCCCTGTCAGGACTGGATGAGTGCAGCATGCAGAGGGCGGAGAGGGATAGAGATTGATGTAACAGGTTTTGGGCTTTTACTTTATAAATTATGATGGGGTTTTGTTTTATTTTAGAGCCCCCATGAAGGTGTCAGCTGTTACTGTGAAATACAGGACATTCTGAAGGATGGACAGCATGTCCCTGTACAACACAGAGATTAATTTGATTTATTCATTTAAATGTTAATGTGCTGTATGGAAATCGCCTCTTATACTGCCGCACATGTCACTTAACATCCATGCAGGGCACTTCGTGTTGATGCATTTTGAAGACTTTCACAATAATTGTGTAAGTTTTATTACAAGAGCCATGCATCAAATATAATTTGTGTAATTTATTGTAGCGGACAAATAGAGCCATGTATTTACCATTTACATTTTTCCGTGCATTTCATACGACACTGACTGCGCAGTACATCCTAAAAACATCATTAAATGCATTTGAGTCAATCCATTGTTCAGCCTAACACATGACATCACAATAAAAAAAAGTTATTTTTGTTATAGGTGACAAATTGCACTTATATTGTTATTTTTATCATAGTGTACTTCTCTTATCTGACCAGTAAGTGGTGCTTGAGCTCCTAAATGGATCTCTCTCTCTCTCTCTCTCTCTCTCTCTCTCTCTCTCTCTCTCTCTCTCTCTCTCTCTCTCTCTCTCTCTCTCTCTCTCTCTCTCTCTCTCTCTCTCACACACACACACACACATTATAATATGTCACGTTTGGGGACAGTATATCCTTGCAAATCTATTTTCCTGCATTAACTGCATTCAAATATTATAAATATTGCTAGTCGGCTCACATAGAAAATATTTAAATCTTTGCCTTGACCACTCGTTTTTACTTGAAGGTTCTGTGCACTTTATATCAAGTCTTGACTCACAAAGAGGAGGGTTGTTTTACGTGCTTACCCTTTAATGTAGCCTCACATTAGCAGTGCCTCAGTCCAGCCAAGATCAATCAAGACTGAATTTGGTGGGATAATATTGAGAGAAGAAAAAGGTTTATCGAAATAGTAAAATACTTGCAGAAAGGACACAAACATTTTTGAGTCACTGGTGCAGAAAACTTCCCCAGGCAGTGATACATGAGAGCTAAACATCACCTGGATCATTTCTTGTTGTGTAGCCTCGTTTCTATTTTCTTTTCTGTCACCACAGAGCAACTTGCTGTAGGATTAGTTGAAAGAGTAATGACCCTGACACATAAACACCGTGTTCCAGAGTCTTCTCAAGCTTTGTGATATCGAGGACGCACTGTGAAATAAACAGTACACAGCTGAGACCGTGTTTTGCAGTTCAAATGACGATGTACGATTACAGTTTTTTAAATAATATACAAGCTGTTGTAAACAAATTAAAATGACCTGTAAATGTTGAGCTGTATTTAAGATTTAAAAACCCAACAAGGAACGGCAGCTGTTACACTGTTAATCTGTATGTAACAGTGTTAAACAAACAAACAAACAAACAAAATTTAAATAACAATATAGATTGAATACATTTTAAGCTTATAATGGAAACAACAATAACTCAAGTTGATGCCACCACGATCTAAAGTGACACTAGAGCAAAATCTAGGAAATTAGAAATACTGATGTCAGGTTTCAAAGTCCCCCCCGCCACAATTTTTTGACAACCAGCCCAAAAGAGTCACTAAAATGTTCTTCTTCATTAATAAATGAACCTGGAGCAGCAGATGGTTTGTTACACAAAACCATCTGGGAAGGCTTCGATGGAAACAGCTTGGAAAAGGGCAGGTGCTTTCAAATTATACTTGGCAGCTGATTGGTGAAACCATCTGTCTATCACTGCCTGTCCCACTTGCGAAAGCCAATCGGGAGAAAAGCGAAAGCATCATCTTCATCAAGCCTTCGCTCTCGATCTTTGCTCGTCTTTCAACCGAAAAATACCCGACAGTTCAAATATAAGTGATGCTATCGCAGCATCTATGCTAACCTCTTTATGAACTTGCTCTAGCTGTCGTCAAACCAAAGACGCTGATGCTCCCTCATGAGACACTGATTTGTTTGACTTTCTTTGGTTGGGACCATATGCTGTGTATAAAAATGGAAGTAAACTGCAGGTCCTGAAAGTGAAGCCATTGCAGAAGTGCCTGAAGACTGTATTCTCTCCAATGACCAGCAGAGGGTGACTCTACAAAACAAAACAAAAAAAAAGACTGTACTTCTCACTTAATTTATAAGGTAACTTAACATTTTACCAAAGGGTTTATGTTCTAAATTACTTCTTCAATAAAGCATGATGCAAATTTTGTGATTTATGGTCCCATTTAGACTAAAATGGGTGATAAAACACTATATGCATTGGGCGTGGATATGGTGTGATTGACAGCTAGAACTAGCCAATAGCTGCAGCTGGCAGTTGGAGGTGACTCTGCAGTGTCCTTAACCTCTCGGCCAGGCTCCACCCCCTGCTCCTCCAAATATAGTTACTTCTGGCTCCACAGACCAAGATGGAACTGGACAAAATGCAGAATTCATGGCTACAAAATGGCAGTTAACAAATGAATAGGGGACGTCATGATGGGTGCCAGTTGGTCTGGACACAAATAGCCTGGAGCCTGGCAAGATAGATTGTGACTTGGAAGAAATCTCGCTGCTATTTATTGGTTTAGTGTTAATTCAACTGTCCAATATTTTCTTATATCGTCTAAATTCTGCCTCTAAATCCACCGTGCAGCAGATACATTAGGAAATGGTGCAATTCGTATGTATTCTTTAGCCTAAAACATTTAAATTCAATACACAAATACTATAAAAAAATGGCAGAATCAGTCTTTGCTGCACCAAATTTCTCACACTCATAGATATCAGTCCCTTAAATGTGCCAGATCAATCTTAAAGAAAGAGATAACGAATTCCTGGATCTCCCTCCTGGATCCACACCACATGTGATGTGTTCTTCCCTGACCCATTCCACATCCTTCGCACCAAGTTTCGCTGAAATCCGTTCAGTTGTTTGTGTGTTATCTTGCTTACAAACAAACCAACCAACAAACAAACAGGCAGGAGTGAAAACATAAAGGTAATGAAATGGGAGCAGGATCAATACTGTGCAAGCAGTTTATTAACTCAAAAGTGGACTTCAAGTTAAGTTCCTGCTTTTTTCAAAACAAATGTAATTTTATTGTAGCAAACATCTGAGCGTCCTCAAAAAGAAAACCAGCTGGTGCCGATGAAATGCTGGACTCCTTCTGGTCCTCCTTTGTATTAAAGACTGTTTGAGAAACAAACTGGATGTTTGGTAAGATGTGAGGTATAAAGCTTTGACACCTGAATGATGTTTTGGAAAGTATACGAAAGCACTCACATCCAAACTTGATAAGCGAACCAGAAGACAAGAAATGTCCAAACATCAGTTGAGGCTTCCACACCATTTGTATTACCCTCCCAGGTTCTTTTGTGCCCGAAATCTTTCTTAGTTGGAGCCTCACTTAGTGTGTGGACATTATTTTGTCACCTGGATAACAATGATGTGATGTTGATCGACTCTCAGAGCCAAGCAGCCGTTGTCCGGACCAGCTTGTGTGAGAGGGATGAATGTTGTGGGTCTGTCCCTCCTGCTCTGAAGATGAGACGGTGTTGATGTGTTTTTATTCATATTTTTAGCACATCTCTCTCGTCCTTTTTCATTCACCTCCCAGGTAACGATTCAGGCGCAGAGGAAGTGGCCTGTGCCGAAATGTTACCTGGAGGGTAAATCAAAAGTTTGTGGGAGTCTCAACTGGCGTGCGGACATTTTTATGATTCTCAGAGCCAAGCAGCAGCTGGCAGGACCAGGCTGCAATTGTTAGAGGGATGAATGGGAATGAATGGGGATGTGTTGTGGGTCTGTGCACACCCACAACCTCAGCACACACTGATACAGTAATCTGTCCTCAATCAGAAGACTGGACGGATGTTTGTTTTATTCATGATTCATATTTCTGCACACCTCTCCCTCAAACCTCCCAGGGGACACAGGCCCTTCTTTCTCCTTCTGTGCCTGAAACCTTACCTGGGATGTAATCAGCAGGAGCCTCAACTGATGGAGGATTTTTTTCTCAATCCCCTGAAGTTGATTGATTCTCAGGGACAAGCAGCAGCTGCCAGGACCAGGATGTGTAGTGGCTGTGTCCCTCCTGCTTCGTCCTCAGTCCTCAGCAGACACACGGTACAGTCATCTGTGCTCAACCAGGACACCGTAGGTTGTTAATGATGTGTGTGTGTGTTGCTTTTTTTATTCATGATTCATGTTTTTGCACATCTCTTCTCCTCCCTCCTCCTCCTCCTCCTCCTCCTCCTCCTCCCTCCTCCTCCTTCTCCTCCGCCTCCCTGCTCGTCCTCTGCAGGCCTGCTCCTCTCCATGCTGCAGAGAGGAGCTGCGTGACGTCACTGGAGGCTGGAGCGGTCCCTCGCTCGGAGAGAGGGAGAGAGAGAGAGAGAGAGAGAGAGAGAGAGAGGGAGGAAAAAAATGGGGAGAGGACTGCGAGGTGAGTGAGACGCACATTTCTGTCCTTTCTTTTAAGCCCCGCGCGTCTTACGAGCATATTTGTGTCGCCGTGCATGCGCAAGGGGGGAGGCGTGCATGCGCTTGATTGCTTGCTTGTGTGTGTGTGCGTGTGTGTGTGTGTGTGTGTGTGTGTGTGTGTGTGTACCATGCATGTTTCCCTTGACAGCTCCATTGACGCCGCTGCTCCTGTGCAGAGGATTTTAAACGCAGCGTCGTGGAGCTCGGTCCGGAGACGATGACAAGCTGTGGAAAAACCTGAGAACAGAAAATCGGGTTCGTGTCCAGCTGTCGCCACCTCCTCCTCCTCTTCCTCCTCTTCCTCCTCTTCCTCCTCCTCCTCCTCCGGGAGCCTCGGCACCACTGCCACCAGCTCCAGGCCTGTGTGTGTGTGCATATACAATCCTCCCAGTCCTCAGTGGATTTCATCGTATGTGAGATGACATTTGCTGATGGTCCACACCCACATTGATATGCAGCTTGTGATTGATCCATGTGCAGGTATCACGAGTCGTGTGTGTGTGTGTGTGTAGGTGTGTGTGTTTCTTCTTCTCCAGAGCTGGAGGTGTCAATGTTTGCTGTAACCGTTCGTCATGACTGCTTGAATCAGCGTTTCAGGGCCACAGGAGACTTTGATGGGCCTGTTTGGCCTGAATGTTTTCTACCTGCTGCTCCTGCGTGTAGAGATGTGAACAGGAGATGCATTGCAAGTTAAAGCAGTCTGTATTTTGAAGGGATAGCTCATGCAAAAATGAACATTCACTCACTATCTACTCACCATTATGCAGATGGAGGTGGTGGGTGAAGTGATTGAGTCCACAAAACACTTTAGGAGTTTCAGGGGTAAACAGAGTTGCAGCCAAATCCAATTCAATTGAAGTAACTGGGGACCACAATAACATTAAAATGCCTCCATACTCCTCCTGTGGTGTCATCCAAGTGTCCGGAAGCGCCGACATTCATATTCTAGTCGGAACGAGGTCATTTACACCGTGTTTTTAGCCGAAATGTCCACTGTTATTCTCCTCTGGAGTCGTGTTTGCTCGTGGACCATAGTGGAGATTTAGGTCAAAAACACAGTGTAAATGACCTCGTTTTGACTTCAATATGAATGTCGGGGCTTCTGGACACTTGGACGACACCTCAGGAACCGTATGGAGGCATTATCTGTTTTTCTGTGATGTTTTTTTTACATTTGAAGAATCTGTCACCAGTTACTTCAATTGTATTGGAATTGGCTGCAACACTGTTTACCCCTGAAACTCCAAAAGTGTTTTGTGGATAAAAACGCTTTCACCCACCACCTCCATCAGCATAGTGGCGGGTAGATAATGACTGAATCTTCATATTCGGGTGAACTATCCCTTTAATGCACACAAAGCTGCAACCTGTGCATTGTTATGTACGTGGCTACAGATTCATGTTTTTTTTAATTTTTCTCCGAGTGCACTTTTGACTGAAGTGTGAGAGGAAATCAAAACTCTGTGATATTCGCAATCGAAACCTCATAATATTCCCACAGGACTCCTCTAGCTCTCTTGGTGGGGAAGTGTCATGTGACTGGAGTGAGTGAGAGTCAGTGGGCCTCAGCCTGATGTGTTTGTAAAATCAGCATGTGACCAAAGTTTGGAGCAGCCATGCTGGAAAAAAAAGATGACAAGATTAAAACAGACTTGCCTCTTCTTCTGCATGATGAGATTAGTGGTAAGTCCTTGACTGCTCTTGTGTATCTGCACTGCAGCAGTATACAACATGTATTCGCTACATGCCTCTGTGCCGTGGCCCCTGACCGGCGCCTTCACTCACTCGTCCGTCACAGATTTTTTTGATAGTGGAAGCTACCTGCAGTTTCCAGCACGTGTGCATGAACATCACTGCAGACAGATGGTTTCCTAGCCATCACATGTCAGCAACAATTCACACAGATGCAGAATATGTTGATATGTGTATTGAACAGGCCTTAGCATTTAATATTCCCACTGGGGAGTGTGTAGGGTTTTGTTACTGAGTGTTTTCATTCGGTTTGTGTGTGTGTGTGTGGATCTTAAAATTCCAGTCGTGTATCCCATGTCAATGAAGTATTTGTGCTAGTCTGGGAACATGCTGTTGTTTACATTTCCGGGACACAGAGTCAGAGTAAGATGTGCTGATGCTGTCAGTCAGCTCATGCACACAAGCTACAGACACACATTGAAAGTCACATATCAGATTTAAATGTAGGTCAATGTTAGACACCTAGGAACCATATTCTTGGTTAAACCTGAAGATATTCTGTAGTTTTGTTATTGTCCTACAAATTCCATGAAAAGACCAAAACTAACATAAAAACACTCTCTGCTCTGAGACCCTTTCCCAATTTGCAGTTATTGAAGACAAATCTTGAATAGATAGGAATTCCCTAAAACTCCTGAGCTGTGTTTTTAGCTCCGAATACTTGGACAGGAATACATTTTAGTATTTATACCAACAAGATGGTGTATGTGGGATCAATAGTAAATAAACTACGGCACTTCTGATATTTATTACAATGAAAAGAACAGTTTGACTGAGTTTTTTAGCAGTTTGACTATTTGAGAATAGGAAGGTATATAGCATTAATATAATTCATCCCTTTTGTTTTGTCGGACCAAGGGTCAAAATTATTTAGATATGAAACGAATAAACAGTAAATCCTCACATTGGTGAAGATGACAGTCTTTGCCCAAAAGTTAGTCAACAAATCAATTGATTTCCAAAACCTTTGAAGTTAATCGATCAATCACCAGCCTTATCTTTAAAAACAAGAATACTCTGACCTCTAACAGATCTGCTCAAGTTTACAGTTTTATTCCTGATGTGAAGCTTCATTGTTGTCCAGTGTCAAGATGTATTTAATCTCTCTCCTGTGATCAAATTGATAATTAATGTACGACTTATTCTCAGTATTCAATTCTGTTATTGTTTTGACCGCCTGCAAAATGATGTTCACTCAACCATCACTTAGAGATAAAGGATCAGCCTCGTGGTTCTGGACTCGGGTCGTGGAGTGTGGGGAAAAATTCTGATGCTCATTCAGAGTTATTCATCTTTATCACCTCCGCCAAGGAAAATGCATTTTCATTGGTTTGTTTATCTGTTAGTTAGCAACATTACACAAAAGCTACTGGATTAGCACAAAGCTCCGTGGAAGGATGTGGTCTGGGTCAGGGAAGAATCCATTTAATTTGGTGCAGATCTAGATGAGGGAGCTTTAACAGTGTGACTGAGGGTTTGTCAACATTTTTGAATCTTGATGGGGGAAAAAAAAATGTGGCATATTCAGGAGACAGAAATTTGAATTAGTGTTTGCAGATCAAATGTTTTTAAAGCAACAAATAATCACATATCTGTGTCTTACGATTGTCATGTTATCAAACTTTGTTAAATGCTCTCTCATTTGAAACGTCCCTGGTTATTAAACAGAATGCCATGGCTGCTCCATTCAAATATGAAATATTTAATCTTCACATTTCCTCACTCGACCAGCAGCAATGTGAATATCGTGGTACCACAGGCTCAGGATTAATGAGTATAAGAGGACCTCAGAGACGGGGGAAATGCAGCTACAAATCATAGAGGCCATTTTCTGCATCATTTCCCACACACGTTTTCCGTAGAAGCTTCATCCCCAATCTTGTTTAGGTTAGCACAGTGAGCTTCGTGTAAACACCCAAGAACCTTTCTAATCCTGAGGAAGTATAGTACCTGATCCAGCTCTGATTGGATTAGAGGCTGTAGAACTATTGGCAGGTAACTCAACTCAACTATCTGCACAGCCAACACTAGCTGAGATTGATGCCACTAAATGTTCATTATGACTTATTAATGGATCTTATTACTTGTCGAAAGCACTGCAAGATCAATTAGGTTGTTATAGTCCTTCATTAACAAGTCAGCATTAAGCTGTGGGACTTAAACAGTAAATTACAACTCACACTTTCTCGAGTAAATCGTCTCTGATGAAAAATTTCATGAATATGTGCTCACAGTGTACAGACTCATCGTAAAGCCACATCCTGCCTGCTCATACTGTACATACTCATTGCCACCTCCCGAGAGTTCTGGCTATTTTCATTTTGATTCCAATTAGGAAGTCAAAGTTTGTTTGCCTTCGCATCCTCTCGGGTATGACGCTCGTGATAGGACCTTTTCTGTCCATATGACCCATTTTGTCCTGGTTTAATTTTCTCTGTTTGGATGTTTCCTGTAGGTGTTGTGAAAACAGAAGGCTCTGAACTTGGGGAATCGACCTGTGACTATAGTGCAAGAGCCTGAAGATGGCTGACCATAAATGCTGTCCGGCTCTAAAATCAGTCGTAGGTCTCAGAAATTGGTGTACGCCCAGCTTTGGTGTGGGGATATTAACATACCATATGGATTTGTCCCAATTCACAGTGAGAACAGCAGGGACCAGAGCAGTTAACGTGTTAAACAACATCTTCCTGCCGTGCACTGTTGATGTGCACATGTTGAAGGACAACCGTTCCACTGAGCAGCCGTCTGGATCAATAGTACACAGGGGCTGTCCATCAGCTCGCATTTATGAAAGTCCTTCCAGCTCATTCCCTGGCCCAGCCTCATCCTGACCTGAGCTCCTGTAATGATGCTGATTGAGGGTGTCACTGCAGTGAGAGCTTCAGCTTTCTTGTTCTGCTCGGTCTCCCTATGGTCCCTGAATGTTAATACTGCCTCAGTGGGTGCCGGCTGCGGCTCCTTCATAAAATATGAAAGAGCATTAACACGGTGTCTTCTTTGTCCTTGCATTAATGAAGTAATGGCAGAATGATAGAAGCTTACAGTAGTCGTAAAAACCCTAAACAGTTTCTAAGTGCCGTTAGCTTTTCATCTTCCTGGAAATGAGGCTGAAAAAATGGGAGGGAGGTATATAAAAAAATATATCATTAGATTAGTTTTACTCTTTGAATGGAGTGTTGACTGGATCTTGAACCTGCTGTTGATGTCACAAACAGTTGTTTATTTACATATCCAGCTGTTATCGAGCTGACAGGTGTTTGTCCAATCATAACTCGTGTGTTAGCTCTGTCTTTCCTCTCCTCCAATCAGCTGGACCTTAACTCTTACCTGCTACACCACGTTGACTAGCTAGTTGCTTTAAGAGTCTGTCTGCCATTTGATGCTGACCAGTGTCCAGTGGGATTTTTTTTATTTTTTCAGTAAAAACATCTGCTGAACATCTGCTTGCTAAAGCTAAAAACAAACAATAAAGGTTGGACAAGTCAACAATTGGCTGAAGCAAAGCCACAAGCTGCTGCAGATTCAGGTGATAATTCTCTGTTCTAGGAGCAACTTCTATCACACTGTGGTTTATATTAAATCTGATTATAACCACTTTCCCAAAGTATTGCATCAGGATGTTTGTAGCCTCAGTTTTACTCAGCCTACTCTGGACAGAAAAGGCTCAGTTACCACAGAAATAACTTCAGATTAGATTTGAAAGAGACATTAAATTGAGCTCTACAATAATACAACAGTCGTCTGTCAAGCTGCCAGGGAACACTAATAGAATTTTGTTTCTAGAAAAAAATGTAACTGAAACATGATGATTAAACATCAAGCAGATTTAAAACCTTAGGATTGTTCATTATATTTATGTTTAACCATTAAGAAATGACTTCAACCACAAGGACAAACTAATGAGTTCTACAAATGAAGACAAATTGCCTCAACTCCAACTAAGAGCAGGACATAGTGGTTATGGTGAAAGCTGCTAGAAGGCAGCTCAATGCTCAGTAAATGGTCCCACAACTCAGTCCACTGGTTAATAAAGATTCTTTAGGTGATTTTTAGTGGTTGTTTTGTTTTAAGTGATTAGTGGTGAGCGCAGCAGTTCCTGGCTCACTTTCCATGTTTCTTCTCTTGTCAGCGAGTACTTTCCTCCGACAGTCCAAAGACGTGCACATTGGATTTAGGTTAATTGACCGTAGATGTGAATGTGAGCTGTCCCTGTGATGGGCTTGTGATAGAGTATCGCTGAATCAATGGTAAATATAGTATCTCTGCCAGGTGTTATCCAAAATCAGATGTTGCCAAATAGTGTTGGTGTAAAACTGTCACAGAAGATGAAAGGTTTCAGTCTGGTCTTCTTCCGAAGGGGCGGTGCTTTGTGTAATTTAGTGAGCTAAATATCTTTTGACGTGCAGTAAGTGGTCAGATTTGCCCTTTGCTGTCAGGTGAGGAGCCCCAGGCTGTGAGGTTGTTCTGTCATGGGAGTCCCATGTCTTATTCATGACTAACACATTTTGACATGTTCCTATAGGAGGCTAGAAGGCACCAGGAGCTTTCACTAAGCACTTTATCGTTCACTTTAGGGAAGAGTCTCTCTGCTGTTGTGTAGCTGGTTCTGGGAACAGGCTTGGCGGCTGTCAGGAAGCTTCCAGTCTTTAATACATTTCCAGTCTTTAATACATTTTACAATGATGCTATCTTAAAGAGAAAATTGAGGCTGAGCAAAGTGATTGTTTTTCTTGCAATGTTTCTGTTTTCTTGACTTTATTGTAAAGTTTTATTCTGGCGCTGGCTGTGAAAGTGATAACATGGGAGTGGGAGGAGCACATTTTCTCATGAGACACCAGCAGTGCTGACAGCTCCATTGTAGGATGATGCTCGTGTCACACCTCTCACGCAGACCTGGCACCCTCAGATCCATGCACAGCTCATTGCTAACAGCCAGTTTGAGTTCAGTGCTGCAGCATCTCTGGGTGGAGCTGTGCAGAGGACTGGCAAAACAAATCTTTATCAGAGAGCACAGGCACACAGGAATAAATCTCACCTGACTGAGATAGAGCCCCAGAGCTGGGCCTGCTGAACCAAGATTGTGTGAAAGTGAGTTGCTTTTTGTTTGTAACTGATGAGTATTATGATTTGTGAATGGGTTCAAAACATTTGGAGCTGAAGCTTGAACAGGCACATTATTGAAGCCCGGGGTCAGCTGAGCTGATGCTTTATGCACGTGGTGCAGAGTTGAAGAATTCTGCTGCGATGACTGCGACACAGGCGACAGCAGAGGTCTGGTCCCATGACCTGGATACGAGTCATACATAGTTATTCAATTTAACAAAATCTGAAAAGTTTTGTGACTTGACTTGGACCTAAAAATACTTGGCACATTTCATTCTGTTTATTCCCAACAATCCCCAGATCCACAACAACATCCAATCAATTTTCATTAGAGAACTAATGTAAACACAAACATAAATGCACTTTTAATCATAGATAAACAACAAACACAGAACATTTAATATTATGAAGTGAAACCACAAATTTGATGGAAAGACCCTATTAGCACAGTAGTACTAAGTGAAGTGTCAGGTTATAATGGCATCACTGAACCTGGCCTTATATCTTATATATACATATATAGGATTTAACAATGGATAGAAAAACATGCATAGATTTAATAAATCCTCAGTAAATCACAGAAGGATAAAATATTATAATTATTATTATAAAGTATTAAGGAGCAAAGAGCAAAAGGTAGATTACCTGCACTGTACAGTTTATGGCCATGTGTGGAGAAAGAAAAAACCTTTAAGACCATGTAAGTAGAAGAAAATGACCTTGAGTCAATGAGGGATGAACCTGTGAGACGGTTGAGCTTGCGATGATGAAATATTAATATATCTATTAGCATGGATCTGCAAAGCTTGTGGCTTGATACCGATGCTACCGGTCGCTGGCCTCTGTCTTCTACTGTTCAGAACATTAAATGCTGCTGCGCTCAACACAGCAGCACAGCCGGTGCAGTGAGGACGTTTATATCCAGAGCTGCAATAGAGTGTCCCATCCCCTCTATAATTAAAAGTGCTTTGTGTACACAAAGTGTTCACCAGTGACCACTGACCTGCAGTGCTTAAATTTAAAAGTAGGAGGCATCTATAGGGATAAGGTGAGAATACAATCTACAATATACAGTATGTATTTGATTTAATACAACTATTGTCAACACTCCTCTGACTCTGAAGCTGGAGGCACAAGGTTTTTATAGCTGTTTTTAAAGGTTTTTAAAAGTTTTCATAGCTGCATGTCTGTCTGTTAGCACTTTTCCATAAAATAACCACTGAATTGATTTTCTTGAAACCTAGTGGAAGGGTGGGGTATTGGTCAAGGAAGAACCCCTACACATTTGGAGGGGATTTGAGTAAGGATTTATTTTTCTCTCTTTCTTTATTATTATGAGATTGGGGCGTTTCCCAGGGAATAATTCATATTCTTCGATGAAAAAAAACTCTGGCAAATTTCGGGGACTGATATCTATGAGTTTGCTGCAGCTTGATTGAATTTGAGGGGGCTTTGGGGCTTTGGAGGAGATATGCGCTCTGCTGATTGTCATTCTGGGTTTGTGCTAACTGAAGCCATGCTTGAACCTAACCAGAGACAGGACTTAGGATACAAACCCCTGTCCCTCTCAGTACTACGCTTGGTACGGTCCACCATCCACCCCACCAGCCACATCCTGGAGTCTCTGACAATAAATGTAGCACCTCTTTGATTCTGAACATAAAACAGAAAGGAATGTTGTGATATATAATGTATTAATTGAATTTGTAGATCGGGTGAAGACAGGAGAAGCTTCTTCTTAGCCACAGTCATTCAATTAATACCATGACATTAAAGTTGTTTTTTTACTTTGAAATACAGGCTCTACTGACAGTAATGCTGTCATTGATTCAAAAAACATGGAGATACTGAGTCTAGCTGTACAACACCGTAAACTTTGACCACCTGGCAGTGTAGCAGTGACTTTTCCTCTCACACCTTCTCCTGAATACGATTGATTTTTTGACTCTTTTCTGTAAAAAGTCATAAGGATCTCTGATCTGTTTTCAGTTATTGGTCTCAATAGTTAGCTCACACGTTTGGCCTTTTAAATGTTTTGCTTGCTACAACTGCTTCCCTTTCACCTCTGATGTTGTAAAGAAATAAATCCGACATCCTGTGAATAAGGGGATATGTCAATATCAAGCTGTCTTTGTATATTTTAACACATTAAGTTGTGATCAACATTAGGGTTGCAAAGGGGTGGAAAGTTTCCGGTAAATTTCCGGAAACTTTCCGGAAACTTTCCACGGGAATATTAAGCACGGGAATTTTGGGAATTTTGAAAAAAAAAAAACTATGCAAATTATACGCTGAGCAATAAAAACATCATTCAAAACTCTATTTTAAAGATGTATGGAATGCAGCACAAGCTGCATGTTGAATTTCAACCCTCCACTGTGCATTCTTCCATCACATGCACAGATAACTCCCAGCATCCTTCACTCTACAGCAGGGCTGTTGAGGCCTGCTGTAGTGTGCAGGACGAGTCAGGTAAGTTTCAATGATATTACTGGGGAAAATATGTTAGCATGCTGATTGAGGATTGTTCATCTGTTCATCTAGCCTATTTCCATTATAATTTATCCATCAATTGTAAAATATTTTTACAGACTATTCCAATTGTTTGGCTATCTATTTATATCTCTGGCATTGCATGAGTTTTACAAACTTTTTTCTCATCTTATTCTAAAGAACAATGCCACGTGCACTATCTCATGTGTGGAGACATTTCACCCCATCCAATGTAGAAGGAAAGGCTGTGTACATTTGCAAATACTGTGCAAAGACCTATGTTAAGAATGACACAACGATGCCGAAGCATATAGTCAAGTGCCCAAAGTTTCCTTTAGGGCTCAAATCAGCCTATGACACAACAAAATGTTTATATTTTTGTCTGTATATGACAAGGTAAATACAGTTAGTATAAATTACCCACAACATTTGCAGTTTATTCCCGTTAATTCCTGTTAATTCCCGTATATTCCCGTTAATTCCCGTATATTCCCGTATATTCCCGTTAATTCCCATGGAAAGTTTCCAACTTTGAAAATTCCCGGAATTTTGCAACCCTAATCAACATACCTAGTCACTCCACCAAACCTTTTAACCCCTGGTCCTTACCATCGCATTTCTACGCCTTTATTCTTTGTGTGTGTGAGACCTCTCTCCTGTGACTTCATGTTCAATAACCTTTTTTTTCCATTTTCTGATAGCATGGACTCTAGGCCTCTGCAGCGTCTGTAAACAAGCCTCAGGTTACTGCCCTGTTGTAAACAGCAATAGAAATAGAAGCTTTATGTCCTGATAACGTCTGTCTCACCTGTGACCTTGTTGAAAAAGAAGCAGGGAAGCAGAAATTGAAGCACTCGTCTGTTTAATGTGAACCTGTAGACGCTGATCTTGGACTTTAACGTCTCATTTGAGCATCACGACAAGAACAAGGCTGTTATAGTTTCCCAGCAAAGAGCCTTTCAAACATAGCTTTCAATTATACTCCTACAGAGTTGGGGTTTCTTATTAAATAGAAATAAAGCAATCAATTAGGCTGATGGCAAACAGGATATGTCTTTTAGTGGTAATAGTACTTAGATCTTTACTAATGCCTCTGTGTTCCCGTCAGCCATTACATATTCAGTCCACACGAGATATACTGGAGGAAGGATATACTGCAACTCCTAATGCTAAATAATGTGCTGTATCACTAAATGGCTAATACTCCGATAATCTCTGCTGGAATAATAATAAATAATAAAAATGCATTTGGTGGTAATATTGTAGAGGTGTTGGTAAATTTTGAATACAGAATAATATTATGCAACAAATATTCGATTAATCATGAAAAGAATCACCTGATTATTCGATCTTGAAAATAAGGGCAGCCCTCCTTCATTCAATAAATTTGATGCGTGACAAAACACAATCGCAGTGAAGCCCCTCAGAATGTTTATGTCTTGCAGTAAACAGACAATTAGGGAAATATACAAAATATAAAACCACTGTAACCATAAAGAGTGTTTTTATAATGTGATTTATCCTGGACCCCTAGTTATTGTAAATGTGGTGCATGGCAGAGATGAGGTATCCTGTTGCTGTTTGTTCTGGTAGAAAAGAAGTTAAGTGAAACGACGAGTGAGTGTGTTGTCTTGTGTATGATTCGCCCATTCTTCACTCGTGCACATTAAACACAGTCCTCTGCAACGTCTCCGCTGAGCTTCACTGGCAGGATGTGACATGTGGCAACCAAGCAGCCTCACTTCCTTCCATTTCCTGCCTGGTTAAATACCCCTCGTAGTAATTTTAAGCAGATGGGAACGCCGGCTGTGTGCCGTGTAGCGACTGCGTCTGTGGAACCCTCCTTCTTTAATAAGTGGGCATGACTTGCCAGTACACTCCCAGATACAGCCTCACCAGACTCCTAATAACAGTCTCTGTGACTTCTGGGGATTTTCCAGTGTTTGAGCCCTCTGTGAGGAACGGCCTGTGATTTGTGATTACTCTGCTGCTGTCTGTGCCTACAGCTTTACTCATTACCGCTTCTATAGAATGTTGTGAGAGAGAGAGAGAGAGAGACACACAAAGTCTGTCCTGAACAGTCTTAGCTTGGCGCACTTCATCACGTAATAGTCCAAATGTGTTGATATGTAGATTGTTCACACTGCAGTTGATGTGTACACCATGTGCACTCGGGCCATTTGGATAAATTAAAGAAATGAAGAAGAGGTGAAACGTTCAGCATTTATCTGTGCTTGACAGTTAGGTTCTTATTTTTATTGGAGGAACAACTCTGAACGTGATTTAGGTTGTGTTTAGCAGAGCAGTAAGGATTTATTAACACACGAAATGGATAACGACACACAACCACAACCATCTTAACTGGATTTTTTCTCATTTAATTTAGTTTTTCTAGAGCGGAAGGATTTATCGGTAAGCCAATAAAAATCTGCCGTTATGAGCCTTATGAGACATTATCAGTATCTGCTGTAAAATATCAAGCGACGATTACATTTCTATATAATAACATCTCAGAAATTATGCATTTTTTTTACAATATTTATATTGCCAGATATATAGGTATTAGATTTTATTTACTGTGTTTTAAACTCTGGCCCACCCGGTTTTTTATATCAACTTCTATCTTGTTAAAGGAGAATAATAACTCTAATGAAGAAACGTAGAAAACATACTCACCATATTTTAACAGACATGTTGAACTGTTGCTGGTTTGCACTGAAGCTGTAGTTTGGTTCTGAGCTGGAGCTCGGTGTCAGTGTGCTGGATTCATAGACTAAAACTTAAAGGGTTGTACTTTACAACCTTATGTGATGGAGCCAATAGAGATTGAATATGCATTTCATCAACTGTTGGATAAACCCAGTCATGTGTTTTTAGTGTAGAAGTACTATATAAGAAGTATAGCAAGGGGAAATGATACATGTGTGTATTAACAGAATATTTTCAACATATTTCAGTTTTATGAACAGAAGGACTTATCTTCACTTTCTACTGGAGTATTGTTAAAGAAATATAGGGCAGCATTAAAGGTTTACAAGGAACAGAAGCGAAGGTGTCATCAGGAGCCAGCTCAGATAATAGAATGTGCAGTTGCTATCCTGTGTGTTCGTTTCTTTCTCTGTTGGTTACTGGAGCCCTTAATGAAGGACTGTGGGACTGAGGAGACATGTCCAGTTTGACATCGTAGACTTTCCCCTAACAAGCTCCCTCACTAATGGACCCATTTCCATATCTCCAGTCTTCCTCTCTTTTGTTTCACTGTGCAAGTTGTGCTGCAAGAAGAAAAACAAAAAATATCCAATCAACAGTTGTGGGAGGCCATGTTCCTGCAAGAAGTGCAAGAACATGGAGTGATTATTTTGCAGAAAAAGGCTCCTGTGCACTGGTCCCCTCGAAATTATCATTGGTTTCCTACTGCGATTTTTTAATACTTAATTAAGCTGCATTTGTTTCAGTGATCTTCTTCCTCATCTGAGGTTTACCAACATTCGCAGCACTGAACTCACCTGGGTTCTCTCTCTGTTTCAGGGCCTCAGGCAGAGGAGCCATGAGCGATGAGGTGTTGCCACGATCTGTGGTCATGTCTCTTCCACTGAACCTGGGATCTCTCTTCCTACCGACTTCCTGTAGCTGTCGTGTTGTTGCCATGAGAGGATCGGTCAGATTCTCGACTCCTGTGCCCTCATACTGGCGCTACCGTTGCGCTGCGTGAGCGCCCCCCCTCTCCTCCGGCAGTAACTGCACGGAATGGCCTCTCTGGACCTGCCCTACCGCTGTCCTCGCTGCGGGGAGCACAAGCGCTTCCGAAGCCTGTCGTCCTTACGTGCCCACCTGGAGTACAACCACACGTACGAGACCCTCTACGTCCTCTCCAAGTCCAACAGTGTGTGCGACGCCGCTGCTCTGCTGCCCCTAGTGGCCGAGGGAGCTCTCCTCGCCCCTGCCAACAATAACGACCCCTTTGAGCCACTGAGGCCTTCTGCCCTAAAGGAGCGGCGCTTCCCTTGCCGTGAACTTCCTTGTGTGGACGACCTGAGTTTGACCCCTGCGAACTCCAACACTGCAGCTCGGTATATTCCCAATGTGGAGTTTCCCTTGGGGGAGATTTTCATGAAGGCAGCCATGACATCCACGGACTCGGGTCCCGGTGGAAACCCCAACACAGCCGTAGCAGTGGCTGCTAATGTAGCAGCTAGCGCAGTGGAGGCGGCCTATGAGGAAGGGCTGGCCCGGCTGAAGGCACGAGCGTTTGAGCGGCTGGAGCTGGATGAGAGGCTGGAGAAGTTGTCTGAGGAGGTAAGGATGATCACTTTGGTTCTTTTGGTGGTTGATGGTAGTATGGAGCTTTCACCTCTGGAAAGACTACAGAGTTTGAATATTTCTGACTTTGGCGCCCATTAGTGGTTGTGTCAAACATTGCATGCTGATGAATAACCAAATCCCCATGCAGTGATCCATAGGGACACAGAATTAGATAAATTAAGATATACACAAATTTAAAAAAGGTATAAATGGATAAATTAACTTTTATTTTGATATTTATTTATTCATTCTTCATACTAAGCTGACCTATAACTACTAAAGCTGTGTTACAATTAAATAGTGAGTCATGCAGTACACAATCGCTTTCAGTCACCCTCACACGAACAATGGAAATCACCTCCTTTGAAAACCAATTTCTACGGCGGTTAAAGACGTTGAAGATTGTGGGAGAGGAGTACAATCAAAAGAGCGGAGTGAGCCGATTGTGTGTTTATGAGTATTGTGATTGAGTGTTTACTGCAGAACCTAAAATAGGAAAGATGAATTCATAAAGAAAATAACAACTTCCTCCATGATTGAGTAAATCTCCAGGCACACAGTTTGAGAGCTCTGGAGGGGATTTAATAAGGACTAGTGTTTCTCTCCTGACGTCTGAGTTTCACAGTCAGAGTCAGACACAGCACAAAGGAGAAGGTGGGTGTGTCTTGGTCCAAACTCCCAGAATTGCATGTGGAGGTTGTTTAGCCAAACCTAGTGGTAAAGTTACACTCTAACAAAAGGATCACCAACAGTGAACCGTGAAGTTAAGTGTAAGAATGACTGAGTTAAAACGGTCAAATATGATTATAAGTCATGGTTTTGATGAAACCTTTTGTCAGGGAATAACTGAATATTCGTTAAAAACCTCAAGTTGTGTTTTCTAACACAACACGGTGACATTAAAAAGCTCACCTGCTTCCACGTCTTGTAGGTGGAGCAAAAAATAGCCGCCCGTGTCGGCCGGCTTCAGTCCGAGCTGGAGAGGAAGAGCTCCGAGCTGGAGCGGGCCAAGCTAGAGAGCGAGCGGCTGAGCCAGGAGAAACAAGACCTGGAGGACAAGGCCTCGGAGCTCTCTCGCCAGGTGGACGTGTCGGTGGAAATGCTCGCTAACCTCAAACAGGATCTGGTGAACAAGGAGGCGGAGCTCAACCACAAACAGCAGTGAGTGAATTATCCTTCTTCTACTAAATGAAACTGTGGTTTGCACATGAGATTCATTCGGTTGGTTTTTATCTGGTAGTGAAGACAACAACTCACATGATCCCACACTGCTTCACGATGTCATCAAACTAGGTCTTTCCTTATTGTTTTGATTGAGAGACTCGTAGTGGCTGAAGTTACATATTGTACTTTTGAGTAAATGTATTTTTCATATACTAACTGTAAACTTCATTATAACCATTATCGTGTCTAGAGAGCGTGATGGTGCAGTTCTTTCTTGTGTTGCTTCTATAAAAAAAATGATCGTGCACACACACACACACACACACCCACACCCACACATGCACAAACACACACACATACACACACACTCCCCTCTTGTCCTTCACCTCTACCTCTCCGTTGATAGATTGTTTCCTCCCACCAGATGTGGTCTGCATCTGTCTCCCTGCAGGGACGGTTAGCTGCTGAATGGAGGCTTGGACTGCAGCAGCTGAGCAACAGTGTTTTCTCCTCTGTGTCACAGCTGCATTGCCCGACTGAAGCCAGCTCCATAAAGCTGCTTTATGGAATAATGAAAAGTACATAGAAGGAGCAGTTTGATATAAATCACATTGTGGTACAACTATTAACTTGTAACTGGTTAGTGCTGAAGCAGAATGAGTTAGTAAGACCAAGCCCCTGGTCAAAAACCCACTAACACCTGACTCTGCAGTAGACACAGGGATTTATTGGTTACAGCTCTGGTAGTGATGGAAACATGACACCGAGGTGAACATGCTAATTTCAGAATTTCGTTTAATTTGTCAGTCTAAGTGCTGATGCTGCGCCTTCTCTGGCGTGGTGTCACTTCATTGAACTGATGTAGGTCGGGACGGTGTATAAATTGGATAATATTGTCAGATATTATATTAAAATTAAAGACAGGATGATTTGTGCGTTCTATACATTGATTCTATGGGTTTGACCGGGTAGATGTTGAACATATTATTCTACAGAAGTTAAGTTGTTGTCTTCCTGTCTCACTAATTCGATTTTAGCGATGTATGGTGTTGAATTGAAACAAGAAAATGTTCTACCAATGTCAAATAGACATACAGGTTCTTATTCATTGTGTGTTCAAGGGGAATCATGAGGCACAATAACAATCTAATAATAAATCAGGACTCAATGGGTTGTATTGTAATTATGAGAATGTAGTTAGTTGAAGTAGTTGAGAATTTCATCCCCAGATTGTTCAATGAAGATGTAAGTTGAAAGCTTTGAATGACATTTTCCACCACAACCACAAGCCCCTGGTGTGTTTTCTTTCCTGAAACAATCATAACATGTTGACACTTTGAGGCTCATACTAAAGTCGTCCTGTATCTTGTGTCATGTCTTATCCGACATGGCAGCGAGCCTCGTCTTTCTCTGCTCCTCTCGGTTTTCATCACTTCCCCTCGGTTTCCTTATCAGGCCTGAATGTCGGCAGTAGGTCAGAGGCAGAGGGGCTTTTTCCCAAGGCCTCTAATCTCATCACAGACGTACCAGGGCACACGACCCTGCACTGCATGTGTGCTATTCAAGGATTTGAAAAAGGCATCACTGACAACACACACACACACACACACACACACACACACACACACACACACACACATATATATTTAATTATATAGGATTACCTTGTTGGCCAAATACAGCTGTAATCAATGTTAGTTTTAGTATTGATCTTTTGGGTATTATAAGAAACAACTGCAGGTCTATAATGTGTCGATGTGTCAGGTAACAGTGAAGCATTCCGAACATCATAATTTCCCAAAGCGTAAGTTGACAGCTTCAGTTTGTGATCAATAAAGAAAACAGAAATATGTTAAATGTACCCGACCAAAAACATTGAAAAGCAGCAAATCCTCACAAGTATTTGTTTCACATTCCCTAAATCCACAATATGAATTTATTACGGCCACATATCAAGTAGATATGTAGATACACAGTAGGTTAGTTGGGTTTTTGCAGGTTAATTGAGAGAAGTGAGATATTCGTCTCCTGTTCCTAAGTCTCACTCAGTAGTTTTATGACACAGACACAGTTTTGTCGGTTTGAATGAGCAGAGGACAAATGTACTTTTCTTCTATTCAGTCCCTCCAGTTTCTGGTGAAGGTTACAAGAAGCAGGACGCTGTAACATGACCACGGCTACCTGGCAGCATCAATCTGAGAAGGTCTTAATCTAAAGAACCTCCTCGTCGGGGCTGTGTGAATGCCTCCAAGCTATGCCAGCAGCTCCCAGCCTCACCCTCTGTCTCTCTCTCTCTCTCCCTCACTTACACACCCAGACACACACAGACACACACACACACACACACACACACACGGACACACACACACTCTTTTCCCCAGTCTCTCTGTGGAGAAGCTGGCAGTCAAACAGGCGGCTCATTCAGAGCAGAGATGGAAAAAGAGAATCACACTTGGTGAGTGTTCAGCAGCGTTGATGACTAGGCTGTATAGTTAACAAGACTCAGAGCCGGTCATTGGCTTTAACATTTATTCCCAACAACTGCATACTCACACTTTTCTATCTCTGGTTTTCACCTGTCACTTTGGAGAATCTCTCCAGCTCTGTGCAATGTTTAGGATGCATGCATCAGGTTATAAAGCAGCGGTGTCAGATGTTACAAGTGTACAAAATGGCTCTTGCTGCTGGTAGTGGCAGAATGAAACCTGAGCATTCATTCTACAATTTATTCAGGAACACTGTGAATAATCAGGGGACGTGGAAAACGCCTCAGGTACAGTTGTTCAATTCAGTCCTGTCTTTATTATAATCCCAGCGTGCAGCACATTCACAAACAAAAATATGCACAGAAAAGCTATCCTACATAATACTGTAACGCTGGGTGACAATACAAAATGATGAATATCAGACTGTAGCTGCAGCCGTCAGGCCTCTGGAGCACGGATGTAAAAGTGCTTCAACAGCAGCTGGAATAAAGCAGAGCAGCTGGAATCAGCAGAAACTGGAGCCTGAGGAGACATGAAAAATAATAACCTGATGACACACATCAAGGTTGATTTGTATTTTTTTTACAAAATTACTACAATTGCTAATAGGCTGGTTTCTCCTTATTGTTCCAGTGGATCCACTTAAAGAGCTGTTTGCAGTTAACTGTGATCTTGTCTGTAGCTTTTAATAAGGCAGTTCAGTCAGAGGTCCTTTTGACGTGGAGCCATGAAGATGTTGTGATATTGAAACTGAGCGCCGCTGCAGGACAACGTAACGCTGCCGCTCTTTTTAATACTTAATTGTTTCTCTTCTCTGGGGAAACGTTTGCGTGAGATGTTCAGAGTGTTTGATAAAGCGTCATTTAGAAAAGCGTAATGGTTTGCAATCCAGTTCTCCAGCCTGAGAAGAAATTAGAGCTAAAAATGATTAGATGGTTATGGAGAATAAATTAACATTTCACTGTTTAGAGACAAAACAAGAACCACTTTTCTTTGTGAAGCTGGTGTTGCATTTTTGTTGCATTTCTGTAAAATGTGTGGTCATTAAGCAGTGTCATGTCAGATTGTGTTATACTGTTATCTGCATTGTGACTCTCTGCACTCTCTTCTCTGTGATACCTCAGCTCAGGGTTTCTGCTCCTGCCCATCAGGGAGAGACTCAGTTTTGCAGTTTGCAGTTTGCAGGTGCAGATTGTGCAGGGCTCCATGATATTGTATTCACCCTCTGCATAGTGATGAGAGGAGACTGGTACAGGGAAAACTCCTGTGAGGTTTTCACATCATATCCACACACAGTCCTGCAGTGTAGGCCTCAGCCCTGAAGCTTTATTTATTCCTACAAGCATCCATGATATAGTAAGAGAGGCCTCGTGTTGCATATGGAGGCTGGAGGAGTCCTGCTTTCTCACTGTCACTCCTTCAGAAAACACGTTCACTCCTCACCGAGCAGCAATCTTGAATGCAAAGTGAGGCTGTCAGGGCGGAGAGAGAGAACTCGCCTCATTATCAGCAGCCTCAGAGAGAGAGAGAGAGACAGAGAGAGAGGGGGAAGCACCGCGAGACTTCTGGAGGCTTTCTATATTCTATCTTTCTTTTATTATAACCGAGGCACACAAACACATGTTGCAGCATGATGAGAAAGAGAGGGGGGGTGGTATGTTTCCAAACCCAGGAGGAACAGATGTCAGGAAAGCCAGTGAATAGTTTTGATGCCATAAACTTTGGCACTTTGAGAAAATGCATGTGTGATATGTTAAGGCTGTTATGTTTGGATAAAGCCAGAGACACACCACATTGTTCAGCATCGACATGAAGTGGCTGATAAGGGCTGTGCTGGTTGTTATCTGAATCAGGGTCGTCGTGTATGATCCAGTGGATGTTAGAGCAGATTTAATAGGCTGTTCATCTCTGTCATGTCATTAGATGGAAGAAACTGACATGTTTGTCCTTGAGGCTGGATGAAACCATCTGAACAGGGAGGAAAAGGTAAAGAGGAAGGATGATGCAAACGCTTGTTCGCTGGAGACGTCACCGTGTTGGCGACAGCTAGTGGCCTGAGGCATTATGTCACCGGGTTTGTCCATCTGACCCCCCTTGTGAACACCAAACATGAAAACATAACAATTTTAACAAAACTGTTCATATGCTCAAATGTGAACCTTTGCTGTTATTCTCAATCTCTGCCATTGGGCTCTGGTAAACTGTCCTTTTTCAGGATTATCTGACATTTTATTGACTAAAAATGAATCTTTAACTGCTGAGAACATATCACAATTTTTTCTTAAATTCAAACAACTGATATTCAGGTGACATTTCCTTGCACTTCTCTGCTAAGGAGGTTATGTTTTCACCCCTGACCCTAATTTTGTTTGTTGGTTTGTTTTTGTATTTGTTTGTCAGCAAGATTACAGTAAATCAACTGAACGGATTTCCATGAAACTCGATGGAATGAGTGAAGAATTAAATTCAATTAAATGTTGAGCGTTTTCAACATTTTCAGTTTTCCTAGGGATTTGAATAGGAGGTTCTAGTACTAGGAGGTTTGTGCTCTACCGAGTACCATACTATAGTGAATGTAGTTTTTTATCATGTATGTTAAAACGCTCTAAATCGTCACCTTTCTGCCGTGTCCCTGGTTGACTCAGCCATTTTGCGAGCGTTTGAGCTGTAATAAAATATTTACACTCCTCTGATTGATTTGAGCCAAGTCCTGGATTAGAGGCTTCTTGGGAAAACCAGTCGTGCATTTTTATTCCTAAGGGTTTTGCAAACAGCACATTTCGGCCTGTGTCTCTTTCATCATCCCTTTTGTCCCCCTTTCATCCTGGTCTCTCTCACATCTCACCTCACCATTCTCTCCAAACAGATCCTCATGCTGCCGTCCTATGTGCTGTGTTACGCATGTGTGTGTGTTTGTTTAATGCATACAAATATAAGACACTATGACAAGGTTTTCTGTCTCATCAGAAAAAAAGACACTATTGCATCCAGGTGTAAAAAAAGGGAGACGCGCTTTGTTAAGCTCGTGCTCGTATCACCTCCTCCTCTTCCTCACGCAGCCTTTCAGCCAACCACTGCTGCTCTAAATAGTAATGAGGAATAATTTTTGAATTAATGGCCAGAGACGATGACATCGGTGAAAGGAGGCTGACCAGTGATTGTAATTAACATTTAAAGAGAATCTTTCAGACGAGCTGTATTAATCACGCCTGCTGCAGCGCTGTGTCTTTTTGTTGTGGCTGTTAAGTAGAAGGGAAATGAAACATGGCTCAGCGAGTCATTATTTCTCTGTGCACAGGCAGCAGGCGGTTTTTATTGAAGTATTTTCCAAGCCCAGTTTTATTCGGTTAATAAAAACAGTTGAGATCATTTCTTTCAGGACTAAATTTAGCGAGAGTTTTTCATTTCTAAATTTCAGGTCAGGAGAGAGACATATTTTGATATCCTAACAACAATAATTGTCAGCTTCAACTAGAGAGAATATAAACAAGTACTATAATAAAAAAAATAAAAGCTATTTTCTTACATCAATAAAAAAAGTTAATACAAAGCTTCACTTCAACTGTATAACAGTTTACAGTTGACAGTTTACAATTTTCAGTCTTCTTCATCAATCAATTATTTTCATTAACTCATAACACAAGTAAAACCTTTTGATAAGAACAATTAGCGGCAGAAAAATAAACGTATCCATCATTTTTGGGGACACACATTACATCATTCTGTATATAGATAGATATATGTTATATCTATATCTACTGCAGTGTATTTCTACTTAAACAATGTTATTTGTGGTAATCATGTGTATGAGTCAGATGCACAGATCCGAGTGACATCTTTTTAGGCCGGAGATTGAACTTGATGCATCGTGAGCGTAATTGGTCACATGTTCCACTAGAGGGCACACCGCAAAACTCAGACCATAAAGAACTTGGTTTGCCATTTGTAATTAACAAACATGGCAACAGCTGAGGTCACGTGCTCCTCCTACGGTTCATGTGCGTATTGCATCTTAGCATTCATTATTGAGGATAACCACAACTGAAAAGGAAGCAGGATCCACCAGGCAGCCATGGAGTTGAAAGAATGAGACCGCAGGTGGATCTGTGCATTGTTTCCATTTTGTTTCTTGAGTTCCCTCATACCCATGAACATAAATTGCTGTGATGAGGACGATATAGATCCGGGGGGTGGGGGTGGGGGGGTGTAGATCCTCTGCCGGTTCATTTCCCCTGAATCACACCTCAGACTTAACAACCGGTTCATCAGCCAGAAGAAGATGGCTGTTTGCCTCTCCAGCAGCATCTGGGTGAACACGCTCACATGTGTGTCACCTTGAGGCTTTAATTCTAAAGTGTTGGATTGAAACGAGTGTGTGTGTGTGTGTGTGTGTGTGTGTGTGTGTGTGTGTGTGTGTGTGTGTGTGTGTGTGTGTGTGTGTGTGTGTGTGTGTGTGTGTGTGTGTGTGTGTGTGTGTGTGTGTGTGTGAGATTTAGGATTGACAACAGGAAGCAGCCACATCCCATTCCTCTCCTCTGTCAAACCTCCTTTTCTGTTCTGCTTTCACACGACTGCAGATTTCTCTTTGCCGTCTGTTGCTTTAGTCTCTGCAGTGTTTTTTCTCTCACGCTCTTTCTAGCTGTTCCCTCCTTCTCTTTTTTTTTTTCTCGTTTCTCCAGTTCTCCTTTTCTCCTCCCCTGTATTTCCTGTCTTCCCACTTTTGCGACATCTCTTGGGAGATTTTCTGTTTTATTCTCTTCCCTGCTGCCCACCTTCCACCGTGTATCTCATTGTATTTCATCTCCCTGATTCTTTTCCTTCTCCACGAGGAATTTCACATATACAGGCTGAGGTTACTTCAGTTCAGGCCGTCTGGTTCATCTGTGTGTTTCTTCCTGTCACAGAGGAAATGGAGGTAAAGGGTTTCCTGCGTTGCTTCCAACCTGTGGGTGTCTCTGTCTCAAGTAACAACAGAAGCCTGTTACAGTTTGATTTATAGTTGATTAAGACAAATTGTGGATATGAGAACATTTAAATGCCAAAACGGAAATGTCTCATTTAGAGCACATCCAAGCCAAGCTCAACAACTGCTCCTTCCAGGACTCACGAGGAAGCTGTCTGAAGGCTGAACTACTCTTCACACTGTTCTCTGTTTATTAAGTTGAATAATGAGCAGTCATTGCTTCAGGCTGCTTCATTATACATCACATTAGGTACAGCTCTAAATATTAAACCAAAATAAATTTGACTTTTATATTGGAGGAGAAAAAAAGTTCCTCTTTACCTTTTTCATCAATTCCCACCGTATGTTTGTTTTCAACAAGTCTCTTCTGGCTCACGGATAATTCACTGACTCTGATGCAGTGCTTCAGTTGTGGCTCTATACTTCAAAGATAGATCTTTTCATTATTTACACAGTTACAAATCAAAACTGATCCGACACGTTCACATTTCTGCAGATATTTACATTACATCCATAGAAATAGTTCAGTAACAGAATCCATATTTTTGTCACTCTTTCACCTTTAGATGTAAAACATCCTGAGATAATAAGTAGTTCTAACACAAGCTTTTTATCTCCCTCCTCCTGTTCTTCATCTCCAGTCAGTACAGTCAGTGTCAGATGGATGTGGAAATATCCTTTTCCAGAAGAGGAGAGCAGAGTTTACTGTTTTATGAGGATAAGATGCATAGAAGACCTTGATATCTTCAACAAACACTTTCTTTATGTGCTCTCTGTAGATGTCCACAATGAGAAGTGCCGTCTCAATGCAGTGGAGACTGTCTTCTTTAATGGGCCTGTTTCAATCTTTTAACATGACTCAATGAGCCCAGTGTGGATAAAAATCATGTGAAACTACATTATGAGCAATTACCAAGAAAGAAGCTCTGAACAAGATTGATCCCAGAAGGGAAGAGGAGACTTAATAGACACTTAATTGTCATATAATCTATTGACACACTGATTATTTACTCACAGATATGATGGCACGTCTGCCTCCGTTTCTCCCGACACTCACCTGGGTTCATTTCGGAGTTGTATTTTTGTAATCTTTGCCTGGAGATGAGGAAAGTTAACTGTGCCAGACTCCAAACTATTTTTATCGCAGAATGTCCCCGTTTCAAGAGCATTTACCTTGAGCGCTGGTAACGTTTTGAAATGACTCTGGATTGTGTAACAGCCATAAGTTGTGAGTATTTTACAGTGGGTGTTGCATTAAAACATCCCTCAATCAGCCTCCTTCACACAACATAGTGAAAACAAATGCTTGTGCGAGAAGCTGTGGATAAGCACCTTATTCCATGACGTGTTAAAGATGTTGGGAATAAAAAATTAAGAAGTGATCTCTTCAAACTGGATGAACACAGATTTTATTTCCGTGACTCTCTGAACCCTGTAAAGGCTCCTTTGGCTTTGTCAAGGTCAGACGACTGGATCACCTTGTTAATCTCTGCTGACTACATTATTCGGCCAGCGGAGGCTCAGCCTGTTTATCAGGACACAAACATAGACACACAAAAGAAAAAGAGAAAAGACTCGAGGACGTCTGCAGCTTCTGGGAATTGTAGGTGTCCCACGTGGAGGCAGTTCCACCTTAGGCATGAACAATATAAAGGAAAGAAGAGTGGATGTGAGACTTTGTGTTGGGAGGAGATAAGATATGAATTTGAAAAGGTGTCTAGATGTGAAAAGTAATGTTTATATGTGAAATACAGAGATAAATCATCAACATTTAGAATATTTGTTTAGTTATTAGAGCCTAACTGATCAGCTGGGGACAAAAACACGCGATGTCCTCAGCTGAATTTATCTGCCTCCTGCAGATTTATCCGTCATGTTCTGCCTCCTGCTGCTCTACCCAGGCGCTGCCCTTCACCTGAGTTGTTCCAGACACGCTCATGTTGTCGTGAAGGTGTCTGACCCGAACGATCTCCTGTGGATTTCTTCATATGTTCATATGACAAACTCTAAAATATCAGCCTATGTGTATGTGGTGTAGCTCAGGTAAAGTCTATCTGCATCCCATTGAACATCTGTGTATTTTTCCCTGCACCAGATGTCACTGAGGTTAAACTACAACATTATCTGTGGGAGCAGATTGACTGATTTGAGCTCATTTATTGAGTTGATGTGATCAGACTGATTCCATCTGAACATTCAGGAACGTTTACGACCGGAACATTGATCTGAATAATCATGCACACGCTGTTTATTCAGACGACACAAACAGAATGACTGCAGGGAGAGATGGCTGCAGACGAACCCTAACGTTTCCTGACATCCTGGTTTGTGTTTCTCTGTTTCTGAGTAGCACACTGTCCCTTAGAAGGATGAACTTAGCCCTCCTTTGCCTGCGGTATGAACATATCCAGCTGCTCTCTCACCATCCATTTCCTTGCTCTCTCGCCCCCTCTCTTTGTCTGTTCTCTCTCTCTGTGTGTTTGGATTGTGTATTTATCTCAGTCACCAGCCCCTCAGTGTGTGTAAAGTGCAGGACGGCAGCTGGTGTGTATGTGAGAGAGGTTTTGTCAAAATACTGAAGTCACATAAGGAGCGTTTCCAGGGACTTTGGGGGCCTCGGGCAAAAGGGACCTAATAATAGTAAAGTTTGAGTGCACAGCCAAAACCACCCCCCCCCCCCCCCTCAAGCCAAACCTCTTAATCCATACCAAAGCTTGTGGCATGGAGGCTTGTTGGGGGGGTTTCTGACCATGCTGACGCTGCAGTTGTCTGTACATAGATGATCATAGAATTTAAAGCCCTTCTTCAATAATGTGGCAATAATATCAACATTTCCCCCCCCTTCTGCCTGCAGGGAGGTGGCCCAGATTGACCAGTTCCTCCAGGAGACGGCGGCGCGGGAAGCCAACGCCAAGGTGCGTCTGCAGCAGTTCATCGAGGAGCTGCTGGACCGGGCCGACCGCGCCGAGAAGCAGCTGCAGATCATCAGCAGCTGCGGCACAACGCCGAACGGGAGCCTGGGACGCTGCAGCCTCCAGGCCAACAAGGGCAATGGACGCCAGGTAATTTGATTAAGAAATGAGTCCTAATTTCATGATAATAAGTCCTAATATTACAAGGATTTAGTCCTGATTTGAAAAGAAATACATTTATGACTGACCTTCATCCGGCGAACACCCCAGCGATAGTTGGAAGTTGCAAAACGAATCATCAATTGGCCCGATTATCCTTTAGTGTGCAGCAGCCTATAGGATCCAGAGTCGAGCGACTTCTCATCGATACATGTGTTCTGGCTGTATTACCATTTTTTTAGCCTCCATCAAGGACTGTCAAACAACTCCCGCTGCTGGTAGATGAGGTAGAACAGAGATATTTTAAATTTAGCATCAGGTTTTGGAATCTTATTATTTTCTGTTTTATTTTGACATCTCTTACGTGCCTGGTACTTCCTGGTTTGATCTGTTTTCCTGCTCTGTGATCGTTTGTGCTGCCCTGCTGGGTTTCACCAGTGTCCATTCATCCATGTCTCCCTCGTGTGTTCGGTTTCTGTGCTGCTACTTCGTCTCCTCAGTTCTACCTCGTGTTTCTGCTCTGTCCCCTGGAGTTTTCTCATGCTTCTCATGTTTTGAGTTTAAGTTTTCTGTTTGGTTGCCTGTCTGCCAACTGCAGCGTCTGTAAGACAGTTTTTTTCTTTTTTCTTTCCACATTATATGTTCTTTACTGCACCTTCCTGTATTTGTCCTATTTTTACCTTTTGGGGTTTGAGAAAATACATCTCAATAAAAGAAAAAACATCATATTCATCAGGGACAGTGATCATCATCAGAGATTTTGTCCAGCAGCAATGATCAGCGCTTGCACATTCAAATGTTGGAGCATTTTTAGGGAAAACATTTTTTTGGCGATTGCTTTTACTCCCTGTTTTAAAAACAGAGGTTTAAATGAATAGATTTTTACTTGAAACTTTGCCTCAAGCCCTACTCATTTTTAGCTGTTTATAAATCTAGGCCCAGCGCTCTTTGCAGGCAAAACAAGTCCTTTCACACTGATTTCTGAAATCCATTTCTTTATGCATTTGGCTCTGTGCAGTCTTGTAGCTCCAGACCGAGCGTACACTAAGATGAGCCTGCTGGGAGGTCTACATATATCAAACCATAACGCTTATACTGTATCTGCAGCTTGTTGTTGTTTAATCAGGTGATGCTCACCCACTGGTGGATGTGTGGAGGACTTTTGTTTGCAAGGTGAACAGGAGACTAAGCATTCAGCATCAAAACAGTAGAAATACAAAGGCTGTGGTAGATCCTGACCAGCGGTTGCACTCGTATAAAAGCCTCCTTCCTTCTTCAGAAATCATACATCAGATCTCTGTGCTTTGCCTCAATGATTTAGAAAAAGAAAAATAAAGGCACAGACATCGTCTGTTCTTATAAATGTCACTTATTGAAATAATTATTCGACACCTCTTGAAGAGGTGACCTGGTCCACACTGTACAAATGTGTGCTGCCATGGAAACCAGCACTTGCTCTTGCTCAAGGTTTCAGCATGATTTTAAATGAGATGTAATGTTGTGCAGATCTGCCCGAGAGAAATTCTGCTTCATTTTCACTTAGGTGTGAGTGATTCTCGTCTCTTCAGATCAGTATCACTGACACCAAAGATTTATATCTGCCTCTATGGCTCACTCCCCTTTTAGAAAGCAGTCAGTAGTGTAGGTGCTGCTTTTTTTTGTTCTAATAAAAGTAGCCTGTGAATGGAATTGATTAACAGCATTTTAGTTGTAAACAATAATTAGACTGTCACTCAGTAGAGCACATTAGGCCCAACAGTGGCCTTAAATTTTAAATTAGCCTTACAGCTAAACCCACATTATGTTACCTCAGCTGTACATTGGTAGTAGTTACAGGTTTCTATCCCTGTTTGTTCCCATACAGCAGCTTAAAGAACCACATTTAGATCCACTAGATACACTTTGTTTGGGATCTGCACAAACTTGTACAGTCAGAAGTTAGATCTTAGTCTTTATTGCTTATAACTTTCAGCATTTATTATTCTCTTTGAAATGGGTGAGTTCTCAGTCTAAAGGAAACATTCGTCCAGTTGCAAAGCAATATTTAATGGGTTCTTTCTTGGCCCACAACCCCTCCTTCCTCCGAATTTTAAGAAATCCGTTTTGTAAATGTTTATAAATTTAATGACAAACAAACAAACCAACCTTTGTTTGTTAAAGTGACAGTGCTCATTAAGAGTTTGCTCTATTGTCCCTAACCAGTTTTTTTTCCAGATAAACAAATACCTGACCTACCTTATGTATTTGCAAATAGCTATGGATGATTTATTTGTATACCTGCACAACCCACCAATGATCAACAGCCAATAATATTATTCATTTGATCTGTGACTGAAATCCTGCCATTTTCTCTTTGGATTTAAAATCAGTCAATGATATGTCAAGTACATGTGTGAAGTCAGACAGTGGTCGACCCATCTAACCACACACCTTCACCACCTGGCTCTCCATCTCTCTGGCCTCAGCAGGGCCCTTTACCACCAGAGAGACAGGTTTTACAGTCACAGGGGTATTTTAGGACCGACAGCGACTGAGAGCAAGAAGGAGAATTAGATTGAAAAATTGAGTGTTGGACCAAATTTCATTAGTTTTTTCATTTCATCCATTGTGTGAGATTTGTCCCTCCTTTGCTTTTTACTGCAGCCTGGTGTGTGTCTGCCTCTTTCCTCCATGGTCCTTTTCCACTGGCACTCAGCCAGAAACAAGCTGAGCGAGTAGAACAGAGAGAGAGGGAGAAGTGAAGAGAAGAGGGAGAGTTTGAGCACATTTTCCCTCTGTGACATGTTGCCAGTCTGGTGCACATACTCCCACCTGGCACCACCTCACACATACACATGGATGTACGCACACACGTACAAACACTCCACTCAGCATGTGAGAGGAACAAGGAGCGTTTTGCTCTCAGGCAAACAGAACGAGTGAGAGTCAGATTACACATCACCCGCTAAATACACTTAGAAATATGGACCTGCTTTCAGAGCTGCAGCTTCATTATGTGTTGCTGGAGTCAAGTGTTTGTTGGTCAGAAAGTCATTTGAGAACAAGATATCTGAACACCTTTTTTCATATGGAGGTTTCGCTGATACACGTTTTTAACTAATCAAGTCAATCTTAACTTTCACCCTGTTTTTATAGCAAATAACTAACTAAAATTAACTAACTGTAAAAATGTACACTTAAATCAAACATCGGTGTGCTGGAACTAAAATAATAGAAATAATCTTCAATAAGAATTTATCAAACGTTTACTTTCACCCCTTTTTGGCCCATCCACTAACATGGGGAGTGTTTATCACCTATACTGCAACCAGTCACCAGGGGTGATCAAGAGGATTTGGCTTCACTTCACAGGGAGGTGTTTTAGCATCCATTAGTAAATACAGTCTATAGCTGGAATATGCATTTCATCTTTCATGCACTCTGGTCATATTTCATTAGACTAAAACGATCTTAACAAGCTTTGTCTTGTTTAACCACCATCTTCGTCTGATCATCATTTACATCAATATGACGCTTTAATCAGCTGCCATGTTTGAGCTCAAATCTGTAAACTGAAGTGAGATGAAACCACCAGACCTCTAATCAGAGAACAAACTCTGTTGCTCTTTTCAATATTGATAAAAACATCTGAGACGTTGGATCTTGTTTGAAATATTTGTAGAAAACCTCCCCATAACAATTTCATGACTAAATATTCCACTGTTAAATTTGCTATTTGATTCTATATTCCCTTTCAATTAGAATTATATGAACCAGTCTGTATATGAATCAGTCTGTTTGATAGACAAATCTAGTATTAGAGCATTGATGCTTAAGTTTCGAGTTCATTGTCTTTCATTATATTGTTGAATATTTTAAAATACAAATTTCTCTCAATGAATATGCCTAAAACTCTCATATACTGTAGATTTCCAATGGGGGAAAACAGAAAAATGTGTGACAACCTTGATTCATGGTTCTTAAGGGGTTTAGGAACATACTTACATTTGGCACAACAGCCACATCTCTGCGTATATGATACCAGAGCCATGGACACAAGTGAGGAAGTTATAGGTCCTGAGTCATTGTAATTATAACTCCTTTGTGTCTCTTCAGAGAAACTCCAGCCTCTCTGGAAGCACAAGGGGCATGTACCAGGTGTCAGACCGACGTTCATCCCCCAGCACAGGGTAAGTCAGCACCTTGCTCTCGTTCCACATTCACGGACTATCCCACACCTTTATTAACCTAAAACCCTCGAGTCTGAATTGAAAACCATCCAAAGTCTCACTGAGCCATGAGGAGCTTAATGAGAGGAGTGAAAATCCTCATTTACGGGTCCTCTCACTAACAGGAAGGACGGAGAAGATTACCCTTGTTCTTAACTGCCGTATTACTCATAGTGTTCTTTAGATCCATCCACCTATTATTTATACAGCTTATCCTCTGAGGTTCGCACAGGGGCTGGAGCCGATCCCAGCTGACACTGGGCGAGAGGCAGGACAGACTGACAGGTCACCAGTGTATCTCAGGGCCAAACAAACACAGGCAAACAACCATTCACACTCACATTCACACTTGAATACATGTTAGAGTCTCGAAGTGTCCTTGAGCGATATATTGAACCCGAATCGACCTCCTTAGAAAAAAGTGCTGCCCATAGATTCACTGTATGAATGTGTGTGAAGAATGTGAAGCGTTATATAAATACAGATGATTTACCATTAACCATTCTTTAGATAGTAATACACATTTTGGTATCTTCTTTGATGGATAGCTGATAAGGGAGCAGTGAAATGTGTTTATTTGAAAAGAAATTGTTTCCTGGTCCCACTGGAGATTTTGTGGCTTTTTCCAGTCAAATTAATTCGGTGCACTTCATCTTTTTTACCTGTAGCGAGCTGGTGCAGTGAAACTGTCACAGAGCTTGTCACCACTTTCCAAAGCACTGACTGCTGCTGCTCTTCGAGGGAACACTGGTCAGTCCAGTGTGGCTAAATGTTGACCAACACGCCAGCAGCAGAAAAACAGTGAAACCAGTAGAGTTGCCAGAGTTACAACCTGTTTAACCTATGGCACTTAATAATTTTGCCTTTCCATCAGTTTTCAGAATTTCAAAATCGAGACATTGCCACAAGCCCTTTCTCAGCAGATAGTACGTTTCAGTACATTAGGTTTCTGCGGCATCAACAGCACTTAGGTTCCAGATAAATGGATTAGTTGATCAACGGCAAATTATTCATCGACATGTTTCATAATCAACAAATCGTTTGTTGATTATTAAGCAAATTGCTGAACCATCAACTGTGAGGATTTGCTGCTTTACCACGTTTGAAATGATTACATCTGAAAATTTGAATACATTTTTATCACATTTTCGACCTAATGCTTAATAGAGAACGAGACTCTGTTGTCGCTCTAATTTATTCACACAGCAACAGACGTAATTAGGAATCATGTGACTCCTCCTCTTACATCCGTTTTCACCCTCTGACGTTCAACATTAATATTCATATGCACCATAGTGTTGGACACTAATATGTGATGTAATAGATCATGTTTTTAGTCCCAGACTCTCACTGAGTAACAGCACTGAGATGCAGATTGGACATGAGGTGTGACTTTTTATAGCCCGGTCCCTGCTGGAGGTTTTAGACACATGGCGCTGTCATTACACCCTGACTAACACGACTGTCATCCCCAGTTTCTACGTGAACGTGTTCCCTAATGTGATGTCACACAAAACCTGTCGGGCCTTCCCCTTTGAGTCATGGACACACACACACACACACACACACACACACACACACACACACACACACACACACACACACACACACACACACACACACACACACACACACACACACACACACACACACACACACACACACACACACACACACACACACACACACACACACACACACACACACACACACACACACACACACACACACACACACACACACACACACACACACACACACACACACACACACACACACACACACACACACACACACACACACACACACACACACACACACACACACACACACACACACACACACACACACACACACACACACACACACACACACACACACACACACACACACACACACACACACACACACACACACACACACACACACACACACACACACACACACACACACACACACACACACACACACACACACACACACACACACACACACACACACACACACACACACACACACACACACACACACACACACACACACACACACACACACACACACACACACACACACACACACACACACACACACACACACACACACACACACACACACACACACACACACACACACACACACACACACACTGGACCAACAACATCCCTCCGAACCTCCTGTCTCATGTTATAAAAAGATCTTCATCAGTGCAGATATTCCTGTGACTCGCTGTTGTAAAGGTTATCATCTCATATGTGCAACAGGTTGAGTCATTTATCGATTTTGATCTCATTAACAATTGAAGCCACAATCACCAATGTACTTGTGGCAAATTTGCAGCAAAATATTTAAACTTTTTGAAATCTCTATATTGATCCCTAGTTTTATTCTTTTTTATATTTTTATTATTATTATTATTATTATCCTTATTATTATTATTATTTCTTACATAAAGACACATACGTCTTTTACCAATTGATTTAAACACTAAGAGTCTGTGTGTTTCTTCTCCTGATTTCCGTTGTTATTTTCTCTCTGATGCTGCTGTGCACGTGCTGGAATAATTAGCAGTTGCTGCAGTAATCACAAGGTTGTTATGATAGCAATCACCCAGTATCCTTTGTCTTAATGTTGATTTAATGCTGACCAAACAATATTATCGTCATTATGTTTAAGAATTGGCTCATTAGCCTGAACTTTACTGTTTAATTTGCGGCTAAATGTATATATTTCATCTTCTGTGCTTCATGTTCACTTGCTGATCTGGGCTACACCTGCAGGATCCGACTCACTTTCACTTTTACTCCCATCACGATTTAAACAGATGATTTGACTCTTCTCATTTTGAGTTCTGAGAAAAAGGAAAATGTCCCAGTTGTTCAGAGGCTGATATTTGTAACCGTTCATTACTTGTGCCGGCTCTGAAGTTATTTTAAGCCCTATCCCAGCACATATGTACAAAAGCTGCCCCCGTTCTACTATAAATTCTCTGAGATGCTGCTGTTCCGTGTCAGACGGACTGCAGCGCCTGCTTTTAGAAGTGTTTCAGTCAAATTAAATTACAACACCCCTGTGTAGAGTGAAGTCTTTACTGAAAATAGTAAACTTCAAAACCCTAATTAATTACAAATTGTGTTTGTGAAAATCAAAGACGACAAGAAAACTGTGTATAAGGGCAGATTGGGGTTTTACCGAGGTTCAAGTGAAAGATTGATTTGCAGGTCACTACCCACAAGACCTTAAACCACAATGTTTTTGCAAAGTGGTTTTTGATATTTGGATTAATGAGCTTGAAATGTGTGTTCAAGTGTATTTTATGACCTTCAGTCAGAGACAGATTTTATCCAGGAAGCTGTCTATAGTTTTAAATTGATCGTAAAGACAGGAGGTTTGAGAAAGTGAGTCAGACACAAACAGAACAATGTGGTTTATTCAGTCAGATTCAACAAGGTTTGCTCCGGCCTGGAGAAACTATACAACTGAAACCGATGACACAGCAGAGGAGAGTTCCTCAGGCCACGACTCAGCAGTTCATTCACATCTCAGCGACAAGGGACAGAAGATGGTAATGTTCGTATTTTGGCCAGAGAACACTGATGGATTGAAAGAGGAGTGAAAGAATCCATCTGTGTCAACTGGGAAAAACCATCACTTAACAGAGGAGGTGGTTTACAGAACCGACTGTCAGCCTCCCACAATGTCCTAGAGTGAAAAAGTATTTATTTTCATGTTGATCATGTGTTTACCGTTGATTTAGAAAAGGCCTTTTCAATCTTCCATTTTAATCCCATTTCAATTGTATTCTTTATTATTTTTAATATTGACATTTTAAATGACATTTTAAATAAAAAGTGAAGCATATTATCACTATGTAACATTTAAACCTCCAGAGATTGGGTTTCTTAGCTATTCTCTCCAAGGGCCTTGTGCAGTTCAAAGCTAAACAGACAGTGAAAATGATCGTTTTGACATCGTACGAGCAAAAGCACTCGTTCCAAAAAAATTGCAATGTCTATATTTGTAGAATATGTCACAGAGACGTGAACACATCCGTTGAAGGGCAGTTTTCTTTTCTGGTGCACGCTCTCTTAACCTAACCCTAGATCATTAACCTTTAAACTGAAGACATGGTTCAGGTTAAGGTTAGGATAAGGGTTAGGGTGGTTTATGGTAAGTCTCCAGACTTGTGCTGTTTCCCAAGATTATATCTCCACAGCCTTATTGTGTAATAGACTTCTCATGTGTCGGATGTGTTCTCCTGTCAAAAAGAAAAGAATCATTCAATCATCTCTCATGCTCCACTTCCTCTCTTCTGCTGCAGAGCATCAGGTCGAATCAAGTCCGTGTCGCAGGGATCGGGGGGTTATGACAGTGACAGCGTCGAGATGCATCCCATGGAGGACTGTCCCGAGGCTCAGTACTATCACACGCAGTGCCGGCAGGGCGAGGCTTACGAGCGCTCCCCCGGATGCGGCTCCAGGAACTGGGGTCTCCGTAAACAGGCGATCCAGAACTGGCAGCGGCGACCTTACAGGAACAGCACGGAAGGCGAGGAGGGAGACGTGTCGGACGTGGGCTCCCGGACCACCGAGTCTGAGATGGAGATGTGGGAGCAGGATAGGAGAGCCGTGGCTGAGGTGCAGCAGTCCGCCGCGCCCTATCCCCACCACGGCCGGACAGGATACCGCCCTAACATAGGTGAGGCCTCGCTGTGAAGCTACTCAGAGCAGATGAGCTGATGTTTTTCAGAAATCCACACACATCATCTCACACGCTCCCTCTGGTGTAACGTCCGAGCTGCAGCTCAGACACTCGGGAGCCAGGAGTCACAGAATAAAGGTCTGGAGGTGGTTCCCTGCAGACTCCGAGCTGCTGTGGATTTAGGTCGGGTTGAGTTCCACAGATCCTGCTTCAAACTGAGGGTGGATCAGACATGTGCATATATGGTTAACTGGGAGGGAGTTGGCCTCATGGCTGCTGCAGTGTGTAAACACGACAAAACAAAAACCCTCTTCCAAATGTTTTATTTTCCAAAGAATTTTTCAAATCCAATTCCATTTAAAAAAAGGGTCGATAGACGGTGTCGTTGGCTGTACACTGATTAAAAATAATTAATTTGGTTGTGTACAATAACTTATAAAAACGTATAATTGAGGACCATTTTCAATGGACTGTTTGAGGGTTAAGACTTGGTTTTAGGGTCAGAATTGGGTTAAGGTCAGGCTAAGGGTTAGGGTTAGGCATTTTGTTTGGATGGTTAAGGTTGAGCTAAGAGGCTGTGGAATGCATGATGCCAATAAGGGGTTCTCACTAAGATACACATCATCCATTTACTTGATGTTTCCAAAGCTTTACGCCACAGTAACTCCAGATTCTTCATTTCCGTGGTTAGGATTAGGGTTACGGTTAGGGTTAGGTTTATTTATATGATTGTTTGTGAAACTGCTACTGTTGTGAAGAATAAACGCAGAAAAGCCAGAAGCTAAATCTCCAGTGAGTTTTTTTTTGTGTATAATTTGCACAAAATGACAGACGCAGAGTGAAAAAGATGAATAAACCTTATTTCTTTATTATTAACGACAGCATACTGTTTATTTTATGCAAACACACCTTAATTTAATTTTGCTGTGCTCTTAATTTTGTTTTAAATGATTTATTAATAAACGAACACTGTTTAGGGCTGATACACTCTGTTAATATGGTTGCTTGTAGCGATTATAATTGGCATTTAATCAAAAGCTCCCTTTTCCCTGAGGTGTATTTACTTTATTCTCTGCATGTTGTGTCGGTGCAGTTGATGAGTTAAGTCCTACACTGCAGTAACTCCTATACTCTCGGCTCTGAGGTTCTTTATTTTAAGACTTTAACATGTTTGTAATTGTCCGATGCCGTTTGTCTGTTGTATCGTCTCAGTTCCTCCTCTGTGCGGTCGGTCCTGAGCCATGTAAAACAACCGCTAATCATAATGGCAGCTTTCTACAGCTCCACCACAGATTGTACATCTCTCTGTTCACTTCCTGCTCTGCCAAGATCCTTAAACTCGCTGCTGCGGCTGCTGGTGCTGCTGCTCTCCTCCACTTCTCTCTGCCTGCTGTCGTCTTCGGTCCAAATAGCAGGTGGAGCAATGCAGTCTGGGAAGCGGTGAAACTGGGCCAGAGCATCATGACAAATTTGTATGACTGCCCCATTAAGCTCAAACGTTTTTCTCACATAACGCTCACATGTTTACTGGCGTTCCTCCGGTCTCTGACGTAGCTCTCCTTATTGGGAGAGTCCCTGCCAGGTTTGATCAGATGGTATGTAGCTACATGCACACTTTTCCCTCAGCGTGCAACACACAACTCGGCTTTTTTAGTTCATTTTGCGGTCTTGAGCGTGGGTGGTGTATGTGTATGTGTGTGAGAGAGAGAGAAAGAGTGAGCGTGTAAGCAATGGTTCATAGCCCTGATGGTTTTGAACAGACGCCTTCCAAGGCCAAAGATGAAATGAGTCATCCAGGAGCGATCTTGCTGGGAGGGATGAGCTGAGCCTGCACTGCACACGTGGTGTCAGCCAATAGATAGACACCGATAAATATACTGTGAGTAAAGAGAAGAAAAAACCCATGTAGTGTGTTGTCTTGTTGAAGGTTGGCGCCACCATGTGACAGAATGTCTGTTCACATTAAGTGCTCTTTAATCCTCAGTTTGTTGTTAAGAAAATCAGCTCGTCTACAGTAATAGAAAGAAAATAAATCTCTACAGGGAGTTTAAGTCACAGAATTCACTCATTTTACACAATGATAATCATAAAGATTATATATCTTGATGGATAAATTGTAATAATATGAAATGATACGGACAGTTGTGGTTTTTATTAACTCCAAACATGTTGGGTTATTGCCTGCATTTGTTGGTTTGTCTGTTATTTTGCAGGAATATGCAAAAACTACTGGACGTATTTCTCCAAAACTTATATTTTGGTGTGGATGCAGATCAGGAGACAAATAACTTTGAGAGATTTCGGCATTAGGTGTTATTCTACACTTATCTTGATTTCACAGAGAATAATTCATGGCTTCTGATATTAAAAAAATCTGGCATGTTTAGGAGGCTGATATTATTGAGTTTTTTGCAATGTGGGGCAGATCGAGATCAAATCCATTATCGAAAAAAACAAATTTATTTCTATTTAACGTATTCCTCCTTTGAAGTGTATATTGAATTCAAAGACCTGGATATTTCTCGCCACAGGTCGGTCAGACGGACTCTACGGCAAACCGTGCCGTTATGAAAAGAGCCCGTCCAGATCCAACGAGGTCATCAGTCCGGAGATCCTGAAGATGCGTGCGGCCCTCTTCTGCATCTTCACCTACCTGGACACGAAAACCCTCCTGAGAGCCGCGGAGGTCTGCAGGGACTGGAAGTTCGTGGCTCGCCACCCGGCCGTGTGGACCAGAGTGCTGCTGGAGAACGCTCGCATTTCTTCCAAGGTGAGCACAGTCAATAATAATCAGCAGAGTTAAAGCAGCAGGAGCATATTTGCTGTGCATTCTGAAGGATTTCACCTGTCACCGCGTGTTTCTCTCGTAGTTTCTGAGCACGGTGTCTCAGTGGTGCACTCAGACGCACTCCCTCATCCTGCAAAACCTCAAACCGCGACAGCGAGGCAAGAAGGAGACCAAGGAGGACTACCTGAAAAGCACACGGTGAGACGCACATGCAGGGACAGCTGCACACGGTTTTCCATATATAACACAATCAATGGGAGGTACTTCATATTGAGTGTACTGATATAGATGTGGATGAGAGGAAGCCAACAGATGTTTTTGAGCCATTTGATATTGATCAGCATGTAAAATTTAAGTTTCCATCTCCTGAAATAAAACAAGTCGTAGTTCGACGTGAGTGGAAAGAGTTTTAAATCCTGTGCGAGGGAGAAAGCGTTTTCTATAGGTTGAAGATGCTCTTAAATTGTTCTACTTGCATGCACTAAATTTTTCCGGAACATTTTGTTCTGTACCATAAGTGGCAGAAGTGCCTGTTCTAAAGGACAGGAGAATTACTGTACTTCCTCTGTCTCCGTCTCCGTCTTTTCTTGTTGACCTTCCGTCTAAGTGGCTGTCTGGAGGAGGGTCTGGAGGCGCTGCTAAAGGCCACAGGAAGCAACCTGCTGATCCTGAAGATTTCCCACTGCCCCAACCTGCTGACGGACCGCTCCCTGTGGCTGGCCAGCTGCTACTGCCGAGCTCTGCAGGCTGTCACCTACAGGTACATCAACAACACCTCTGCCTGATCTTACTTTAATAAAACGATACATTTATATAACAATACAGCAGGTTTCATATTTGTATTAATAAACCTGAGTTGTTGCATCCACTGGGTTGCAGGAGTGCCACAGACCCAGTTGGTCAGGAGGTGATCTGGGCCCTCGGAGCAGGTTGTAGAGACATCATCTCCCTACAGGTGGCACCACTACACCCATGGTAAAGTACAGAAGTATCTCTACAGCTTTAATAAACGCTATATGTGTTGTGATAACTAAACGGTAGTTAAATCACTTTCTATAGATTTTATTTCTTCTCTCTTTCAGCCAACAACCAGCTCGTTTCAGTAACCGATGTCTGCAGACCATTGGAAGATGTTGGCCACACCTCCGAGCTCTCGGTGTGGGTGGGGCAGGATGTGGCATTCAGGGTTTGGCCTCACTAGGTAATTGTTCCTTATAAATTCAGCTTGGAGTCATTTCTATACTGCTGACTTTGGAAAATTGATGTATCACAACTGCAGCGACTGAAATGAACACGGTATCAGTGTTATCCTAGTTTTGTTAAAATGTGCTGAAAAAGTCATTTCAGCAGGTTTTGTATCCTAACAAACTATTTATTGTCAGCAAAAATGTTAATGTAACATCGACACCGTATCAAATGTGCTGGATTTCCTCCCCCAGCGAGGAACTGCATGCGTCTGCAGGTGCTGGAGCTGGACCATGTGAGTGAGATCAACCAGGAGGTGTCAGCAGAGGTTTGCAGAGAAGGCCTGAAGGGTCTGGAGATGCTGGTGCTCACCTCCACACCGGTCACCCCCAAAGCCCTGCTCCACTTCAACAGTGAGTTGAAGATAGATAGATGGACTGATGGATGGATGGATGGATGGATAGAGAGAGATTTAGGGCACATGCTACTGTTTCCTCTATGATTGTATAGGCCCTTTAAATATTTTGCGTTCTGTTTAAGGCAATGGTTCTAAAACAGTGTAGGTTCCCATTTCAAGACTTTGAAAGGTCTACAAACAAATAAAATATTACTGATGCAGAAAAACAAATTCATGATAAACACCTAAATCCTCCGTCCTCTCATGCAGGTGTTTGCCGCAACCTGAAGTCCATCGTGGTGCAGATCGGTATCGAAGACTACTTTGAGGACCCCAACAGTCCTGAAGCCAGAAAACTGTTTGATGAGATGGTGAACAAGCTGCAGGTGAACGGTGGCATCACACATAACACTCACAGGTTCCCAACAGTAAGAAACGTATTGTTTTCAGTCAGCTCGTCACATTCCCCTCAGTAATACCTTCACAGCCAATATTGTCCCCTGCTTTGAAACCCTCCAGTACTTAAGATTTGAGATTATTAGTGATTGTCCACTTGACAGAAAATTAATAGGCATAAGTTTTGACACTTGATTTCCGTTGATCTCTCCTAGTTTGATTACTAATTACTCATTAAAGTAATTCTTGAAATATAAATACTATAAATTAACTGGTGCCCGATTCTGCTAAGTGAATATTTGAGAAGTTCCTCGTGATTTATGATAGTAAACACAGAATTGTTTTTCTTTTTTCAGGGAGTTTTCCACTACCTTCCGACTTTTAATGAATCTATTGATTATTAAACATTAAAATGGCACTTTGCTTTTAATCGAGCTGAGATCTTACAAACTATTCTTATAATTTTATGTTTTATTTTTTTTGTTTTTATTCTTTTCACATCTTTAACATTTGTGCTCTAATGCTTTTAGTTTTCAAAGCATCTTGTTTCGAAAAGTATTATTCAAATAAAGTTTATAAATATCATTACTCAGTAGAGCTCATGCCTTTGCCCAGTTGTTCCCTTAAATCCGAATTTCACACACTCAGAAGTGTAAAAACGTCTTGTATCTGTATACAGGACAATGCCAAAGTTTCAATGTGTTATTTTTTTGGTCCATCCACATCCTTCTACCAGATTTATGGAAATCCACTCAGTAGTTTATGTGTTATCTGCTGACAAACCAACCAACCAACCATAGACGGGCTTTTGGGGTTCTGGGGCCCCTGGGCCATTGCTCACTTGGTAATCCATACACTCATTCCTTTATTGTATAACTACTCCTCCATCCATCCAGTGCAGTCAGTGTTGACTGTGTGAAGGAAATGACTAACACGAAGGGTCGCTCTGAAAACAGACGTCTAAACTCTCTCACGCATCTTGTATCTTGTTTTTTTCCCCCACCATTTATCAACAGTTGAGCTAATATTTGCTCAGAGAATGAGCTGCATCTATTTTTGCAGCAACCACTCACCATTTAAGCCATGACTCAGTGGTTGAGGTCCCAGTGTTCAGCTGCCTGTCGAGGATGTCGGGTCAGTTCTTTTATAGCTGACCACACACAAAAACAAAACATAAGTAAAACCTGGGATTTCACGGCTTTTTTTTTTTTTTTAAAGGATCTGTTTATGAGTCAGTCTTTACAGTGTGTTCCACTCGATGTTATACTCAAGATGGTGCGCTTGCTCACAGCCGTTAGGTAACTTCACCAAAAGCAACCAGCCAGAATGTATTTTTATCTCTCGCTCTTTTTTGTTCTGAAAGAGAAGCCAAAGTTCTCCTCGTGCTCTTTCTGTGAAGCAAATTCTCCATTATTGAATTTCATGAGAGAGAGAGAAAACAATATTTGTCCTTCAGGTATTGCGAGAAAAAACATTGAAGCTGTTTATTGAAATGAGATTACGATTTTTGAATTTCTTCCATCCTTTTCTTTCAGGCTCTGAAGAAGAGACCTGGCTTCTCCAAAATCCTCCACGTAAAAGCAGACAGCCTCTGCTAACGTCTTGTGCTCAGACTCTTCTTCATCTTGGTGAGGCGCCATCTTGGCTCCAGTCAGTCAGAAAGACCCAGCTGTTTTGAGGCCACTGTGTGGGGCTGAATGTGTCCGTGGCACCGACAGAAACCAAACAGACCTTCAGCATAACGGACCAGAACCGAGGCTCAATGTAAAAACTTGACACAGAAACATTTACTTTTCCAGTTGTGGGAATCGACGTCTCCCTAATGTTGTTTATGACAGAAAGAAGGTCGGGATTTGGACATTTTACAAATGAGATAAAGGGCCTCGCACTCGAATAACAACAACACAAGATCCCCGTTTCTCAGTCGAGTTTTTGCGTTCACCATAAAAACGGATCACGTTGTCGCACAAAGCCCAGACCCCATTTTTCGAAAAACCGCCTGGAGCTGGCTGACAGCGCTGTATATAACCATCTGCATCCACATAACGCTTGGTATAAAATAAAACCAGAAACGACCTTCAGCTCATTATACAGCAAACACCCTCGCCACAGAGAGGAGCAACAAACGGCAGGTTTAAGCAATTAATTCTCTCTAAAGGTCTGAGTCTTGAAACAGGAGCTCCATGTTTTGTGGGCGCGTGAACGAGTGGATGTTGAAACACACCAGGAATCGAATACGTGGTTTCCATCCCAGTTTTTCACTACACAACCGTTCGTAGAAACCTGCCGACGCTTCCTGCTTCCACCCAGAACAGAAACGTGCAGCTCCAGGCCCAGCGGCGGACGGCCTCAACCGTCACACACAGACCTTCTATACAGTCTCAAAACCTCTGCATGGCGATGAAGCATTTTGCCTCTTCTACCAATCCTCTGCTTCCTCGCGGGAACAGGATCATGTCACAAACCTGGACTCGGCGCCTTTTCCTTATTTTAAATCACTGTAGAATCTAGGATCTGAGAGGACGGGATACAGCGTCCGATGTTTCTCTTCAATAAGCCGCGGAAAACGGTCCATAATGCATTTCTCTCAAAAACCAGTGCCATTTGGAACAATGTCTGTCTTCAGTCCCAGTGAGCGTCTTCTCCAATGTGCCATTATTGAGGGAAGAAGAAGAAGGATCAGTGCAAGCAGCTCTCTCTGCGTGTTGAGTTTCCTGTGATCATGGTGTCCAAGTGTTGTTGTTGTGTTTATATATCATGAAGGTTTCATACTTATCATACTGGATTGTGCCATTCCTCGTCATAGGGCTTATCATGTATTTATTCATCAGCTGACACCCTCTGGCTCCCTCTTCTGGTGTTGCCAGGCAGCTACAGAGCTGGCTGCCAGCTGGTGTGATGTGACACGTGTTCCCTTGGCAGATTTTGAACAAGTATCATCTTTGGTATTTTGGAGATCTACAAGTCTCCAATGTTATCTTCGAGGTCACAGTTTGGTTCAGTGTGCATCGCAGGAATTCACAATAAGTATGAGTAGCAATACTTTACAGTGGTGAAACAGAGTGTGCACGCCTCTGTGGTAATTTAAAGGGGTGCTCAAGTTGTGAGGGTTACAACTCAGCCTGTCATAAAGCTGTATATAGGAATAATTGAGTCTAGATAATCTAAAATCAGTCTCTGAGTTGAGATAACTATTGTCTAATGGTGAATTAGCCTCTGGGGGCACGGCCAGTATTTGGGGGCTTCTGGGGTGAACACATCTTTCGGTTCAGACGACATTTCCGTCTCTAAAAAAGGATATAATGCAGATAAATTAAGAAAAGCATCTTGGTCTTGGTCTCCACATGCAGTGTTTAGCTGCGGGCAACCAAAGCCTGCTCAATTGAGATTGGTTAAACTAGAAATGGAAACCAGAGGGCTTCTGTCCCCCAAAACCCAACCTTAGCCTTTAGATTCTTCATTGTCACACATGCAGAATCTGTTTATAGAGATTATCTAAGAGTGGAGATTATACATTTACACAACTTATAAATTTACTTGCAAACAGATGCAGATGTTTACAAGGCAGAGATGGTTAAATGACGAAAGAGATATATAGGGAAGTGTTTTTGGAGCTTTTCCTCCTGCTGCATTGATCTCTCTCTCTCTCTCTAAATGAAAGTGCAATACTAAATCAGGGGGGAAATCATGCTCTCAGTTTTGAAACCGGTTTGCAAACTAGTCACACATCACATCTCTTACCTTGCCACACATTAACAACTTGTTATTTTTACTACCTGGTCCGTCTCTGCAACACATCTTAACATTCATGGGAGGAGTGTGTGAGCGAGGTGACAGTTTCCATGAATACTGAGCAGGGGTTCGTCTCGCAGGCTCCCGGATGAGGAGAAGCCGTTAGCTGCTGCCTTTCGGTCTCTACTTCAGAGTCGACAGGGTTTCTGGGGACTTGTGTAGCTGCATATTGTAGTGATGATGTTCGAGGTCAATGTGTGAGAACAGTTGTGGGATGTCCATTTCTTCACATTCTTCCAGTAAACTGCATATTAATATTATACTCCTACACTGGTTCTGATTATCTGCTCGGTTCCATTCAGGTTTTTTGGGGGAAAGGTGTCAAAACCTTTGCCTACACAGAAGGGATGAGACAAAAAGCACTTGTTGATTTTGAGTTTTAGACAATCCTGCCTTCGCTATCAGCTACTCTGTACATAGTGTTTGTAAAGAAAAGAGAAGAAAATCACCAAAAACAAGAAAAAAAAGGACCAACATTTGATGTTATATAATATAATATATAGGTCATAAATATGAGTGGAAAACGTTGACTTTTACAGGTCTTCATTCTGTAAGCATTTTCTCTCCAAAGTCGAATGAAAGCAACATAGAGAATTATATTATGTATAACAGTAGTGTTGAAATTGAAGTTGTGTATTAGATACTTTATATATAAAAATGTGCATCAGAGTCATATACAGATGGGAATTATTTAAGAAGAGGATTAAGATGATAATTCCGCTATTTATTTCTATATAGAGAGCGATGTGTATAATGTTGGCATGTTTGTGTTCGAGCATCAATCATTAAGTTGCCTTCTTAACTGTTCTGCTACTGTGGCAAGAAAATTATTCGATGTTTAAAGAGCTTTGATTGCCTGCAGGTTAATAACGTTTCTGTTTATTTGATCCAGTCTGTTGTTGCACTAGTGAGAAAAAAAAGAAGATATTTCAGATGTTTATTATAAGAGTGTTGTTTTTAATGTTTAGCTATTTCTCAGTATTTGACAAAATATGATGCACTTTTTTCCTGAGCGCTTTTATTGGAAGATTTTTTTTTTCTGTGAGGGGCGGGTGCCCGATGGCATCTTCTGGTGTAGAATGAAAAAGTAACTGTTCACTTACAGGTTGGGGAAGATTTGGGAAACCCAGAGACGATGTGTGAGCTTGAGTTTCCCTCTTTTCTGAAACGCCATCATCTCTCTGTCTCTATCGGTCGGGAAGTTCCACAGATTGAATCTGATTCAACTACATGCAAGTGCTTTGGAGGATCATTGCCAAAAGGACCTTATCATCACCTTTGTGTTTATTTCATATTGACACTACATGAACCCGTTTGTGAAAATGGACCTGCTGACGATGTTGCAGAGCCTCGTGCGCCAGAATCACTCCTCTGGCTTACGTCTTGATTTTCTGTCGCTCCAAATGTCAACCTGACTCATTTATGATTTAATTTATTGATTCAGTCTGAAACATCTATGTATTTAAGTATTTAATTTTTTCAAATCAGACTTTGTTGCAATGTCACAAATTCATTATACAGTGCAACTGAGTGTTCATGTACCTCTCTGTACATAATTTATGTTTGAATGATTGTACTCATGCCCGTTCATCTGAATAGTATTTTACACATTACCTCAACACTTATCTGGGCAATTAAGTGTGCAGTTTGTCTTTATAAGTGTTTATTTTTGTCGACCATCACCAGGTCTGCCAATGGATCCATGAACTTCGTCCTTGTTGCTGAAAATAAAAAATGTTCCCAAAAGATAATCAGCCTTCTACGATGACTGCAATAGATGGAAATGTTTTACGGCTCATTTTCACCCATTTGTTGTCATCAATAAAAATTGCTTTAAATTGTATTTGCTCTCATTGTCAAGCACTTTTTTAAATCTGTATGTTTATAATCACGAGTTCAAATTCATTTCTTGAGTTAACTAGAAGTATCACCATCACACGACACAGTGCTGAAGTGCAAGAAGCCAAAAAGACACCAGCTAAGAAATGTTATTCACCTCCTTCGGGTGGCAGCACAAATCTTAAAAGACGTCTCAAAATGAAATAAGACCAAAGTTATATATAGCTGCTTTCACACATGCACTGAAGTCCACACATTTTTCCTGAAAGTTTCCAGAGGGGCCGAATGTGAGAGCGTTAATGTCAGAGTCAGATTGAACTTTTCCTGCCAATCCTCTAGTAAAATGCCCGAGTGAGCCCCTGTGAGAATACAGCAGGAAAAAGTGGAAAAAGAACAGTGAGCGAATGGATGTGTTGACATTTCTAACACCCGACTATTGCAAAAATAAAAAAAATTAAAAGGATACAGTTACCTCAGGTTGTAAAGGAAGTGTCAAACATGTAGAAGACTCTGGCAAAGATATTAACTTGGAAAGACATTTGAGAGCTTATTAGGCCCGACACCTCACACTGGAATTTGTGTCAAGCTTCTCTCACATTACGGAAATTGTTCTAGAGATGTTCACGTCTCTCACTCGGCTCTGAGGATGCTGGCGAACAGAATAACTTTTTGCTCAATGTTTGATATATGAAAAAAGAGGGAACCTTCTATCCGTACTCTGTCTGTTTACTTTCTCTATATTTATACACATTGCAGTTATTATCGCATCCAGCCAACGCTTGACTCTGCGCTGCCCTCTAGTGGATTTTTTGCTTAACAATCATGCCAACGTTAAAGACACATGAAATTGAGTGAGCAGTTACAACGTTTGAAATGGGCAATCAAGCAGCGTAATTGAGGCTAAATACAGTGGCTGGAGCTGCCTCTCTTCTGTGAGGTGTCTGATGTCAGATGGTAGTGATGATGATGAAGCTACTCGCTTCGTCATCTTCCAAACAAATCCTCACCTTTGGTCAAGTCATACATGGCTATCAAGGACAACAAGTCCTAACTCATCATTCCTCACACAAAATTATTAGCGTTAGTGTTATTAGCTTGAAAGCCATACTTGAGTAAAAGTACAGATATCCTACTTGAAAGTGACTCCGTTAAAAGTAAAAGTCACCCCTCAGAAAATGACTTGAGTAAAAGTCTTCGAGTTGCTCATATTAAATGTACTTAAGTATCAAAAGTATCTGGTGTTGAAATGTACTTAAGTATCAAAAGTAAAAGTACAAGTACCAAAATAGAAAAAAGGGTAAGTGCTTTTTATAGTAGGCCTATACAGACACAAAACAACCCAAAATTGTTCAGTTCAGGATTTATTTCAACTGACTGAAAAATTATAACAACACTATATATATAATGTATAATTTTACAAATTTTGAACCCGAGATGCTGAGGTTAAAATAGTATAGGACAAGTGCATCTGAACTTCTAGCGACAACAAAGGATCAACACAACAGAATAAACATGTGCCTCTTGATTCTACCTAAGAACACTAATAGACCTGCCACTAATAGACCAAATGAACCTTTTGTGTCTATTAGCTGTATTTTGTAACTGCCTGGATGTTTACCTGCATGTATACCTGCCCGCCAGCTTGTCCACGAATCTACATGTAAGCCTGTTTATTTATCATAAGACTATCTTCACTGAATGGGCCTGCGGTTGTGTTTGCATTTGTTTCCAGCAGGGTGATAATACACCTGTAGGGTATCTTGCCTGTAGGGATGACAAAGTGAAGACACAACCCTGCTTGAAGTTGTACACATTAGCCAGTTTGTACAATACATATATAAAGACTCAACAGCTTCTAAGTTGTGTTGAGTCGGCACAAAGGGCGACTAAGGATTGGAATTGGCAATATATAGATATATAATATCTTTGCAAAAATTATATTGGCATTATAGTGAGTGGAAAACTGGGCCTGATTACCCAGGGTTCCATTTGGCGAGGTCCATTAAAAAACCTGAATTGTGTGCGTGAATATGCAGTAGTCCACGACACAGTGTTTGTTTTTGGTTGTGTTGGCTGAAAGTTGTTTTTGCGTTTGCTTATATAATTGGTTGTGTTGTTTGTTTTTCCATCTCGACTTGTTTTAAATCTGTTTGGTTTTGTTTACGTGGGCGTGTAAGACTAAGAAGCGGAGCAGTACTATGGGAAATCGTTTCACTTTGCTGGGGCACATGGACAAACACAACATTATCGCATCCAGCCATTTGTTGTTGTCGGAAACGCTTGACTCTGCGTTGCCCTCTAGTGGAGGTTTTGCTTAACAATCATGCCAACGTTAAGGACACATGAAAGTGAGTGAGCAGTTACAATGTTTGAAATGGGCAAATTAAACAGAGTAATTGAGGATTAATACAATCGCTGGAGCTGCCTCTCTTCTGCGAGGTGTCTGATGTCAGATGGTAGTGATGATGACGAAGCTACTCGCGGATAGTTTTCGCCAAAACAACTCGGTGGAACACATCCTCACCTTTGGTAGTGTCATACATGGCTAGAAAGGACAACAAGTCCTAACTCATCAACCCTCACACAAAATGTGTTCTTAGCTCAGAGGTGAACTCAGGTGTTAAACATGCAGGACCCGTGAGAATGGAACAGGAACCAACCTGGATCAAACTGATTGTATAGAACGGGCATCTGAATCCGGGGGGGGATTCACGAGTCCTGGGTGTGGACCTGAGAAGACCTTAACGGTACATGTTCTCCATTCTTGACCCACAACGTGCTGGATTTAGGAGACATCCATGCATAAACCAGCACCCTAAACAAACCAGTGAAGTGCCCTCTGTAATGTAAAGACTGATTTGTCATGAGTAATTTAGTTCTCTGCTGAATGATACACGTCATACAACAGGACTTTAACCGGCTCACCCCCTTTACTCATGGTAGCCCAAGTTTGGGCCTCGGATTCAAACATCCCATCACTAATTCCCCCACATGGATTTGTTTGCAAGTCCCTCCACTGGTTTTTAACCCTTCCCTGTCTCACTATGCCACAAGCCTGTGCTCCTCTCTTTGTGATAAATCATTGTATTGCACAGCTCTCCCTCTTTGTGGATCACGGGATAAAACACTCTGAGACAGGGATGAACTCACTGAATCCAAGTGTCGCATTAAACAGGTAAAAACAAAGTTAGCAACTATTTCTAGCTGCTAAGAACAAAAGGTCAGAATCCAACACTAAGACTAATGCAGTGCACCTCTCAGGAGTCTGACCTCATTACTTGCTTCTCAATACCCTGCTTGTGTATGATTGCTTGTGAGGGCAGTGTTCAGTTTACTTTCGTCTCAGCTGAGAGAAAATAATAATAATGACAGATGCATCACTGAAAAATGTTTCTAGGGAACATGTAGGTGTTGGTTGTGTATTTTAGAAACCAGGAAACAGGATATCACGTATCACTGACATTGACTAATGAATAATAAGCTACAAGCTACCTGCCCCACAAAGGTTATGTGCTTTTAAAAAATATATATATTTTGACGCATAATTCAATTTACAAACCGAATATTTTCTACTTTTCAAGTTCCTGAGCAATGCATACAACTTTAGTTTTATTTAGCCAGATTTTTGGTGTTCTTTAAGTTTTATTTTGAAAAGTAAAATGTCTTTTTCAGAAACACTTTTGTTTCGTCTGAATTGTCCAATATTCTTTGGAACTACTTCATGCTAAAGACAAGTAGTCCCAGTGAAATGAGACAATATAAGAGGTAAATAATATTCTTTATGTTTTTAATTCTTTTCAGTGTGTAAATTAAATCAATTTATATGTTTTATTATACAATGTAGGTATAATGTATTCTTTATACAAATGATAAAAGGAATTTCTTCTAATGTTTCGGAAATTGCCACTATCTCTATTTAACCGCTGTTCATTAATGTGGTTTGTCTTTGAGTGCAGTTTGGTTTCCACCTGAGGGCCTCGGTCATGTCCTGTTTCTTTCTTTCTCCCAGTCTTTGAAAACCCTGTTTCCAGATGTAATGAGCAGCCTTGTTTGAACAGAGCAGTGAGACAAACGACTTCACCCTCTGGTGATGGAGCTGCAGCTGAATGGTTAAGTCCTCCAGCCTCTGCAGCCTCACGTGTCCTCCTGCTGCACTGGGACTCCTGCCAGAACTTTGTCCCCGTGCTTCCCTCTGTGCTCTCCAGCCGTCTGAATGAAGGAGGAGAGAGGGAGGGCGAGTACACTGGCCTCACAGAACACAAGGTTTCAGCTGTAAAGCCTTGTACACAGACTCAGCATAACACCCCCCCCCCCCCGCCTTCGTCATAAGTTTGTCAATGAAACAAGTTCATGTGTTAAAGCTGCACAAATCAATGGTTCCACCCTAACAAGACAAATGTCAATGTGTTATTGAAAGAGTGTAATTTGTCATTTTAAGAGGTTTGTTCACAGTGATAAAAAATAAACAGGTCTCTGTAGCTGTTTAGGCTTTTTACCTCTGCCAAGGATGTTATGTTTTCATCTGTTTGTATGTTTGTTTGTTAGCAGGATTGTGCAATAACTACACAACCGATCTATTTGACATTTTGTGGAGGGGTGGGGCATCACCCAAGGAAGAACTCAGTCAATTTTGCTGCGTATCCAAATCAAGCCAGGAATCTTTTTACATCCTTACACACAATTTTCAACATTTTCCCCGATCGCTCATAGAATAATTAATTGATCTCAATGAAAAAAGTGTGGCACATTTAGGAGACTGATATTTATGAGTGTCTGCAATTTGGTGCAGATCCAAATTAAAATCCGGTTCAAGTGAATCTAAATGTGATTTCATTTAAGGAGACTGTTGGGCTGTGAAGATCACCTGTAGTGAGTAGAAAACTCCTTTTAATAACTGTGTTGATACATTTTTTAAGATCAGTTTAAGATTGAACAATTTCTTTGCCAGTTTCTGTGTCATGTCCCGGTCTGCTCCCTGGGTTATGCTTTTCATGATGTCATTTTCTCATTGTTTCCTGTTTTATTTGTATATACTCTCCTCAAATCTCGTCTCATTCTTCACTTCCTGCCATTGTGTGCTTCCCGTCTGTGACTGTGCGTCCCGCTCAGTTTAGTTTCATCCGTGTCTTTGTGGTCCCCTCCCTCAGTGTCAGTTGCATTTTAACACCAAACTGGAACCGTTCCTTTTGTATTTTCTGAGCCTGGTTTTTGATTTGTTAGTTTCCTGTGACCTTGTCTTTGTCTCTCACAGTCAGGGGTTTGACTGAACCTCTGACTTCTCGCCTACAAATTGAAACTGTCTTGTCTCTTTTTCCTTTTGCCCCCCAAGATTTGTTAATGTAATCGAGGAAGAACAACTGTACGTGTGTTATTTAGAGTTGTGTTGCAGATGGGCCAAATGCATTGACACAGAAATAAATAACAATTAGATTAATTTGTGCTACTGTCTTATTATTACTGCTGTAGATTATAATTATTGTCATTATACCAAACAGTCTGGCAGTAGCTGTTCCTGGTCTCTATCTCCTCTCTCTCCCTCTCTTCCATGTCTCTTTTCCTTAATCTCTCTCCTCCCAAACCAAATGGCCGAGGCGGGGCTAGAGCCAATCCCAGCTGGCGTTGGGGGGGGGGGGCGGGGAGCGGGATCCACCCTGGACAGGTCGTCACCGTATTGACGGCCAACAAGGAGAGAAGACAAAAACAACCATCCATGTTCACTTTCACCCTTACGGCCATTTTTAATCTCTAATTAACCGAACCCCAATCTACAAGTCGTGCTAGGAAGCCGGAGCATCTGGAGAAAAACTCCACACAAACACTGAGAGAACATGTAAACTGACATTTTACTAAGTAAATAGACAATTTTCTCCATTATTTTTCAGTAAGCATATAACAAAATAGAAAATTAGTAAAACAATTGTTGATTTCCTTCCACCTTGTGAACATTTAAAAATAAATATGTAGCGTACAACTGTGAGTTGGAAGGATGTTGTCCCGTAGCTAATTAAAACTCTCCCAGTTCTTCTCAGCGTATGATTGTGTTTTGTCAGCGATGAGGAGGATTAACTCTGTTGTCCAACAGAAGTGAGGACTGGGTTGAGGTCTGTTCCAACACCATCTGTCACGTTGGCACAGCTTTACAGCACCGGAGCCTTTTCTTTTCCTCTCGTGCGATCACTTCTGTCTCTCTCTCTCTCTCTCTCTCTCTCTCTCTCTCTCTCACTGATTCAAAAAGTGAAGACGGTCAATCGTTGACTGAATGGACAACACGGAGCTGGTGTTGCTTCATGATCATAGAGTTTTTATTTTGTTAAAACTTTCTGAGTACTTATTTAGTATTTTCCATTACTTTTGAAAGAACATAACGTTACATACAGAAGGCACTTACAAAAACAAGTTAAATCACAGAAGCTGTTATTATAACCATTAAATTACTGATTTAAAAAAGAACAACATAAGACAAAATGATAAAGACACAAAAATGACAGCACCATTGGAAACGTTTGACAAGTATATCCCAAAGAAAATTAGCATGATTTCAATCTACAGTACAATAGAAACAATATTCATTTGTTAACAATGTAATAATGCCCGAGCTATGTTTTTAAGTATAACTTAATCTTCAAAATAAAAAGATTAAAAACCCACAGTTTTCTATTGTTTGTGTTTTTATTTTTCAGTATTAGTCAGAGGTTTGTTTTATTTACATATTAGGCTTCGTGGTTTGAGCTCTGTGCAGGTCCTGGTACATCTCTACCAGGTGAGTGGCTTCTCTCTGTCCTGACAGCAAAGCACCATGGGTAGTGGAATAGTATTTTCTGTGAGTGGCCTCTCCAGCGAACAGGACCTGCAGAGGCTTTGGACGAGGGAAGGGGAGAAACGAGCAAAGAGAGAGAAGGAGAGAATCTTTTAAGACAAGAGAATCAAGATCTGTCACTGTCAGCATATTCGGGGCCTCTCGTGCTGAAGTATTTTTCTATTTCCATCAGTGATTCCCTTGTTATCGCTCGACGTGTAGGAGGCTACAGTCACTTTCCTCAGGTCCTAGGATTTCAGTTTGACGGGGGGGCTGAAGGCCGTCAGCGGAGGGGTCATACCGTTCCATCGCCGGTGTCATGTGAGCAAACAGAACCTCAGCCCCCCCGTCCTGCCCTTCACCCACAAGGTGTCAGGTTTCATGGTCTAGACTCCTGGCCAGGAGTCAGGATTCATTACCCCCCCGACACCAGCTGTATTTGCTCTGCATGTGCTGGGATGTGACACTGTCACGTTAGAGCGAGATTCTTTCAAATGTGTGAGCAAAGATTGTAAACAACTAAATGTACAGTCAGAGTAAAGCCTCTCATAGGAGATACAGCCCGATTCGTCTGCACCAGTTCTGAATTATTATTTAAAATATTTTAATTTAATATCTTTTTTGTAGATATCATAATTATCTTAAAATGAACTAATATTATATTTGAGCCATACTGAAGAAAACTCAGTGAGATTTTTAGAATAATGTTTTAATGAGTAAACATTTTATGAGAAAAGGTCATAATATTGTGAATTAAGAATAAAGTAATTCAGATTGTTTCCCTCTTTAACTGCACTAATATGTTGTCATATATTATGATATATGAAAGTAAATATGATAAAAACTTAAAAATAAATGACTTCAAAGATGTTCAAGGCGTTTCTCAAAAAACTACTAGGAATTTCACACAACTGGTTTCATGAATTATTTGTATTTGCCAGAACCTCAAACAAGAAAGTTTTTCCTTTTTATCTTAATTAAAAATATTTTAAAAATATAACCCCCCTAGTGGACAAATTCAACATGCATCAAAATAATGCAACGTCAACCACAAGAGCACAACTAACTCTGTTGGAAGAATTTCCATGATGTTAATGGTACAGTCTAATGTTACAAACTTCACAATAGTGGTTACTTTCAGGAACTGCATTCCATGGTAGAGGTATTTATAACTATTGTGTACACTCCTTGTGTTGTGTTGTGTTGTGGTTGTCTCACTTGAGCCTTGGTGCTGTTGGCGTAAGGCAGTGGCATGGCCAGTCTCTCACAGTCCCCCCCGCTGGAGCCCACCCTGGTGAAGGAGTAGGATCCTCGGATGAACGGGTTACTGCCCCACGAGGAGCGCAGGACACGCCGGGGTTTTGGAATGTCAGGGTTCCCTGTGGACGGACAAACAGACCAGAGAGACGGAGAGAGGGAGTCAGTGCAGATGGTGGAGGCAGAAACATAACGACAATCACGGACAGCCTGGTTTCACAAACATCCAGTTCATCACAGATCCAAACCAGTTCCAACTAAGACTGTGGCGGCCGTCAGCTGAGGCCTTTTACTGGGACATCCCATCTGTCGGGACTAATCAACTTGTGACCCTCTGTGAGCAGAGAGGCACCAGCGAGTCTATATGTAATTAAGCAACAGCTGAGAGGATTAAACCGCAATGACCTAAATGTGTGTGTGAGTGTGTGATTTACAGTATGCATCCATAGGTCCACCGACCTCATCACGACAATGACGGTCGCTGTTTCTGCTCTCGCACTGTGACCCATTTCTGAAGCGGCTACAGAAGCCCAGCAGGACAGAAAATGACTTTTATTCTTGTGTGGACAAGATAAATAAAAATTAATAATCATGTTGGCACAAGATACAAATATCTTAGCGCACAATGAGAATAACACACAAGATAAATAAGATACTTGACTAGAGATTAGAATTATCTTGTGGACTCAAGTTATTTTCTTGTTGGTACATGTTATTATCTTGTCGTTAGACATTTTCTAACATGTACACACAAGATAAAACGTTTTTATTCTACACAAGAGAAACAGTGACTCATTTTGAGTGTGTGCCATAAAGGTGTGATGATCAAGTCTTCGTCTTATGTAACACGTGATTGCTCCTCTTGCTCAGTGTTGCTTCAGTGAATGGTGACACTTTTTCTCACTGAACACAAAAACAGACGCCTGAGTCATCCAGCTGTATTATCTGTCAGCCTGTGAAAAAAGACACTTACGTCACAGCCAAGGCTTATTTCATTTCCTTCAGAAGAAACACAATGACCCATAGTTGTGCCACGGATCATATGAGTCACTGAACTAACAGGCTCAGTCAGCTAAGGCTATTGTGTTAGCTTTAGATTACTGATTCTTAATAAAATGGTCAGAAATGACAAAGAATTACAAGGAAAGTTGTCTTTTGTAAAGAATATTTTGTCCTTGAGTTAAAGTTTTCTTTAATTAAATGATGATCAAATAAAATCAAATATCAAATAAGTGAAAAGTTTAAAAGAGGGAGTTAATTAAATCCCACAAAGCTTCTATAGGGTGAACAGGAAGTAGGGTGGGGAACCAGAAAGCTTTATTTCCTGTGTGTTCATGTCCTGACCTGTAAAGCGCCTCAGCAGCTCAGTGCAGGTCTCAGCCACTGTTTCGTCATCACAGCGCTCCATGTACAGTGCCTCTTGCCCACAGATCCAGCCGCTCAGCATGTAGCCGTAGCGTTCGGGGGGGTAGAGGACGTCGAAGCTGCAGATCTTCTTGTACCACAGCTCCTCGGGGTAGGCCAGCTGTTCCAGCTGAGCCTCATCCTCCCACACAAACTGGATGCTGTTGCACTCCGGGCTCCAGAAGGGCTCTTCAAACTCCAAGAATATCTTGTCGGTGGTGCTGATGCCCAGCTTCTCTATGGCGAGCACCTTGTCCTCTGGCAGAGACGGGGAGAACATGGCTTCGTGGTTCTGCTTCAGCACGCCCAGAGAAGCTGTCACGATCACGTGATCGGCCACGATCCACTCCTCGTCCTCGCACTCCACGCAAATGGGGGGAACCAGTGGCAGCGGGTCCTGAGGCTGGCAGGTGTGGTTGTTGGTGTTGTGGTTGTTGTCCTGGTTGGTGTCGCTGCTCTTGGCGATCACCTCCTGATGCTGGGCTGAATAGTTCCAGTGGATACAGCGGACCGGTTTGCTAAGGCTGATGGTGCGGGAGGGAATGTCCCGGGCCAGGAGCTCCACGATCTTCATGAAGCCTTCAGGAATAACATAATGGGCACCAGGGATCTCTGTCCACTCACCAAACTCACTCAGAGACACCTCATCCATACTGGGAGAGCTGCTTTCACAACTCTCAACCTGAAACAGGAGCACATTGCATCATAGAGAATTAGATCTGCTATGATACTTGTCAATCGTCAGTTTAGTGTTTCATCCATAGAAAAGATTTTGGAGACACAACCTTTGCAATGTAGGAGACATATGATGCTTTCTCAGTTCTTCCCTTTCCCCTTATTGTTCTTGTGTATATAAAAGATCTGCAAAGCTAAATAGCCCAAAGTCAGTGGTAAACAGATCTCCATTCCAGCACAGAAAACACCTGAAGCTCCTGAAACGCCTCGTTTGTGGTGCGGCCGAAACTCCCACATTTGCGTAATGCGCACCTACTCTAGCAAAGCCAGGTGAAGTGAGAGCTGAGGCCGACATTTCACTACATGCACTAGAATCGGTTGACCAATCACAATAGAGTGGATCAGCTGGCCAATCAGCGCAGGCTGGGCTTCATCGGGAGGGGGGGTTCTTAAAGAAACAGGAGCTAAAACCAAGTGAGATGTGTTTCCTGAACATTAGAGCATGAAAACCTTTTCAAATAACAACACCAATTAAAAGGATCAACCTGAAAATAGGCAGAATATGTCTCCTTTGAATCAATATATTCCTGTCGGTACTGTACTGATTTCTACAACAACTAATTTCTAAAGCTACAGCTCCCAACTCACCAGCATCATTAAACCGGATTAACCATGTTGTTTTATTTAGAGGACACATACTGGTGGGGAGTTATTAAAAACGCAAAATTATGCGACTGCCACGGACTCGTTAGCTGCTGAGCCAGTGGGGCAACAGGTACCTGGTGGTTAATGTGCCTCCGTCTCCTCTCTGCTGCATTTAATAACACACTCCAGTGTGTTTCTGTGTATGTCAAGAGATAAATAACATGATTATACTTAATAGCTATTCAGAATTAAGTCCGTATGAAGACTGGGTGTTTTTACATTTTATTCAGGCTCTCAGAATAAAAATCCTACTGGTAAACAACTTCTGAATAAACCACAATTTGCCAAAAAAAACAGAAAGAGAAAGTCTGCATATTTGTCTGTGGCTATCTACAAGAAAAATGGTAAGAAGTAAATAAGTCAATAAAAGCTCAATTACTGTCTATTTAATAAATCAATTTAAATTTAATTAATAGCTAACTATTATCTAATTAACTCTCACAATTACAAAACTAGAAGGCAAACAGATTAGATGTAAAGGTTTGTTAAAGAACTATGTTATTATATCATTAAGGTCAGTTTTTTTTAAGAGCTGTAGCAGAACATCACCAAAAGAGAAACCTGTGTCACACACTCACAGACACAGTGGACAGTGAGAATACACACTCACACACACACACACACACACACACACACACACACACACACACACACACACACACACACACACCTTGAGGTACTGTTGAAGCATGGACAGTTTGAGCTTCTTGATGCTCTCTGAATCATCGGGATCCAACATGATCTTCTTGCGGACCCCATCACGTGTGAAGATGCCAACGCTGTTTTGGCTCTCAGCACAAACTGGCTTCCCGTTCTGGAAGAACTCCTGAGTCAGCTCGTACACCTACAGCAGGGTGAGAGGTGGCAGACAGGGTCAATCAGGAGCAAACCAAATGAGGAAGGATGTAAAGAAAGCATAAGACACAAAAAGAGGAAACAAAGAAACCAGTTTGGTTCAGTTCAGAGCAGATGGGGTCAATGTTTGATTGTGTCAATTCTGTCAAATGTTGAACTCTGCTTTGACCATCACAAAGAAACCACCTGAAGATAACTAGAAATGTTTGCCTTCACCAATGATTTGCATTGACCCTCATCTTTGACCGCCTAACTCTAATCAGTTCATCCTTGAGTCCAAATGGATGTTTGTGATGGAGGTAAATAAAATTCCCTTCAGGATTTTCTGAGATCTTGTTCACAAGAACAGAATGGATGCACAGACAACTCAAACACATGTAGAGATAAAATACATGAAAACAGCAGTAGATGGGATCACTACAAAAATAGTTGATTGTTGAGTTTCACCTCCAGGACGTTAAATACTAACACTATGGGACAGAGGCTCATTCTCCTGAGCCCTTCACACTAAACAAACACAGGCAGATGCACGCGCTTCACCCACACAAGTTTATTTGCATTTATTGTCCGACTCTTGGTCTTGCTAATGGTGGAACAGCCACCACTAGCCCAGCTTTTTACCAAACAGACGTGCATGTGCAGCTGCTTAGTAGCACGGAGCGTGGAATTGTCAAATTCCCATTTCCATGCAATTGTGAGTCCATGCGTGAACCAATGTGTGCATATGCGTCCCCCTCACCTCGTTGTACAGGTCACTGAACTCCTCCACCAGGTCCTTGGGGATCCTCTTCCCAACGTTGGTCTGGTAGTGAGCGACACCATTCTTGGTGTACAGGCTGATGCGTCCCACGCTCCTCTCCCCATCTGTGGTGTGCTCCAGCAGCCCGTTGTCCTCTGCCAGGTGGTACACTGGGTTCCCGTTGGCGCCATGGATCCAGGTGGCTCCGAGCTCCAAAGTTGCTTCACCTGCCAACCAAAGAAAAAGCACAGAGATCCGTGTGAGTTTGAAACAAAAGTAAAGAGCTGTTTGGAACTCAAGGTCTCCCAGGTGGCTTTAAATGAAACGGAAGATAAAGGCTTTGCAAAGTTAGTTAAGTTTTAGATAATTAACCTGTTCGAGAGGAAGGTCAATTCAATTAACATACTGAAGTTACTGAAGTCCACTGGAATAACATTAATTATATAATATTTCTAAAGGAAGTATTATACATACATTTTTCAGTAAAAGACAGAAATGGCTCATACAATTCCTCCATAACGAAAGAAGCATTCACATAAAAGATGCATTTTTCAGACATATTTTTACACATTTGCATTTAACTGTTGTATTAGCAAGATCACTTGTGTTCTGTTTTAAAATCTACCTACAGTATCTTACCCTCGAATTGACCCTGTTCTCATTTGTTAGTCGTTGCATGCTGAAGGAGTTTGTTCTAATGGAAATAACTTGCACTTCTTGACTGTTTTCACAAAATGTGCCAGCTTCACTCAAGCAGTTAAACCTGAAAATCATTGATATAAATCAGGGATACAATGTGAGTGTGTGAACGAAAGGCTGATTGGACAGTTTTCCATGTTATTATTAAATTGAATTAGAATTTCTTCTTCTTCTTGCACACCAGCCAGGTTTAGCAATCTAAATTAAGTTGTATTTATGTACTTTGCAAAATGTTGCTACATGAGAAATAAATGCACTTATTCATGAATCCTTTTTTCACACAGTTTGAAGGTGAACATGAGGTAAACAGGGACAAGTCCTCTCACCGTGCTGAACGCTGTGGACTCGCCCGCCGATGTGGTCTGACGCCTCTAGAACAGTGACATCCGTGAAGCCGTTTCTCAGTAGGACCCGAGTTGCAGCAAGACCGGCCAAGCCAGCGCCAATCACTACTATTCTAGGCTGTCGATGAGGGTGTAGGTCGCTACTAAGAGGATCATCAGTGCTGTCTGACGAAATTTCACAACTTTGCATGCCGTCCAAGCTCCTCTTCGATGGAGTCTGAGGGGCAAATTAATGACAAGGACGCACGTCAAACATGGCAAATTCAGCACTGAGTCATCAGGGGACAGACAGCAGAAGATACATATATACATACATACATATTTTTGTGGTTGTGTGTCCTATAAATGACATATGAACATAATAAATTGTATGTAATTGAGTGTAATTGTAACGTATTAAACGGAGAATCAAGATAAAGGAATTTCTAATAGCAGTGAATAAATGCTCTAAAATCAAGCAACAAAAATACAGATAGTCATTAGAACAAGCTAAAAATACATGTTGCATCAAAATCTTTGAATCCATTATTCCATCCATTAATTTCCTGTCACTTCCTGTTGCTAACTCTGACTCAACCCCCTCCCGCCCTTCAGCCACCTGACACTTCCTGGTGCACCTTCTCCTCCTCTTTATTCCTTAACCAGCTCCTCATTATAACTCCCATCTCTACCCCTTCTCTGACACAAAGTCCATTGTCCCTGCCAGGCTGTAGCTTCAGTGTTGTTTATCAGTTTTTTCCTGCTTGAGCATGACTGTTGCAACGACTTTATTTTACAGAATTACAGAATTTTGCCTGCTCATTTTGTTGCCTTGTTGCCTGATTTTAACTGCTGATTCTTCAGGGAACAGATGCATGTCTCAACCCTGGAAAAGAGATAAATCAAAACTGTCATCATGGCTGCTTAACGTTTTATCTAATTGAGGAAATGTTAGCCTCATATTGTTCAACTACAGACCTCTATGACGACTGAACATCGTCATCCTACCCTATGTGTTTCCTGTTGCACCACACTGTTCACTGAGCATTAGACCAAAACAGCGGTCCCACCATGACTGTCATTTCTATCTGCAAAAGGACTTGACACACTCACACGCTCTCAAATAAAAAGATTTCCTGTTGCGGCCTCTCTTCTTCTAGGGAAACTGCTCAAGGACAGAAACTCTAACAGTGAGGAATACACAAGTGACCTTGTTAATCCAGTACACAGGGCCGCTCGCTCTGAATGTATGGACAGCTGTGTGTAAGAACAGCACAGTGGGAGTCTATTCACAAGACGCTCCTGATAGCCCAGTAGAGAATTGTACAAAGAGGCGACATTGTGGAAGTTTTCCATGAAAGACCTGTAAAGTTGGAACTATTGTGAGGCTTTTATTGCGAAATGACTCTGTTTTCCCTCGTCTTGACATAGAAGGACAACAATTTATCGACAGCAAAATCCTGCTGCTACACACATACATATTCTCCTCTTTGTTACCACAGCAACGATGGACACAGAGCGGTGAACATGATAGTGTCGAAAATACACTCTGAGTTTACACAGAAAGAAATCAATGGCCTTAGATATCATATTAGATATATATCATAGGTCTGATAAATAAGCCGTTCTGTTTATTTGTTTATCCTCAAATCATCTTCCTCTGATTGGTCAGAGATCAACACATACACCACAGATTATTGGGACACATGATGTTGCTCAGATACACACGTGTTTAACCCGGATCCTGAACTCTGACATTTGAGAAACTGCTTCGCAATCAATTTGTCTTCAGATCAACAAGAGCTGACAAAGACGGTCAGAGACGAAACCACCAGTCAGCACCTCAGAGTGTGTGTGTAAGCTGAAACATATATAAACATTTAAAGAGGAGATGCTGTGCACAGTCTTTTCTGTGAATCTTTCGCACTTCTTGCATCAACACTTTCCAGATGACTGCCGACGTCCAACACAGATGTGGGTTAAACCTACTAATATGGACGCTTCAACACCTGACCTCACTTCCTGACCCTTGTCCCGAATGTGGGTCAGACACTGGTTTTACAGAGCAGGCGTTTCTACTGGAAGTGGCAATATGACAACACATAGACGGAAAGGAAAATGGATTTTTTTGTTAAGTAGCTAGTGTATTTAACTGAAAAAAAGAACATTGTTGGAATAGCATGAAAAAATTGAATACATTTGTTCAAATTTAACAAGTTATAGTAATACAATTGCTTAATAAAGAACTTAATAAAATGATTAAAGTTAGTTGAAATCTTAATTTTTCACTGTAGGACATGTCGCTAATCAATTACTTCACTGTGGCAATTTAGGATTATTACTGTTAATTCATTAAATGTTATGATACTTTCTTCTTAAGTGATATTGTTAAATCCTGGCAGACATGTGTTTGACTCTCTCTAATCAGACTCCAGTCTGCACTTCCCTCACGCTGCTGCTTGAACCACAGATTTGTACTGAATTAGTTTCTTGCATGGACCAAATAAAGCTTCAGTTTCAGTTTTGTCTCCCTCGGTGAAACTAACGCTTCCCAATAAATTTCCACTGCACACATGAAACAAGGTTTAAAGACTCATTAGTGGGATTCTGAGAAAAACTGAGGCTGAAATATTGATACAACAACATCACGATGAATAGACTCATTATTGTGCTTCAAGAAAAAAGGATGTTGTTGAAGTGAAGTCTCTCCTGTTTGTTTATTACTGGAAGGATCAAATATTAATAGCAGACACATCTAATATAATGGTTGTAAAATTAGACCCATTATAATGTCTCACAAACAGAACTCAGGCTCAAAAGGCCTTTTCTGTGACTGTTGGGTGTTATTTGCTTATTGAGTCGGTGGTTTTGAATGTCATGTGTGTTTTCTACACTCCTACATGTTGTTACAGAATAAATGGCACAAACTTATCACTGAGTGTTGTGAATATTCTCCCTGCTGTGGTTGCAGCACCTTTATATTCTGCAGCTGCTCGGAGATGAGGGTCACAGGAGGACAAGGCTTTGTGGCGCAGAGCTGGCGTAGACGACGTATCTGACAAAAATGGATGCAGTGGTGGGAGGTGTTTGCTGTCAAATATTCTATGAGTTCTACTTTGTTGACTGTGCCCTTGCATGAATGCAGTTGCACATATTCTCAGTCATTTGCAAACTGTTGACTTGCACTGTGTACACTTGATTTGAGGTATTGTGTGCATATGTATATAACAAGAATACAACCGGCATTAGCCACAGAGAAGAGTATGGATGTAGCTTTGAAGAAAGTGTTGTAGGAGGTCTGAAAACAAACTATTTTCCTTCACCCTTCCCCTTAGACGAGACTTGAGGACATGCCACAAATACCTTCTCTACTTTCAGCAACAGGATGACCAAGAAGGTTTGGCTCTAATTTTTTTTAGCAAATAAAAGTCTCCTATGGTCAGGAGAAATAGTCCCTTTGCCGTGATACAGAAAAAGGAACATTGATTATAATGAATGAATGATCTTATTCGTTGACAGTGTTTAATCGCACATTGGCCTCGCAGACAGCCTGCATCCATCCCATCCATACACTCTCAGCACGCCACGCTCTCTGCAGATTACTTTGTGGGCTGGGCTTCGGTAGAAAGGCAGAAGAGGACTAGGCGGAAGGGGCAGGGGGCAGGTGGGGGAGGCGCGGCTAGCACTGACCTAGAAATGGCAATCTACAGTGCAGTCAGAGCATCTGCCTGTGGCCTTCTCGAGAGCAGGGTCAGCCTTGAGCAGGAATATCTCTAATGACTATGTGGCTCTCACTGGAGCGAGTCGTGTCCACACGCACACTTGTGTGTTTCCATTATCAGGCCCATGTCACTGTTTGTATATGTGAACCTACAATTCCGCTTCCATACAATGAAAGAACAAACCTTCTCTGGGAAGGAGGGGAGTTGTTCCAGGCCAGAAATTCCACACCTCTCTCACAGATCTGGTTTTCCCACGATGAGTAGATGAAGTGACAAAACACACACACACACACGTCTCTCTGTAATACTGTACACCACATTGGATTTCCCCCTGGTGCATATAAAGAGGAGAACAGTGCCCTGAAAGATTACTATTATCGCCAGCAATACACACAAGCTACAGAGGAACACGCTCGGAACAGGCTCAACACATTCAGCCAGAATAACAGTATGAGGACCGGCAAATTATTATTTTACACTAGATAAAAAAGGCCATAAATAAAAAAGAAAGATAGATGATGCCAGGAAGGTTCATTTTAGGTCAATAAAAAAAAAACATTTGAACGAAGAAATTGTGAATCCAGTTGAAGGTTAAAAATCCCCTTCCATAGTTGATTTAAAGAAGCCACTTAGAGCCGGGTGATAAAACAAAGTCAATGTTGCTGCTCATAAGAAGAGTTTAAAACCACAAGCTTCACTTCAAGCATGAGTCTTTGAATTTAAATTATAATAACAATTATTTTTATAATAGTATAATAAGAATGACCGATTTCAACCGATTGTATCTTGATTTCATTTCGGCGGTATCACCCAGCCTTAAAGCCATTTATTATCAACTAGTTGACATTTCTACCTGCAGCTTTGATTGGATTAAAACCTTTTGGTTTAACGACTTAACTGATACCTAAGTGTGACCTGGATGGACCTGGAACTTGTCATGTTGATCTATCCAACGCATTAGTGGTCGATTAGCATGGTAATGGATTTACACTAGAAAAGGAGGAAGTGAAAACCTAAATAATCACAATAAGGACTAGAAGTTAGAACGTGTGATGGGTTAGGGTTAAGTGAAGAGATAAATGAGAGGGATAGAAAGTAGGACGTGGACAGGAGAAGCCTTCAGTGCCACGTAGAAGCTCTGGAGCCCAAGTGGCCTCAGACTGGGTCCAAGCAAACTTCACTAAGTAACTCGGATTATCATCACAATAAATCATCGACACAATCTCAAGATCAACGTGTTTTAAAGCGGAGGACACACAAAAACACACACACGGCAACGGTAGAGTAAAGTGTCCTGTTACATCGCCTGGACACACACACACATACACGAGCGGACCTACAACACATCCGTTTAAATAACGTTTCCTCCGTTGTGTTCGTGTTTATCAACACAAACCACTGCGTGACGTGTGATAATCTAACCCGGGTACACAGCTCGTCTAGTGACAGAGGATCAGCTGTTTCCAGCCTCACACTGAAATCCGCCTGTTCTTTCTGCTACAAATCTGTAACACCGTCGTAATAACACCGCTATGTGTGTGTGTGTGCGTGTGTGCGTGTGTGTATGTGCGTGTGTGTCTGTGTGTGAGTCGATCAGCTGGTTACCTGACTCTCGCGTTCTTCAGCTCTTTAAAAAACACTCACAACCTCAGGAGTGCTCCTCTCTTTCCTTTGTGCCCGTTTCTCCCGCAGACCGGCTCCGCTTTGTATTTATGTCTGGAAACCAGAAGCAGCCAGTTTCCCTGCGAGGACACCGCCTCCTAATTCACTATACATGAGCCGCCATGACGACACACACACACATATGCATATATACACACGCACACACAGAGCCCCTCCTCCTCCTCCACCTCCTGAGTCACTATCAAGTAAAACACACACAGCACACACACACAACCCTCATCCTGTGTCAGTTTCAGTAAGTGACACACACACACACACTAATGCTTCTAATGCAATTTAATTATTGCCTCTTTTACCCAAGTCCTCCTTGTATGACTGTGTACAGGGTTAGCCCCTTACCCTCCTAACCCTAACCCCTGAGAGCTAACCCTAGCCAAAACCTAGCCCTATCCCTAGCCCTAACCATAACTATCACCTTAACCTTAACCTTAACCTTAACCTTAACCTTAACCGTAAACTTAACCGTAAACTTAACCTTAACTTTAATCTTAATCGTAATCCTTATCCTAATCCTAAACCCAACCTAAACCTCATCCTAACCCTAAAACCAAGTCTTAACACTCAAACAAGTACAGGAACACACAAACACACACACACACACACACACACACACACACACACACACACACACACACACACACACACACACACACACACACATTTTTATCTTAAACTCCTGGAGACTAATTTTAAACCGTAACCATAATTTATACCTGCCTCACTCTTATATAACCATAACCGAACATTTTCCCTAACTTAATCTCTGTTATGGAGTCTCCATAAAGACAATAAGTTCCCATAAGGGGAGAGTATATTCAGATGAGGGCTCCAACATTACCTACCCCACACACCTGCATATACATAAATGACGTAAATAACACCCAAGAAATGACTCAATCAAATTAATTAACTTGTTTCTTTCTTATTACCTTAATATACGTTAATATCACACAAACAGGCTATAACCACACCTACAATCAAATGCTGAGCTGTTAAAGCCAAATAGCCACGTAACTAACATTATTTCAGAAGAAACATTTCACAATGTCAGATTTAATGGCTGCGTCTGAAATCACCCATTCATTCACTGACCCCTACTTTATCTATAGGGACCTTTATGTTATCGACAGCAAAAGATGCAAAACAACAACGGCCAGTGGGAAATCGGCCAGTAAATATTAAATGTTTATTTTACACTCAGTATGAGTACGTTCAGGCAAAAGACATGTTGAGGGACCATCTTTATATGTAGAAATAAAATAGTTTCCTGCAGTTTGTGCTCTGATGAAAGTGTTTATATTTCTACGACATGGGGGGCTGTTCCTGCTTCACTCTTTCTTCATGAGCGTGATGCATTGTGGTATATATTGCTAGGTTAATGACCATCCGTTTTACATTAATGTTCATGATGCATTGTGGGAAACAATGAGTTCACTATATACGGTTTAGAAAATGTCACTAAACATTCAGACAACACTACAAAATGGCAAACTCAACATGTACTCTCCTATGTAACTTTACAGCATTAGTTTGATAGTACATGTAGAAGGTCTAAGTAAATAATCTTCTCAGTATTATCTGAAGCTTTTCTGCTCTTTCCAGGAGAAAAGACTCAATAAACAATAAACAAATATTGGCACGAATTTACACTGACTTCCAAGTACAAACAAAGAACAAACCAGATTCCTTCTCACAAATTCCAATGATTAAACACTGAGAAATAGCTGGTTCCCATTATAAAACATAGAGATATAACTGGCTCCAACATAAAGAAAACGTCTTAAGAGTAAAACACAGAGAAACAGTAATTGACATCATGTAGTAGCACAAATGCAAATGTAGTTATCATAATTTTAGTTCAATCCAATTACAGTTATTTTAAATTACATATTGCCTCATACTACATACCTTAACACTAATGCCATTCAAAGTGCGGTAACTAACTATAAATATGTTTTATGTTATTTCTATCGTATATTTTGTGGTATTAAACTGAGATATTACAGCAAATGTTAACAGTGTAGCACTACCACAAATGTCTTAACCAGTATATTATTGCAATTGCCAAAAATGTTACTGAAAATGGCGTTTTGTATCATGGACTTTAGCCACAATGCCTTGCAAATTGCGGAAACTAACTGTAAATATGGTTTATTGTATTTTGAATGTATATTTTGTGGTATTTAAGTGTAAAAATAAAGCAAAGCTGGACGGTATACCTAACTAAACCTTCCTTCCATCCTGCAACTGAACAAAACCAGAAATCATTAAAAAAACAGTTTTTATGGAGTCTTTTCAATGTCAGGACATTGTATTCTAAATTGATGTCTGTGGCGGATTTGTTTCATGTTGTCGAGCAGGAAGTCCCTCGGGAAGCACAGGCTCTGTTTGTTTTGGTGGCTTGACCCTTTAACTTGTCCAAAAGGCCATCCCAGCTGTTTTGTCTCCAGGTCCAAACCCATAAATCAACAGGAAGTCATGTGCATGATTCAGGGGTTCAGCGCACCTCTCGAATGTCATCACTGTTTGTCTGTGTTCTGGCCAATAATCACTGAAATTCATCTTGCAGGGTTGCCTCCCTTCCTGTTCCTTTGTCTGTGCTTTGTTAAGAAGGAAGGCTGTCAGACAATCATTTGAATAATCAGCAGAAAATTACACAGTCTAAAGTTTGAAGTTCAACAGACAACATGAATTAAATATAGAAACTAAATACATAACCAGTAATAATTCCAATCTGTGCATTGTGAATAGATCACAGCTGTCACACAAAACTAAGATGTAAGCATTGGTTTATATATCAAGTAAGCAACTGAATATACATCTTTATATTCTGATGTTTTTTTACAAAAATGTAGTTATATTAAAATACAATAATTTGATTTATTATTCTTCCTCCAAAATTATAATTGAAGCTGTCTCTAAATTGCATTTAGATGATCACATACAGAGAACTCAACCGTTAAAATATATAATATAATTTGAAAAATAGAACAATTTAAAAAAGGTATCTAATTTTGGTGACAAAAATGTATTAATTGAAAAATAGAACTAATGACCTTGGTATCTCTACAATCAGTATATTAACCATATTTGCACCAGTTTCTGAAGTGTCACATTAACTATGAATTCCACTGGTACCGTTTCAAAGTAGTACAAAGTCCCCTCAGCTCTTTTCTTCAGACAAGCACAATATATCACACCTAAAGTCTTATTTACAACGATCAGCAGACTGACAAAATCACTAGAACCACTGGCTTTCTGCTTCTATGAAGGACTGGAGGCTGAGGCAGAACAAAGCAGTCATTCGCTTTAATCAGTGGGTCATTGATTTTATTGAAATCAACAACTTTTTAAATAGATTAAATATCCTCACATGAGACTTTTGTACCACTACTACTGACTTCAGAATTGCCTTTCAAACTCCAGATGAATGAATGAATCAATGAATGAATCAATGAATGAATCAATGCAATTATTGTCCTCGCACAATGCACAAGAACATTGTATGACGGTGCAAGGACAATAGAAAATAGTTGCTGGTAATACTTAAACTCCAGTTTAGACAGATAAATCGGATTTCAAGATTTGTTTTGTAATGAACATAAAATTTGGAAAGTGGGTTGTTTCAATGAGGCCACAGTTTTCATCTTTCAACTGGTCCTTAACTAACTGGAGTTGGGTCCTTGTTGGCTTTAAGTGAAGTGAAGGGAAGTTAAGTGTATTTCATGATGTATGGTTACTCTGCTTTAATGGTGAGGATACTTTTGTTCAGCCTGATCGTATGGAAACCTCTATGGACTCTAATGGTTCCATAGACACTTACCGTTAGCGGTGGTTTGGCATTAAGACAAACTGATCACATTAGCCGGATACTGACATAGATCTCAGGGCCCAGACTCGGCTGCATTTATTAATTCATGTTGCCAAACCATCTGTTCCGCTAAAGCTAAGCAGGATCAGGAGTTCTTCAAAAAGACAGACAAACAAAGAAATGGCAAAGAAAAAACAACGTTGTTTGTGGAAGCTATTAAAGCATATAACGTTTTAGGTTTCTGTTACAAACTCACTTGAGTACAGTACGACTAAGTGTAGCTTAAAGCATTGAAGGTGGTGAGTGACACAAGATTGTTACTCACTTAGCAAATATTGAATGAGCAGAATGAACACATCATTTCATAATTCTGCTACAGTCATAGTTCAACTTACATAACCGTTGGTGCAATTATGTCTGTTTAATTATAAACTCACTTGTAGCATCAGCACAGTATTATCATAGTACAATAGGTCAAACACCTGTTGATTACATAATCTGCTTTATGTAGCTGGTATATTCATAATATGGCCTAGTCTTGTTGTTTGAAAGGTGTGCACCACTCCATACTCCAAACTGAAAATACTCAACACATTTAGTGGTACACACGTGTTATATACCCGGTATATATCAAATGAAAATTGCACTAACAACATTTCATTAATACATTCACTTAGTTATCTTAAGGGACTTTGCCTATATGAACTTTGGGGCCAAAGTTTTATTGCTTCGCCACCTGCTCTAAGATTAATAGATTGACTTAGTTGTACGTAATGAAACAGACAAATCTTCATGTAAAAGGCCGACCAGATAAAACACGCTTATTCTTAATAGGTCCCACAGATAACATCTATTAAAGGAAAGCCATTAACCACAATGCTACTGTAGAGATGTCGACTACACATGTCGTGCTTCTGCCCATGCTGCCAACACATAACTCACTAAAGGGGGATGATCAGCCACTCAAACTCCGTGAAACTGTGTCTGTGAATATATATTTACCGTAATCGCTGCACCAGAGGCAGGAGTAAGGAAGAATAGATGCATGCAGTTGAATTATATTAACGTTGCAATTCTTAATAGCAAGGTAAGTAAGTAAGGCAAAGCAGCACATCAGCAGCATGGGAACACTATCTGTATACAGTGAATGGTAAGGAAATGCAATGCTTTCCACAACACAAACACACAAGTATGTGTTAAACTTGCAGCGAAAAGCTGGCATCACTCTTCTGGCAGTGACAGTAATTACACAAACTCTCGACGCTCTCCAGCGAGGGAAAGCAACACCAGTGATAATCCCTGTTTGACCTTGTCATCACTTTTTTTGGGACTTAAATCCTTCCTCTGAAGACAGAATTTATTTTTATCTGCTTCACAAGAAACTTGACGTGGACGCTTCTGAGGTTTTTCCACCATGCGCTGCTTCTCCTAGTGGCTGTAGCTTACTCCAGCTCCATTTGTACACTTGCTCCCCTCTTCAGCCCTGGCAAACCATTATTTGCTGGTTTATGCAAAACACAGAGTTTGATACTGGTGGCCAAGCCTGGAAAGGTCGCAACAGATTCACCAGATATAAAACTGCAGGGTATTACATAATTGAGTTACCTGGCGCTGAGGCATAGTGCATTGTGTGAACTAGTTTGACCTGGGGTTGTAAATAACAGAGGTTCATTAATATGTAAAAGTCTCACATCACAAGACAAAATGTAAAAGAGACAAAAAGGCAACTTGAAGACACACAAATTATAATTGTATTGCATTACATCTGAGAGAATAACATGTATATTATTGCTATCATAATTATTTTATTATTTTAATGAACAAGCTAATATTTATAATGTAATGAAATCAAACCCAGGGTTCATAATATATAGGCCCACATAAGCATTTCCAACACTTACCATATAAAAAAGAATATGTGCATTAATATGATTGCTGTCTCGACATGGGATGGAGACCTGCTGTGCTCACTGAAGCTAAAATTGTTGTGGCACAGCTGGACATCCTCCGGGTCCTAATCAGCCTGTCTTTTATTGGAAGAATTGTGTAATCACAAGACAGCTATGTGCGCTCTGTTTATTGGTCCCCTGGGGTCCCATGGTTCTTTTGCCATCTTAATTACTTTACAGGGTGTCCTGACCGAGGTGACGTGATTAGCACGCGAATATGCATGTGTCTGCTGCATAATTAAAGTTCACAGCAATGCTGGCGTGGGATTGGTGGAGCAGTTGGATCACGAGAAAGGCCTCTCTGTCTGTTGGTCCACCAGGGCACAGAGACCTCACATTGTGAGACCGTCCAGCGCTGGGTTACTGTATTGTCCATCGTTTTCCCACCTCCCTTTTGCTCTCCTGCGCAGCCACGCACCACGGAGGGGGGAAGAAAGTGGCTTTTCATCGATGGGTCAGTTGGAGCATGCAGAGGAACTCAGCGAAGAGCGGCGTCAGTCTACTGGTGTCAACTGCCTTTCATGACCTGGAGCCATTCCCCAGCAACACAGCAACCTACATGAATGCAACTCATTACCTCCATTACCACCATGACGCTGGGAAGAGGGTACAAAGGACCAATCAGGCTGTACTCAGGCTGAGGTTATGAGTCCAAGTTTAAAGAGACGTTTCAAACTTAAATGTGTTTTTAAGTCTCAAACTAAATTATATGATTGTTCTTTGATGAAACAAACTCAAACTCATATCAACTCTACCTGTATGTGTTGAACACGGCTCATAATGCCAACCATTGTTTCTAATCTTGGACTTTTCCCGGTCAATGCTTATGTAGAATCAACCATTTAACATTTAAATCTAGAAAACCAGGCTCTTTTACAAATCTATGCTGAAAATGAAACCACCACCTTGTCTATCATTCAGGTGTAGATGATATGGTGAAGTCAAATGAGGATCCATTTGAATTTATAACAATTTATTGAGTAAAAAGGTGGTGTTAAATATAAACTTGGTGGTTTCATGTATGATACTGTGCTAAAGGCTACACGTTCCAATAAAAATAAGCCGGTATCATCGGTTATCAATTCATGTCTGAAACATGGGAAGGATGCAGAATGGGTCATCCACTGTGAATCTGGATCAGGGGGCATATCCAGGACTTTCCTTACCATTTCGAGATCATTTATTTTTCAACTTTTTCACAGTTTTCACAATAATTCATGGTTCTTGATGTGGGAGAAAAACTGGCAAAATTAGAGGACTGTTACCTATGAGCATGTGAATAAATTCAAAGGGACTGCTGATCCTGGGTGGAGGTAACAAAATTTAAATATTTATATACTGTTTTTTCGTCCTCTAACCACTTCCTCTCTGTTGCCCCTCACTCTATGTCACTGCCTTTTGTGCACCCGATCCCACTACCGGTTGCGCAACAGGTCTTGGCCAGTGCGCTGAGTTTTCTGTCGTTATACAGTAACAAGGAGCCCTGTCACAAAGTGTTTTGGCCCAATCCTCCCCTCTTTGCTCACAGTGAAGCCCCTCCTCCTCCTCAGACTCCTAAGTCTCTCTCAGAAGCACATATTTAACTAATAAGCTGCCTCTCAACCCAGCTTAACTTTTATTGACTTAAAGGTGTATATACAGAAGTGTAACACATAAACCAAGCCCTAGAAAAACCCTGAATCATGATAAGCATGCAGTTTAGAAGAATTGTGTTGCTGCTGTTGGAAACAGTTGAATCAAAAAAGCCCAATAGAGAATCAAGTTACTGAAAATGTCAAGAATAGAAAGAGAGCACAAGGGAAGAAAATTGATATAGTCCCATACTAATTTTTTTTTTTTTAAGAAGCTCACAAGATGGAGGATTACAAGAGTCAAACTTTGTTAAAGGTGTGGCAGGGCCGGGTGTGATGAGTTAAATGAGTCATGACATTGTCATTTTTACCAGAGAATTAATGTACAATATCTTGCAACAAGGAAGAAGAAGAATTGCCTAACTCCCAACCAATTGCATCAGAATTGAAACATATAAATCAATTCGAAACTAGTTTGTCTAAAGACCTGTTTCTAAATAACTATTTCATAATCCATCTGAAAAGCTGTTAGGAATTTTAATTAATTCATTATACAAAAAAGAAGAAACACTTTTTGTTTTTACATAGAAATAAATGTCCACATTTCCCAGGTTTCTTGGGCCAATTCAGTATGTTATTGATTATAAACATAACAGAAAAATACATATTGATGTATTTATGACAACAATTTGAAGCCTGTCATCAGTAAACTCTATGTTTGTCACAGACCCCATATGATTTCATAACTATTAAAAATGACAAATTCTATCCTTAACCTCTAGGTCGAAGATATTTGTTCATTTAATTGTTTATATTTTGTATAAGTTTTAGCATTACTTCTGTTTTTCGCTTGTTTTTTAGGTTGTAGTCACAGGCGCCCTTTGATCTTCAATATGTTGCACTAGTTTTTCTTTTGTAATTTTGTATTTTCATAACTTAATCTACCAATAAAGCCCTGTTATAACTCAAACTTTGTCCCTTTGCTGGTGTAAAACTGGCACCTGTTTGTCTCAATGCTAGTTTTACTCAGCATATTCAATTCCTATAAATCCATTTCCACTTCTCTATCTGAATCAGCAGAACAACAAACTGCTAATCCGCAGTTGTTTTTTTCCACTTGAACTGTCTGGTTTGAGGGAGGGAAACAAGTTGCTAAGAGGACAGAAAAGAATGCAATTGAAAAAGGAACAGATCAAGTCTAGTACTTTTTATTTTCACCCCAATCAATGAAATGTTACTTTCGACTCAAAGCAAAGAGCACATCAACATATTCACTCACTACATTTAAACTATTGTGGAAATTATTGAAACTCTACTATACAATGGTAATAAACAAATGTGTAAATTGTTCAGATCGTGTGCACATGGAGAAGGCTTCTGGTCAAAAGTTCTCTGAACACATATACTTGTGGCTATATCCACAATAATCTACTGTTTGACTAACTTACGTTATTGTCTAAAGTGTATATTCTTCAATTCCAGCTCCAAAAGAGTCTTTCATATGAATCAAACAAATAAACAAAACCCCTAGGTTGAGCTCTAACAGGCTGAGGATTTTTTCCTACCATGTAATTGAGAATCTAAGTAAAGGGAATTAAGGCTTTAAAGGAACACACTTGCTCTCCTTCTTGCCGAGAGTTGGATGAGAAGATCTGGCACCACTTCTAAACGCTAAATACAATTAGCTTAGCTTAACACAGGACAATGGAAACAATGGGAAAGAGCTAGCCTCGCTCTGTTCAAATCAAGCTAAATCCTTCTACTGACATCCTTTAAACTCATTTGTCAACATGCCATAACTTGTGTGTCTAATCCGTTTAAAAAACAAAGTGGTATATGTTGACATGGACTTAGCTTGGTACTATGACTTCACAGAGGAGTCTTTTTTTATACAAAGAGAGTAAAATGTTTTTAATCTGCCTGCAGAGCATGTAGCTACAAACTCTCCCTCTATTCTACATGTTAATCTCTTCCACCTATTCCCAATTTTCCATTGAGTCAGGAAACAGAGACAGCAAATGAACAAGTAGCAGGAAGATAGATGTTGAGCTTGTAGGAAGGAGGAAGCAGACAGGGATAGACATGAAGAGGGAGGGGTGCGAGCATAAATATCGCTTCCTGCCTTTTCTTTGGCCTGGAGAACAAAAAAATGTGACGCATGTAATTACATTTATATCGAGAGCCCTTGCTGTGAGTCCGGTGGTCCTGCAGAGAGGATAACCCCCCGACCTGTGCAACACGTGGAGGTTATTTCAGACGTCCAGGAAAGGGATGAGACACCAACGCCCTCGATCCGGTCACTCTATGACCTGAATGACCATTTTTCCATCCTCAGTTACTGGGGACACCTTCTGTGGTCTTTTGGAATCATCACTTACATAGACAACAACATTTTTGGAACATCAAGATGTTTCATATCAGCAGTTGCTAAAATCTTCGTATGAGTTTATCGTCTATTTCGGGCAGCCGAGAGGTGTCGATGATGGTGAAGTTGATGTTGAAGGAAGAATTCTCCGCGGACCCAAAACTTGCTTGTATAGTTTAAAGTTTATTACACAAAAGTCTTACAGGTCAGGACGGACTCTCGAGATCCGGAGACATCCACACGCCAATAGTGGAAGCCCGCCTTTGCAGGAGTCGAGCACACATTATATAGAGAGGTTGAGACCCAAGGCAAAACAACATCCCAAATCTCGTGTTTCAGCCGGACACAACTGCATGTGTCCAAGCATATAATGCGAATGAAATGGTGTATCCATAAAAACATGCCTCGTAAAGAAAGACAAAGACCCATGTTCTATGCTTATCCATTAACAGGTCAGAGATCATTCCCTAGGGGAGAGAACTACTAAAAAATACAACAGGTCAGAGATCATTCCCTAGGGGAGAGAACTAACTAAAAATATAATGAGGAATTACTGAGAAGCTAAAGATGAGGGCTGTATGCTTAAACATGTGATTCTGGTTCATACCCAGGTTACAGGGATCTATATAGCTGAATATACCACATATTCCCCCCTTCGAGACTAACCAAAGTCTTGAAATAATCCAAAGAATAAAACATACAGTTGTATGATCATGCCAAAAATAACAGTCCGTCCGACAGCATAATTATAACAATAAAGCAACGGTATGGAGTGTAAAAAGTGAGAGCGAAAAACCCGCCAAGGCAGCTATCTTTCTTGAAATATCCATCAAACAATTTAGACAGGAAAATTCTCTCACGGCCCCTCTGCCTAGGCAACCATACATAGTACTCCATACCATGAAATTAAGAATTTTAGCAAATTTTGTAAGGAAATGACTTTAAGCAAATACATATGGAACTCTCAGCAAATAAAAACAAAACAATGTCCAAAGTCAGGCTGGTCGTCCCATCGAACCCTTCAAAGGACCTTTTTCTGCCTAGCCCCGCTGTCCCTAAGCGTCAAGAAAAATAAAGAAAACATCTGAGGTCCCAGCATATTTACCCAATAACAGAAAACATCATTTTCCAAACAGTTAACACATAGAGAGTATAATTCATTTTTAACATTACTATGTTAATCCTACTACTATTATACTACTAATATTATTACTCATGCAATATATAAGAGAAGACATAAGAATGTATAACACTGCAGTTATTCAGTTGTATTGACTCAGTTGTCGTATCGTTGACGTGTTGAATCTGGATGTTGTTCCAGAGTCGTTCAGTCCATTCGTATTGTTCATGTTTGAAGTGTCTGAATCCTTTCAACACATCGGAGTCTCTGAACAGTCAACCACTCTCATAGTGGTCATCCCCCAATATGTTCTAGAATGAAAGAAAAGAAAACCAGTATCTTTGCATACAGAACAGATATATATCAAAAAACATCAAATAGAGATTAACAATCTATAAGTAAATGTGGAATTATAAGTCACATTTGTCTACTTCCCCCCTGCTGACACATTACTAATATAATAAGAAGCTACAAAATAACTAAGCAATAATAGATGAAAATGTTGGGTTTACAACATCAGATATTCAGAATGGATATGTCTCCACTCTTATTATGTGGCCCTCATCAACGTCTGTGTCAGCACCATGTAATAATGGCATCTGAGTGTGTTCACCGGGCATCACCACTCCAACCCATCTCATTATCATAACCTTCGCAAATGTCAATAACAGTGTACAAAAACAAAACATCACACTCAACGCTAGAATGAGTGCTGCCAGAATCTGAACCAACACTGCTCCTACTGGTCCTAATTTCTCTTGCAACCAAGAGTTTGCAGACCATCCAGCGTCTTCCGATGGGCCAAACGCATCTCTTATAACCTTCAATGCATCTATGACACTAGTCATATTATTAGAGCTATCAGGAATCAAAGTATAACAAGCACTACCAGTTAAGTTCAAAGCCATACATAGGCCACCTTGTTTGGCCAAAATGTAGTCAAGAGCCATGTCATGTTTTAGCAACGTCAGTCTGTGGCTTTTCTGAGTATTTGACAAAAATTCAAAGCCTCTTATGGTTTCGTTTGCAAAACCCTGTAGAGTGTAGGTAATGTTATCAATGTGATCTGCCAAAAATGTCACCCCATACCATGGAAATAGTCCTATACCCCACTTCTCTCCTATACTTATCCTCCAATGGTAAGATTCCAAATTGTTAAACTGTGCCATCTCTCGTTTCTTCCTACTCCCTGGAGCGACCTTAGATTGGACCCCTTCTGGCTCTTCTCCCTTGTGGATAGTTAAAACCTCATATGGGAGTTTCAACATTGCCATATAACAGCATCCTGTCCACCCATACGGTAGAAATATATATATATGCTTTGTCACCACAAACCCACCAAATATCCTTGAAATTCCCAATAGTCACATTCCCAGGCAGATTTTGGTTCTGCACCCTTAAAGCTGTCTTTGTCTGTGATGTGGTACATGAAACGTTACTTCATATGTAGCATTGCTAATGCAATGTCGGAGTTTACCCAAATCCATCATATATTCGTCACAATCTGATATCCCAATAAACATTCCCGGCCCATTGTAAGTTTTGTTTGAACAAAAACATCTGTTAGTTCTTGCTGATGTCACTACCATTATGTCAGGAACCGCCGTTCTGATATCTTCATGCCAATCAAGTACATTTACATATTTTAAGTCCATCAACCAAGTACAGGTGGATTTAGGCTTAAACAGACTAACTGAAAGGGCCATCGCTCGATCTGTTGCTGACCGCTGCTGATACAACAGCCACGATAGTGCATAGGATTGGCATAACGCGGTTAGTGTTTCTGGTACAGTCTCTAAAATTGAAGACCATGAGTTTGGCGATGGGATTTTTACCACACATGGACCCTTCAAATTCGTAACCGATCTTACAGAATGAGTTAATTGCTGGAACCATAAGTTCCTACTGGCCCATGGGTTTGCTGATTCGCAACACTGACTGATCAAACCCAAACGCCTTCCATTTGGTGTCTCTAATTATCTTAAGCTTTCTTTTAGTGCCTGGTCGTAAATAGCACTGACATAGGCATGTAGACGTATAAATATCTCTGTTAAACTCAAGTGCAAACCAATATTGTCTATCTTTATCAATTTGAATGCTGAAAAATGCATTTGCCATATCAACAGCAGAGATAATTGACTACCCTTCAGAACTTGCTAAAGGATTGCTAAATGATTTGGACAGACAAAGCACATTTTTGTAATGCAACGTTGACAACTTTCACATCATCAGATTGTGTTTTATCAAAAATATTCTTGACTAAAAATAAATCGGAGTGCGCACTAGTGAATCCTTGCAAGGAACAATTACACCTGCCTTCAATAAGCAGTTAAAAACCCGGTGTAATACCATCGATCGCTTTCTGTTTCAGTCGATATTGTCAGATTAGGGTGTGATAACCACAGTTTCCATACTTTAATTTAACCCACATCATGATTACCTTGAGCCTTTAAAATGTTGTTCTTATAATGTAAATATACATATGCATATTGGTGTCTAGTACCAGTTAAACAACTTTGAAAGTGTGAACAACAGATGTAAATTATTTCCTAAATACTTTCAAAAATAGATTATACCGAAGCACAGGATCTGATATCTTTTCCCAAACGTCAGCATTGACACATTTTTTGTATCCACGGTCGCAAGTCTTGCCATTCATCGTTTTAGTTTTATACAGCAAGACATGTGAATGTGAACCAGGAACGTCAAAAAAGGAAAGCATCCTCTGAATATCTGCGAAGGAACTGAGAGGTTGACTTATTTTCTGGTTTGAGTCAAATTACAGAAACAGCACAGCTATGTTCATTTCAGAACATGCAACTTAGTGTTAAATCATCTTTCGCACAACTTTCTCTACAACTTTCTCTAAACCATCTGTTTTCAAAACCTGCATCTCTCCCTTTGTGTTTGAGTGCAGTGCAGTGTACATCTTTTGGATTCATATACGTAGTGTCTGTTCCTAGTGTAGCTGAATGTGCCTTATCCACTAGATCAGTGTTGATTGATGTGACAACAGATGAACAAAGCTTCCATTCATACACTTATAGCAGTAAAGGAGCATCACACTTAATGCACTCTAACTCTGTGGTGGATCCAGATCAGCCGTTCGAATCAATATGACTCCTGATGGGGTGGAAACTATAAACATATCCAAAAGACACATAACATCTCTTCCCATCATATTAATTTGGACAACATGAGGATAGCAAAGATGAACACTTGAATTTTTCTGTGATGTCATCAATGATTGGTGAAAATTGTGTTTGCCACTTCCACCAGACAGCCGTCTAGTGCACACTTTATTGTACACTCTAATCTACACAAAGCATCTCTTCCCAAAAGCGCAATAGGTGTATGTTTTGATACCAATATGGGTATTTTAATCTTCAAATGTTTTATAGCTGAGCTCAATTGGTTCTGTGAGGGGAATCAGCTGTTTCACTCCCTCAAACCCGATTGTCCGTATCAGTTGACTGGACATGGGGAGATGTATAGCATCTTCAGGCCGAATACAGGTAAAAGCAGCTCCGCTATCCACCATCACTTCCAATGGTCGATTATTTACTTTCACCTCTATTGTTGGATCTCTCTTCGGCCCTGATATTATCAGCTGACACCCCCCTTTCGAGTCTTCAGGGCACCTCTAGAATCCTGGTTCTGGGCCCCTGTAAGGGTTCACCGGTCGCCTGGACGGCCCTTGTTGGCCCCTGAATCCTCCTCTGAAGTTTCCTCTGAAATTTCCTCTGAAATTGCTGCACTCACGGGCAAAGTGGCCTAATTGTGCACAATTATAACATTCTACTGAACGCTGTTGAAAATTTGGATTAAACCTTCCTCCTCTACCTCCTCCGAAATGTCCTTGATACCTTCCTCTCCAAGTCTGTGCTTGATAAAAAGCTGGCTGTGGGAAGGAGACGAATGGAACCACCGATGATGGCGGGAAAGATGGGAGCTGAACCATTATCCGCCTGACTGCAGGGTCATATCCTCCCATGGTCCCTTCAGGATCCCTTTGATCATTATCGTATGCATATTCCATCCTTCTGATCCTAGTTCCCAAACCTGTTGTTCTCTCCTTACTTTTGGAACTTGGATACATCGTTATTGTTGCTTCTGCTTGTCCCATATCTTCTACGTCTTTATCTCTCTTATCGTTTGCAGCTTTGATCAGTTTCTGACCCTCATTTTTAAACAACTGGAGAATGCCGAGCTCCACTTCCTTCTTTTCTCTGCGTTTCTGTCCCTTTTTTCCCTCCTTTTGTCTTACCTTGTATGTGGACACAAGTAATTGAATTATTTTAATTACATCTGGGTTGAAAGTCCCCTCTACCGGCCATGGTTGGTCAATTTCAGGCCAGCGTTTCTGCCATTTTTCAGATATGTTTGCGATGCCTTTAACTAAAGGATTATTGTTCTGTACTACATCAACAGGAGTAATTACTTTTGGACCTTTAGTGGCCTTTTTCCCCATCATAGTGGTGTCCTTATGTTTCCTTTTTGTAAATTTCAAAATGTTAATCGCTAAGATTTAAAGCTACTTAAAGCTATGTAGATTACTCCTCCCCCCTTTGTTGTTTTCAATCAATAAATCAACAAATCCATTCATTCATGTAGCAAAACCACTTATTCACCACAGTCAAATAAAAATGAAATTGACTTCCCAACTCTAAAGGAATTTAAAAGCTCATTAATGTAATATCACAACTCAAAATCCGCTTATAATGTTCGACAAAAATATTGCGTGCTCCCACTCTATTAATATTCTTATAATAGCTCACAAATGAAATCAGGTTAAAATGTGTATCAGCAATAATAACTATCAATGAGAACATATACAAATATAAAGATGCAGGTTTTTGCTGGAGAGTTTTTTGGATAACCGTACTGGCCTTGATCAGGCTGGAGAGAGGAGCTCCACATGCAGACGTCAGCAAGCCTCAGTCCATGTGATGCACCGGCCAGTTGCCGTCTCGTCTCTTCCACCTCAATTCCCACTCATCGTAAGGGAAAAGAAACAGATAATGATTTAGTATCGTATGAACCCATTAGGTCCTTTGAACAACATCATAAGCGATTCAATATGATTTGCACACATTGTCACACATTATCTGCCTGCATTTAGGTCAACAGATGTTTTTCTCCTGTAAATACCAGTTATAATTTCATACCATGCATCATTAATATGTAATTCTGTTTATTTCACTCCAATAAGTTTTAAAGTACTCAACAGTTTACCATTTATTCACGGCTGTATTAATAACTCGACAGTCCTTTCAAAAACCAAAATATCTGTATGAATCTCCGTCTGTGCATCGCACATGTATCACTCCCAGTGAGATAAAACAGATATGTTTTTTCTTATTTATACCAATCCTTAGTGTAGATGTTTGGCACACTTGATGCAATTTAAAATTAAAATTAAATTTTTAACTAATCATTGTAGACTTTAATGAAACCTAAATTAAACAAAGGAAGTTCCAGCAATAAAATAACTGTTGGAACTAAAAACATCAATACTCTCGCTCTCCCACAGACAAACAAATGTATTTTTTAGCTTGAACTAAAACCCATTAAAGAATTATTTTATTTAAAAACTTTGTGACTCTGTTCCTGTGACTTACACTAAAGTGTAATCACAGTGACAATCTCCCCCCCTTGCTCAATTTGGGAGAGATGAGGAGAGCTATTTATACACAATAGACAGAGAGTGTGTCCCCTCACACACACACCCCTGCTTCCCCTGTTCTGAACACAGAAGCTCTTTCTCTCAGGGGAGCCGAGAAGAAAAACTCTATTTTGTTTTTGTTCTCTTTCATTGATTATTGCTTAATTTAACCAAAAATCATATACTTCCTAATTTAAAACCTGACTTGTTCAATAGTCAAAGTTCCTTTAATATTTAGACAAATGTTAAAGTTTGCCTAATCACTTAAACAGCTCTCTTTCTGTTGATTTGAGATTCTATTTAGTTCTCTGTTCTAAAGTATTTTAAATGTAATTCCCGTTTTTTGTTAAAGGAGTTCATAAAACTCTCTCCCCACACTTTTATTTTATAACACAACAGAGAGTCTTATCTTATACACACAGACACACACGACACATGGGGAAAGTGGAGACGAGTGGAGGGAGGGAAAGGCAGACTCACATGATCTTCTACGTTCTCCTATAGGAGACTCATTGTTTCATTACGTCCCCTTTAAGAAGGGCTCATGTCCTCTTAAAAGAGGCTCATTGTTTATTTAATACATAGAACAAAATATTTGTCCTTATAAGTTTATCAAATTTCTCATTCTCAACCACAACCTATATATGTTCATTCAATCATAAAACTTTTTTTTATTAACTTAAACCACACACACACAGCTGGAACACATTGATCAAATTTTTCACACACACACAAGACACTGTTTGAGAGAGGGATATTCCTGTCCCACACACACACACACTTGACTGGGATACCACTCTCTGTTCATGAACGCACACACATTTACACATTCACACCAAGAGCATGCTTTTTGCCGCTTATTTCCTTAATTTCTGCTACCCAATGAGATGAAAATATCCGGTGACTGGCTTCTTCCGACGCAATTCGTCAATAATGTCAGAGCGGGAGCATATTACACGGATGTATATTTCTTCATCTCCAGTTATTAAAACTCAGGCCCGTTCTGCTGCTCCTTCTCTGAGGGCTTTAATATCCAGATTTTGCGGCTGATTCCTGTGGTCATCTCCTTACTCTTATCTTCCTCTCATTATTCCTTACCCTTTACATTTATTTATTCATTCAAATGACCTGGATCCAGGTTATCCCAATTTTTGCCTTTAACTTAATTCCTGACTATGCCTAGCCAACTGTAACGCAATGATTAGTACGCACATGTCTTACCGTTAAAAAGGTGAGGTACCGTCTTATTAATCTTGCACAATGCCATTTAACCACCGTTATCATTACAATAAGCTATTCTAAACAAGTTAACCTTTTGTATAGTACTCCCCCCTTTTATTTGCGACGTGCACTACGCAAATAAAAAATTTAGCACGGAGCTACACTTCTAACATCAAACATCATCACATGTCCATAAAAACAGGTTCTTAGTAACGGTGTGACCAGGTGTAGACATAAAACAGCCCCAATGAACGAACCAGCGTCCAGTCAGGTGTAGAAATGCTCACCCTGTGTGAAGTCGTCAGGAGACTCCGCAGGTCACAGCACGCCCGAAGTTCGTGATGCCAAGTTTATCGTCTATTTCGGGCAGCCGAGAGGTGTCGATGATGGTGAAGTTGATGTTGAAGGAAGAATTCTCCGCGGACCCAAAACTTGCTTGTATAGTTTAAAGTTTATTACACAAAAGTCTTACAGGTCAGGACGGACTCTCGAGATCCGGAGACATCCACACGCCAATAGTGGAAGCCTGCCTTTGCAGGAGTCGAGCACACATTATATAGAGAGGTTGAGACCCAAGGCAAAACAACATCCCAAATCTCGTGTTTCAGCCGGACACAACTGCATGTGTCCAAGCATATAATGTGAATGAAATGGTGTATCCATAAAAACATGCCTCGTAAAGAAAGACAAAGACCCATGTTCTATGCTTATCCATTAACAGGTCAGAGATCATTCCCTAGGGGAGAGAACTACTAAAAAATACAACAGGTCAGAGATCATTCCCTAGGGGAGAGAACTAACTAAAAATATAATGAGGAATTACTGAGAAGCTAAAGATGAGGGCTGTATGCTTAAACATGTGATTCTGGTTCATACCCAGGTTACAGGGATCTATATAGCTGAATATACCACAATATAAAATAAAATTAATTTCATTTATTATTTTTAAACCTTTTTGTTTATTTTGAAAGATTTTCAGTTTCACAGATTTTTATAATAATAATTCATTGATATTAATGAAACAAATATCAGGGGATATTTATGGGACTTATATTTATACATTGAGTTTGTGCAATTTGGTGCAGCTTGATTAAATTGAAGGGGACTGTTTAACCTTGGCAGAGGCCTGTGCTCTACTACCATTCTTGTAAGATGTTAGTGGTGCATTATACTTGGACCAGCAAGTTTTTAATAACTCCTGACATTGTGTTATGTTCACTGACTTGATTCTGTAGAGTCTACATTAGTCTGATTACTCTACATAATCTGTAGTCTACAGTGTAGACTAATCAGCTACGAAGGGAAAATGACGCCCCTTTTATTAATCCTGCCTGCAAAGCTCTGACTGAAACAATGGATTTATTCAAGCTTTCCACCAAAGCAGCTGCCTGCTGCTGCAGTTTGTCTGTAACAAAAAACTAAAAAACTGGTCTATTTGTTGATCATATGAGTGACTACCTTCATTACACATTTCACCCATTGTTATTATGAAATATGATCACTGCTGCTTTAAGCCTGAGGTATTTATACTAAAACAAGAATATTATGAATTTGAATACACGTTTCAATTTAATAAAAAAACAATGACATGAATTAAAGAAAACAGCACTGTTGCCTCCACAATTTTCTATGTGAGCTCAGTAAACATACTCGCCAGTTTTTATCGTGCTGCCTCTTCACAGGACGCTCTGATGATGTGAGTCTCAGTGGGAGAACCGGTCGAGCTGGGAGAGTTCAGGAGAGTTATGTGACCGTCGACCTCTCCTGTTCCAAAACATACACTGCAGCCCAGCAACATTGCTGGTTTTAAATGGAGCACAGGCTGCAGAAGATGCCGAGCCTCCCTCGAACATGTTCTTCTCATTTTCAATCTGAGTTTGTGAGAGAGTTGGTATGTGGTGGAAAGATACTCCTATGACCTATTGGCCTGAAGGAGTGGATTATTGGAGCCTATTTACTAAAGTTAAGACAATATATCCTGAAAGCAGTTAAGTATCGTCATTATTTGCCCCTTAAAGTGGCTTTGTGGACTCATATTATTTCCTGTTTTATTTTAATATCACCCAAATTAGATAAAAATAAAAACTCAAGACACAAAAATCAGGATTGGAACAGAAACCAAAAAGGGAAACACTGGAAAAAGAAGAAGATCTTCTGCGCACCTGCTACATATGTTTTTCCAAGAATGCATTGTGTGCAGCATTTAAAAAACACAACAAACTTGTGTGTCAAGTTAGATGAGAGCATTGGAAACGTCTGCTCACTTAACCGGATTTAATTTGCTATTACTTCATCGTTAAAAACTAAGCAACTGGTCAGTGGCACATTAACAATGAGCCACTGATTGTAAAGCATGAATAAACAGCTGATAACCGATCAGCTGATGCAAACACAGGATCAATCCTCTGACTGAACTGAAGCATTGCTCTGTTAATACTGTACACACAACTCACTGTTACATCATACACCGCAAAGAAGTTGTCCTTAATTCTTCATATATGTAAATCTAGATGAAAAATTAACCACAATGAGGAAAGAGCATTTGAAAGCAAAGATCTATTGATAACTGTAAGAAACTGTCTCACCATATCTAACAATGTGATTATTCGTATGTGCTTATTTAATATAGCTTATTGAGCAATGGCCTGATGTCCACATTGTTCTTTACGAATACATTTTAATTTTATGTATGCATAAAAGATCCAGATTTCAATTTATCTTTCATGTAAAGCTCTCAGGTGCAAACTCATTGAGTTAAATACGAATATAATCCGATATTTATCTAATCATGATATCAGTTTTTAAAACTCCTGACAAGGCCGTGGTAGCCATTGTCTGAACCACCTCCCACCACTGTACCAGTTACACATGTGATAAATATTTCATCGAATTTGGGAACATTTACAGGTTCATGAAAACCCCTCTGTTAAAAAAAAGTATACACTCAACCCAGCTCAAGTTTAGAACCATTGACTGGTCTCATAACTTATCTGAGGATATCTATAGAGTGGTTTCTCAGAATTCCTCGTGAATGCTCTCCTTGATCCAAATCAGTTAGACTTTAAGATCAGCCATTCCACTGAAACAACTCTGTTGTCTATGACAGAAGCCCTCAGGGCTGCAAGAGCTGCAACTCAGTCCTCGTTTCTTATCTCGCTGGACCTATGAGCTGCGTATGACACACCGAATTACTGCATCCTGCTGCTCTGCAGTCTATGTTATAGGCATCCCTGGTAAAGCGCTTCACTGGGCATCCTTTCCCTCATGTGTTCTGGCAAGGCTAAACGTCCTAATTCAAACCCCTACACACAGGGAGGACTCAAGGCTTGGGGCTGAGGTTTTTGTCCACTAACATGGCTTTTTAGCATCACTACTATGCAGACGACTCCCAGCTATTCCTTTATTCTTGCCGAATTACCCCAATGTCTTAATTAGATTAGATTAGATTAGATTTCTTTATTTATCCACACAACGGGGAAATTCACTTGTTACAGCAAAAAGAGAAAAACAGAATTTAAATAACAGTGCCGAAGCAACAATAAAAAAGAAAGATCAAAATATATACACTACTAAACTACACATAATGAGAGTAAAAATATACAGAAAACAAAAACAACCTGCAAAACAGACACTGTGCAAAAGCAGGTACTGGGGAGAAAGTGGAGTGATGTAAGTGTTATTGTAATGAAAACAAAAGTATTATAAGTAATATTGCAACAGTAGTGACCATGATACAGAAAAAATAATTAAAAGTAAGTGAACATAATATAAATAATACTACAAGATAGTATAAAGGAAAATATAAATATTGCAATGTAACCATTATAAGTGACCATGATATAAATATAGATATAGATTAATGCAAATCTTGGCTTGTCTCTCAGAAATATCAACATGGAATGAAGAACACGACCTGAAGGCTTCCGAGCCAGTCAATGTCTCCATAACAATATGACATCTGAACGGGGCCTTAATGTTTGCTTGGATTGCAAGCGTCTTGTTTGATGAGCAGCTAACGTTCTCCTACCATGTTGGATCTTTTTCCCATTAGTGCCACTTTGTGCTATACAACATAACAAAAATCAGGCTGAGTCTGACTGCAATCTTTGGTTTTCTCTCACCTCGACTGTAACCTGTGCTGGAACCTCCTATGGGCCTCAGTTCATGCACCATGACTCCTTTACACATGGTCCAGAATTGGATGGTGTGTCTGGTGTCTTCAATAAGTCTAAAAGGGCAATATTCTCTTTGCTTCCCATCAATCTATACTGCTCATCTGCCGTATCCATGCCTATCCATGGCTGCCAGAAACAAATTCAAATCACAAACATTTTCTGACTTCTGTGTCAGCTTGAAAAGCCGAAAAGGGCTCATTCTTCTTTTCAGCAATTGTGTTCCTCCTTGGAAGTATTTTCTGGCATCGTCAACCCTTCACACAAGGTAATCACACCCCAGTTTGTTCTGGTGTTTGGTTCCCAGGTAGTGGAACAAGCTACAGAATGCTAGAGATATTCCTCTATCTTATCCTACCTATCTCTAAGAGCACTTCCTTTTCTAACACCCTAACATGCCCAACTAGCACTCACTGTGGTGCACTTTATTTTTACCTGATCTCTGTTTTGAATAGATTAAGCACCTTGCACTCAAGGTCTGGTACTGTACTGAAGCGTTGGCCCTAAAGCTGTAAGTGACTTTGGATAAAAGTGTCTGCCAAATGAATAAAGGCAATGTTGAGCTTTGTTTCTATTAAGAAGGAGCAGACCCGAGATCTTCTTGGAGATTCCTCTAGATACAAAGACCAGTTCCAGGAGCTGAGAGGTTGAGTGCTTCGTCATATAAACAGTACAGTGATCGTTCAGTGAGATCTGGAATAGTGAGCTCTGCTTTATTTGTCCTTCGTCTAATGTGAACTGAGTGGGGACTGTGTGAGTGTGCTGGACAATGGTTCAGTCCCCGTAACATTATCATGACATCTCTCATTAATATAATAAATGCTATAGAAGGAATTTCTCTCTTTTTTGCGAGACGCTTAAGTTTTCTAACAAAGTACCACTCTGGCCTTGAGAGTGCAGCTCTGTTCATCTACAGTTCATTTTAGAGAGCAAATCAAGATTCACATAAATCAACCTCAAATTTTTACTTTCATCAAATAGAAAATAACATATAAAGAACATTAACACAGGGAATTTTATTTGCATCTGGATAACAATATATCTTAAATTATGTAACAAAATATTTTTTGTGGTAGGAATAATGACACTTATAAAAACACACAAAGAGCACTCCGTGTGCTGGTGACATGGCACTCATGTAGGTTTGAAGCCTCATCCCTTTCACATCTAGTGACTATGATGTGAGTGTGTTTTAATCCCTCCCATTTTTTGTGTCCTGGTTTGACCGGCACGAAGCAAATAATCTAAATGTTTGATGCACTAGGATCACCACTAGAGGGTAGCAAATATGCATTAATGTAACAGCACGTCTTTGAAAATGCCCCAATAAAACGTACACATTGTCTATCACTCTTATTCTCTCATATGTTCTCTATCTTCTCTATTGATTTGCATTTCTGTTTGATTTTTCATTTAATACAAGGAACTCAGTCTTATATTTGACTTCTGTAGTTTAATGTGGTCTGTCTTAAACAGGAGTTATATATTTATACTCTAAATACACGTATCACAGGAATGTATATTATAACCCACTGTTAAAATAAAATACTCAAATTAATTTCCATAAAACATAGATTTTTTTAAAACCATAGTTTAATAGAGTAGAAGGGAAGGAACGATTAAAAAAGGAAAGAGAAGTACAGCAGTAGATGGCGGTAATGCACATTGAAGTTTCCCATAAACCGAATAAGAAGAAGAAGGTTTGGCAGTATTAAAGGAACATCATGGTCATCATAACACAATTAAAGAAACATTAAGTTTTTGATATTTTTTGGGCATCTCTGAATTAGGAAGGAGTTTGTTTTTGTAAGGTAATACAAAAATTGAAAAAGAGGCTAATGGGCATTACTAGATATTTGTAATTAAAAGTTAATGCTAATTAAAAATAGTCACACATATTTTATGAGTAAGCAAGTTACATAAAATCACTCTCATCCGATTTCTTTTTGCCTCATAAATGTATTGTCTGCCAAAGAGGCATCTGGAAGTCAGAAGAGGTAATAACACACAGAGCAGGTTGTGGTGGATGCACGGGTCAAACACATGACTTTCTCTTCTTCCTATTTTACTTTTAAAATTGTTGTTTGTCTGTATCTTTATTGGTCCTGTAGTCTATACCATGTGTCACTTGGGGTGTGCATGGGAAAAAGTTTGTCTTCAGGGGGGTTCTGGCAGAAAGACCTAAATGAAAAAGACAAAATAGACTAATAGAGTCATAAATAATACCCTTCTCTTCTCAGAACAGAAAATCATGTAAAAAAAAAAGGACATCTCATTTCAGGGCCTCCAAAGATAGCACATATTTATGATTTTGGGTTGAGAAGTCATCCTTTGGTTTACAGCATACATGGTCATCAATTTTGCGTCTTATTATGTTTTCCTCATCTATTAGCTTCACTATGAACTTTGAGCCTTGTCATATAGAACAAACCATCTTCTATGACAAATTCTAACGTTGTATAGTGCTTACAAAACAACAGCCTATTCTTGACTGTATGAGCAAGACATAGAGGTTAATCACATTAGACAGTGTATGAAGCGGACTAAGTGGCCCTCAATAAACGAAGGAAGTGTAACATGGTGATAATAAACCTCCTCTCCAGTTCATCTGAAATAATCCCTCCATTCAGTCAGTACCAAGCAGCAGCCTCCTCCTGCTGTCCCAGAGACGGGAAGGAGGACCAGTGCCAGTCTTGTACCTAGTTTGCAATCCCTCAATGGGCCTTTGTGGACGCTGCCATCCTTCCCCCCCGGCCAACCCCCGGCAGGCTATTCAGGAGTGTCACATGGCACTCCCACTCTGCACCCATCTCACAATGCACCCCTGTCATTTGCACCTCATTGACATTCTCTCGTAGTGATGCGCATCGGGGAATGATCGTGCTCTTCCACGAGTTTCAAAGGAAGTGAAGTGTCGCGCTAGGTGGCCAAGGTGTGGCTTCCTGGATACGGTATTCATATTTCTTAGGAGGAAGTGTGTGTGTGTGTGTGTGTGTGTGTGTGTGTGTGTGTGTGTGTGTGTGTGTGTGTGTGTGTGTGTGTTTCAGGATTTGGCACACGTTTAAGAAAATGTGCCACACCAACCTCCCACACTGTCATGGTACTATGAGAAAATGATAGAATATGATTGAAATAATCGTGTTAACACCACATTATACATTAGAGACTGGACTAATGGGGAAAGTTACCTTTAAGTGTTAGTGGTACGGTTAAGGTCATGTGTGGAAACATTTACCTTTGTTTGTGTTAGAGTTAGAAACATGGATTATATCAAGAATTAAGGGGAGAGTTCTGTCTTATTTTAAGTTTGTAAAGTTTCTTTGTTGAACCTACACAAAAGCATAATTGCACTGGAATGACATCTACAGATATGTGAGTCCAGCCGAGAGCTGCTTACAAAAATTAGTTGTAAATTTATATTTCCCAGCTTTGGTGATAATCTTGGGAGCTGATGTGAACCAACGTGGTATTGATGTATTTCTTTCTCCTCCTAGTTTTAGTCAGCACTCGTTCATCAGAGATTTTGAATTCATTGTGGCTGATTAGTTGGGTTTTAATGAAAGGAGAGTGTTACAGTTGTCTATTTTAGGCACTCAATATAATTTTAACTTAATAAACAAATCTAATCTAGTACAAAACAGGAAAACAGAGCAAATACAGAGATCTGCAATTTAGGGTTAGGGTTAGAACATAGGTAACATAGGTCACCCGAGGTTGAAGATATAGAGACTAATAATGAATGTTCCTCATTCTGGGAAATGGTGTTGTAAGGTCTCTGAGTGCCAGACCTACAAATGTCTCCTGAGGTCTCATAGCTGCAAAGGAAATCCCAAACTGGAGTCTGAATTCCTTGCTAAAATTATCCGGAACTCCATTCAGTTTATTTGAAACCCTGGTGTATATTTTTGAAACGCAGGCTTATTATGGTCTATTCCATGATGTCACATGACATGTTTCAAAAGAAAATGGCACTGCTTTTATTGCAAAGTAACCTACTTCATCACTTGGAATAAAAGCTCTAAAATAGCTGTGACATCCAGACATATTGAATGAGGGACTTTGCAGATATTGGTGCTTTGCATGCTTCTCAATCTCAGACATATCTGAGTGACACGAGAATCAGCGTCGTCATTATTGAGAAATAAAAACAGCGTTCAGCAGACAAGCTTGAATAAAACACTGCTTCTGCTATTTCAACCACTACCCCTCAAATGTTCAATTTAGAACCAAAGTTGGTTCCTAAAAATAACCTTAATCCTTTTTGTGTTTGGTGCTTGAAATACATGCAACAATACTTTTTTTTTCAAGCAACCACCACAAACCCTCTTAAGTCCCACTTTTACCACAATTAGGTTATTTGTTTGTTGATGTTTGTCATTGATAGTTATTTTTAGTGTTTTTTATCATAAAATATTCGTTTTTTAATCTAATGTTAGAGTGAAAATATATCAAAATTGCCCTTGCAGATCAAGTACAATGCATTTATAATATCAATATGTGTCCATGCATTTTCACACAACAACTTTTCAGATTCAAACAGACAACTTAATTAATCCCAGAAGGGCAATTGGTTACACTGTGCAGCCTATTAATGTCAACACATAAGAATAAATGAAACACAACCGGACAACATGCCTGTGACCAGATCAACAACGATCAACAACTCATAGCATTTAGTAACCTGATGAAGATGTTAGTCTCAGTTTGAGATCATGTGATCGTGGAGCAGACCTTAAAAATACGATGTAAACAGCTTTTATATGTTGATAAAAAATTAAAGAAAATACATAATATCCAAGATCGATGCATTTTGTTTTAAAGCTTTTGTTTGGAATCACTATTGTTTCTAAACTTGAACCATTATTTTTAAGGAACTCTTACAATCAGCTACCATGGACACCCCCCCTCCCTCTCTCCTCCTCCTCTCTCTCTCCCTCCACCTGCCGCTCCCTCCCTCTCTCTCCTCCTGCCTCTCCCTCTCTCGCTCTCCTCCTGCCTCTCCCTCTCTCGCTCTCCTCCTGCCTCTCCCTCCCTCTCCCCCTCTCTCCTCCACTCTCTCTCTCCATCTCCCTCTCTCTCTCCTCCAGCCTCTCCCTCTCTCTCCTACTGAATCTCTCTCGCTCTCTCCTCCTGCCTCTCCCTCTCTCTCTTCTCCTGCCTCTCCCTCTCTCCTCCTGCCCCTCCCTCTCTCTATTTCTCTCCCCCTCCTCCCTCCTACTGCCTCTCTCCCCCCCCTCTCTCTCTTTCTCTCCCCCTGCCTCTCCCTCACTCTATCTCTCTCTCTCCCTCACTCCCTCTCTCTCTCTCGTACTGGCCAGCATCACCCTCCACGTACACGCTGCATTCTTACCCGCTTCGGCCTGTGTGTACGAGGGGCTGACCCGGAGAAGGAGGAGGAGGAGGTGACATCTAGCCTCTGGTGGTCGTGGGCTGGCTGCAGACGTTTACGTGCGGACCGTGCAGGAGCAGCAGGAGCAGGAGCAGCAGGAGCAGCAGGAGCAGCTGCAGAAGCAGCAGGAGCAGGAGCAGCAGCAGATAAACAGCGAGGAGGAACCATTAGTGCTGTGTTTTATAATTCAGCAGGGGGAAGTCACGACAACAGAAGCCCACTCTCTCTCCCGGGCACCGGCTCACATTTCATCCGCCACACCGTCGTGTGTTGTTCTCTCTGCCTGGTAACTCCGCTCCAGACCCCCGCGACAAACCCCCCCGGACCCCCGCCACCATCGTCCCCGGTCCCGGCGGAGCTGTGTGATGAGGTGGCCCTGCAGCAGCGGTTCGGGAACCTCAAGATAAAGCGACTGTTTTCGGGTTTTGCCAGCGGGACGGTGCTCGGCGTCAGCCCGGGCGAGTGAAGAGAAACCCCGCAGGACCACGAAGCTGCTGCTGGGGCTGAGGAACCGCCGGTGAGTGGATGCTTGCTTCTCTGTCTCTCTTCACCTCCGTTCAACCATCGCTGTTAATTGACGAACTTGATACTTGACGCTATCACACATCGGTTAAACGTGTCATGTAGAAACTATTCAACCCCTCGAGTCCACAGATATCATTGGAGGGAGGGGGGGTGCGGCTGTCCGTGCGTGAACTTCACCTCTTAAAAGGTTCGTTTGATCTCATCTCCACTCATGATCTCATCTAACTTGCTCCTCCACTAGTTAACGTTGAGTGAAGCTATGCAAGTCGCAGCTAGGGTTAGCCCACAGGGGTTAGCCCCCGGAGCTGCTAGCTGCCGAGCCCACGCCCAGCCGGCGCTCCATCATCCTGCAGCGAACCCACCGACCGAACCATCCCAGAGAGACACAACCACAGGAGGGGCAATCAATGCAATTAGTGCCCGATTATAACCGTGAATCGATGATGATCAGGATCTTGCTGGCTGCTGACCATAGACTCTGATTGCAGCAGGACTGCTTGACATATAGTATTGAAGTTATCCTTCAAAATGTTTACCCTCATCAATGCTGCTAAAACCTTTATATTATCTTGTGTTGTGATGTTTTCCTACACTTCTGTCCTTCCTGGGAGAGGGATCCCTCACATGATGCTCTCTCTGAGGTTTCTACCTATTTTTAACCTGTTAAAAGGGTTTTTAGTAGTTTTGTCCTTACTCTTGCTGAGGGTTAAGGACAGAGGATTTCACACCATGTTAAAGCCCTATGAGACAAATTGTGATTTGTGAATATGGGATATACAAATAACATTTTAATTGATTGATGGTGCGGTGGCTGTCATGGTCCCAAACCGCACATCCCTTGGTTATGGGTGACATGCGGTCGCTGTGGTTCAAACCAGTGCTCGACCAGCGGAGAGGGAGACAGTGGGTCTTTCACTGGGTTTCCCTCGTCAACACTGACAGCATTGTGTGAGCTTCAACAACGCCACAGCCCGACACGCTAATCCTCATTTGGCAGTGGTCTGCAGCAGTGCAGGTGTGAGTCTGTTCACGTTGAATGTGTGAAACTTTCTATTGTATGGCACCCACCAACCATGTGCTGGTCTGGGATGAGAATGACTGTGGTCTGTGGGATGCAAGTGGTGTTAGGTGCAGCCTCGATGATGGTTGTCCTTTGGAAGCAGATGCAGAGTAGAGGGAGTCCTTCCCCCAAATACTTCATTCTAACCCCATCTATAAACAGAATATATGTAAAGACACAATTGAATCTTCTGCCAGATCGTAAAACGGATCATGAAGCTGTTGAAGGCAAATCCCTGCTCTCGGATTTCTGATAGAGGCGAGGGGGGATTGTTGACTGTACATGGCAGACGCTGGCCTCCACCAAAAGTTCAAATCTGTCCAACTTTCTGCACATTGGCCTCTGAGTGCGATACCAGGGGCGGCTCTGTACACACAGCCGTACAAACGTTCCCAATGCAGCACAAACAGAGTGGTGTTTTCTATCAATATGTTATCGAGCACTCAGAGAATGTCTACATGGAACTAGCTGGAAAACGCGCTCGGACACACGACTCGATATCCAGACTGGGATGAAATATGGATCAGTGGTGTTACTAATGAACTGTGGATGAACCGGGCAGTGCACAGGTTGTCAGAAGGATGACTCACAGGAACACATGTGGCATGATTATGTTTACGTTCATCAAAGGTCTGAGGATACAGGGTTTCGTGCTTCATACCGATTTTAGATTTTTGACTATATAAATGAATTGAACTTGTATTGAAGGGCGTTTATATGATTAGAGCCCTGTAGAGTTTATGGAAGACAGCACTGCAAAAACAGTGATGCCACTGAAAACTGAGAAAATATTAACTGGTAATCTGCCTGAATTTCCTGAGCTCAATAAGCGAAGCCAGCAGACTTTATTCATGCAGGTCTTGTCAAAGCAGAGGTAATTATTCACAGCATGACTTGCAAAGAAGCACAGAGAGAATATAAATGAACGAATGCAACCCTACTTTTTTCTCAAATGTGCTGAATACCTGATCCAAACGGCCAAACATAAAGACAGAGTGAAGTGTCGGAATTGCTGGTTTTCCAAAACTTCCAGAAATGGTCAGAACTCCCCAATCCCCATTCTCGCATAAGAAAGGTGTCGGACCATCTGAAAAAGGATTCTGGATCACGTCTACTTGCCCTATCTGTCAGTCCAAAACTTTCCACAGCAGACAGCAACCCACCCGATGGTTTCTGTGACAGTATGGTGCTGGTTGTCCTCTGACTTGACAGTTTTTCTAACAGAAGATTGTTAATGGTTGTTCTGGTATTTAGGAGACTCCAGCTAAACGTCTGTGGATATCCTAGGGATCAGCTGTCTTTCTTGACACCCAATATTACCAAATGTATAACCGCCCTCCTGTGGGTGAGAGGATTATTTATAGTAAGATTATCTTGCTGGTAAACAGCTTGTGAACATCCACTTACAAAGAGAACTAGTCATCTACAGCTTAGCGGATGTAACTTCATACTACTTCTTTGTTAATACTAGTTGTGTCATTTTCCACCTTACAGGAAATGTGCACTACTGAACACTCATGATGTTTCAGGATCTTACTTAAGAGCACTTGTGTGTCACATTGAAGGCAGAGTCCAAATATTCAAGTGCCACAGTCCACAGAGTTTAGCATCTTTTTAAACTGTCTTGATCGAACATGTTCCAAATACACATTATACTTGAGACATGGGTGGTCCAAGAGTGCTCCTTCTGCCTCCTCAAACTCTTTCAGTACAGCCAGTGCTTGCATATAATTAAAATACATTATGCACAATTAGCAAGAGTGGGGAAGAGCATGAGGAGATTTTAATCTTCTTCATGGAGGATATGTTTTTGCTTCTGTCCGTTATTAAGCAAAAATTATTGAACGGATTTATGAAACCTGGTGGGATATGGACTAAGAAAGCTCCCTCTAAATTTTGGCCGGGATCTGGATCAGGGGGCAGTTCCAGGAATCTTCATCACTTCCTTCTGCATTTGGAGAAATGGCATTTTTTTAAATTTTCACAGATTTCTCATGGAATTGCTCACGGATCTTGATGAGTATGTGTAATTTGGTGTGTGGGGTCTTTGCGGAGGTACGTGCCTTACTCAGTGCCATTCGAGTTATCTATGAAATGCAGTTTTGCCTTTAGGTTAGGTGCCAGGTCATTGGTGGCTTAATGGGTTTACAGCTCACTCAACCCATGTTGGTCGAGCTGTAAACCCATAACAAATCAAATTACCCTTTGTGTTGTTATTTGGTCGGTCAGGCTTTAACTTTCGGGGGTTAACCATTGCTGAACATGCAATTTGCTTAGGTGTGGTCCAAGTAGATTTTCATGATAACCATCCACAGTGACTCACCACTAAAGCCCCTTAGTGATGACATCTTTTACTTTGTCAGCTTGAGCTGTGACATGCCGTGACTGTGGGTGGCAGCTAATGTGAATAAAAGAAACGGATCCACTATTCCTTAGGTTTTTGCTCTTTGCCCAGAGCACAAAACACATGGTCACCTCAAACTTTCTGAGAGTAGATGATAGAATAATTTCAGATTTAGTCAAAGTGTGTGAATTATATGTCTGTTTTGGCTGGGTTAGACTATTTGTTTATGTCCTGCCAGTCAGTAACAGATAAGCCAAAGAACTGATATGACTTGTAGTGGGTGCGGGTTGTTTTCATGCTTCAGCTTGACTTACTCACCCTCACATGACTACAGGTTTTATTTTTAGTGACTTTGACCCTGGACGTTGTAGACAGGGGGTCCTGTTTCTCAGGTAGCCTTAAAAAGACACTGTATAAGGCTAGTTACAATTTGAGTATCATTTTCTGACGTGATACAGTTTGGAATGCTTTTATATTTTCAAATTAAATCATTCAGTACTCTTATTTTAAATTTCAGACAAACCCTGAGACAGAAAATTAAGAAGAAAAGAAATTAAAGGCCGAACATTCAGATAGTGAGAGTTCATGAGGTGACGTGGAGCATTGAAAGTAGGAAAAAACCTTAAGAATAAAGCATAGCACTGGGAACGGGAGACAAGAGTGCTGTGGGACAGCTGTGTGTGTCAGTTTCTCTTGTTTGTGTCAGCTTGTGTTACTGTCAGTCCACTTGGGCTTCAAGGGGGAGGGAGAAAGAGCAAATTCAGAAAAGCTTTTCTTCTTGTTTCTATTTAGGTGAATTTAGTTGATGATCGATCCTCTCCTCTTTCACAGTCTGTATGTTTTAGTGAGCTGTTTGATTTATGGTTTGACAGTTTATAATTTATGTTAGAAGTTAACATATCCAGCCAGGTAGGGACTGATTACATATAGCTACATAAATGTATTCTAACAACCTAACAAGTCTAGTCAGACTGGAAGTACCTGCTTACTGGGAGATCAGCATAGATTAAGAGACAATTCAAAACTATAATTTACTGACTATATTTGCAGAACAGGGTTAGGTCAGGGTTAGTCTGGAACTATATTAAACGATCAAACTGATAACCTAAGCCTTTGATCAGGGGTGTAACGGTGCACAGAAATCATGGTTCGGCACGTACCTCAGTTTTGAGGTCACGTTTTGGTACGTTTTACGGTATTTTTTTCGTTACAGTAGAAACAACAACCTGCTTTTTCAACAACAGAGAACGGTCGCATATTCGCTGCTGTAAAAACACCCATGTTGCTCGTTATTGCTTTGACACGGTCTGAATTATTTGCAAGCGGCAGCTTTAATGCCGTGGGGAGCTGGGTTGGCACGGAACTTGTTTTTTACTTATCCAACTAATGTTATTACTACTAATGTTACAACTAGTGTTATTTCCAATGTTAGTGGACATAACTCTGGTGATGCCGTTTCTAAGGAGTCGGCATGTTTGATGTAGCTACAGTTCTGATAGCATTTTTGCAATGTTGGCATAAGGCTTTTGTACGATCCACTCGTTTATGTCCGTCGTCCGTATTCCCACACAGCAGACTTAAATGATGATTCACACTCCTGTTTGTCTGCGGTCGCTATGACCACGAGCCTGCAAAACATCAGGTCCTTTGCTAACGTTGTCCCTTTGAATTTGAGAAGTACACAAATATTGTTAATATATTGTTATTAAAGGCAGGTTGTATGTATGGAATAACCAGTTACTGATAACGTTAATGTGACACTTATTAAAAAAGACCAGTGCATTCAGTAAAAGCTTTTTAATAAATAAATTTCCCAGTAAAGTCATGATAACATGTACCATTTATTATACGCCAATGCATGTGCTGGACAGTACATTGAGTGATAATGAATGTACATCAGGTAATTAGAATTCTATAAGCAGCTGACATTAAGTTGACCAAGGTCAGCTCTACTCAAGTCATGTGTCTCCCACATCTCCAAAACTGCAGTCATACTTACAGCGACCTACTTACTGTAGAGATTGGCCCTGGAAAACAAGCTTTTTGTAATGCATATTTCAGGGCTTGAAGTGCAGACACTGCCAGCTACTTTCATACAGTAAGTAATGGAGTGCGTGATCATCAATATCATCATAATTATTCATCTAAGAATATCACCAGATAGCTTGTATAGCATAGGCTGAGATGTACGAAGTGAAAACTATGTTGCTGTGCTGAAAATTTGCTATGTGAGTCACTCTCATGAATATGGAAATTTCAGTTCCCACAGCCAGCCCATTTTGAGGAGTCTCTTACTCTGCCTCTGAGGCCCTGGTGTTTGTTGCTACCCTTTGGCATATTAAGTTTCAGATGTGCAAATCTCAAGGCCAGCCCTGGTTCCTAGTGGAAATTTCCACTTCTTATTCTGACTGCATCTTGTGAATTTGATGTTGAGGGCTGATCACGTGGGAATTCTCAACAGAGCAGATATTTTTGGATTGGGAAATGAACTCTATTGGAGAATCCAATATAGAAAATACAAATGGACAGAAGCTACTTGTTCCTGCAGTGTTCCTCAGCAGCGACCGGAAACCCATTTTCTCACAAGACAAAAAGATTCAGAGGTCATCATTTGATAATGTGAGTGTTTAGCAATGGTCAAGCCATTATTGGTGATGATCACAGTGTAGACGACTCCTGAAGAGGATGATGGGTGGATGAACAGCATGCTTGTTGTGTTTGATTAAGCTCCACAGTCCTCACCCTGTATGATGCATGTGTCATGTAATGCTGAGCAAGGAGAAAAAGGAGTTTCCTTTGATATGATGTTAAAGAATTATTGTTGAGTAGCTTGTTGAAAGTATTGAGTGTTATACAATTGTGTCTAGCCGTCGTGTATGTAGGTCTCAGTGTTTGAATGGCTGTGTAATGATCCGCATAGGTCGAATTTTTGTCGACCCTGACTACATTCGTACTGGCTAATGTGTAGTAGGGAAATTACTCACAAAACCCATGATAGATGTCACATGAAAGCTCAGATGTTCTGTCTGGAAAGGATGGTTATATATAAACCTTTCCACCTACACATTTTGGGCAACTAATGATTATTTTGGAACAATCTGCTGATTGGTTTCTTAATCAATTCAATTGTATATAAGTCAAAAGAAAGACATGACATCATGAAATGTTGTCACTATTTCCCAAAGAAATTGTTGACAAGCACTTAGGAACCCCAAAAATTATAGGAAAGGTCTTCTTTTGCCCGACCAACAATTCAAACCCAAAAAATATTTTCAGTTTATTCAATTTACCGTAATGTTTGACAAATAACAGCAGCAAATACTGACTTTTCAGAAGCCGAAGCCATCATAATTATGGCATATTTGTTTGAAAATTTACCAATCCTTTTATTCCTTTTATGGATGAATAGATTTATAACCATATTTTTGCAACTCTACATCTACCAAAGTATGCTTTGTTAAAGTTGAGTGTCCAAACATGGGGTTTTATACGCTCTATATTTATCTACATAGTTTGACTTGATGCTGATATCATCACTGAACTGGGATGTTAATTTATCTTTGAAAACGAAAGCCTGCATACCAACATGTCAAATCGAAACCTATCTCTTACACAAATCGGTAATGACTCACAGGGAAAGGTCATAAAGTGTTTAAGGTTGCAGTCAGAGATAGTAAAACATAAGGAAAGTGAAACTACTAGCAGCAAACAGATGGAATGGAATAATACTGGGTCGTTGTCTTTACTTTCACAGCTCAGAGTTCACATGGACACCAGCAGCACATGAAGGTGTCTCTTGACCTAAACACTATATAATTTGTATGTTAGTCTGTTTCTAAACCTCAGGTAGCAGGGTGAGGTATATTATTATAAGTTCAGTGACCTCAAAAAACAAGTGGCAAAGTATGAGGGATGTTGTGTATCTTCTGTATCCTGCCGCACTGACTCAATCGATCTCATCTTTACAAAATATGATTCTAGATATTCATTTGTAGGCTTCTTGGTGTTGCCTAAGAGCTGCTTTTACATGCATTTGTATATAGTGTGATTTATTTGTCATGTCCAGATGTACGAAAAACTAGCATTACCTTGATATGCAATAGCATAAAAAGCACTTGAAATATTTATTTTCTGCATCTTTCCCTGGTGAGTCATAGGTTTTCCGTGTTAGTACAAGCTAGATTTGTCCTTTCAAGATGTCCTTTTTTTCATTTTACAGGAAACAGTGCAAAGTTAATGTGAAGAGTGATTCACCCCCTCACTCCCTTTTCATTAATGATGTGCTGTGACTGGTGTTGTTGCTGGTTATGTAATTGGGTGAGCCCATGTGAAAATGGATGATAAAGGCAGATGGTTGCAAAAAATAGTTGGATGAGGAGAACAGATGAAAGTCACGCCTACCATTTTTCAACCACAGGGCGCTGTTTGTTGCCAAGTCATCACATTGATTCATAATCCTGTATTATCCTCCCTGTGATACACCTTCACAATATCATCAGATTGTCCATTGTGCTATGCAATTTTAATGCCTGGTTTTTGCACTTATAGCCTTATAAAAAAAATTGGTGACAAGTTAAAGTAAGCTCAGCCTCATATCTGCCTTCAATGGGTCTTGGCATAGCCACAGCATGTGGTTCACATTGTTTACATCTTGCCAAACCATTCAGTGACCCCTTGTGGCCTGTATATTTTTATCTGCTTTAATTGTGTTTCTTCACAAACTCATGCAGGCATTGTTTGTCATCTCTCGTTTGTAATTGTTCCACAACAGTTACTACAAGAATTTAAATATCTTATTATCCTAATGACTCTGTTCTTGCTGCTGAATTTTTCGTATCCTTTTGCAGCCACAGTTTGGCAGAACACATGGGTTCATCTTGTAACTCTTTGCGGTATGTGGGTTGTTTACTGCAAACAGGATGGATTGCTTGATGAACCCAACATACTCTAGGTCAGCGAATCTTGATACTATATGGGTGCTGCAGGGGAGAAGACTTTTTAAATCTGTCCTTCAGTCTAACCTGCTATTACATACTAATACATCCCTAACACTTAGCACCTGATTGACCCAGATGTCTATCCCATAGGATTTATGCAGGACTGTTATACCACCCGTGTCTGCTGTAGCTGCTTCGGATGTAGGAGCTGAGTTATTGCTCAGCATAGAGTCAACCTGTCGAATGTAATAGCACCACTCCAACAATTTATGGATCTGTCAAAGATCATGAGGCCTTATGATGCATTCAATATACGCATGTATGTATACACAAGGTTGACTGTGTTTTATGAGGTACAGTGGGTTGTCCACTAACATTCACTCCATACCTAAGTGTCATAGGGCAAGACACCGAACTCTTAACTACTAGTCTGTGTGAATGTGTGATAGTAAAGTGCACCATATAGTTGCTGTAGTGAATGGGTAAATGAGACTTGTAGTGTAAAGTGCTTTGAGTAGTCAATGACTAAATAGAAAAAAACGCTGTATGAAGCAGTCCATGAACACGCATGTATGTAAAATGATTCAGTTTATATTCTTGTATGATAGAGAGCAATGTCTGTGAAGGATTGCTCTGTTTTAGCCTTTGGATTATTTGCTACGTTATGTCCATGCAGGGTCCAAAACTAACTTTCTGGTCTATCTGCCATTTGGTAGAAAACCTGAAAAAATGTACTGACCAAAATATTTTTCAGACAGCCACAGATCAGTGTAAGGCCCCGAACAGACAGAGCTTCTAACCTGCAAAATATCAGGCGCATATCGCACTGGCCTCTTTGTTGAAGCCTACACATAAAGGAAAAACTGCAGTGCAGTGAGTTTCAGCTTGTGTCCTTTTTTACTGTTGCTAAGTAACCAGCGAAACACCTGTCCTTCAGGCTAACTGTGATTTTGTTGTGGAGTAAACTTGCATACCTGTACATGGTATTTAAATGTAGACGCTACATAACTGAAACTTGTTATATCGCAATGTAGACCAGCGATTTGCTTACATCAGTGGTTCGGCCGCAGTGATTATAGAAATAATGAGCAAAAGGTTAGAAAAGTAACCCTACTATTTGATTTTATTGGAACTAAAATCTACATAGTATACATTGATAATTAAACTTTCTTATGTATAAAGTAATAGAAATGACACATATTCTTTCTGCCTAGTCCGTAGATGGAGCCTTATGAACAGGACAGAGAAAGGCTTTGGTCCAAACATGTCCAAATACAAGAGCCAATCCCCTGACAAGGCTCTCAAGAACTAGTCATGTCACTCAAAGGTCTGTGTGATAGATCTATTCACTTTTCTACTCTTGAGCATGAAGGCACCGCTCAGGTATTAGATACAAGTAGTAGTTGCTACTTTTTTGAGGTAGACACCAATCTTTGTGTTTTTAAAGTAGCTAGAGAAGAGTAAATACATTGTTAATACATTGACTTAAGTCTACAAGATTACTTGATTAGCCACAGTGAATGTTAGTTAGTGTGAGATACATTTTGCTCCATTTAACAGTGAGTTCAGATGAGGACAGGGAGAGGGTGTCGTCGTGTTAGGAGGAATGACACCGACTTGATTTCAGTATGAAGTGTTGACATTTTTATGTCATTGCATAATTCTATGGACGGGAACCTCTTGGTAAATCACACTTTGATTCAATACATAAAATGGTATTTCAAATATATAAATCTTGAACAGGATTGGGATTCATTTATATTTTTAATTAAGTTAAAGGAGATATACTGGGCTTATTCATTACCACTGTTAAGACACAGCAGCAATCCTATTTATTTGTGTGTTTAGCCACCTCTTGTTTGCTGATTTGTGAAAGTCGCACATTAGCTCCAAGCTGTGTATAAACACAGTCTTCCTGCCTCCACATGAACCTCATGGATGTGATGGTTCTGTCTTTTGACTGTTGATTTTGGCTCCAACATCAGCAAAACATACCAGTGATATTTACATTCAGTGCATGCACACTGTGCTTTATTTGAACTGCGCCAAACCATTTTTTGGCCCCTCATATTCTTTCTCTTCTGTTTACCAGTGACTGCATTTGTTCTGTGCATTGGGAGCTCTTTGTATGTAACATATAAAAAAAGTAAATGAAAGCAATCTGTTAAACGAAAGTCTTAGTGAGACACTAAAGAGAACTTAGATGAATTACAACTGCTGTCGTCCCTGGTGTCTGATATCACGAGCCAGCTGTTTGACCAAGAACGCTGTCCTTGTGTAAAGTAAGACAGAATCCAGTAGATCTTAAATGACCTAATGACATCGTGCCAACTCCTTTTAGGGAGACCAGTGGCTCCACATTGATGCGCCCGTCATGACTGCCAATATCAGCGGGAGTGATATTGAGGCTTTTGAGGATAATTTTCAGAGAGTGTCCTGTTTCCCATTGTGAGACACCTCCCTTATATAACTGAGAGCAAAGTTTTGGGTCACTGTGATAGAAGCATGATGCAATCGTGAGCAGGAGGGGATTGTGGCCATGGCAAAACCCACAAAACTTTCCACTGTCCAGCAGAGTGAAGAGGAGTTAAGCTCTTGGTGTTTTGGAATGGGAGGGGCACAAGAGGGGGTTACCAGATAAAAGTTGTTACTCTCCTCCCCATGTCTCGTGATTAGAGGTGGCACAAAGACTGATTAACTTCAGTAACACAGTACTTTTGTTTTTTTAACCAGTTTAGAATTGTCATGCTGGTCTCTCAATAGATATTTTATTTATTATTTATACTGAGATTGTGCAATAACAGATAGCATCTAACGGTTTCTGCAGGAGCTAGCCCATTAGCCTGTTGGCATCCACAAGTAAACATGTTGTTAGTTTGGAATTTGTCAGTTTGTCACAGTGAGTAAATCCTCATGATTAACATCAACCAGTAACTGTTTAACTTTCTGCTCACTGCTAAGTAACAATGTTTCCTGTTGAGGATCTAGAATCTGGCGGCCTGCCATATCCTAATTTGTCTCGCCACAGTTTCATTATGGACCAAAACTTATTTTTACACTTCTCATAATAACATGAGAGATTTCTATCCTGGTATGTGCAGCACTTTTTTCTGAACGCTGGCTTGAACTGTTGCACTACCGGTTGATCGAGCTACTGCATGCTCAAGTTATGGTCCATAAGGTTTTTACCGTCCATAATGAAAACACGGCTGCAATGCAGTTGATCTTTCACTCTTCAGTCTTCGTAGCTGTCTCACGGAAGCTGTTGCCAAAGTGTCCTTTGTGCATGGGCACCGTTACTGTCATGGGTTGAAATGACTCTGTGAGAAATGTTGCTGAGCTACCTGATGTTCTCTGACAGATAGTCGACCATAAGCTTCACGTTTAATTAGTTAATCAACTACATAAAAATCTGCCTGAGATGAGACGGGTTCAGAGAAAAGCGAAAATGAGAGCGAAACCGAAAAAAGCCCTGTACCTGTTATGTTGAAATTAAGATTAATATGGAGAAATTTTACAGTTGACCTCTGTCATTTAATCATTTTTGTTTAATTTATTGTGTTGAGATACTTATGTGCTGTTTGTCATTTGTCTCCCTCCATCCAGAATATCCATGAGCTCCGATTTCCCACACTACAGTTTCAGGATGCCAAATATAGGGTTCCAGAACCTTCCCCTTAATATCTACATTGTGGTGTTTGGGACAGCCATCTTTGTCTTCATCCTCAGCCTCCTCTTCTGCTGCTACTTAATAAGGTAATACCATGCAGCTTTGAATTAAGCTTACACTTTTTTGCGTTGCTTTTTTGTGTGGGCTAGTGGAAAAGTGTCATAAAGGTTTTTTTTCCCCCAAATGTATTTACCCTCATTTCTCACCTGTTTATAAAAGTACAAAATTTACGTGTGAAATTACAATTCACATGTGTTTGTGCAGTCTGACCTCTTCTGATGACCAGGCTGTCAGTACAAATATTTACGTGAGACCTGAAAATTATAATGAGAACTGAATGTTTATTCTCACACACTGTTATTATGCAACAGTCCTCATAACAGTACATTTACATTTCAGGTGATGTGGGTTAATGTATTATTCATTCAAAAGTGTCCTTGTGTATTATTTGACCAGCTACTGGAGGGTTATTTCTATTTATGCATAAACAGGATACATTTTCAGGTTCTTCATGTAATTTCTTTTATTAATGAGAATTCAGTATCTTGTAGTATTTATCAGAAACCCTGCAGTGAAGATCGGCACTAAACAAGTCTGAACACGACCAGTTTTATTAAATATCTAAACATCAAAATATTTTCTATACAAACCACTGTATGACACTTGGCTTTTAGCTGAGTCTCAACTAAAAGCCTTTTCTGTTATTCTTTTTAGAAATGTCTTTTTTTGTATGTGTTTTCTTATGGTTCTTTCACATAAAGGAAAATGTTTCAACAGCACAGTTTGGAGATGGTAGCTACGATACGACTATACTAAATAACCTGAATTGATAGTAAAAACATTAATATGCTGAGATTCAAAGCTTGTCGACATTATCATGGTCATGGTACTTGACGTCAAAGAAAAATGTAATAACCCTTTTTTTTCTTTTTCCCCAAGTGCCACTTTACCTCGCTAATTTTCCTCACCATATTCCTACATTATATATTATATACTGTGTTACCACAATTCCCTCAAACTGAGAGATGCTTTGATGCAGTACCATGATTCAGTACTTAAAGTCAACATTGCTTTTTAGGTATTAAAGGTGAAAGACACAAGGCATCTAAAGATGTAGTCTCCCAAAGGAACACGCCCCAAATTACTTTAATCATATGTCCCATCAGGCATTAAGACATACAAGACTCGTTACTGATTTATTGGTTTAAACAATTAGCAAGACTGGCGGCTAAATAAACATTTGATCAGTTAAAACTTCATTGATCACCTGAAAGTAGACGTCGTACTTTTTAAAACAGTAATCATCACTGCTTTTTTTCCCAAGGATGGGTGATTGAAGGGAACGAGGACTTAACATATTAGAGTTGACATGTGATGGGTTGTTAGGTTGACAAAGACAAATATGCACACAGGGGTTGACAGAGGGAAGTCGCTCACAGAAATACGCAACCACCTCTATCAGTGAGTCCTCAGGCCACACACACACATGTGTGAAATATGCAATGCAGCAGGCAGAAGGAGTGACGGGTTTTTCCTGAGCACTTCTGTCTTGAGGGAGCAGAAAACCACATAAACCCGTTATAAATGTGTATTGTTAAGAGTTGCAGAGCAGTTGCTGAATCAGTCACCTAATATAGTCATTGCTTTTCGTGTAACATGTTATGTGTTCATGAATACACCAACATAACACAGACTGTAATGGTGACTGACTTTTTTCATTTTGTATTTTTCATTGACTATTGTCAAATCATGAACATGATGGTTTAGAGAGGGAGGTCAATTTGGAAGCCTGTTTTAAATTTTCAGCAGGCTCAAATCTTCACCCATTTAGAAAAAGGGCCAGTTTGCAACACTCGCACCATTAATCCACGATCCCCCTCACTCTTGTCCACCTGTATTCCTACCGACCCTTGGGAGTCCCTGCACCTTTACCTGCTGACCTCTTTCAAAATGTTAGTTTCTCTCCTAGACTGTGCTGCTTGTTTTACAGATCCCTCTCACTCTGCTGCGAGAGGTTAAGGTTACTTGTTATGGAGGTAAATCTTACAAACCTATGAATTTCTTTTATCTGTCTTGCTCTTGTTTTCTTTCCTTTTCTCTGTATATATTTTATTCTCATCCTCAGTACCTAGAATCTTCCTGTTTTCCCCTTCATTCATTTAAGTTATTTTGCTTTTGCTCAAGAGCTTGATGTTAACTCTAAACTTCACTTTTAAAATCTGATCCAGTGTGTTTTGGGAGATATTGTGAGTTAATGTTTTACACTTCAGGTCAGTGTTTGTTTTGACAAGAATTCAAGTCCTTATGCAATCCCAGAATGATGCCAGTTAATATGTATCTTGGCTCACTATTGCATGATTGAGCAAAAAAAATTTAAAAGTTTAAGTCTAAGTCTAATTTTATTGTTGTGTTTTACTTCTTTCTGCGATTAGTTAATCCAGTCAATATTTGTTCATCATTGGCTTAAGGTTGTTTTGCCTGAAGTATGTCTGAGGCAGAATATGTCTTTGTTAGATATAGGGGTATATACATATATATATATATATATATATATATATGATACTCTGTATGGACTTCTAGATTTTAATGCCCATTCGTATACTGGTGTCTAAAGGCAAGTATTTATAAGGAGATGACATCAGTGTATGTCGTTTCTCACTTTTTTCCCAGGACGTATGGATAGATTGTCTCTGTTATGGTGTCTGCTGGAGATGGTCACTCAATAATCCAAAATATGTTTTTGTTTTTACGTTTCCCAAGGTTACGGCACCAGGCGCACAAAGAGCTATATGCATACAAACAAGTAAGAGCTCCAGTGACAAACTCGCGCACACACGCACACACACACAAACAAGCATATGATGGATGACTTATAGTCGAGTAGAGATGAAGTGAGAGAGTGATGTATATGAACTTGTGTGGAGTCTATATTGTTCTCTGGTCCCAAAAGGTCTGTTCAGCTCTTGCAGTAATTCATTTGTTGAATCTTCTGGCAGCTGCAGGTATTTTCCAGGGTTCAGCTGCTTAAACTATTTCAAAAACCATTAGCGCTATTTGGCAAGCATATCTGTAATACCAAATATTCTCAATTACACTTGAGCTGAAGGGAAGCAAGTGGCTGTGCCGGAAAAGTGCAATTCACACTTCACTGGAGGTGTTTCAGAGCTGGGGGTATAGCCTGAAAAGAGGGACGGACGATTCTCATATCCTGCAATTACGTAATACCAGCATGCAAAGCCACCCAAGCATTTCAGAGTTTGTCACGTGTGCGTGCACACACACATTGCACAAACTGGCATGGTAGGTGCCAGAGTCATCGCCAAGTGCTATAACTAAAAAAAAATTTTTTCGTTGCATAAATTATTACCTGCAAGCTAGAAACATAAACTCGTCCAAATCCTCTGTGAGTTACATAAGACCATCAAGCTCATGTAGTACACACACACTTGATAGAAGCTCCAGTATGTTATGCTAAATCTTATCTTCTTTTGTATCCTTTATTTGGCCTGACTGGTGGATTTATCATCACACACTTGTTCTCTCTGTTAGTTGCTAATCTGTCCCTGTCTCTCATTATCCCTCTCAGGTCATTCAGAAGGAAAAAGTCAAAGAGCCAAATTTGCATGAGGTAAGCACTTATCTTCTTTGTTTAGTTATTATCAGTTGATGACACTCGAATTGCAAAAATTGTTCCACAGAGAATATCTAGAGGGGTGAACGTACTGTAATGCAGCTTGACAAGTACAGGCCGTACTGCTTTATCACCCAATTTCGGACTAACTGGTCATGTGTTACATAATTTGAATAATGCTTCAGTCTTAATATACAATACACTTAATGTAGGTCATCCTTTCTTTGTTGCCTAAATTACAAGGAGACCCATAATGTACTCTGCCCTTGAAGAATTTCAAATACAGTTCTTTGGCCTGAGACTCTGAAGGGGCAGTTTATGTATCGTGACCATGAAGGTCATGAGCCTCAAGGTGGACAATAAAAGCCTCTAAAAGGTACAAATCACTGTTTAGTAGTTTGCATCAGAAGGGACATATGTGTCATGTGTGAACATCTCAAGGTACAAAACTGTTTGCGCAATCCGTGCAGCTCTATAAACCTCATGGTTTCTGCGATTGTGTGGGCCTCTGTTTCTTTGGCTTTATCTTGTTTTGCAAAAGAAAGAACATGCACAAAATCTCTCATTTAATGTTGAGCAAATTTGCATTGACACAGTGTCATGTGAAAGCAAGCATCTTGTGGTTAAAGTCATGAGCGTCCTCCCTACCGTTTCTGTTACACTTACATAATGCTGTGTGTCAGCTCAGCTTGGTTGGAAAATATCAAGCAAGAAAACAGCGTGTAAAGCAACAGCGCTGATTCCGCAGCTTAGCAATTGTCATCGCCAGCCAAGAGCACGATCCAATTTAACACGGCAGTGCAAATGAAATGTCACCGATAGCATCTTCATGCCTTCTCTTGCACAGGGTGAATCGCAGATTATCAACAGCAGTGTTGCAATTTCTCAGTGTCCCTTCAGGCTTTTTATTATTTATGTTACTTGTAACTGGTAGAAAGCATCAGAGGGAGTCATGTGAGGTAAGGCTGTGACAGAATAGCCAAGCTGTGCTTTTTTTAAAGACAATAACATACACACACCCACGTGGCCGCATGACCCAGTTTTAAAGACTCCCATACCAAAGGATCTGCACAGATTCAGTCTTTTACAGGAGTATGTAGAAGGGGAGTCATGTTCAAGTTGAAGTGTAACCTGAGCAGTCAGGAGTTATGAGATCACTGATCTTTTTTTAGTTTGAGTTAGACCCCTGTCCTCCTTCAACTCACTCATAGGGTTTGTGCAATGAATACTCTCATAAATAATTCATGTCGTAAAAAATGGTTTCAGAGTTTACAGTAGTTACTCATTGCAGTTTTTCACAGTCTTGGTTACAAGCGTACATGTGTGTAAACAGTCGGCACATGCAGCAGATACTCAAACACCAGAGCCCTCGAACAATCAGGAAACAGAATTACAGTAATATTCCACTGATGGTGATGTGCCCAATAAAGGAGCTGGGCATTTTCCATCCTCTCATTTAGTCTCCTCTGACAATTGTAGTGCAATCAATGTCTGTATTACCTATAGTCAGCAGGTCATTATTAATCAGCTACTTTGACAAACTTCTGTAATTTTGAGCATGAAGACATGGATGGATTCTACTGATGTAGAATGACACATAAAAGATAACTCGCAAAAATACAACACACCAGGACAATAATCCATACTCAAGTTAAGTGAAAGTCAAGTGAAACTGTAATGTCACTGGGTCAGTGTTGTCAGTTTTATTTGTATTAGATTATAGGTCTGTCGTTTTTTACAGCCGGACATTAGTGAAGAATGTATTACTTTGATTGTGAAAACTTCTAAAGGGATTTTGGTCAATAGTCTGTCTGCTGTTGCTCAGTGTTTATTTCCCAACCTCGTCAGACTTGTGGCATTTTGAATGTATGCATTGGAGACCAGAACGTAAGTTCAGTGCAGCTTCGTGAGTGTGTTCCAAATATTTCAGGAGCTTAACCAGTTCTGTAAGACCGAGTTACATAAATGTTCTCTAGGCAGAAATATAAGTGTGTGGAAAGAAAAACATGGAAGCAAACATGCAGATGTAGACAGACGAAAATGAGAAGCAATGAGTAGTAATTTACCTGGTAATTATTCTTTATGGAAAAGAGAGTAATATGAAAGTGAGTGTGACTGATATAGAGGTGTTGCCATGGAGCCAGGTAATGATGTCCTCATCATTCGAGATGCAGAGGGAGAGGACGCATTGGTCTGAACACACATTGGTTAACTAGCATCTATTCTGAACACTTCTTTTTTATGAGAATTATTCTGAGCCCTTTACTCTTCTCATCTTTTCACTCTTGCTCTGTTGCTCAGCTCAATTTCGATCATCCATTTTTTAAGACTGTTACTTTAAAGCTTTTTCTTCTCAACATTTGTTTAGTTACTAACTTGTAAATCGTGTTTGGTGCTTGACACAGAAAACATTTGTTCCTCTGAACCTTGAATCTTACATATGGGCATAGGTTAACATTTTTACTTTGATCAAGTTCGTGATCTGGTAACAATTATCCACAAAATTAAGCTCATGTTTTTTGCATGGAGTCTTCGACTAAAGCTTACAGGATTAATTGATTTAATCATGGGGAAAGAGTTTCAGTCAAAAGTTGGCAACGGGTCCCGGATCTCAACTCACCGCAGACAAGGCACTGAACAAAACACGGATCTATTCACCAATAAAGACAGCAAAGCAGAAGTCTTTAAAAGTCTTTACAGAGGATCGCTCTGTGTCCAAAAGTCCTCGGGATAGAAAGCTAGGAGCCCACATGCTGCGCTTTTTATCCTCACTTGTCCATCCACTCCCCATTAAACAGAGCTAAGAAAAAGAAAATCTCTGTGGCTAAAAGGGGTTATTGTTGCAGAGTTAGACAGCCACAAAAACCTGTTTGCCAAATTAAAAGGTCTGTCATGAAACCCCCCCCCCCCCCCCCCCCCTTCCCCTGACTGGATAAAGTTTAATGTGAGGAGATTTCCTGAATTCGGCGGATTATTGTCTCCTTTCTCACAAATTCAAATATCTAGATCCTTGTACATAAAGTAACACACTCTCATCGTTACTACACACTCTAGTATAATATAATACAATATAAATATATTGTGGAGAGAGTGTAGTCAGATATATGCTCCCTTTGTTATCTACCAACGAGTCACCAGGGGAGCAACAATAATGAAAACTTCACCATGACTCAGCAAGAGGAAGCGATTACAGAAATAAAACATTTGACTATATGACCCTTAATCTCGATAAACAGACTCTGCATGTGAATATTCATCAGACAAATTTTTGGGGCTTAGGGGTTTTGACCTTTCATGTTGGAGCAGGCTTTGGATGGCTGCCGCTAAACATTGACCGAACTGCATTGGCTAACGTTTTTTTTAATAACCTGCATTCATACGCAGTTGGCTGTTAATGGAGATCTTCCCTATTAAGTATCACTGTTTGTGTTTTGTGTAGAGAAATATTTGACTAGTGTAATAAGACTTGGACTCTAAAGAGTGTACGAAGAGGCTTGGCCTGGATATCTGCTGTTGACATAGGAATTGTATGACCCTTATCTAGTTATGTTGACATTGTCAATATATGTTACAAACAACCTCCAGTTGTTTTTCAATATAATGTAATAAGTCTTGAACATCATCTGTAACAGCGATGCTCTATCTATCTCCTAACTCAGTGGTGAATCACGAAGGCCATGCTTTTGTCTATGCCTATATAGACTGATATGTGAAGATTTTAAAATTGGTCTGAGTTGTGCTCTCCATATTAGTCAGCTGTCGTGTGGCAGAGTTTTGAATAAATTGCAGTTGATTAATTTTTGTCTTTGTTTTAGGAGAGAGGAGAGAGTTGTCTGACCTGCTAGTTGTAGAAGCGTGAATTAGTCTCTCAGTTCCACTCAGCTTTGCACCTAGTGCTCAAAGTACCCACAGTCTATGTGACCATGAAGTTTCATGTAAAGATTTTGCTTTGTTGTTTGTTTTTACTTTTGTGCATGTTGGCCTATTGTCTTCTTCCGTGTGTGCTTGACCTTTGCTATTTGGATCATTTGTTTCCAACGCATCAACACAAAACTAAGATTAAGACTGAGAGTGACAAGCATCAGAGAGGAGCCAACGTATTTAAAGATGTTGCAACGCCTTCTGAAAATATCTCTGACTCCCGTCTCCCTTTCAGATATGTGCGGTGTGCTTGGAGGAGTTCAAACAGAAAGATGAGCTGGGGATTTGTCCATGTAAACATGCCTTTCATAGGAAGTAAGTATAAGGTTTTGTTGACTTTCATGTACATGCACACACACACACACACACACACACAGAGTAAGAAGGAGAGTGAAGGACAAATTGCAACCCACATTGAAACGATGTGAGGAAAATAACCTTTCTGCCAAAACAATGTCAAGCTATGACAAAAAGTTAATGTGTGTATGGTAGAAACTACACATGATAGATTGCCCGAGCCAACTTCCTCGCACACCTCCCCCTGTGTCCCAATCGTTTCAACTGAGTTGTTTATGTCAGCACGACACCCCCCTTGACCTAGTTTTTTTCCCCCCAGTCGCGGCAAGACTGGTCACTGCTCGATGAATCTACTGTATAAACACTGCTTTTAGTGTGTGTGTGAGTGTGCTCTTGTACAGCTATTTTTGTGGGGACCGATTTGAGTCTACAACTTACGGAGGACATTTTGGGAAAGTAAGGACCTTTTTGCCGGTCCTCACTTTGTGACCCCCCTTTAATGGACTGTTTGGGGGTTAAGACTTGATTTTAGGGTTAGAATTAGGTTAAGGTGAGGTTTAGGGTTAGGGTTAGGCATTTAGTTTGGATGGTTAGGGTAAGGGGCCAGGGAATGCATAATGCAGATAAGGGTCCTCACTAAGAAAGCTGTACAAACGTGCGTGTGTAAAGCCTTGTTGTTTTACAGTGACAAGCAGTGAAGAGCATTCTGGCTTCTCATACTTTCATGAATAATTTATAATGTCACATAAAGCTCACTCTACATGTGCTTTTGAAAATCACTACTCAACTTTCAAGAGCTCACATTGACAGCTACATTACTGTTCTGGTCGTAAGAAGCTAAATATTTTATAGCTTGGTGCCAATATTGATGATTATAAAAATGCAGTATGACATAGCAATATATGTTCAATTAAACAACAAACTAAGTCAAGGTTACATTTTGTTTCCTCTGCTCGTGTCTGTCTTCCCCACTTGAACTCTGTCCCTGTTGTGCCCTCTCACTCCCAGGTGCCTCATTAAATGGTTGGAGGTGAGGAAAGTGTGTCCACTGTGCAACATGCCCGTGTTGCAGCTCGCGCAGCAGGCCGGCAGCATGGATCCCGCCGTGCCAATACAGCAGCCTCTGCCCGGCATCGAGAACCTGGTGTAGCAGACTCACATCCTGTCTGACAGTACACCACAGACACACAAACGCACATCCCATCAGTCATACTCTCACCTGCACAGGTACACTTTGATATGAGATGGCGGACAGACAGGAGAAACTGGAGTTACAGTGGCGGCCATGGGTTAGAGTCAACCTCTGTTGTCTTTCCATTGGTTCACAAGAGGATTTCCTGTTATCAGCTCGGACTGATAATCAACTGTTTTCATGTTTTTCTTTTTTGCGGACAATGAAGAAGAGTTGATCGAGAAGGAGCTTCTTTCTCGGCCATGATGTGGTCAATAACTTTTTCACAACCAAAGCACTTTTCTGGGAACACCAGCTAAAGACCTGGATGAAGAAAAACACAAAAGCCAAGAACTACACTACGCTTAAATATATATATATATATATTTTCCTTCTTTTTTTTATTAAACAAGCACTTTACAAGAAGTCAAAACTTAATTTCTTGTGATCGTAGTAGAAAGGTCATGTTTTTGTATTTTACCATTAACTATTATTTCTGTGCCGAGTGCAAATTGTTTTTTTAATTTTAATTCGTAAACATTGATTTTTTTTAACAAAATCTTAATAAAAATAACTATTTTGAAAGGGACAACAATATTTACACCGGTAGATGTCAGGAAATTTGGACGTTAGGTTTCTTTTCGAGTTGCACACACAAGACAATAACCTGAAATCAACCTCGAGACTTTACGTCTGACTAAATGTGAATGTGGAAACCCACAATTTTACAAACACGAACACTAACACTCTGTTTGTCATTCACAACAATGTTTGCATTGTGATAATCCTTTTGTTATCTTACTGCCTAAACACAATGGTGATACAGTGAACACATTTTCATCTCACTAAACAAATTTACCTGGAAGATAAACACTCAAAACACAATTCAGGACCTTTTCCGACAGAAAATCTGTGATTATCTGAGCAGTATTCATCTGAACAACCTTGTGCTTTGTGCATAAACCAGTTGAACAGAACAAACACCAGTAACGAGGCAATATTAAACAAAATCAATTATATTACATAAACGTTTTAGGTTTGTTTTTGCTCTGCTGCTGCATTGCTTTGTTTTATGGAAGCAGAGCTGCGTGAATATAACGATGGCTTGACAGTTAACACTCTTACCAAAATAAAGCAACAAATGTCGAATTTTTATTTTGATATATATTAAACTAGCGTCACATATCCTGCTTGAAATGTACTGACAGTTAGTTTTAGGAAGGGATCAGAAGGAACCCCCTCTTTGCTTCTACCCTTCAGTGCAGTATTTCTATTTATTTAAATTTTTTCAGTTTATTACAATTTCTTGGTACAGCTAAATTGAGTTGGATGATTTGACACCTGCGCTCGGCCAATCATCATTATATCCGTTTGCTTAAGATACACACTGCTGTGTAAAATACAGACAGATTCACCAAGGAAGAGGCAGCCTCCCCCCCTCATACTCACACACACACACACACACACACAATTCACATGGGCTACAAGAGAGTCAGTTGTCAGCAGATTGTAATGAAGCAGCACCTACACACACACACATACACACACACACACACACACACACACACACAGTTCAGCTTTTCTGGCTGCAGTTTTCTGGTGCTTTCTCCCTCTCTCTTTCTGTACAGTGCAGGGAAGCTTTTTGTTTCGTGCCACAAACACAGGAACCCTGAGCCTGGCTATTGTGTATGTTTTTGTTTTTTTACCTCATCTCTTTTTAGAAGCATTTAGTAAATGTGTAGTGGGGTAAAGCGCTGATGTGAAAGGCAGCTTAAAACAACCTCACTCCACAGTGATGAACCTAAGATAAGTTGGAGATTATCAATAACCTGTGATGAGATAATCAAATATTATATTTACAGGTACAATCAATGATCTGAGGGTATATGAAAAAATAGTCCCACTGACTGAAAAAGGAAATCGGCAATGAAATACATTAGACACATTTGTAAACAAATGTTAATTCTGAAGCTGTTAGAAGTTTGTGTTGTTGAAATTAACAACAAATCAGAACTACACTCCTACTCCAAAATGTAATTACCTCCACCAAGGGCCAACAGTAGCCTTATGAAACCACATTTCAATTGATTAGATCCAAATTTCTATCTGAAATCAAACCAGTCCCCTAAACATGTCTTATTCATTTCATGATGACCGGTTATTATTATTATTTCATAGATTATTCTATAAGAAATCAGCGAAAATGTTGACATTTTTAATCTTGCAATTTTAAAGAAAGTGAAAATATATTCCTGGATCTAACCCTGATCTGCAACAAAGTTCAATGGCTTCTTACTTTGGTCATTCCCCATCCCAGTAGTTTTTGCATAATCCTGCTAATTAATAAACAAACAAGGATGAAAACACAACCTCCTTGAATGAGATAACTAAAACTCTACGGCTCAAACATTATAATATATACTGATTGTGTCTTTAATAACAAAACATGCCCAATAAGATTATATTCTCCAACACCAAATACTTTTATGGACATATCTGCACAGGTTCCCATCATGTTAGCGCTTTAACAAGTGACAACGCCTTCACCATCTGTGGCAGAGAAGCCCTGTTGCTCTCACCTCTGTGGTTTGAGTGTCGGCCCACACCCGAATGCGACAACCTTCGTGACGGGGTCAGAGCGCGCGGTGAAGTGAAAATGTCAACATCAGATCAGAGCAATAACAGGACTTCTTTGTGCTGTGTGAAGCATTTCAGTTGATAGTTATCATCCACCCGAAAGATCCTCATACATTCTGCTTTACTACGCCCTCTACTGATGAGAAAAATATTGACGCCTACATACAAAATATGATCGATGTTGCCCACATTAGCCTTATTTGAACCAAAACTGCCTCAATTACCAGACAAAAGACCAGGGCTTTGTTAATTGGCTATATCCCAACCTCTTTAATTGAATGTGTCTTGATCACTGGAAAGGTTGTGGTTTTATGTTGAACAAAATATGTAACATAAAGTCCTTCTCTTGTGAGAATTTTCATTCGTTTCCTTCTCCCTTCTCAGTCTTTGGTTATGAAGAGGCTGGGACTGTTTCATAAAACTTAACCTCTCACAGCAAACAGGGACTGGTCCTACATTATTCCTCGAAACTGTACATAAGTTAACAATTCTGCCACTTGTTCCCAAACCCTGACACATTTCTTAGCTCAGTGCTAATTACAGAAGTCTTAAAGCTACGTTCCTGCTAAGTGTTTCGTCTTTGAATGTACGGCTCACGAGAGAAAGAAAACGAACACGAGGACATTCAATGTGTGAGCATGCTACTTTGCATTGTTAAGTCGCCACTGATAATACCATTGTTAAGTGTATGTTGACAGTAGTGTCAATAGTTGTGTGTTTGTGCACAGGAAAGGCGCCTTCATCTGAACAAAATGGCAGCCGAACACTTCCTGCCATTTAGGCAATCTTAAGTCAAAACGGAGTGCCAACTAAAAATTAAGTGTTGTCAATGCCAATGAGAGAGAAGGTCCTGCAGTATGAAAATAACAGGAGGGGAGTCTGTACGGCTTTAGCCAAAAAAAGAAAAGCAAGCTGAGCCAGTGGTGAATATAGTAAAAAAAGGCCTCCCACCAGTAAAATCACCATTAATGTCAGTGCTTGCTCTGACTCCACTAACTCCATTATAAAGAGATCAGATAGTTCCGTCACTCCACATGAAAACCTGACTGGTACTCTGGGTAGAAAGGGACGGGCTGATTTATAAACAAACAATACGCAGTTGGTACAATATACTTCCAGCATCCAGAGCATGTAGGATTCTCTATCACTGCCTCCCTGAAGTGAACTTTCTTGTTTGTATCGTGTTATTTATTCCTCTGTTACTCTTGTGGTGCCCTGCCAATTCACAAATCCCCCCCCCCCACACACACACACACAATTTGTCCAAACAAACCCTGTCCTCCCTCTGCCCTCACCTTCCCTGTTGTTGTTTTTTGTTAACACTGATTATGTTTGTGGACTCTCACAGACATTGTTTGTAAAACTAAAAATTCTGCAGCAGAATATTTTTAGAGATAATTGCTGTACAGTATTTGTAAGCTCTATTTTTGTATATGTGTTTTTTTTCGTAGAAAATAATGTTGTTTTTTTCTTTTCTTATTTTTTGCTAATTTCATGTTTATTCATTTTAGGAAAAAATTTGCATGTGACTGACTTGAACTGTAAATAAATTTCCAGGTTTTGGAAAGATGTGAGTTTTTACTCTCATGTGTGTTCATAATGTATTTATTTAAAGCTGTGTCCCTGATCATGATCTAAAGATAATACCAGTTTGTTAAAGGGGTCATATTATAAAATTTCCACTTTTGTAGTGCTTCTACACGTTAATTTGGGTATCTGGCATGTCTACCCTCCCAAAAAAACCTTGGAAAAAAACAACTCCCGCGATTATTTTTGGTTTCTCTAAGTCAGAAACGTCATGCTTGAGTGACTGACTGAGCTTCCGTATGCTTCTATCGTCACAAGCGAAATGGGAGTCTCTCTGACATGGCCTTTAAATTGAAAACTGCATAAACCCTGGTTGAGGTTATTTCTGTAGTCAAACTCATCCCCAGAATTTCAAACTTTTTCAAACTTGCAGTCTTCTCCGATAACTAATGCTTATATCAGATTTTGTGCAGCTGCTCTGAAGAATTATTTTTTCTACACATGCAGTGGTGGTGGCTATTAACAGACTTGAAACTCCCCTTTAAGATATAGAGGACTATTTAAATCCTCTTGGCTGTTCCCTCAGTGTGAATCACTCAGGGATCATTGAAGGTATGACTGACATCAGTGACTCCTGGTAAATAAATATAAGACTTCTAGTTCCAAGTATTAAAGTGCACAGCATGTCGGGCTTTAAATTATTTTAACATATATTTTTATGGTTTACTTTATTTTCTTTATGATGTGTTCAGTTGCCTTATATTCTTATTCTGTGTTTGTGTTTCCCCTCTAACTGATGCAACGCAAAACACATGTAAAGAGTAATTCCCTGGAAAATTGTAAAATACTGAAAAGAGCCCTATCTTTCAATATTAAAGATTAAAAACATCCTAAATCTGCCTCCTGATCCATATCCATATCTTCCCTGACCCATACCACGTCCTTCCACCACATTTCACAGAAATGCGTTTGTAGTTTTGTGTAATCTTGCTTTTAAACCAACCAGCCAACACATAAATGGACAGGGGTGTAAACAGAACCTCCTTTGTGGAGGCACCAATGAAAAATGATGGTCATTTATAGGCCTTTTTCTCTAACTGTGGGTGAGGTCAGAATGGCAAATAATGTCAATCTAAACAAGTAATTTTGATGCATGGTGCCACACCCAGGATTAAGATGCATTTAAGCTCAGAGCCTGTTCTCAATGCCTGATTCAACATAAAGAATTTCACGTCAGATCAGACGTGATCTTATCTAAAGGAAATAAAGATATTTTTCCAGGTTTGTTGCTGTGTCATTTTATTTATCTGCTGTAAAATAACAAATCAATGACCCAAATAAATAATTCGTCCAAATTCTGATCTCAACTTAGATTTGTTACTTCACATGAATTATAATACACTTTAAAGAAAACAGTTCTATCGACAACAACAGTTAAAAAGTTTAATGAAGCACTGCTCCAACAGTAGAAAACACTGATACCAGCTCAGCTTGGTCAACATCATTTCAACAGTCATTCATCAGTCATGAATTTATAGGTTATCAGTCACTTTACTCTGACAGTGACAATAAATAGGCAAACCCTTATTTTTAACACTGTATCATATGGATTGTTAATCTTATCAACACCAGTGTGTGTCTAAACATAAATTAAATACTTTGTAAGTACTGATAAATAAGTTTAAAAAAAAACAGTACAACCAAGTCACACTGTACAGAGGGACATGAAGAGAACAACACTGAAGTGACAGAACACCAAACTGCTCACGGATACAATCCCAGCATGTGCAGCAGTGTTAGTGGTGGTGGTGGCCCTGGCAGTCATCGTGGTTGGTGCTGCAGTTGTAGTTGCCTCAGTGGTGGATGCTGCAGTTGCAGCTGCTACATCTGAGTCAGCTGAATTTAATTATTGTTCGTGTTATGACTTATGAACCTACGGCTACATATCTGTGAATCTTTCGTTCCAAGTGACATAGGGTCAGAATTTGAAAAAGTTACTTAAAAGAAGACTTGTTCAAGAAGTCAAAAACATACACGAGGCCACTATGACCTTGACCATTGACCACCCAACCATTATTAATCAATGAGTCCTAGTGAACGTTTGTGCCACGTTTGAAAGGGTTCTCTCGAGGCATTCATAAGATAACACGTTCAAAAGGCAAAAAAGGGGATTTGGTAAGTCACTGTGATCTTGACCTTTGACCACTGAATCAAATTCCCAGGAAGTGTTCTTGAGATACTGTGTTCAGAGGAATGTGACAGACAGGTGGACAAATCGAAAACATGTCTCCACTGAAAGTTTGGGATGCATCTCATAATAACACTCAATCTTGATTCATTTGCCAATTGTCTTCTTGATAAATCTATTGTTTTGTCCATATCACAGTTTCCCAAAAGTCCAAGTTGACACTTTAAAACAGCCTGATTTGTCCCACAATTCAAAACTCAAATATTTTACTATTCGACAAAGACAAATATCAAATCTTCACATTTCCAGGACATGTGTTACTCTCTAACTAACATGCAAATTCAGTGTTTAAGTTACAATCTCTCTTCTTCAGAAACAATGAATGAATGAATGTATCCTCTTTATATGATCTTTATAGATATATACCTAAACAGTAAGGGCGTATACCTCCACATTGTCTGTGCATGTATTATTATGAAATCTAGAAAAATATTTTCAGTTTCTTCACCATTGCGGGATTAGGCGTATTTCCACATTTTCATTTCTCCAGGGAGTAATTCATGGATCTTTATGAAATAAATCAAATATATTATGGGGCCAAATAAAAAACTGGATCTAGTGAATTTAAATTTAAATGTAGTTTCACAAGGGGACTGTTGGGCCTCTGCCAAGGTGTGTCTATTTACTGCCTCTTCCTCCAAGTGTGTCCGTAAAAAAAAGTACAATGACCCCAAAAAAAAAAAAAATCTAAATTAGTTTTATCTAGAATAAGCGATAAAAATATATATATTTTTACAGACTAAGGAATGTGGATTTTTCTGAACATCAATTTCTGTGAAGGGGCCTATTAAAGTGGATATTTTATGTGTAGTGACTAAGAGCAGGTGGAACGAGGACAACAAGCAAAACCTGTTTAGATGAGGACATGAGCACCTGACTTTTGTTTTATAATAGAAAAAATGTAAACCTGCCTTTAAACAATAACAAAACATAATACAACCTGTTGTCCTCACACGTCATTCACTGTGAATGGTGCGTGAGGACAACAGGTGGTTCATTCGTAAAAGGTAAACCAGAGTGGGGGTGTGACCTGACGTCAACTTGACTATTAAAAATCAGCCAAAACATTCTGTTTTATTTTCAAAAGAATTGATCAAGAATTTTTATTTCTATATACCTTATAGAATATTGCCTATGCATTGTATAAGAACAGTGAGGAGGTATCAAACATAATCCAATAACCTCAGATTTGTAAAACTTTCACATTGTCTTCTTATGAATTCGAGATTAAAAACAAAACCTTCACTCAGGAGTCTTTATGTATCGTGATAATTATCGATGTCAACTATTCAACCATGTTCTCAAGTCCTATTTTAATGCGTTGTCAATGTTGTTTTTATATTTCTATTTACAAGCTTCGATTTGGTTTGTTTACTTAATTAACGTGTCTTGGAGCATTGTTAAAAGAGCTTTATAAATAAAATTATTTTTATAATCATTATTGTTATGTATTTATCTGTCCACAGTTTTTCAGACGGAGGATTTTTTTGTAGCTTCTCTCACCACAGGAAGTCCAGCGTGTCAACACAGAAAAACCAGTGAGGTCAAAATGAAGTAGAAGTTCAAGGCTCGAGGTGCTTTACTGACCCCTGGTGAGAATAACTGAGATTTACCAACAGTAAACTGAAGCCCGATCCAAACAGGAACTGTGAGCGGACACTGGAACTGAGAATACAACAGATCATGTCAGGTAATGTTAACATAAACACATTTATATCAGTTGTGCTTTACATTTAATGTATTGTGTGACAGCACCTTGACTTAACATGGAGTGATTTAATCACAATGTTCGTGCTGGTGGTAGTGTGGCCTTTTTAACTTTGTGTGCCGCTTTCCTCTACAACCATAAGTGTGTAAGTTTGATTAACTATAAATATCTAATGTTAGTTAATTCCAGATCATACCAAACACATTAGGGCTATAGGGAAATCAATGATGGGAAACGTAACATGCAAAAATATTGTTTATTCATAACTATTGAACATTATGTTACAATTTACAAGTATTTAAAATGCGCACCATGTCGGGATTTAAATGTTTTAATCTACGAAAATATACTCTTATGGTTTACTTTATTTTCTTTATGATGTGTTCAGTTGCCTTATATTCTTATTCTGTGTTTGTGTTTCACCTCTAACTGAAGCAACACAAAACACATGTAAAGAGTAATTCCCTGGAAAATTGTAAAATACTGAAAAGCGCCCTTTCAATATTAAAGATTAAAAACATCCTAGATCTGCCTCCTGATCCATATCCATATCTTCCCTGACCCATACCACGTCCTTCCACCACATTCACAGAAATGCGTTTGTAGTTTTGTGTAATCTTGGTTTTAAAAAAACCTGCCAACACATGAACAGACAGGGGTGAAAACAGAACCTCCTTGGTGGAGGCACCAATGAAAAGTGATGGTCATTTATAGGCCTTTTTCTCTAACTGTGGGTTAGGCCATTATGGCAAATAATGTCAATCTTAACAAGTAATTTTGATGCATGGAGCCATACCCAGGATTAAGATGCATTTAAGCTCAGAGCCTCTTCTCATTGCCTGATTCAACATAAAGAAATAAATGTTGAAATATGTAAAACCATAGCTAGAAGTCAAACTATGAGTAAACAGAGGACAAGAAGTTTCGAGTCAGATCAGACGTGATCTTATCTAAAGGAAATAAAGATATTTTTCCAGGTTTGTTGCTGTGTCATTTTATTTATCTGCTGTAAAATAAAAAATCAATGACCCAAATAAATAATCTGTCCAAATTCTGGACTCAACTTAGATTTGTTACTTCACATGAATTATAATACACTTTAAAGAGAACAGTTCTATCGACAACAACAGTTGAAAAGTGTAATGAAGCACTGCTCCAACATTAGAAAACACTGATACCAGCTCAGCTTGGTCAACATCATTTCAATAGTCATTCATCAGTCATGAATTCGTAGGTTATCAGTCACTTTACTCTGACAGTGACAATAAATAGGCAAACACTTATTTTTAACACTGTATCATATGGATTGTTAATCTTATCAACACCAGTGTGTATCTAAATATAAATTACATACTTTGTAAGTACTGAAAAATAAGTTTAAAAAAAAACAGTACAACCAAGTCACATTGTACAGAGGGACATGAAGAGAACAACAGAACACAGAACACCAGACTGCTCACGGATATGATCCCAGCAGGTGCAGCAGAGTTAGTGGTGGTGGTGGCAACAGCTGTCATCGTGGTTGGTGCTGCAGTTGTAGTTGCTTCAGTGGTGGATGCTGCAGTTGTAGCTGCTTCAGTGGTGGATGCTGCAGTTGTAGCTGCTGCAGTGGTGGATGCTGCAGATGTAGTTGCTTCAGTGGAGGATGCTGCAGTTGTAGATGCTGCAGATGTAGTTGCTTCAGTGGTGGGTGCTGCAGTTGTAGCTGTTACAGTGGAGGATCCTGCAGTTGTAGCTGCTTCAGTGGTGGATGCTGCAGGTGTAGCTGTTACAGTGGAGGATCCTGCAGTTGTAGCTGCTTCAGTGGTGGATGCTGCAGGTGTAGCTGCTACAGTGGAGGATGCTGCAGGTGTAGCTGCTACAGTGGTGGATGCTGCAGTTGTTGTTGCTACAGTGGTGGATGCTGCAGTTGTTGTTGCTACAGTGGAGGATGCTGCAGTTGTAGTTGCTGCAGTGGTGGATGCTGCAGTTGTTGTTGCTTCAGTGGTGGATGCTGCATTTGTAGCTGCTTCAGTGGTGGATGCTGCAGTTGTAGCTGCTGCAGTTGTAGATGCTGCAGTAGTAGCTGCTTCAGCGGTGGATGCTGCAGTTGTAGCTGCTACAGTGGAGGATGCTGCAGTTGTAGATGCTGCAGATGTAGTTGCTTCAGTGGTGGATGCTGCAGTTGTAGCTGCTACAGTGGAGGATGCTGCAGTTGTTGTTGCTACAGTGGTGGATGCTGCAGTTGTTGTTGCTACAGTGGAGGATGCTGCAGTTGTAGTTGCTGCAGTGGTGGATGCTGCAGTTGTAGCTGCTTCAGTGGTGGATGCTGCAGTTGTAGCTGCTGCAGTTGTAGATGCTGCAGTAGTAGCTGCTTCAGCGGTGGATGCTGCAGTTGTAGCTGCTACAGTGGAGGATGCTGCAGTTGTAGATGCTGCAGATGTAGTTGCTTCAGTGGTGGATGCTGCAGTTGTAGCTGCTACAGTGGTGGGTGCTGCAGTTGTAGCTGCTACAGTGGTGGATAGTGCAGATGTAGATGCTGCAGATGTAGTTGCTTCAGTGGAGGATGCTGCAGTTGTAGCTACTACAGTGGTGGATGCTGCAGTTGTAGCTGCTTCAGTGGAGGATGCTGCAGTTGTAGCTGCTTCAGTGGTGGATGCTGCAGTTGTAGCTGCTACAGTGGTGGATGCTGCAGTTGTAGCTGCTGCAGTGGTGGATGCTGCAGTTGTAGCTGCTGCAGTGGTGGATGCTGCAGTTGTAGTTGCTACAGTGGTGGATGCTGCAGTTGTAGCTGCTTCAGTGGTGGATGCTGCAGTTGCAGCTCCTGCAGATGTAGTTGCTTCAGTGGAGGATGCTGCAGTTGTAGTTGCTACAGTGGTGGATGCTGCAGTTGTAGCTGCTTCAGTGGTGGATGCTGCAGTTGCAGCTCCTGCAGATGTAGCTGCTGCAGTGGTGGATGCTGCAGATGTAGCTGCTTCAGTGGTGGATGCTGCAGTTGTAGTTGCTGCAGTTGTAGTTGCTTCAGTGGTGGACGCTGTAGTTGTAGCTGCTAAAGTGGAGGATGCTGCAGTTGTAGCTGCTACAGTGGAGGATGCTGCAGTTGTAGCTGCTTCAGTGGTGGATGCTGCAGGTGTAGCTGCTTCAGTGGTGGATGCTGCAGTTGTAGCTGCTACAGTGGTGGATGCTGCAGTTGTAGCTGCTTCAGTGGAGGATGCTGCAGTTGTAGCTGCTACAGTGGAGGATGCTGCAGTTGTAGCTGCTACAGTGGAGGATGCTGCAGTTGTAGCTGCTTCAGTGGTGGATGCTGCAGGTGTAGCTGCTTCAGTGGTGGATGCTGCAGTTGTAGCTGCTACAGTGGTGGATGCTGCAGTTGTAGTTGCTGCAGTGGTGGATGCTGCAGTTGTTGTTGCTTCAGTGGTGGATGCTACAGGTGTAGCTGCTTCAGTGGTGGATGCTGCAGTTGTAGCTGCTGCAGTGGTGGATGCTGCAGTTGTAGCTGCTGCAGTGGTGGATGCTGCAGTTGTAGTTGCTACAGTGGTGAGTGCTGCAGTTGAAGCTGCTACAGTTGTAGCTGCTGCAGTTGTAGTTGCGTCAGTGGTGGATGCTGCAGTTGTAGCTGCTACAGTGGTGGGTGCTGCAGTTGTAGCTGCAGTGGTGGATGCTGCAGTTGTAGTTGCTGCAGTGGTGGTTGTCTCGGCACTTGCTGATGCTATTGATCAAAACATAAAACATCAGTCAATAAGAGTTTCCTTTTCCACAAAACTGCTGCTGTCTGTGAGAAGAACAGGTTTTGCTCACCGACGATCAGGAGTTGAATCAGGATGATCAGGAGCATCTTTATACTCTTTTGCGCCTAAAAGAAAAAAAACAAATATTGTCTCACTTAATCAAAGAAAACCTTTAAACAGTTTCCAAAACTAAAACAATGAAAGTTGTGCAGTACAATCAACCGTTTTTCTGCTTTCTATCTAAGATAAATATTGTACTTACAAAGCTTCTCTGAATTGTATGTCTGTAGCTGCCTTGGGATGGAAGCTGCCTCAGTCCAATGTCACTTCACCTTCAGATGTAACTTAACCTCAGTTTGCCACAACCTTTATATGTTTGACGATTGACATTAAGAATGGTGGGGGAGAGCTCCCATTGGTCACCTCAGAGTAACAAATAGCTTTGTCTATCAACAAAGCAAATATGTTGGTGACAAACTGAAGGAGTTGTTCCGCTACGTGGGACAAAGACTTCACAGTGTCGATGACGATTTAGAATTACTGATGCGAAGGTGGCACCTAAACCAAGTATGTGCCATGTAAAGCTAATGGAATGAGAATAATGGTGGAGGAAAAGATTGATGCCTTTGTGTCCTACCTGCTCTCCATGTGTTATGACCTTCACCGGTGTGTTTCTGGTCAGAGTAAGAGTTCCATTAATGAACTTTAACCATAGATCACAGTTCATATGCTCATGTGATGATCTTAGTCGACTTTATACATTATAATATGGGTGTGAGCACTTTAATTTAACTTGGCTTATAACTATCATCTGATGTGACATTTCATGGTTGGATTGCGTCATAGTGTTCACTTGCTGGTACGTCAGCCTTTTGCACCACACCCAGCTCCTCGTCACAACAGAAGTAAACATTCAGAACATCTTAGTCAGCTGAATTTAATTATTGTTTGTGTTATGACTTATGAACCTACGGCTACATATCTGTGAATCTTTCGTTCCAGGTGACAAATGGTCAGAATTTTCAAGAAACACTTAAAAGAAGACTTGTTCAAGAAGTCAAAAACATACATGAGTCCACTATTACCTTGACCATTGACCACCCAACCCTTATCAATCAATGAGTCCTAGTGAACGTTTGTGCCACGTTTGAAAGGGTTCTCTAGAGCAGGGGTTCTCAAACTTTTGCAAGCTGGGCCCCCCCAAAGCTGGTTAGGGGTAGTTGGGGCCCCCCCACCCCCCCACTGCCACCCTCAACTGCACCACCATTTATAGATAGATAGATAGATAGATAGATAGATAGATAGATAGATAGATAGATAGATAGATAGATAGATAGATAGATAGATAGATAGATAGATAGATAGATAGATAGATAGATAGATAGATAGATAGATAGATAGATAGATAGATAGATAGATAGATAGATAGATAGATAGATAGATAGATAGATAGATAGATAGATAGATAGATAGATAGATAGATAGATAGATAGATAGATAGATAGCATATTGTTTTGATAGGCCTGACATGTTCAGTGGTTGGTGCCAGACTAGAGTCAAGCTCAACAGGGTCTACTTTCCCAGCGGCTCGCCAAGCCCGTTCCCTTGGCTGTGGTTTCGCTAGATAGTAGGTAGGGACAGTGGGAATAGGTTCGGCTTTTGTTATTGTTAGGCCCATACAGACAATTATTATTACTATTTTAGTATTTATTATTATTATTGTTATTATTATTATTATTATTATTATTATTATTATTATTATTATTATTATTATTATTATTATTATTATTATTATTATTATGATTATGATCAGTAGTAGTAGGCCTATTGAAAGGCTATTAATATAAGCAGTTAAGTGAGCCTGCATGCTTTCTTATTATAATAATCATCATTATTATCAAGATTATTATATTATTATTATTATTATTATTAATGATAATCGACCAATTATGTTGGATCATTGAAGATGTAGAGGGAGGTGTTCAGGAGAAAAGGGCTAGCTGCAGTTGGAAGAAGTTAGCTAGCTAGAAGGCTAGCTCTTGGGGCTACGTCAGACTTTTGCACCACACCCAGCTCCTCGTCACAACAGAAGTAAACAGTCAGAACATCTGAGTCATCAAAATTGAATTATTGTTTGTGTTATGACTAATGAACCTACGGCTACATATCTGTGCATCTTTCGTTCCAGGTGACATAGGGTCAGAATTTGAAAAAGTTACTTACAAGAAGACTTGTTCAAGAAGTCAAAAACATACATGAGGCCACCATGACCTTGACCATTGACCACCCAACCCTTATCAATCAATGAGTCCTAGTGAGCGTTTGTACCACGTTTGAAAGGGTTCTCTAGAGGCATTCATAAGATAACACGTTCAAAAGGCAAAAAAAGGATTTGGGAAGTCACTGTGATCTCGACCTTTGACCACCAAAATCTAATAAAAACGTTTTTTCAGTTGAACTGAAAGTTTATAAAAAATTTGAAGAAATGCCTTAAAGCTGCTCTTGAGATCTTGTCTTCACAAGACCACAGTGAACTTGACCTTTGACCACTGAATCAAATTCCCAGAAAGTGTTCTTCAGATATTGTGTTCAGAGGAATGGGACAGACAGGTGGACAAATCGAAAACATAATGCCTCCACTGAAAGTTTGGGATGCATGTCATGATAACACTCACTCTTGATTCATCTGGCAATTGTCTTCTTGATAAATCTATTGTTTTGTCCATATCACAGTTTCCCAAAAGTCCTAGTTGACACTTTAAAACAGCCTGATTTGTCCCACCGTTCAAAACTCAAATAGTTTACTATTCGACAAAGACAAATATCAAATCTTCACATTTCCAGAACATGTGTTACTCCCTTATTAACATGCAGATTCAGTGTTTACAGTACAATCCCTCTTTTTCAGAAACAATGAATGAATGAATGAATGAATGTATCCTCTTCATATGATCTTTATAGATTTATACCTGAACAGTAAGGGCATTTACCTCCACATTGTCTGTTGACGTATTATTATGAAATCTTGAAAAATATTTTCAGTTTCTTCACCATTGCGGGATTAATTAAGATTAAGATACATTTTATTATCCCACACACATGCACAGACATGCACAGGCACACTCATGCAAGGGGAAATTTAACCTCTGCTTTTAACCCATCTGGTGCAGGACACAGCTGTGTACGGCGCCCGGGGAGCAGATGTTGGGGGAGTAAGGTGCCTTGCTCAGGGTCACTAGACAGGGTAGGGAGAATCCTCTTGGATTTTTTGGACAGATCAATCCAGGTTCGTCTTTTTGTTGTTTCTCCGTAGAGTCGAACCAGAGACGAACCAGAGACCTTTCCTGACCATAGTCCAAGTTTCTGCCACTAGCCCTTCAATTTCCCCAGGGAGTAATTCATGATTCTTTATGAAATAAATCAAACATATTATGGGGCCAAATAAAAAACTGGATCTAGTGAAATTAAATGTAGTTTCACAAGGGGACTGTTGGGGCTTTGCCAAGGTGTGTCTTTTTACTGCCTATCTCTCCAAGTGTGTCCATAAAAAAAAGTACAATGAAATTTTAAAAAGCAAACAAAAATTTGAACATCAATTTCTGTGAAGGGGCATCTTAAAGTGGAATTTTTATGTGTAGTGACAAAGAGCAGGTGGAACGAGGACAACAAGCAAAACCTGTTTCCAGAGGACTTTAAAAGAACAGTTCTATCGACAACAACAGTTGAAAAGTTTAAGAAGCACTGCTCCAACAGTACAAAACATTGATACCAGTTCAGCTTGGTCAACATCATTTCAACAGTCATTCATCAGCCATGAATTTATAAGTTATCAGTCACTTTACTCTGACAGTGACAATAAATAGGCACAAATTTATTTTTAACACTTTGTATCATATGGATTGTTAATCTTATCAACACCAGTGTGTATCTAAATATAAATTACATACTTTGTAAGTACTAATAAATGTGTTAAAAAAAAACAGTACAACCAAGTCACACTGTACAGAGGGACATGAAGAGAACAACACTGAAGTGACAGAACACCAGACTGATCACGGATACGATCCCAGCATGTGCAGCAGTGTTAGTGGCAGTGGTGCTGGTGTTTGTCGAGTTTGTCATTATTGCTGTGGTAGCTGTTGTTCCTGCAGTCGATGTGGTGGTGAGTGCTGCAGTTGTAGGTGCTGCAGTAGTGGATGCTGCAGTTGTAGGTGCTACAGTGGTGGATGCTGCAGTTGAAGGTGCTACAGTGGTGGGTGCTGCAGTTGTAGGTGCTACAGTGGTGGGTGCTGCAGTTGTAGGTGCTACAGTGGTGGGTACTGCAGTTGAAGATGCTACAGTGGTGGTTGTCTCGGCACTTGCTGATGCTATTGATCAAAACATAAAACATCAATTAATAAGAGTTTCCTTTTTCCCAAAAGTGCTGCTGTCTGTGAGAAGAACAGGTTTTGCTCACCGACGATCAGGAGTTGAATCAGGATGATCAGGAGCATCTTTAATCTCTTTTGCGCCTAAAAGAAAAAGCAAAATATTGTCTCATTTAATCAAAGAAAACCTTTAAACAGTTTCCAAAACTAAAACAATGAAAGTTGTGCGGTACAATCAACCGTTTTTCTACTTTCTATCAAAGATAAATATTGTACTTACAAAGTTTCTCTGAATTGTATGTCTGTAGCTGCCTTGGGATGGAAGCTGCCTCAGTCCAATGTCACTTCACCTTCAAATGTAACTTAACCTCAGTTTGCCACAACCTTTATATGTTTTACGATTGACATTAAGAATGTTGGGGGACAGCTCCCATTGGTCACCTCACAGTAACAAATAGCTTTGTCCATCCCTGTATTATATTCCACTGAAACTTGAAGGATCAACAAAGCAAACATGTTGGTGACAAATTGAAGGAGTTGTTCCGCTGCTTGGGACAAAGACTTCACAGTGACGATGACGATTTAGAATTACTGATGCGAAGGTGGCACCTAAACCAAGAATGTGCCATGTAAAGCTAATGGAATGAGATTAAAGGTGGAGGAAAAGATGGATGCCTTTGTGTCCTACCTGCTCTCCATGTGTCATGACCTTCACCGGTGTGTTTCTGGTCAGAGTAAGAGTTCCATTAATGAACTTTAACCATAGATCACAGTTCATATGCTCATGTGATGGTCTTAGTCAACTTTATACATTATAATATGAGTGTGAGCACTTTAATTTAACTTGGCTGATAACTATCATCTGATGTGACAGTTCATGGTTGGATAGTGTTCACTTGCTGGTACGTCAGCCTTTTGCTCAATACCCAGCTCCTCGTCACAACAGAAGTAAACATTCAGAACATCTGAGTCAGCTGAATTTAATTCTTGTTTGTTTTATGACTTATGAACCTACGTCTACATATCTGTGAATCTTTCGTTCCAGGTGACATATGGTCAGAATTTTCAAGAAATTACTTAAAAGAAGACTTGTTCAAGAAGTCAAAAACATACATGAGGCCACCATGACCTTGACCATTGACCACCCAACCCTTATCAATCAATGAGTCCTAGTGAACGTTTGTGCCACGTTTGAAAGGGTTCTCTAGAGGCATTCATAAGATAACACGTTCAAAAGGCAAAAAAAGGATTTGGGAAGTTTCTGTGAACTCCACCTTTGACCACCAAAATAAAATAATATCCTTTTCAGTTGACCTGAAAGTTTATACAAAATTTGAAGCAACGCGTTAAAGCTGCTCTTGAGATTTTGTCTTCACAAGACCACAGTGACCTTGACCTTTGACCACTGAATTTTAATCTGTTCATTCATTAGTGATCATTTGTACCAAATTTGAACGGATTCCCTGAGGTTTTCGTGCTTTCACAATACAAAACCTGTGCTTTGTGAAGTCAGAGCGACCTTAGCCTTTGATGAACAAAGTCTAAACAGTTCCTCCTTTTGTCCAACTGTTGCTACCAAATGTGGAGAAATTTCCTGAAAGTGTTCTTGACATATTGTGGTCAGAGGAATGGGACAGACAGGTGGACAAAATGAAAACATAATGCCTCCACTGAAAGTTTGGGATGCATCTCATGATAACACTCACTCTTGATTCATCTGCCAATTGTCTTCTGGATAAATCTGTTGTTTTGTCCATATCACAGTTTCCCAAAAGTCCAAGTTGACACTTTTAAAACAGTCTGATTTGTCCCACAGTTCAAAACTCAAATATTTTACTGTTAGGACAAAGAAAAATTTCAAATCTTCACATTTCCAGAACATGTGTTATTCTCTAATTAACATGCAAATTCAGTGTTTGTGATACAATCCCTCTTCTTCAGAAACAATGAATAAATGAATGAATGAATGTATCCTCTTCACATGATCTTTATAGATATATACCTGAACAGTAAGGGCGTATACCTCCACATTGTCTGTGGACAGATTATTATGAAACTTAGTGGGTCTGGAGAAAAACAATTTCAGCTTCTTCACCATTGCGGAATTAGCATACTTCAACATTTTCAGTTTCGCCAGGGAGTAATTCATGGATCTTGATGAAATAGATCAAACATTTTATGCGGTCAAATCAAAAACTGGATCTAGTGAATTTAAATGTTAATGTAGTTTTGCAAGGGGACTGTTGGGCCTCTGCCAAGTTGTGTCTTTTTACTGCCTTTCCCTCCAAGTGTATCCTTAAAAAAAAGTACAATGACCCCTTCTGAGAATAACAAATAATAATATATATTTTTACAGACTAAGGAATGTGGATTTTTTTGAACATCAATTTCTGTGAAGGGGCCTATTAAAGTGGAATTTTTATGTGTAGTGACTATGAGCAGGTGGAACAAGGACAAAAAGCAAAACCTGTTCCGATGAGGACATGAGCACCTGACTTTTGTTTTATTATAGATTTGGAACAAATCTGAACCTGCCTTTAAACAATAACAAAACATAATACAACCTGTTGTCCTCACACGTCATTCACTGTGAATGATGCGTGAGGACAACAGGTGGTTCATTCGTAAAAGGTAAACCAGAGTGGGGTTGTGACTTGAAGCCAACTTGACTATTAAAAAACAGCCAAAACATTATGTTTGATTTTCAAAAGAATTGATCAAGAATTTTAAATTTCTATATACCTTATAGAATACTGCCTATGCATTGTATAAGAACAGTGAGGAGGTATAAAACATAATCCAATAACCTAAAATTTGTAAAACTTTCACATTGTCTTCTCATAAAATCGAGATTACAAACAAAACCTTCACTCGGGAGTATTTATGTATCGTGATAATTATCGATGTAAACTATTCAACCATGTTCTCAAGTCCTATTTTCATGCGTTATCAATGTTGTTTTTATATTTCTATTTAAAAGCTTCGATTTGGTTTGTTTCCTTAATTAACGTGTCTTGGAGCATTGTTAAAAGAGCTTTATAAATGAAATGTATTATTTTTGTAATCATTATTGTTGTGTATTTGTTGTGTAGAAGCTCAAGGCTCGAGGTGCTTTACTGACCCCTGGTGAGAATAACTGAGATTTACCAAGAGTAAACTGAAGCCCGATCCAAAGAGGATCTGTGAGAAGACACTGGAACTGAGAATACAACAGATCATGTCAGGTAATGTTAACATAAACACATTTATATCAGTTGTGCTTTACATTGAATATATTGTGTGACAGCACCTTGACTTAACATGGAGGGATTTAATCACCATGATTGTACTGGTCCATATCCATATCTTCCCTGACCCATACCACGTCCTTCCACCACGTTTCACAGAAATGCATTTGTAGTTTTGGGTAATCTTGCTTTTAAACCACCCAAACAAAAGATTAACGGACAGGGGTGAAAACAGCAACAATGAAAAATTATGTTCTTTTTAAGCCTTTTTCTCTAACTGTTGGTGAGGCCATTATGGCAAATAATGTCAGTCTAAACAAGTCATTTGATGCCTGGTGCCACACCCAGGATTAAGATGCATTTAAGCTCAGAGCCTCTTCTCATTGCCTGATTCAACATAAAGAAATAAATGTTGAAATATGTAAAACCATAGCTAGAAGTGAAACTATGAGTAAACAGAGGACAAGAAGTTTCCAGTCAGATCAGACGTGATCTTATCTAAAGGAAATAAAGATATTTTTCCAGGTTTGTTGCTGTGTCATTTCATTTATCTGCTGTAAAATAAAAAATCAATGACCCAAATAAATAATCGGTCCAAATTCTGGACTCAACTTAGATTTGTTACTTCACATGAATTATAATACACTTTAAAGAGAACAGTTCTATCGACAACAACAGTTGAAAAGTTTAATGAAGCACTGCTCCAACAGTAGAAAACACCGATACCAGCTCAGCTTGGTCAACATCATTTCAACAGTCATTCATCAGTCATGAATTTATAAGTTATCAGTCACTTTACTCTGACAGTGACAATAAATAGGCAAACACTTATTTTTAACACTGTATCATAATGATTGTTAATCTAATCAACACCAGTGTGTATCTTAACATAAATTACATACTTCGTAAGTACTGATAAATAAGTTTAAAAAAAAACAGTACAACCAAGTCACATTGTACTGAAGGACATGAAGAGAACAACACTGAAGTGACAGAACACCAGACTGCTCACGGATACGATCCCAGCACGTGCAGCAGAGTTAGTGGTGGTGGTGGCACCAGCAGTCATCGTGGTGGATGCTGCAGTTGTAGTTGCTGCAGTGGTGGATGCTGCAGTTGTAGCTGCTACAGTGGTGGATGCTGCAGTTGTAGCTGCTTCAGTGGTGGATGCTGCAGTTGCAGCTGGTACAGTTGTGGGTGCTGCAGGTGTAGCTGCTTCAGTGGTGGATGCTGCAGTTGTAGCTGCTGCAGTGGTGGATGCTGCAGTTGTAGCTGCTACAGTGGTGGATGCTGCAGTTGTAGTTGCTTCAGTGGTGGATGCTGCAGTTGTAGCTGCTGCAGTGGTGGATGCTGCAGTTGTAGCTGCTACAGTGGTGGGTGCTGCAGTTGTAGCTGCTACAGTGGTGGGTGCTGCAGTTGTAGTTGCTTCAGTGGTGGGTGCTGCAGTTGTAGCTGGTACAGTTGTGGGTGCTGCAGGTGTAGCTGCTTCAGTGGTGGATGCTGCAGTTGTAGCTGCTGCAGTGGTGGATGCTGCAGTTGTAGCTGCTACAGTGGTGGATGCTGCAGTTGTAGTTGCTTCAGTGGTGGATGCTACAGTTGTAGCTGCTGCAGTGGTGGATGCTGCAGTTGTAGCTGCTACAGTGGTGGGTGCTGCAGTTGTAGCTGCTACAGTGGTGGGTGCTGCAGTTGTAGTTGCTTCAGTGGTGGATGCTGCAGTTGTAGCTGCTGCAGTGGTGGATGCTGCAGTTGTAGCTGCTACAGTGGTGGGTGCTGCAGTTGTAGCTGCTACAGTGGTGGGTGCTGCAGTTGTAGTTGCTTCAGTGGTGGGTGCTGCAGTTGTAGCTGCTACAGTGGTGGGTGCTGCAGTTGTAGCTGCTACAGTGGTGGGTGCTGCAGTTGTAGTTGCTTCAGTGGTGGGTGCTGCAGTTGTAGCTGCTACAGTGGTGGATGCTGCAGTTGTAGCTGCTGCAGTGGTGGATGCTGCAGTTGTGGATGCTGCAGATGTAGTTGCTTCAGTGGTGGATGCTGCAGTTGTACCTACTGCTGTGGTGGATGCTGCAGTTGTAGCTGCTACAGTGGTGGATGCTGCAGTTGTAGCTGCCTCAGTGGTGGATGGTGCAGTTGTAGCTGCTACAGTGGTGGATGCTGCAAGTGTAGCTGCTTCAGTGGTGGGTGCTGCAGTTGTAGCTGCTTCAGTGGTGGATGCTGCATTTGTAGCTGCTGCAGTGGTGGATGCTGCAGTTGTAGCTGCTTCAGTGGTGGGTGCTGCAGTTGTAGCTGCTTCAGTGGTGGATGCTGCAGTTGTAGCTGCTTCACTGGTGGATGCTGCAGTTGTAGCTGCTCCAGTGGTGGATGCTGCAGATGTAGTTGCTTCAGTGGTGGGTGCTGCAGATGTAGCTGCTTCAGTGGTGGATGCTGCAGTTGTAGCTGCTTCAGTGGTGGATGCTGCAGTTATAGCTGCTACAGTGGAGGATGCTGCAGTTGTAGCTGCTTCAGTGGTGGATGCTGCAGTTGTAGCTACTACAGTGGTGGATGCTGCAGTTGTAGCTTCTACAGTGGTGGATGCTGCAGATGTAGTTTCTTCAGTGGTGGATGCTGCAGTTGTAGCTACTACAGTGGTGGATGCTGCAGTTGTAGCTGCTTCAGTGGTGGATGCTGCAGTTGTAGTTACTACAGTGGTGGATGCTGCAGTTGTAGCTTCTACAGTGGTGGATGCTGCAGATGTAGTTTCTTCAGTGGTGGATGCTGCAGTTGTAGCTACTACAGTGGTGGATGCTGCAGATGTAACTGATACAGTGGTGGATGCTGCAGTTGTAGCTGCTTCAGTGGTGGATGCTGCAGTTGCAGCTGGTACAGTTGTGGGTGCTGCAGTTGTAGCTGCTACAGCGGTGGGTGCTGCAGTTGTAGTTGCTTCAGTGGTGGATGCTGCAGTTGTAGCTGCTGCAGTGGTGGATGCTGCAGTTGTAGCTGCTACAGTGGTGGGTGCTGCAGTTGTAGCTGCTACAGTGGTGGATGCTGCAGTTGTAGCTGCTTCAGTGGTGGATGCTGCAGTTGCAGCTGGTACAGTTGTGGGTGCTGCAGGTGTAGCTGCTTCAGTGGTGGATGCTGCAGTTGTAGCTGCTGCAGTGGTGGATGCTGCAGTTGTAGCTGCTACAGTGGTGGATGCTGCAGTTGTAGCTGCTTCAGTGGTGGATGCTGCAGTTGTAGTTGCTTCAGTGGTGGGTGCTGCAGTTGTAGCTGCTTCAGTGGTGGATGCTGCAGTTGTAGCTGCTTCAGTAGTGGATGCTGCAGTTGTAGTTGCTGCAGTGGTGAGTGCTGCAGTTGTAGCTGCTTCAGTGGTGGATGCTGCAGTTGTAGCTGCTACAGTGGTGGATGCTGCAGATGTAGCTGCTACAGTGGAGGGTGCTGCAGTTGTAGCTGCTACAGTGGTGGGTGCTGCAGTTGTACCTGCTACAGTGGAGGATGCTGCAGTTGTAGTTGCTGCAGTGGTGGTTGTCTCGGCACTTGCTGATGCTATTGATCAAAACATAAAACATCAGTCAATAAGAGTTTCCTTTTTCCCAAAACTGCTGCTGTCTGTGAGAAGAACAGGTTTTGCTCACCGACGATCAGGAGTTGAATCAGGATGATCAGGAGCATCTTTATACTCTTTTGCGCCTAAAAGAAAAAGCAAAATATTGTCTCACTTAATCAAAGAAAACCTTTAAACAGTTTCCAAAACAAAAACAATGAAAGTTGTGCGGTACAATCAATCGTTTTTCTGCTTTCTATCAAAGATAAATATTGTACTTACAAAGTTTCTCTGAATTGTATGTCTGTATCTGCCTTGGGATGGAAGCTGCCTCAGTCCAATGTCAGTTCACCGTCAGATGTAACTTAACCTCAGTTTGCCACAACCTTTATATGTTTGACGATTGACATTAAGAATGGTGAGGGAGAGCTCCCATTGGTCACCTCAGAGTTACAAATAGCTTTGTCTATCAACAAAGCAAACATGTTGGTGACAAACTGAAGGAGTTGTTCCGCTACGTGGGACAAAGATGTCACAGTGACGATGACGATTTAGAATTACTGATGCGAAGGTGGCACCTAAACCAAGTATGTGCCATGTAAAGCTAATGGAATGAGAATAATGGTGGAGGAAAAGATGGATGCCTTTGTGTCCTACCTGCTCTCCATGTGTTATGACCTTCACCGGTGTGTTTCTGGCCAGAGTAAGAGTTCCATTAATGAACTTTAACCATAGATCACAGTTCATATGCTCATGTGATGATCTTAGTCGACTTTATACATTATAATATGAGTGTGAGCACTTTAATTTAACTTGGCTGATAACTATCATCTGATGTGACAGTTCATGGTTGGATTGCGTCATAGTGTTCACTTGCTGGTACGTCAGCCTTTTGCACCACACCCAGCTCCTCGTCACAACAGAAGTAAACATTCAGAACATCTGAGTCAGCTGAATTTAATTATTGTTTGTGTTATGACTTATGAACCTACGGCTACATATCTGTGAATCTTTCGTTCTAGGTGAGAAATGGTCAGAATTTTCAAGAAACACTTAAAAGAAGACTTGTTCAAGAAGTCAAAAACATACATGAGTCCACTATGAACTTGACCATTGACCACCCAACCCTTATCAATCAATGAGTCCTAGTGAACATTTGTGCCACGTTTGAAAGGGTTCTCTAGAGCAGGGGTTCTCAAACTTTTGCAAGCTGGGCCCCCCCAAAGGTGGTTAGGGGTAGTTGGGGCCCCCCCACCCCCCGCCACGGCCGCCCTCAACTACACCACCATAGATAGATAGATAGATAGATAGATAGATAGATAGATAGATAGATAGATAGATAGATAGATAGATAGATAGATAGATAGATAGATAGATAGATAGATAGATAGATAGATAGATAGATAGATAGATAGATAGATAGATAGATAGATAGATAGATAGATAGATAGATAGATAGATAGATAGATAGATAGATAGATAGATAGATAGCATATTGTTATTGAAAGGCCTGACATGTCAAGGTTAGGCTATTGTTATTGTTAGGCCCATACAGACAATTATTATTAGCTATTTTACTATTTATTATTATTATTGTTATTATTATTATTATTATTATTATTATGATTATGATCATTAGTAGTAGGCCTATTAGTAGGCTATTAATATACGCATCTATGTGAGCCTGCATGCTTTCTTATTATAATAATCATCATTATTATCACAAGCATTATATTATTATTATTATAATCAATGATAATCGACCAATTATGGTGGATGATTGAAGATGTAAAGGTAGGTGTTCAGGAGAAAAGGGCTAGCTGCAGTTGGAAGAAGTTAGCTAGCTAAAAGGCTAGCTCTTGGGGCTACGTCAGACTTTTGCACAACACCCAGCTCCTCGTCACAACAGAAGATAACAGTCAGAACATCTGAGTCATCAAAATTTAATTATTGTTTGTGTTATGACTAATGAACCTACGGCTACATATCTGTGAATCTTTCGTTCCAGGTGACATAGGGTCAGAATTTGAAAAAGTTACTTAAAAGAAGACTTGTTCAAGAAATCAAAAACATACATGAGGCCACCATGACCTTGACCATTGACCACCCAACCCTTATCAATCAGTGAGTCCTAGTGAGCGTTTGTGCCACGTTTGAAAGGGTTCTCTAGAGGCATTCATAAGATAACACGTTCAAAAGGCAAAAAAAGGATTTGGGAAGTCACTGTGATCTCGACCTTTGACCACCAAAATCTAATAAAAACGTTTTTCAGTTGAACTGAAAGTTTATAAAAAATTTGAAGAAATGCCTTAAAGCTGCTCTTGAGATCTTGTCTTCACAAGACCACAGTGATCTTGACCTTTGACCACTGAATCAAATTCCCAGAAAGTGTTCTTGAGATATTGTGTTCAGAGGAATGGGACAGACGGATGGACAAATCGAAAACATAAGGCCTCCACTGAAAGTTTGGGATGCATCTCATGATAACACTCACTCTTGATTCATCTGGCAATTGTCTTCTTGATAAATCTATTGTTTTGTCCATATCACAGTTTCCCAAAAGTCCAAGTTGACACTTTAAAACAGCCTGATTTGTCCCACAATTCAAAACTCAAATAGTTTACTATTCGACAAAGACAAATATCAAATCTTCACATTTCCAGAACATGTGTAAGTCTCTAATTAACATGCAGATTCAGTGTTTACGGTACAATCCCTCTTTTTCAGAAACAATGAATGAATGAATGAATGTATCCTCTTCATATGATCTTTATAAATTTATACCTGAACAGTAAGGGCATACACCTCCACATTGTCTGTGGACGTATTATTACGAAATCTTGAAAAATATTTTCAGTTTCTTCACCATTGCGGGATTAATTAAGATTAAGATACATTTTATTATGCCACACACATGCACAGACATGCACAGGCACACTCATGCAAGGGGAAATTTAACATCTGCTTTTAACCCATCTGGTGCCAGACACACAGAGCAGTGGGCAGCCGTGTACGGCGCCCGGGGAGCAGATGTTGGGGGAGTAAGGTGCCTTGCTCAGGGGCACTAGACAGGGTAGGGAGAATCCTCTTGGATTTTTTGGACAGATCAATCCAGGTTCGTCTTTTTGTTGTTTCTCCGTGGAGTCGAACCAGAGACGAACCAGAGACCTTTCCTGCCCATAGTCCAAGTTTCTGCCACTAGTCCTTCAATTTCCCCAGGGAGTAGTTCATGATTCTTTATGAAATAAATCAAACATATTATGGGGCCAAATAATAAACTGGATCTAGTGAAATTAAATGTTAATGTAGTTTCACAAGGGGACTGTTGGGGCTTTGCCAAGGTGTGTCTTTTTACTGCCTATCTCTCCAAGTGTGTCCATAAAAAAAAGTACAATGAAATTTTAAAAAGCAAACAAAAATTTGAACATCAATTTCTGTGAAGGGGCCTATTAAAGTGGATTTTTTATGTGTAGTGACAAAGAGCAGGTGGAACGAGGACAACAAGCAAAACCTGTTTCGAGAGGACATGAGCACCTGACTTTTGTTTTATCATAGATTTGGAACAAATGTGAACCTGCCTTTAAACAATAACAAAACATAATATAACCTGTTGTCTTCACACGTCATTCACTGTGAATGATGTGTGAGGACAACAGGTTGTTCATTCGTAAAAGGTTAACCAGAGTAGGGGTGTGACTTGAAGCTAACTTGACTATTAAAAAACAATTAAAACATTCTGTGTTTGATTTTCAAAAGAATTGATCAAGAATTTTTGTTTTCCATATACCTTACAAATATTGCTTATGCATTGTATAAGAACAGTGAGGAGGTATAAAACATAATCCAATAACCTCAAATTTGTAAATCTTTCACATTGTCTTCTCATAAAGTCGAGATTAAAAACAAAACCTTCAGTCGGGAGTCTTTATGTATAGTGATAATTATCGATGTCAACTATTCAACCATGTTCTCAAGTCCTTTTTTCATGGATTATCAATGTTGTTTTTATATTTGTAGTTATTAGCTTCGATTTGGTTTGTTTACTTCAAAGTGTCTTGGAGCATTGTTATAAGAGCTTTATGAATCAAATGTATTATTATAATCATTATTGTTGTATATTTATCTGTCCACAGTTTTTCAGACGGAGGATTTTTTTGTAGCTTCTCTCACCACGGGAAGTCCAGAGTGTCAACACAGAAAAACCAGTGAGGTCAAAATGAAGTAGAAGCTCAAGGCTCAAGGTGCTTTGATGACCCCTGGTGAGAATGACTGAGATTTACCAACAGTAAACTGAAGCCTGATCCAAACAGGAACTGTGAGGAGACACTGAAACTGAGAATACAACAGTTCATGTCAGGTAATATTAACATAAACACATTTATATCAGTTGTGCTTTACATTGAACGTATTGTGTGACAGCACCTTGACTTAACATGGAGGGATTTAATCACAATGTTCAAGCTGGTGGTAGTGTGGCCTTTTTAACTTTGTGTGCATCTTTCCTCTACGTCCATTAGTGTGTAAGTTTGATTAACAATAAATATCTAATGTTAGATAATACCAGATCATACCAAACATATTAGGGCTGTAGGGAAATCAATGATGGGAAACATAACATGCAAAAAGATTGTTTATTCATAACTATTGAATATTATGTTACAATTTACAAGTATTTAAAGTGCGCACCATGTCGGGATTTAAATTATTTAATCTACGAAAATATACTTTTATGGTTTACTTTATTTTCTTTATGATGTGTTCAGTTGCCTTATATTCTTATTCTGTGTTTGTGTTTCACCTCTAACTGAAGCAACACAAAACACATGTAAAGAGTAATTCCCTGGAAAATTGTAAAGTACTGAAAAGCGCCCTTTCAATATTAAAGATTAAAAACATCCTAGATCTGCCTCCTGATCCATATCCATATCTTCCCTGACCCATACCACGTCCTTCCACCACGTTCACAGAAATGCGTTTGTAGATTCGTGTAATTTTGCTTTTAAACCAACCAGCCAACACATAAACAGACAGGGGTGAAAACAGAACCTCCTTGGTGGAGGCAACAATGAAAAATGATTGTCTTTTTAAGCCTTTTTCTCTAAATGTGGGTGAGGCCATTATGGCAAATAATGTCAGTCTAAACAAGTCATTTTTATGCATGGTGCCACACCCAGGATTAAGATGCATTTAAGGTCAGAGCCTGTTCTCATTGCCTGATTCAACATAAAGAAATAAATGTTGAAATATGTTAAACCATAGCTAGAATTCAAACTATGAGTAAACAGAGGACAAGAAGTTTCCAGTCAGATCAGACATGATCTTATCTAAAGGAAATAAAGATATTTTTCCAGGTTTGTTGCTGTGTCATTTTATTTATCTGCTGTAAAATAACAAATCAATGACCCAAATAAATAATTTGTCCAAATTCTGGCAACAACTTATATTTGTTACTTCACATGAATTATAATACACTTTAAAGAAAACAGTTATATGGACAACAGTTGAAAAGTTTAATGAAGCACTGCTCCAACAGTAAAAAACACTAGTACCAGCTCAGCTTGGTCAACATCATTTCAACAGTCCTTCATCAGTCATGAATTTATAAGTTATCAGTCACTTTACTCTGACAGTGACAATAAATAGGCACAAATTTATTTTTAACACTTTGCATCATATGGATTGTTAATCTTATCAACACCAATGTGTATCTAAATATAAATTACATACTTTGTAAGTACTGATAAATGTGTTTTAAAAAAAAACAGTACAACCAAGTCACACTGTACAGAGGGACATGAAGAGAACAACACTGAAGTGACAGAACACCAGACTGCTCACGGATACGATCCCAGCATGTGCAGCAGTGTTAGTTGCAGTGGTGCTGGTGTTTGTAGAGTTTGTCGTTATTGCTGTGGTTGCTGCAGTTGAAGCTGCTTCAGTGGTGGGTGCTGCGGTTGTAGGTGCTGCAGTGGTGGGTGCTGCAGTTGTAGTTGCTGCAGTGGTGGGTGCTGCAGTTGTAGGTGCTGCGGTGGTGGATGCTGCAGTTGTAGTTGCTACAGTGGTGGATGCTGCAGTTGTACTTGCTACAGTGGTGGTTACTGCAGTTGAAGGTGCTTCAGTGGTGGATGCTGCAGTTGTACCTGCTACAGTGGTGGTTACTGCAGTTGAAGGTGCTTCAGTAGTGGATGCTGCAGTCATCGTGGTGGGTACTGCAGTTGAAGATGCTGCAGTGGTGGATGCTGCAGTTGTACTTGCTGCAGTGGTGGGTGCTGCAGTCATCGTGGTGGGTACTGCAGTTGAAGATGCTGCAGTGGTGGTTGTCTCGGCACTTGCTGATGCTATTTATCAAAACATAAAACATCAGTTAATAAGAGTTTCCTTTTTCCCAAAAGTGCTGCTGTCTGTGAGAAGAACAGGTTTTGCTCACCGACGATCAGGAGTTGAATCAGGATGATCAGGAGCATCTTTAATCTCTTTTGCGCCTAAAAGAAAAAGCAAAATATTGTCTCACTTAATCAAAGAAAACCTTTAAACAGTTTCCAAAACTAAAACAATGAAAGCTGTGCGGTACAATCAACCGTTTTTTTCTACTTTCTATCAAAGATAAATATTGTACTTACAAAGTTTCTCTGAATTGTATGTATGTAGCTGCCTTGGGATGGAAGCTGCCTCAGTCCAATGTCACTTCACCGTCAGATGTAACTTAACCTCAGTTTGCCACAACCTTTATATGTTTTACGATTGACATTAAGAATGTTGGGGGACAGCTCCCATTGGTCACCTCAGAGTTACAAATAGCTTTGTCCATCCCTGTATTATATTCCACTGAAACTTGAAGGATCAACAAAGCAAACATGTTGGTGACGAACTGAAGGAGTTGTTCCGCTACGTGGGACAAAGATGTCACAGTGACGATGACGATTTAGAATTACTGATGCGAAGGTGGCACCTAAACCAAGTATGTGCCATGTCAAGCTAATGGATTGAGATTAAAGGTGGAGTAAAAGACGGATGCCTTTGTGTCCTACCTGCTCTCCATGTGTCATGACCTTCACCGGTGTGTTTCTGGTCAGAGTAAGAGTTCCATTAATTAACTTTAACCATAGATTACAGTTTATATGATCATGTGATGGTCTTAGTCAACTTTATACATTATAATATGAGTGTTAGCACTTTAATTTAACTTGGCTGATAACTATCGTCTGATGTGATAGTTCATGGTTGGATTGCGTCATTGTGTTCACTTGCTGGTACGTCAGCCTTTTGCACCACACCCAGCTCCTCGTCACAACAGAAGTAAACATTCAGAACATCTGAGTCAGCTGAATTTAATTATTGTTTGTGCTATGACTTATGAACCTATGGCTACATATCTGTGAATCTTTCTTTCCAAGTGACAAATGGTCAGAATTTTCAAGAAACACTTAAAAGAAGACTCGTTCAAGAAGTCAAAAACATACATGAGGCCACTATGACCTTGACCATTGACCACCCAACCCTTATCAATCAATGAGTCCTAGTGAACGTTTGTGCCACGTTTGAAAGGGTTCTCTAGAGCAGGGGTACTCAAACTTTTGCAAGCTGGGCCCCCCCAAAGCTGGTTAGGGGTAGTTGGGGCCCCCCCACCCCCCCACCGCCACCCTCAACTGCACCACCATTTATAGATAGATAGATAGATAGATAGATAGATAGATAGATAGATAGATAGATAGATAGATAGATAGATAGATAGATAGATAGATAGATAGATACATACATACATACATACATACATACATACATACATACATACATACATACATACATACATACATACATACATACATACATACATACATACATACATACATACATACATACATACATACATACATACATACATACATACATACATACATACATACATACATACATACATACATACATACATACATACATACATACATACATACATACATACATACATACATACATACATACATACATACATACATACATACATACATACATACATACATACATACATACATAGATAGATACATAGATAGATAGATACATAGATAGCATATTTTTATTGATAGGCCTGACATGTCAAGGTTAGGCTATTGTTATTGTTAGGCCCATACAGACAATTATTATTAACTATTTTACTATTTATTATTATTATTATTATTATTGTTATTGTTATTGTTATTGTTATTTTTATTATTATTATTATGATTATGATCATTAGTAGTAGGCCTATTAGTAGGCTATTTATATAAGCAGCTATGTGAGCCTGCATGCTTTCTTATTATAATAATCATCATTGTTATCACAAGCATTATATTATTATTATTATAATTAATGATAATCGAACAATTATGGTGGATGATTGAAGATGTACAGGGAGGTGTTAACGAGAAAATGGCTAGCTGCAGTTGGAAGAAGTTAGCTAGCTAAAAGGCTAGCTCTTGGGGCTACGTCAGACTTTTGCACAACACCCAGCTCCTCGTCACAACAGAAGTAAACAGTCAGAACATCTGAGTCATCAGAATTTAATTATTGTTTGTGTTATGACTAATGAACCTACGGCCACATATCTGTGAATCTTTCGTTCCAGGTGACATAGGCAGGGGTTAATTTGTGCCGGATCATGCCGGAACAGGATCTGGCACCTCTTGGTTTTGGCCTGCCCGTGTTCCGGGACTTATTTGGGCTGATCCGGTACCTCTCGTATAGAAAAAAATATTAATAACAGAGCTGCCAACTCTCATGTTTCGGCGTTTGACACACATCCAATTTTTGACACCAAAAAAAAATGTGATTTCTTACAAGTGGCCAATATGTCAATCGTGAAGGCAGTGTGGGCCGGCGCCCCCCCTGACAAGAGGTCCGCCGCGGACGAGGTTCACTACATCGTCCAGGGCGGGGGTGCGGCGGCGGCTAAAGACACACCGCCGCTGATGCGACGTTTTATAATAAACACAAGACAATTTGTAGGGAAATCAGGGTACTTGAGGCCATGTCGGATCGGCCAGGGCGCTACACTGAACTGAGCCAGAGGGGAATTGAGGAAAACTCTCTCCATGGTGTCACATTGAATGGAGGAAAATCAAGTGACAAAAAACTCGACCCGAAGCAGTTTTTCCTAACTGTGGCTAAGAACTTAGAGGAACGTCTGTTATCTCAAGGAAGCCGGCTGCCTGATAAAACTGGATATAACAATTTAATTGAGGAGCTGAAGGTGCTTTACGCACAGTACTGGCCCGAGGACGCAGGTGCGCTGTATGGAGAGACTGAGGTTGAGTCGCTGTGCCAGCGCTTTAACATTGCCAACCCGCGCGCAGTCATACGGGCCTACAGAAAACACAGAGACTCGGATGGAAAAGACATCCTCGATGAACTGATGGAGTGACTTGTTGCTGTCAACAGCATTCCTATTGCGAGTGCTGAATGTGAGCGCGGATTTTCGCAAATAAACTTAATTTGGACTCACAACCGTACCTCTCTGCTCACATCCACCATATCATCTTTACTCTTCCTAAATCTTGTTGGACCCCCCCTGGCTAAATTCAATCCAGTCCGTGAGGTCGTGGGTGGCCAAAGGACACAGAACTGCCACAGACACGCGCAGTAAAACCCGAAACGGGAGGAGGAGGAGAATCCGGACATGATCGTGATGTGGGGTGTTTTGGACTAAATATGATGAGCATACTGTCTACTAATAGGCCGCCGTGCCAATCTTTAAATAACAATAATGGAAGATTTATGTGGTTTATTGTAAGCTTTGAACTTTTATTTAAGTTAGATCTATGTTGAGAAATTAATTGCTGACTGTAAATCCCACCTGTGTTGATGTGGGCATTTGCCTGTGCTGTGCAGTATAGCCTAAAATAATTGTTAATTATTGTCATAAAATTTATACCATGGATATTAATTGAAATTAAGGCTTGTAAGTCCCACAGCATTGTCAGTGGGCATTTGCATGTTTTTTTCAGCACCGTTTTCTGTATGCGTTCCGGGACCTGTGCCTGTCTCGTCACCCCTGCGCTGTAATATGTACTTTGCGTTCCGGCACCTTGTGATTTACAAATTAAGCACTGGACATAGGGTCAGAATTTGAAAAAGTTTGAAAGGGTTCTCTAGAGGCATTCATAAGATAACACGTTCAAAAGGCAAAAAAGGGGATTTGGGAAGTCACTGTGATCTCGACCTTTGAGCACCAAAATCAAATAAAAACGTTTTTCAGTTGAACTGAAAGTTTATACAAAATTTGAAGAAATGCCTTAAAGCTGCTCTTGAGATCTTGTCTTCACAAGACCACAGTGATCTTGACCTATGACCACTGAATCAAATTCCCAGAAAGTGTTCTTGAGATATTGTGTTCAGAGGGATGGGACAGACAGGTGGACAAATCGAAAAACATAATTCCTCCACTCAAAGTTTGGGATGCATCTCATGATTACACTCACTCTTGATTCATCTGCCGATTGTTTTCTTGATAAATCTATTGTTTTGTCCATATCACAGTTTCCCAAAAGTCCAAGTTGACACTTTAAAACAGCCTGATTTGTCCCACCGTTCAAAACTCAAATATTTTACTATTCGACAAAGACAAATATCAAATCTTCACATTTCCAGAACATGTGTTACTCCCTTATTAACATGCAGATTCAGTGTTTACGGTACAATCCCTCTTCTTCAGAAACAATGAATAAATTAATGAATGAATGTATCCTCTTCACATGATATTTATAGATATATACTTGAACAGTAAGGGCGTATACCTCCACATTGTCTGTAGACAGATTATTATGAAACTTAGTGGGTCTGGAGAAAAACATTTTCAGCTTCTTCACCATTGCGGAATTAGGCGTACTTCAACATTTTCAGTTTCCCCAGGGAGTAATTCATGGATCTTGATGAAATAAATCAAACATTTTATGGGGCCAAATCATAAACTGGATCTAGTGAATTTAAATTTTAATGTAGTTTCACAGGGGGACTGTTGGGCCTCTGCCAAGGTGTGTCTTTTTACTGCCTCTCCTTCCAAGTGTGTCCTTAAAAAAAAGTACAATGACCCCAAAAAAAAATTATGAATCTAAATTAGTTTTTCTGAGAATAAGCAATAATAATATATATATTTTTACAGACTAAGGAATGTGGATTTTTTTGAACATCAATTTCTGTGTAGTGGCCTATTAAAGTGGAATTTTTATGTGTAGTGACAAAGAGCAGGTGGAACGAGGACAACAAGCAAAACCTGTTTCGATGAGGACATGAGCACCTGACTTTTGTTTTATAATAGATTTGGAACAAATGTGAACCTGCCTTTAAACAATAACAAAAACATAATACAACCTGTTGTCCTCACACGTCATTCACTGTGAATGATGTGTGAGGACTACAGGTGGTTCATTCGTAAAAGGTAAACCAGAGTGGGGGTGTGACTTGAAGCTAACTTGACTATTAAAAAACAATTCAAACATTTTGTGTCTGATTTTCAAAAGAATTGATCAAGAATTTTAGTTTTCCATATACCTTACAAATATTGCTTATGCATTGTATAAGAAATGTGAGGAGGTATAAAACATAATCCAATAACCTCAAATTTGTAAATCTTTCACATTGTCTTCTGATGAAGTCGAGATTAAAAACAAAACCTTCACTCGGGAGTCTTTATGTATCGTGATAATTATCAATGTCAACTATTCAACCATGTTCTCAAGTCCTATTTCCATGCGTTATCCATGTTGTTTTTATATTTGTAGTTATTAGCTTCGATTTGGTTTGTTTACTTATTTTAAGTGTCTTGGAGCATTGTTAAAAGAGCTTTATAAATAAAATGTATTATTATTGTAATCATTATTGTTGTGTATTTATCTGTCCACAGTTTTTCAGACGGACGATTTTTTTGTAGCTTCTCTCACCACAGGAAGTCCAGAGTGTCAACACAGAAAAACCATTGAGGTCAAAATGAAGTAGACGCTCAAGGCTCGAGGTGCTTTACTGACCCCTGGTGAGAATAACTGAGATTTACCAACAGTAAACTGAAGCCCGATCTAAACAGGATCTGTGAGAAGACACTGGAACTGAGAATACAACAGATCATGTCAGGTAATGTTTATATAAACACATTTATATCAGTTGTGCTTTACATTGAATGTATTGTGTGACAGCACCTTGACTTAACATGGAGGGATTTAATCACCATGATTGTAATGGTCCATATCCATATCTTCCCTGACCCATACCACATTCTTCCACCACGTTTCACAGAAATGCATTTGTAGTTTTGTGTAATCTTGCTTTTAAACCACCCAGACAAAACATTAGCGGACAGGGGTGAAAACAGAACCTCCTTGGTGGAGGCAACAATGAATATGATGGTCTTTTTAAGCCTTTTTCTCTAACTGTGGGTGAGGTCATTATGGGAAAAAATATTGTCAGTCTAAAGAAGTTATTTTGATGCATGGTGCCACACCCAGGATTAAGATGCATTTAAGCTCAGAGCCTCTTCTCATTGCCTGATTCATCATAAAGAAATAAATGTTGAAATATGTAAAACCATAGCTAGAATTCAAACTATGAGTAAACAGAGGACAAGAAGTTTCCAGTCAGATCAGATGTGATCTTATCTAAAGGAAATAAATTACTTTTCCAGGTTTGTTGCTGTGTCATTTTATTTATCTGCTGTAAAATAACAAATCAATGACCCAAATAAATAATTCGTCCAAATTCTGGCCTCAACTTAGATTTGTTACTTCACATGAATTATAATACACTTTAAAGAAAACAGTTATATGGACAACAGTTGAAAAGTTTAATGAAGCACTGCTCCAACAGTAGAAAACACTGATACCAGCTCAGCTTGGTTAACATCATTTCAACAGTCATTCATCAGTCATGAATTTATAGGTTATCAGTCACTTTACTCTGACAGTGACAATAAATAGGCACAAATTAATTTTTAACACTTTGCATCATATGGATTGTTAATCTTATCAACACCAGTGTGTATCTTAATATAAATTACATACTTTGTAAGTACTGATAAATGTGTTTTAAAAAAAACAGTACAACCAAGTCACACTGTACAGAGGGACATGAAGAGAACAACACTGAAGTGACAGAACACCAGACTGCTCACGGATACGATCCCAGCATGTGCAGCAGTGTTAGTGGCAGTGGTGCTAGTGTTTGTAGAGTTTGTCGTTATTGCTGTGGTAGCTGTTGTTCCTGCAGTCGTTGTGGTGGTGGCACCAGCAGCTGTGGTGGTGGCACCAGCAGTCATCGTTGTAGTTGCTGCAGTTGTAGCTACTTCAGTGGTAGATGCTGCAGATGTAGTTGCTTCAGTGGTGGATGCTGCAGTTGTAGCTGCTTCAGTGGTGGATGCTGCAGTTGTAGCTGCTTCAGTGGTGGATGCTGCAGTTGTACTTGCTTCAGTGATGGATGCTGCAGATGTAGTTGCTTCAGTGATGGATGCTGCAGTTGTAGCTGCTTCAGGGGTGGATGCTGCAGTTGTAGCTGCTTCAGTGGTGGATGCTGCAGTTGTAGCTTCTGCAGTGGTAGATGCTGCGGTTGTAGTTGCTTCAGTGGTGGATGCTGCAGTTGTAGCTGCTACAGTGATGGATGCTGCAGTTGTAGCTGCTTCAGTGGTGGATGCTGCAGTTGTAGCTGCTACAGGGGTAGATGCTGCAGTTGCAGCTGCTACAGTGGTGGATGCTGCAGAAGTAGCTGCTTCAGTGGTGGATGCTGCAGTTGTAGATGCTGCAGATGTAGTTGCTTCAGTGGTGGATGCTGCAGTTGTAGCTGCTTCAGTGGTGGATGCTGCAGTTGTAGATGCTGCAGATGTAGTTGCTTCAGTGGTGGATGCTGCAGTTGTAGCTGCTTCAGTGGTGGATGCTGCAGTTGTAGCTGCTGCAGTGGTAGATGCTGCAGTTGTAGCTGCTACAGTGGTGGATGCTGCAGTTGTAGCTGCTGCAGTGGTAGATGCTGTAGTTGTAGCTGCTACAGTGGTGGATGCTGCAGTTGTAGCTGCTTCAGTGGTGGATGCTGCAGTTGTAGCTGCTGCAGTGGTAGATGCTGCAGTTGCAGCTGTTACAGTGGTGGATGCTTCAGAAGTAGCTGCTTCAGTGGTGGATGCTGCAGAAGTAGCTGCTTCAGTGGTGGATGCTGCAGTTGTAGCTGCTTCAGTGGAGGATGCTGCAGTTGTAGATGCTGCAGATGTAGTTGCTTCAGTGGTGGATGCTGCAGTTGTAGCTGCTTCAGTGGTGGATGCTGCAGTTGTAGCTGATTCAGTGGTGGATGCTGCAGTTGTAGATGCTGCAGATGTAGTTGCTTCAGTGGTGGATGCTGCAGTTGTAGATGCTGCAGATGTAGTTGCTTCAGTGGTGGATGCTGCAGTTGAAGCTGCTTCAGTGGTGGATGCTGCAGTTGTAGCTTCTTCAGTGGTGGATGCTGCAGTTGTAGATACTGCAGTTGAAGCTGCTTCAGTGGAGGATGCTGCAGTTGTAGATACTGCTGATGTAGTTGCTTCAGTGGTGGATGCTGCAGTTGAAGCTGCTTCAGTGGTGGATGCTGCAGTTGTAGATACTGCAGATGTAGTTGCTACAGTGGTGGATGCTGCAGTTGTAGCTACTTCAGTGGTAGATGCTGCAGATGTAGATGCTGCAGATGTAGTTGCTTCAGTGGTGGATGCTGCAGTTGTAGATGCTGCAGATGTAGTTGCTTCAGTGGTGGATGCTGCAATTGAAGCTGCTTCAGTTGTAGATGCTGCAGTTGAAGCTGCTTCAGTGGAAGATGCTGCAGTTGTAGATACTGCTGATGTAGTTGCTTCAGTGGTGGATGCTGCAGTTGAAGCTGCTTCAGTGGTGGATGCTGCAGTTGTAGATACTGCAGATGTAGTTGCTTCAGTGGTGGATGCTGCAGTTGTAGCTGCTTCAGTGGTGGATGCTGCAGTTGTAGCTGCTTCAGTGGTGGATGCTGCGGTTGTACTTGCTTCAGTGGTGGATGCTGCAGATGTAGTTGCTTCAGTGGTGGATGCTGCAGTTGAAGCTGCTTCAGTGGTGGATGCTGCAGTTGTAGATACTGCAGATGTAGTTGCTTCAGTGGTGGATGCTGCAGTTGTGGCTTCTTCAGTGGTGGATGCTGCAGTTGTAGCTACTTCAGTGGTGGATGCTGCAGTTGTAGATGCTGCAGATGTAGTTGTTTCAGTGGTGGATGCTGCAGTTGTAGATGCTGCAGTTGAAGCTGCTTCAGTGGTGGATGCTGCAGTTGTAGATACTGCAGATGTAGTTGCTACAGTGGTGGATGCTGCAGTTGTAGCTGCTTCAGTGGTGGATGCTGCAGTTGTAGCTACTTCAGTGGTAGATGCTGCAGATGTAGATGCTGCAGATGTAGTTGCTTCAGTGGTGGATGCTGCAGTTGTAGCTGCTTCAGTGGTGGATGCTTCAGTGGTAGATTCTGCGGTTGTAGTTGCTTCAGTGGTGGATGCTGCAGTTGTAACTGCTACAGTGGTGGATGCTGCAGTTGTAGCTGCTTCAGTGGTGGATGCTGCAGTTGTAGCTGCTGCAGTGGTAGATGCTGCGGTTGTAGTTGCTTCAGTGGTGGATGCTGCAGTTGTAGCTGCCACAGTGGTGGATGCTGCGGTTGTAGTTGCTTCAGTGGTGGATGCCGCAGTTGTAGCTGCTTCAGTGGTGGATGCTGCAGTTGTAGTTGCTGCAGTGGTGGATGCTGCGGTTGCAGGTGCTACAGTGGTGGATGCCGCAGTTGTAGCTGCTTCAATGGTGGGTGCTGCAGTTGTAGATACTACAGTGGTGGTTGTCTCGGCACTTGCTGATGCTTTTGATCAAAACATAAAACATCAGTTAATAAGAGTTTCCTTTTCCCCAAAACTGCTGCTGTCTGTGAGAAGAACAGGTTTTGCTCACCGACGATCAGGAGTTGAATCAGGATGATCAGGAGCATCTTTTATCTCTTTTGCGCCTAAAAGAAAAAGCAAAATATTGTCTCACTTAATCAAAGAAAACCTTTAAACAGTTTCTAAAACTAAAACAATGAAAGTTGTGCGGTACAATCAACCGTTTTTCTACTTTCTATCAAAGATAAATATTGTACTTACAAAGTTTCTCTGAATTGTATGTCTGTAGCTGCCTTGGGATGGAAGCTGCCTCAGTCCAATGTCACTTCACCTTCAGATGTAACTTAACCTCAGTTTGCCACAACCTTTATATGTTTGACGATTGACAATAAGAATGGTGGGGGAGAGCTCCCATTGGTCACCTCAGAGTAACAAAAAGCTTTGTCTATCAACAAAGCAAATATGTTGGTGACAAACTGAAGGAGTTATTCCGCTACGTGGGACAAAGACTTCACAGTGTCGATGACGATTTAGAATTACTGATGAGAAGGTGGCACCTAAACCAAGTATGTGCCATGTAAAGCTAATGGAATGAGAATAATGGTGGAGGAAAAGATGGATGCCTTTGTGTCCTACCTGCTCTCCATGTGTTATGACCTTCACCGGTGTGTTTCTGGCCAGAGTAAGAGTTCCATTAATGAACTTTAACCATAGATCACAGTTCATATGCTCATGTGATGATCTTAGTCGACTTTATACATTATAATATGAGTGTGAGCACTTTAATTTAACTTGGCTGATAACTATCATCTGATGTGACAGTTCATGGTTGGATTGCGTCATAGTGTTCACTTGCTGGTACGTCAGCCTTTTGCACCACACCCAGCTCCTCGTCACAACAGAAGTAAACATTCAGAACATCTGAGTCAGCTGAATTTAATTATTGTTTGTGTTATGACTTATGAACCTACGGCTACATATCTGTGACTCTTTCGTTCCAGGTGAGAAATGGTCAGAATTTTCAAGAAATTACTTAAAAGAAGACTTGTTCAAGAAGTCAAAAACATACATGAGTCCACTATGAACTTGTCCATTGACCACCCAACCCTTATCAATCAATGAGTCCTAGTGAACGTTTGTGCCACGTTTGAAAGGGTTCTCTAGAGCAGGGGTTCTCAAACTTTTGCAAGCTGGGCCCCCCCAAAGGTGGTTAGGGGTAGCTGGGGCCCCCCCACCCCCCGCCACGGCCGCCCTCAACTACACCACCATAGATAGATAGATAGATAGATAGATAGATAGATAGATAGATAGATAGATAGATAGATAGATAGATAGATAGATAGATAGATAGATAGATAGATAGATAGATAGATAGATAGATAGATAGATAGATAGATAGATAGATAGATAGCATATTGTTATTGAAAGGCCTGACATGTCAAGGTTAGGCTATTGTTATTGTTAGGCCCATACAGACAATTATTATTAGCTATTTTACTATTTATTATTATTATTGTTATTATTATTATTATTATTATTATTATTATTATTATTATTATTATTATTATTATGATTATGATCATTAGTAGTAGGCCTATTAGTAGGCTATTAATATACGCATCTATGTGAGCCTGCATGCTTTCTTATTATAATAATCATCATTATTATCACAAGCATTTTATTATTATTATTATAATCAATGATAATCGACCAATTATGTTGGATGATTGAAGATGTAAAGGTAGGTGTTCAGGAGAAAAGGGCTTGCTGCAGTTGGAAGAAGTTAGCTAGCTAGAAGACTAGCTCTTGGGGCTACGTCAGCCTTTTGCCCAACACCCAGCTCCTCGTCACAACAGAAGATAACAGTCAGAACATCTGAGTCATCAAAATTTAATTATTGTTTGTGTTATGACTAATGAACCTACGGCTACATATCTGTGAATCTTTCGTTCCAGGTGACATAGGGTCAGAATTTGAAAAAGTTACTTAAAAGAAGACTTGGTCAAGAAGTCAAAAACATACATGAGGCCACTATGACCTTGACCATTGACCACCCAACCCTTATCAATCAATGAGTCCTAGTGAACGTTTGTGCCACGTTTGAAAGGGTTCTCTAGAGCAGGGGTTCTCAAACTTTTGCAAGCTAGGCCCCCCCAAAACTGGTTAGGGGTAGTTGGGGCCACCCGCCACCGCCGCCCTCAACTACACCACCATAGATAGATAGATAGATAGATAGATAGATAGATAGATAGATAGATAGATAGATAGATAGATAGATAGATAGATAGATAGATAGATAGATAGATAGATAGATAGATAGATAGATAGATAGATAGATAGATAGATAGATAGATAGATAGATCAGGGGTCTTCAACGTTTTTCAGGCCAAGGACCCCCAAACAGGTGGAGAGATGGAGCAGGGACCCCCTACTATATATATTGTATAAAATTGTGTTTTATATTAAACTGGGCCTAGTGCCATGTATAAACATAACTACCCTGATATTGTGCATTCAATACTAAGCTATTCAAATATCACACGGGTTCATATATTCATGTTTTTAATTTAAACATGTGCAAGGTACAGGGTGGCCATGCCACTGCCATTTATAAACATACGTACGGAAAGAATTCAGACCCCTTTAAATTGTTCACTCTGTTTCATTGCAGCCATTTGCTAAAATCAAAAAAGTTCATTTTATTTCCCATCAATGTAGACTCAGCACCCCATCTTGACAGAAAAAAACAGAAATGTATAAATTTTTGCAAATTTATTAAAAAAGAAAAACTGAAATCACATGGTCATAAGTATTCAGACCCTTTGCAAGTATTGAGTAGAAGCACCCTTTTGAGCTAGTACAGCCATGAGTCTTGGGGATCCTCTGCCATTCTTCCTTGCAGATCCTCTCCAGTTCCGTCAGGTTGAATGGTGAGCGTTGGTGGACAGCCATTTTCAGGTCTCTCTGCTTAGGGTCATTGACTTGTTGGGAGGTGAACCTTTGGCCCAATCTGAGGTCCAGAGCACTCTGGAAGAGGTTTTCTTCCAGGATATCTCTGTACTTGGCCGCATTCATCTTTCCTTCAATTGCAACCAGTCGTCCTGTCTCTGCAGCTGAAAAACACCCCCATAGCATGATGCTGCGAATATTATTTCTCATAGTTTGGGAGTCCTTCATTTGTTTTTTGGCAAACTCTATGCAGGCTTTCATATGTCTTGCACTGAGGAGAGGCTTCCGTCGGGCCACTCTGCCATAAAGCCCCGACTGGTGGAGGGCTGCAGTGATAGTTGACTTTGTGGAACTTTCTCCCATCTCCCTACTGCATCTCTGGAGCTCAGCCACAGTGATCTTTGGGTTCTTCTTTACCTCTCTCACCAAGGCTCTTCTCCCACGATTGCTCAGTTTGGCTGGACGGCCAGGTCTAGAAAGAGTTCTGGTTGTCCCAAACTTCTTCCATTTAAGGATTATGGAGGCCACTGTGCTCTTAGGAACCTTGAGTGCTGCAGAAATTCTTTTGTAACCTTGGCCAGATCTGTGCCTTGCCACAATTCTGTCTCTGAGCCCCTTGGGCAGTTCCTTCGACCTCATGATTCTCATTTGCTCTGACATGCACTGTGAGCTGTAAGGTCTTATATAGACAGGTGTGTGCCTTTCCTAATCAAGTCCAATCAGTTTAATTAAACACAGCTGGACTCTCATGAAGGAGTAGAACCATCTCAAGGAGGATCAGAAGAAATGGACAGCATGTGAGTTAAATATGAGTGTCACAGCAAAGGGTCGGAATGCTTATGACCATGTGATATTTCAGTTTTTCTTTTTTAATAGATTTGCAAAAATTTCTACATTTCTGTTTTTTTCTGTCAAGATGGGGTGCTGAGTGTACATTAATGGGAAATAAAATGAACTTTTTTGATTTTTGCAAATTGCTGCGATGAAACAAAGAGTGAAATATTTTAAGGGGTCTGAATACTTTCCGTACCCACTGTACATCTTGCATACAACACTGAGCTATTAAAGTAATTCACAGATTCATGTTTTTATTTTAAACATACATGTAGAAGAGACAGTGAATCCTCAAGCTATCTGTGGATGGCACACATACTCCCACATTAGTGAGATGTCAGACCCTGATGGGTAGCACACAATCAAAACTGCCTCACAATATGTTGGATGCATGTTAATGTGTATTGAAAGACATTTAAATTCGTGAAAAAAAAAAAAAAAAAAAAAATTATAAAAAATTGTCTAATCTACCAAAGATTTCGCGACCCCCCTGCAGTATCTCCGCGGACCCCCTAGGGGTCGCGGACCCCCTGTTGAAGACCTCTGAGATAGATAGATAGATAGATAGATAGATAGATAGATAGATAGATAGATAGATAGATAGATAGATAGATAGATAGATAGATAGATAGATAGATAGATAGATAGATAGATAGATAGATAGATAGATAGATAGTAGGGGTGTCATGATACCAAAAATTCAGTAGTCGGTGCCAATACCAGTAAAATAACACGATTCTCGATGCCAATTTCGATACCACGGTAAAAAAAAAAGTGCATTATTTGGATGTTGTTAATGTCATATACGGTAATTCAATGTGCTTGCGCTGCGCATATACTGACGGTTATACGGTAGTTGCGGTCGCATGTGAGTGACGCTTTGTTGTGAGACACGTTATGCATTAAATGATACATCTGCCTCTCGCCGGGTTTACACCGGACGCTGAAGCGACGCCAAAGCGACTCGTAAGCGCAGGACCAAGCCTTAAGTAACGTAAGTTATGACCATAACTATGGATCTATGAGACCGACCGATGACCGTCACCACGGTCTTAACACGAATGATGTCCTCATCTCCCTATCCTCGAGACCAAATATCAACAATGTCACGTGAGTGACCTTAAGGGGGCTGGGCTCACCGCCCATAAAGCTCCCCGGTGAGCGCGGCCGCCTCCTCCTTGTCTGAACGCCTCAGCCCGTTCTGAGTGACAAAAGAGGGTGACGGTCATCGGTCGGTCTCATAGATCCATAGTTATGGTCATAACTTACGATCTATTTCGACCTCCCTCAGACCGTCACCACGGTCTTAACACGGATGACTAGTATCATCAGGGTCGCGAAGAACGGAGGACTCTACCGCCTCACATCCTCGCCCAGCAGCTGAGAGCAGCACTGCGGAAGCCATTGGTGTGGGGGAAGCCACATTGACCCTGTAGAATCTAGAGAATGTGCAGGGAGCACTCCATGTTGCTGCTGCACATATTTCTGAAAGAGGGACCCCCTTTAAAGCAGCCCAGGAAGTGGCCATACTCCTGGTGGAATGAGCTACCAAGGAATCTGGGACTGGTATGTTCTGTCCAGAATAGGCCTCAGCGATAGTATTAACGATCCAATGGGACAAACACTGTTTAGACACAGGGTGGCCGACTTTCTTACCCCCAAAACAGACAAATAACTGAGAGTATGAGCCCCTCAGAGACTTTGTGCGTGCAATATAAGCCTTCAGTGCCCTTACTGGGCACAACATAGGCAGGCCGGCTTCCTCCTGTAGTAGAGCCGGATCAGGTTGAAAAGTGCTGATCTCGATCACCTGATTTACCGTCTGATGGTTTATGACCTTAGGCAAAAACGAGGGGTTTGGCCACAGAGACACACCTGAGTCACCTGCCCTCCATCTTAGACAATCGTCACTTATAGACAGAGCATGCAATTCACTCACCCTTTTGGCAGAGCATATAGCCAGGAGGAAAGCTGTTTTGTAAGATAGAGACTTAAGGCTGGATTGCCCTATGGGTTCAAAGGGAGACTGCATCAGGGACCGTAATACCAAGGGGAGTTGCCACGATGGAGCCCTGGGAGCCCTGCTTGGTCGCAGGCAGTGTGCTCCCTTAATGAACTGAGACACTAGAGGGTGTCTACCAACTGTAACATCTCCCACTGTCTCATGGAAGAAAGAGATTGCGGCAGTGTATACCTTAATGGTGCTAGGTGCCTTGTTAGAGTCCAAAAGTGACTGAAGGAAACGGAGAATCAGCTCAATAGGACAAGCGGCTGGATTTTCCTGTCTGTTGCGACACCATGTAGAAAACACACTCCATTTATGGCCATAGTTAGCCCGAGTGGAGGGAGCCCGGGCATTGTCTATGGTCCTCAGGACAGCCTCATCTAACCTTTGAGAGAGGTACTGAGAAGGGGCCAAGCCCAAAGCTGCAGGATGTCTGATCTGGGGTGCCATATCTGAGCTTCTGCCTGTGAGAGGAGGTCTGCCCTGACTGGCAGGGCCCATGGTTGACCGTGAACCAGGCGAAGGAGCGTTGGGAACCAATGCCTCCCTGGCCACCTGGGGGCTATTAACAGCACCTCGTAGTGGCCCGAGGCAACCCGGTTGAGTACCTGGGGAATCAGAGGGAATGGAGGAAAAGCGTACAACAACCCTTCCGGCCATTCTTGAGATAGTGCATCTAGGCCTAGGGGACCTCCCTGGTTTTCCAGAGAGAACCACATCCTGCAGTGGGTTGTCTCTGCTGATGCGAATAGATCGGCCTGAGCCGTGCCAAACCGACTCCATAGGAGGGATACAACCTCTGGATGAAGTCTCCATTCTCCTGGGAGAGGACCAGTCCTGGACAAGAGGTCTGCTGCTCGATTTACAATCCCTGGGATAAAGATTGCTTTGAGTGAAGCCAGATGCTGAAAAGCCCAAAACAGAAGTTTCTGTGCCACCTGGAGGCAACGCAGGGACCTTGTGCCTCCCTGGTGATTTATATGATACACAGTTGAAGTGCTGTCTGTCCTTATCAAGACATGCCTGCCCTGGATGGAGGAAAGGAGAGCCTTCAGAGCAAGGTGAACCGCTCTCAACTCCAGAACATTGATGTGTTCGCCACCCCAAGGGGGTATCCACGGGCCACGCACCATTCTGCCTTCCCAGACTGCTCCCCAACCTGTGAGGGAAGCATCTGTCGTCACCACTGTCCTCCTCGAGGGAATGTTCCCAAGGGGGACTCCTTGGAGCAAGAGCACCCGGTCTGCCCATGGGCGTAAGGCTTGGAGACATGTGCGTGTCACACGAAGTTTCACGTGTCTGTCCAGCTTCGGGTCGAGCTTGAAGGCATTCAGCCACGTCTGAATTGGCCTGGCCCTGAGGAGGCCCAGAGGAACAACAGCTGCTGCGGCTGAAATCATCCCCAGCATCCTCTGAAAGCTGATAAATTGTAGCTGCCTGCCGAGACGGAATCGTTTCCGGAAGACTAGAATCTTCCTCACCCTCTGAGATGTGAGGGATGCAGACATTGTAAGGGAATTCAAGCAAAGTCCCAGAAAAATCACCTGCTGCCTTGGCTCGAGGTTGCTTTTCGTCACATTTACCTTGAAACCCAAGGACCGTACATGCGACAACACCCTCTGGGTATCCTCTACAACTTGGCCAAGAGATGGAGCACAAATCAGCCAGTCGTCCAGGTAGGGAAGGATTTTTACTCCTGACAACTGGAGAGGAGACAAGGCCGCCCCAACCACTCTGGTGAACACCCTTGGTGAGAGGGAAAGGCCAAATGGCAGGACCTTGAACTGATAGGCTTGCCCCTGGAATGCAAACCGAAGAAAAGGTCTGTGGTTTGGACAGATGGGCACATGGAAGTACGCGTCTTCCAGGTCTATCGAGGTGAACCACTCTCCTCTTTCGATAGATTCTAAGATCTGACCCGTGGTCAGCATCTTGAAAGGAAGTACCTTTATGAAGGCGTTTAATCGCCTTAGGTCCAAGATGGGACGTATTCCGCCATCTTTTTTCGGCACGAGGAAATACGTGGAGTAGAAGCCAGTGAGCTGTTCGTCTGGATCTACTTTCATAATTGCATCCTTCTGCAGAAGGGTTAAAATTTCCTGTGCCAGGATTTGAGCCTGGACTGGGTCCGTGACAATCGTCATGCGGATCCTGGAGTAAGGGGGGGGCCGCCGCCGAAACTGAATTCTGTACCCCTTTGATACTGTAGCAAGCACCCATGGGTCTGACACAGTTTCTTCCCAGCTGTCCAGGCATAGCCGAGAATGAAGTTCGGCGGGTGTCCCCCCACCCCTAGGCTGTACCGCCCCGAGGTCCTTGACCTCTGGGGGGGCGCCTCCTCTGGGGAGCACCTCTAGTCGAAAAACGGGGATAGAACCCACGTCGACTTTGTGAAGGCTGTTTGGAGTCACCAGAGGCTGTGAATCCTGTAGCCTGTCGCCTGTCATTCACCCATGGCTCCTTACGGGCCCAGGATGATGATCGGTGGGGAGGCTGGGAGCCCCTAAGTTTATACCTGGTAGACGCAGCCCCTCTGAAAGTGCGCTGTACTGACTCTCTGGTACGCCGAGACTGTTCAGCCTTATCTAACACACCCTGGGAGTCAGGATGAAAAACATGTGCCGGCACGACTGGCATATTGGTCAGTTCTTTCCTGATATTCTCGGGAAGAGTTGTCTGTGCCAACCAGATCTGCCTCCGAGCTACCATGGCAGATGACATAGCTGCACCAATGTCCCTTGTTAACTGGGAATGAGTGACCAGGGCAGAGTCTATCAGGCTCATGGTGTCCTGGTCCTCTGGGTTGGCTGTTCTCCTAAGAGCTGCCAATAAAATGGCGAGTGCATTGCCCGAGCGGGCTGCTCGTGTGGCTGCATTATAAGTCCGAGACACCAGTCGGTCTGACTTATCACACTCTTTCAGGGGACAGCGTGGATTGGTGGTTACCCACTCTGGACCCAGAGATGTTAAGGCTGCCATCTCCCGCTCAACTGGAGGCATATCCCCCATACCTGTTTCAGGAGCATACTGATTCTTAGTCAGTCTCCGGCAACCTGCATTGAACTGAGGTGCCCCACTTGGGATGTTCCATGCTTTCCTGAGCATGTGCAAATAGTCACCAGCCACAGGTACAGTAACTGATTGCTGGGTCTGAGTGATGCCGGCCCAAATCCCATCCATTGGAGCAGGAGCCTCAGTTGGAACATTGAGCCCCACACTTTTTGCCGCACTTGAAACCCTTGAGATGACGTCCATGGGTGAAGGCTCACTTTCACCCATGTTGCTGAGGTTGGACGCCCCCTCACATTGTGTGGATTTAGGCTGTTTTAGCCCAGCAGCACCCTCAGACTGCCCATCACTTTCAAAAAGGGAATTTTGAGCATAGAGAGAGAGAATGTCAGGGTGAACCACATTCTCCTCCTGATAGGAGGGTAACCTGTCCGGGGAGGAGTGCCCATGCCTCGATGCCCTAGCTGTTGTGGCCGGGTACTGGGCCTCAACTCTACCCAACCTGTCTGACAGACCACGTATGGCCGCTAGGATTTGCAGCTGAGTGTCATCATGCTGACCAGCTGGGTTCTGTGAAGGTTTTGGAGCCTGTGTCTCGCTTGAGTCCCGCCTGCGAACAGGGGTGTGCTCATGCCCACGTTTTCGGGGGGCTTTCCTTGAGGTGTGTCCCCTTTCATTTAGTTTGGCTGGTAGAGGCTGCACGGCCCCAGCACGAACAGACTGCTCCACCCATCTGGCTCTTTTAACACGCTCCTCCACAGGCAGTTCCACTGCTGCCACACAGGGGTTCTCAATATCATCCATTAAATGTGCCATGCCCAAACAAGTCGGGCATTCACGGTGGCCATCTCGGGGATCCATGATACCCCGGCAATAATGGCACAAATGTGAGGACATTTCTGTGTTACTTTTGTGATTTAAGAATAAATATATAAACAATAGCGCCCAGCAGCTACGGATAGCTGGTAAAGGGGATCTTATAAACAGGCTAATCACAGCTGGCCAATATCACATAAAACGAAGGAAGGGGTGAAATAACTAATTCACCTGAAAATGCCCACTGTATGCCTGCAATGGCAGAAAACAAGGGGGGTGGGGGGGTGGAGAGAGAACAACATCCCAGCCACTGCGAACAGGGCTTTAAGGGAAACAAAATAGCACCTACAAAGGGTGATAACCATAACCAACTGTATTTTATACAGGGAACACAGGCAAACAATCCCACCTGCTGCGCACAGAGGCGAAAAGGGGACACTACCTGGCCTCAAACACGGTTTATTTATTCATTTTTGAAAGGCAAATAAACGTGAAAAGGTTGGCTTTAACTCACCTCCACTCATTGTGCGCGAACGCACGAGGGGGAGTTGGAGAAACCCCACTCCCTGCGGACAGCGAGTTACGGGGTGCATTTTTCAAGGGGGGTGGGGGGGTGGAGAGAGAACAACATCCCAGCCACTGCGAACAGGGCTTTAAGGGAAACAAAATAGCACCTACAAAGGGTGATAACCAATAACCAACTGTATTTTATACAGGGAACACAGGCAAACAATCCCACCTGCTGCGCACAGAGGTGAAAAGGGGACACTACCTGGCCCCAAACACGGTTTATTTATTCATTTTTGAAAGGCAAATAAACGTGAAAAGGTTGGCTTTAACTCACCTCCACTCACTGTGCGCGAACGCACGAGGGGGAGTTGGAGAAACCCCACTCCCTGCGGACAGCGAGTTACCGGGTGAGGAGGGGGGGGCACCCCCGATCCAAATCAGTTTTAAGGGATAGATTATTTATTGATTAAGCTTCCCAACTTTTCTACTCACTCCTGTAAGAGAACAAACTCTGTATGGACACAAACAGCACGAGATAAACAATACTTACCCAAAGCTGTGAACATGAGTAGTTAGTGCCAGGTGCAGCTAATTAAGCTGCCTGAAACAAAGAGCAGAGCTTAACACATGCAGTGTAGCCCTCTGCCTCACTTTTAGAGAAGGGGAAAACCACAAACAATCCTCAGGGACACAAGGCGCCTGCACAAAAGTGTCGGATTGATAAAAGTGGAGTCCCAAAATATCTTACTTACCTGTCGGTCTCGGATGAGGCGAGTGAAGAAAAGAGGAGGCGGCCGCGCTCACCGGGGAGCTTTATGGGCGGTGAGCCCAGCCCCCTTAAGGTCACTCACGTGACATTGTTGATATTTGGTCTCGAGGATAGGGAGATGAGGACATCATTCGTGTTAAGACCGTGGTGACGGTCTGAGGGAGGTCGAAATAGATCAGCTGGCTCCCATCCACTCCAATGCGCCGCTTCAGCTTCCGTTGTAAACAACCATGTGCCGGCGCGCTAAGGATTAGCGCGGAGCGGCGGCGTTGCTTCCGCGTCCGGTGTAAACCCGGCGTCAAACGCAAAATACTTATACATACACGACTCTTTGTGCCTTTTTAATAAACAAGTCGAGGTGGGGCGAACGCTGCAGCCGCAGTTGCCGTCTTGGTTTTCAGAATGTAAACGTCGACTGGCGCAGCACCGATGCTAATGCTAAGTTGCTAACAGCTGCTGGCATCGAAGCTGACGGTGCCTACGGTACTACAAAAACTTGGGCATCGGCATCGTTTTGTTATGTTAGTATCGAAAGGTATCGTAGGTATCGGTTCTCGTGACATCCCTAATAGATAGTTAGATAGATAGATAGATAGATAGATAGCATATTTTTATTGATATTGATATATGTTATTTATTTTTTTAATAATATGCTTTTCAGTTGACCTGAAAGTTTATACAAAATTTAAAGAAATGCGTTAAAGCTGCTCTTGAGATCTTGTCTTCACAAGACCACAGTGACCTTGACCTTTGACCACTGAATTCTAATCGATTCATTCATTAGTGATCATTTGTACCAAATTTGAACGGATTCCCTGAGGTCGTCCTGCTTCACAATACAAAATGTGTGCCTTGTTAAGTCAGAGTGACCTTAGCCTTTGATGAACAAAGTCTAAACAGTTCCTACTTTTGTCCAACTGTTGTTGATAAATCAATTGTTTTGTCTATATCACAGTTTCCCGAAAGTCCAAGTTGAAACTTTTAAAACAGCCTCTTTACTATACGACAAAGAAAAATATCAAATCTTCACATTTCCAGAACGTGTGTTATTCTCAAATTAACATGCAAATTCAGTGTTTGTGGTACAATCCCTCTTCTTCAGAAACAATGAATGAATGAATGTATCCTCTTCACATGATCTTTATAGATATATACCTGAACAGTAAGGGCGTATACCTCCACATTGTCTGTAGACAGATTATTATGAAACTTAGTGGGTCTGGAGAAAAACATTTTCAGCTTCTTCACCATTGCGGAAATAGGCGTACTTCAACATTTTCAGTTTCGCCAGGGAGTAATTCATGGATCATGATGAAATAAATCAAACATTTTATGGGGCCAAATCAAAAACTGGATCTAATGAATTTAAATGTTAATGTAGTTTCGCAAGGGGACTGTTGGGCCTCTGCCAAGTTGCGTCTTTTTACTGCCTTTACCTCCAAGTGTGTCCTTAAAAAAAAGTACAATGACCCCTTCTGAGAATAACCAATAATAATATATATTTTTACAGACTAAGGAATGTGGATTTTTTTGAACATCAATTTCTGTGAAGGGGCCTATTAAAGTGGAATTTTTATGTGTAGTGACAAAGAGCAGGTGGAACGAGGACAACAAGCAAAACCTGTTTCGATGAGGACATGAGCACCTGACTTTTGTTTTATTATAGATTTGGAACAAATGTAAACCTGCCTTTAAACAATAACAAAAACATAATACAACCTGTTGTCCTCACACGTCATTCACTTTGAATGATGCGTGAGGACAACAGGTGGTTCATTCGTAAAAGGTTAACCAGAGTGGGGGTGTGACTTGAAGCTAACTTGACTATTAAAAAAAAGCCAAAACATTCAGTTTGATTTTCAAAAGAATTGATCAGGAATTTTTAATTTCTATATATCTTATATAATATTGCTTATGCATTGTATAAGAACAGTTAGGAGGTATAAAACATAATCCAATAACCTCAAATTTGTTAAACTTTCACATTATCTTCTCATAAAGTCGAGATTAAAAACAAAACCTTCACTCAGGAGTTTTTAAGTATCGTGATAATTATCGATGTCAACTATTCAACCATGTTCTCAAGTCCAATTTTCATGCTTTATCAATGTTGTTTTTATATTTTTAGTAATTAGCTTCGATTTGGTTTGTTTACTTATTTAAAGTGTCTTGGAGCATTGTTAAAAGAGCTTTATAAATAAAATGTATTATTATTGTAATCATTATTGTTGTGTATTTATCTGTCCACAGTTTTTCAGACGGACGATTTTTTTGTAGCTTCTCTCACCACAGGAAGTCCAGAGTGTCAACACAGAAAAAACAGTGAGGTCAAAATGAAGTAGAAGCTCAAGGCTCGAGGTGCTTTACTGACCCCTGGTGAGAATAACTGAGACTTACCAACAGTAAACTGAAGCCTGATCCAAACAGGATCTGTGAGGAAGACACTGGAACTGAGAATACAACAGTTCATGTCAGGTAATATTAACATAAACACATTTATATCAGTTGTGCTTTACACTGAATGTTCTTTGTGACAGCACCTTGACTAAACATTGAGGGATTTAATCACCATGGTTGTACTGGTGGTAGTGTGGCCTTTTTAACTTTGTGTGCAGCTTTCTTCGACGTCCATTAGTGTGTAAGTTTGATTAACAATAAAAATCTAATGTTAGTTAATACCGAATCATACCAAACATATTAGGACAATAGGAAAATCAATGATGGGAAACTTAACATGCATAAAGATTGTTTATTTATAACTATTGAACATCATGTTACAAGTTACAAGTATTTAAATTATTTAATCTATGAACACATACTTTCATTGTTTACTTTATTTTCTTTATGATGTGTTCAGTTGCCTTATATTCTTATTTTGTGTTTGTGTTTCACCTCTAACTGAAGCAACACAAAACACATGTAAAGAGTAATTCCCTGTAAAATTGTGAAATACTGAAAAGAGCCCAATCTTTCAATAATAAAGATTAAAAATACCCTGGATCTGCCTCCTGGTCCATATCCATAGCTTCCCTGACCCATACCACGTCCTTCTACCACGTTTCACAGAAATGCGTTTGTAGTTTTCTTTAATCTTGCTTTTAAACAAACCAGCCAACACATAAACGGACAGGGGTGAAAACAGAACCTCCTTTGATGGAGGCAAAAATGAAAAATGATGGTATTTTTAAGCCTTTTTCTCTAACTGTGGGTGAGGCCATTATGGCAAATAATGTCAGTCTAAACAAGTCATATTGATGCCTGGTGCCACACCAAGGATTAAGATGCATTTAAGCTCAGAGCCTCTTCTCGTTGCCTGATTCAACATAAAGAAATAAATGTTGAAATCTGTAAAACCATAGCTAGAATTCAAACTATGAGTAAACAGAGGACAAGAAGTTTCCAGTCAGATCAGACGTGATCTTATCTAAAGAAAATAAGATATTTTTCCAGGTTTGTTGCTGTGTCATTTTATTTATCTGCTGTAAAATAACAAATCAATGACCCAAATAAATATTCCATCCAAATTCTGGCGTCAACGTAGATTTATCACTTCACATGAATTATAATACACTTTAAAAGAACAGTTCTATCGACAACAACAGTTGAAAAGTTTAATGAAGCAATGCTCCAACAGTAGAAAACACTGATACCAGCTCAGCTTGGTCAACATCATTTCAACAGTCATTCATCAGCCATGAATTTATAGGTTATCAGTCACTTTACTCTGACAGTGACAATAAATAGGCACAAATTTATTTTTAACACTTTGTATCATATGGATTGTTAATCTTATCAACACCAGTGTGTATCTAAATATAAATTACATACTTTGTAAGTACTAATAAATGTGTTAAAAAAAACCAGTACAACCAAGTCACACTGTACAGAGGGACATGAAGAGAACAACACTGAAGTGACAGAACACCAGACTGCTCACGGATACGATCCCAGCATGTGCAGCAGTGTTAGTGGCAGTGGTGCTGGTGTTTGTCGAGTTTGTCGTTATTGCTGTGGTAGCTGTTGTTCCTGCAGTCGATGTGGTGGTGAGTGCTGCAGTTGCACCTGCTGCAGTGGTGGATGCTGCAGTTGTACCTGCTACAGTGGTGGATGCTGCAGTTGAAGGTGCTACAGTGGTGGATGCTGCAGTTGTACCTGCTACAGTGGTGGATGCTGCAGTTGAAGGTGCTACAGTAGTGGTTACTGCAGTTGAAGGTGCTTCAGTTGTGGATGCTGCAGTTGTACTTGCTACAGTGGTGGGTGCTGCAGTCATCGTGGTGGGTACTGCAGTTGAAGATGCTACAGTGGTGGATGCTGCAGTTGTACCTGCTACAGTGGTGGGTGCTGCAGTTGAAGATGCTGCAGTGGTGGTTGTCAGGGCACTTGCTGATGCTATTGATCAAAACCCAAAAACATCAGTTAATAAGAGTTTCCTTTTTCCCAAAAGTGCTGCTGTCTGTGAGAAGAAAGGGTTTTGCTCACCGACAATCAGGAGTTGAATCAGGATGATCAGGAGCATCTTTAATCTCTTTTGCGCCTAAAAGAAAAAGCAAAATATTGTCTCACTTAATCAAAGAAAACCTTTAAACAGTTTCCAAAACTAAAACAATGAAAGCTGTGCGGTACAATCAACCGTTTTTCTACTTTCTATCAAAGATAAATATTGTACTTACAAAGTTTCTCTGAATTGTATGTCTGTAGCTGCCTTGGGATGGAAGCTGCCTCAGTCCAATGTCACTTCACCGTCAGATGTATCTTCACCTCAGTTTGCCACAACCTTTATATGTTTGACGATTGACACTAAGAATGTTGGGGGAGAGCTCCCATTGGTCACCTCAGAGTAACAAATAGCTTTGTCTATCAACAAAGCAAACATGTTGGTGACAAATTGAAGGAGTTGTTCCGCTACGTGGGACAAAGACTTCACAGTGTCGATGACGATTTAGAATTACTGATGCGAAGGTGGCACCTAAACAAAGAATGTGCCATGGAGGCTAATGGAATGAGATTAAAGATGGAGTAAAAGATGGATGCCTTTGTGTCCTACCTGCTCTCCATGTGTCATGACCTTCACCGGTGTGTTTCTGGTCAGAGTAAGAGTTCCATTAATGAACTTCAACCATAGATCACAGTTCATATGCTGATGTGATGATCTTAGTCGACTTTATACATTATAATATGAGTGTGAGCACTTTAATTTAACTTGGCTGATAACTATCGTCTGATGTGACAGGTCATGGTTGGATTGCGGCATTGTGTTCACTTGCTGGTACGTCAGACTTTTGCACAACACCCAGCTCCTCGTCACAACAGAAGTAAACAGTCAGAACATTTGAGTCATCAGAATTTAATTATTGTTTGTGTTATGACTAATGAACATACGGCTACATATCTGTGAATCTTTCGTTCCAGGTTAGAAATGGTCAGAATTTTCAAGAAATTACTTAAAAGAAGACTTGTTCAAGAAGTCAAAAGCATACATGAGGCCACTATGACCTTGACCATTGACCACCCAACCCTTATCAATCAATGAGTCCTAGTGAACGTTCGTGCCACGTTTGAAAGCGTTCTCTAGAGGCATTTATAAGATAACACGTTCAAAAGGCAAAAAGGGATTTGGGAATTCACTGTGACCTCCACCTTTGATCACCAAAATAAAATAAAATCCTTTTCAGTTGACCTGAAAGTTTATACAAAATTTGAAGAAATACGTTAAAGCTGCTCTTGAGATCTTGTCTTCACAAGACCACAGTGACCTTGACCTTTGATCACTGAATTCTAATCGATTCATTCATTAGTGATCATTTGTACCAAATTTGAACGGATTCCCTGAGGTCTTCCTGCTTTCACAATACAAAATGTGTGCCTTGTTAAGTCAGAGTGAACTTAGCCTTTGATGAACAAAGTCTAAACAGTTCCTACTTTTGTCCAACTGTTGTTGATAAATCAATTGTTTTGTCTATATCACAGTTTCCCGAAAGTCCAAGTTGAAACTTTTAAAACAGCCTCTTTACTATACGACAAAGAAAAATATCAAATCTTCACATTTCCAGAACGTGTGTTATTCTCAAATTAACATGCAAATTCCGTGTTTGTGGTACAATCCCTCTTCTTCAGAAACAATGAATGAATGAATGTATCCTCTTCACAAGATCTTTATAGATATATACCTGAACAGTAAGGGCGTATACCTCCACATTGTCTGTAGACAAATTATTATGAAACTTAGTGGGTCTGGAGAAAAACATTTTCAGCTTCTTCACCATTGCGGAATTAGGCAGACTTCAACATTTTCAGTTTCGCCAGGGAGTAATTCATGGATCATGATGAAATAAATCAAACATTTTATGGGGCCAAATCAAAAACTGGATCTAGTGAATTTAAATGTTAATGTAGTATCGCAAGGGGACTGTTGGTCCTCTGCCAAGGTGTGTCTTTTTACTGCCTTTACCTCCAAGTGTGTCCTTAAAAAAAAGTACAATGACCCCTTCTGAGAATAACCAATAATAATATATATTTTTACAGACTAAGGAATGTGGATTTTTTTGAACATCAATTTCTGTGAAGGGGCCTATTAAAGTGGAATTTTTATGTGTAGTGACAAAGAGCAGGTGGACGAGGACAACAAGCAAAACCTGTTTCGATGAGGACATGAGCACCTGACTTTTGTTTTATTATAGATTTGGAACAAATGTAAACCTGTCTTTAAACAATAACAAAACATAATACAACCTGTTGTCCTCACACGTCATTCACTTTGAATGATGCGTGAGGACAACAGGTGGTTAATTCGTAAAAGGTTAACCAGAGTGGGGGTGTGACTTGAAGCTAACTTGACTATTAAAAAAAAGCCAAAACATTCAGTTTGATTTTCAAAAGAATTGATCAGGAATTTTTAATTTCTATATATCTTATATAATATTGCTTATGCATTGTATAAGAACAGTGAGGAGGTATAAAACATAATCCAATAACCTCAAATTTGTTAAACTTTCACATTGTCTTCTCAAAGTCGAGATTAAAAACAAAACCTTCACTCGGGAGTCTTTATGTATCATGATAATTATCGATGTCAACTATTCAACCAGGATCTCAAGTCCAATTTTAATGTGTTGGCAATGTATTTTTTATATTTCTAGTTATTAGCTTCAATTTGGTTTGTTTACTTATTTAAAGTGTCTTGGAGCATTGTTAAAAGAGCTTTATGAATCAAATGTATTATTATAATCATTATTGTTGTGTATTTATCTGTCCACAGTTTTTCAGACGGAGGATTTTTTTGTAGCTTCTCTCACCACAGGAAGTCCAGAGTGTCAACACAGAAAAACCAGTGAGGTCAAAATGAAGTAGAAGCTCAATGCTCGAGGTGCTTTACTGACCCCTGGTGAGAGTAACTGAGATTTACCAACAGTAAACTGAAGCCCGATCCAAACAGGATCTGTGAGCAGACACTGGAACTGAGAATACAACAGATCATGTCAGGTAATGTTAACATAAACACATTTATATCAGTTGTGCTTTACGCTGAATGTTCTTTGTGACAACACCTCAACTTAACATGGAGGGATTTAATCACCATGGTTGTGCTGGTGGTAGTGTGGCCTTTTTAACTTTGTGTGCAGCTTTCCTCTACGTTCATTAGTGTGTAAGTTTGATTAGCAATAAAAATCGAATGTTAGTTAATACCGAATCATACCAAACATATCAGGGCAATAGGGAAATCAATGATGGGAAACTTAACATGCAAATAGATTGTTTATTCATAACTATGAACATCATGTTAAAAGTTAAAAGTATTTAAAATGCGCAGCATGTCGGGTTTTAAATTATTTAATCTATGAAAATATATTTTAATGCTTTACTCTTATTTCTTTATGATGTGTTCAGTTGCCTTATATTCTTATTCTGTGTTTCACCTCTAACTGAAGCAACACAAAACACATGTAAAGAGTAATTCCCTGTAAAATTGTGAAATACTGAAAAGAGCCCAATCTTTCAATATTAAAGATTAAAAATACCCTGGATCTGCCTCCTGGTCCATATCCATAGCTTCCCTGACCCATACCACGTCCTTCTACCACGTTTCACAGAAATGCGTTTGTAGTTTTCTTTAATCTTGCTTTTAAACAAACCAGCCAACACATAAACGGATAGGGGTGAAAACAGAACCTCCTTTGATGGAGGCAACAATGAAAAATGATGGTATTTTTAAGCCTTTTTCTCTAACTGTGGGTGAGGCCATTATGGCAAATAATGTCAGTCTAAAAAGTCATTTTGATGCCTGGTGCCACACCAAGGATTAAGATGCATTTAAGCTCAGAGCCTCTTCTCATTGTCTGATTCAACATAAAGAAATAAATGTTGAAATCTGTAAAACCATAGCTAGAAGTCAAACTATGAGTAAACAGAGGACAAGAAGTTTCCAGTCAGATCAGACGTGATCTTATCTAAAGAAAATAAGATATTTTTCCAGGTTTGTTGCTGTGTCATTTTATTTATCTGCTGTAAAATAACAAATCAATGACCCAAATAAATATTCCATCCAAATTCTGGCGTCAACGTAGATTTATCACTTCACATGAATTATAATACACTTTAAAAGAACAGTTCTATCGACAACAACAGTTGAAAAGTTTAATGAAGCACTGCTCCAACAGTAGAAAACACTGATACCAGCTCAGCTTGGTCAACATAATTTCAACAGTCATTCATCAGCCATGAATTTATAGGTTATCAGTCACTTTACTCTGACAGTGACAATAAATAGGCACAAATTTATTTTTAACACTTTGTATCATATGGATTGTTAATCTTATCAACACCAGTGTGTATCTAAATATAAATTACATACTTTGTAAGTACTAATAAATGTGTTTAAAAAAAACAGTACAACCAATTCACACTGTACAGAGGGACATGAAGAGAACAACACTGAAGTGACAGAACACCAGACTGCTCACGGATACGATCCCAGCATGTGCAGCAGTGTTAGTGGCAGTGGTGCTGGTGTTTGTCGAGTTTGTCGTTATTGCTGTGGTAGCTGTTGTTCCTGCAGTCGATGTGGTGGTGAGTGCTGCAGTTGCACCTGCTACAGTAGTGGATGCTGCAGTTGAAGGTGCTACAGTGGTGGATGCTGCAGTTGTACCTGCTACAGTAGTGGATGCTGCAGTTGTACCTGCTACAGTGGTGGATGCTGCAGTTGAAGGTGCTACAGTGGTGGATGCTGCAGTTGAAGGTGCTACAGTGGTGGATGCTGCAGTTGTACCTGCTACAGTGGTGGATGCTGCAGTTGAAGGTGCTACAGTAGTGGATGCTGCAGTTGTACCTGCTACAGTGGTGGATGCTGCAGTTGAAGGTGCTACAGTGGTGGATGCTGCAGTTGTACCTGCTACAGTAGTGGATGCTGCAGTTGTACCTGCTACAGTGGTGGATGCTGCAGTTGAAGGTGCTACAGTGGTGGTTACTGCAGTTGAAGGTGCTACAGTGGTGGGTGCTGCAGTCATCGTGGTGGGTACTGCAGTTGAAGATGCTACAGTGGTGGATGCTGCAGTTGTACCTGCTACAGTGGAGAGTGCTGCAGTTGTGGCAGCAGTGGAGGATGCTGCAGTTGTAGTTGCTGCAGTGGTGGTTGTCTCGGCACTTGCTGATGCTATTGATCAAAACATAAAACATCAGTTAATAAGAGTTTCCTTTTTCCCAAAAGTGCTGCTGTCTGTGAGAAGAACAGGTTTTGCTCACCGACGATCAGGAGTTGAATCAGGATGATCAGGAGCATCTTTAATCTCTTTTGCGCCTAAAAGAAAAAGCAAAATATTGTCTCACTTAATCAAAGAAAACCTTTAAACAGTTTCCAAAACTAAAACAATGAAAGTTGTGCTGTACAATCAACCGTTTTTCTGCTTTCTATCAAAGATAAATATGGTACTTACAAAGCTTCTCTGAATTGTATGTCTGTAGCTGCCTTGGGATGGAAGCTGCCTCAGTCCAATGTCACTTCACCGTCAGATGTAACTTAACCTCAGTTTGCCACAACCTTTATATGTTTGACGATTGACATTAAGAATGGTGGGGGAGAGCTCCCATTGGTCACCTCAGAGTTACAAATAGCTTTGTCCATCCCTGCATTATATTCCACTGAAACTTGAAGGATCAACAAAGCAAACATGTTGGTGACAAATTGAAGGAGTTGTTCCGCTGCGTGGGACAAAGACTTCACCTTGCAATGACGATTTAGAATTACTGATGCGAAGGTCGCACCTAAAACAAGAATGTGCCATGTAAAGCTAATGGATTGAGATTAAAGGTGGAGTAAAAGATGGATGCCTTTGTGTCCTACCTGCTCTCCATGTGTCATGACCTTCACCGGTGTGTTTCTGGTCAGAGTAAGAGTTCCATTAATGAACTTCAACCATAGATCACAGTTCATATGCTGATGTGATGATCTTAGTCGACTTTATACATTATAATATGAGTGTGAGCACTTTAATTTAACTTGGCTGATAACTATCATCTGATGTGACAGGTCATGGTTGGATTGCGGCATTGTGTTCACTTGCTGGTACGTCAGACTTTTGCACAACACCCAGCTCCTCGTCACAACAGAAGTAAACAGTCAGAACATTTGAGTCATCAGAATTTAATTATTGTTTGTGTTATGACTAATGAACATACGGCTACATATCTGTGAATCTTTCGTTCCAGGTTAGAAATGGTCAGAATTTTCAAGAAATTACTTAAAAGAAGACTTGTTCAAGAAGTCAAAAGCATACATGAGGCCACCATGACCTTGACCATTGACCACCCAACCCTTATCAATCAATGAGTCCTAGTGAACGTTCGTGCCACGTTTGAAAGGGTTCTCTAGAGGCATTCATAAGATAACACGTTCAAAAGGCAAAAAGGGATTTGGGAATTCAATGTGACCTCCACCTTTGATCACCAAAATAAAATAAAATCCTTTTCAGTTGACCTGAAAGTTTATACAAAATTTGAAGAAATGCGTTAAAGCTGCTCTTGAGATCTTGTCTTCACAAGACCACAGTGACCTTGACCTTTGACCACTGAATTCTAATCGATTCATTCATTAGTGATCATTTGTACCAAATTTGAACGGATTCCCTGAGGTCTTCCTGCTTTCACAATACAAAATGTGTGCCTTGTTAAGTCAGAGTGACCTTAGCCTTTGATGAACAAAGTCTAAACAGTTCCTACTTTTGTCCAACTGTTGTTGATAAATCAATTGTTTTGTCTATATCACAGTTTCCCGAAAGTCCAAGTTGAAACTTTTAAAACAGCCTCTTTACTATACGACAAAGAAAAATATCAAATCTTCACATTTCCAGAACGTGTGTTATTCTCAAATTAACATGCAAATTCCGTGTTTGTGGTACAATCCCTCTTCTTCAGAAACAATGAATGAATGAATGTATCCTCTTCACATGATCTTTATAGATATATACCTGAACAGTAAGGGCGTATACCTCCACATTGTCTGTAGACAAATTATTATGAAACTTAGTGGGTCTGGAGAAAAACATTTTCAGCTTCTTCACCATTGCGGAATTAGGCGTACTTCAACATTTTCAGTTTCGCCAGGGAGTAATTCATGGATCATGATGAAATAAATCAAACATTTTATGGGGCCAAATCAAAAACTGGATCTAGTGAATTTAAATGTTAATGTAGTATCGCAAGGGGACTGTTGGTCCTCTGCCAAGGTGTGTCTTTTTACTGCCTTTACCTCCAAGTGTGTCCTTAAAAAAAAGTACAATGACCCCTTCTGAGAATAACCAATAATAATATATATTTTTACAGACTAAGGAATGTGGATTTTTTTGAACATCAATTTCTGTGAAGGGGCCTATTAAAGTGGAATTTTTATGTGTAGTGACAAAGAGCAGGTGGACGAGGACAACAAGCAAAACCTGTTTCGATGAGGACATGAGCACCTGACTTTTGTTTTATTATAGATTTGGAACAAATGTAAACCTGTCTTTAAACAATAACAAAACATAATACAACCTGTTGTCCTCACACGTCATTCACTTTGAATGATGCGTGAGGACAACAGGTGGTTAATTCGTAAAAGGTTAACCAGAGTGGGGGTGTGACTTGAAGCTAACTTGACTATTAAAAAAAAGCCAAAACATTCAGTTTGATTTTCAAAAGAATTGATCAGGAATTTTTAATTTCTATATATCTTATATAATATTGCTTATGCATTGTATAAGAACAGTGAGGAGGTATAAAACATAATCCAATAACCTCAAATTTGTTAAACTTTCACATTGTCTTCTCAAAGTCGAGATTAAAAACAAAACCTTCACTCGGGAGTCTTTATGTATCATGATAATTATCGATGTCAACTATTCAACCAGGATCTCAAGTCCAATTTTAATGTGTTGGCAATGTATTTTTTATATTTCTAGTTATTAGCTTCAATTTGGTTTGTTTACTTATTTAAAGTGTCTTGGAGCATTGTTAAAAGAGCTTTATGAATCAAATGTATTATTATAATCATTATTGTTGTGTATTTATCTGTCCACAGTTTTTCAGACGGAGGATTTTTTTGTAGCTTCTCTCACCACAGGAAGTCCAGAGTGTCAACACAGAAAAACCAGTGAGGTCAAAATGAAGTAGAAGCTCAATGCTCGAGGTGCTTTACTGACCCCTGGTGAGAGTAACTGAGATTTACCAACAGTAAACTGAAGCCCGATCCAAACAGGATCTGTGAGCAGACACTGGAACTGAGAATACAACAGATCATGTCAGGTAATGTTAACATAAACACATTTATATCAGTTGTGCTTTACGCTGAATGTTCTTTGTGACAACACCTCAACTTAACATGGAGGGATTTAATCACCATGGTTGTGCTGGTGGTAGTGTGGCCTTTTTAACTTTGTGTGCAGCTTTCCTCTACGTTCATTAGTGTGTAAGTTTGATTAGCAATAAAAATCGAATGTTAGTTAATACCGAATCATACCAAACATATCAGGGCAATAGGGAAATCAATGATGGGAAACTTAACATGCAAATAGATTGTTTATTCATAACTATGAACATCATGTTAAAAGTTAAAAGTATTTAAAATGCGCAGCATGTCGGGTTTTAAATTATTTAATCTATGAAAATATATTTTAATGCTTTACTCTTATTTCTTTATGATGTGTTCAGTTGCCTTATATTCTTATTCTGTGTTTCACCTCTAACTGAAGCAACACAAAACACATGTAAAGAGTAATTCCCTGTAAAATTGTGAAATACTGAAAAGAGCCCAATCTTTCAATATTAAAGATTAAAAATACCCTGGATCTGCCTCCTGGTCCATATCCATAGCTTCCCTGACCCATACCACGTCCTTCTACCACGTTTCACAGAAATGCGTTTGTAGTTTTCTTTAATCTTGCTTTTAAACAAACCAGCCAACACATAAACGGATAGGGGTGAAAACAGAACCTCCTTTGATGGAGGCAACAATGAAAAATGATGGTATTTTTAAGCCTTTTTCTCTAACTGTGGGTGAGGCCATTATGGCAAATAATGTCAGTCTAAAAAGTCATTTTGATGCCTGGTGCCACACCAAGGATTAAGATGCATTTAAGCTCAGAGCCTCTTCTCATTGTCTGATTCAACATAAAGAAATAAATGTTGAAATCTGTAAAACCATAGCTAGAAGTCAAACTATGAGTAAACAGAGGACAAGAAGTTTCCAGTCAGATCAGACGTGATCTTATCTAAAGAAAATAAGATATTTTTCCAGGTTTGTTGCTGTGTCATTTTATTTATCTGCTGTAAAATAACAAATCAATGACCCAAATAAATATTCCATCCAAATTCTGGCGTCAACGTAGATTTATCACTTCACATGAATTATAATACACTTTAAAAGAACAGTTCTATCGACAACAACAGTTGAAAAGTTTAATGAAGCACTGCTCCAACAGTAGAAAACACTGATACCAGCTCAGCTTGGTCAACATAATTTCAACAGTCATTCATCAGCCATGAATTTATAGGTTATCAGTCACTTTACTCTGACAGTGACAATAAATAGGCACAAATTTATTTTTAACACTTTGTATCATATGGATTGTTAATCTTATCAACACCAGTGTGTATCTAAATATAAATTACATACTTTGTAAGTACTAATAAATGTGTTTAAAAAAAACAGTACAACCAATTCACACTGTACAGAGGGACATGAAGAGAACAACACTGAAGTGACAGAACACCAGACTGCTCACGGATACGATCCCAGCATGTGCAGCAGTGTTAGTGGCAGTGGTGCTGGTGTTTGTCGAGTTTGTCGTTATTGCTGTGGTAGCTGTTGTTCCTGCAGTCGATGTGGTGGTGAGTGCTGCAGTTGCACCTGCTACAGTAGTGGATGCTGCAGTTGAAGGTGCTACAGTGGTGGATGCTGCAGTTGTACCTGCTACAGTAGTGGATGCTGCAGTTGTACCTGCTACAGTGGTGGATGCTGCAGTTGAAGGTGCTACAGTGGTGGATGCTGCAGTTGAAGGTGCTACAGTGGTGGATGCTGCAGTTGTACCTGCTACAGTGGTGGATGCTGCAGTTGAAGGTGCTACAGTAGTGGATGCTGCAGTTGTACCTGCTACAGTGGTGGATGCTGCAGTTGAAGGTGCTACAGTGGTGGATGCTGCAGTTGTACCTGCTACAGTAGTGGATGCTGCAGTTGTACCTGCTACAGTGGTGGATGCTGCAGTTGTACCTGCTACAGTGGTGGATGCTGCAGTTGAAGGTGCTACAGTGGTGGTTACTGCAGTTGAAGGTGCTACAGTGGTGGGTGCTGCAGTCATCGTGGTGGGTACTGCAGTTGAAGATGCTACAGTGGTGGATGCTGCAGTTGTACCTGCTACAGTGGAGAGTGCTGCAGTTGTAGCAGCAGTGGAGGATGCTGCAGTTGTAGTTGCTGCAGTGGTGGTTGTCTCGGCACTTGCTGATGCTATTGATCAAAACATAAAACATCAGTTAATAAGAGTTTCCTTTTTCCCAAAAGTGCTGCTGTCTGTGAGAAGAACAGGTTTTGCTCACCGACGATCAGGAGTTGAATCAGGATGATCAGGAGCATCTTTAATCTCTTTTGCGCCTAAAAGAAATGCAAAATATTGTCTCACTTAATCAAAGAAAACCTTTAAACAGTTTCCAAAACTAAAAAAATGAAAGTTGTGCGGTACAATCAACCGTTTTTCCGCTTTCTATCAAAGATAAATATGGTACTTACAAAGCTTCTCTGAATTGTATGTCTGTAGCTGCCTTGGGATGGAAGCTGCCTCAGTCCAATGTCACTTCACCGTCAGATGTAACTTAACCTCAGTTTGCCACAACCTTTATATGTTTGACGATTGACATTAAGAATGGTGGGGGAGAGCTCCCATTGGTCACCTCAGAGTTACAAATAGCTTTGTCCATCCCTGCATTATATTCCACTGAAACTTGAAGGATCAACAAAGCAAACATGTTGGTGACAAATTGAAGGAGTTGTTCCGCTGCGTGGGACAAAGACTTCACCTTGCAATGACGATTTAGAATTACTGATGCGAAGGTCGCACCTAAAACAAGAATGTGCCATGTAAAGCTAATGGATTGAGATTAAAGGTGGAGTAAAAGATGGATGCCTTTGTGTCCTACCTGCTCTCCATGTGTCATGACCTTCACCGGTGTGTTTCTGGTCAGAGTAAGAGTTCCATTAATGAACTTTAACCATAGATTACAGTTCATATGCTCATGTGATGGTCTTAGTCAACTTTATACATTATAATAGGAGTGTGAGCACTTTAATTTAACTTGGCTGATAACTATCGTCTGATGTGACAAGTCATGGTTGGATTGCGTCATAGTGTTCACTTGCTGGTACGTCAGACTTTTGCACAACACCCAGCTCCTCGTCACAACAGAAGTAAACATTCAGAACATCTGAGTCAGCTGAATTTAATTATTGTTTGTTTTATGACTTATGAACCTACGTCTACATATCTGTGAATCTTTCGGTCCAGGTGACATATGGTCAGAATTTTCAAGAAATTACTTAAAAGAAGACTTGTTCAAGAAGTCAAAAGCATACATGAGGCCACCATGACCTTGACCATTGACCACCCAACCCTTATCAATCAATGAGTCCTAGTGAACGTTTGTGCCACGTTTGAAAGGGTTCTCTAGAGGCATTCATAAGATAACACGTTCAAAAGGCATAAAAAGGATTTGGGAAGTCACTGTGACCTCCACCTTTGACCACCAAAATAAAATAAAATCCTTTTCAGTTGACCTGAAAGTTTATACAAAATTTGAAGAAATTCGTTAAAGCTGCTCTTGAGATCTTGTCTTCACAAGACCACAGTGACCTTGACCTTTGACCACTGAATTTTAATCCGTTCATTCATTAGTGATCATTTGTACCAAATTTGAACGGATTCCCTGAGGTTTTCTTGCTTTCACAATACAAAACATGTGCTTTGTGAAGTCAGAGTGACCTTAGCCTTTGATGAACAAAGTCTAAACAGTTCCTCCTTTTGTCCAACTGTTGCTACCAAATGTCGAGAAATTTCCAGAAAGTGTTCTTCACATATTGTGTTCAGAGGAATGGGACAGACGGATGTACAAAACTAAAACATGTCTCCACTGAAAGTTTGGATTGCAACTCATGATAACACTCACTATTGATTCATCTTCCAATTGTCGTCTTGATAAATCAATTGTTTTGTCCATATCACAGTTTCCCGAAAGTCCAAGTTGAAACTTTTAAAACAGCTTGATTTGTCCCACAATTCAAAACTCAAATATTTTACTATACGACCAAGAAAAATATAAAATCTTCACATTTCCAGAACGTGTGTGATTCTCTAATTAACATGCAAATTCAGTGTTTGTGGTACAATCCCTCTTCTTCAGAAACAATGAATTAATGAATGTATCCTCTTCATATGATCTTTATAGATATATACCTGAACAGTAAGGGCGTATACCTCCACATTATCTGTGGACGGATTATTATGAAACTTAGTGGGTCTTGAGAAAAACATTTTCAGCTTCTTCACCATAGCGGAATTAGGCTACTTCAACATTTTCAGTTTCCCCAGGGAGTAATTCATGGATCTTGATGAAATAAATCAAACATTTTATGGGGCCAAATCAAAAACTGGATCTAATGAATTTAAATGTTGATGTAGTTTCACAAGGGGACTGTTGGGCCTCTGCCAAGGTGTGTCTTTTTACTGCCTCTCCCGACAAGTGTGTCCTTAAAAGAAAGGACAATGAACCCAAAAAAAAATATGAATCTAAATTTGTTTTTCTGAGAATAAGCGATAATAATATATATCTTTTCTTCAGACTAAGTAATGTGGATTCTTTTGAACATCAATTTCTGTGAAGGGGCCTATTATAGTGTAATTTTTATGTGTAGTGACAAAGAGCAGGTGGAACGAGGACAACAAACAAAACCTGTTTCGATGAGGACATGAGCACCTGACTTTTGTTTTATAATAGATTTGGAACAAATGTGAACCTGCCTTTAAACAATAACAAAACATAATACAACCTGTTGTCCTCACACGTCATTCATTGTGAATGATGCGTGAGGACTACAGGTGGTTCTGTCATAAAAGGTAAACCAGAGTGGGGGTGTGACTTGAAGCCAACTTGACTATTTAAAAACAGCCAAAATATTCAGTTTGATTTTCAAAAGAATTGATCAAGAATTTTTAATTTCTATATACCTTATATAATATTGCTTATGCATTGTATAAGAACAGTGAGGAGGTATAAAATATAATCCAATTACCTCAAATTTGTAAAACTTTCACATTGTCTTCTCATGAAGTCGAGATAAAAAAAAAAAAAAACCTTACTCGGGAGTCTTTATGTATCATGATAATTATCGATGTCAACTATTCAACCATGTTCTCAAGTCCTATTTTAATGCGTTGTCAATGTTGTTTTTATATTTCTAGTTATTAGCTTCAATTTGGTTTGTTTACTTATTTAAAGTGTCTTGGAGCATTGTTAAAAGAGCTTTATGAATCAAATGTATTATTATTATCAAAAATCATTATTGTTGTGTATTTATCTGTCCAGTTTTTCAGACGGAAGATTTTTTTTGTAATTTCTCTCACCACAGGAAGTCCAAAGTGTCAACACAGAAAAACCAGTGAGGTCAAAATGAAGTAGAAGCTCAAGGCTCAAGGTGCTTTACTGACCCCTGGTGAGAATAACTGAGATTTACCAACAGTAAACTGAAGCCCGATCTAAACAGGATCTGTGAGCAGACACTGGAACTGAGAATACAACAGATCATGTCAGGTAATGTTAACATAAACACATTTATATCAGTTGTGCTTTACATTGAATGTATTGTGTGACAGCACCTCGACTTAACATGGAGGGATTTAATCACAATGGTTGTGCTGGTGGTAGTGTGGCCTTTTAAACTTTGTGTGCAGCTTTCCTCTACGTTCATTAGTGTGTAAGTTTGATTAACAATAAAAATCAAATGTTAGTAAATATCAAATCATACCAAACAGATCAGGTCCATCAATGAGGGAAACTTAACGTGCAAAAAGATTGTTTATTCATAACTATTGAACATCATGTTACAAGGTAGTTGTTACTGTTTTCTTATCTGGGACTGTGACTTTCTGAGTGTGAATGCTGACTGCAGCCACATGATCCTTCTCACGATCCACTATCACCTCCTGCATACTTCAACCAATTGTAATCATTCAACCATCAACAGATTCAGCTCTTTCAGGACATCGTGTTTACATTTTTTTCTTTTTCCAAATCTTAATTTTTTCAAAATATTCAGCCGTTTCCCCCTTTTTTGGGATTTTAAACTGGTGTCTGTGTAAGGCTTTTGTAGCGGTGACATCACACATACTGGATTGTCTGCAAGAAATGTGTTTTAAAAAAACTTTCTTGAGTCAATGTAAGAATTAAGCCTCTTTTGAGAAATATGTCTGATAGCGTTTGCTGTATTTCCAGACATCAAATATGAGACATTTACACAAAATGCTGAACAGGTGCATTGTTATTTTCTCAGTCTTTAGGTTAAATCTTTGACGGGGTTCTTTTGTTCTTTGGCTTTGACTCTCTGCTTCTGTGTCTTCTGCAGCAGAGCCAGTGTGTCTCTTTTCTCGATTTTTCTGAGTGTCTTCTTCTTCATCCTCTTGATCTTTGCTGTGTTCCGGATCTGTGACAAGGATGGGGAAATTAACAGGTGGCGAAATAACCAACAGAAAGACTGTATGTGCTGATGTTTACTGCTTTTAATCTTCATCTTGTCTATTTGTGTTGTGAAAAACTGAAGTCTGAGTTAATGAAAGGTGGTTTATTTCTTGAAATGTCACCTGTTTTTATAAAAATTGTGTTAAATCTAAGTTTGGTATTGAAGAGAGATAATGCGCTCATGCACATTAATTAAACATTTACTTTTCAGAACCACATATTGCAATATTGCGATGTTCTACAAGTCTGTTGTGGCGAGCACCATCTTCTTTGCTGTGGTGCCCTGGGGTGCGGGCATCAAGGCAAAGGACGCCAACAGACTGAAAAAACTCAAAAGGAAGGCAGAGTCTGTGGTTGGCTCTAAGCTTGTCACCCTGGAGGAGGTGGTGGAGGACAGGATGCTGGCAAAACCGCTGGCAATCATGGACAATCCCTCTCACCCCCTCCACAAAAAACTGGACAAGCTAAGGAGCAGCTTCAGCCACAGACTCATTCAACCCTGCTGCTCTAAGGAACGATACAGGAAATCGTTTCTCCCAACCGAAATAAGACTGTACAACTCCTCTACCTCTGTCAGAGCCACCATCACAGAACTGCACTAAATATACCTGTCCCCTTGCACTGTGTACCCTGTACAACACTCCGCTCCATATACTGGAACAATTACTTCACATCATATGTGATATGTGTTAATATAAACCATATTGATATTGTATATCATTTTATACAATAATATTGTCTTTTGCACGCTCTGTCTACATATTCTTACACTGATAGTATATTAGATTATCTATTGTATAGTCAAATACTTATATTTATACCTCTACTATATATCATATCATATTATATCATACTCTTTGTATATTCTTGTATATACACATATTTATACATGTGTACATATTATTATATTTACTATTATTATATATACTGTTGCTGCCATTACTACTATATACTGCTATTAAATTGGTATAATTACTATCATATATAAATATATATTATGTTATATTATATACTATATATACTGTACTATTTTTATATACTGTCTAACAATAACATTACCATCATATCATCAGTACTATTACCATCATCTTGCCACTGCACCTTATCTACCTATTTATCTTGTGTTTCTGTTTTTATTCTTTCTACCTCCATATTTTTTATTTTCCTCTATTGTATTCAAATATACCGGCTGTTATGACGACTTAATTTCCCTTTGGGGATGAATAAAGTAATCTATCTATCAGTACCAACATTTTATATAGTACTTGTGTTAAGTGCCAGGTGAGGTTGCTACATTCTAAGACTTCTTCACAGTATATTTTACAACTACTATGATCTCTTCAGTACATGATGTTGTTGAAGGGATGTGTGTTTTCTTAAATGTTGTCTCTCAGCTGTCTCTGATCTTTTAGAAGCTTCTTGTGCATCATGACACCCTGTGAATCGAATCTACTTCTTTGCATAACTCGTACAATACGAGTGATGTGTATCTGTTTAATAGATATGTGAGGGTCTCCAACAACGTTTCGCCATTTGACTGAACAGCACGAGCGTGAACAGCAGCTGACTTACCACTTGCACAATCTCGGATTTGCGTTCGTTCTCCGTGCGTCGTTTTAAGTTGTCCTCTCTCCGTTTCCTCTTATCCTAGTAAGACGGAGGGAAACACAGAATAGGTCACGAGGTTTGCACGTCACGACGGTCGGTCAGAAGCGCATCGTCACACAGATGTCGCTCACCTCCTTCTGTTTGGCCTTGTCGTCTTTGAGCTGCGTAGTAAACTTTTTCACCATGTCCTTATCTTGCTTGTTCTGCATCTTCCTCTTCCAAGAGGTGCACAGCGGCTTGTCCCTGAGCAACGCAGAGAACCTGGAGGCAAAGAAAACAGGAACATAAAATCACATCTGCCATTTTAACTGATGCTGCAAGAATCTTCTCTTCGTTTCACTGGACACGGTCATTACAGTTGACAGTGATGCATTCGTTTTAAATCCATACATTGTACATTACCTCACTTTGATGAGTATATACATTTTTTGAATTTGATTTTAACCTACACGTGTTGCTGTAACACAAATTGCCTTACATGCACTTTACAATGAATACAATATAGAAGTTATTGATCTGTACTGCTGTCAGTACCAGTCAATAATTCAATAATAAGCAGCAGTTTAGTAGCTTTTAGTCATGAAGCCACTATTATTTATTGTATGTGGTACAATTTATTTTACTGCCTATTTTTTATTTTGCTATATCTTTCATCTTTATTTGATTGTTTTCGTTACTATTAATCAGTGTTTCACATGCGTTAGTGTCCAAATCGGAATATTTTAATTGCTTTTTAATACTGAATCACCTATAAAGCACTTTAAATGCATTTTACCTGTTTGAATGTGATTTCTAAATAAAGTTTGATCGATCGATTGATTGAATCTGTGCCCATTATCAGACTACAACCTTTAAATGTGTAATAACCAGAAGAGTTTGGTCAGAATCCTCAGACCAAAATAAGAAAACCATCTGAAGTGAGATGAGTCTTTCTCCAGGTTTCTCTTCACCTCTGTTTGCTGCGGTCCTTCCACACTCTTCCAGATTTGGGCCTCCCCAGCGGAATGACCGGATTCTGCTTCACACTCGGGGCCTTCTTCTTTGGGACAGTCACTGGGACGGTCACTGGGCCGACTGGGACCGTCTCCGCTGCTGCTGCAGGCCTGGGAACATGCACGTCTCCTCCGGCTGCTTCTGCCCCGGCGCAGGGCTCCGGGGCAGCGGGAACGAGGGGCTTCTCCTCGGCCACAGCCTCGGGTTTGTGCTCTGGCTCCCCGGTGTTCGTCTCCTCCACCGCCGGCAGCTCCTGGAGCACCGTCCTCCTGGTCCTCCTGCTGGGAGTCCTCGGCGGCTCCTCGGAGTCCAGCAGGGCGGCCGGAGTGCGAACCCTGCGGCCGCTGCGGGTTCTCCTGGTCTCCGGCGGCGGCTCCTGGACTTCCTCCTCTTCCTCCTTCACCTCCACCTTCACCTCCTCCTTCACCTCCACCTCCTCCTCTTTTACCTCCATCTTCACCTCCGTGTGGGCAGCTTCGGGAACAGATCTCAACCTCCTCGACATGTTGTCTAGTGAGGTTGACAACTACGCAACAAACTTCTGGATCCACGTGTGTCCGCTGCCTGAGATGTGTGCGCTGCTCTGCTTCCGGGTCACGACGGATAGTAAACAACGCGTGGAGCTCGCTACCGCCCCTGCGGGTCTGGAGGAGAATCACAGGTGTTAAAATGATCATCCAGCTCAGCCCTGATCTTTTTATTATGTGAAGAAAAATATAATATAAATGAAAATAATAAATTACACTAAACTAGGTAAAACTAGTTACAAATTTCTCTTGTCTGCAATTTTGAACAACAGATTGAATTCAACATCAAGTGCAATTTTGTTTACACTGTTCAGTTTAGCACTATATATATTTTTTCTATTTTTGCGTTTATATTGCATGTTACATTTTTACCAATGATAAAAAAAATGTTTATGTTTATTCCTTTGTGGCTGTAACATCGACACACAATCTCTGTAGTGGGGCTAATAAATAAGTAACGTATCTTCCTTTTATCTTAAATGTATTAGTCTGAACTTGTACTAGTCTTAGTTTTAAAATTTTAATAACATCCTAATAGTATTTGGAGGACAATCATGAATTTCAAGAGAAAGTATTTCTAAAATCTGCACCACATTATTTCACTTAAAAAAAACAATATACGTAAATATATGAATAGAAGAGGAAGAAGAGTCTATATCCTACACATTGCAGTGTCTTTTTTATTTATTTAGCAGGTTCATGTTTTTTCTAAAATCACTTCAAACCCAAAACAATCTGGTGGCTTTAGTGGGCATGTGTAATATAAAACATTTACTACAGATAGATAGATAGATAGATAGATAGATAGATAGATAGATAGATAGATAGATAGATAGATAGATAGATAGATTAGATAGATAGATAGATAGATAGATAGATAGATAGATAGATAGATAGATAGATAGATAGATAGATAGATTACTTTATTCATCCCCAAAGGGAAATTAAGTCATACAACATATGTATATTAGGCAGTACTTAATTTTTGTCATCCAATTTTATTAATAATTGAGGAAATATGAAAATCCAAACAAATTCACATGCACAGAATTGACAAAATAATACAAATAAATTCTCCATGTAAAGTCTTTGGCAGACTCTCCAACACTGACACCTACTGACGAGAAGCCGTTTCTGCGCCACAGACATAGATCCGCATCACATGACTCTACTTCCGCATCCCGTGACCATACGGTTTGTGTTTTTCAGGAAGTCCCGCAGCTGATCATGTGAAACAAACACCGGCAGGTGCTTTTCTCACATTGCTCCTCGGGCTGTAGATCAGGTGAAGAATCCTCATGTCGCTGCTCAGAGCTGGAACCTCTCTCCTGCTGCTGCTGCTGCTGCTTGGACCTGCGGTGAGTGACTCTCACTTTCCATCCTCACTTCTCTGCAGCACATCCGATTTTTAATAAAGTCTAAGGAGCCAGTTTTTCTTGTTTTTCAATGCTTTTGATTTTTCCTTAATGTAAACGCACAGACACAGATTGTTTGAGGACTGTTTCAGCAGCAAAACTTTAACTTCATGATCTGACAATTCATCTTTAAACTGTCATCATCGACCCCTCACACCCTTAAGTAAAGTGGAAGTGGACCTCTTGTGGGTTTTTCTTGTTATGTAGCTGTTCCAAAAACATCATGTGCTCAATTAGACAAAGAGCTGCACCTCCCAGGGTGTGGAAAGTAACCAAATAGTACAAATATAAAATATATGAGGTCAAACAGTAACTAAATCATAGTATATGCAGCTATTGTTTGTTTTGTTTTGTGTGTTTTATCCATTTGTATTGTTGTTGTGTTACTTTGAGTTGAAAAGTGCTCTATTATTGTCATTATTATTAGTTGTAGGGTAGTAGAAGTATTAGTAATTACAATAAAAAGTTATAGCATTGTCCTTTTTTCCCCCATAAACAGATTCCGTCGACATTAAAACATGATGACTAATTTTTCCGATGCTGTAGAGTCAATGTTTTTAAAAGCTCCTCCCATATACATAGTTTAAAACACAACATTGGAGTCCACAGTCAGATCCAGACCAACTGACAAATACACAACACAATAAACTCTGTGGGAGTTAACTATACTTTCTAATGCAGCTATTGTTCACCTGTCAGTAAGACTCTACAGTATATGTGTTATTAACTGCATCAGGCTGTGAAAGTAAAACGTTTTTTTGGACCATGATTGTCTATTTTACAACAAGTGTCACTTCTTCAAATCAACGGAGGCATCAGCCGTTTGCCATAAAACAAATGAAACTTAACACATAATGAAACGCTCTATAAACGGACACATTATCGAACTGTAGAATCAAGTTTTTGATTCATGTTGTTTGTGTTTCCGTGCAGCTCAGCGCACCTCGGTCGTTCAGCATTGATTACAAGAACGACTGCTTTCGGAAAGATGGGGAGGAGTTTCGTTACATATCAGGAGAAATCCACTACTCCAGGATTCCCAGTGTCTACTGGAAAGATCGGCTGCTCAAGATGTACATGGCGGGGCTGAATGCCGTCCAGACGTAGGTTTGCCTCAGGTCTCGAACTGGTCTGTTGTTTGAGCCTCAGGCTGCTGTTGGGATGGTGTCATCGCGTGACAGACTTCAAAAGAAAAGACAAGGAGGAGCTTTAAAAACATAGATGATTAAATATCAGTAAATGCATCATGTGTATTTGCAGGAACGAAATTCACCAGGATGTAAGTTTATATTTTTTTTAAATCAGAGATAAAGGATGAAGAAGACAAAAATACTTGTTGTAAATGTTTAATTTTATTGACTGTAAATCATAGACAGAATTCTTCAATTAGCATAAGCAATTAAATGCAACCCCCACTGGTTACACAAGATCAGCAGGGAAGTCTTTGTAGAGGTGCGTTTCTCTTTACAGCCCATGGATTCTGGACACTGGGCAGGGTCTTACTTATGTTATTGTTTTTGACATATAAAACCTGAACTGTCAGGAAACCAATGTTGGTGTGCAGTGGAATATTCTGTTTAAATCCTATTGTGCACGGAGAGTCACTGCATTCAGTGTTTTGTGTTTTATCAACGATAACACTGAACCGCTGTTTGTTTTAAAGGTACATTCCGTGGGGCTTCCACGAGGAGTCTCCACTTCAGTACAATTTCAGCGGTGACAGGAATTTGACACATTTCCTAAAGGTGGCGCAGGACGTTGGTTTACTGGTGATCCTCCGGGCGGGGCCATACATATGTGCAGAGTGGGAAATGGTGAGTGACGCTGCAGAAAAATAAACACACAGTAAAGAGCATTACGTTTATTTTGTATAATGTTAGTACTGACAGGTCTGTATATTTTAAATATACAGACCTGGATTATAACTTGGATTATTTTGTATTTAGACAAAGTGGTGTAGCTTTTCCTTCTCATTGTTTGTGTGATTCACAACAGGGAGGGCTGCCTGCCTGGCTCCTCAAGAAGAAAGACATTGTGCTGCGGTCTTCAGATCCATGTGAGAATCAAAGTGAAAGAGGATGAACGGTGACAGGGATTACGTGCCTCAGTGTGAACAGCCCTGTTTTCTGTGTGCGTTCAGATTACATCGCAGCAGTAGACCGGTGGATGGGGAAGGTACTGCCGCTGATGAAACCTTATCTGTATCAGAACGGTGGTCCCATCATCTCTGTGCAGGTGAGTGAGGGGCTACTGAGGGTCAACAGGGCAGCGTTTTATTCAGACTGTATATAAAGATGGACGACATGACGGATCCCCAAAAGTGAAGCCACAGTGTCTCGATAAACCCAGTCTCCTCCATGTTAGTGGATGGGACAGGGAGCAAACTAAAACGTCAAAGTACACGTAAAATGATTTTCTCTGGTCCTTTTTAGGTCGTTCTTATCACAACGATATTTGTTCAAGTATTCATTGTTCTTAAAAGTCTGTTTCTATTTACATATTTAGTATAAAAATGGAGTGAGACGTGATGATTGACAGCTGAGACTGACTCACGATTGATTGGTTGTATATATATCGATGTCGTGGCTTCAGGACCGAACACTACTGCGCAGACGCTGGCTCCAAATGAGCAACATGGTATCGTCAAATCTGAAATATTTTGGCTTCATTCTTGGATATTGGGAGGAAGTGTAGATTTGTCGTCTATCTTTATATTCACGCATTCGTTCTGTTTAATTTCTTTAAGAAGTCTGATATAAAGCAATAAAGTAACTGAAATATAAATGAAAGAAAACCCATATATTTATGCATATAAACAGTCTATTGTGAGGAGTAACATGTCTCTTCTGACGTGCTCTTGTTTCGTAGGTGGAGAATGAATATGGCAGTTACTTCGCTTGTGATTACAACTACCTGCGTCACCTGACTAAGCTGTTCCGCTTCCACCTGGGCAACGAGGTGGTGCTCTTCTCCACAGATGGAGCTGGGGTCTCCTATTTGAAATGTGGCGCGATACAAGAACTGTATACCACTGTGGACTTTGGGCCTGGTACGTGTCAGAAGCTCTGTTGTGCTAGACAGCTGCCTTTGACAAAGGATTTTCATTTGTGCTCAGTTCTCTCCAATTCATAGCAAATAACCCAACCCATATTTTTTTTACAAAAAAGACAAACTTGTAATGGATTCCATGCTACACAGTATATATAAGTGATGTCTAAATATTATTATATATATTATGAATACATGTGTGTTTGTCTTTGTTTTTTCTAGGTGCAAATGTAACCGCTGCCTTTGAAGTACAGAGATCCGCTGAACCTCATGGACCTTTGGTAATGAATAACTCTGGGTTGTAATCTCTGGTTTTAACAACACAAAGAGATGCTTATGGGGCTTCTTCTCGTTCCTCAGGTGAACTCTGAGTATTACTCCGGCTGGCTGGACCACTGGGGATCCCCGCACTCCGTAGTCTCGACTGCCCGAGTGGCCATGTACTTGAACAAGATCCTGGCCACGGGAGCAAACGTCAACCTGTGAGTCAGACAGAGATTCCACGAAGAGTGTTGAGAAACTCTTGTACAGACAGATAGACACACATGCTCAACAGACAGTGACTCTCACTGTAAGTTCATTAGTTAATAACAAATATGTAGGCTACTGTAATGAAGAGTGTATTGTTTTACCTTCTAGCATTAGGTACCAGCCGCCCATCCAAAACAAATAACTCTCTAGTAGTTAACACACAGTATATCTGCAGATGGACAAGAACATTATATCACTCTATTTATACCAGTAAAATGAATTTAAACCTCTCCCCATATCCTGTTATCAGCAGATCTACACTTGGTTCTTTGATGCTGCTAGAACACAGATAATAAAGGTTTTAAAACATCTTATATATGGAAAGAGTTCCAGATGTAAAACATTGTAACGCCATCACTCCAGTAGAATATGATTTTCTTTGTACGTTTTATGCCTCTGCACCAGTGAAACCCTTTGGGCTTCCTGAAAATGTCATTTTAAGAACGCCTCGAGAAAATTCTTTCAAATTCGGCATAGATTTTAACTTAGACTCATGAATTAATAGATTCAAATCCGATGGTTAAAGGTCAAAGACTCAAAATTAGTATGGGAAAAAATCAAATTGTACTGAAACTACCCTTGTTGTCGGAGGCATACAACCACGGGGCAGTAATTCCAGTCTGTTGCTTGAATTATTTTGAGAATATGACTCACCTTACAGCTCAGGTTTACTCCAGAGTAACTAAATATGATGCTCCATGTTGTGGTAATCATGTGATCGTGTCCCACCGTCTCACCTCCCACGTGTTATATGTTGTTTTGGTTATATCTCTCTGTATACATAGAATAATTTTTTACAACAAAATTAAAATAAGGAGTAATCACAGCAAATACAAACAAGTAAACCTGTGTCTCCTGTTTGTAGTTTGAAGTTGACGTCTTCTCTCACAGGTACATGTTCATCGGTGGAACATCTTTCGGATTCTGGAATGGTGAGTTTTACCTTCATTGGTCTGATTCATAGTAACTCACCCCCTAACTCGCCCCGTGTCTCTCTCATCCTCTAATTGCCTCTCAATGCCGTCAGGTGCCAACGCCCCGTACGCCCCGCAGCCCACCAGCTACGACTACAACGCCCCGCTCTCAGAGGCAGGAGACCCCACGGACAAGTACTTTGCCATCCGAGAGGTCATCAGCATGGTGCGTTCACTAGAGCAGAGCTACGCGTTTGTCACCTTTTAACGTTTAAAAAAAAGCAGAGAGTATGTCTGAGCTGACACAACGTGTTCTCCCTCAATAGTACCGTAAGATACCAGACGGACCGATTCCACCGAGAACTCCAAAGTATGCATACGGTGCTGTTAAAATGACAAAGGTAGGTGCCCACTTATTTGAGGTTATAAGACTTGATCGATAAATTCCATATTGTTCATTTCAATTCTCTACATTGTTTAAAACATCAAGAACGGATAATAGCAACTGTCTCTCCCACCGCAGCTCCAGACGATCCTAGATGCAGTAGAAATACTGTCTTTCTCCGGCCCGGTCAAAAGCATCTATCCTCTGACGTTCATTGACCTGAACAAGGTGTCTTTTTTTTAAATGCTTTTTCTTTTCGTGTGAGCCAGTAATAATAATTTATCTTTTATTGATTTGTTTACATTTTCTCTGCACTGTCCTTCCAGATTTTTGGCTTTGTGCTGTACAGGACGACTCTGCCTGTCGCCTGCAACACACCCACTCCCCTGTCGTCCCCTCTGAACGGAGTCCATGACCGAGCGTATGTGTCCATCGATGGGGTGAGTGGGTCTGCCTGGACTCTATAGTTTAACACAGGTGCACAAACACACACACACAGGCACATAGAAAATCCTTTACAGATAAAGTGTTATATACGTGATTAGAATTTTTAAGGTCTGTCCTCATAACTGTGCCGATCTCCTCTCCAGGTGGCTGTTGGGATTCTGGAAAGGGACAAAGTCTTGAGCATCAATGTGACTGGGAAGGCTGGAAGTCAGCTGGACGTACTGGTGGAGAACATGGGACGAATCAACTATGGAAGATATATCAACGATTTCAAGGTTTATATATATTTATTTTATGTTTGGGGAAACTATTGAGTCATATCTTAGAAAACAATACATACACAGTTTATAGATATACAAACATTTGACACTGCCTACAAATCTAGCCTCATGAATAAAGTCAAAAGTAAACATAGATCCATTTTTTACTATGCTGATAGTTATATCTTCATAATCTCTCACTAAATGATTACATTATTGTACAATTTTGGAATAACTGGTCGTACAGAGGGCAAAATTATCGTATACAAATTATCATTTATGAACATCTGGTAACGCCTACCTAAAGATGGTTATATAGTTTGATTATATATTTGTCTGTGATGTAAAAGGTTTTCAGGATGTCGGTTTGAGGTACAAGTATCAGAATGAATGGGTTATTTGTCTTCTCTCACAGGGTTTGGTGTCCAACCTGACTCTGGGGAAGGACATCCTTACTGGTTGGACCATGTACAGTCTTAGTATAGATGAAGCAATCAACCAGGACCTCATCCATGAAAAAGAGCCCCCACTATCAGCCCCCCCTCCGCCTGCTCCTCTCTCCCTCCCAGCCTTTTACAGGGGGAGCTTCGTCATCCCTGACGGCATCCCAGACCTCCCCCAGGACTCTTACATCAAACTGCCCAAATGGAGAAAGGTAATGTCCCAGGAGGACGGAATCTTCCTGATGAATCAGTTTATGTTTAAAATAAATATTTTTCTGGTTCTATAGCTTCTAAAATGGAAACAGACTCAATGCAGATGTTTGGTCTCAGCTCACACAATCTACATATATTTCAAAAGAAATCAAGACCTTCTTAATATATTTAAGACTTATTAAGATCTTAAATTCAGACAATTTTAATTCAGACAATTGAATTTTAGACCTTTTTAAGACCCTGCTACTGACGCTTTAGTGTTACCCCCAATGGTTAAAATTTTAATGTAAATGGATATGTTTTGTCATTTAAAATGATGTATCCTGAAAGCACATGCTTGTAAAGCAATGAATAAATCTGTCTGTATAATTTTGTGTCTTTTCAGGGCCAGATCTGGATTAACGGCTTCAACCTGGGACGTTATTGGCCGGTCCGAGGCCCCCAGGTGACGCTTTTTGTCCCGGCCAGCCTCCTGAGCACGGCTGCCCCCAACAACGTGACGGTCCTGGAGCTGGAGGCGGCTCCTTGCAGCTCGGGGCCGTGCACTGTGGAGTTCACCGACACCCCCATCATAAATGCAACAGCCCCCGCTCACTACAAGCAGCGCTGGGGCCCATTTATTAGAGAGATTTTGCTGGATTGATTGAGGAACCGAGTGCTGAACAAACTGAATCAGTTTACTCTACTTACTGATTCTTTTTTTTTATCTTCACAAAGGGATTATTGCCAATCAAAGACAAGCCAAAACACACCCATCAGTGTTTCAGAGGACATTTTATTTTTTTATATGAAAAACAAATCAGGGAAATAATGAGTTTATTATCATGCAGCATTGTTGGACTAATGTTTTTATTTGATAAGATTTTTCTTACTACCTGTCTGATTTATTCATTGTGAAACGAGCAAAGAAATTAAAATCTAAAAGTATTTCATGATGCTTCACAACCCTCCTTTTTTGAAACAGGGTGCTCTCAGTCTGTGGGTGCTGTGTTTAAGATAGATAAATGATTAATATTTGATCAAGTTAAATTTCACTTCACAGGGAGGCTATTACGATTTTAGTTTGTGACTAAACTCTGGCAGGTTTAAGAAATAACACAAATGGGGTTATTAATAAATAATAATATATATATATATATATATGAATGCTGTGATTTCTGTTATGTCTATTGTGTAGGATGAAAACATAACCTTCTAGACCAACATGAAGTGTATTGAGTGAGCAAGTGTCAGCAATACTCCTGATATTTAATCTACGAGGGACATATTTGTAGCAATATACATAATGGACACATGACAGAAATAATGGAAAATCATTTTTTAATTGCTACAGAAGAGTTGTAAAATGGGTTTAAATTTCCTCTGCGTGCATAATATAAGAAACAAACTCATGTATACTGTGTCAGCTGCTTGTGTCAAGAGTTGAGAGCTTTATTAATTTATTCATATTTCAATTGTTTCAGTGCTTTGCGAAAAACATGCAATTAAAAAAGCAAAAACTAATAAATGACATATAATCTAAAAGAAAATATACAAGTTAAACATATTAAACGAAATAAATACGTATAAAAATAAGTCAATATTCAGTTGACATCTGGTGGAGCCACACTGTACCAGCAGGTGGCGGTCATGAGCATAGCGGGCGGGCTGCCAACCGTCAATCAAACCGAGAAGAAGAGTGAAACTTACCAACAGTGGAAAAGGGGCTGAGGCTGAAGCTGTCCGGACACTATACCCCCCCACAGCTGGCCACGCTAATGTCCGGACACGTTGTCCAGCGATGAGGTAAATCACAGACCTTTAATTCAAACACTTCATCTTTATTTGTCAGCTAAATGTTTGAGTAAGCACGTAGCCAGCTGCGGCTAACTGCGGCTAGCAGGGAAGATGCTAACGTTGTCACAGACCAGGAAGCTGTGCTTGTTGATCGTATCTGTATGAAGCTAATTATCAAATGATCAAATAGCTGTTGGTAGAGTTAAGCTGTTATAGTGGAGCATGTGTGTCTATGTGAGCTAAACATGTGTGTGTGTGCGTGTGTCTGTGTGTTCTTCTCTGCAGGTCGTGACCTCCTGTGTTTGGGACGTGGCTCTAAATGCAGCACCAAATTCAAAAGGAGTGAATAAAGTACAATGTCCGGATACAGACTCATGTCGTGGTGCCAACACACCAAGAGGAAATATCATTTCTAACCACAGCACCTAGGCTTCTTCACTCAAGCAAAATTAGTTTTTCGTAGATCACCGATCAGTTCCCTGTTATAGACGAGAGGCTCAGAACGAGCTGCTGTTAAACGATTATGGTAGATAACCGATATGCCACCGCTCTGGTGATCGGCACGGTGCTGAGCCTGCTGGCCACAGTGTACCTGTCTGTGGCGGTGGGGACTCAGCAGTGGTACCAGTACAGAAGTCCAGCGATGAAACGAGAGCTCAGCAACCTCACTGGGCTCAAAGATGAGTTCAGCAATGGAGAGATCGATGAGAAAACCTACAGTGACATCATGTACCGGCAGAACGGCACCCTGGGCCTGTGGTGGAGGTGCATTCTGGTGCCCAGCCCGTCTCACTGGTATAAAGTACCTGGTAAGATTTATTGTTTAAAAGAGATCCATGGATTCGTTATAACCTCATCCTCAATCATTTAGACCCTATGAGCTGTAATTACAAGGTCCTGTTGTGCTGACAGACATTCCTCTTCCCACAGCATTTTATTTGAAATTCTGCTGAAGATCGGAAAATGACTAATGACTGGCTGAATTAAGCCATTTTTTAACTTTAGAAATTTTGCTCTCTGTCTTTAGAACACAAGTTGGAGACCCGGTGTGTGAGCTTCACTCTTCCCCAGCAGTTTACTCCAAAGTACAAAAACCCTGGAAACCCCAGCAGTGAAGAAGATCTGCTGAGGACATGTGAGTCTGCCCCCTAGACACTGAGTTTATCATATCTTGGTTTACATCCAGTTACACAAGACTTAAAGGCGAACACTTGCTCCATTTCATCCCTTTACTGTCTTTTAGGATCTTTGACCATTAGATGATGTTTTTAAACCGTGGTTCTCACTGTCTTGTCTGTGCAGATCTCTGGAGATGTCAGTTTCTCCTGCCTTTGGTGTCGCTGGGCTTGGTTTTCCTCAGTGGCCTTGTTGGAGTCTGCGCTTGTCTGTGCCGCAGCTTCACTCCTACGATTGGAGTGGGAGTGCTCCATCTCCTCGCAGGTGAGTGGGAGAAATGCTGCATGTTATTATCCAGGATTCAAACCTTCAACTAGCATTGATTGAGATGTCAGTTGTCATGTCAGCCATTGTTTGAGTTTTAGCCTGATGTTCATCCCAGTTTATACAGTTGTATAAACAAGTAAAGACAAATGTAGGCAAAGTGCCGAGGTTTATGCAAACATCCGCCATCACAATGAGCTGTCAGTTCAGTAGACTTCCTTACAAACATATAGTTATGTGTAAGATTGTGGAATCACAGACAGGATGTGTTAGAGAAGCAGAGTTTTGTTTGCTCTTTGGTATAATAATGACAGAATTTCTTTTAATCGTTGTAATTCGTCAAATAAATTACTAAAGACGTAGAAGTGACCATTACTGCACATAGTGTGACAGCTTCTCCTCAGAAACGAGAATAAGAATAGAATGGATAGCAAGTGCAAACAATTTCTTATTTGTGCTGTCAGATTTTTAATATTTGTTTGACCCTGTCTGTGGTTAATATTAAATGAGTGTGTAATTAAGGGCCCTTTGGAGAGCTCACTCCTCTGCCAAGGCAAATGCCCTATATCGGCTTGTTTAAGAAAGTGAAAGAAAGTTCCTGAATCTGTCCATTTTTGCAAATCTGCTCCACCGCTCCACTTATTTTCAAGCAAACTGTTTCAGTAGTTTTTTAGGAATCATACTGAAAGTCAGAGAAACGTACAGTAATTAAAAAATAAAAACTTTCTTTGGAATCCAGCTGCAAATTAGATTTTTATTTATTTATATGTTTGTGCTGCTGGATCCAACTGACACAACATAAAAAAATAGAATGACACCTTGCTCAGGCCCAACAGTCTCCTTAAATTTAACCAATCTGCATTGCATTTCATACTAGTTATCAGTTCCCCAAGTGTAAAATTGTTCCCATCAATATCCATGAATCATACTCTGGGAAAACAAGGAACATGGTTCCTGGATCAGCCCCCTGACCCGGATCGGCACCAAAATCTGATGGGTTCTTTTTGGACTCTTATGCCACATCCTTCCAGCAGGCTCAGCCAATATCCGTTCATTTTTTATCTAATTGTGGTTAAACAAACAATCACTCCCTGCGGAAGGTTGTCATGCAGTTTCTTCTTCTACTCGTACAGGTCTGGGATCCCTGGGCTCCGTCTGCTGTTTCTTGGCGGGGATGGATCTGCTCCACCAGCAGTCCGTGCCACCAGAGGGAGTAGAGGGCTCGATGGGCTGGTCCCTCTACCTCGCCCTCATCTCCTTCCCTCTTCAGATGATGGCGGCTACTTTGTTCCTGTGGGCGGCGAAGAGCCACCGCAAGAGCTACACCCGCATGACCGCTTACAGGGTCGCATAAAGGAGCGTGAGGCTACTCTAACAGCAGGGTGCAGTACCTTCACACAACCTGCTGGTCTGAGGACGTCATTACACTTCTTTTGTCTATATCAGAAAGGATGTTGACTGTTTCTTATAGACCTAAAGTAAACCAGACCACTAATCATCATAAGTGGTCTTTTATAGGGATGTAATATCTATGAGTTCTTTTTTCTCACCTTTATTTGAACCCAAAGCATGCTCTGTGTATTTAAACACCCAGTTGAGGATCATTGGTTATTTCTGGTGTTGTTGCTGTGCCGTACTTTATTGCCTTCTTTTCAGTTGCCATTGATTTTAACGCTGCTCACCACATTGCTCTTATATCAGCAATAAACACAATAACATGCACTGTGACAAATAACTCGCCCGTTCTTAAATAAGTCGGGATATCTTAGTCTCAAAGTGCATGAAAAATATTATAACAGACTTTTTATTTTTTTCTATTTCTGCTGGTTTTTGTTCTGTTCTAATTTAGCATTGTGTTAAATATGGAGCCTTTGCTGTGCATGCCTTTTTAAAGCTGACATTTCCATCACCTGTGGTATTTGTCGATTTCTGTCTGTGGTGTGCGTCGACTAAATGTCACTAAATGTCACTCACTAAAAATATAACCACTCATCCTCCATTGTCACCCGTGTTTATAGATCTAATATTTATTAAGTCGGTTAGCGTTTTAAAAGATTACAATTTAAATGACGCCACTCTAGAAAAAAAAAACCTGTGATACTTAGATAACATTTAGATTTTAATGTTTCAGCCCCAAACTGAACTGCTGCCATTTGTACCTTTGTATCGATGGAGTGCTTTTGTCTGTTAATCCCACACACGCTGTCTCAGCCGTTACTTGACTTTTAATTAACTGACCAGGTTCGACAGACAAATGCAGGTTTTACAGGAATTGTTAAGTCTAAAATGTTTATTGAGACTTCGAACAACTGCAAAAATCTTCTTTTGCAAGTGTGAATCCTCCTGATTCTATAACTTTATACTCCCGGATGTTTGTGTGTGGAAGTGAACAAATTACCTTTGTTTTTTTTGTGAATCATATATCAAAACGACTCATTGTATCAGTGGCAGAAGACAAATTGTGATGTTTTTTGTATCACAGTGTTTTGTTACACATCTAATGTGTACACACTGGCTTTTGTAAATGTTTGTATGTATTCAGATGCACACTGTTCTGGATTCTGTATTAATAAATTTGAAATTTGCTGACTTCATTGTATGACCATTTGTCATCTTATTATAGGACACTAGAATGACAGACCTTAATGGGCCAGTTTTTTTCATCATAATTCATTTGTTATTCTCTGAGGAGACAAGGAAAGTGAAACATTAATCTTAGATCCACCCCTTCATGCATCAGTCGACACTGAAATTCTACTGCGCGCATATACTGACATTTATGGTAAACGCATCCAAAGCGTTTTTTCAAAATAAACTGTTGACATGGAGCATAAACAAAATGCATAATTGAAAAGTAAATGGTTTGGATTATATTCACAAGAAGTATATATCGTCTCACGTGTCATTTTTATGAATAGCATTTTTACTGTATTAATTTAGAGATTTTACAAAATAAAAGTCACACATTTAAGCTAATTTCTGGATATTTCAAAGTACTGTAAAAACACTTTGATCAATCATTCCAGAAAGAGACTGATATGCCTGTGTTCAGGACCTCTCTGACTTTCAACGTACTGAAGATCAACATTTTTACTGAATTGATTAAGAGATTTTTCAAAGTAAAGTCCAACATTTCAACTTTGGAATATATCATTTCTGGATATTTCAAAGTACTGCAAAAAAACTTTGCTCAATAAGTTTAGAGAGAGACTGATATGCCTGTGTTCAGGACCTCTCTGACTACCTACATACTGAATAGCAAACATTTTTACTGGATAGATTTTGAGATTTTACAAAGTAAAGTCGCACATTTTCACTGTGGAATAGATCATTTCTGGATTTTCACTGTAGAAAATAGATCATTTCAGGATACTTCAAAGGACTGTAAAAACACTTTGCTCAATAAGTTCAGAGAGAGACTGAACAGGTCAGATCTGAGGAGGGCTGTTTAAGACAGGGTAAAAAGGGTGCTGTTTTAAATGATCCCTGTAGTGTTTTGACCAAAATATGTAACAGACATTTCATTAAGACCCCAAGGAACCATATCAACTTGTGGTAAATGGGCATAATATGTCTCCTTTAAATCAAATCTGAACGTACTTGTTTTATATATTTTTAAATTAAAAGGCTTGTGTGGAGCAGATATGTCGTGCGAGCAAAACTAAGCTGCTGGTTTTAATGTTAATGATGAATTGGATCAATAATCTGCTTCAGTTCACCACCTCACTTCTGCATCGCCACTTTCCCATCTCCAAAACGTTTGTAAGCATCAGGTCAGAGTTTGTGTGGAAATACGCACATTTTCCTGTTAAGTTTGTTTTTATAAATCCCAACGTTTGCGTGAGAAGTGGTGTACGCACGAATCAGGCCCTGTTTTGTGCGTACGCAACGGTCATAAATGAGACCCCAGGTCCCTTAGAATTTACTTTCTGTAAAGGCTTGTGACTTTATAGAGATCCAACTCAAAACACAACAACTGTTTAAAATGATCCATGTTTCCATTTATTCAACATGTTGATTTTGAATTAAGGCCACATTGCAAATGTCCTGAGAATAATCCTACTTAATCAATATTCAGGGGATAAATGATTGTAACCCTGGTACCTGTGTAATATCATTTAGTGAAGAACAGTGCATAATCAAACGTCGCTTATTTCTGTCTATTAGTTCATGAATCTTTGGAGACAATTCAAAACATCATTATACAGCTGGTGTGTGTGTTTAAATTAAATTGAAATTAATCCATCTTTTAAAATCTCAACAGTATCTGCTTCGTTCTGTCTCTGCCCTCAGTCCTTCTTCAGGCTTATGGACGGGACTGTTTGAGTGATTTTGCGACCTAAATTGAAAGCTGTCCCCTTCTCGTAGTAGGCACCTTCGTTGACGAAGAACGGGTAGAGTTCCTCTCCCTCGTGCCTCACCGTCTCCCCAGAAAATGACAGGAAAATGGGGTCGCCAGGTCGCAGCAGCTTGAAGTCATTATCCTGGAGGAAAACAGGCAGCACTAACAGTGTGAGTCATTATGCACCAGGGCAGCTTTTTAATGCAAATATGGCATTTAACGTGGGGTTCAGTGTGTAAACCGTGCAAGGGAAAAGAGCAAATCTGGTCTTGTTTAAAGGGATGATTAAACAGTTTGGGAAAATTCCCAATAGTTGAATAAGAAGTTTGACATAATTCATGTCCGTCTTGTTTCACCAAAAAATGGCCTGCCTGTTCACAGGTAATGAAATCCACCTCCCAGCACCTATAAAGCTGACTAATGAACAATTGTTAAAAACAAGAATGTCTCTGAGGAGAGCACATGCCTCCACCAAGGCCCAAAAGTCCCCTTAAACTTCACACTATCAGAGATATCAGTCCACACTATATATATATATCGTTATTTTCTTGAAGATCCATGAAAGATTCCCTAGGAAACTGGGAAAGAATGATAAGCTCCTGGATTGACGGGTTCTTTTGTGGTCCCATCCTTCCACCAGTTTACCAACAACCCAACGGACCTAGCCACCTTGACAGAGGTAACATTTTGTAGTTAAAATTTTCTGGATTTTTTTAGAGTCCCTATCGACCTTACAGTGACACCAAGACTCAAGAACTGACTTTGGCTTCATATTTGTCTTAACTGACACTAGACTGGTTTGAATAAATTCATCTAACTCTTGCAAAGATATAAAATATACATACTACCCAAACTTTTAAGGTGACGCATTCTCCCCAGATAACCTGTACCTGTAGCTGCGGGTGGATGGCGGCAGTGATCTCATTGGTCGTAGGATCCCTCGGGTAGTCAAGTTTCTTGTCTGCAGTATATGTTTCTACTTCTCCTCCTTCAAAGGTTTTCCCTGTTGGCAAAGGACTGTGTCAGTAATGATAAGTCATGTCAGCATGTTAAACATCAGGGGCAATTTCCTACCAGAGTTGAACTGCTGCAGCCATTCTATAGTGAGATCCACTGCCTCTTTCATCGCGTTAAAGATGTCTGCTCTGAGGACGCCGTGGGGTTGAGGACCCACCTCGATTGCTGATGACAAAAATAGCCCAAAAGTCTTTTAATCGTTTTTTAGTAATTGAGAGAAAAAAAATATTACCGTCAAAGAGAAAAAAACACTCAAATATATATACACACACTTACAGAAGCCATGTTTGCCGAGGGAATCTAAGGAATACGCCTGAGAGCGAGGTAAATCTATTTGGATGGCTCTCACAGGCACTGAGGTTATCTTGCTCTGAAAACCAAACACAGCAATTATTTACAGCAGAGCATGTTTCAATACACTTTTAACATGTGGAAGTGCAGATAAAGTAAAGAGACAGATTTGTGTCCCCTTGAGACCATAATTACATGATGGAGGTCAAACAAACACAAACACCTGAGCTGCTATTTGTGTTCTGCTAAATAATAGCATGCTAACATTTACAGTATTTTTTATAAATTTAAGGTAAAATATGATGATATAAGATCAAATAAAAAAGGTCAGTAGAAGTAATAACAAGTAACATGCATACATGCAAGAAAATATGGTTAGATGAATAGAAAATAAATAATACATACAGTGAAAAGTTAAAAGTAAATAGATATTTAAGCTATTAGATATATGTAATGTGATGTAAATATTTGTGTTGATGTGAAAAGGGTTAGGGTTTTGATATCTATCTGTCTATCTTTCATATATATAACCTATTATTGTTATGAACATAAATATTATATACTGACATTTGTAGACACTTTTACTTGAAAATATTCAAAGGTAAAAGATTTTTAAAGAATCATTCACCACTAAATCTTCGTTAATAGTATCAAATCTCTTTTTAAAATCTGAGTCACAAAAGTCTGGGGGAAAATTAAAAAACACTGCGTTGGCCGGGAATCGAACCCGGGTCAACTGCTTGGAAGGCAGCTATGCTCACCACTATACCACCAACGCTCGCTGGAAGATGCGGTTCAAAGTAAGATTACAATCTTCACCGTACTACACATGTACTACGTATCTAAAATTATCAACTCACATACATTCAAAATATTCTTTAGTCTACAGGCTCCAACGTTTTCTTCTTCTATTGTGTTTGGCCAAAAGTAAACAACCAGACAAGCAGTTTATCGGCCGACCTGACCACCCCTTCTGTATTTATATAAATGGTTCAGTCCAGCCCTTAAACTGCAGATCAGATAATTTACCAACACGTGAAAGTGGGTGTTTTCTCGAGTGTAAATTAATATCTTATATCAGTTAAATATAGGTATATGGATATTAAGATTAAACGGTTTTAAATACTAACCGTCTACTAGAGAGAGGAACATTTATTTAAAAAACAAAAAACATTTTTAAGGTTGTTTATATATTTGGTGTGTATACTTTTAAACATTGTTGATGATTTGAATACGTAATAATAGCTTTCTCTTAATATTTAAACAGTTAGTAATTGAACCAGTTAGTGTAAATTTAAGTTTTATTTAATATATACTATTTGTTAACGTTAACTTTTAGTTGTCCATTCAAGAATTTGACCATTAGAGTGAAATTTTACTTGTAAAAACTCCCCCTCAACATCAAATTCGTAGAATCAGAACTTCGGTTCAAAAATTCACTTATATAGAGCATTTCTATGTTTATATTTTTTTTATGTTATTATTTATTGTTTTAATGTTGTTCTTTTATCTGTCTTGTTTTATTGCATTGCTGACTATGATCTAGCATTTTTACAATTTGCTCTTATATTTTATTTTGTGAAGCACCTTGTAACTCTTGAAAGGAGCAACGGAAAGTTAATCATTATTTATCCTTATTATTAATTCCCACATCAGTAAAGCATCAAATAGTGACTTGGTGTTGCTGGTGTGGGTCTCATATCTTTTCATGGGTCCGTGTGTCCCTGATCGTACCTGCAAGTATTTGTAAATGTGCAGGATGAGCCAGTCTGAGGAGTATAATATGATGCACAGGCCCATGTTGGAAGTGGTGTTGTGGAGGTCGCAGACCAGATCCACGGCCTCTTCACTTCCTTTGGGCCCGAGCTGAGCATTCAGCTCTTGGGCTCGCCTCAACTCGTAGGTTGACGAATCTGTTACTGGGGAACTGAAAACCAGACAGAGAGTTTTCTCATGAATAAACATTCTCTTCCATCAGGGGAATCAGTTCTCCCACAAAGGATTGTGTTGTTCAACTTACCTCAGTAAATCTTCTGTGAAGCAGCGATTCAGATCTGTGTCTATGTACCTCCTGCAAGCTTCCACGGCTCGAGGGTTCGACAGGACGGTGGTTACTGAGACAGAATCGGCCTCTCTTGCCTTGTGTTTCTGCAGCTCCCTGTAAATATACACGCCGGTCCACTCATTTCCGTGGGTGCCACCACAAATGGCAAATCGGGACAGTGGCGGTAAAGACACAGACTCCATCTGTCAGCCGGAGAAAAAGAAGGAGATTATTAAGTGATTAATCTCATCAGGAGTTGTTCAAGTGTATATAGGCAATAAGGCATGCTTGTGTTTCTTGAAGACGTGTTATTATCTGTCTGTCTGTCTGTCTGTCTGTCTGTCTGTCTGTCTGTCTGTCTGTCTGTCTGTCTGTCTGTCTGTCTGTCTGTCTGTCTGTCTGTCTGTCTGTCTGTCTGTCTGTCTGTCTGTCTGTCTGTCTGTCTGTCTGTCTGTCTGTCTGTCTGTCTGTCTGTCTGTCTGTCTGTCTGTCTTTCTGTCTGTCTGTCTGTCTATCTATCTATCTAACTATCCGTCTGTCTGTCTTTCTGTCTGTCTATTGTTAGTGTTAAACTTTCAATTGCCTGAGAGAATTTCACAATAAGAGTCTTACATGTGAAATAATATAAACAGAATACGCAATACAGATAAAAAGTCAAGCTTGCAAGAGGACATTAATGTGCAAAAGGGAATTTGTGTTAAGTTTAAGTTGAACATTTAAGTATTTAAGTAATGGTGAGAAGTTGTGATGTGAAAAAGAGTGCAACTTTTATTCTCCATTCTGATTGTTGGGAATGAAGAACCTGAAGAAACCTTTCATATCCCATCTGTTTCTGCTCTGGTTGTTTTGTTTCCATAATGTGCAGGTCAGCAATTCACATTCTACAGGAAACAAAGTCCAGTCGCAACGTCCACTTGGTTGACCGAGAATTAGATAGGTGATTATTGTGTTGTCTTTCAGTCATGGAAATATCGCACAAGCCTGTAAGTTCAAAAGTTAATATTTGTGAAGTTATCTTAACCTGTCTAAAATGTGAGCCTGCTACATATAAACCAGACTCCTGCTAAGAAACTAGGGTGACAAGTGCAGAGGTTGTCAGGGATTACAGGTCAGTGAGTCATTTCATTTAATAGCTGACTCAGTCTCAAACATGTTCTGGCAGTTCCCAGGAGTTTTGTTTAGGCACGGTTAAAGCAGTTACTCCAGTTTGTATTTGTGAGTAACTGCACAGACGACTTCCTGAACCCACGTTTAACAGCTACAGGTGAAATTAATAAAATGTCCAACCCAGGGTTAATTAATTTGTTGCTGTATCAAATCACTGAAGCCTGATATGTGAGCCAGTACGTGTAAATCACTGAGGAGAAAATAAACTTTTACCCCCAGAGTTTTCAAATGCTGATGAAGAAGCTACTGCGCCCCCCCACACACCCTTTTCTCAGCAATGTTTTAAATAGTTAATAGAAATTTAATTATATCTGCAAATGCTGCTGATTCATATAATTTATAATTTATTTGGGATTTATAACAAGATTCTGTTAAATGTTTTTGTTTAAATTGGGAGAGTAATGCATTTTACATTTCCAATTTGAATGAAAGAAAAAACTGACAATAAATGGAACTGTTTTTTCAATATCAATCTTTGCACAATTAGTGCTGCCAGTGTGACACTGTTGTGCACATCTGTACACATCTGTCACCCAGATGTGCATTGCTCAACACTCAAAAACAATTTGAAAGTCGGTTATTTGTCACTAACTGCTGCCTGTGCTGCTCTGTTCAAGTCACAATATCTGCACAGTGAGATATACATGAACAGGTCAGTCAGTTCCACTCAACATTTGCACAAGCCGGCTGCAAGTCTTACCTTTCTGTCAAATCTCTTCCCAGGTCGCCACTCGCTAAACTCCAGTAAACCTTTGAACTCACACAGCAGGCTGTATGAAGAGAGCGATGACGTCTTTCAAAGCCTGCAACCAAAGCAAGCAACAGTGAAACTCCACGAGCTGCTCTCCTGTCCCGATCCTGCAGCGTGCACAATCACACATGAACCAGACGTCATATGCAAACTGTTTAGGTTAAACATCTGGCCCGCCTTCTTTCTTTCTTGACCTTTCCCTTGCCCATCCTCTTTTGATCTTGCTGCAGATCAGATTTCAAGCAGTCAGAGTTTTTATGATGCAACTTGACCTCAGACTCTCTTATTTTCCCTCAAACCAGTGGGAGCCGCTTTGCTCTGTGGTCTGTTTTGAAACTTTGAGGTCTAACAAGAACAAGAGCTCGATTTAGGTTTCGCCGCTGATGCAAAACACAATAATCGACCGAAGCAGCTGCACGGAAACGCTCCATTTCATAACTGAATAATGATCAGTATCTGAAGAGGGGGGAGGGAGACGCAGGGTTCTCAATGTAAATATTGTGAAGGTTCTGGAATGTGCTTCAGGCAGAGGTGGATTTTAGCAAGAAGAAAGTGACAAACGTTTCCACCAGTCCAACCTGTTTAAATGGTTGTACACAAGTCCGTCAACTGGTAGATTAAGTGGTTTAATCATCAGCTGTAACTCATATGTAGTATAGACACTTTGAGCCTTTATTGTATAAGTTAAGTCCAGTTGGAGAGAGCTGGCCAAAACAGTCTCAGACAAAACATCAGATTTAAAGCGTTCTCATGATGCTCAGTCCCGTGCTCCCATTTGTTTTTACCTTTTCTTTTTACATTCTTTCTCGGACTTATCTCAGTTCATAGTGAAGCGGTCTCTATAAGCGACCCCCTCAGAAGTCTGAGAGGTTCAAGGTTTCAAGATTAAAACAAAACAGGGATGACGACTGAAGCAGAACTTTTCATCCTGAACCACAGGTTGGAAATCACTAATCTATAAATGTTAAAACAATTTAATTACCTCTCATCTTTCATGTCTTTCATGTCTTTCATGTCTTTTCTCTCCCCATAAGCCTCCTGCATGGTGTCCCCTCTCTCTCTCTCTCTCTCTCTCTCTCTCTCTCTCTCTCTCTCTCTCTCTCTCTCGCTCTCACTCTCTCCATTTAGACATGTAATCCTGCAGGATTAGTCACTTGATCATAAGCTGCTTCTTCTCACTTGTTCACTCTGTTTCTCTCTCTCCATCATTCTCTCCTTCCCTCAGTTCATTTCAATTCATTGTCCTGTGTGACAACAATGACCTGGGAGCTGACCTCTCCTGATCTAAAGCTGATATTGATCAGAAATGTCCCCGTCAGGTGTCTTATGATCAGTGACGTCATGGAGAAGTCATGGTTGTAATATTTCAGAATTTCCTTTTTCCAGGTATCTTTGTATCCTATTGGACTAGAGACATGTCCTCTTTTAAAATCATCATCATGACCTCACGACCGTAAGTCAGAAAATATCGCATATATTGCACAAATGCATTCACTTTTATAGACAATAATATTAGAGCTATGGTCTACATATATATAGATTTACCAATCATTGATCACCATGTGGTTTTAATGACACCATGATGAAGGCACTTTGTTATCATTGCTTTATTAATAAAAAGTTAGCATTGTCTTATTGAGGTATATACATAATGCATGCAGGTTATGCATGCAGGTTATCCATTGTTACATTTCACCTAACATTGCATCATCCTGAAAACAAATAATTGCAGTTGTCTATCTACTGAAGGATTGTTCTCTAAATAAGGTCAATAGCTTTAGGTGCTGCAGCTCGAGGAAAGACACAGATAACGACCATCCTGACTTTGGTGTGACCGGAACAAATAGTACAATAAAACAATAAATGTAGGAATTACAACGTTACCTTGAGGTCGACTAATGATTTATTTCTAAGAGGGAACAAAGTTTATTTACATATCACTGCATGTGTCCGAATTTATTTCATCTAAAGAAAAGGTGGGAAAATAGAATATCACAAAAGCAACAAAAAAAATGCCCTAAAAAGCCTTCATTATTATAACTCTAACTGAACTATCATATTTAGTAATTCCAGCCGAGTTCCTGTTGTAATATCCGGTAACTGCACAATGTATTTATAGCTCACATGATATAAATAGCATTGATTCTCCCTTCATCAGACTGAGCTCAGATGGATCACATATACATGTGTCGCTGTCCAACATATGTACATGGAGCTGAAATCATCCCTGAAATGATTCTGATTTCAGACTTTTCTGTTTGTAAAGATTTTACTGGGGAAAGTTTGTGCTGTGTGCGGTGTGTGTGGATATTTGGCAGGTTTATTGTCAGTGTCCCCAGATCTGATCCATACCATCCTCATGCCACCAGGGGGCAGTGTTAAATTTAAAATAAATGTCAAATTCTGCTGAACTAGAATCACACATTACTATTGCTGCTGTTCTCTGATGTACAGGAAGTGCAGTAGTTGTACGTGTGTTTAAAGGACCATGAGATTTTCTTGCTGGCTTTGTTGTTTTTTGGAAATCACTTTAGTTCAACATCATTTGAGTTAAATCTACTTATTTGATTGATCTGCAAATCTCTCTAATGGCAGCAAATATGTCCGAGATACAGACGCCCGTGTTTTGATGGCGTTTAATCAAACTTTGACGCCAGGCCACGGTCACACGCTCTGACGAAAAGTTGATTTTTTGATAACTTTAGATCTCCATCTTGTTGTGATGACACTCATCTAAATTTTAAGTTGATCCGATGAAAGCTCTATGACAAGTACATCAAAGTAAAATTATGGAATATGGCCAAAATGGACACTAAATCCAAAATGGGCGTCTGGTCATGATACACCACTGTCTTTATTTTCGTGAGGTTCGGTTAATGCTAAATGAGGGGCTTTTCCGTACGTGGCGCTGTTGAGCTATTTTGCCACGCCCATTTCAAATGACTCCAGAATACGTCAATTTTCACCACTCACTAATTTACTGCAAACTTTAGAAAGTTTTTGAGCATGGGAAAGCCCTCAAAAAGCCCATTCACTACGCTCAGAATAATCCTTACAATTTCAATAGGGCCTCCCACCGGAGGTGCTCGGGCCCTAAATAGTATTTAGTGTAAAAGGGCTGTGAAGTAAAACATGAAATGATTAAAAACATCTTTTCAGGATTGTGTTTACTTGACTCCACTGTATAAAACTTCACTGTTATTTTCTTTACACAGGTCAAACACACATGTACCAGACACAAAGACTCACACACCTCACTCCTGCTCACTCCACTTGGGATTAAATCAAGCCTGAATAATGAAAAAAAAAGGAGAATATTTTTGGATGCAGCAAATGATTATCGTCTGTTATAGCCTGTGACCTTTTTCAGTATGGACGACAGGGCGTATTCAGAGGAGGTTCGACCTGTGACATTTGAGATAGGGAGTGGCCCAGAACAGGTGGCCTCTGGGTAATGAGGTCTCCCTGAGAGGAAACAGCCTTTCTGACCTTCTTGTGGTCTTAAAGGTTCAGTGTGTAAGATTTAGGTGAGAGAGATCTATTGGCAGAAAGTGAATATAAAATATCCTTGTTATGTTTTCACAAGTGTGTTTCATCTAAATTGTACAAATTGGGGTTTTCTGTACCCTACAATGGGGCTTTTATATCTTAATACTTTATATTTACGGCGGCCGCCATATTTTAAACATTTGTTATGTTTCATTTATTGTTTAGAAAATGCAATTAAAAGTTCTACAACATTTCATGATCATGATTTTGACTAAAATAAAACATTTTATAAAATGATTGAAGAATGAATTATTGCCCGTGCTTAAGTTTTTTTTTGTTGTTGGCCTAATGTGATCCGTTATTGGTCGCATTATTCAGACAAACCTAAATCCAGAAGCTGAGCTTTGCTTTTCGGGTCGCAGCTTTTAAGGATTAACTATATCACACTCAGACTGATCCAAGCTTCCTACAGTGCTAATGCAGGATATGACAGTCGATTAACCTCTGGCATAAAACAAAGATTGGACTTTTACCAGAGTTTTGCACTCAACGTCATTATTAGAAAAAGAGGCCAATGGGCAGAACTTGTTCACAAACAGATGCGATAAACACCTGTTGATCAGGTTTGTATTTCAGCTTCAGTACGTACGAAGGGTAAAGTTTTAATGTCTCAATGTTTAGTCGTTAAAAAAGACCAATGTGGAACTGATGATGAAGAGTGGTAATTAGTAGATAAGTAATCAGCTATTCCTTCATATGTGTCACACTTGACATATTGGTCTTTAATTTCAGTCATTATGGTCTTAAAGGTTCAGTGTGTAGAATTTAGTGACATCTAGTGGTGAAGTTGCGTGTTGCAGCTGAATACCCCTGACCTCATCCTCGCCTTCCAAACATGAAAGACGACCCTTGGTAACCTTCAGTTGTTAAAGGTGTTTACTTTGTCCAGTCTGGGATAGTGTAAAAAACATGGCGGCCTCCGTGGATCCACTCCTGATGTAAATATAAAGTATTTAAATATAAAACACCCATTCTAGGGTAAAGATAACAACAATTCGTACAATTTAGACGATTACACACAAGGGAAAATGTTACAAGGATTATTTCATAAACTATTTCTGCCAATAGATCTCTTTAAGCTAAATCGTACACACTGACCTTTAAAAGGTCTTAACTAAACCTGATGAAACCCTGTTAAAATCCAAATCTTTATTTAATAATTCATTCAATAAAGACTTTACTTATTTAGTTCCTTTCAACAAAGTGCTTCACAAATACAAAAAACAATGTAATACAATGTCGTTTAAAATAAAAGACGCATAAACCAATAAACCAATCTAGACTCTAGTCTGCCTGAAGGACTTAGGGCCTCAAATCTTTTTAACATTGCTTTCCCCTGACGTGTTTTTTTATCTTGTTGAGATTGTTTCTTTTTTTTATTTATATATGTGTGTAATTTATTGTTTTATATGTCAGATGTATATATAATTCAACTGAATTTTATTTCATCTTCCTTGTTTTGATTGTTTTATCATAACTGTGATAAAACTGTGATTATTTGGCTTGTATATGTTCAGCACGTTTATTTGTGCTACAAAAATAAACTGTATTGATATTATATTGTTATAGTTGTTTCATTTACCCTCGTGAGAACAAACTACAGGTTTTTTAATAGCTCGTATCATCTTCGCATGGATTATTTTTGATTGAGATCAGTGATTCTTCCAGTGTTACAGAACCAAAGCACCTGATGAAGTGATGTTGAGTGTTCGATGCCTCCTCAGTGGGTGATGGCGCAGGGAGTGTCCGCATCACTCTCTCCTCCGTCCTCTGCCTCGCTGGTCACATGCTCGCACTGCTCAACATCACATATGTCAGAGTGATGGACGGATCCAACTCCAGCAGGAACCAGACCAACCCGTTCAACCAGTTCGTGCAGCCGCCGTGGCGAGTGGCGCTCTGGTCCATCGCCTACAGCGTGGTGCTGGCCGTGGCCGTGTTCGGGAACCTGATCGTGATCTGGATCATCCTGGCGCACAAACGCATGAGGACGGTGACCAACTACTTTCTGCTCAACTTGGCTTTCTCCGACGTCTCCATGGCAGCGTTCAACACTTTGATCAACTTCATCTACGCGTCGCACGGGGAGTGGTACTTCGGGGAGGTCTACTGCAAATTCCACAACTTCTTCCCCGTCACCGCGGTGTTCGCCAGCATCTACTCCATGACCGCGATAGCCCTCGACAGGTAACACACCGACATGTGTGTCATGCATTTTATTCTTCATCACTATAATCATTCATTGTTTCTTTTTAATGCTGTTTTATTTATAAAGCACATTTCATACACACATCCAGTTGCTGTATGGGGTCATTCAAAAACACTGACAAAAAAAAAAACAAGCTAAATAACAGGATTAAAAGAGATGAATAAAAGAGGTAACACATATTAAAAGAGGTTGCAGAAATTAAAAGGATATGAAAACTTAACAAGCCGAAAAAGAATCCAAACAAAATAGATAGAAATGTGAAAAATAGATTAAAATAGTAAAGTACGCAGAGATGAGCTTGTGGGTGAAAAGATTCTTAACCTGGTTTTTAAAACAGCAGTAGACGGAGCAAAGACCATCAGGCAGTCGTTGCAGCGCTGTGATAGAACTTACACTTTACAGTAATCTGTTCACCAAATTCAGAAATTAGGATCAGTGTATGTTGCTTAAAGGGTTGATGACTTAGAGCAGTGGTTCCCAAACTAGGGGTCTGGACCCCTTGGCAGGTCGAGCCGCAGAAGGAGGGTCGCAAGTTTACAGAAATCAAATACATTTTAAAAACAATTTTAAAAAGCATTTTTTATACCATAATTGTTACAAAAGTGAACAAATTTTCCTTTATATCTCTCCATTGTTGCTTTCAGACATGCACTGAACCTTCCGTTAGTCTCTGGAGGGGCTGTGAGCATGCAAATGTCCAAGTGAGAGGCTGCAGGTTTTCTGTTGCGTTTCTGCTGAGTTTCTTTGGCCTGCTCCCCCGGTGAACCCTTTGCAGAATGTCCGAATGAGCCGATGTGAGAACACAGCAGGATTCACTGCAAGCGAGTGGGCAGGTCGATGTTGTTTCTAACATGCGACAGATGCAAAAAGGGAAAAAACAAAAAGAATACAAACCTCTCCAGGTAGAAAGGCATGCTGGTGACGATATAGTCTTATATGCACATATGGGCTGTTATGTTCGTGCATTTACTGAAAACTTTTCTATTCTTTGGTGTTTAGTTGCAAAAATTGAACAAATCAGTAGTGATCAGTGAGGATAATGATAAATATGTCTTTGCAGTGCAGGGAATTCAATTTAGAATGGTTTGAAAACTTCCGAAGCTTTGAACTTGGAGTGAGTGGGACACAGTGACCTATCCCACCAGATGCCAGCTGTGATAATGGTCCTGTCTATAAATACAGGTCTTCATTAGGCACAGCAAGCAACTGTTATTTTTCTAAAGTCTCGATTGCCCCTCGCAGGTACATGGCTATAATCCACCCTCTGAAACAGCGTCTGTCGGCAAAGGCCACCATGGGAGTCATCGTCTGTGTCTGGAGTCTGGCCGTGGTCCTCGCCTTCCCCCTCTGCTACTTCTCCACCACCCGAGCTCTGCCTCACAGGACGCTCTGCTACGTGGCCTGGCCCCGCATGGCCGGCGACCCCTTCATGTGAGAACACACCCACACACACACACCCACACACACACACACACACCCACACACACAAATTGACACCTGTCTTTATTCAAGCTCATTTCAGGCTTCAGTATCATTCAATGTGAAATCATGTTTCTTACATTCATCTTTATTTGTGCATCAGCTGATTGTGCATCCTTAAATGGTGCAGAGTTTGGTCATTTACGGATTCATGATTTTTTTTTTATTTGGGGATCTAGAAGAATATGTTAACATGCTGTTATGTTTAAAATACACATTATTTGTCTCATACTGGACACTGCTGACAAAAATGACCAAGATCTTCAAACTATTTAAAAATGTGTCTCAGAAGCGGTGAAGAGGTTTGACTTGTTTAAAAATGATGGATTTCTCTTGGTTTGAATATTTCTGGAAACGTTGTAATGTGTAACTCCAGATCCAGTATATCAGGATACACTGGTGATTTGTCTCCTCACTTGTGCAGGTATCACATCATCGTGACAGTTCTCGTCTACGTGCTGCCCTTAGTGGTGATGAGCATCACTTACACCATCGTGGGGGTGACTCTGTGGGGAGGGGAGATCCCCGGGGACTCGTCGGATAACTATCACGGGCAGCTCCGAGCCAAGCGGAAGGTAAAACCCACATTTATTTAACATATTTACACTTTGTTTGTTTCGTTTTTGGGTTTGGAAGCATTATGTTTTTTATATTTCATTTAGCTGATGCTTTGATCCAAAGCAACTTACAATAAGTTCATTCAACCATGAGGGTACAAACCCAGAACAACAAGAATCAAGTAAGTACAATTAGCTTAAAAAAAGCCAAACTACAAGTGTTACACGTAAGTGCAACTAAACTGAATTTTTTTGACCTCAGGTATTCAAGATGACTAAAGTTAAGTTTCATATCTACTACTTTTACAAACTTATATAAACAGACAACAAACCAATAGAGAAGCTATGAATCCTGAACATTGTGCAGCTCTGATCTGCAGCTATGGAAGCTCTGGTTTGAGTTTCTTGCTGCTGAAGGAGGTTTGACCACATATTAAATTCAAGGGCCTTCGATTTTCCAGCCGCACGCACTGTAAATGTTCACTAAAACCAACAAATTGTTTGTAATGATCCTTATTACACTGTGTTTGCTTGTATCTGGGATTTAAATGAAGATCAGATCTCATTTTATGATAAATGAATGCAAAAATAAGCAGGCTATTCCAAAGCTCACATACTATTTTGCTTGTCCTGGTCATATCTGAGCAGCAGGGACTCTGGTCTACAGCAGCAATAAGGATCCATGTTTAGAAAGCTGCTGTTTGGAGAAGCCTGTCGCACAAACAAGTAAAATCAATTTGATCATTCGTGTGACAAACAACGACGTGCAGAGCTGGTTAATGAAGGAAACTACTATTTTTCTTTTCGCTCTAATTAAATCATTATAATCTGAAAACCACACACATAGAAGCTCTACCATGTTATGTCATGATGCAGCAAAAAACCCTTATCATTCAGCTGCAGCCGAGAAAGAGAGAGAAGCATCGAGCGGCACCTGCTCGAGGGTAGTTTGGCGTCTTCAGCCAGACGACACAGTGTGCTGTAGAGCAGAGGGCTGGGTTCAACAGGGATTAAGGTCATCACAGCTGTCATGACGAGCATCTATCCAGACAGATCTGGGATTAACGCCGTTGAACAACATTTATTGATAAAGGTCACAAATACTGCTGGTTAAAATGACGGATTATTCCGGCATGGCACAAAGATTTCGGCTGCAGAGGTATTCAGTGACAAAAGAGGTTCAGGATGGAAAAAGAAGTTTCGGATTTTTCCCATAAATTGAAGGGGATGAAGTAGGATGAAAAATTTAAACTTCAAAATAAAACTTAACTGGAAAATAGATGTCTGCATTAGATCTACATTTCCATTTTCTTTTGTGCCACAGACACAAGCACGTATTCAGTGCACAGAAATAGAGACGATGGCGGCAGGTGCAGCAACAATCTTGTTATAGGGGTTTCAAAGAAAAAAAATCATCAGAGACCGGAATTGCCGGCGAAATTGAGCCGAGAAACATGAAAGAGAATCGTAAATGTCGGGAAAGCTACGAGACAATGTCGGGCTTGATTCAAGGGGCAGAGGATGACAGGATTCCATCTGGACGGGAGATAAGAGGAGGGTCGCCCTCTCATCACAGTCTCGCACATGAGCTCGGTGGTCTCCCGGACGCCTACTCCCTTTTTAACCCCCCGCAGCTCTGCTTTGTGCTGAAACACACTGATGAGCTCTCTCTCTCTCATCTGCTCTACCTGGAACCTGCTGGGACTGGTGCGTCATCGCTGACCTTTCCCTCTCCTCGGATGGCAGACCTTCTGGACCCGCCGGCCGGAGACGTCATTGTTCTCAGAACGAAGAGAAACAGACAACAAACCCACTTCTTCAGAGACTCTTCATGTACACATAGAGAGCTGCCATGGGTTCTAACTGTGTGTCAGTCAGAGTGTGTTCCTTCTGTTTGTCGATGATTCTTGAGTCGACAGGACGAGATGATGCAGAGAGGAAGGCAATATGAAAAATATTGGTCATATATATGCAAAAACTACTGAACCGATTTCCATGAACGATTTTGTGAAGGGATGGGGCGTGACCCAAGGAATAACCCATTACATTTTTGGAGTAGATCTTGATAGAACCATGAGTTTGTTGGTCACATGGTGAAATAGAGCTTCAGCCCGAGGGGAGGTGTGCTCTCTCTTTGAGTGCCCGTCTGGTTTTATTTATAATTTATCAAACTAGAATGCTCCTGTCAAGAGCGCAAAGCTCCGCCAAGGCCAAATGATCAGCTCAGCGCTATCGTTGGACTTTGGCGTGATGACGTTTGCGTTTCTCCCTCTCTCTCTTGCAGGTGGTGAAGATGATGATCATTGTGGTGGTGACCTTTGCCCTCTGCTGGCTCCCCTATCACGTCTACTTCATCGTGACGGGTCTCAACAAGCGTCTGAGCAAGTGGAAGAACATCCAGCAGGTGTACCTGTCGGTGCTGTGGCTGGCGATGAGCTCCACCATGTACAACCCAATCATCTACTGCTGCCTCAACAGCAGGTGGGTACAAATATGGCCAACCCCCCCCAAAAAAAACACATGTAAGTACAGTACACGATACACAACAGCGTAGTTAACGGGTTTGATTTTGGCTGCAGGTTTCGGGCCGGTTTCAAGCATGTGTTCCGCTGGTGTCCCTTTGTCCACGTCTCGAGCTACGATGAGCTGGAGCTCCGAAACACGAGACTGAGACCTGGTTACCAGAGCAGCATGTGCACCCTCTCACGGGGCGACACAAGCATCCTCGGCAAAGACAAGAGTGTTTATTGTCATGGAAACAGGTCAAGAAGACTGAACTCTGAGGCCAATAATAAAGACAGTTAACTGTAAGGTTAGCTTTATCCAGCTGAATGTCCACAGGGCTGTTCATGTTGATAAATGCAGATTGTAGAGTTTTTTGTTGCTGTTTACTTATAGAGATGTGAGCTATTGGGATGGGCTGTGCTCCAGTAGGGGGCGAAGATGTTTTTGAGCACATTTAATTAAAAAAAATGTCTTAAAAAAAGTTTTATACTGTTGCTCTTAGGGAACTTTAACCAAACCCAATATATCAATGTGTTTATTTCAGAATTTAGTGTTGAATGTCTTTTAAATTGTAAAATGCTGCTTTTGATAAATTTGCAATCTTATTTTGTTGCTATAGTGTATCCTAACGTGTAGTTGGACAAATTCAGCAAAATCAAAAAAAGATGAGTTCTACTAGTCAGTAAGTAATTAATGTATACGTGGATTCGAAACGGTAGTATTACTAGAAAGTGTTTCATGAAGACATTTGTTGCTAAATGCCTTCGACTTTGTGCTGTACTTCTTTGGGTCTGATTCATTTTGTTTTTAGTCATTAAATAATATTGACGCTTTGGTCAAACATGGTTGATGGTTAGAGCCATGGTATTTTAAATGATTACATTATATTTGTATGTTTTTATTTATTATTATACATTTTAAATGGAGATTCTTTGTCAGCATCATGAACTTTAAGCTGCACTATCGTCACGTTATCCTTGCATGCTATTACATAACTTGGTACTTGATGGATTTATTAAATGTTATACTCACTGTTGACATACTGTATATTTAATCCCATCAGACCACGATTCAGTGATTTCATCCAGCAGTGACGCTCTAACAACACTGAAGCCCTTAAATCTTTTCCAGTGACACTGAAATGAAATGCAGCTTGTTGCATTTTATGACCAAATGTAAATTCACCAGTGCTCGCTCCTGTTTTTGTTAGTTGGAAAAAGCCTGTGCCATCTTTCAATGTGCTCAAATTATGCTTTACTGTGTGTATCTGTGGATTTTTGTACAAAATAAATGTGCCTTTATATTCAGACATTTGATGCAAACTCGAACACACGGACTAAAATGATCTGTGTTGTTTACGCTGAATTTTGTTGCTATAAGATGTGAAAATAACTCTAGATCAGAACATGTTTATATTGGTCATTCTGTAATATTGTTGGACCTGTTTATTGTAACATGAAAGGAGCAGCTTACTGGCTCTGCCCCCTTTCTCTCAATCAGTCCAAATAAAGCAAGACGAGGGGAGTTCAACCAGTTTATTTCAACTCATACGACTAAAAGCTCCTGTTATCAACTGAGACTGCCTCTGTTGGAGCATCCTGGTGAGGTGAGAGCTCATCTTTTTAACGTGCGTACACTGATAAAAGCATAAAAAACAAACACATCGATAAAAATAAACTAGACTATCTTTGAATTACTAAAGTAAGCATTGGGGTTAGGGCTATAAACAAAGCAGGGTTTTAATTCAAAACCATAGTATGTATATAAAGATGGATGACATGACCGCTTCACCTCGAAAGGGAGGCCAAAACATCTGTATCGCCTCCTGGTGGCTATACTAAACTCAGTATAAGTACAAGTGGAATACATTGTTCTCAAAGTTGTTTTCTGTCATTCTTTATCACTATAAAAGAAAATACTGTCTTTAAAACCATGTTCATCAAGATTTTGACATTTAAAAAAAAAATTGTTCCATTGGCACAAAAATGTCCGAAAGTGTTGATGTTCGGTATAGGCAACGACATCTTTCCATGGTTTCTCTTGGCGAGGGCTGTTCAAGTGGTAATTTTTCCAGTCTGGTTGTAATTACTTATTTGTTTCTATAAAAATGGGGTTAAATGTCATGATAGATGGCTGAGACTGATTTGCGATTGCTCAATTGTGTGTATTAGCGGGACCTCGATACCACAGCTCCACTCGTCAATCACTTCTGTGTCTGGCTCCACACCAGTGTGAGAGGAATCTGAAATACTTGGGCTTTGGACAACAGGAGGACATATCATACATCTTTATTACACAATCAATGATTTAAATGTGGATTAAAAGTGATTTAAAAAGCAATGAGACAATGTTTTGGCAGCTTGCAACATCTTAATTGCATTACAGCAAAACAGTTGTTCATTGTTCAACTGTAAATTCGAAGCAGTATTTTGCAGTTTAATGACTGGTCTGAGATTTCTTTTACTCAACTAAAGAAGGAAAGAGACAAAAGCACCAACACAAGCCACACATGGGTGGAGACGACAGCTGGAGACCTATGAGACAAAGAGAGATAAATATGTTTAGTTGGTCATACATGAACATTCATACATTGAAGTTCTAAAAAGAAGATTTTGAGAAAACAAGTTTAACATCAAATATTTAATTGACAACTAATCAGCTCTGTTGACAAATGTTACAGAGAGATTTTCTTTCTATTTCCATTTTCTCAGTTCTTCATCTGACACAAAAGACTGACAGCTTGCAACCACTATGTAGCGGAGTTGGTACAAGGAAAGCACATAAGGTCGTAGACTTTTTGACTTTATTATATATACCTGATACCAAACAATTCTTAGAGGTTAGGGTTCGTAGGTTGTGCGTTCAGCTTCTATGATATTAACTTTCTAAGATAACACCGACAATTTACAAGAATGCACATGACATTGAGAAACATACTTGAGTTCAATAAGAATCTGTCTCTTACCGTGAGAAGAGGTCGCAGTTGTGCGAGCCCTGCTGACCTGAGGCCTTTAAGACGATCTCAATGTACTTCTCATCGTCATAAGTTTTGCTAGTTACGTTCTCCACTGTGAACTCTTCAGCTGGACTCAACAAGGCAGTGTCTGGTTGCTTACTACAAATGTTCTCCCCCACTGTGACAAAGAAGCAAGACGTGATGTTCAAAATCACAGCGCCTTCCAAATCATCATGTTTCGTTAGCTCACTGAAGCTCAACTCGGCCAAGGTGAACCTCCCCAGTCTCACTTTTGAACCGACTTGTGCCGTGACTTTTTTCTCTGGGTAAACATACACACTCTTGCAAGTCTGTGGCTTCTGCAGCACCATGTAATCCATGAGCAGGAAGTGGAGCGACTTGAAATTGAAGTTGTTCTCGTAGGTGCTAGCGTTCACGCCCATGGTCTCCACTTGGCTGTTAAAGGCTCCTCTAAAGTCTGAATCACCATTGACATATGCCCCCAGTGCAGCAGTATGTTCTTTGGTTTTTCCTGGGATCAGCTTGGAACACTTGGTGCTGTCGCTCCATGCTGTCTGGAAACCCGCAGTGAGGTTCAGCTCTTGTATTAACAGGCCTGAATGGATTAACTTTTCCATGGCCTCCTTACTGCATTTATCATACAGGTAGTCCACAGCATCCGGGGCCATGTCCAGTTTTTTCGGATCCTCTGCTGCCACCTTTATTTGAATACAGAAATTAAAATACTGTTGAGAGGGGAATATTTGATACATATAACATCAAAACAATCAACTGTTATTTGTACGGTAAAGAATACTTACGCTGCAGTAGAGGGCTGTGAAAACAACTGCAGCAAGAAGCACTTTCCGTCTGTGCCACATTTTAAAGGGCTTCCTCTCGTCTGTGTACGTCCACACACAGACTGTTGCCTGCACCAGAAATCAGAGAGAAGCTGTTCAGGACCCAACTTGAATAAAATGTCTGAGTCAGGATTGGATGGTCTTGTTAGTTCCTCCTAATGCTTTCCTTGTTTAGACAAGTCGTCAATCTCTCAAGAACAGTTATCTTTTCCCCTCCGAATACAGCAACCCCCACCCGGCACCAGATAAGACAAACTGTAACTGAAGAGTCAACGCTAAAATGAAAAACAGATGTTGAAAATGCTGGCAAGCACATACCTTAAGTCAGGAGATTTAATTTCTGGTAGCAGTGAAAATAAAATCAAGTCCATGCACTGAAAACTGCAGGAGTGTGATGATCCTACGCAGATCAAATTACTGGGAAGTGGGAAAAAAATACTTATCTCAGCAGGCAGCTCCTTCTCCTTTCCTGAGGAAGGAAAACTCAACTTCCCCATGACATCTACTTACTTGTTCTACTGCAGCTTTTTTTTTTTTTTTCATTCCAGATTGTGATGTGTTAACAAACTTGGTTGTTTTCTCGGGATGTTTCTGAAAATACAGGTTCATCCTTTTTGCTAATATTGTAGGACCCCCAATAAACACAGCAGCCAGACTCCAAACCAAATCTAGAATATATTACTATGTTTTTAGCTTCCAGTAAAGTTGAGATTTGTTTGAAAGATTTAATTTCTGACTTTTAAACTCCATTCTGGACTTGCACCTAAGTACATTTTGGATCTTTTGACAACATATCTAACCTCTGGTCCCCCCCAGCCACCTAGTCCTGATCTCAAAGACTGTTGTAATCAATTCGCGTTCAAATCTTCTTTTTAATATTTTCTCTTTTTTTGCTGTATGACCTTCAAATGGCCTGTTTCTTACTGTCATTAAGTACAGAAGGAATGCAGAAGTCTTTTGCTTCATGTGAGAAAAAAAAGCTCCTTTTACATTAAGACATTACTGTTACGACCCTAGCTTGTAGAGGAAAAGGGAAGTGCGTTCACCCGTGGGAGTAGTTAGATTTTAAAGAAATAAAAGACTTCTCACTGTGAGGAGGTCACAGACGTTATCACCCTAGCTCGTAGAGGAAAAGGGAAGAACACTATAGATTACCTTATTTCCACTAGCAACTGCAACTGGTGTATGTACTTCCCTTTTCCTCTACGAGCTCGGGTCGTAACATAACACCTCTCGCAGGCTACTTAACATAAATACACACAGAAATGACATATCCCCAGGAGGGAGCCTGGCAGCCGTAACAATTACAGACAAATAATTTGATGCCCATCCTGTTTTCAACAGCTTATTAAGTGAAATAACTTTCCTTACTGTCCAAACACTGACCTGAAGAATGTGTTTTCTTGGGTGTTCCCTGGAAATAAGGCTTATTATAACCACCGCCCGTTCTGTGGCCTCCTCACTTCCTTCCTTCCTTCTTCACTGACACATTTTTTCCAGGCTGTAGGTGAATCATCATGTGAAGACTGGCATGGCCTACTTTGACAGTTTCTCTGTTGTTGATTATAATTTGAATTGGATCAGAAAAAATAAACTACAGTGTAATAGGAGTACATATATGCACAAGTATATTTACCTATTAGGGAAGAATGTGAGGATTCGTATTGTTCACCTTCAGTGTTCACTTCAGGGCAAACGGGGGATTTCATTGTCTTTCTGTACATAGTCTTATATATATTTATATATTATTTTTTTCTGACTTTGTTTTTAACTCAACTGTCATTGTGGTGGTGGGGTTTTATTTTGAAAAACACAACCGGAAGTACGCCTCCTGTGTGATCGGTGCTGATCCGGCACGTTGTGTGTTTTGGTTATGGTTCAGTCACACTTTGTAACGAGTGATCAACCCTGTAGGAATAACACTACAGTCAGTTTTATCTTTGTTGTAGATAACGGATACCGTTTAATTACGGAAAATAGCGCCGTTTCCGGTTCCAGGCGGCGCCAAAATAGAAAATGGACGCTGGTGACAGAAGCGTGTGTTTGTTTTGACAGTTCGACTCAGAGAGAAACGTCCCGGACTGTTGTGTTGTGAACTAATGGTGAGTAATGGCCGACTGGGTCCTGCTGACAGCCACAGTAGAGTCACTGCTGCTGAGTTAGAGTTTGGGTTTGTGTTACAGGAGGAGAAGCCTGTTCCTTCACTGAACTGTGTCAGGGGAACAAAGTTGTTAATAACAATCCTAATGTGATTGTGTCACATGAAGCTGTAAACAACCTGGTGACGTGTCAATGTTTTTGTTGTGGTTCTTATTTACGGTGGCCAAGATGTCTCACACTTCGGAAAGCAATAATAACAGTAATCCTACAAATGCCACAACAAAACAAGAGTACAAATGTCACGACACAGCTGCAAAAGTCGCTACACAACTCTGTCAGTGCAAAGGAACTTCAGGTGGGTGTAGGGCAGAAAGTTGTGGTGTTGGGGGACTGCTCACACTGTGTGTTGTTGATGCACAACCTCATCTGCATGGAAGAGTCACTAGAAGGAAATTTCCCCTGCAACCTCATCACAAAAGTCTGCAAAGCAAGGAAACAAGTTTTTGGGACACAAAGTTAGGTTGGAAGATGAAGAGGAGCAGCATGTGATGAGAACACCAGCTTGCCAACTAAGAACCTGTGGCAGGAAATCCGCTTTGGCGTTGTTTCGTGGCAGCCGGTTGGCAGGGACAGAAGAATGGATTCCACTAATCTCAGCGAATTCTTTCATTTTAAGAATCCAGCAGTCAGTCAAGAAACTGAGTTTATTAAGTTAACAAACATGGAGTTGGATCCCAAAATCTGAAAACTCCTTTTTTTCGGTGAGGGTAGAAACACAGACTTATATGATCGGTTATTTTTTTCAGGTGGGAGAATGACAGGACGATCACGGCTCATCCATCCATTCTGAGAGTTGCTCAACTGTCTTCAACCGACTCTCTGAGTTTCTCCCAGCTCCGGGACGCGGCAGCTGACCTCTGACCTGCAGGATGAGTAAGTGGGGAGAGCGGCTGAAGAAGGTCGAGCAGCTCGCTCAGTCATTCCAGCACAAACCTCTCTCCGCTCCCTACAAACCTCGACTGTGGCCGTGCCAGCCCTCGTCTGTCTGGAAGCTCTTCCCACGTCAAAGTCTGGCCATCGGCTTGGCTCAGAGCTGCAAAGAGGTAACTGGACACACTGGTGATGATACTGGGCACACTGGTCTGTCTCATCCCTCCGATGCTTGACCCTGTTGTAGAAGTTTTTTTCTGTCTTATCAGGAAATCATCTCACTTTGGTACATTGCTGTTTTTCCAGGCTGTTCATGTTTTTGCACTTGAAAAAGAAAAGTCAGGTCAGGGTCAGAGGATCTACCTGGTTACCAGTTACACTGAGCTGTGGCATTACTACAGGTGAATAGAAGCTTCACTCTGCAAAATCAGATGTGCCTTCTTTCGTGTTCTGTGCCTTAATGGGGATTTTCCCATTATTTCTTCAGGACCTACCCTCAGTCCTTGATGCACTGCTATGAGGTGATTCCAGAGGGCGCCGTTTGTAAGCTTTACTTTGACCTGGAGTTCCACAAGCCCTCAAACAAAGGGGCTGATGGGAAAACTATGGTGTCTTCTCTCATCCAGGTTGGGTTTCGTTCTTTCAACATCAACCTACTTTCTGTTTTTATTGAGCAGCTTGTTATACATATAGATCATGATTTAGTTGTTTAGTTTCTGAGTTATGAGGCCAAAGGACGAGTCATTTAATCTAGTGATTATTGATAATTCATTAAGTCTATAAAATGTCCGAAATTTATCAAACACTTTTAAAATAATAATTATATATTGAAGAAAGATCTCGATAGATATCATTTTCTGTATCTTGTTACTCCAGGGTGTCTGTATATTTATGACCTGTTTACATTTGTTTGTCCATAGTTTGTCTGTAACAAACTGGTGGAGGTTTACGGGCTTGAATGCTCTGTAAAGAACGTCCTCACTCTTGAGTCCAGCACCGAGGAGAAGTTCAGTCAACATCTCATCTTCAATCTGCAAAACGCAGTCTTTAAAGACAACATACATGTTGGTATGTTCCAAGACACATGGAGGCAACCACAAAAAGGTTTTTTAAATTTGTATCTTATTCATATATTCTGTCATTGTGCTTTAGGTCGGTTTATCCACGCAGCTCTTCAACCAGTCCTGATCAAAGCCAGACATGGAGGTTGCCTGGATGGTGGGATTTATCCGGAGGCAGAAAACGGTGAAACACGGTTCGTTTTCTTTAGGACTGTGATGCACACATTTTGACCTCCGTCCTCATCATCTCTAAATCACTGATATTCTGACACAGAACACGTGTTGTCCCTGAGGGGAAAGCAGAAGAAATGGATAAGGTCGCCGAAAGTCCTCAGACCAAGAGACGGAAGCAGGAAGAGACAGACCTGAGTTTCCTGAAGGTGAAAAACAAGGACGGCCAGGACTGTCTCTTTGTTGATCTTGGTAAGACAAACCACTTTAGAAATCATTCTTTGTGATCCTTACTAGTATTTACACATGGACTTTATTTGCAATGTCTTTAATTAAGGTGTCTACACCAAGAACAGAAATTTCCGCCTTTACAAGTCATCAAAACTGGGAAAGAACGCTGCCTTCACTGTGGCAGACAACAACCAGTTTACTGCCAAACAGAAGAAGGGGATCTCCTCTGAGGAAAGTGTGTTCTTGGCGTCCTTGGTCTGTAACGTGAGGTACACTGGAGCACTCTGACACTCACTGATGTAAATGTAAGAATCATGAAACCACAGCACCAGAGCTTATTTCTGAATATCATCAGTTTCACAGGTCAGAGGATTCTCTCGTGGGACGTCCCAGAAACAAAGACATCAACGACCCAGAGACCTCAGCAGGGATCAGCCACTAATCCAGGTAACAGTGAATAGAAAACAAAGGATTCCTTGAAATATTTCAAAACATTTTACCTTGATATTTAACATATATATATATATTACATTTAAATGTATTTAACTTTTTTTTTAATTAATTCTTTACAGAATCACTTTCGGGTTCCCTGACATCCCCTCACCAAGAAGTGGACAACTTTGTCTCGACCCTGGTTAGAAAGGACGGTATTCAAGGAAGTAAGTGTTTGGGTTGATACAGGAAGTGTTTTCTATCTCATGTATGAAAAACCGGAACAATTACTGTTTATTTTGTTATCATTTTTCTTGGACAAAATGACAACATAAATAGATTTTTTTGAATAATCTTCCCAATTTTATTTTATTTTGTTTTATTTTTTTACATTTTGTTTTAAAAGCATTGGTGTGTTGTAGTTGTTAGTAAACAAAGGATTATCTTAAATTAAATTACAGTTTTTCTTCCTCGTAAATTAATTTTATGCAAATAACCTCACAATAAAACAATATAGTATATGGTCCAAATTACTGTCTTATTTCTCTTGTCACATATTATCCAGCCCCTTGTTTTTAATGTTTATTTATCTTGGACAATGCAAAGGATGATATCACCAGTTCCTCTTGTTTACCTCCACAGGCATCAGGCGATGGAACTACTTTGTCGCAGAACAACTGCTCGTCTACGACATTGTCAAATACCGCTGGTGTGAAAATGTGGGAAGGTTTCATAAAAGCAACAACATAATGTACGTGCATTGTCTCATGTTACACGTTTCTTTGAGTTTGCTTCCCCGGCCTCATGTGGTCTCATCCCCCTCTGTAGGATTGTTGTGGATCTCAAAGAGGAAGCGTGGTACCAGAAGTGTCACGACCCCGACTGCAGGAACTTCAGATCCTCAAGTAGGTTATCAACCTCCAAAGCTGCTCCTCTTAGTTCTCATATTAAAATAAGTTAAGGGCACATTATAGTAATTGCAGAATTGTGGTAACACCACCTGAACATTTCTCCTGTTGCAGGTTACCCTCTGCCACAGGAGATCTGCGTGAGCTACATCATGACACTGGTTTGTTTGCGTCTCCTCAATCCAGACAGGAAACTCTGTTGTGTGTTTATGTTCAAATACAAATCGTCTTCAACGTATGATCTCGTCTCTCGTTCACTGACAGGACGATGAGGACCAGGCTTACTTAATGGACGACGCTGGAAACATCGAGCCCAGCCAGGCAACAAACCAGACCCAGCAGAGGACAGCGTGTCCACAGGAAGAACCAGCTGACGTGTGGGGAGACGGAACGGACGAGCAGGATTATTTAAAGAGCTTGGACGACTTTGAACAAACCAGTGCGGAGATCTCTGATCAGCTGCTGCTCAGTTGCATGGGAGAGTTTGATTCCCAGTAGAAGGTAACAGGTTATATTGCACTGGCTGTAAAGCATCACACATACGGTTTTATTCGCTGTACTCCATGTAAGGTTTCAAAAAAACATTCTAAATGTTTTAGCAACATATTTGTAAGAAAGTTTATAAATATATTTTCTATCAACTGCAGCTCTCCCTGTAGGCACATACAAGTGGAGCTGCTGTATTTTAAGATGGTGAATGACCTTTTTGTAATTAAACTAAAAAATTAGGAATTAAATGTTTATATGCTGTTTTACTTAAGATGTACATATTTAACGCACTTTGTCATTTGCAATAAACAGTTTTCTGGCAAACAAAACATGTTTCACATCATAAAAGAGATCAAGTCCAACACCTGCGTTTGGAAGAAAGTTTTTATTTGGCACAGTTGACAAATATAGATACTGTACTCTTTTCCTCCAGCACAATATACTGTTGCCCTTTTCAGATCATAAGTCTTTCACAAAAACTATAATATGGCTCGATCTGTCCGTCACCGTCACGATTAGATGTGTGTTATGATCACAATTCAGAAAAACACAAAGCCTTTAGTTTAACGACTGAAATGCACATTCCGTTGCTCACGACACTGATGTGACCATCAGGGAAAGTTGTTGACAAAGGCTTAAAATTAAAAACACTGGGCTTTTAATATGAAATGTGATAGTGTTACCACATATTTCCCCTTGAATACCTTCGTATGAATGCACTTTATTTTACCTCGCAGCTAGTGGCACTGAAATCTCAAAGGAGAAGCTGCATGTACAATAATGTAACCTTCAATATATTTTCTATGCTGTCTTTAAAAGAAAACACAAACAGCCCCAAAGAGCAAAAAAAACGATTCCCAGTCGGCTATTCATTACATTGTGCACCAGAACAGGTTCATCAGTCTTTAGCCTTCAGCACTGAGAAACATGGGAATGCAGGGAATTAACAATCCGGAGTATCAGGCACGACACTGCGTACACATTTTCAGCAGATACGATATTTACAGGTTATCGGCGTAAGCAGATAACCATAACATTAAATAGTCTGGTTTATAAATAGTTCATGTTGTTGTGCTGTGTCTCAATTCAAGTATGGAGTGCACTGTAACGCAGCCTTCAACTGGGCTTGTGTTTTACGAAAAGAGTTCATGTGAACGCACCCCTCTGGAATTCACAACCTCGGACATTTCTGAAAGCTCCAAGCTCATTAGATGCTACACGTTTTCAATAAATGGTAAATGTATATATATATAGCTATTTTAACAGTGACATAATTTCCTAACATGTCTGAGAAAAACGCTGATATTCTTTCTTCAGCCTCATCTCTTCATTCTGTCTTTGCGTTACCCGTTTGCTAATTTGCCAAGTAGCCAAACCTCTGTGGCTTCTCGACACCGACGGTAACGTTTCTATTAGCGTCCATGTTCCTGTTGCCTAGCAGCCCTATTATCCTGACCTGAAAAAAAATCACGTACACAAACCTTTGTGTCACCGCACAGGAACCAGAAGCTCATGAGTTCCATTTTAAGGCAGCATAAGTACCCACATGTTGCACACAAAAAACATCAACAAGTAAAATCCTCGCCATTTTGCAACACAGTGAAACGAGGGCACCACAATTTTCAAATTTGTGAAAATTAGGTATATGGAAAAAACGGGCACATCATGGTGCATGAAGGAAAGCATCTGATTTGAGACACAGCATACGTGTTTTTAAAAGCATTTTTGTGGGGGTTTTATCTGATAGAAATGTTTGTAACCGTGAAGAAGAGTTATGTTGGTTAAGGCATCAGCATGTCACATCTTCTCCGTTTGTTTTGTAACCCTTATTCCTGTAAAGTGCCTTGAAATATTGTATGATGTGATTTGGCAAGTAAAAGTAGAATGTAATTAAATTTTTATTAAATATGCCAATAACTACATCTTCTGGGGTAATCTGAACTAATTAGCCAGTAATAGCAGGGGAAATAAAACCGTACAATCACTAATCGAAGTTTCAGTTGGTTTGTTTTGTCCCCACAAAACTGTCACAGGTAGAAAAATTTGAGTAAAGGCCCCTTAACTAGACTAGTTTGGTTCTGGCTTTGCTCTAAATGATCCTCACCTCCCTACATTAGTCCCAGATTAAAGTTTACAACTTAATTTGGGCATAAAGTTGATCGATCTGCTCCCTGAAGCGGCTCCGAAGCTCGTTCCTCTTGGCCTTCAGGGTGGGAGTCAGGAGGCCGTTCTGCACTGTGAACATCTCGGGGTGTAGAGCGATATCTTTCACCTGCAGAACAAAACAAAGATAAACACTGAGTTTCATATAGTGAACTAGGGATTTGTTTAATAATCAATCATATTTATTAATCAATTAAGTGTCCAAATCTGTAAACTAGTGTTTAAAATCAAATGCTTCATTGAGAATAATATCGTAATTGAGAAGAAATTCGTAAAATGAAAGTCATAATTTAACGACTAACAAAAGTCGACTTTATTGTTGTAAGTGTACAACTTTTTTCGAAAAACTATATTATGACTTTATTCTCATAATATTACGGAAACAATTAATTCAGCACTTTATTTCTTGTTTTATTACAAATTTATTCTTTATTATTTATTAATACTTCTTTTATAGCTTCCAGTCCAAATGTAGCGTGTAAGTGAACAAAGCTGAACTGAAAGAAATCACCTGTTCAAATGACTTGAGTCCTGCTTCTTTACCCAGCCTCAGGATGTCCCCCAGAATGGCGTCCTTCACCTCCTAAAGAGTTGTCGAGTCAGCAAAAAGAAAATGACAGTCAGAAAAACACAGTTTAAGGTTGAGAAGAGTTAAAGTCAGACTGTTGATGGAAATAAATCTGACCTTTTTACTGCACAGTTCAGTGAAGGATCCTTCAAATCCCTGTTTCTTGGCCCAAACTGGTAAATATTCTGGATCAGCCACAACTATCGCCACCAGGCACGCCTTAGAAAACAGCACAGAGAAGATGATGATCAAACAGTTCAAACTATCAGACAAGATGATGTGGACACAAGCTGAATTACTCACCTGTAAACTGTCTCCATGGACAAATATCTGAGCCACTGGATCACTGCGGTTATAGACAGTTTCTATTTTCTCGGGGGCGATGTATTCTCCTTGTGCCAGCTTGAAAATGTGCTTCTTTCTGTCGATGACCTTGAGACAGCCGTTCTGCCACGAACCAAAAAGAGAAACTTGACTTCAGCTCAACTTTACCATGATAATAACAATCAGATTTTTTAAGATCAGTGTTGTTCAGCTTACAGGAAGCCATTTCCCAATGTCCCCTGTGTGCAGCCATCCGTCGTCGTCGAGGGCCTCAGCTGTTTTCTCTGGGTCCTTCAGGTATCCGAGGAATACATTTGGTCCTTTGACACACACCTACAGAGGAAACAAGTAAAAAGTATGATGTCACGTTGAGTTCGGAGTGGAACAAAGGGTTTTCCTCATCCTCTGTATGCATCTCATTTCTAATGAAGCAGAGCTCCTCACCTCTCCCTCTCCGTTGGCTGCCAGGTAATTCATTTCTGCCACATCCACCAGTTTGACAGCGTTGCAGGGCAGAGGAGGCCCGACGTGTCCTGCTGTCCAGTCTCCAGGCAGGGACATGGTGCAGCCTGCTGTGCATTCAGTTTGACCGTAGCCTTCATAAAACTACAAAGAAATCAACAACTTATTAGTCACATTCATGGAAACTATAAATCTGGTGATGAATATTCAAGAACTGTTTCTGTCAGGCCCCTGATAAGACGTCCAAGTGATCTCATGTGAGAACACAGCAGGAAAATATCCAGATAATTCAGATTGAGCAAGTGGGCGTGTTGATGCCATTTTTGACGGATGAAGGAATAACAAAATCTCAGGATGAAAAAGTGGTCGATGCTGTTGTCAATGTGCTGTGATCAAAAACACGTGATAACCGCAGAACAATTTGTGTTGCGTCACTGCCTCCACCCAAACGGCCCTCGCCTGAATGTTTGGATATTTTCCTAAGTTCTTGTCTAAGAAACGTTTCAGTGAGATGTGCGTGTGGTCACCTGACAGCCCAGAGCCGCTCGCAGGAACGTCAGGATGGTTGGTGACACCGGAGCCGCTCCTGTGATCATGAGTCTCACACGTCCGCCCAGACTCGCCTGCAGAGCGTGAAACAAAACCAGAAGACTGAAATGTCAAACTGAATAAATGGACTTAATGGTAAATTGACTAACAACATCAAACTTGTCTAGTTGCACATTTCACACTTTGTGCTGTCGGGGACAATAAATTTAGCTACATTTGGACTTGCTATCGTCTATTATGCATCGTATAGGATTGACAAAAACATTGTAAAAGAAATAAAACTATAAAAAGGTAAACAAAGATAGAATTTAGAGAAAATTTCAAATTTATCAGTTTATGTGGCTGCTAAAAGGAGAACAAAATATTCAAAGATAAATATGTCAGATACTTTAAAAAGAAGTTTAAAACTGTCTGCAGTTTTCGGCATTTACCTGAACTTTTTTGAAGATGAGTTTGTCCCACATGCTGTCCGTTCTGACCACACCATTTTTCATCTCTGCCTCCTTCCTCCTGAAGGCAAAGTCCAGCACCCATCTCTTCAGCGGCGTGTTGGCCTGACTGAAAACCTGTAGACACGAGAAGACAGCTTACAGAAAAGGGAGGCAGGCAAGCTCAATAACAAATGAAAATCATGAATCTTCCAACTCTTAATGTTGGTAGACTTTAACGTGTAACATCAACTAAACTACAGGAGGGATGCTGTGTCTGACCTTATCGAACATGCGGTTGAGGAGACGTGGGACGACGGGGAAGACCGTCGGCTGCAGCGTTTTCAAGTCGTCCATCAAAAGTCGAATGTCTCCTTGGAAGTAGCCGATTCGAGCCCCGTGGACGAGGACGACGCCCTGAAGAAGAAACAGCTGCTTATTCCTCCGGGTACAAGTTGAGTCAGTGTGATGTTTAAGCCACAAGAGGGCACTGTTGCTCCACTTGGAGACTACACTGCCACTGTTTGTTATTTAAACCTAAAAGTTGTTGGGCTCACTGGATATTTTAGAAAAGCTTCACAACCTTTATCAACATTCATTGTTAATGTAAATAGCTACAAATGACAATGACTTGACTTCCTTGTGTGTTGCATTTGGTACATTTTCATTTGATACAAAAAACTGTAAAAAAATAAGCAGCTTTATAATTTAAATATGAAAATATAACAAACAAGAAAATTAAAGAATGTAAATAAACATTTGAGAGACTCAAATTTCATTTCTCAAAAAGTGCGATGCAATCGGCAGATGTTAGATCCAAAAAATCACAACATGCTCCTAAAACTTTGAATTAGAAGGGACAAAGCACTGATAATTTTAACATTTCCAGACCTCTGACTTATTATTTTTTATATTATATTTGAATGTAAAATAAACCTACAGTAAAATACAGCTGTTTCCAGAAATGCTCTGAAAACAATTAAAGATCCACAGACTCGACCTAATGCTCCTGATGCTTAAATCTCTTATTATTTCATGATGACAAATGTAAAGTAAACAAGTCCACAACATACCTGTACAACCCTCTCAAACATGTGAGCTAGGGGGAGATAGGATATGTGAATGTCATGGGTGTCCAGCATGCAGTGTACCTGCGGAGCACACACAAAGCAAAACCCACGCACGTGCGCTGGTCAAACACGGCGTACTGTACCTCCACCACCCTCTCAAACATGTGGGCCAGAGGGAGGAAGGAGATGAGCACATCTTTAGAGCTGGGCCTCAGTGAGGCCTGGAGGAGGTCAGAGACAAAATGGGACGAAGAGGACGACAGAGGAAAGGAAAATATAGAGGGGTCAGAGAAGGTCAGTCTGAGTCAGAGAGGAGATTAGGATTGAAGAAAGGCCCATTGAGAAAAAACAAAACACTTGTGTTGGATGAGATACAGATCTCATGAATGCGAGAGCGAGGTCTGGTCTCAGAAGTGGGAGGGGCACAATTTAGTCCATGTCAAAAAAAAATATGGAAGAGGAGGATCTACTTTTTTCAGCCGAGTTTTGCCTGCTGGTTGTTGTTTTTAAATGCAGAGAAGATGCATTTATGTTTACATTTTACTCACATTACTTAAAATTCATATTCAATGTATTTGGTTGTATTTCTGTTCTCTTTTATTTTTTTTCTTAATCTTCTCATTCACCTTTCTTTGTCGTAAGGAATTGAGAACGATGTCTTAGGAATTGTTGCCAAATTTGTATCTACGTATTTATCGGCTGATATTTACTCTCCAGTATCACCATCGGCCCCGAAACCTCCGTATCGATTGGGCTCTAGTCTTGAGGGAGAGTCACCTGCTGTGTTTGTTTACCTGCGTTACTCTAAGGAAAGCTGCAGTGTTGGCGATCACATTCCCGTGAGTGAGCATTGCACCTTTTGGATTCCCTGAAAAGACATTAAAGCTGAGGATTAAACACGACGTAGAAAAGCAAACATTTGTAAAAGGTTGCGTTGTTGTCGAGTTGTTACCTGTGGTTCCAGATGTAAAGCAGATGAGTGCGAGGTCCTCTGGTGTGGGGGGCTGTAATCAGAGCACAGATCTGCACTTATGCATTTGAAGGCTAAGGGGCTGGTGCATGATGCAAACATTTTGTTAAGTACAAAACCTAGACAGTGTCCTATGATACAAATAATCCAAATGCTCCAAGTTGAATTTAGTGAGAATAAAGAGCCTTTTTTTGTTCCCACTCACCACTGGTTCCTGGTGGTGGTCTCTGCCCAAGGCCTGGAGAATATAAACAAATGATTAGAGTGAGTTACAGAGTGTGTGTCTGCAGGGAGAGCTGATAACAATCACACTTTAAAAACACACAGCACCCGGGGGCCTAATATCAATTTAGATCTAACCAGAAAACGAGTTATTGACAGTGAGACGCGAGCGACAATAACAAGAACTTGTCGTTCTCCAGAGCATCTGCTGATGGTCGCAAAGGCTCAATAGATACACGTTTTGAGAAAGCACGGAAAAGATAATTGAGACATAAGGATGAAGTTGTTATTCTCACCTCAAAGTCTTTCAAACTCAGAACCTCGATGCCGCACTTCTTTCCACGGGCCACCAGCTCGCTGTCAAACGCCTCCATGACCACAATGGTCTTCACGGCTCCCTCGTTCCCACCGTCCAGGATCATCTGAGCCTTTTCAGGAGTATCGCAGATCACCGTGGAGATGGCAGCTGCAAAGCAAGGTGTCACCAAATTACCAACTTCATCAGCGTCCTGCATCTGAAGCAGCGCTGGTGGTGCGTGGTTTACGTGCGTGGTTTACGCGAGTGGTTTACGTGTGTGGTTGGCGCTCTCACCTGTGTCGATAACGTAGGCGATGGCCTCCGTGCCGAGTGTGTCGTACAGCGGGACGACTACCAGGGAGTATGTGTGACAGGCCAGCTCTGAAATGGTCCACTGAGGGAACAGATAAACATTATTAACAAACAAAAAAGAAGGTAGCAATGATTTTCAATTTCAGTACCAAATGAATCTAAGGCTAGAAACTTAATGGACTATTTTTACCTGGGTTTCACTACAATTACCGCCCTGTGGTTGTATGCATTTTTTCTTTCAGACTCACATGAGGACATTGTAAATCTTTATTAATCTTTGAGTCCAAGTCCAAAATTTGAAGAAATTCCCTTAAGATAGACTTGGAATATCATGCCCAAAAGACTAAAATACGTTTAGTGAGGCTACCTTGAACTTGACCTTTGTAAAACCACATCCAATCAGATTATTCTTTCGAAATCTTTCACAAAAAACGTTTCGTGACCTTGACCTTTGATCAACGTAATCTAATCAGTTCCCAAGTGAACGAATCTGAAGGAATTCCCTCAAGGTGTTGTTCAGATATTATGTTGACACGAATGGGAAAGAATGGACAGACAACTGAAACATGTGATGCCTCTGGCCACTAGTTTAGCTCAGATAATATTGTATGTATTTCTAATTATTTAAGTTTATGTAACTGTATCACATCATTCTTTACGTAAGAGGGCCATTAGCTCCCGGTTAGTGACCATCAATTGGACCTATTGTTGCTCTGTTAGACCGTTTCAGTTTGTTTTGTGAGGCTATAAAAACGGTTAAATGAATGATGCGGTGAATGATTTTGGAGACGAATCTCTGCTCTATAGATTGAGTGACAGACGGAGAAACGGGCGTGTAAATGTAAAAATGCTGTTTTACCTCAGGCCTGTTCTGGGAAAAAATGCCAATGAACTTGTCTCCTGTGTGAGAGTGTCCTCTGTGAAGGAGAGCGGAGCCGATGTACTCTGCTTTGTCTGCCACCTGTTTATAGGTCAGCCACTCGTACGGCTGGTCTGGTTTCCTCGATCCTAGACAAGGGTCGTCATCTGCGAGGGGAAACAAATCGCATATTTATCAAAATTCGTGGTAGAAAACGGTTGATCTCTTATCTCCAGTGACCTGGATTTATCCGATAGAAGCTCGGTACTCACGCGATATTCCGAGCCCCCGCTGGAACACCTCGTACATTGTGCGTGCATCGTCGTAGAAGTGTGTCATGTGTTCGCTGCTGTCGTTCAGAGCCGATCTCCTTGCAAGTTCTGTACCCTACAAAGAGAAAGTCACAACCTTAAAATCAAAACAGGGCAAACCTTCCACATAGCACATGATAACAAGATTTGTTATGGAGAACACAGATTTATTTCGCGGTAAATCTGCTTTCTAGAGAATGTGTTTTCTCTGATATTTTGAAACAAACAGGGATCATGTGCTGTTTTGGTTTGTGGCTAAAAACAAGAAAATCAAGGAAAAAGCGGTTGCAAGACATGTACACTACATACACAGAGACCTGTGTTAGTAATGTAACTCATCTTTATGAAACTCATTCAGTTCCCAACACGGGTCATCTGTGTCATCAGTCATATGACACTGTCAGTGGAGACTGAAATCAATGCTGTTCATTTTCTCCTTCATCTGTTTCCTGTGTTTGCAGAGTTCACACTACTCCAGCTCTCTATCTCCCGATCTGCATGTTTCGTTCCAGACACAAGCAGCTGCTGCTGAAGCTGAAATAATAATCCACCGAAAGATATTGATTTGTCTTTTTGCTTCGTGTCCTTTTTCAAGCGAAATATCTGTGAAAACTGCTTCACATTCTCAGGCTCCAACTCGTCTGATGGCAGATCGGATGTTTCTCTTTTTGCCTTATGTAATAATAAATGAAATACCTTCAGACTTTTAGAGGAAGTCACCTTGGATCGTGCAAGATTGTGGAACATTCCGCCCACCCACTCTCTCTCACCATGTCATTGAGTTAAAGATTAATACAAATATTTGGTCGTTTAAATGAAAAGAATCATTAGCTGCAGTCCAGGCTGACGCGGCACATCATACCTACACAGGACCACAGAGAACTGTTGAGTCATCCCATTGAGTGATGTGCTGATGTGTCTTTAATTAAAAGAAAATTATAATATTATATTATACTATGAGAACATGGTTCCACTTTAAATGTTAAACCTCATATTAGGGGGCTTACAAGTGGCTTTATCAATGAACACATTATTTCCTAGAGCTTCATAGATTTGTTTTTTTCAAAAACTCATAAGACTTTTCATAAGATTTTATTCTTTGAATCTTTGTTCAATCTATTTGGTAAAGATACATCTATAAACCATCACTATAATCTCTTAAATTCATCAATTCATATTTATTATAGGCAAATCATTTTTCAGATGTCAGTAAGTTATTAATAAACTACTGGAAATCACCTCTTCTTCACCACTCTAGTTGCAGCCTTATCAGCGTGAATCTAAGATACTTTATAAACACATGCTCTCTGATTGGTACATTCACTTTCAGACCTGGATATTCGATGCTGTTATCGGAACATCTCCAGGAGGAGAATTAATTGATTTGTCCCAACTTAGCAACCAAGGAGATAAAAGGGTTCTTTATTAGAAAGTCGCATCATAAAACCCCCAAAAATAGCAAAGCCTTCTTTACCAGCACATCCTGGTTTAGGTCCGAGATAAACTTCTGAGCTCTGTGTATGTGAGGACGTCAAAACAAACACGTCATTTGAAGAACTACAGCTGTGATTACGCTGCTGGAGCGGATCCATTAACATTCCTGCAGAATGAGACCTGCTGTTTAGGTTTTTTTTCCCCATTCGTTCTTCTAGCTGGATCATGATTCAGTTATTCCAATAACACACTGTTCCAGGAAAGTGGGTGGACAGAGATATCTTGTTCTTTCCCCAATTTGACATTTTGATATATTAAAGGACAAAAAGATCACATACTGGCATTTCCACCGACTGCATCTCCAGATCACAGGGGGGCGTGAGGGCTTTGGGCCGCGTGGCGAACCAATAGGTGGTGATGGCGGCGAAGGCCCCCATGCCCATGAGCGCGTTGGTAGGCAGGCCACGCATGTACTGCCGGACGTCATCCAGCTCGGGAATGCGCAGCTGTCTCAGGACTTCCTGAGCCTGCATGGCTGATCTGCACTCACCCTGCAGCCAAACAGAAAGGGGAGCATTACACATGGAAGGTTTTAGTCTCAATTCTGCAGCACCTTTTTTATAATATGAATATCTCTGTTTAAACATCTGCATCTTTAAGTCTATTCAAATCTCAGGGTTTTATTTAGCCCCACAACAGTGATCTTAGGACTTAATACAGGATTTCTTAAACCAGCGTAATCTGAAAACTGTTGTATGTGAATGGCTCCAATAAGAGGCGACATTCGATTTATATTTCTTGACAAAAAATGACAGACACCTTAGATCCGGACATTATATCCTTCAAAATAAAGAAGTTACAAATCACCAAGTAAGACTTGATTATACACACACACACAATGTATTCAGCAAGTATTCAGTATTCCTTCCTTCAGTCTCAAGTAAAAACTGAAAGATATCGTCACAAGTGGTTTCCTCAGCACTTGAAGAACCTTTAGAAGCGTTTACAGCCTCAGGTTTTCTTTGGTGCGACTTTACAAGGTTTGTAAACCAGGATTTAGGGATTTTCAGCTCCTCTCAAGCTCCGTCAGGTTTATCGAGTCTGTCAGCCATTTGTGGAGCGATAGTTGAGTGGGTTCACGTCATGGCTCAAGGACACTCACAGAGTTTTCCCTAAGCTGCTCCTATGTCGTCCTGAATGTGTGCAAAAGGTCGTTGTCATGTCGCAAGTTGAACGATTGACACTGAGGTCCTGAGGGCTGACGTTTTTATGAAGGACCTTCTCCAAGAATTAGCGCTCTCACCGCTATGAAAATGTGAATGTTAGATAAAGTATGTGGGCTGTTTTGAAGGTAAACAGACAGTTAATGACCCAAACATAAATAGTCATGTAAGCTTAGGATGTTGATCTACGCAAGGGTTTCTTTTTTGCAGCTGTTTTTTTACATGAATACCTATGGGAAGAGGTCGTAGAGGATTCTAGGGCTGCTGGTAAAACGGCAGACAACTCAATTTAGTCCAGCCATCTACTTTATTTTGTTTATGTTTGACTCAAATAAAAAACCTTACATGAACAAGCTGCGATTCCTTCTATAAATATATACACAATTTAGATTCCTACTGTCATGTGCATTATATGAATGTGTGAGACCAGTTCTCCCCCATATGTCTCAGTTTGGCCAAACCCCTAGTTGATCCAAGCTTCTTTTATTTTATATATAAAAAAATATGGAGGTCACTGTGTTCATGAGGGAATTCAATGCTGCTGAAGGTTGCCTTCTCCAGATCTGTACCTCCACACATTGTTGCAGGTGGATTCAGGTAAAGGTGGAGACGAATGTCAAATTCAACGCGTCATAGCAGAAGGTCTGAATACGTTTCAATGGGATATTTCATTTTTGCAGCTCTCTAAAATTCTGTTTTGGATTCTAACGGATTTTGCCTAATGCTGAAGCACGACAAAATGTGATCAAATTATAAAAGTTTGAATACTCAATGAATGTCATTGTTAAATTGTCCAAACAGTCATTACAGTCAATAGAGCAGAACATGGAAATAAATCCTTGGAGTAATGTCTTGTAATTAAAGTCCTTGAATTAAAAAAAGGGTTTCACAGACGGTCTCCTCTTATTACAAAAGATTTTGAATAGGTTTTCTATAAGCAGTTTAAAATCTATACAAGCCAGAAGATGTTTTTCCAAAAGAATCAAACGGTGGAAAAATAAGCTGCTGTGGGAGCTGCATGTGTGTGTTTGTGTTTGCTGTTGTTTCTGTTCAACACTTCCACATGTTGTACACAGAAGGTAGAGAGGCCGTCCTATTCAACAGCTGCGCACTTTGGAAACAAAAGGCACAGGAAGGAAATATGACTCCACACATAGTTTTGGCATCACGGGCCTCCAAGGGGAAAAAGGGACAGGACAACAGACACTGCTCACAGACACACTCCGGGAAAACTGAAACTCCTTCCTGAAGGGGAATGAGGTTTGGAGGTGGGGATGTTTAAGGAATGAGTTTACTGGGTTGAACTAAAAATGACTAAAACTGAGAAAGATTGAGGAATTCTCAAATACATGCTAAAGTGCAAATCACCTGAGCCTGTATCAGACTATAGCAGACATTAGTCTACTATTAATAATCTATTAGATAGTATACAGAATAGATATACTTATATATTAGTCTCCATCATATAGACATAGTATCGATATCTACATCTAAGGAATGCCATTTAATGGGTCTTTGTCTCTCGTTATAATCTCATTAGTTATCAGACAGGTGGCTTTACGCACCTCAGAGATAACTCATCTGACCTCTGCATTGTAAGGTAGCGGCTCCGCTGCGAGATGAACAAGTTCACAACCACCTCAGTGGCAATAACTGACTTCTCACCTACTTCTATTATTAAAGCCTCACCCATGACACATGGGGCTGGTGCCAACTGGGTCAAAGTGCTTCTAGCAAAGCCGCCAAACGAGCTTTAATAACAACTTTAATTCAACAAATTGTGTGATTGTGTCTCAAGTGAGTTCAAGGTAAATCCCAGTAGTTTTGATATAAAAGAGTTAAAGGATTAAAGAGAAAGTAGCAGCAGCAGGATTAGGTGGTTGGGATCCATTCATTAGTAAATGCTGTATATAGATGTATAATAAAAACATCCAAGAATAAAGCTTAGCTATGAGCCACTATGAGAGACAAGCAGTGATCAGACCCCTTTTAAGTGCTCTCCAGTCCAAATGGGATCAAAATTGGTAAAAGTCGTAACAGCGGCTCAATGGATTTCGAGAACATTTGTCAAGAATCAGATGCCGAACCAAGGAAAAATAAATCTCAGTACTCACAAGTCAGCAGTGTTTGTGTTTGTAGAGGAGGCAGAATCAGTGTCTTAGAGTTGTAGTTTATCTGAATGACCGCGTGCTGCAATAGTTGCTATAAGCAGGACTGTCACTGACCTCTAATAGACCTCCGAGGTTCTCACCACTATGAATAGCAGGAACACGCCCCTTTCAAACAGAAACACAGACGCATGAGACACCGGCAGCCACTCAGAGCGCAATTCAAGGCCCAGGATGATGTGAGGGTTTTTTTCTGCTTCACCCATTGACTGGCTTAAGCACATTGTCCCAACTGTCCTTACTCAACATGGACTGTAAATATGAAGGTTGTCTATAACCGGATATTAAATAAGCAAACCAGCGTGTCTGAGACGTTCAAACATACCAATGTCCGAAACCATTGAGAAGCAACAGTGATTTTAAATGTTTATTCAAGGGTCAAAGACCAAAACGTTATCCTCCATTATCTGAACACGGTTTGTGCAATTCTAGTGTTGCTGAGCGTCCGAACCTCGGGTGAATAAAGAGTTACACCAGTCACAAAGAGTCTGTGTATTCTTCAAGATAGACATGTTGACAAATCCCCCTATTTGCATACTGATATCACCGAGTATTGACTGTAAGCAAAATACACACAAAGCTTAGTACATGGGCAAATTCCTCCGAATCTAAGTTGGATAAGACGTTGGGATTCCCAGTTAATTATCTATACAGGAGAAAATCTGCATCTTATTTTCTGACAGTTTCAGCTGATGAGTGTAAAGTGGGCAAAAAACATGTGGACACCAAGGACACGTGGATTTACACATTTCATGCTGACGTTATCAGCTTCAACAAAGACAGTAAAACATAAGAAGCCTGAGAGGGAACTCAGTTTAACCAGCTGTGACTGTGGCAAGAAACATACACATGGATCTTTGTGGCGTGAAACAGAAACCTCGTGTTACAATAAAATCCTATTACATATCCCACCATGGCATTAGTAATTATGTCAGGATATTAATGTATAGATATCGCAATATAGTCAGATATTATCTGGGACTGATAGAATTAACACTTATGTCAGATTCTGGGTTATTCATTACATTTAATATGAGACAAAACAAAGAACTTTGTCATATTGATGCAAATTTCAAAAATGAATGTAATCAAGAAATGTTATAACTTTAGGTCAACAAATTTATATTATTATTTTATGGTCCACAGCATATTGCCATGTTGCTTTTTTTAAATAAAATATTCAAATCAACAGAAATGTTACTAATTTTACTTTTAATATAGTCAAATATTTATAAAATTACAAACTTTTCACATCATTACTTTGAAATCATGACTTAATTTGTCTTTTTTAGTGTCAGTTATACAAATCTAAGACACTTTAAGATATGTTTGGTCAATGCAAACACCTCTTTTGGCATGTACTTTTCCTTTTAGTTTCACTATGTGTCTCTGTCTATGTGTCCAAAGGCCGACAGCAGTCACATGCTAGCAAAAGTTGCTCCACCACCACCTCCACTCTCCATACTTGGCCTGGGTGCATGACAAGCCAATGGCAGGGCCGGCTCTCCGGTCACCCCACACCCCAGCAGACACACAAGACAGTGGAAAAAAGAGGGGGAGAGGGCAGCCGGTTCATTTGACACAGTACAGAACATCGCGATTCGTTGGCAGCAGCCTGCAGCCTGAGCTCAGACCACAGATGTCAGTTTTGCAAATGCGCAAACCACAAGCAGGAAGTTGCACACAGGAAAGATGGCAGGACAGTCGCACTCCTCTGTACATGTTCCTCTTCCTCAAAAAAACCCCAGACCAGTGTGACACTGAGCTGATAAAGGGTTTGGGTGTTGAGCTTCAGATCAGATGATTTAAGCTCATTATTCCGGCCTCACCACCGGAGCATTAGCACATGGAGCCTTCACAACACCACAATAATCCCACTCTTATAAGACAGATGCTTTCAAATCCAGCATCCTTCTCCCAGCTGCTATGTGAACCGACCGGAATTGCTTCGGATGAGTCATTATTACGTCATTTATCATCACACAAAAATGCCAAACATCGTCTTGTCCCAGATTGCCAATTAACCCTCCCTTAATCCGAAGTTTAGTTTCACTTGGCACAGCATGGAGCCATAGAGGAGCAATACTCGTTCTTGAAGGTGGAGTTGGCTTCTAGCTTTTCCCATACTCAAAACACAAGTGCAGACATGTAAAGACTTTATTTATATGCATTTATGTGGTGTAAAGACGCAAGTGCTGGCATGTTTGGCCAAGCAGCTTGATATCTGGAGTGTTGACTAAATGTTACTTCCAAAGCCAAGCAGAGCATCATGTTAGACTCACATGAGTCTAACATTAGCACACTTATCTTCCTACGATGAACTTTACACTGACACACAAGAACAGTGCTGTTTTTTGTTTGCATTAGTATTACATGTTTTCTTCATGTAGCAGCTGAGGAGGAGGACTGTTGCCATTTAGCTTTAGCCCATTGAAACAAACCCCCTAGGCCGTATTCAAGACATGACCTGCGGCTAAAGTCTGGAGAATTGGGTGCGGACCCTACCCGCACTTTGCTTTTCACACATGCAAAACGCAGCGTGGGGGGGGTTCTCTGCACAGACGCGTTTGCAACAGCAACAAATCCTCCGCATTATTCAGGCGAGAGGTTGAGCAGCCGGAGGCAGGAAGTGACAAATTAACTCCGCTGCGGAGATCACGTGATGCATTACACAGTCATCTGCGCCGGCTCCTGATTTCTATGACGCCGCTTTGCTTTTTGCGTCTGTCGCGTGTAAGAAGCGGCATTAACCCCCCCCCCCAATCACGCAGTCAATCCGGCGGGGTACAGACATTTTCCGGAGTTCCTGTCTGTAACTAGCTGGAGACACACAAGCGCTGATTGTCATCTCCACACAGATATACGCATGACTACTGCCAAGTAATTTGACCTGGAAAATTATCGTCCATTGTTTTCTTTCCCACTGAAGACAAAAGCAAGATGTTAGTGGGGTTTACACTGGGCTTTTTGTCCTGTGTGAATACAGCATAAAATTAATTAAATATGCCATTATAGCAAGAACATAAAAGTTGTTCTAAAGAGAAACAGAGGTTAGAGGCGTTCAATGAATGAAGAAGGGGACTTTTCGTTACAGCCATAATCTCACATAAGTCTGTAAATCATTGCTCCTCCGTGTCCTTGCTATACGTCAATGAGTGTCCGTTACAGACTTTCTGCTTAATATAGCTCACAACAGAGGAAGGACATTTTCTGTAAAACCTGAAACTAGACTCTCAGACTGAGTTTGCATCCGACTTCTTCATAAAAGGGGGTAAAAATGGCCCAGACACAGTATCACAGGCCACACTGGAGTAGCACTTACTTCTCCAAACTGATTTTTGCAAGTAGAAGCAAAGGCAGTGGCTCGCTATCGATTCAGTTCTAAAAATGCAAAAATGTTGTGCTATTGACGTGGATGCAGCTGCCGGGGCCTCATTGATAATTCGACTGTTTTACAAACAGCTCAGCATGTCCCGAGGGCGTGGATCCAAACAGAGGGATGAGCTGACATATTCCTGTGCAAAACCTTTATTATGTAAAGGTTGAACGCGGGAAATTGAGCAAGGATGCTCCCCAGGTAACTTTGGCTGAGCAGTCAAGCAGATGAGCAGACTGAAGGGAGCTTGGGAAGGTGAACAGGTAGAGACATGAGCTGACACGCAGGGACAAGATGTTGAGAAATCAGGTGAGGGGGGATAGATGGTTGCTCCTCCTGACCTCTGATGTAAGACACAAAAGGCTGACCTTGCACAAGACAACCGCGATCAAGGCTGTACGTCCCGACCCCCCCTTGATGAAATTGCACACTCGCGGTCACATGGTCAAACAGTGGAGAAATGTACGAGGGGAGGGTGGGGGTGGGGGTGGAGGAGGGGGGATTTTGTGAAGTGGAACAAAGGTCACGCTCACGTCAACTGCTGCCAACACAGCGTCAGGCCACACGACCGCTAGACTGCAGGTCAAATAAAAAGCTCAGAACGCTCAGTGATCTCATCAAACTGAAATTCAGCCTCTGCTGTGGTGAATTAATGTTGAAAAACTCCAGAACACTTACTGTTTTTCCTGCTTTTATTAAAGAAGAGTTCTGGGAAATGTGGTGATTCACTTTCTTAGTTAAAATTAAGTGAGAAAACTGACACCGCTGTGCTGCCTGTACTGTAGAGATAAAGCAATTCGATTAAAAAACTATTCATTGTCGATAAATCTCAGTTATCTGCTTAAACTTTAAGCTATTCATCAACATTATTTCTTTGTTGTTCTAATGCAGAAAACTGTCTCAAAATATGAGTTGAGCATTCCAACAATGTTCTCCGGGGTCAACGACCTTTGTAGCTGACGGATATTCAACTTCTTTATTTGAGCTTCTATCAGAAAATCTTCTGGTAGAAATATTTGATTTGTCGCGCCACATCCTCCGGTTGCGTCGCTGCCACCGACCAAAGCGAAGTGATGACAGGGTGACAGTCTGCTTCGGAGTCACAAGACCACAAAGTGTCCCTCTGTGTGAGTCCATGAAAGCTGCTCCTGTACTCAGAGACAGAGACACATGACCGAGTCTGCACAGTCACTTTGTTGCCATCTCTGTCATGTAACTGCTCATGTGACTAGAAAGAGCATTTTCTCTTCTTCCTTTCATCAAAGGGGAGTGAGTCCACAAACGCAACATGGGAGCTACATTCCAAAGATTCCTCCAGGAAGTTTTCCCTAAACACATCTGCGATACCAAGCACATCCCTGAACTGCCACACCCCTCAGAGCTGTTGTTATGATCTGCTTTGACATCCTCACATATCCTGACACTTCATAGGACAGGTATCCCAACCTGGATCATTAAGAATCTGACCTCCATCCGTCTGTCGTCGACAGTCAGAGAGTTTCTGTCGTCTCTGCTCTAAGAGGAAACGACAGAAATAATTCAGTCACTGATTTGCTTAACTGCTGTTTCTCTGGTGTTTGCTGTGAAGTTAAAGGAGTGTGTGTTTGCTCCGGGTGGTTGTGTTGGCACGACACATTGGGACTATACAAACTTTCCCAAACGCGAAGCAACTTTAGAAAATGTAAAACATTTAGCTGCAAGACCACAAAACAAACACCCTGAAAACTGAAAAAATACAACAGAAAGATGCCGCACGTTCAGTCAACGTATGAGAAATTCTCCCAACCTCTAGGGGGGAGCGCTAATCGAAAGAGTTTAAGCTTCAAGGTGCAAGACTGAGACCAAACCTAAAGGGACCCGGAGCCAATCTTTAATTAAAAGATGAAAACAGCTTTTTATGGCACGAGAGGGACGGACAGGGAAAAGAAAACAGCAGCCAGCTGGGGGCCCAGAGTGATGCCCGCATATGAAAATATTATGGTTGTAAAAGCCTGTTTGTTGGCTGTAAAACTTCTTAGACACACAATGAACTGGCATTGCGTATTAATAAAATATGAATAATTGGTTATGTTACCAGTAATGGTGCTGCTGTCTTGGAAGAGTAACAAGGTTGTGCACATCACTGGTATTTGAAGTTAATTACGTTAAGTACATTTTCTGCTGTTGAGGTTAGAGTTTGTTTTTTACATTCATTCCTGTGTGGTTTGGAATATTTTGCCCCTAGCAGAAACATACATCCGGTCGTGTAATCTTCACAATACACATCAGATTTTGCATAAATATTTGCAAATGTGAGTCACCTCCCACCCTCTGGTCATGCTGCTGAGGATGTGAGGGGAAGGTGAGACGTTTACTAACAAGGTGGTGACTATCCAAGCAAGAATCTGCAGCAGTTGACACAGACAGGTGTCTGGCATCAGACATGAACTGCCAGGATCATAAAACATGACTTCAGTAACATCTCGTGCAGTCGATGTTTATAATGAAAGACTGGTCGAGCACGTTTATCCGGAGGGGGGGACGTATACGGCGACTACACCCATCGGTTGCTCCCGCACAGACTTTGGCATAAAAGTAATATTGAGCAAGATGGCGGCCTCTGAGGTTATTTTGGCTTCACTTCAGTATAGCGGGAGGAAGTGGAGAGGCGTCGTCCATCTTTGTATACGTCCGATGGTGACACGTGATACAATGATGACCTCTGGCTATATATACATGCAATAAATAACTTGAAATGATAATAAGAAGAAATTAAATCAGGTAATAGTGCATGAATGGAAGTGAAAGCATGGAGTTTGTGTGCAACTCTAACTTCCTTCAGGGGGCACTAAGGAGGTTACCAGGTCTCACACAGACACACACACACACAGACACACACAGACACCCACAGTTCTGACTGATACGGTGGGAATGCCACGACGTGTCCTTGAATAATCGCTTCATTGTTTCCCTCTCTCTCGTCCCAATCTTATCTCACTCCCAAACAATGGCGTCAGTGCGCAGGGCTCTTTAAAAACCTCTGGATAAGACGCAGATTAGACAAGAAAATCAAAGTATCTGCTCTCACAAGGTGTGTGATCAGATCCAACGCTACGTGTCCATGTCTGTTGTCGGCTCACACACACACACACACACACACACACACAGAGACACAGACACACACACCCTGGGGTCTCTCAGCGACAGAAGAAGAAGACGAACCAAGTGATCAGATCACAACAGTGTCTGGACAGATGCAGTCCATGTGCACACTGGGAGATCGGAGCGGAACACAAGGGGACAAGGTTCGGAGAGGCGGATTGAAAACGTGGCTCGATCTCCGGTTTCTCTTTTGAAGACATCAACACAAAGAAGAACACACAACGCGGCCTGGTCGTCCTGCAGACTCACAATCATTTCCCCCTGACACACAACCTTGTACACAATCTGACCTCTTCTTAGATCTGGTTTAATAAAGGGTTCCACTGACCGGTGCGCAGCAACAGATCCGGAGACTCGAGGCTGATTCTTGAAGAAGCAACAGCAGCAGCAGTGATGATGATCTACGCTGTGCTCGGCTCTCAGCCAATCACAGGCCGCGATGCTCAGACCGCAGTTTGAGAGCGCCCCTGTGATTGGTCGACAGCGGTCGTGACAAGGGCGGCGGAGCCTGTATCGCATGTAAACCGAAGCCGCTACATCCTGTATAACAACCCTAAAAAAAAAATACTAGACACACCTTCAGTAGTGGAACGTAACGGAGTATATTTACACAAGTACTATAATTGTGGTATTTCTTGATACACACCCACTAAGTCAGCAGGAGCGACACACACACACACACACACACACACACACACACACACAGAGGAAAACCCACAATGAGTTTTATAAAAGAAATTAAAATTCATATTCAGCCACTTTGACTTTAACCTCACATCACGTCCATCGCACTCAACCCACTCAGTCAGTGGTTGACAAACACACACTAGTCAAACTGTCAAATAAAAGTAAAAAGTGAAATAAGGTAAATAAACCGAGAATAACAGCATGCAAGAGCATCCAATGTAGCACTTTCTCTTAAACAGATATTAAAAACCTGCTTAGATGTTAAAATCTACACAACTAAACTTCTAACTTCCTGGTACGTGGATGTACTTTTTTGTTCCACCGCCGCTACACACCCACAACATGTCGCTCACAGTGAAACCCCCAGAACCCCCAGTGTGCACCTACCTCCTCCTCAGCCATCATCTTGTCTCCCTGCATTCCAACGAAGAGTGAGCTGTCTGTGTGTGGAGGTGTCTGTGTGTGCAGCTGTCTCACTCCACCGTGCTGAACCAGCACCTCCACCTGAGTTCCTCCCCCAAGTGGCATCTATGGACCTCCCCCCCTCACTTATTGGTCCCCTTCTGAACCCTGTTCCCGAAACTGCCTTTATTTCCACCCCCAAATACATCTAAGATCCACTATTATCAGAGACGAGGTTAGTACTTTGATAAATACACAGACAAATCAACAGGTGACAGTAAGCATACTCCAGTCTGTTCACAATCTAATTCATTATTTCTAGGTCTAATCTAAATTCAAAGCATCCTTGACCACGTTATACATGCAGCGAGTATAGTGATATTTTATTCCACTCCATCAAAGTACTTAAGTACATGTACGTAGTTCCACCACTGATCCCATTATAGCAAGAAATATTGTGAAAATAAGTGACATTTTCACTGTTAAAGACTGAACTGAACAACAGTATAAAATATAAAGTTGGCTGCAACTGCACTATTGTACTACAACAGTAAAATGCTGTTAAAATATTTATTCTTTTGTGCCATTTTTGTGTGTGATAAAGACCATTCGTCAGTATTTCTGTTTGGATACTCTCACTTGTAGCAGAGTTTTTTAACACTGACGTTTTGTATGTGAGTCATTTTCCACCACTGAACTCCACTGAAGTTTTAGTTGACACAAGTCACATCAGTTAAACCAGAGATTTTTAATCGTTTGATTCACAAAGAACTAAAACGCTCCAATTCTGTCCATCCCTCCATTCGAGGTCAGACGCATGTTACAGCAGGGACAGATCACATATCACAGGGGTGACACAAAGACACAAAGGAAACGCTCAGACTCACACCAAAGGACAATGACAGTCTCAAAGTAAACTGCCTGTCTTTGGACTGTGGGAGGGGGGTGCATTACCTGGGAAAACCCCACACAGACACAAGGGGATCGTGTAAACTCCACATAGAAAGACCCTGCATGGTCATCTGTCTGGTTCAAACCCGGAACAAAAGTGCAAATGTGAAAAGTCCAACAAAACATCAAGTTAAGATTATTCATCTCAAACCCTTTCAGATTTATCTTGTGGCCCTTTGGGAACCACCGGATAATAGATCGACCTCGATACGCTATAACAGTGAAGTACTTCACTGTATCAACAAACGTATGATGAAATCAAGATTAATACATCAGGAACAGAGGTTGCTTTTTACTTTTGATACTATTGGTACATTTTGCTTTGTGCTTTTACTTCTGACTCATTATTAATAAATTCAAAGTTTACATTTTACTTGTATTGGAGTATGTTTACCTTGTTTTATTGATATTTAAAATTCAGATTACTTCCTCCACCACTGTAAAACCAGTGAAAAAGAACTCCACGTGCATTTTACCTGGGCTGACATTAACTGCTTATTATTGACTGTAACAACAGTCAATAAAATGAATTCAAGCCTCATGAAACTATATGCTTTTTAAAATTTGTTGATGAGAAGTGAATACACGAAAAAGCACCAACTATAGAGACCCAGGTACAAGAAGCTGAAGAAAACCAACAGCAACAACAAAAAATCGGAGCTCCAGCAGTATGATTCAAAAGAAGTAGTAATACGTAATAATCATTGACACTGTGTCAGAGCAGCAACATGAAAAGCTGAGGTCTAAACATCCTGAATATGACTTATTTTATATTTCAAGTGAAAGTATTTTAGGTTTAAAGTCACAAAGCAGAGAGTTTATTGGCTAAACACCACATCAGCATCTGTAGGTTTGTTTTTATAAATGTTTTATTATCGTTATTATTGGTGTATTATTGTAAAATCTTTAATTTAATTATTGTAGACCCCATAAGTCCAACAGTGCATTAACACACAGCTAATGGGGATCCCAATGAATAAACAAAGAAATAAACATCACACAGAGGATCATCTAAACTTAGAAGGAAATACTTTGGGTAACAAAACTTTCGTGCAGGTTTCAAGCCTAATATTATATTTTCAAAAACGACCTAAAATCTGCAAATGGGATATAAAGCAGGAACTGTACATCTAAGATTTTTAGGAGAGCGTTCAGTTACTGTGGCGGTTTTAAGATGAATCTAACAGTTTGTTGATATCTGTTTCTTTATCACATCTTCCAGTTAGCATGCTGGTCATTGCAGTTTGCATGTTGTACCACAAGAGGGAGCAGTTTTGCCTTTATAACTTTTTAAGAATGTAAATTATTTTCAAAAAGTAACATTGGGAGAAATAAAAAACCTATAGAATATAAATTCATACAGAATCAGTGGTAAAATTTGGACTTTAAATGTCACAATATCAGAGTGATGATCCTGACTTGAGCTTCAATGAGTAAACTTTCACTCTTTTACCTTCTGGAAAATCAAACTTATATTTTATATATGTTTGTTCCTCAAACTCTGCTGAACCATGTAGCCTGGACTCAATAGGACCGTGTGAACTGCTGCAGTTCAGGCTGAGGGGGGCGCGCCAAGCCAAAGGATTGTGTCGGGGACCCTCTGAGGTCAGCACGGGTCAGAGCGCAGCGCCTGACAACACACGCACGCACACACACACACAAACACACACACACACACACACACACAGCACGCACACACACAAAAACACACGCACACAGACGCACAAACAATTAGGCCTAATGGCTGGAAGCTTGTTTGTGTTTTCCTGTAACAGTCTGGTGTACAGATGTTACACTGATAACACTATAGATCAAAACACACACACACACAGCCACAGACCCACACACACACACACACACACACAGTGGTCCACACGACTTGAATAAGCAGATACAGCGACCATCACCCGCTGATACCAACAAGAATAGGCTACATGTTTGTTTATTTTATTTATGGAGCCAGTCTTTGCATATTTGTACACTTATGCATTTTTGCATTTGTAGTAATAGGCGTCAGATTAAAAGCTTATTTATCAAACCAATGACGCATAAAAGTTATAAATAACAATAACAATATAGGTTTTATGATGCAGAAATCTGTATATTTGTGTACATTTTCATACATATGTATTTTGATTCTACGTTATATGCACAATAAACAAGGATTGGGATTCATTATTGACCTGCTGTCGTGTACATATGTTATAGCCAAAATGCATTATACACTAAAAATATTTGGAAGATGGAAAACTTGCTTATTTAACACAGAGTAAATATTAAGAAAAATGTATTATTATGGACAGCAGATGAACCTGGAGGTGAAACATCTTATTCCAACAGTTTCCACTCGCACCTGTTACACCAAGAGTGTGTTTTGTTGTTATAATGTGATTTCAATATTTCCTCTAGAAATATTTCCCCCCTCACTCACAATTTTTCCAATAGATCTTCTCTTGTTCTGCAAATTTGTGTCTATAGGAGCCAATATGATAAATAAAACCAGATAAAACCAAGCTGTCATACATTCAAAATCATTTCAGGATATTGAGATTTTTTCCAATTTAAGGCCATTCTGGCAAATTCAGACAGCTTCCAGCAAATAATAAATATATATTACCTTTTAAGGGATCATTTTACTCTCAAATCAGCAACAAACCGTACATTATTCAAATCAAATCAATAACGGCACATACACAGAGGTGGCCAAACATGTATGATATAAGCTCAAACGGTGGAAACGCAGTAATTTGGTAAATATTTTACACTGAGGATTATATTAGTAGAAACCTTTTACGTGTATTCATTCAGTCAGAGAGTTGGCAAGCCATTTCTAAAACATGGAAAAACAAATTTCACATCAAATATGCGCAATAACTGTAAACAATAAATATCCTGACGCATCATTTGGTTTAATTCTGCATGACGCAACAACTTGGCGTTACCAAATCTGTCAGCCAAAACTTCCAGGATTTAATTCAGTGAATTAAAAAAAGCCACAGCACATGAGTCCCGTCATATTTCAAAGGACAAACACATAAAAAGTGTTAAAAAGTGCACAGTCAAGTAATTGGATTTAATGCCCCCGTCCCGCTCGCTCGCGCTTTTCTCTCCATGGTGCACTAAAAACTCGCCCAACGCTTCTTCAGATGTCTGGTGAGCTTTTCTTTATCAATCTCCGCTGCTTTTTATTCTTCGACATCGCTCACAGGATCAAATATATCCAAGCACTGGCGAAAGTTTCGAGATTAAAGCGTTCACAGTGGAGAAAAGGACTGGGTGCAAACTGTTTTGGCGCATGGGAGCCAGCCTGAATCTGTGAGAAGGAGCGCACACAATAAACCTGTTGTTAACCTTGCTGTGAAAATATGTTTGAAGAAAACAGCCAATTGTTGTATGAAATGTATTCAAGTATAAAATAATGCCCTTTGTTTGGGGGGAAAAACTTGAGCAATGTGAGGGTACAAAAGTCCCCTGTGGCATTTACTAGCAGCCTTTGTGCAGTGTGCGCTTTGGCGTCTCCACTTGGCGCATTACCCAGGCCCCTTTAAACGCGATTGTTTCTTTCTTTCTAATGACATTTACCGGATCAAAACATGCTGTTAATTCGATCAGAAAGCTTCACCCTTCATAACAATGGCAGTATAATTTCTTCCAAAGTTTGTTAAGTTGACCGAAATTAGGCAAATGAATAGGGGTCTCCAGGCTACCCATCTTGCAGGTGACGGGGAATAATGCGCGTTCACACCAGCTGCATTCTTCTTTATTTCTCCCTTTCTTTCACAGCATTATTAAAATTTAGGCCAATGAAACTATTCATTCGACTGAATAGACATTTTCTTATAGGATAATAGGATACAAATTGAGCCTCTCCAAAGAGTCTCCAGTGGTGGGTAACCCTCGTGTGCCAGAGGCTGCTGGAGACGCTGGCCTTGACGCAGACGACGCTCGTGTGCCAGGGCTAATCACACACCTGCCTGGGAGTCCTGCGAAATAAAGAATGTAAACAAAAAGCTTGCCATCTCTCATAAAAGATGGACGTGTCACCAAGTCGTGTGAGAAACGCCGAGAACAAACGGGGGGACTCGGTCTCCAAAAGATCTCCCCTGAACTTGGCGGAACAGCCTATTAAAGGCTTACTTAATTACTCTAATGACACTGGACAGGCCTTAAACCTCGGACCGGGCTTGGACGAGAGTTAAGATCGCTTGCTGGGATTTGTAAACAGGCGATCGTGTGAGAAACGCGAGTTGGAAAAAAGAGTGTTTCTTTTTTCGCCGGCTTTGTTTCCAGTGCGCACAGTGCGCCCCGCCGGATCAGGCGATCCCAACGCTCAGTTCTGGTTTCCCGCCTGGGTTCTTACTATGCAAATAATATTCCAAAAGTAATCACGTGTCTTTAGAACAGCCACGTGGATTAACAAAGCAGGTTTGCCCCCCTGCTAGCCCATGGCTTTAGATTTTTACTATTTCTTTAACTGATCCTAAATGCACACATTTACCCAAAAGCATGTCTCTAATCCCATGGAATAATTTACACCCTGAATGCAGGAGTCCCTTGGAGGATCGCTTTAAAAGGGCCAGTTCTCTGCTCACACCTCAGTCCGCTTCATCTCTCACCAGAGCAGCACACCTCTTCATCATCCAGAAAGACTCATTTTAACACTTTTGACAGAAACTCGTCGATGGCATCGAAGATGAAAGACAGGAAGGTACGCGCTCCTCGTGCGCTCTGCATTTTGACGACTGAAATATCATGGCAACATGACACTTTTAACACTTTTTAGTAGCAATTTGGAATTTGTACTTTCAAGAACTATTGTCAAACTGCTATTTGGAGTAATTTTTACAGCAGTGGAACCGAAATCCACTGTGCCCCAGCTTGTGGCACGCGTTACTGGACGATTAGGCGCGCAATGATGTAAAAGAGCCTTTTAACATCTAAGACATTTAAGCAATATTTAGTGACAATAATTGAGTTAATTACGTTACAAACACCTGATGTGTGTTTAATATGCTGAAAGGTTTGTCTGCTGTGTCCAGTGGCGGCTCAGATTAATACAAACTCTCCAGAGCGCGCAGATGTCCGCCTCGCGCTCTGGAGCAGCAAAGCGCGCAAAAGCTGCCTGGAGTTACAGTCCCCAGCAACACGTTCTGCGTAATTCAGTGGACTTCTGCGTGTTTTAACTTTACAATATGTCTCTGTAAGTTGAGATGCACTTCAGTGATTCCATGTGCTCATGTTGTTTCTCCCTCTGTTTTGCAGCGAACTCCCATCTCTCACAAAGTCATCGAGAAGCGGAGACGGGACCGAATTAACCGCTGCCTAAACGAACTAGGGAAAACAGTCCCAATGGCAATGGCAAAACAGGTATTGTAATAATGTAATATTTGTATATTTCATTTATCGTTTAGGCTATATAGATGCATTTTTACAACTGATCGATGGATGCTTAGAGCAATTGTACTGATGGATGGTTGATATTTGCGGTCGTTCATCTTGTAATGTCGAATTATTTCTTTACTGTTTTTTCAGAGCTCTGGAAAACTGGAGAAAGCTGAGATCTTAGAAATGACAGTTCAGTATCTGCGAGCGCTGCACTCAGCGGATTTTCCCAGAGGGAGAGAAAAAGGTCAGTCAACTTTTTTCGCAGCTCTTTTACTTTACGCATTGAACCACCAACATCCTGTCCGCAGAATGAAACTGGATTTCTCTATGATGGATGTATATAGACCTGTGGTAACTGGTATATTTGTGTAATTTTTTATTATACTTATTGTGGAGTGAATTTTTAAGTGAGAATTTCTAGATAGTTGTCATTTTGTCCAGTTTTACGCACCGGAATCACAACGTCAAAAACGTGACTTTAGATATCGACAGGGTTGTAATCGTTGTTTACTTTATTTAACTCCAGGTGAACTTCTCGCTGAGTTTGCGAACTACTTCCACTACGGATACCACGAGTGCATGAAGAACCTGGTGCACTACCTGACCACAGAGGACAGAGCTGAAACCAAAGACATCAAGTACGCACGGATCCTCGCCTTCTTACAGTCCAAGTCCCGTGTGGTCACCGAGCCCGTGTTCGGCTCCGTGGGTTCGATGCCAGAGGCGTCTGACTACCTCGGCCAGCTTCTCTCCTCCCCGGAGCACCAAAGCCACAGCCCGTCCGACTCCGTGTACCAGCAGAGTCCACCGGGACACTTCTCCTGGCACAGCTCGGCGCGCAGCCCGGCCATCACGTACCCAGCAGTGCCGCTCTCCGCGCACACGCAGCAGCACGGTGGATACTTATCACCGGTGCAGGGACTCGATCACCACTATTTCAACTTCATCGGTCACACGCACGCAAACACGTTTAGTTTGCACAGTGCGCAACACGCCATGTAAACACGTCTGCTATGTTTGGTTGTTCTTTCTATTTATATAACTGTGAATGATGGAAACTGTTTCTGTACATGTTGTAAATAAATATTTCTGACTTAAATTCAGCTCGTTTAGTCTCTATTCAAATATGCTCAGAGGAAATCTCAGTGCGTAAAGATCATCGAAGGTACAATTACAACACGGACGCCACCCAGAAAGAATCCATTGCCCCCAAAAAAAAGAGGAGAGAGAAACTAGTGCTCAAATTTCAACTTTAGTGAATTCTTACTTATTTTGTGGAAATGTACGAAAAGAAGATTATGGTATTTATCCTCGGCATAGTCCTTTATCGTATTTTATAAATGAAAAAAACAACTGTGATATAGATTATGCTCGTTTGGAGTGACTTAACAATAAGAAAGAAAATCATTTGAACAGGAAGAGCTGGACTCTAACTTTATCATAAAACCCCCAAAACACCCAGTTTTTGTGGCGTACTACCATCTATACTAAACATTTTATAAAGCTCCAAGACTATTATCTTTAGTCTGGCCCACATACCTGCTTAAGGACTTATCTGTGGGTTTAATGAGTGACACAGAAGGTTCCAGGGTGGGAGACATGAGCCCCACTGGGCCACCCTCTACCACCTTAAACAAACTTAACACACTTAACAAAACCATTGATTCATCCAACACTCCCCCTTCCTGAAAATTACCATCAGATGCTTCATTCAAAAACCAGACATTTTAGTTTGTGATGGAGATAAATAATTGGATGGATATGTTAACAAAGGCAATACAGGATCTTGTGATGCTGAAGAAACTAAAACACATGTTTTGAAACTCCAGGATCTTTGAGAGTTACAGAAGAATGTGTCACAAACAGGATAAAAGTTGCCGCCTCTGAGCCAAGTTTGACTATTTCCATATATTTAGGCAAATTAGACTTTTCATTTGGATAAGGAGGGGATGTTATGCATGATGGAGAAGAGGCACCCTGGTTAAAATTTGGCATTAACCGATGAGTAAAAGTTGGAATTTTCTTCACACAAACAGAGAAGCTGAGCAGCTGAGCAGCAACAATAGATCGCCGTGAATTATCACAAGACAAACCATGAACCTGCTCTCGAGCCTTTGAAATTGTTTTCCTCACTTTGCCATGAGAGCAGTTAGAGGCTCTTTGCGTCACACAGAATGAGGAATTAATCCGATCAAAAGAGAACTGTTTTTGGCAAGCTGCTGTCTGCTATATGTGACCACATGCATCTCAATAAATGCATCAAACTGCTTCCAGACCCTGTTCTGTCTTTCTTTAAGTGAGTTGTATAGAGTTGGATTGTAAAAAAAAAAAAAAAAAAAAAAAAAAATGAGGTAAAAGAGAGAGAAGGGGGAAAACTCCTTGTTGTTCCTTTCCCCCTTTAAAACCAAGGAGCCCCATTGTGGTGCATCTGAAAGGGGAACAATCTCTGCCTCCTTGTGCTTCATCCTTGAGTGATTGCGAAGAAAAATAATCAACACCATGAAATCAAAGTTTCTCTCTGACAGCAGTGCAAGAAAACATTGAGAAGCAAACAAGCAAAGCTGATATGATTGCACTTGTCTCTCTCCTGTGTCATTTCAGGCTCCTGTACCTGAATATGACACCAAAAGATAGAAAAGTGAGGAGCGTCATGTGTCCTCATAGTGACACGTATGGACAGATATAGGATAGATGCAAGAATCATTTCCGGATGGATGGGTAGATAACGGACGCATGGATAAGCCCACATTAATCGCCTGGACGGTTGGATAAACCCACATTAACCAGCCCCGGACCAAAAAGGACAGGCAACAAGAGAGGGCAAATGAAAGAAAGAAAAACATTGGGCATGCAGATGGAAGAAGTGACAATACGATAAAAGAGAAAAGGCTTTGGAGAAACACTTGGATCCCTGCGGCGCCAATATTGGTTTAAATCCTGACTCTGAACAGGAGAAAAAAGACTCATGTGCAGCCAGATGAGAAAGATTTAGCCACAGCACATCACATGAATAATAATAAATTGAGCAGGGATAAGAAAAACAAAAAACCTCCCCAGCATTTATTGTCATGTAAACTGAGTGAAGCTCCCGTTGGAGAATGTTTATCTTTCGCGTTAATATCACATGCTGAACATGAACAATCTGCTCTTGTGAGAAATTATTCATCACTTGAACGTCAAAGAAGAACAGCACCGTGCTCAGACACTTTTACTTTGATGAAGATGAATGAATGGACAAAAGTTTATATAGAGAAAAGCATCTTCCTCATCCTGACGAAATAGGAACTATGGTGGGAATCAGATAAATTCTTCATCCATGAGGAATAGTTAGAGCCCGAACACCGACAGTGCAAAGGCCCTGGTTCTTTTCGCGTCATTATTCAGGAAAATCAATCGAATTTTTGACGGCTTGAACATACTTGAAAAATGACCAAATTTCGCGGGCGAGTCAGACTTGGGGAAAATTGTTGTATACTTGAGTAACTTGAAATGGGCGTGGCAAAATAGCTCAACAGCGACCCCAAGAACGCAGCAATTCTGTATAATTTAACCGATCTTCACAAAATTTGGTGCACACGTGTATCATGTCACAAGGAACAAAAGGCACCAACATGATTAACGCAACAGGAAGTCAGCCATTTTGGAGTAATTTGCCATTTTGGCCATTTTACACGTTTTGTATTTTAACAAACTTCTCCGAGAGCTTTCATCAGATCAACTTCAAATCAGTTAGTGTCATTTAAAATACATAGAGAAAAGCACTGCTCCTGGCTGCTTTTACAATACACAGCTCAAATGAGCTCAGGCAAGTCATGATATCATGGTCAGAATTGTGACATTTCCTCAAACCGTGTTAACATTGCGGTGCAGCGAAGGTTGATCCTTCCCCAAAGGAGATGAAGTTGTCCTAATTGTACTGTGCATTGTCCAATCAGCACCAAAAGGCTGTCACATGATCAGAGTCCAGGCCTGAACAACCCCATATGTCAGTATTAACCCTGGGTCATAGCACCATCTAAGGATTCGCCATGAAACAGGAAGTTATTTTATAACTCCAATGTACATTATCCTATCAGCAACAAAAACTCACCGATTAGAGTCCCGACCTTAATCCTTGATACACAAGCTATGCAAACCACTTCTAATCCACAACATGGGTTCAACATGAACTGATTCATTTACTGTGTTTGCTTTATTCTTTTATAGCTTATTCTTACTTCTTCACAGGAGAAGGCTCCATTGATGAATTGATGACTAGATGAGACTTCTATGTCATCAAAGGAGCCTTCCTCATTTAGGAGAGCTGATCCAGCCACCCTGTGATCCAGCTCACCATATCAAAGGGTTAACAGCTCAATATGTCAAAACTAACTATAGCGCCACCTACTGATTCGCCGTGAAACTGGAAGATTTTTGTAACTTCACTGCACATTGTCCAATTGGCCCAAAATTGCTCAGGCTTCATCAGAGTCCGGACCTGAACAGATCTATTAGTCTGTATGTAGTGATAGCGCCACCTCCTGGCAACAGGAACTAAGCCTCATTATACAACTTTAATTTGATTGACATTAAATGTTTCAATGCATGATAAGTGGGCGTGGCTGACGTTGCGTGATTGACACAGGAATTGAAGCATGCAACACTGAGCAGTTTTAACCGGTAGTCGCATCAGGTCCCCGTTTGATGGTCCCCGCAAACAAATGTATATGTCTTCGCACATTAAATCAGATTATTTTACTCTTTAAGACATAATTGTACTGCTAAAATTATAATAACTATATTTCAAGCTATTACCACACACTTCTGTGTTCCTCACACACTACCTTCCCACCCAATTAAACTCATTTAATTTCAATTTCTCAACTTCTGTCTCTCTTTACAGTCAGTATTAATGTTGGTGTAAATATACTGGTTCCTTAACTATGGGTCATATTCATTCAGATGATTCCCAAGATCTCCGGGGTCACATGATCGCTGCTTTGTAGAACGTAACGTGTTATATGATGATTCTAATAAAGGCCGCAAACGCCTTATGATAAAGTTGCTATGTAGTTGAAGGTCTTTAATCTTAGAAATAATCTGCAAATGAAACAATCTGAGAAGGAAAAACTGCACCGATCACAGCAAAAACCTGTGATCTGTGTGTTACCTCCACCAAGGAGGTTCTGTTTTCACCCGTGGCTGCAGATTCAGGGGCGGATTCAGTTTTTTTCCCCAGTGAACTATTAATGATAAATAAATCATTTAGGTTATCAGACCACATCCTATTCTCTTTTATATTTCTATCAGGACTAAACAATGTGTAGGACTGTTCGGCCTTGGCATGTGCTCTGCTGAGTGTTGTTTGTTACAGATAGATGGAAATATTGATAAAAGACTGGAAACAGTGGAACACTGCATATTCAATATAATCATGCTGGTCAAGAAGTCTGGCACATGTGATTTTAAATGTACCTTAATATGCAAGACATAGTGTATTAATAAGTCAGCTTACAAATGCTATTTTGCTCTGTTTCCAATAAGCAGAATGGCTCTAAGTTGGCTGTATTGCTTTATATTTAAAGGTTAAGAGAGCAGTATAAATCTTCTCATCCTTCTCTCTGCAAGACAGTAAACAGGCATATGTCCCAAACTGTTGAACTACTGCTCTGAGGGGTTAGAAGTAATAAAATACTGGAGAGCGACCGCTGTATCCTAGAGAGGGACGCAAGGGTTGTTCAGATATTTGCACCTGCACAAACACTAAAGGCTGTCGGCTAAGCCTCTGACTGAACAACCGCAAATCTTCTTTCCTTTACCATACTGTGTGTTTGTGTTGCCCTCTGTGTGTGTGTGCGTGTGTGTGTGTGTGTGTGTGCGTGTGTGTGTGTGTGTGAGTGTGAAGAAGGGTTACTGTCGTGCTTTGGGAGCGAAGCCAAGGACGGTCTACAAGCTGTGAGAAGCTCAACAGTCAGTCAGTCTGCTGGTGGCTAATCAGAGTTCTCCGGTGGCATCAGATCTCGGCCGGCTCACCTCAGGACGGTCGTCTGATCGGCAGCATGAAAAGACAGAGAGACAGAGAGTGAGGGGGGGGAGGGAGGATGGGAGGGGGTGAGAGACAGAGGGAGAGAAGAAGTGAGAGAGACAGAAACAGTGCGAGGGTGCTAAGAAAAGGGGAGGGGAGGGGGGGGAAAAAGGGATGAAGATCTTTCCCACAACAGATAGCACTATCTCACAGGGTCTTAAAGGGCCCCCTCTCTGTACAACCCCCATCCCCTCTCCCCTCCTCCCCTCTCTCTCTCCTCCTCCCCCACCCCCCTCTTCCCCTCACCAATAATGCCAAAACTTGGCAGCCAACCCAGTGCATGAGCAACAGTTTCCCATCAGGGAGAGGCAGCCGCCCTACTGCCTTGGCACCGGCGACGTCTGGAGAATGGCGGGCACTGTAAGAGAGGACGAGAGCGAGACATGAATGGAGTCTGTGAGGTTAAGACGAAAGGAAAAAAAACAACAAAAAATATCAACGGCTTTTGATCGTCTGGGGGGAGATACTTGTGGGCAGATTGGTAAAAGTGTAAAAAATGTGATTATATTTGACTGGTTTTCATAGCGAAAGGCAAAAGGTGGGTGTTTTCAAATAAAGATATTTAATCAAAAAAAAGGATTTATATTTCTCCAGACATTTTTTTTGTATTCGTTAATCCACGGTGAGAGAAAATGACGTTAATCTGAACATATCTGCTGTAACATCTGACATTTGCTGTAGGAGGCCTCTCCATAGTCGTCTGTGCCCCCTGCCAAGGGATGAGGGGCTTCACCTTTTTACACTTGGCACAAGCCACCATGCGCTCACCAGCAATGCCATCAGATTATGCAAATCCACGGAGATGTCCCATTCAACACTACCTCCATTTAGAACGGAGATATTTGAGCCAAAAATGAATAGAGTGATAAAGGAGGCAGTGTTTTAAGGGAGAGAGTAGTGAAGGGTCAAAGACATCTCCGATATAAATGAAAACATAATGAGTACTGTACAAAATATCCCACTGTGGACCGACCATTCAGTCACGCCCTCACGTTTCTCGCTCTTTGTCTCTTTCTGCTGTTTTCTCGTGTACAGGGTGGCCGCCACCGCAGACAATCCGGGAAATATGGAGGCCGAGAGCGGCATGGGAACAGCCCAACAAGCGTGCAACAACAAACTATAGAGGAGAGCCGTGAGTCAAAGAAACAAAAACAACAAACAAAAAGAAACAAACTTGGACCAAAGTCTTTGTTATTCATGAGGTAAAGGAGAGCAAGCTTGTTAACTTGCACAATTAAGGCGTCATTTGCCAAGAAAATGTGGCGCTCTTTGTTTTTGGGGGGACAAAAGGTTGAGAACGTGTGTTCTAGATCGGCGCCGCGAGTTTCACGAGGGTGGGTTCGGCCTCAACAAGGGACACTTTTGTCACGAGCACAGACAGTGTGACATCAGAAAGTGCTCGAGATAAATCAGGTGATTTTGCATGGTAGTTAGACAAAGAGCGCCATACATTCCAGTTCCTGTGTGTGTTTATAAAGGGCGTATGAGTAAAAAGAGGAGGCAAATATAACAACAGCATGTGAGTAATTTCACAAGACGTCTCCAACAGAGTGGGATAATTTATGTTTTAATGGCTTTTTGTTCAAGACTAATGGCATTAAGTTTGACAACATCAATAAATTATGGATATTTGAAAGAATATATTGAATCAAAGAACACACTAATAAAGACATTGGGATAATTTCCCCCTCTAGTAGAATAATTAGGAGAAGAAATGCAGTTTCTCAATTTTCCTGGCAAAATTTTCCCTTAATTGGAATGTCAAGTTTTATATCTTTAGTAAACTTTGATGTATGTTGTAATTCAATTACATTTTAGTTCATTTCCAACTTTAAGAAGTTGCACATCAGTGTAATGTTAAACTGATTTATACTGATATCAAATTGATAGCTATATTTACTAGTTACTTAACAGATTACATTTTATTTTCCTAACAATAACTTTTGAAGGTTAGGATTTCTATTTATTACCAGATATTAAACAATCAAACCATTGATTATATGATTGAATCTGATTGTAAAGCAGTTAAAATAAATGCAGTCTCAGTGAGCTAATTCATCAATAATAATAACAATAATACACAAATTAAAGCATTATTAATCCCTTATCAAGTACAATTTTTACTTTTCCTACTACTAATTCATGTTTTAGTTTTTTTCACAATGAGAAAATAGGCTTTTCTCTAATGTGGATGATCCACATCAACAATCTGTTGATAAAAACAGTTCCCTTCCTGATGCACTGCACACATGAGCAAAAATGATCAATGTCTTTGCTAGAAACAGAGCTGTTTGGTGTATTTGAAAACATGAACCTGCTCTCACGTTTTATTTCCCTGCGCCGCTGAAAAGTCGTCCTTTCAGCTCCGATCCCTCTCGTGCGTGTGAGGCTGCGTTCACGTGTGAAGGTTTCTTTAAGAAAGACTTAACATCACAAATCAGGGATGGTTTATTCCTGCCAGAAATCTTTCTCACAACATAACGCTTCAGTGATGTGGAGAATATGAAAACTGACATCATGAATCAGGAGAATGCAACGTGAAGCTGCTTGGGAACGTGAAAAGCTGTGTGTGATGTGGTCAGACGGTCACAGCTGAGGCACCTGACAAACTTGACGCCCTGGTCGACTCTTTGCGGGGCCAAAAAGAAAGGGTAAATAAAACCCAGAGGTCCTAATGTGCTCCTTGTGCGCTTGGCTGGACTCATGAGGGGCGAGCAGGGGATGTTCGGCCTTTTGTCCGGCGAGCTGACGGCCGCTGCTCTGTATTTAGCTGTGTCCTGGGGGCCAGCGTAGGGCCAGTGAGGTGGGGCCCTGGGGGTCCACGGGTCACCCTCTGAGGTCACCATCTCAGTAACCAATCCAGGGAAAGGAATAAAGCAGAAATGAGACTGGCAGCCAGTGAGGGTTGAAGACTTCATCTTAAGTGACCGCATGCGGCCGAACTGAATGAGATACGGCCAATACATTTTCTCGTGTGAATGTCGACAGACTGAATGCTTTTTATTTTTAACCCAATGAGCCTTTTGGGGATTCAGCATTCGTACAAAAGAGGATGAAGCAGGAGCAAAGAAAGGAATTCACACACCAAGAAGAGACACACACACACACACACACACACACACACACACACACACACACACACACACACACACACACACACACACACACACACACACACACACAATTAAAGCAACAATCAAAGACAAAAAACAATATTGTAAACTGTGTTTCCTTTAGTTTTACAGCAGATTGGACGTACGGTTGTGGTCATCGTGGCGGCGGGTGAAGTGGTCGGACCCTCGCTGACCTCACTGTGACCTTCACAGCAGGGCACCCATGTCCGACACCACGGACATGAGGCAACACAACACAGTCCGTGGAAACAACAGCCATGTCAGGAAATCAGTTTGAAATACAACATGTCATTCATCCACAGAGACGGGCTGAGCTGCACTGATGCACTTTCACACAGTGTGGGGGGTTCATTCACTTTTCAAATAAGTTGATTGAATTTCAACATAGAAATAACATATTTGACCATCCCTTAGTATTGTATGTGTTATGATGTGTGTAAAGTATATAGAGTATAGTGTATAGAATATATAATAAGCAATTTCTCAAAGAGAGAGAAGAGGAAAAGAACATGCAACATGTCTCCAGCTTGGGTCCGGCTGGGGACATTTCTTTTAAACCCTCAGGCCACCAGGGTGAACTCACCACTCCAGACTTTGTCAGTGATAAGAAAGAAACGTCATTCACCCTGACCCCCACACACACTGTTAGTTTAATCCCAGCTTGCAGTATGTGGACCTCGTAGCGTCTTGTTGTGTGCACGGCACAGACACACAGTCTCAGTGGGGTTAAAACAAGTTAAACAAGTTGCTTTTAGCTTTACACCTTCTTTAAACTTTAGTAATTACTGAACATCAAACATAACGAATATCAACCTCTTGCTCTTCTATCAACTGAAAGAACATAAAATAATTTACAATAAATCCATTGTGTTTGTGTTGTGTGGATGTTTTCAGCACAGGACTCACACATTTGTAGGTTATTTTTCAAAACTGATTCATATTTATAAAACTAATATTTCTGTTTTACTAACTTAAACCAAACAGTTGTTCATACTTGTACTGCAGCATATGTTATACTGACTGATCTAGAGGGACTGTGAAGATACAATAAAGGTAAATTAAGTTATTCTTATTTATACTTTATTCGTAATTACCAAACTATGGTAATCACTTCATCAGATTTTGTGTAATCTAGTTTACAGACGTATAAAAGCAGGGGTGAAAACATAATAATATGATCTTGAATTAGGATTATTTTGTTAAACATCTTTTAAAATTGTTTCTATGAGTTGATCTGTCTTTACTGCAAAATATCAGTCCAGCTGCCTCCGCTTAACTTCTGCTACACACACACGAACACACACACGCACACACACACGCACACACACACACACACACACACACACACACACACACACACACACACACACACACACACACACACACACACACACACACACACACACACACACACACACACACAGACACACACAGACAAAGGAGTGTTTTCTTATGCACAGCATTAACGCCCATTAGGAAAACAAACAGGGGTTTGAGAGTGTATCATTCAGACGTATCTGCTGCCGCACTCGGAGTTGGCAGCTCTCCCTGCCAACATGCCAGCACTGGGGGGGTGACTCTCAGGCTTCATCCATTCACAGCAGCGACTAAACTGATTCTCTGAGCAGAGAAACTGAATGTGACCTTGTGTTTTGGAACCAGACATTAATCTATACACAGTGATTCTTCAATCTAACTTGATATTGTCAATCCAGAATAAAGGGACATATCATCACTTTCCTTTTTTTGTAAAGACACTGTACCACGTCGGAATAAACAGATTTATTTTAAAGATAATTCAAAAAGGTATAGGAGATAATAAAGATTTGGTCTTACTGGTCGAAAATTGTTTGACTAGAGCAAACTTTTGTAAAGGAATTTGGCAGATATATATTGTTTTTTCAATTTAATTTTTGGATTTTTTAGTGTTTTATTCTAAAATCACCATAAATTCAAATTCAATAAAATGAGAGACACGCATAAGGTTAAAGCCATTTGAAACTTTATGTCCAGAGAGGTCAAAGACAAATTCTTCTCAGCTGAAATCCAGCGGCAGAGAGAGAGAGGGAGAGAAATGGAAGGATTAAAATCAGCCAGAGAACAAGCCAGGGTTTGTGGGGAGAAGACACCCACAGATAACGTTCTGAATGGCCGCTTACGCTTCCCCTTTTCTCTCACCGTCATAACATACCAGAGGGGAGGGCAAAAAAAGGGACTAACAAGATGCACATTTTACATTGAAAACTGTTATTGTTCCCCTTCCTAATCTGGCCCACCATCTGAGAGGAGGGCTGCGCTACAGAGCAAGGGGCTTTAACGAGAGGACGAGAGCCAACTCAGGGATATGGGAGGAGAGAGAGAGAGAGAGGTGGGGGGGAGATGCAGGGGGTTGGTCTTTGGCTTTAAGGAGGGGATCAGTTGGGAAGTGTAGAATGGATGTTTCTTTTTCTGTATGGGGGGGAACTTTGTATTTGACTGTTGTTTGTGTCTGTCTTTCAGTGGCCTGATCCCCGTGGGCCTGGACAGGGAGATGCCTCTATATGTGTTTGCATGTGTGGTTGTGTGTGTGTGTGTGTGTGTCTGTGTGTGTGTGTGAGGCAGGGAGAGAGAGAGAGAGAAACTGATGGTGGGATCTACCCCTCTTCTTTCCTACAGCTGCAGCTCAGCGGATTAGCCGTCATCCACAAGGCAACATTACACAAGTAGCCTTTGAACAAAAGTCATGGATACTATTAATGATATGGTAATCCGTAATGGAGCTACCTCCCAGTAGTGATTATACTGACATGGGAAGAATGTCCAAGAGTCCTGGACGCAACTACCCAAACAACACTGTGGCTATTGTTGGCAGGTCTGCACCTACATCCACTGGCATCAGCCGACTAACAATCCCTTCCTGCTACACACACACACACACAAACTGCCCCCTGCTTTTTTGACACCCTTCCCTCCACCCCGATCACCCTATGAATAAAAATGAAAACCCAAAAATGGATGGAGAGAAAGAGAGGGAGGGAAGGGGTGGGAGCGGAGGGGAGAAAAACAAAGTGTCTTGGCCGGGATCAGCCGGGGATTTCTCCCTATGTGGTTCCCACACACTGACTCCAGCACCGCTCCCTCTACCCGGGTCCATCCTTTCTCCTCCTAGTCAGGGGAGACCACACAAACACTAAATGATTTCATGATTTAATCTGGGACGGTGGTGGAGAAGATGAGCGTTGAGTCCGTCCTCTTCTTTTTATTCTCGGGCTGGTACAAGCCACTATAGTGGGTGTGGTGGCGGCAGCGGTGGCGGTGGTCCGGGTGGGGAGGGGGGGGAGGCCCCTGTTTGCCTGGGTAAATGTTCTCCACTGGACAGGCTGGGTCACAGCAGGGGTGTTTAACCCTAAAAACTTGCCTCTTTTAAAATACAATTACCAATTTCTGTGTTCACTCCTTCCACTAATCCACTCAGAGCTCTGAGTGCACGATGTCAGAAGAGAGTGCAATGTAATAACAAACGTAGAGCGATGAGGCGCATCACATTAATTAATAAAAAATGTATACAATGACTAGAATGGCATTCAGGTCACACCTTCACATGCCTTTTTTCATCGTGATCGATGAAATACTTTCTGGGGAAATTATGAAAATGTTGAAAAAATGAAGTATCTTGTAATGCTGAAGAAAAAAAATCCTGCATCCAACCCCTGATTCGGATTGGCACGGGAATTTTATGGGTTCTTCCCTGACCCAAACCACATCCTTCCACCATGTATCGTGGATATCAGTTTCATTGTTCTTGTGAAATGTCACTCACAAACAAACACACATCAAAACCAACCAAGAAACATGACATCCTTAATTACCCCAAACTTCATGGGTCTGTTTGTTAAACGGGAAAATACGTTTAGGTGCCCAGTCCTCTTTCCCCAATCAAAAATACTTTACATTGAAATGTCACACAGATCATAAATTCGTTACTTCTCCTAATGTTATGAAAACTGCTTATAAATATAATTTTCTCTTCGGGGTCTTAGAGACATCAGCTTTTTTCTGGCCAACTAATTTATCAATCTGTCCATTCATCATTTATTTGTTGTCTATTTGTCTTGTGTCTATATATTTATAATAAAGGATGAGCAGTGTTAGTGTCAGTGTTAAGACTGGTGTCAGTGTTAAGACTGGTTAAAGGTAAATATAAATTAGTTATAAATGTTGAGTAGCTCAGGAATGGACGTTTCAGGGGAATCTAGAATATGAATGATTGTTGTTAAAGGAGTTGCCAAGATTACACTTATTAAAGTTTACGTGTCACATGACACAGAGTAAAAGAGTGAGAAGCTGCGATGTACTCGCCCAGGAGGTTATGTCTCATTGCTGTTTGTTCGTTTGTGTGTCTGACCGTCAGCAGAACTACACAGAAACTACTGAATCCATTGTCTTAAAACTTTATGGAAGGGTTGGGAAAGAGAAATACGTTTGGCAGCAAATTCAATTATAGGGTCTGATCCTGGTTTTCCTTTCTTTAACATAGGGCATGTTTCAACATTTTTGTTAACTTCTCAAGAATTAATGCGGAGATCCTTATTCAAAAACCAGGAACAGTTGAAATGTGGTACGGATGTGAGTAGTTTTCAGGAAATGTCTGTGTACATGGTATATGTATCAGATCTCAATACCTGTACTGTATATGCAATAGAAATAAGAGGCCATCAGCCTTGGTGGAGGTATGTGCTCTTGAGTATCCTTCTTTTTAGTAAAGATACAAAAAATCAAAGTAGTACATTACAAAAACAATAGCATGTATTTTCACAATCCTTCCCGCCTGGTCAATTGTTAGACTTTGTCATTGTGTGAACATTTATCATGATTAAACCTGGGACAAGATTACTCTTGACTGAGGCATAATGGCATTGACCCACATGTGTACACAACAGTGGTAACATTTCCCTTTAACATGATCAAGACTCTGCTCACATCGACTGAGCTGAAGAAAAAAAGGACTTTTAAATCTTAAAAAGACAGAAGACGTTTAGTCGCAAACAAGTGGCAGAAATAACAAAGCCACATGTGAGGCCCGTCCACTCAGTTTAATTATTCAGATATTACACAATCCAACTACCACACATATACATACAAAAGTAGGGAACCAGACAGACAGACAGGAAACTAAGGCAATAAATTGTCTACAGTATTTCTCAGACTTATGCTCTCTACTGCAGTTTTGTTTCTCTTTTCAGAGAAACAATCTGACTCATGTTTGTTTGGATTGAAAAACTAATATCCAATAATATCAGATCAGTATCAGTATTGAGGCCAATTCAAACCTCTCTGCTGAATCTGTGTATGAAGCCTCCATTCTTTCATTCTGTCAAATTTTTGGGGGGCGCAAATCGTTCCACAGACGAAGAGTTCGGAAGCCTCTGGTTTCAAGAGGGCCCGGTTTATTCATGCAAATTTACTAAATAACATTTAAATGCCACTTCTTCACCATTAGCTTGGCTCTGGCTCAGGCGTCTTTGTAACAACTGTCCTTGCTTGACTGATATGTCAAAGTTGAGGACACGGCGAAAAAGACGAGAAAGAAAATACCACACAGGCACTGACACCGGGATCAATCCGATTTGGAATGATTTAGCATTTCTACGTTTTGAATAAAAATGAGAGCGCTAGACGGTGGAGCAGTTTGATTAGTGGGATCCTTAAGTCCCCCGAAGCCTTCAGGGCCTTTTCTCTCCTCCCTCACTGCCAGAAGAAAAGTCCTCTTTCTCTCTTTTCACAGGTCCCTTGGTACCCCAGCTTTTTCCTCACTGTTGGTATTACAAAATCCCCATTGAAAACAACCCTTGTCACCTGTCAACTAAGCCAGGCTGGTTTGCTAGGTCTTTATCCCCAGCACATACACTCACACATACACAGGGGCTGACTCCCAGGCCCCACCCCACCCCCATTTATGCACATCTCTCTCCCTACATTCATACACATACATAGACACAACTGCAAATCCCAACCGCACACACACACACACAATCACTCACGCCCACCCACTCACCCATGCTCACACACTAAAACCACATGTCTGAGAGCTGTTACTATAGCAGTTTAAAATTCATTACCCTGTTCGCTTTAACAAACGTCCACACTGGGATGGGCGGCCTTTCAGCTGCGCTATTGCCGAGGCCCGAGCCTTCACATGCACGGAGAGAGAGAGGGCTGCTGCATCGTGGGCCGAATCTGACGACCTGTTGGGAGAAACCAACACAAACAAAGAAAACTGAAATGTAAAAGTAAAAGACAAGAGAAAAGTGTGAGGTGCACAACTTGAACTTCCTGACGACAGAACCCAACAATAAATAGAGAATGAGATGCTTCCTTTATGAGACTTAGAGCTGTGGAATGAGTGGGATTGTTTAAAGTAGATGGTGTTTGTGATTGGTGTGTGTTTGTTTATTTGAGGCTAATCTTAATCTATTGGTAGCATTAATATAAACTCCACAAATTAAGTATTTAAATTTTAGGAGACGCATTTAAACAACACATATTTGCTTAAAAAATGCATTATAATGAAAATACAAGCAGACATAAGAACATCTTCAAACTATTAATTTATCCAAGGGGTGATCATCTTAATCACCTCATTCAACTTTTGGGATTTTCCATGCCATCCATTAGCCACACTGATAAAGGCTTTTTTAGTTTTTCCTCCTGGTTTATTTCCTTATGTTGTGTCTTAATATATCTGTGGCCAACTGTAATTCAGGATAGGAAACTTAACTGATGCTAATGCGCGACACCATAACATTAGTTTTATTATGTCCACATGAGTTCTCACATAATATAATGATAGAAAGCTTTCATATTAAATAACAGTTAATAAAAGCTTTATAGGACACAGTGAGGATTCCTCATCTATCAAATATATCACTGCTGTTATGTCATAATAATTATATAGACTGTTTAAAAAAGAAACACTTTTTAAAAAGTTTTTTTTTTTTGAGTACAACATTATAGTTGTTATTAATCATTAATTAGATGTTTATAAGCAGTTTACAAATTATTGCTAAATAATTGTTTTAACATTAAGGAATGTTTCAAAATCAATTAATTTGTGTAGTGTTAAAACGCATATATTTGTGATTTAGCAGTAAGTTTATTGTGTCCAGTGATTTATTGATCTATATGAATAAATGTCTGCTGTCATTATCACATTCTCACTCAAATAAAAGTATCCCTGCTTCTTAAATCACCATTACAAATGGATAATGAACACCTCAGTTGTTACTGAGTGAAAGCTTGTGCAGAGCAGCTGTGCAAACCTGAGCTTAAGTGAGAGCCCCACCGACGGGTGTCGGGTGGAGGTGGTGGTGGTGGAGGGGCTTTTTAACTGATGGCCGAAAGGGTCAGAGCAGAGGGTGGTCATCCGGCCCGGTCACTTAGCCAAGGCCCAGCGTGCCCCGAGCAGCCGTCGCTCATTAACCCGCTGACAGCAGCTCCGGACAGCGATGAGCGTCGCCTCACACTGAAAGGTCACCGGGTCAATCAGCCCTCTCTCCGGCCATCACATCACGATGGACGCACAAGCAGCGACTTATCCCCCAATCAAAGGGTCAGGCATGCATTGTCGGTGTCACTCACACACACACACACACACAAACACACACACACACACACACACACACACACACACACGGGCACACACGGGCACACACACACACACACACACACACACACACACACACACACACACACACACACACACACACACACACACTGATTGATTTATCAAAGGTATTAAGAGTTTTAAAAAATGAATAACCTAATCTAATTTGAAGGTTTTCAGATGACACGAGACGTATAAAGACATAGACACATGTTTGACTGAATCTTTGTGACATTAGTATGAAAAATACAATAGAACACAAATGTGTAGCCCAACCAACAATATAATAGTGAATTTCTGAAAAGCAAAATCACACTTACAGTTTTTTTAACATTTAATGTTTTTATTTTAGAAGTGAAATTATAGAAACTATAATATATGTAATCAAAGATTAATCTAAACCATCCACTATTTAATTATATTTAGTAAGTAAGTAAGTTAAGTGTATTATTCCAAAGAGTCAGCAAACCCTAGAAGTTTTGGTAGGACTTTCCAAAACTTTCAAGTGCTGCAGCCTTGAAAGCCTGATGGTGCTTGGGATCACGTAGCTGGACCCTAGAGAGGGAGTGGATGAGTAAAGGTGGAGTGGATCAGTCAGATATGCAGGGGCCTGATGGTGCAGGGCTCCACCAGTGAGGATTTTAAACTGAATTCTGTATGTGACAGGGAGCCAATGAAGAGGAGTAAGTGTAATGTATGAAATACTTAGGGAATGTAAAGTGCTGTTTCAATTACTTTTTAGATTAGAAGTTTAATATAAAGGGTATTTAAATAGTAATTTGATGTCGGTTGGTTCCAAGTTCCTAAAATATGAGGATACATGTTGTTTTTCTTCATGTGGGTTGGAGCTATAGAGCCAAATGTAATGTGAAGACTTCTCCTCTGTCTCTCAGACATTTCTGATATTTTATCATTTCTTTACAGACTATATGGGTTTTAATCCTTTAATTTGCAGTGAAAATATTTGATCTCCCATTTTACTTTACCATTAGTGTCCATGCAGTTGGTCTTCATGCTGCAGTCACATCCGTCATAAGGGATCTACATGTTCCAGTCCTCCTATAATTGGGTGAAGTCCCAGCTCTTTACTCTTTGTCTCTGAATACAAGACGAACATAAAAGATGTGCAAAAAATTGTGCCCAACCTCTCCACAACACAAAGGCAATGAGAAACCCAATACCTTTTAATACATCCATACCACCAGTATCGCACAATAGAGCCGCTGGTTAAACTCCTGACCCACTGTGTGACTGAGGGTTCCTCATTAGAAACTCTAATTCCAGATGAGATTAATCCACGGCTAAAACGATGACAACCATTTGGGTCTAAAGGGCCGTTATGAGGGCTCAGAATCCGTCTTAAATGATCTCAGGGTTTGAAGAGGGTGTTGTCTCTGCGAGAAGTCTGAAGAAAGGATGAATGAAGCTCACACACTTATAGGAAACCATCATCATGAGGGTACTACATAGATTACTCCTCTGAGTGGATAAGGGTTCTTGTTTTCTGAGCGAACGCGAGTCCAAGAGGAATTCTTTTATCGTGAGTGGGAGATGAGAGCTGCTTCTTGGTGTGAAAAAAACAAAGCAGTGGGAGGAAAACGATGCTGAAACGTCAGGGGTTTTGTTTCTGGCTTCATACTCTGTTGTGGGGGTTGTTGCAAAATCCCATTTAGGTCTCTGCACCTGGTGAGAATATATACACATACACGAAATAATCAAGTGGTGGAAGTGAATGATGTGTCAATATCCTGTTTACATAAAACCTAATCGCTCATCTGGATTGTGTATGTTGCATGACGACTGACTCATGTTTGTACCTGTATTTATAAAACTTGCCGTTTACAGGGACTTCTGAATAAAAGCTACAAAAAAAGCACAAAAAACCATGAGAAAGTTTTTTGATAGCATGTTGATTATCAGCTTTTTGGGCTCGTTGCCTCTTCAGATAGATTTAAGAAAAGATCAACTTCCACTCAACTGACTGTTTAATTTGATCAACTGAGGGCAGATAAAGACTAAACCAGTGAATAAACATTTGGACATTTCCTATTCTTATCTCACGGCCTCCGTAAACTCTGAAAATTAACTTCGAGCAACGTTTACATTGTCTGATTTATCCAATTAAGGGGACTTAATCTAATCAAGTCTCCAAAGGCCAGCGTCAGAGCTGGAAACACTTCTGAACCCTGGACGCAAATATTTACCTTAAAAGCAGCAAATGCTAAAGTTGATGTAATTTGCCCCTCCCATTTTGTTGGTATGTTTATTTATCTGTAGAATTACACAAAAACTACTCAATAGATTTCCATGAAATCTGGTGGAAGAATGTGAAGCATGTTTGACTTTTTAACTGAATAGCCACGAAAAAATTCAAGGAGCTTGATAAAAACATTGAGTACTGAAGTGTGTGTGAAGTTTGTTGCAGCTTGATTGAATTCAAGGGGACTATTGGGCCTTGGTGGAGGTATGATCTACTGAGTGGCATTCTAGTTCAATTAGATAAAGAGAAAGTTTAATAAAGTAATGATTAATGGAAACAAGTGTATTTTTGGCTCTGTTAGTTATACTTACTAAATGTGAGATGATGCCGAGACCAGCATGATCTGCCATGTCTCCTCTTACGTGTTTTTGAACCAGTGTCACTCAGACATTGCCAGTAATACACACTTGGCTTCAAAAGTTAACATTTGTTTGACTCCAGCCTCAGACCTTCTCGTCTTCACACTCTTCCTCTCTCTCTCTCCCTCTCTCTCTCTCTCTTTCCTCAGCCCCAGATCTGCTCACATATTCCCTCTCTCCCATTTTTGGATTTCACCCCACCTCTGGTTCCCATGAACTTCTTTTTTTACTCTCAGCCTCTCTCCCTTGGCCCCAGTGTCTCTCACCCTCAACCCCCACTCCTGCCATGTCCATCCCTTCGTCCCCCCACTGACTGTGTGTCTCCAGGTCTTCCTGATTGGTCATGGGGATTTCTCCTCCTTCTCCGCAGCAGCGTGTGTATGTGTGTGTTTATGTGTGCGTGTCGTCGTGGCCGCTCGGCGATGGGCACTGCCCTGACTGCGGGTGAGAGAAGTCAGCTGCATGACGCTGTCTCCTGTTTTTTAAACCCACACAGACACACATGTGCCTTTGACTCATATTGTCCTCAGTCAGTGTTAATGAAAACAGGCCAACAGCCAATAATGGCACCAAAGAGAAGAGAGAGAGAAACAGTTCAATAATCTCCTTCTCTCTGAGCCCTGGAGAGCTCAGTCTGTCTGTCTGCTCAGGAGATCTCAGTGTGCGTCCACCAGAGGATTGTACTGTGGTGACTTTAAACAGGACACTCGTGGGACGGAGCATTATGAAGAAATAAACAGCCAACATCATCTCTTAGGAAGGAGCTGAGTTTTTCCTGATGCATAATGTGTAAAATGTTGTGATAATGTGACAATGCTGCTTGTTCTATTTATATCCGAATTAAATGACTGCTATGGACTTTAATTGTATGTACTGTATTAAAACGTCCTGGAGATTTCTACATAACTTTAATTCAGCTGTATTCAAATTATTCCTATAGTCATGAAAACCGAAAAATATTTTATCCAACTACAGAAAAAGTATCGTCTGTGTGACCAATATGACCATGTTAGTTTATTCTGATTAATACTCACTTCTCTCAAGAGAAACAAATGTGTATTAATCCACTGAAAACTGTTGATAGTTCTCAAGAAATGTGCAATTTACTACTGTTTGAGTAACATTTGCTAAAATAGAAAGTGTGCAACTGTTTTTGCCTTTTTTTAAAAACTATATTTTAAACTATATACCTGTGACTGGTCTATGTAACCATAAGGAACCATAGGCTTCAGGCTGAGAGCTGAGGGTGCAGCTGCTACTTTTATAGTTTGTATATAATTGACATATGTATATCCATATGTATACATATTGAGATTTAACTTGTTATCGTTGCAGCACAACTCTACATGAAGTATATTTACACATATATATACACACATATATATATATATATATAGTTGTGAAAAGTTGTGGTGTATTGATACAAAGTTAAATCTCAAAATAATCTCTGTGTTTCAGCTCTGTTATTCCTTTCATTCAATTCAAAGCAAAATAATTTCCTAACAATACATCTCTATGGTGTGAAACTGTTGGAGTCAGAATCAACCAGTGGCTTCATGCTGGTGAGTTTTGACCCTAATATCTGTCGTTTTAACCTTGTCTGACAGTCATAATCTCCATTATCTTCACGTCTGAGCTGCTCTGAGACAGACAAAAAAAAAGATGGTTTTTACACAGTTGCTTCTTAACATATGAAATCAGTGACTGTATGCTGCGCTTAACGGCTTTGTGTACGCTTGTGTGCATGTTTATATGTGTGCGGCGGGAGGGGGGGGGGGGTCTAACTGTCTAACACCTGCAGCTCTTCATACTCAAAATGCAAATCCAAGCCCACACCCCCTCCATGACCCCTCCCTCAACCTCCTAGATCCAAGGTTACTGAGCAACGACTTTCGTAAATCTAGATCAGATTTAAATAACACTGCAAAAAGAGTTTCAACGGCACTTAACACGAAATTAAAGCTTTTTATGGAAATAACGCGCACAGAATTTTATTTGGATCCAGATGATTAATTAGCTAACGTATTCTGCTAAATCAAATCTTATCCCACAAATAGTCTGTACATTTTTAGATAATAGCTCTCAACTTTTAGTGGGTTTTTACAAATCATGATAATAATAAAGTATTCTGGGAAATAATACAACATAATAATACTGTTCATCGTTAATAGCAACAACTTTGTGGTTATTGGACACATTACAGTAAATGGTAAATCCGGTGAATTTTAGTAGTTGACTTCAATATTGGCAAAATAAAGATCTCATTGCAAAGAAAGTGACATTATCCTTTAAAACCGAGAACCATCAGCTTTTAAAATGGTGTAAGATTATAGGCAGTCCCTGGCAGCCCAGGATGGAGATGCTTTGTGAATTGGTAACAGTAAGTGAAGTCTCTGGGCAGTGAGACAGCAAAAAAATGTGAACTCTGCCTGTCTGAGAGCAGGTGCTGGACCAGCCTCCGTCTCAGAGCACCTGCTTCACTGAAGGCAACGACATGAGCGAGAAGCTGATCCCCAACCAGCTCTGAGGTTGCAGCCCTGCAGTCTGACCTCTGACCTGCTGGTGGGGAAGACTTAGGAGCGGCTCTCTTTGGGGAGACGAGTAAAGTGGTGCATTATCGGCTGTTTTCTATTGTTGTGTCTGTGGAGTGTGGAGTAAACCAGGGGGAAAGCACCTGTTTCACTGGTTTATAACATTTGCTCTGTTGGGACGCTCCTGACGCTCTTGAACGGAAGCCAGCTCTCTAGTGCCACCCACTGGCCAGTCCGGACACAAGACGTCAGCATGCAGACCAGAGGACAAACTGGAGCGACAGCAGATCCAAGAATCAACAACCCTAATTTGGTCTATCTGGGGTTAAATGGATAATTTGTGTGTGGAAATAAAATGCAAAACCAAAATGAAACATCAAGTGTATAAAAATATTGTTAAAATCTGAGAAATACCCTGTAAATTAGATACGATGCCTTCAAGTAATACTTTTAAAAAAGAAGCAATAATAGGAATTCCTAAATCTGAATTATTATTATTACTAATAATATGAGTATCTTTGTGAGGTTTTTTTCAATTTAATAGCTGTTTCTGGTTTGATAGTATGTTAGTATAAGTGTAGTTAACATGTGTTATATTTTGTCTATGGACCTATACACGAAGTCGAAGTGCGCCACCAGGTGGTCTTGAGGTGTTACTTAAAGTCCAGAGAAGAGAAGAAGACCGAGAGGATGAACTAAAATGAAACATGATGAAACCCTAACCCTAACCCTAACCCTAACCCTAACCCTAACCCTAACCCTAACTTAAAAACATGACACCTTATTAAATCGTTTTTATTTATTCTCCCTTTGAGACGGTGTTTAAGTTTTCCAATTAGAAAGATCACATTTAAAAGTTTGAAATTCAATTCAATCTTTTTGATGTAACTGCTTTATTTCAATGATTTTGACAAGTTATGACAGTCCCTACTTTGCGGTACAGCTATAATAATTAACTAGTCTCAGAAAATCGTTTATTTAGTGGAACCAAACGAAGACAGTGGGTCGGTTTACAACTTCATGATCATACAATTTTTTTGTAAAGCCAGACAGAATCTTATTTCCGTTGCGATACTTCACAACAAAATAGACCAGAGTAATTTGGCATGCTCTCCGGTGTCACACTTACTTTGAAAGACACTACCTTCCGTTCTTCCTCTTTCTAATCATTTGCTGACTTGACGCAGGTTTTCAACAGGTGCCAATAATGAATGGGCAGCAAAAAAAAAAGTCAGTTTGCTGCAAAGAGTCAGAATGAAATAAAGTAAATGACAATAAAACAAGGTAAAAGAAGTCATTCTGAAATGTTGATAGGAAGGAAATCTCTATTTATGGGTCTGTTATGCTGTGAAATGTTTAAATGGGTTAAACTTTGTAGATTCATAACTGAAACCTCGGTTGATTCCGTCTTTAGATTCATTTCAACAAGTCCTTGTTTCATTTTGAGTATTTTGCAAACTGACTTATCACCACAAATCTGCTTTGTGGCAGACAAGTTGCTCTCCATCTGCACTGGGTTGAAGGCAAACAACCTTACTACCATGATGAGAATAAGATTAGATTATGAAATAAACACATTGAAATAAATCGTTACTTTCATCCAAATCCCATTCCACTGAATGTGCCCTTTAAACGTCCCCGGCTCAGACTTGGCAATGGACACGAATATGGCGCAGGTCTTCACCTTCGACCTCGGATATTTATCCAACCTCGTTTTTCCGTTTGACAGAATCCATGTCCATCATTCAAAATTCTCGCGATAAATGGCACGGATATATTAGGGCGGATGGAGGAGCCTCGTCCACTTGAAGGGGCGTTGGGTTTCCTTGAGGACCAGTGTGAGGTTTGGAACAGTCTGCAGTTTGCCCCAGAAACATCCAACCATGTCGGACGCGGTGGTCAGTTTCATGAAGGACTTCTTGGCCGGTGGTGTCGCCGCTGCCATCTCCAAAACGGCTGTGGCTCCTATCGAGAGGGTCAAGTTGTTGCTGCAGGTAAATTAATTGATCCAACTGTTGCACACTGCGTGGACACGTGTTGTCTGCCTTGTGCGTAAAGCGTGCGTAAATGTTGGATAACTGATCAATTTAACATCAAATTGTACAAATGGAATTGGTTTTAACAGAAGCAAAGAGTAGTCATGCGTGAATTAGGTTAATTTGATCCGGTGCATAATGTCAAGTGGCACGTGGGAGCTCTTGCGTCAATGGGGAGATGGTTTTACGCACCGGACTTTGCAACGTTGCTGCTCTGACGGGGACGGTGACAAGTCCTTGATATGTGATTCCATAAAATCAAGATATCAATAATTCATGATGCTATCTGTTTATAAAGTACATTTTTGCCCTTCTTTCACAGACGACCGCAGTAATATTCAGAGAAATTGAATTGCTAAATTTAACTTGGAGTAAGTAATCCAATCCAGAGCAGAATCTCAAGTGACAGGAGATGGAGGCTGCTGCCACCACTACAGCACATGATGCCTGAATAGAGAATACGAAACACAGACTGATATTATGTAAAAATAATAAGTTATCAACAGTGAAATAAAACATATGAGAATATATTATATCATTATTTTATAAGGCGTGACAAAGTTCATTTGCACAACATTTAACTATATCATATTAACTCCCTGTGGTATGCACCTATTTTTATTTTTATAAAATGATCTTTTCTTGTCTCTGCTTGCAGGTCCAACATGCCAGCAAACAGATCACCAAGGAGATGCAGTACAAAGGCATCATGGACTGTGTGACCAGGATCCCAAAGGAGCAGGGCTTCTATTCCTTCTGGAGAGGCAACCTGGCCAACGTGATCCGTTACTTCCCCACCCAGGCCCTCAACTTCGCCTTCAAGGACAAGTACAAGAAGGTCTTCCTCGGTGGAGTGGATCAAAAAACACAGTTCTGGCGCTACTTCGCCGGTAACCTGGCATCCGGTGGCGCAGCTGGTGCCACTTCGCTCTGCTTTGTCTACCCTCTGGACTTCGCCAGAACAAGACTCGCCGCCGACATCGGAAAGGGCAACGCCGAGAGAGAGTTCTCCGGTCTCGGCAACTGCCTCTCCAAAGTCTTCAAGAGCGATGGCCTCAAGGGTCTTTACCAAGGCTTTAACGTGTCAGTTCAGGGCATCATCATCTACAGAGCCGCCTACTTCGGATGCTTCGACACAGCCAAAGGTGCGCACATCTGTCCGACCTGACCTTTAACATGTTTTCAACATGTGTGTGTGTGTGTTTTCCAGTAATGAGCGTGTGTCTTGACTCTTCCCTCGTGCAGGCATGCTGCCAGACCCGAAGAACACGCACATCGTCATCACCTGGGCGATCGCCCAGACTGTCACCGCTGCTGCTGGTATCATCTCATACCCCTTCGACACCGTCAGACGTCGCATGATGATGCAGTCTGGACGCAAAGGAGGTGAGCGTCACTCATGTCCTTTAACTGAGGAATTCCATCCGTTTGGTGCATTTTTACGCACGCATCCATTGCATGTACACATCACTAACTCGGTTCTAAATTTCCACAGCTGACATCATGTACACGGGCACAATTGACTGCTGGAGGAAGATCATGAAGGACGAGGGATCGAAGGCCTTCTTCAAGGGGGCCTGGTCCAACGTGATCAGAGGCATGGGGGGTGCCTTTGTGCTGGTGCTGTACGACGAGATCAAGAAGTACACATAATAAACTCTCTCATCTCCGAGTGCCAAAGGAAGCCTTCTCTCTGTTTGAGTCTTAAATCTTGTGATCGGGCGATAACAGCTTGTGGTGAATTACAATGTGGATATGTGTTCCTCTGCAGGGTTTAACATGCCTCCCTCTGTATATATCCCATCTATCCTGTGCATCATCACATCTCCGATCAACCACCGGTCACTCCCCGCCATACGCTCCTCATGTTAGTCAGTTTGTGAAGCAGTTGCTGAGGCCATGTAATATTGTGTTGTGACCACTCTGACCCATGTATCCAACCTCATACACCATTTTATTAAAAATAAAAATGTATTATTCAATGGTCCAGTCTTTTTCCAACACATGTTCTGTTGTCATCTGCTGTTAAATGGACTTGTCACAGTAAAACACAGTTAACATTACTGATGGCTCTGTTCTATTCAAGAGTCCCAGTCATGTCACCATTAAAGTGGGTGAGCAGGTACAATAACTGAAGGACCCTGAAACTGAAGCTGCGAAATTCCTCATTAATCTTCATCCTAAAATGATGGGGGATGTAAGATGCACCTGCATTCAACCTCTGTGGAGAAAATGTAAAGTTGACACAGCAGCTCTGAAGTTAGTTGCAGCACAAGGGGAAAATGTAGCAGGAAATACAAATAACATTGAAATATAATCTAGAATGAGCAAGATATACTTAATACAATATTAGGGTGTTTTTTTAAATGCAATTTAAAGGTACATTTCTCAAAAATCCTTTGGAATATACAATATGTTTAGCCCTCTTTCTTAGATTTTGGATTTTAGTAGTTTACTGTGGGTCTTGATGCTGTTACTACTGTCAGTGTAAACCCAATACAGTTAAAATATCTGAATCAAGATCATGAAAACGTCTTTAAACCGAAAGATGACGTATGCTCCCTGATTTTCACTTCTAACAATCTGTTCCAACCAAGAATACATTACAAATTATCTTCCGTTTTCTTGCAAGTGGTCACGGGAATGTTGGACAATTACTTAAGATTGACTGTTCTCCAAGATGTAAATAACACACTTCTTATTAATGGAAGTAGCAGCCTTTTTATTTAAGTAACAATATATTAATAACAACAAATATTAACTTCCCTATAACCTTGCAATTTTGTTTATAATTCTATAGCACATCAGAATTTGAACACTTGTGAGAAATTTCATAAATAAACCAAAATGTCACTTACTGATATAATAAATTCATTTCTTTTGTAATTTTTGTACTGCATAATTTATAATAGCAGTTGATGTCAAGGCAATATTTTCTACAGAAATGCACCAAGCAATCTTACCACACTATTGAGAAGCCACAGTTGAACTATTAGAGAGCCTTGTTTGCTATACTTTAGCATTAAAACAGTCGAACAAAATTCCAACTTCTTTATAATTGTAAACTTGAAACAAGGTCTCCAGCAACATGCTTCTTAAACTGCATTCAAACACCAACAGAACTCCAGGGGTTGTATGTTCTAGGGAGCTTCTCCTGGTGGCCCCAAGGAAAATCCCCAGATAATATTCCCGTGAGGCCACGAGAGAGAACAGCAGGAGGTTCTCTGGACGATTCACTGCGAGCGAGTGGGCACATTGATGATGTTGATAACCTCCATTGACGTAAAGCCGACAAAAAATCAAATATCTCAATATGAAAAAGAAATCCAGTACACAAGGAAGACACCGACGACGATGATCCGGAGACCAGGGAAACTCCCGCTGTGTTCTTCGTATGTAAAAGGGAAACTCTGGAGTTCATGTCTGAAAACGGCTTGAGTAGCTGTATTGTTTTTGAGACGTGGGTGCAGGCATGCTGCCGGAGTCTGTGGTGGTGGAAACTGCTCTGGAGCTGTGGTTGGTGGAACTAGCAGACCTGGGACCCACTGCACAAAAGAAAGACACTTATCAATACACGCTCAAAGGAAATACCAAACATTTTTAAATTTCTCCATGTCATAGTGCAGGTAAAAAACCCACACACAAGCACACACATCAAATTGCTATTGAGGAGCTTTATATTCTACTTTGTATTTTACACGATAATACTATAAAGATGCAAGAAAATCAGTCCTTAATATTATCCCCCTCCTAGATTTATTTAAAACAATAAAATGTTTTTTGCGATAAGAGCAGGAGCTTCAGCTGAGTTGTTATTGACGTGTGTTTCCACAGCTGCTTTGCTCTGTCTGAAAGTCTTGTTCTGTAGCCATCTGATGGCAGCAGCACCGTGACCCAAGCTGATTCTCTCTGCCCGTCTTAATTAAACCATCAGATTCAAACACCCACAGGCTACTAGAAAAACGCCCTGTTCACACCTGTACTTAGCAGCGACCACATGTGATCAGATCACTCAGGACAGATATTAAAACACGGTATGAGGTCAATGACTCCCTGTGAACCTACTTTTTAGAAGGATAACCCTCTGTGAGGGTTGTGTACTCGGGTGGTAAGATGCTGTGAAGTTACCTCAAGAGTTGGATTGTCTAAAAGTGAAAATCCATATTTTCTGACCCTCCTGGTTCTGTCGTACATATGAAAGATGTAAATGGAGGAGAGATGGACAAGAAATGCTTGTTTTTATAAACAGTCATGTGTAGTTGAAGACCCTGAATGAGCAGGTATCCAGTTGCCAATTGACTATTAACACAAGAAAATTTTTCGGAAGTAGAAACAAAGAAACTTGCCTGAGTTTGATTCGAAGGAGGACCTGTCTTTCTTTGAAGAGGGCCGAGACAGTGGGTAGACAGGACCTCCATAATATGATGCTAGTCGCTGGTAATCTTTCTCCTGCTCGGAGCGCTTCATCCCATATGTGGGCTTGGCAGACTGCAGTCGCTTCATAAAAGCCTGCAAGGAAAACATTCAATTCACATTTTGAGAATCCATTCTAAGACACATCTTCTCCTACCACTAAAAAAAAGTCAAACCACCTGTGCAACTGTCTTGAAATTGTCAGTTTCAACACATTGTTAAAGCCATCGTGTTTAAGACTTTCAGGTAAACTGACTCTTGCAGATGAGGGAATATGTTTACAGGAGGACGGTTGAACATCAAGTGCTTTACCTGTGCGAAGGTGTTGAGCACTTAGATGTTAAGACACGTATCCATCAGGCAGTGGAATCATCTGATTGCTTAGTTAGTGGCTTAAACATTCTAACATTCCTGTATATGCTCATAATTAAAGTCAGTCAGTATCTCTAGCTTTGTGTTGCTATGCCTGACTTCAGCCACAAAACCTTTATAAGAAGTAAGACTCACAACAAACACACACCAATTCTCCAAAGATCTGCTGGATTTTACACTCACTGCAGACAGACTTGTCCCCTACGGATTTCTCCAGTGTGTGAATAATTATAAATCTCTCCCCTCTACATTGGAAAATTAAGTACTTTGTGCAACTGGCCAATCTTGAAAGTGCACAACTAGCTCTACTTGTGCAGGACACATGTATGATGTGTTGGGTGGATACACTCATCACCCGGCAGATTCAGTTACTTCACTCTAAGAATAGAGAAGGCGAAATGCATCACGAGGAAGAACAGTTTGTCCTGATAATGACGGGAACTTATTCCTCTATTCAAAAGCAATAAGTATTAATTGTCTAATCAGTAAAAATGATGACAATAAAAGAAAAGAACGAGGAGTTTCCCCTGTTTTCAGTTATTGACAGTAAAAAAAAATGGCAACTCCAGAATGAATTTGCTGAATAAACACTGCTGCTGGTCTGAACGTGTGGTTTTATTACTGCGTGGTAAAGCAGAGTGAATATAGGAGGAGAGAGGCTGCAGCTGCAGACAAGAACTGTCTGTAAATGTCACTCTGTGGGTCTGCGCGAGCCCCCCCCCCCCCCACCTGCTGCCGTCTGTCTCAGTCCATCCGTGTCTGCTTTCAGGGAGGACACTCTACATCTAGTCTCCTTAAACATATAGTCTGACCTATTCGTTTCCAATGATCCTTATCATGTTTCCAACGATATTAACAATGCAGAAAAGATTTGCATTTATGTTTACAGTTTTTGGAGGAAGATTATGTATAGTTTTTATTGAAGTTCTATATATTTGTCTGTATTTTTTCCACTATAGTGACACATATCACAAAATAAACTTGACCTATCTTTACTATCTTTTCATCCATACATCACCACCTTATATTCTATGTTATTTGGAAGATTTACAATTGTTTCATTGTGGTCAATGGACTGTATTTATAACACCTCTCCAGTCTTATCAACCACACAAACCGCTTTACAGCAGTCGTTTCTATATGCAGCACAGCTGGAGGTGCTGGGGATCAAACCACTGACACTGTGGCTAGTGGACGACCCGAACTACCTCCTGAGCCAAAGTCGCCCCATATATTAGGATGATATTACTTTTCTTTAACCAATAAACAAATTGAGATCTCTTTTCCAAGAAAGACCAGAGAAGGGCAGAGGACAAGTAAAAACAAACACGGACAGATTTAGCAAACAGGACAAACACAGAACAAGCAAGACAAGACAATCAGAGTCATACTGAAGAGATTGTATGTTAAAAGTTACTATAATAAATCAGTTTTGACTATACGGCAAAAAAACCTCTGGAATTCATCCCATACGTTGCAAAGATAGAATTTAGTTCTCTTCTTGTAGTTTTTGAGGGCCAGCCCAATTTTTCATAGTTCAATGATGAGTATGCAATGTGTTGTATTGGAGCGAGAGACGGGAATACATGCTATTTGCAAAGGGTTAGATTTTGACTCTATTAATAGAGTGTTTTTCCACACTGACCTCAGATTTGATATCAGAGTTAGATAAAAAAAAAAAAGATTGAATCCACATCTTCTCTACTACCTTTCCATGGATCAGACGCTTCAAATGATCCCATCGAACCTTATTCCAATAAAGCATTGTTCATTTACACGGTTCAATCTCACTCACCAGATTCTCTGTCTCGATGCGCTTCTGATCCCGACTCCTGTTGACTGCGCTGTGATGAAGGTGAGTGGCAGGCGAGTTGCTGGCCTTCTTGGTTTTCTTCTTCGCCGCACTCTCTGGTCTGGAGTCTGCAGAAAGGCGCGACAGCACCCGAAACAGGCGCTGGTTCTCCTGCTCTATACGCCGGACATCGTTGTTGTTGAATGAGAAGTTCTTCCTGTTTTTCGGTCCAGGATAGCAGGCGGCCAGTCCACCTTCAAGTTGACTATCTGACATGAGGGAGTCTGATGGATGAAAAGGACAATGGTTTAAATATTTACATTTTCTTTAACAGAGTTACTGGGTTTTATGCAATGTTAATCTGAGGCAACTTATTTTATGCCCAATACTTTGCTTAGTCCCAGTTAAATGAACATAATTGATAATGTGGTTTCTGAACTTACACTCTGAGTCCTCGTACCGACATGTATCGCTGAGGCCACTGGAGGGCATACTCTCCTGCTGCGGCTCACCCGAGCTTCGCTCCTCTGCGTGGATCAGGTCCAACGACTGCAGGGGGGTGATGTCAGGAGAGGAGAGGGGGCTCACGTATGTCACTGTATCATCCGACTCCTCTGTACAGCTGGTGGTCAGGTCCTGAGATCCCGCCCCACCCTCTGCGGACCGTCTGTCTCTCGAAGAAGTCGATAAAGACGACTTCTTGGGTTTGTGAGCGGTGGAGGACCTTCTACAACTGCAGCTCGAGCAGCTTTCTGAGTCTGCTTCCTCGGTTGTGGTGGGGGATGGAATTTGGCTGCGCAATTTTCTTGTCGTTTTTTTAGAAGCTTGTGTATTTCTCCATTTCAAGGCTTTGGCAGTGGACACCCCTTCTTCTTCAGTCTCATCTGGACTCTGGTTGTATATGTCTCTATCATTTAGCTCAGCCAACAGAGCCATGGATGCCTTATTGGGTCTTTTAGAGAGCACCTTGTATTCTTCCTCACTATCACTGCTGTCACTGATGCCTTTAACTGACATATAGGCTGCAGATGATACGTTAGAAACCCTTCGCTTACTTTCTTCCTTTGACAGACAGCTGTTCTTTTTACTTTCCCCAATGCTTCCGTTGTTGTCAATTTTCTGCCGGTGGTTTATTGTCCCATAAGTCCTCTGGGACAAACCACTATTTGCTTTTTCAGTCTGTTTTGCTCGAAGCTTCACTTTCACCGGTGGATTATCCATCGCTTCACCTCCTTCTCTGCAGACGCTAGTCGGCTTTGCTCGAAGCTTCTGTTTCACCGGTGGATTCTCCATATTTTCGCCTCCTTCTCTGCAGACGCCACCGTCGTCAGCATCACTGTCGAAAAAAGAGTGATCCACCTCATCTTCTACTTCACTGGAGGTGAGCATGACTCGTCTGCTCGAACCCACTGAACCTGTCGGATAGTGTGAGGATGACGTCATTTATAGATTATAGAACAACAGCTTTCCACAATTTAGGCCATTTTACATAACATTACCTTTACTTCATAATACAGCTTACCATAGTGTCTATCATTACACCCACACAACATGAAAATCAATATAGCAAACTCATAAAAGTACCAGATTGCACGTTAAAGCTTAAATGATTGATGCCTGTTAAACTCATCGATAGAAAATACATATTTTTAAATTTTTAAGTGTAAATAATCTATAATAATTATCTATATTGGTGCATAAGCTTTAGTTGTCAAATACAAGGTCAGTATGCTGGATGGAAATGGATTGTTTCAACAATTTAAGTTTAGCATATTATTGACAATATATTTTTTATGAAGGAGAAGCTTGCTTAGTTACAGGCTGAGTAAATTCACTTTTGATGTTTAACTGTGTTTGGTTTGTTTGATTATTTTTCTTATTCGTCACCAAGTCTGTTGGTCTTCGGTTGTGCAAAAAAGTGTGAATGAAATCTGTTTTAAAAGCGTAATTGGCAAACATTTGAATAACTCAACAATCGTTTGATTCCCTTTTCAAGCACAAATGCAAAGAATTTGCTGGTGCAAGCTTCCTTAAAGAAGAACTTCCCATTTGATCTGTTTCATATGGCATCAAGTCGAGTTTGGTAATTTGATTTGAGGACAAGACCTTCAAACATACAAGGGATGTTCACCATCTAGTCCTATCTTCTTAAAAAAAAGTTGCATATCTTTAGTGGCTAAAACAAAACCAAGCACATAGAGACCGAGATGCAGAACTGTGATTGATTTGTAATTGAGGAGCTGGTCGTGTGTCTCATTTGAATGAATAACAACGAGAGCACATATTAAACCATATTAGTCAAATACTGTAATTAGGTATAAAGTATGACAAACATGTTTACCTTGAGATTGAGACCGAGCAGCTCTTGTTATGATAATTCCGGGTCAACAGGGACACTTTCCTCCGCACAGAACACAGCTGATCACCCAGGAAACATGATGGAAAAGCCTTCGAGCTTGAAATGAGGTTTTTATCCAACTAGCTAAACTAAACTCCGCCGGGTTACAGCTAACTCTAGCGACGTGGCAGCGAGATCGTACCTGACGTCGAGAGACAGACGATGTTTGACGTGTGTCGGTTTTGATCGCCTCTTCAGACCCGATGAGAAGAAGGAACACAGGAACCCTAGAGGTGAGGGAGAGCTCAGATCGTGGCAGCGGGAGCTTGTGGACACATTTCCGCTCAAATCTTAGCCGGCAGCAGGTCGTAGAGGCATTTCCGGTGTGAACAGTAACGACTTGTGATAAGTAAAGGCAAGCTGCCTATGTTCCACACTGTTGAGAGAGAGCTGCCTCTGATGGGACACTGTTTACAGGCAGTTGCCTTTGTTGTTACACTGTCTTGAGGAAGCTGTGACTGAGAGCAACTTTATCTGTTAGTGATTTATTCAATAAGAAAGAAACTGGTTTATGAAATCAACAAAAGCTCCAAATCAATCAGATCCATCCATCTGGGTGTCGATGGATCGATCCTTCACCCTCCCCTTCCAAACATGAAAGAGAACCTGTGGTGGCCTTCATGTGTCAAAAAAACTCAAAAGGTTTAGTTTTTCCAGGCTGGATTACTGTAAAACAAAACATGGCAGCCTCCGTAGAGAGGACCCCCTCCTGATATAAATATACAGAATTTAAATATAAAGGGCAATTTCTAGGGTAGAGAACACAACAAGCCCTACAATTTAGATGAAACACACAGTAAATATATAACTAGGATGATTTTTTATTCAATTTCTGCCAAGAAATCCCTTTCACCTAAATCTTGTACACTGAACCTTTACATTTCATATAACAGCAGATATATAGAAGATAACCTGGGCATGGAACATTACCCCCTAACCCCTAAGACATTGTTATGGGATGAAAACTAATATATCTCGATATTTAGCATAGAAAATATGTATTCGGGAATTCGGCCGTATTAAAATGCAGCCTCATAAACGAGCATGTTTCAAAATACAAGTGGATAAATACAGATGATTTATTCTTGGTGCTCAGAACAGTAGTACACTGATAAACATTCACAAACATCGCTTGTTGCCTTCAAACGGAGTGGCAGCAGCTGCCTCAAATGGTTCTGTTGCCACCGGAAGTGACGCTTCGAGCTGCCTCTGCCACGATTTGAGCTCGTTGTCTCTTTCATGCTGCCAGCGCGACATAGTAACAACAAGACGTCACTTCCTAGCAACAGTTGCTATGCGGCAGACAGCAGCGTTAACCGGTCAAATGGATAAATAACCAAGAATAAAACAAATATACAATCGAAAGTTATATAGTAAATTTTATATGTATATATACCATTGTCTTTATTTATATATTAATACTTATTTTTATACCTTGTGCCAGTTTTGTTTTTTATCCTAAGTCTTTGCTTTATTCCTAGCGTGTTCTTATTGATCTGTCTTATTTAATGTCTTTGATTTTATTGGAAAGCTCTTTAAGCTGCATTTAATATAAGAAAAGTGCAATATGAATGAAACGTATTCTTCTATTATTATTATTGTTATAAGTAACGATTAAAAAACACAGAATACAATACAAGTATACAACACTTACCTACTCTGTCCAGAGACGGTTTGTTCCTTTATCCAACATGAGAAATAAAAATTGAACAAGGAGATACAGACACAGTAAAAGAGACAGGTCCCCTTCAAAGTAAAAGTTCAGGAGACTCAAAGTTCTCCTTGATGAGTTGGATAAATGTTATAATCTTCAACCAACAGATGATAGTATTGGGAGATGGTAAAACTCCAAACCACTTTTTGAATTGTTATTTTCAGCAAGAACTATATTTAATTTAATTGATGGTTTGGGTTTTATTCTGCGATTTTCTTTTATATATAAATGTATTTTTATATATTGACTAAATTGTTTTAGTCAATATATAAGTTGTTGTCTGCGTCAACATATTAACACAATCTGGCTTTTAAACAGAGATTTCATAGAGACACCTAAATATAACCCCACATTACACAATCTGGCTTTTAAACAGAGATTTCATAGAGACACCTAAATATAACCCCACATTACCGTGATTTGCCCTGACAGTCAAAAGTAAAACTAAACCCAAACTATTTAAACATACATAGGAACAGAAGCTGTGGAGGAACAGAGAAGAGGTCATTTAGTTTTTCCATGGGGATCTATTATGCCAAAGTAACTGCTCCCTCCAGTGCATCTCCATTAACAAGGGAGGGGATTATCTGGAGGCGCGTCCCCTGAAATCACAATTTGTCATGGTTTCCTCCTAATAACGTAGTTAGACCCAGAAGTGACACACACTGATGAAATGCCGATGTCCTGGGACAATGGTCCTTGGAGGAATCTATCGTATAAACCTGTGTCTGGTCACTGTCATCGAATTTACATGCCAATGCAGGATGGGTAGAGATGGGGATTGAATAGGGGTATTACTGTGACAGTCCCACACAATCAACCCATGCATAAGAAACCACAAAGAGTGACAGTGTAACATTCAAAGATATATATTTTTTAAATCATAAAGTGCACAATTCTTTATGTCTGCTGGTAAGAGGGGAAAAGCATAAATCTGACTCTGACAACTGACTGGTTGTGAAAACTCAATTACAGCCAGTGATTGTTTTCCAATAACGTCAGAGGGATCAGGCTCCAAAGGTTTAAGAAGCAGATTCTCCAAGAGCAAAGTATTTGTCAAGAGTGAAACTTTCAGAATTCGAATTACTATTCATTCACCCACAAATATATAAATAACCGAAGACTAACAATAAGAATTAGGATAGATTTCACTTCATTTTATTATAAATTAATAACAAAAAAAATTGCGTAATTGTCTGTTACAGGACTATAGCAACATATTGTATTGTTTATTAAATTTCAGAAACTCATCAAATGCAAAAAAGAAAACTTTGAGAAGCAGAAGCTATTTCCATTTTTTTTATTTGAATAGGTTTTATCAGTCAAAAATAATTTTGTGGATTTATATTCTATTGAGAAGACTTATCTAACTAGAATGGCCCTAAAAGAGCACATACATCATCGGCTCAACAGTCCCCTACAATTAAATTCACTAGATGCAGATTCTTTATTGGATCTGCACTGAATTACACACACATAAATGTCAATCCACTATCAAAAGGAAAGAAAATATATTGTACAGTTTAATCATTTTATTCAATCAGCCAAATAGAATAGTGGAACATAGATCTATCAGCTGGTCTTCAATCGGACACAAGTTTGTTTACAGTAACACAAAGCAACAACATCTTGAGGTTTTGAAAACCTTGAGGCATCGTATCTATCTTGAAAATAAAACGAGCCTGCTAAGGGAACATATTTCACCGGCCTTCCTTAAATTAAATAATAGTGAGTACTTAGAGTGCTCATTATGATGATAATCACAAATTACTCAAATTGGCAAAGTTGGACATGTTCCTTTACCACAAACAGGATATCGTGTGACTCCAGTTTTCCATATTCTTTTCCATTATGAAACAATGTCCATGAGACAGGCCGTGAGCTCAGATGATCTTTGGCCTCTGAGGCAGACACAGATTATAATACGCTGTCTGATCCCAAAAGTCTGGTCCTTTCCATCCACACCAGCCCTTTGGGAGATACAATTCACAACAAGGTCAACACTGTACATGAAAAGGGATTTTTTTTTTCACACCGAGCAAAATACAGCCACTGTGGATGCACGTGAACAGTTACCTTGTCTGTGATAACCTGCAGGTCTTCTGCTCCTGTGTAATGTGGATCTAAGATGAGATAGCGGATCTGCCCTGTGGTCTCGCTCCAGGTCACACCCAGAATAGTGTGAGCCAAAACTCCCCCACCTGCAACACAGCACCAACTGTTAACAAACCTCTAAATCTAACTGGGAATTAAAGATCTACTGACTTTGTTCGACACAACTAAAAAATATTATTACAACATAATATTGGCTTTTGAAAATGCAGAACCCCTCTTTCACTAAGTCAGGATTTAGTATTTGCATTTAAGGGGAAATTTGTTGTTTTTAAGAGCAGTTAATTAAAATCTTTAATAAATACAATATACATTACCCAAAGAATTACATTTATCACACACGCATCAGTTTCTCATACGATCGTGGAGGCTATGAGGATAATTCACACTGTGTTTACAAATGCGATACTAAATGTGCCTTTTGGTGATTAGACAGATTTAGATGCTGTCTAGACTCTGGAATAAATAACCTGTCAATCAATTGTGGTCCCACAGAAGGGTCCAGTCCTATATTTGGAATTTCCAAGGTGATCCGATCAATCATATTATGTTAATTACATTGTTGCTGTAAATTGAAGGTATGACGATATTATAATCTTACAAAACCCTATCCGAATGTATTACTTACATATAGTAAACAATAAGTCATAACTATGTATTGTTGAGCAGGTTGATTAAAACACAAAATGCTTATGATAATAATAATCTGTCATTCAGCTCACCGATCATGATAGGAGTTCCCTCTGTGAGGAAGTGGTTGGCCAGTTCTCTGCCTTTCGATCCCAAGTCAGACCCCTGACTGAAAAGAACACAGATAAGCTGTCAGGAAAAAAAAGCATCCATTTCAATGTTATCATACACAAGGTGCTGATATGTAACCACACCTCACAAACATGATCTTGGAAGTGACTCCGAGCAGCTGGTTCAGAACCAACTGAACCTCTATGGATCCGATCCACTGACGTGATCCCACAAAGGACGACTGCTTGTCTCCAACGTCGGCTAAAGCCTGTGAAACAGAGACCAGCACATATGCAAATTAGAAACAAACAAAAGGTAACACAGGTATATTTCCTATTGTGTGGTGGTCAAGTTCACAGATATACCCGTTGTATCTCTTTGTGAGTGGGCACAGGCCGCTCTACAAAGCCTTGCTGCTGGAACCAGGAGCAGATGGTCTGCAGGGAGCGATAAGCACAGCCCCAGCCATTGTCATCCATCCGGTCCTGCATGTAGTGGTGATAGCTGTAGATCCCCTGGACCAAGTACAGCTTCAAAAAAAGGAAAAAAACAGTATTATGGTTTCTATTTAATGCACATTTCTGCAGGAGACAGAGTGTGACATGGTAATTAGCCGTACCTTCCCATCATCCACGGTAGGGTGTGTAAGGACCAGGTGAGGGTTGCGCAGGTAACCGTCTCTGTAGGGCTCGCTGGGAAAGTGGTACGCGTTGGCTCTTCTAAAATAAGGCCGGTCATCGGGGAGCTCAAACTGTTGATGCAGCTCCTACAGACAGACATTTCATGCAGAATTAATTTACAACTACAATCTGGAGCTTGAGCTAATCCAACGGCTGCCGGATAAATAAAAATGTTTCTGTATCTCATTCCTCGTCTGGATCATATTGGAACGACATAGACTCCACCAGAGTTGAACTCTAATATCAGGAGATGTACAAGTTGCTTGCAAGTGCATTATAGAATTTAAGGAAGCTCCGTGTGCGGTTCTCACCTTACGCTGCGTCTCCAGTTGGCCGTCAGCCACTCCTGTTGGGTAAACCACGGTCACTAGTCCTTTAGGCTTCGGAAGAAGAAAGTGCAGCGGCTCGGGCACCAACAGCGTCGTCCCTTTCATGTGCCGCAGGGTCACTTTCTCCATCTCACATAGCTGCTGAGTGAGCGCTTCCACAAGGCTCTCGCAGGCACTGCACGACAGAGGAAATATTGTCGACAGTGAGAAACGAGGAGTACTATGTCTGGTGTAGAATATTTGAAAAGTTTGATCAGTAGTATGAATCCAGATAAAAATAAAAAAATAACATACTCTCTGACCGTGTCGTCGCAGCTTGTACAGACAGCACAGTCCATGGGGAGAGTCGCCGACAGGAAGTGGGACTTCTGGGCGGTTCTGGTGAGGACGGGAGCTGGGAGGGGACCTGGGTTTGTCACCTCCATCATGAGTTGGAGGTTTATGACACTCTACATGATACAGATACAAATATGGGGAGATAAAAAACACTTAAGGATGATGAGGTGTTTTCAAATATCTGAAATTATCTTGCAGCTACGGTGTGGAAAATTAGTTTGGTCCATGTGATAAAAACTTGAAAAATATTCTGCAGTGTTCCAGCAACATTTCTGATCTATTGGGACATTATTACTATTTCTGTCTTGGCACTCCCACTCCCTTTCTCGCTGTTAGAAAAACTTACGGCTGCTGAACTTCTTCTGCTTTTCTTTTTTCCAGATTTCTTGCCAAAGCTCTCCTGCTCATCTGACCTGCAGTGAATAAAAATAGAAATGACTGTGCTGCTGATGAAGAAAGAGACAAAACTACAGACTCGTCCACAAGATCATCAAAAGCTGCTACTGACTCACTGTATCCACTGATGTACGTCTTCAAACAGCATGTCTGGGGTTATGTCTTCAGGTGTTACATGTATGTCTTTGTTTGGCCAGATAACAACAGGGCTGTCGCAGACCACGAGGGCGCAGGATTCAGATTTCATCTGAGAGCGAAGGGTCTCGAATGTTTCTGACATGGCCTTGTGCATCCGAACCACTGACACAGGGACAGAGAGAGAGAGAGAGAGACAGTGTTACAGTTTTTCACAGTTGTTAACACACAAAAAGCAAAAATTCGGCACAATTTGCACAACGTTCACTTCATGTACCAATAGCTTGACCCAATTTGGCACTACTTCACACTCCCTTATCTCATTAGACTCTGACTTTCCTTCTTTACACTCTGATGTAAATTACACATCACCTTGTTGTCAAAACACTACACACAATGTTCAGCTGTTGCACACACTTCTCAAGCAAAATCTCAAAGCATCAACCCACAACACACAAATACTCAAATCTCTAAACATTCAAGTCTGTTGAGTAATCAACAGCAATCAGGACTGCAGCATATAAGTGCCTTCAGCCTCTGTTTTGTTTGATGAACAATGGAGAACATGGAAGATATCGACAACCAGAGAAGGAGAGGGGTAAGAGTGAGAGGAGGAGGAGGAGGTAGAGGAGAAAGAGGAGGAAGAGGAGGTCAAGCAGGAGGAGGGAGAGGAAGAGGAGGCAGACGAGGTAGAGGAGGACAAGCAGGAGGAGGGAGAGGAAGAGGAGGCAGAGGAGGACGAGGAGGTAGAGGAGTAGGAGGACAGAGACAAGTAAGAGGAGGAAGAGGAGGACAATGAGGAGGAGAAGGACAAGGAGAAGAAGGAGGAGAAAGAAGAAGGAGAATGGTCATCTCTAATGAGATTCGGGCCACTGTGGTAGACCATGTGCTCAACCATGGTTTGAGCATGAGGGAGGCTGGCCAGAGGGTCCAACCAAAACTCAGCCGCTTCACAGTTGCTGCCATCATAAGAACCTTCAGGATGGAGAACAGGTATGAAATCTATTTGCCTTGTGTACTGTAATACTGCATATCAATAGAATACAGTGTGCTCACAGTATTTATATTTTGCAGGGCTGAAAGAGAACCACACCGTGGAGGAAGAACACCCATTTTCACAGCCGAACAGGAGACTGAAATTGTAAATATGGTTCGTGAGAACAACGCTATCACACTCAAACAAATACAAACTAGGATCCTGGCTGACCATGCTACATTTAGAAACGTCCAGACCATCAGCCTCTCGACATTGGATCGTGTTCTTCATAAGAATGCCATGCGGATGAAGCAGGTGTACCGTATCCCATTCGAACAGAACACAGACCGCATCAAGGAGTTACGGCGAGAGTTTGTGCTTGTTAGTACCAAACATTCAGCACTGACACATGTATGTATTGTACCTGTAATCCAATATTGTTCCTTTTCTACAGTGTCTCACTGTAGCCCACTGTGTTGACCTCTCTGTGTCCATACTGTAACTTGCATTCTCATGCTTTCTGTGTCAGCGGATCCAGGAGCATGACACTGCTAATGTGTTCTACCAGTACATCTTCATTGATGAGGTGGGATTCAACCTGGTGAAGAGGAGGCGACGGGGCAGAAACGTCACTGGCCAGCGGGCCATTGTTGAGGTCCCCGGACAGCGTGGTGGGAACATCACAATGTGTGCTGCCATGAATCACCAGGGGATCTTGCACCGTCATGCCCACCTAGGGGCCTATAACACTGCCCGTCTCCTCGTCTTCCTGGATGGCCTGTATGACCTGCTGGTACCACCTGGCCAGATAGATGACCCACAGCGGATCGATCACGTGGTCATCTGGGACAATGTGAGCTTCCACCAGGCTGCTCTAGTGCGTCAGTGGTTCCAGGACCACCCACATTTTTCCGTTGTATACCTTCCACCTTATTCTCCTTTCCTGAATCCCATTGAGGAATTCTTTTCAGCTTGGAGGTGGAAGGTTTATGAACGGAACCCACAGGACCGGGTCCCACTGCTCCAGGCCATGGAGGAGGCTTGTGGCGACGTAAGTGTCGAGGCCTGTCAGGGCTTCATGCGCCACTCGAGGCGTTTCTTCCAACGCTGCATAGACAGGGAGAACATTGCTTGTGATGTGGATGAAGCCCTCTGGCCAGACAGGAACCGGAGGCGTGATGCCTAATTTATTTTTGTGAAGTGACTGACTCCAGAGTCAGTCATTCATATGGTGTGTTCCATTTCGATGATTGTGTTTTCAATTTTGCACTTCAGTGTGCTGTAAATGCTTGGAAGTGTGCAAGCAAATGCTTAGTTGTGTGTTCTCAATAAATGGTATGTGTGTGTCATTTGAAAATATGGCTGTGTGTACCAAATGAAAACACGAGTTCCATTTTGTGAACAGTGAAGAGATTTGATTGCAAAGAGCCATCTTGCAAAGGGAGTGTCAGGTTTAACATTTTGTGTGTGAGGTTTTGAGTTTACTGTGTGCATTTTTGAGAAAGCCGTTATTGTTTTGAAAAACGTGTGTTAACAATTGTGAAAAACTGTAATCATTTGAACATTTAAACACAGGATGATGTGATAAAGATGAGGTCTGAATTTACTTTACATAAACATTTGTGTATTTGCAGTTTATGTTGTTTTTCATGGTTTATTAGAGACCCCCAATGCTTAATTTAGGGTCAATCTTAAGCTGTTTTCAGACATTTGCCAGATTGTCCAGAAACGTTTACAACAACAAGAAATCTCATTGTCTTTCCAAGTTGACATCTTCGTCAGCAGATGGCACTGGTGTGTTTCATCTAAATGGTACAAATTGTTGTTTTATTTTCCTGTTTTTTTTAAATAAGCCCAGACTGGACAAACTAAACACCTTTTGAGTTTTTATGACAACTGAAGGCAACCACAGGTTCTCTATCATGATTGGAAGGGAGGGTGAGGGGAGAGGTAGTCAGCTGCAACATGCAACTTCACCACTAGATGTCACTATATTCTACACACTGCACCTTTAAAACCCCATCAGAACCATCAGGACTACCCCTACTTAAGTTTATTATGATATATAAAATAATAATAATAATTTAAATAATCTATGTAAGGACAGCTCAGATTAGATGATGGCAAACTAGCTCATCAGCCTTAGACATCATCCACCAAGTGAAAAACTTAATTCCTGCTCCATGCAAGATTTCCCCTCACAGTATCTGTACTTTTAGCTTTGTAACGGATTTGAATACAATATTCACCACTGGTGAACTTCCTCACATGCATATAGGACCGGATAAGATACAGATTTGTTACAGAAAAAGAAAAAAAAAACACAGGAGGGGGGTGAAGCCTGAAATAAAAAAGTCGGTACCGTCTGTGGTGTCCAGGTGACATCTGAGCTCCAGCTGTCCTCTGAGCCGGAGGATGGTTCCAGTGAGGGAGGGAACGAGCTGAGGAACCACAGAGGAGAAGTTAGCAGCCTGACACAGAACCAACTACATTATCATTAGAACCTGAGGAACCACAGAGGAGAAGTTAGCAGCCTGACACAGAACCAACTACATTATTATTGTTTAGTGTTGAATAGAACCAGAGGAACCACAGAGGAGAAGTTAGCAGCCTGACACAAAAGCAGCTACATTATTATTGTTTAGTGTTGAATAGAACCCGAGGAACCACAGAGGAGAAGTTAGCAGCCTGACACAGAACCAGCTACATTATCATATCAGTGTTGACTGGGAGCTGAGGAGACGCGGAGGGCAAACTGGGATCAGTGGAAACAGACTTCACACTGATGCGTGTTGATCTGAACCCGCTCCCTCATCAGTGTCTCCACGAATCTTCTAAACTCACCATCGTGGAGCTGAGTTCTGTCAGTTCAGGATCCGGAGGCGGACATGTCTGATGGAGGAAACCTCTGACGTGTCCGTCACCGCTGAATCCTATTGGACCTCACTGACTCCACCCACTGGTGCTGCATTCAGGGTAGCTGGTTATTTTAGGAATATAAACAGAATGTTTATTTCTCCCTTCTTTTTGACGATCAGCACAAAGGGCATTTCATAACATTTCAAGTCCTAATGATGGAAACGGGACTTTGACATTTTGTTATAATGACTGACATCAAAGACGAAAATTAGGAATAGCATCAATATATGGTGTGCTTTGTAGAAAATCAAAATTATTTCCATCCTAAATTCAGATACATTTTAATATTTAGTTGTTGTAAATATAGATTCATAAATGATAGAATGACAGCAGCTGCTCTAAATCAACTATAAACTGTACATAAAGACGAATGACATGAATGCACCCCCAAGTGAAGCCAAAGCATCTTGATCGCCCTCTGGTGGCTGGTAGTTTGTGTTATTATAGAAAGTTCATATCACACTGATGTTTCTTCAAGGGCTATTTCACTCAGTAAGTTTGGTTGTCATTGGTTTTTGATGCTATAGAAAATGGACAGAACATCATAGTTGACAGCTAAAACTGATGTGTGGTCATACTGGGTTTCTTGAATAGAACAGATCTGTTGTAATGTTATGAGGAAAAAATTATCAAAAAGTGTACTGTGAGAGCCTGTGAGTGCCTGACTATAATTCAGACGGAAAGCGAGAATGAGCCGCCTCATTGAATCCCCTTACCTTTAAATACATCCATGGTCACATCTGTACAAATAACTGAATCACTAAGTACAGTAAACACATACTCTCTAGCAGGGCCGGGTCTAGGCAGGGGCAAGAGGGGGCCTGGCCCCCTCAAATAAATGTTGTGCCCCCTCAAACTAAATCCCAATTTATAATAATAATAATATAATAAAGCACAATGCCCCCTCAAGATTTGTGGCTGCCCCCTCATACATGCCTGTCTAGACCCGGCCCTGCTCTCTAGTAGGATTCAATATTGAAGTGTCTGTCACACAGATTAAAAATCTACACTCTACATTATATATCTACATAGATCATCATAAAACTACACTGTATTTTAACACAACTGAGATATATCAACTTAAATCTGCATCATTCAGTATATGAGCAGCCAACATTGAGAAAATTCCATTTTTGTCATCTATTGCAATTCATTTGCCATCTATAGTTAACTTCCATGTTTAGATTTTTAAGAGAAATAATATACAATATAACAGAATCTTTTGGCACTTGACAGTGGGAGATATTAGACCTACATTTGGGGCAGAGTAATTGTAACGATAAAAACAACTATGGGCTGTAAAAATCTAAATAATTTTCCAGTCATACTGCTTCCTGCTAATGAGCGTAACGTAAAACCTCCTGTGGGGGTGCTGTCTGTACATTATCAAGTGTGTTCGGCTTTAGTGAGGCATACTACATCTAATTATGCCAGCATCAGTGCCCAAGTCTCCCATCTTACGCAACACTTGAAAACATGCATCAATATTCTTGTTTATTTTATCTTTTTGTTCAGCTATCTATTTTTTTTAGTATAATTATTTATATCTGTTTGCACAGGGATGAATAATTCAAAAGGATTAATATAGAATGAAAAATACAGTTGAAGCTCTTGGTGCATTTCATACTTGCCCCAGGCTGTTACATGGCAGCCATGCATGCAAGCCGGGCGGGCGGGATGAGGACACAGGATTAGAGACACTGTACTGTATGTGGTTATTATGCATGTTAGAGGAGAATGCTTTCTAACCATCGTCACTTCTAGCAAACATCACCACGAAATACTCTTTGAACTCCACAACCTCGAAGGAGAAATGAAAAGATCACCAAAAGCTTCACTTGAAGTAAAAAAGACAACAGAATGTATTTAGCTGCTTTTGCTCTGACAAAGAGAAATATCTGTAAATGAAAGGACCTTGGATATTGAAGGCCTATCACACTTGAATATGTCAAAATACTTATTGACTATTCTTATTGATTGTGTCACAGTAAAATTAGGGCAATGTCAGAAAGCAGAGTTGAAATTGATTGTAGTTATTGCTCAGTGATGTTGTGTTGTTTTTGTAGTACTGGGCCTGTGGCAAAGGCAATATGGGCAAATGCTAGGGGTACCAGAAATTATAGAAGAAAAAAGAAATCCAAATAATTAAGTTTCACTTCTTTTAACTCTGGTAAGGAGATTATTTGTCACCCCTGTCGATTTGTTTGTTTATTTGAATAATTTTATATGGGCAAGATTACACAAAAACAACTAGGGAGTTTTCCATGAAATGGGAACAAGGCCTAAAAAGAACCCATTCAATTTTAGTGCAGATGCGGATAAAGAGGCAGATCAACGAATCTTTTTTTTAAACTTTTGTTAACATTCCGAGTTAAGGACTTTTGCAGCATTTTTGTTATTTTCCCAGGGAATGTTCCATTTAACTTGAGGGGAAAATTTAGACATGTCCGTGAGAGATATTAATGAGTGTGTGCAACTTGGTGCAGATTCAAACAAAAGCCCAAATCTAGTGAGTTTAAATTTGGTTTTATATGCATACCATTGTCGATGATATATACTTTTATTAAAACTAATCTAATACTAACATGTCTAAAACATGAATGAAAAATCCAATGCTCTTAATTCGACTTAATTCAATTACCTGACCTGAAACAGATTCTTATGTGCACCCACAGAGTTTTGATCTAAACATCCATTAAAGGGCTTCAAGTTGAAATCTGCCTGAAAGTAATAAAACTGTGTGTACATTTTAACTGTCTGAGGTCATGGCTGTTAAGTTCCTGTGGACTTAACGCGCTGGGTTTGATTTGCGATGAGATTATCTATCTCTCTGCGTATCATCAACAGAGTGGAAGGTCCTTTGGGGAGTGTGTGCCTGGGTCTGAATAAATGGAAACTCACGTTACAAATACACATTCATCATATGCAACATGGACAAAGATTGTCCTTGGATTCCTTTGGTTGCTTAATACATTTGTGACATGAAATTAGTGTAGTTTGTATGAAACACTAATAATATTTGATTGTGATGGAAAAGTTAAAGAGGACTATTGTAAGTTATAACTCACTTAAGCTTTTACTACAAATTCAATTCATGCTATTATATTTTTTTGGTGCTATTTGGCAAAATTCTAGAGATTAATATGTGTGTGATGAATATAAACTTCATGATTTAAAGATGACATGTGTTTTGCTCTGAGGCTGAGGATTATAGAGCCTGTGTCGATGATAAAAATAGTTTAAAATAGCATAAAAACAAGGTTAGAGACTCAGTAGTCAGATGATCATGTTACATGGAACATTCCTGGCTGTAATCTTTCAAACTGGCCTTTAAAACTTTCCTTCTTATTTCAGCTTGAAATTAAGGGACGAATTTGGACAGAACTTGATTCTGTGATTAGTGAGATGATGAAGAACCTTACTTCCAGCACCTCCTCTTTCTCAGGATTCAGATTATCAGTATGGACATATTAGACTCAGACCCAGGGTCTCGAGAGGTCAGGGGGCCCCTGGGCCCTGCAGAGACTCTGTATTAAATGACTGCAAGTATTTCTTGTTTTGAAGATGTACCGCTCAAAAAGACACAAATGTCAGAAAAGTTGCGAAACCAGTATAAGGCGACAAAAATGGCCATACACAAACACAAAAGATGAAGACAAAAATGATTGTGAAGAAAACTAAATGAAGAAACACAAAAATGGCTACAGAATGGGTTCATGTCAAGTAGTTGATGTCTATCTCTATCAGTCTGGGGGTCTCATATCAGAGTGGTGGGGTCTTTGGGCTCCATTCTCTTATATTCGACACATGATCAGTCGTATCTACTGTCTTGTTCAGTTAAGTGACTGAAATGTTCTTTGAGGACAAAGAGGCATTTGGCCTGTGCCCAGTGATTCCTGCTGTGTAGAACAGATGCTTCGGAGTTTATCGTCTTCACCTTCAGCTCCAGTTGTGTTTTACTCTCCAGCTCAGAAAGAATACAACAATTAGACTCACAATAACACAAAGCCAACCCTCCAACTGTGAGACTTTTCTCCCCTGGGACTGAATTCACTGTCTCACCTTGGCTCAGATTAGAAGGTCCATGTTGTAAATAATCCAGACAAAGAGGTTTGTTCATGCCGGTGCCGCTGGTGCCGTCTCCTCTGGGTCCCGGTGAGAGGAAACAAAAACATCTGTCACCTCTGCGGTGACAGATGTGACGGAAAGACCTGACGACAGCCTGTAGATCTCCACACTTCACCTGTAATTGCTTCTCATTGAATTTGAACACAAAAGCTTCAGAAATAAATGTCTATTTAATTTAAGTCTTTTGATTAATAAGTTCACTCTAAACTAAGATGAGAGCAGAGGTTGTGAGGCCCAATGTTCCTGTGTGTCTGGTGGCACCTGGAGGTTGCTGATGTTCTTTATCAGAATTTTATTGTTTTATTTATTATTATTTACAGTCAAGACAGACACAACAGACTTGATCACACATGGCGCCACGTGACAGGAATCCCCCTCTTTATCTCTAACCTATAAACATGTTATTGTTTACAGCAGCTTCCGGGACCCGGTCCAGTGTTTTTCTGCAAGAAATGACTCCAACTCCCGAGTGACAAAGCTGTTCATTATTTAAGCCCTGAAATGGATTTATTATGTCAGACGTTCCTTTTCAGCCCAAACAAGGCCAGCGAGCAGAACCTCGGACTCATCGTGGCCAATAAAAGTTGTTTTTTAAACAAATGATACAAATTACCGCTGAATATGTCTGATCAACACCCAAACATTTCCTCAGCACATTTGAAATAAACAAATCAGAGTCGATTCATGTTTCACTTCAACTTGCAACCGAATCATTGTCAGTGTATGTTGTGTGTGGTCTTTGGCATAGACATGTAAGAATACATGCTGGGTGTGTTAGTGGTGTCAATCAATTGAAAGAACATGGATAACTATTTTCTCATTTAAAACAGTAAAGTTTTCTATGGCAACTCTCCTGTAACACTGTTGGACTTTGATATGCAGCTTTTAAAATTGCCGAACCAGAGATGTCTTCTTTTTTAAATTTTACAGTCTTGTCAGAACCAGCATGCCTACATTACCCACAACACCACTCAACAATCAACTCGGTCTTCCCATTTTTCAGATTTTCTCATGTCAATATAGTCACACAGGGTTCCACAATTCCTATGACGATAACATTCCACTTACAACAATAATTAAAGGACAAAACATTCAACACATTTATTTCAAATGAAACTGATTGTTGCCTGTAGCCATGATTATAATTAGCAGAATTGCTGATAAGGACTGTCTATGTGTCTGACTTGGAAGACTGAAACAAAAGGGGCTGAATGAAAATGGTCCAGTGGGGGGTTGTGGGTCTATTGTGTGAGCGGACATTGCGATTTATATCTTCCAGACCAGATAAATAGATTTTCAGGTGTTTTATAAGGGGAATGCAGGAGGGAAGCTGTAGGTGATGTGAGGTTGTGTGTGTGTGCGAGAGAGAAAGAGACGGACAATAGAGAAACAAAAGAATTAGAATAAACTTTAAAACCCGAATGTTAACTGAAAACAATATCCTGTCCCATCAATAACACAATAAAGATCACATCCTCATTGTGCACCACAGCCACGTACACACTCGACATCCTGGATATAACAGGAATATGTTTATTCCTCTCTGTGAGACCAGTTTCATATGATGGGACCACAGACTGTATATGGGACCCAGTCCAGCCTATGATCTAAATAATAAAAAGTCAGTTGCATGCGAGGAGTCGCCTGGAAATAATGTCTCTGTGCTGATAGGTCGCTCAGCTACACCAGCCCCACTTGCGCATGGATTGGCCTGGTGCGCTCTTCTCTCCCCCCTCCAGTTTCTCATTGGCTTTTGGTAATGATAGTTCTTGGCCATCATTTGCCCCTGCAGTTTTTTTTTCAATGAATATATTGTCTGTGGTCTTGTGGCTCTGATGCTGCCGATCATTTGAATCGGCGGAGCCCCAGGAGCAGGAGGAGCAGGAGGAGGCGGAGGAGAGGTCTCCTGGATGAGCGCACCAGATGATGGAATTTCTCCCGGAGACCGCAGCTGCTGCTCGACCAGAACAGTCTCCCCCGGAGGTAAGATAGAGAAGAGCCGCAGAAGAAGGAGAGGAGTCTGCCGGCGGTGCCAGGCTGCAGCAGGGGGGGAGGAAAGATGTTCTGCGCGAAGCTGAAGGAGCTGAAGATCTCCGGAGAGTGTCCGTTCTCCAGCGGCGCCAGGAGGACCGAGCTGGGAGACTTTGAGGAGCGCGCAGGTGACGCCGAGGATCTATCGCCTATTTCTAAGGACGTGCACGGGAAAATTGGCGAGGACGTGCCGCGACACAAGCCGACCAGAGGCAAAGTTAACCTGCACACACTTGGGGAGAGCATCCGAAAGCTGGCATGTCCTGAGGTGAGAAAAATATGAATATTCACTGGCCTAAAAAAGAACAAATTAATAAATCACCTTAATTGGATTGTGCAATTTGTGCCCTTGCACCACCACCGCCTGTTCATCCCCTTGAATTAAAGATAATCCTGCTTCTCCTAATTATCTGTCATAATTAAAGCTGCATTAATAAAGTGTGGCCAGACAATGACCTTAAACTTGCTGAACACTTTGCCATTCAGTTTCACAGACTGCACGCTGCCCTCCATCGAATGATGAGACTCAACAGGGACTCTGAAAGGTAACATTTGTTGTTCTGAAACATCCACGCCAGCTGCACTCCTCATCCTAGACAGACACAATAACTACTATGCAGCTACTGTAAATTACAGGCCCCTATACCACTACCACCACAGCACATGCTCCTGTAATACCAGTAATGAAGCTGAGATGTTACAGCCTCTTTTGACCCTCTGTTGCACTAGATTTCGTACAAATTTCCCCTGTCGCTCTCACTACCAGACAGAGAGTAATGACGACACAACAACAAGGTGTGAGGCAGACTCAGACTGTTATGGAGGCAGCATTACACAATCGTCTGAAAAACATAGAGGAAATAACAAGGAGACATTGGAGTCTTCCCGATGAATGTATCGATATTGTCATATAAGATGTAGAGCTAAAAGGATAAGCAAATCAGCAACTATTTTGATAATTTATAAATGTTTAATCTGTATATTTAAGCTAAAATTGCAAAACATTTGTTGGTCGCAGCTTCTAAAATGTGTTCGCTGCTATTTTGCTTATGTATAACCGATAACTTCATATTTTGGGTGTTTTTGCCAGAAAAAACAAATGAGCCTGAACTGGGAAATCAACGAGCATTTTTCACTTTTTCACGAGTTAATTGAGTGAAGATATTTGGCAGATTAACAGATTGTGCAAATAAGACGTAGCTGCAGCTCTATTTGGATGTTTTCCTGAATACAGTCCACCGAGCACTGGTTCATGTGTCTAAATCTTTCAAATTCATTCTCTCTCCAGTCCAACAATTTGCTGCACAGGCGATCAGAGTTGCAGTCAAGAAACAGAGCATTTAGTGGAGATAATCAACATTTACTCAAGTAAAACAGGTAAAACACGTGATTATCCTTTTTATACTTCTGGGTATTGTGAGCTTTCCTCCCATCTTCACCTGCTTCCCTTCATGTGTCTTCCTGACAGCAATCCCCCTGGACGTGTTGAAAGTCTCTCTTGGCGTGGAGCTCTTCAACATGTGTTACGAGGAGGACGGACACATTCTGCGGGTTGTGGGGGGAGCTCTCCACGACTTCCTCAACAGCTTCAGTGTCTTGATGAAACAGAGCAGCACGCCGCCCAACCCGGACAGAGAGGATTGTGTAAACGAACCTTCAGTCCTGTGCTTAGACAAGGATCCGGGTCTGCTTACTGTCTATTTCTTCAACCCCCACCCAACCACTCAGCTTTTTTTCCCTGGAGTCATCAAAGCTGCTGCTCGCTTGCTGTATCACACCACGGTGGATGTGTTGATGGACCCCCCCAGTGCCAAAGACAGCATCTTGCAGGCCAGCCCGCAGCCCAGTCTTCTGTACACAGTTGTCGTTAAGGATGCTAAAACTCTGAGCCCCAGTCCGCTGAGGGCTACCTCAGCTGGGACCCTTCCTACCACTCTGTTCTCCACCATTTTCCCCTTCCATCTGATCCTGGACCAGGACTTGGTTCTGGTTCAAGTAGGACATGGCCTCAGGAAGAGACTGAGCCGGAAGGATGGACCGAGGCGGTCCACTACCTTCCAAGAACACTTCTCTATCGTCTGCCCGCAGATCAAATGTACCTTTCAGGGCATCCTGACCATGCTGAACACCCAGTTTATCATTCGGATCAAGCATGGAAACACAGATAACACAGGGAAGGTACGTTGATATATCAGTGAGATATCCGTGAAAAGTGACGTCACTGGCTTATGAGGCAGAAAAGGTCTTCTGGTCAAAGTCTTAATATTAAATCAAGTAAGACAGGGAAAAAAAGATCTGGCTATTTATAAGCAGTCTGGCTTATTAGTGGTGTAGATGGCCTGAGGTAGAGATCAACATTATACCCCCAGAGGAGATCAGAAGCAAATGTCAAAACATTTTACCCATCAAAGGCCCAGCCCTGCTTGTGCTATTTATGTAAGGGGGCACAGCTATTGGTCGCCATGACATGAAAAAAACCATCAGCGAGTCAACATGACAGTGGTGTAATAACTAATGACATCCAGTCAGAGAGGATTCCACACGAGTCATCCAGTGGTAGTTTTATCTTAACCTTTAGTGAGTCCAGTTACAACAGGTAAAGCATACACTGTCCTCTTCAATTCAATCCAGCTGCAGCAAATTGCACACACAGAGAATTCAGATTTATTTTCTATCAACATTGATGCATTATTCTCTGGGAAATTTGTGAAAATATAAAAAATACAAAAACAACAAAAAAGCCCTATGGTCCAAAACCCTGGATCCGCCCCCTGATCAAAATTTGCAGATCTGTGTCTTGGAAATCTGCCCAGTAGTTTCTGTGCAATCTTTCTTACAATCAAACCAACAAACAAACGGAAAGCGGTGACAACATAACATCCTTTGGTGGAAGTAATCAGGAAGTGGAGGAGGTAGTGTTTCCATTTCTTCCATCTGGGGCTGACAATGTATCAACCTGTTAACAAGTCCACTAAACACAAATATTAATGACTTAGAAACTGAAATGGCACATTCAACATTAACTACATTAGAATTTGAAAACTACTGCTGTAGCTGTAATTTTTCCAATAGCTCTTGAAGAAGTATCTGCTGCTTGGTCAGACTGTACTAGTATAAATCAAACCATTAGATTGATGACAGCGAGTTATTAAATACACATGATCAAGTATTCATTATTTCCAGGAAAATTGACTGAAATGTCAAAACATGCCATATCTTGTAAGGTAACGTTGATTTAAAAAACTCCTGTATTGGCATCGTTAACTGGATCTGCAGCTACATTTTATTTAATTCAATGGTCGATGCCACACCCCCACTCCTGCTCATTAGTTACTAATTACACTAATCATTAGCATTTGGATTAAAATAATAAGTATTCAAAGTAGCCTAAAACACTAATGCATATTTCTAGCATATCATTTTACCCATCTTGGTTTTAGTACTAGCATGACAACATTTCCAAATTAGCCCAAAAACGCAAAGTCAAGGCTTCACCAACAGCTTTGAATGTGTCTCTCAAATTGAATGGCAATCCATCCAACAGTTCCTGAGATGTATCGGTCTGAGCCAAAAATACTAACCTCATGGTGGCGCCAGATAAAAAGTCTGCATGTCACAAAAGTTGCTATATTCATCCTCTGGGGACCATGAATGTCTGTACCACACATAACGGCAATGCATCGGATAGTTGCAGAGATTTTTTAGCCTGGAGGAAAGTATTGGACTTGACCAGCTGTCTTTGCAATAGAGCCTCGCAGCTACTGTGACTAATGTCAATGTTGACTCTGATGGGACTTTTCCCTGAAACATAAATAAGCTTTTGGTTGTGTTAAGTGTCGTGGGTGACAGACATCTGCAAACAGCTGCTGCCTCACCAATAACATGCGAATGGAACGTTTGCTTTACTTTTCTCTGTTTACATGTCTCAGTCTCGAGAGAGTTTATGTATATATGTTGCTTATTTTTTTAATGCAAAGATGCCACAGAGATAAAAAACATTTTTTATTCAGTTGTGGGAAATTTGTTCTTAAAGAAAACAGTAGAGGAGCAGGGGGTGGGTTATATACTGCAGTAATCGTAATCAATCTTCTTTCAACTTAAACAGTTGTTGAGTTGTGAGGACAGTTCGACCAGTAAATGCACCTTTCTCATCGTATAATTTTTCCTATCAGCTCATGGATCTTAAAGGTCAGATGATCTTCGTGTCAGAGTCCAATGCCATCTTGTTCCTGGGCTCCCCGTGTGTGGACAAGCTGGAGGAGCTGACCGGCCGCGGCCTCTACCTGTCAGACATCCCCATCCATAACGCGCTGCGTGACGTAGTCCTGGTTGGTGAACAGGCCAAAGCCCAGGACGGTTTGAAAAAGCGTCTGGGGAAGGCGAAGGCAGCCTTGGAGCATGCTCACCAAGCCCTGGAGGAGGAGAAGAAGAAGACAGTGGACCTCCTCTTCTCCATTTTTCCTGGCACGGTGGCGCAGCAGCTGTGGCAGGGGCAAACGGTCCAGGCCAAGAAGTTCGACAGGGTTACGATGCTCTTCTCTGACATTGTGGGCTTCACAGCCGTCTGCTCGCGCTGTACCCCGATGCAAGTGATCACCATGCTCAATGAGCTGTACACCAGGTTCGACCACCATTGTGGGGAGCTTGATGTTTATAAGGTAGGTTAATGGACCGTGAGTGCATAACTGTAATTGTAAATTGTAAACGTTCTGACGTGATTGTAGCTTTCGTAAAGAGCATTAGGAGTTGTACATACAATATTAATTACCACTAGATGTCGCACTACCACCTGCATCTTGAACCAAAACAAATAGTTCTTCAGCCACACTTCCACCCTCCCTGTGAGTTCTGAGCAAGGGTTTGCGTTTTAGTCTAAAAGCTAATTTATGCTACGAAAAGAAATATGCAAATTTGTAACCTTGTTTAGAAAGTTGCTATACAAATAGAGTTATTATTTTTTTGGATTATAATTTGGCTGCCCCAGTCTCGAGTTAGCATTGTTAGCATTTTTAACCGAACCGTGGTGGGCTGGGCTGCATTAAACCCATAACCTCCATTAAATAAGGTGTAGCACTGGTGTTAGTGGTTTGACAGATCTGTGGTTGGCAGTCGTCAGGTGTTTGTACGATGTTTGTGCTCTGAAAGACATCAAAGTACAGAGAAGGGTAAAACATTATCACGACTGGAGCTTGAGCCTCACATACATTTATATAACCTTTAAACCACAGTTAGAGGGATTAAAAAAATACAGCTTTTCTTTCTTTTAACTAAAAATAAAAAAAGGAGGATGTTGGGTACTAGGAAAGGGTACGTCAAATATTTTTTTTTGCAAATTCCACAGAACTGACATTTTTAAGTTTTGCTTTAGAAATTTAAACAGGTTGAAGGACTGTAACTCAGCCACCGACCTTAGTGTCTGCCAGAGGCTGTTAATCTACAGGGAGGTTGGATAATATAATCAAAGTGTCACAGAACCATAACAGACAGAGCAACATGTTTGACAAATACCTCGTAAAACACTAGGAAGTCAGATGTTCCTTCAGGTCCCTGTTTCCACTCCACATGCACGAGCCTAAAAATAGTTTTCCTTGTCTCATAGCCGTCCTGGCCACATCGCTCTAGACTGCACTGCGGTCCAGATTTACACGTACAAACGCGAAGAAGAGGAAGACAAAACGTTTCTGGACATTTTAATATGACCCAGGATCAAGTGCTATTAGAATTTAAGTGTTATTATTCCTTGTTTCTTGCCCCCTGTCTTGTACAGCAAGATGAACAGCGAGTTTGATTCTTAATCAAAGACATTTTGATGAATATCCACTTCACATTCATTATTCTGTTCAAGGTTCATTGTCTTCATTGCACAGTTCATATTAAATACCGTTTTTAGCTCCCTGGATAAACAAAGCAAACTAAACTTCAGATCCACAAAAAGAAGCATTGGCCTGTGGGTGGAGGGGGGGAGCGCAAACAGCATCTTTATTCTGCCTCAGCGGCCGGGTTAAAAATAATTTTAATGATCCTCCACTGTGTTCAGGTGGAAACCATTGGTGATGCGTATTGTGTCGCCGGGGGCTTACACAAGGAGAGTGAGATGCACGCCGTCCAAATTGCACTCATGGCCTTAAAGATGATGGAGCTCTCAGATGAAGTCAGGACGCCGACTGGAGACCCAATACAGGTGAGAGACAAGTACTGCAGGCTGTGATTCTCTTCATTCAACCATTTGAAAGAGAAAAAAAATAGCTTTCTATGAATATGTATGAGATTGAATGAAAGTTCATTTAAAATACATTCTTAGACCTTGTTTAATAAGTAATAGTTATGCTTTCAATCAATGGTGTTGACTTATTTATTTATATTGATTAATTTCCAACCCCGGCAGATGTAATAATTCAAATAATTGGATTAATCAAGAAACCAAAAATCCACATTATGCTTTAATGTGTTTAATATACAAATGATCTGGGATTTTGTCTTTCTTCGAAGGCAGGATTGTGTGTCGCACTGTCTGCAGACGTGTGCACATTTAATCATTCAGTCCAATACAAACAAAATGGGAACCCACCCATAAAAGCCTGGTACCAGTGGTCAAAAGCTCCACAGGATACCTTTAAAGAGCAGTAAATAATGTATTAGTCCAGGACTATTTTCAACTGCAGATTTGGAGAGCTGGTGAGTATATGTAGAGTAGCAGGGCTGAGTTTATGCCTTCATGTTGGGTTTAAGATTCTTTGCTGATTAATTTTAACTTTACATGTGATTTGTTGATATAAAAGAAATACGGAATCATAATTTATCTGTTTTATCATGTGAAACAGATAAATTGATCTGCAGATGCAAAGCAGGGTTCTTTAGAGCTACACTGGTTTAGATAATCTCATACATATCTGTTATTTAATAAAAGACGAGCAGAATGTGTTGAATGCCTTTTTCGTTTTCCAGATGCGTATTGGCCTTCACACTGGCTCAGTTCTGGCTGGTGTAGTTGGGGTGATGATGCCGCGCTACTGCCTTTTTGGGAACAACGTTACTTTGGCCAACAAGTTTGAATCAGGCAGCCAACCCAGAAAAATCAATATCAGCCCTACAACCCACAGGTGAAACTGAAAATAACAGATTTTAACTACCCAATCTTTGTTGGTGCTACTTGTTCCCAGAGGCGATTGATGCAGAGAGTTAAAAAACTGTGTTTGTTAATCTGCCACATGTTTTTAGATTCATGTTTTCCTTGTGTGCTGTTTGTCCCAGATTGCTGGTGCATCGGCCAGAGTTCGTCTTTGTTCCCAGGAGCAGGCAGGAGCTTCCGGCCGACTTCCCAGAAGACATCCCTGGCGTTTGTTACTTTTTGGAGGCGTCCTTCAAAACGGACTCAGAAGTGAAGTCAAGCTGCTGCACGGCCCAGAAATGTTAGAAATCAAGAAATATGAGTGTGGTCAGTGAATACGCTGAACACCTGTTGTCTTTGGTTGTTTGGATATTGATGATATTGTCCATCAGTCAAACTCTCTTAGCCGCTTGATAACAGAGATGTCAGTTTGCTGTTAAACATGAGTCTCGTCTCTGTACAATTATCTGTTTGTATTGTTATAGTGGAAAGAAACTTTCGCTTCCTGCATTTTTCTTCCAGAATGACTCATCTCTCCAAAGTGTTCTCCGAGCTCCCAGCACAGACTGTCAATAAAAGATTTTCAGACAGTTTCCTTAAAAACATACAGCATTGTAGAGGTATAAAATGTGGACAGAAATGGTTTTAGCTGTCTTTGATTTGCAGATTTGTAAAGAAATGTATACACGTCATTTTGCATAATGTAGATATGATTCAGAAATACATTCTGGATGTTGATTCTCAACGTGATGCAGTTTAACGGAGTCGTTCTTTTTGTCGAGATGTTGTCTTTAAGTATCTGACTGGTCCATTCCCATCTGTCCAGCCTGGGAACCTGCTACAGCACCTTGGTCTGCTGGGACAAAATCAAGATTCAAGATAAAATGGCTTCCTGTGCATCAGTGGGAAAAATTTCATAACAAATGATATGGAAACACTGAATGATTTTACCGTTATTCAACGAGTGAGGATGAAATAAAGTGATGTAGCGTAGATTCAGGTGCCTTATGGGAACTGCATGATCAGAGGTGTTAAAAACGTCAAGCTTGTTATTCTTTGTTAATTTTACCAGCATACCCCCCCCCTCTCGATATTGTTCAATATGAATTCACTTGTCAAGCATTTCTTCCAGAGGTATGTGGTCCTATATATTTTATATATTCCATTTATTTGACAAAAGCATTCAATTGAATTTTCCTAATAGAAGTAATGTATTTATACTTTTTACCACTCTACACATGTTTATACTATATTTATTACATGAGTTTCACAGCACTCCTTTCCCCTATAGAGGAAATACGACACAAAAGAAATACAATGAATGTTCTACTATCACTCATAATGATGTGCTTTAATCATTGTAATGTAATCAAACGCAATAAATATTGACATTAACAGACATAAGTGACTGTCTCCACACTGTTTAGAGTAGTATTCTATAAATAAATACAAATGTAATGGCTATTTACATAAACAGCTGTGCTATGATATAAAATGGTGGTCATTAACCGAGTATAGTATATTTCATGTAAGTCATGTAAATACAAATACAATTTTTACTTACTTGCATTTACAGTGCGAAATATTTAAGCTTTTACTATATATATGTACTTTAATGGGACAGCAGTTACAGGCTACTTTGGTTTTACTTAAAAACCAAAATACATACCATATATAAGATGCAGTCAGGTATATGAATATGCATTTTAGATATTACATCATCAATAACGGTAATAGCGCAACAATGAAATATGCCCTTATATTTCGATTTTCATCGAAAACAACTAGTACTTTTGATACTTATTTTACTTTTATTCAGTAAACTCCTGTTATTTCAATGATATATTTTCAATGCATGACTGCATTTTCTTTTTTTTATAAAGATAAATTACATCATACAAATGTTTCTAAATAGTCACGTTGCCATGCAAATAACTTTTACAAAAGAAAGAATACAATCAAAAATATTCAAATTATGTATCTATTATATAAAAAGAGGTATATAAAATATATATCCTAAAATACTATTTTCTAACACTAGTCAACACTATAATATATGATAAAATTAGATTTCTACTTATAAATATTATTATTTTTACAACAATGAATGTGAAAACAGTTACTATCTTAAAAATACTTGTACTTTTCAGATATTTCATAATGTTTTGTGTCAGAAACACAAACTATGAATAAGTGGAAATCTCAGGTTCACTAGCATCACTGTGACAACGGCAGCTGCGTCCTCATTGGCCAACAATCCCTTACGTAAGAGCAGCACTGCGCCGCCATTGGCCAGAACCACCGTCAGTCACGAGGTGAAGGGGGAAAGAAAGGGGGAAGGGGGCGTGGCCGCAGCAGCAGAAACAGCATCTGTAGCAAACGATGAAGGTTGAGTCACAATCCTCGGGTTTTATCGCAGAATAAAGGAGAAAGCGGAGCCGCCGACATTATGGTATGTTCCACCACACGTTGTATTGTGTTTATACTATATTGTGTTTGTGTGGCGACGCAATGTGATGGACGTTTCCTGTTGGTTCTGTCCAGTGTGAGGCAGTTACACAATATTTAGTATTTGCTGTGCTGTGTATTAACAGGTGAAACGCATCTACAGAAGGATGTGTTCTAAGTAAACATGCATGTGATGTGTGTTATGTATGTGTGTGGTGGGGGGGACAATGTGCATTGGATGATGCTGACGCTGCTTGTGTTTATTCCCAGTATGGATTTGTGAATCACGCCTTGGAGCTGCTCGTTTTGAGGAATTATGGACCGGAAGTGTGGGAGGACATCAAGTGAGTTCATGTGCATCCTGTGTTTACCGATGGTCCGAGGATCAGGCTGAGGCCATCCACATCACAACACGGATATATAGAGATACAGATATATAACAGACAGATCTCAGACCGGCCTGCTGGACAGAGAGAGAGCTGCCTCTCCCACTCTGTCAGTGACAGGGTGTCAGCAGGTCCTGACATCTCCTTTCATTCTAATGATTCACCTTCATTCTCTACAGGCTCACACTGACACCCAGATAACATCAACACAGCACATTGAGAATAAGTTCCCACAGAACATCCAGTATGAGCCTGATAGGCCAAAGATTTTATCAAGACTTAATGTTTAATATATATTTATAAAGCTGATGCAAAGTTAGGATGGCTGACTTACATTTGTTCTACATCAGCTCCGTACATGACTTGCTGTTTATCAAATGTTTGTTATTCTCAGCTCATAAAGTTTAAACCAACAACAACCTTCACTCAAGAGCTTAAGTCAATCTTTAAACTAGAATGAGAATACCAATAATCATCATATATATGGACTTTTGTTGTATTGCTATTGATGAAAAGGATATTGCGATAATACGTTTAATTGTTTAACTGCCCAGATTACTGACTCAGTTAGAAGTCTTGTAACAATAATTTGAGAAAATAAACAAAGTAGAGTAGAAAGTAAATACGTGCAAGTATGGTCAGATACAAATATATTGTGTAAAAATATTCATGCAGAAAATTGTCAGTGAGAATTAAATATGATTATTGTTGCTGATGCATTAAAGTTAACACTTTAGATCTGTAGCTTCTTTATATGTTGTTTGGTAGTTTCATGGGTAAAAATGTGTTTTATAAAAAAAAGGAAATATCAAAATAAAGAATAATATTAATATTAAGAAATAAAGTGAAGCAGTGAGTGTAAACAACAGAACATAAAGTTTTAAATGAAAGTAGATTGAGTAATTACATTCCACCTCCGTAAAGCTGCTTTATGTTAGTTTGATTCTTGAAGCCAATACAGACTTTTATCACTGTTCAGTGAAAACCAAGCATGTCCCTGTTTTGCTTTTTCACAGAAACTATCAGACAATTAGTTCCTTCATGTGTTGACAAGTTTACTCCCCTTCTCAAGATAAATTTAACAACTTAAGAACATGTTGTTATTATCTAGTAATTGCAGTGTCAAAGAGCTGAGAAGTGGAATGTTGTCTGAGCTCATGAAAAGTTTTTGGAGATATTGTGGATTTCACAGGATAATAGTATATGTATTAGAGGGAGAATGTGGCACATCGCAGTACAACAGAGTGTAAAAAGAATAAAACCTTAATGGAGCAAAGGCACAATGTGTTTTATTCTTAGTGATAAGAATGATCGTGGCCAGTTACATCTAATAGGATTGATAGCATTCCATTCTCCAGTGTAACACTCACACGTCATTTGTTCTACATGTTAAAACACTTTGCCCAGTCAAGGTTTATTGTTCATCTGCAGTATCAGCTGCCCTCAACTTGACCCTGCCTTAAAAAAGAAAGGAGGAAAACACAGCAGCAGCTGCCTTGTGTAAATGTTTTCAAGCTTCTCTAGCCACCGCAAAAAAAGAAAAATATATACCGCTGCGCAGCATCTCCGAATGTAACTCATCGTTATTTAACGCACGATTTATCATGTTTGGTCTGTTTTCCGACTTTGGAAATGCATTTTTTTTTCTTTCCGAAAGCTTTCTGGGCTTGGTATGTTTTTCCAGCTGGTACAGGTTGTGATAAGATGGCGGCTGCTGGTCAGGCCTGTAAATCATTTCTGTTTTCTCAGTTAAACAGGAGTAATCAGATCCTCATTAAGATTTCTGACATTTAAAAAGAAGTGGATGTCAAATGTATAAATAGTAAAGTGCGCTCTGTGCTCGCAGTGCAGAGGATCTGCTGTTGATCTGAAGCTGATTATTACAGTGTAGTGTTGAAACCACACAACAACTTCAAAACAACATGGAAACCGTTTTTATTTTACTGACTGATTTAAAATTCAATAATCAAAAAAAAATCATTTAAATATGTAATAATATACATCTTAATTGGGAAAATGGGCTGTATATTATTATTATTGTTATTTAATTTGATTTTAAAATATGTTAAAGCAGGATATAATTTTGTTAATATTCATTTAACTCTACTTCCATCATACTTTTACATCAGGTTTTTGCTTTTAAGAGGAACGTTTTGCATTGTTTCTAATGTTTCCATGTGTTTTAGTTCTTCTCAGCATGCTGTAATAAAACTACAAACAATACCTGATAACTTATTGGCTTGGCTGTAGGAAAGACCATATAGATGCCAACTGTCTATGTTTTAGATATTGTGCCGTTTCGAGAGTTATTCTCTCTCGACCACTTTACCTTATTTTCATTTACGGGGTTAGTTCTTGTCATATAGGGACTCTGATATTCCCTCAAATCTGTCGTACTTGCCATAGGTTGTTCATTTCAGTCTGAAAGGAACCCTTATTAATCCAAAAAGGGAGTATGAGTCGGTTACTTGAATAATGACAGTGACTGTTTACCTGTGCTTCAACATTATCTGCAGCTCGTGAGTAACAGCTTCTCTTTGTTTTCAGGCGGGAGGCCCAGCTCGACATCGAGGGCCAGTTCCTCGTCAGAATCATATATGAAGACGGCAAAACTTACGATCTTGTAGCGGCTGCAAGTAAAGTTCTGAGTAAGTGACAGAATTTCTCTTTAACTAGTGTAAATAAACACACACTCACTGTAGATGATATATGGTACAAATAGAGGTTAATGACACAAATACAGCCCGTGTCACAAGCGGAGACATTAACACGCTCTGTTCTGTATTTCAGAGATTGACGCAGGAGACATCTTGCAGATGTTTGGGAAGATGTTTTTTGAATTCTGCCAAGAGTCTGGATACGACACCATCTTGCGAGTGTTGGGATCAAATGTTCGTGAATTCCTGCAGGTAGGGCTCTCTCCTCTTCTGTAAATATAACATTGTCACAGTGGAAAATATTGAAAAGGATCAAATCTATCAAATTCCCTTTTTAAGTCCATGCTTTATTCCATTGTCAAAATCTGACGTCATTTCCTCCAATGCATGTGAACTTATGACTGACGGGTTGAAGATCAGGTTGTAGGAGTGGGCTAAATTAATTTTTATAACAGTTAACAACTTGTAGTGTTTTGTGGCTTTGTTTGACAAAATAACCCTTGATGATGTGACAGTGACGTCATCAGGGGCTAGAAACTTCATGCTAGATAATAAGAAAGTGTAGGATGCAGAGTTTTTAGAGCTAGTATGTGAACAGAACACCATCGACTGTATATAAAGATGGACGACATGACTGCACCCGAAAAGTGAAGGCAAAGCATCTCGCTCACCAACTGGTGGCTGGCTGCAGCATAAGTCATATATCCCAACTCTTCCAATCCTGGAATGCTCCTGCGCAGACTCTGGCAAGATGGTAGCGTTCGTATCTGGGATATTTTGGCCCCATTTTTTGGTAGTCAGAGGAAGTGGTCTTTTTTTAATACAGTCTATGGTGGATAGAAGTAGAAAAGTGCCAACAGAGCATATACTTCCAACAAGGCTAAAGTTCTATCTCTCCATGTTACTCAATGTTAAAAAAAATCCTGGATCCACCTGTTAATCCGTATCCACTTTGAAAAGTAATGGGTTTTTCCTTGGGTCAGTTCTCAGCCCTCAACTAAATTTCATGGAAATTGGCTTGGTACTTTTTGAATCATCCTGCTGACAGCCAGACAAACAAATGGCAATGAAAACATAACATTATTCAGGAGATCTCATCCTCTTCTGCCTCCTTCTTGAACATTCATATATATATATATTTAAAATCTGTCTCTTGCAAGTTGCCAATCATTTTGGGGGTGCAACACCCTTTAATGTTTAATGTGTTTTGTACAGCTGATCGTACCTCTGCCAGGTTTTAATTAAAACGTGCTGGGATTGAATGTTGCATATTTTATCTTCAAACTGAATTTTCAGAATTTGGACGCTCTGCATGACCACCTGGGCACCATTTATCCCGGCATGAGGGCTCCCTCATTTCGCTGCACCGACGCCGAGAAGGGAACCAATCTGATCCTTCACTACTACTCGGAGAGAGAGGGCCTGCAGGACATCGTGATTGGCATCATTAAAACCGTCGCTCAACAAATCCACGGAACAGAGATCGAGATGAAGGTCTGTTTTCATCCCCCTCTTTGTGCTCGGTGAACTCGCAGCTCTAATAGCTCTCCCTGCTGCCGGTGATAAATGAAGATGACTTCCTTTTTTTGCCTCCCCCTGGTTTCTCTCTAAATTATGGTACAACATTCAGTGAGGCCTTTAAGTGGCCGTAATGCTTTCTGTCAGAATGTGTAAGTTTGAGTCTGGGGACATAACTGAAGACGTAATAACGTGGAGATTAAACAACAGAAAGTTTCCAAATATCCAAAACGGCAACAGAGCAGCGCTGTGACAACTGCGGCTCAGCACTTAGTTTTTTGGCATCTCCTCTTTGAGTCAGAGGATATTTTTAGATCCAAGTGATAGAGTCTCGAGCTTTGAGATGTCGGGGAGTTTTTTTTCCTTCCGTGGTTTTATTTTAACTTTTTTTCTAAGTCTTGTTTCATTTCTATTCAACTCCATTCATTAGATAATCAATCCTGAAAGCCTCACAATCTGATTTGTTTCAAACTAGTCAAAAAAAAGCAAGATCTCATAAACTTCCACCGATCACAGTGTGTAATTTACACTAATAACTGGGGTTTGTTATCCTCCTCCAACATTTACTCTACTTTAGCCGGAGTTTTCTCCTCATTTTCAGGAGCGAGTGACATGTTATCCTAAACCGAATCATATTGTACAGACAGGCTAACATTTTTTCAGCAATTGTGTGTGTAATGAAAGAACAGAAAATGGCAGACGCTCCAAATGTGACACCCAATTTTTCTGGAGGTATTAGCCTCTGTTGCTGTGGCAACAGGGTGCAGAGACCGCAGCTTGACGTCAGCATGCCTTATGCCCATAAACCCACAGAATAATGTCATTTTCTACCCTCCTAATTTTAGAATAAGCCACCAAAAATGAATAATAATGGTAATTGGATGATATTTAATCACACTGAAAATGGCAAAGGTTAAATAATTTATCCAAAGCTGTGTCACTGCAGCAATCATGTGCCACAATATAGGGAACTTTAACTAATTAATCAGAACAGCAGCATCATAATTCAATCGTTCATGTTCCACAGATGATCCAACCGAAAAGCGAGGAGTGCGACCACATCAAGTTCCTCATCGAGGAGAAGGATTCAGAGGAGGAGGCGTTCTACGAGGATCTGGACGGCTTCGAGGAGAACGGCACGCAGGAGACTTGGATCAGTCCGTACACGTTCTGCAAGGCCTTCCCCTTCCACCTCATGTTCGACAAGGACCTGATGCTCACGCAGTGTGGGAACGCCATCTATCGAGTGCTGCCACAGGTTCGTGAACTCAGCTCCTGATTGTGTCTCTGTGTTGATCTGGATTTCTCAAAAACTACCTAGGAATTAATAATACAGATAACAAATATTACAATCTATTCTAATTCTAACCTTTTTATTTTTGATTCCCCAGCTTCACCCGGGCTCGTGTATCCTTCCATCAGTCTTCTCTTTGGTCCGTCCTCACATTGACTTCAGCTACCACGGCATCCTGTCTCACATCAACACCGTCTTCGTCCTGCGAAGCAAGGTACAGTCAGTGGGACACATACTACACTACACACAGTTTATCACATTGTTGTTGGCTGATCACATGACTCATTTTGTAATGAAATAAACACTGGAACAGACGCAAAGTCTACATGATCAACCTGATTATATTCTACCCGACAGAATGTGCTCATAGTCTTATGATAACATATCGATAGGGATGAGCTCACTGATATTTTTAGAAGCTGCATAATATTTTGTTTATGTGGGTTCCATCAACACCGGTAACGAGGATGAAATTGTTTACGTGCCGAGATTGTTCAGCATGTGAACAATTAATCAAAGAAATGAATAATTTTAATTTAATATTGATATTTATGTACAGAGCAAGAGTGCAAGGGTTTTAAATTGAATCCTGAGACGCAGATAGAAACTCGGGGGGTTTGCAATACAGTGAGAAGAGGAAATATTTTACTTGTGTACTTGTGTGTCCTCATGGGACAGTCAATTCTTACATGTCAATATATTAGCGGCAATGTTGTGAAAATGCACATCGGACTCATTGTGAAGAGGCTTGTCTCAGAGCGCCAGCGAATTCCACATAAAAACTAATGCTCTCAACACTTAAAGCAAAAAAAAGGTATAGAAGATAAAAGTTGAGCTGAAGTGGTGCACAGGTTTGAGGTAGATTTAGGGAAGAACTTCGTATGAAATATTCATAAGTGTGATGTAATCCTGCCAGGAGGGCGTGCTGAATGTGGAGACGGTGGAGAACGAGGACGAGCTGACGGGTGTGGAGATCAGCTGTCTGAGATTGAAAGGACAGATGATTTACTTGCCAGAGGCGGAGAACATCCTTTTTCTCTGCTCACCCAGGTAAAGCCACAAAGCCTTGGCTCCTACAGAAGCATACGCTCAATATCCAGACCCAGACTGAAGGGGAACACTCCACTAGTCTGGCACATACTCAAAATCCTGACTAATAAAATGAGTTGTCATTTAACTCTTATTTATATAAAATAAAAACTAATAATATACATAAACATACAGGCCAGTATGTTTTGAATACCGTATATTTTGAAGCTGTTGCTACATCTGTTCAAATATCTCACCAGTATTTGTTTTAGTCAATTGCTCCTCATTACCACTATATTGATAACATGCTGAAAGGTTATCTCTATTGTGTTTGTCTTTATCTTTATGTTCCCAGCTCAAAATATTTGAACCTAAAGATTTTTAAGTAATATATTTTACACAAATATTGACTTAAGTAAAAGAAGTTTGTCTTGTTAAACATAAGTCAACATCTTATATCGAACATATAGAGAATGAGTACACACAGTAAGCCATATACAGAGAGCAGTGGGAGTGTCAATACATGTACTTATTGATCATATCTCATCATAAATACCAAATATCACATATTTGATCAAAAATGTATTGGTATTTTTATACATTGAATTGTTAGAGCTAAATATTATTAGTGCAAAAAATTATAAGAAATACAGTCTATGACCGTCAATACGAGTACAGTACATAAACATTTCACATCAGATCTTATCTAATATATTATCTCTATATACTGTTTCACAGGTTGAAAAGGTGAAGTATTATTTATTCGCACGAGAACAATTTATATTCTATGACTAACCCAACCAAATAAATTAGAGGGCACATGGTGAGAGAAAAACAACCTGAGCAGGAAACAGAGAGACCTGTGAGCTTGTAATTACATGGCTTCTCCTGCAGTGACCTCCATTAGCCTCCGTGGCCTTCATACAACCAATCAGACATTTCTCGTGAAACATCGGACGTGGGAGAGCAGGGTTTAAGAGATCTTGTCCTCACTGATCGAAAACACTTTGCAGAGGACAAGATCGGTGTTTTCACGAAGGGTTGGCGCCCGACAGAAATCAGCAGAGACAGGTTCACAGGACTGGAGAGGTCTGGTACCACACAGTGTCTGACCTCACGCTACAAGAACAACATTTATCTGGAGACAGACCATGATCTCACTGCTGCTGGTTCCCACTTTATGCTCCGTTTTAATTACTTCTCGTTGTTGAGATGAGCAACACGTATGCAGTCTTCCTCCCTCCACACACTCAAATCAGACATTTACGACTATTGTCTTCTCTTCTCTTATCCATTCTCTATTTTTGTGATCAGTGTCATGAACCTGGACGATCTTACACGGAGGGGGCTGTACCTGAGCGACATCCCGCTGCATGATGCCACACGTGACCTTGTGCTGCTGGGCGAGCAGTTTCGTGAGGAGTACAAACTGACACAGGAGCTGGAGATCTTGACGGATCGTCTGCAGCACACACTCCGGGCCCTGGAGGACGAGAAGAAGAAGACGGACAGGTCGGACTGTTTTTATCGATTGTCATTTTCCTTTTTTTTGTTCAGGGTACACCGACAATCCGACATGCTGCACCTCCAGCTTTTAGTAAATGACAGAACTCTTACTTTAAATATGCATCATCGTCAGCTCAAACAAGGACTCTCATACCTGCCAGATATTTATTTACCTCAAACACAGAATTGTAAATAAACTTTAAGGTAAAAACATTGACCCACTCAAAAACTGGGGGAATTCACAAAAAAACACTGATCCCCAGGGAATGTCAACACTGTTCCTCATGAAAGTTTTCATATTTGTGTCTGTCGTCATCTGACCCCACATTCTCGTAAATGTAATATATCAGAAACACCCAGAGGGAATTTTATCACATGTGACACAAACAATCACTTGGACTTGACGAACTGATAAGATTTTAATGGACAAAGGTCAAAAACCCACAAGAAATCATGAGCTAATTATGACAAAGTTTCACACAAATGTCTAATAGGGTAAAATTTGATACGTACACATACATGATGTATGAAATGTGGCAGCCAAAAGGTCAAAGGTCAGCTTCACTGTCACATCATATTATTCCACCAAAACGCCTTCATTCGGAAACAGAAGGGGAGATTAAGACAATATTTCCTGCAACCAATTATTTAGCTTTACTAAAGGCTGGAAAAGGCAACACATTTTAAACAAGTAAAATACAATGATGAGAGAAATGACATACTTGTTATGAATCAGATTTTTTTTGTTTTGTTTTGTTTTTTCTGCCAACTTTGTGATCATCCTGAAACCCCTTACATTTTTCTTTTGCCCCCTGGAGGGGTTGTGATCCTCAGGATGGGAACCACAGCTCTGAGCAGTAACTTAGACTTTTCACTCACATCTTAATTTGTTTAAAAACTTGAAACTTGAAGTCACTGAGAAAAAAATTCCTATTACAATCATTCAAGAATATTTGGATCCCAACACCCGGGAAGGTGGTGTCGTATTCTGAGTCTTGGCAGAATTTAAGAAACATCTTCCCAAACATCTGCAAGATGCGTCAATCTCTGAAGAACAGAACCGAGCTTGTTAATATCTCAGCTTGTAACACACATTATGTGTAACTATATGTTACATCCCTGTAATTATCTGCGGGAAAGTCAACCTCAAGCTCGCCATATGTACACTGGTGTTATTCTCGTTTTATCTTCCTCCAGTGGAAAAATAAACACCAAAGATCGTTCATGAACTTGTCTTTTAAAACTTGGGCTCATTGCCACTTATTTTTCAACTACTCCCTTTTATGGACTGATTTTAAACAAGGAACACCGAAGATACAGTGCGACCACCTATGGTCAGAATCTATTGATATACTCAAGTTGATATTTGCCTCAGCTACTTTTCAGCCCCTGTTATGGTGAAGACACTCTGACTCCGGCTCTCAGAGAAAGGCCTGTCATAGTAATTTGGCACAGCAGCGGGTGACAGCTGGGGAGCAGCACGGAGGTGGACCGTGGTCTTTATTAAGACTGGAGCAGCCCAATCTTCTTCTCACAGGAGAAGACTTTCACTCCCCGGATGGATCCCGACATTATTATTCTCACCTCTGGTCTCAGCGCCTCAGGCTCCCAACACTGATTAGAATTCATGGCTCCGCTTTAAATATTAATGATAACTGTTGCTACTCTGTCGAGCTTCACGACAATGAGCCTCCCGGCCATGAAAACATATATTTATGCTGTTTTTGCTGCGTATTACCTCATTCAATTAATTTCTCTATATGCTCATGTATGTGAATCAATTAATATGTTCTAGATAAATAAGTGCAGCCTTGTCTCCTGGGTGAATAACCTTTATATACACATGAATAGATTTCTGTTTGGTAACTGTTGTCTGTATTTATTGTGTGTTCTCAAAATACGATGCATCATGGAAGGTATTTTGCTTTTAACAGGCTGCCATGATTGAACTAGTTACCATAGAAACACCACACTCCCATCCGAGAGCAGCTTGCATAGCAAAATGACCAAAAGGTAGTGGGGGAGCGTATAACATGCCGATCCAACAGCCAAACTTCAGTCTGGCAGCCCCGGCCGATTAACTGCTGCCATAACTACGCTTCCACTCAAATTGTTAATTTCTCTCCTTCCTCTCAGATTGCTCTATTCCGTTCTGCCGCCATCTGTTGCCAACGAGCTGCGGCACAAACGGCCCGTCCCGGCCAAACGCTACGACAACCTGACCGTCCTCTTCAGTGGCATCGTGGGATTCAACGCCTTCTGCAGCAAACACGCTTCGGCCGAGGGAGCCATCAAGATCGTCAACCTGCTCAATGACGTCTACACGCGTTTTGACATCCTGACAGACTCTCGCAAGAACCCTTATGTGTACAAGGTTAGAAGCAAGAGTTGTACCATATAAAACATCATGTTTATTTCTAAATATCTCTCTCACTAAGAAGGCTGAAAAGGACTGGATTTAAGCCGCACAGTGAAAAGTAGAATTTCCTAGAGCTCATATCTCCACAAGGCACCAAAGTTCACACACTCATAGATATCGGTCTCCTAAACAACTATATGACCTATACCGGATCCTTCCACCAAGTGTCGTGATAATCTAACAAGTACTTTTTTTTGTAATCCTGTTTACAAACAGACAACCAAGTCACCTTATGAAACCACAATCAAATTCACTTTATTTAGATTTTTATTTGGATCAAATTGCACACACTAATCAATATCAGTCCCCTAAATGTATCTGATACGTATTTAATTTTTTTTATTTCAAGATCCATGAATTATTCTTTGAGAGATCAATGTAAGAAATACCCATCTCACAATGTTAAAGAAAGGGAAAAAGAACCCTCCTGAATCGACTCTCTCATCCGGATCTGCACAAAATATTCAAGGGGTTATTTATACTTTGGGTGATGCCGTACCCCTCCAGAAAACTTTATGGAAATGGGTTGAGTTGTTCGTGCTTAATCCTGCTCACAAACAAACAAAAACGCAGATGGAAAAAAAACCTCCCTGATGGAGGCAATAATCAAGCTGCAGACTTCAAATCTATTTAAATTAAGAAGTACAACTACTGTTAACGCCGACTTTCTGAGCTGGTTCTCCAGCTTCTATGCACGAAGCCCCCCCGACTCTCTGTTGACTGATGTTATGCAATTATATGCAAACAAAGTCAGTAAGAGAGGATTTATACCAAATTGACTTGAGTTTTTCCCCATATGAAGAACAGAACCAGCTTCTAAACACGGTGCAGTTGTACGGAGGCCCTGCACGGTTTTATAGGCCTCGTGCAGCAGATTTACACTCCAGGCTTTCAGACAAGAATGCACTTTAAGAAGTCAAACAGACCTCGCCACTTCCAAGGATCAGCCTCAGGCACTGGGTCACCAAAAGAAGTAATATTTACTCTAGGAGCTGAATGGCTCGGTGGTCCTGGGGTTTTCAGCCGGGCTCAGAGAGGCCCTGGATGTCTTAAAGCTGATGTAAGTGTTTAAGTGTTTATCTCAGGGTGTTTCAGTTTATTTTTAGCTGCAGAGTGAATTCAAGAAATCTCAGTTGGTACAGATGATTATTGCATGAAATGACACTTAAGCTACAGATGAACCAGGCTCTGATGTCGTTCACATGTTTTTGCTCCCACAGGTGGAAACGGTGGGTGATAAGTACATGACAGTGAGTGGCCTGCCGGAGCCGTGCACGCACCACGCCAAGTCCATCTGCCACCTCGCTCTCGATATGATGGAGATTGCTGGACAGGTCAAAGTGGATGATAAACCAGTGCAGGTGTGGTAGAAACACATTCAGTAATTATCCCGATATCATTTCCATCTATAGAAATTTTAAAAATGTCCAATACATATCAATATTATTTGTATGCATTGTGCACAGTCTAACACATAATTGATCAACCTCAGATGTGTAAAATTCAGTGTTTGTCGTTCTCTGCTCATGAGAGTTTAAAACCACAACCTTCACACATGAGAAAAAGGGATCATTCTTTAAACAAAAATAAATAATAATAACGTGATATTTATTGTGATAATGCAATATTGACTGAAAAGAAAGTTTTTTTCTTGGCTGTATCGCTCAGCTCTATTAGAAAATATATATTTTGAATCAAAGTTTATGTCGGCGTCCTTAAATGAGGCGTTGGCGGTGCTGAAGGCGTGAGGGTTCTGTGCAGTACCTCCTCCAGGGGAAGCTCAGAAGGGAGACGGTGGCTGGTATTATTAATGTAATAATAATAATAACAATAATATATATATAGTGGATTTCATACATAATCCAGCTCAGGTTGCTTTACAAATTAAATAAGATAAATTGAATAAATGAAATAAAATATATAAAAGCTTATAAAAAGTTACACAAAACACCAAACCATGCAAAGTTGTTATAAGAATGAAAAATTACGATAAAACTTTTAAAGTATTAAAAGATCAAAAGTCAGGATAAAATCCAGGAGAGCTAAAAAAGATGCGACCAACAAAACAGGATTGAAAAAGAGCAGCAGTATAAATAAGTTTAGTGAAACAATCTGATAAAACACAAGGTTCTTGAAATAAAAATATGAGTTTAGTTTTGAGTTGGTTCCTGAATTAATGCTCCACATGATGTCACAGATTTACGTTATTCATTCTCACTTTTTTTAAATAGGGCAGAGTTGGAGTGTGGGCAGAGCACATGTATAAGAATCATAATTTGTAGTACTTTTGTGCTTTTTTTTGCTGCATGTTTTTTTAATTTCATTAGCAATAGAAATGTTATTTTGGGAAAGATAATTTCTCTCGGTCCAGTTTTTCTTCTCCATACGTTAACGTGTCGGACGTCTTCTGCAGCTGACTCAATACGAACAACTCTGGGCCCTTTTTTCTTGCTGATTGATTTTAGAATAACTGCATCTGTGCATCTGGACATATTTCCAGAGTGAAGTAATGCGCAGTGAAAAGTTGGAGAGAAAACAGCAGACTTTTGTTTAACCGAGTGTTGGAGATTGTTATTGTATCAATGACTGTTGAGACCTGACTCTGGAAAATGATGTCTGCTTAACAAAAGGCTGTTTATTTTGGGACATGGCACTGGCTGAAGAGGAGTCCGGTTTAGAAGCAAAAACAGACTCAAATCATCTCACGACCCCGCCGCTAAAAATAGAAACTCATTTGTCGCAGACACTTACAGCGTCTTCACGGTCTGAAGACAATAAGCACTGAGGAGCCTTCAGGTTCAAGTATAAATATTAGGCTGTAGATTGCCTCAGCCTACTTTTGGAAGTGGTAGTTTTCCGCCAACCCCCAATTCTTAAAAACAAAATATATATATATAATTTTGTGCAAGGAGGGATTTCTGGCGTAGCTAACCTTATACCCACCCACCAAATTTTGCACCTTTTCAGTCAGAAGCTTTAAGATTTTGTGCCAACACACTAAGAGAAGTGTTTCACTCGATAACTGCTTAAATGTTTTTATCTTGTTCTTTCTCTGTGGAACACAAATCAATTCCTTTGTCCTTGTTTTAACATTTACAAGGTTTATTATAAAGCTAGGATTGTTTTTCCTCAAATTCAATTCGTACATTTTGTGTTAATGTGGTTTTGAAACATAAATCAGTGTAACGTGCTGCACTCAGGAATGATTTTAACACAGATTACCAATCATATTATTAAAGTAAACTTAATATTTAAGCCTGATTTTTCCAGTACTTGACAAGAAGTATCGACATTTTTGGCATCTTTATTTGCTTAGTTAAAATTATAACTAAAAATACGTAGCAATGATAGTAGATTTGATGAAGAGTCTCTTCTTGTGTCTTTCCAGATCACGATCGGTATCCACACAGGGGAAGTGGTGACTGGGGTCATCGGGCAGAGGATGCCCAGATATTGTCTTTTTGGAAACACGGTCAACCTCACCAGTCGTACTGAAACAACTGGTGAAAAGGGAAAAATAAATATCTCCGAATATACTTATCGGTAAGTTGTTTCATACCAGTGGCATATTGTATCCTTTTTTTATCTCCGCCAAGGAGTTAAGGTTTTTATCTGATATGACCCAAGACAGAACCCATTATATTTTGGGTATCTTTAACATTGTAAGATAGGGTGGGTGATTCATAATTCATGGATCTTGATTAAAAAAGAGTGTCTACGGGACTGATATTTATGAGTGTGCGCAATTTGCCACAGATCCTGATAAAAATATGGATTAAGTGAATTTAAATCTGGTTTCATAAGGGGACTGTTGGGCCTTGACGGAGGTACGCGCTCTACTGCCCTTCTAAATTCATCAGTATTTATTCTTCCTTTTTGTTCAGTAATTCATTTGTAGTGAAAGGCCACGAATAGATAATAAGAAGTTGGAAACCATTTTGACAAACGCTGCTATGGGAAAACATAACAGAAATATTTGATATTTAATGTTATTTGTTAAATTGTGAGATAAGAACTCACCCCGGCTCATATACAGCGTGGTTGATTTGCGATACTTCCAGGTGTTTGCAGTCTGCTGAGAACGCCGACCCTCAGTTTCACTTGGAGTATCGAGGACCCATCACCATGAAAGGAAAGAAGGACCCGATGAAGGTCTATTTCCTGTCCAGGACGTCCACAGACTCAGAGTCCGCCACAGAAGAAACTTGAGCGTCCAACACTGATGAAAACTTCAGTCTGGCCAGGGTTTGAGAATGAGACGGATTAGAAGAGTGATTATTTATCCACAGACAGATATTTGAAGGATTATGAACCACAGTTTGGTTTTGATTAGGGCTGGGCAAGTTAACTCGTTTAATCGAGTTAACTCAAGTGATGAGTTAACTCGATTAATTATTTTATCTCCCATTAACTCAGGTTTGATTATTTATTGTTTTATTGTGAAAGTCAGGCTTTTATTTTGTGAAAGTCTGTTGCTGACTGCTGCAGAACAGGAAAAAAGAAAATAATTGGCGGATAAACAATCGAGTTAACTCATCACTTGAGTTAACTCGATTAAAACGAGTTAACTTGCCCAGCCCTAGTTTTGATCAAAGTGAGTATGAACCTGTTCCCTGTTTTCTCCCTGATTAGTGACATCACTTCACAATATTGTTTGGGGGTTATTACAACATTGCAGTGTTTCATGATCAGTAAAAGTCAGAGATACAAAGTTTGGTGAATTCAAAGTTTGATTCACTCATGGACAGAAAACACTCACTTTGTTGTTTTCGGAAGGTTTGGATAAGAAAACCATTTTCCATCTCTTACATGTTTTTAGTTACTAATTGTATACACTGTCTTCTGAAGTTTGCCAAAAATACCGAGAATCTATTCAGTTTGCCAAAATAACTCATTTCACCTCAAATAAATGAAATACTGTATTTTTTAAACGTTGACATTTTCACAGTTGGAACAACAAGAACTAAATCTGGATAAAGAGTGTAATTCAGATAATAATAGTAGTAATACACTCTTTCTTTGTATTAAAATACAAATCAAGACGTTCGTGCCAAACATTACTGTCTATTTGAGATATGATATTTTACACTGAATATATTTCACAGGCGTCAAGACCATTTAAAGAAATCAGAATTTATAAATGTAGTATTTATATGGATTTAATGTTCTTCTTTAAAGATGTATAACATGTTACGTTATTTTTTTAAGTCACAAACGATGCAGTGTGGAGCCATCACTAAACCTGTGTTATCATATATCGATCACTGAATCCTAGAATATTGTCCCATAAATATAAATGTGAGTAACCACCACTTTATTTAACATATTTATTGCACCTTTCTACTCATCACACAGTCAATTTGTCTGGTTTTATTAAAAAATAATGAGTAATTATTTTCAACTGAGCTCTGTTACTTCTACTTATTTATTGTTAGTGTTACTTTTGTATTTATT